>NC_137970.1:99692076-100937076 GCF_963924665.1 Micromys minutus | reverse complement strand
CTGGCAGCTCCACATAGAAGAGGCTTATTTAATTTTTTTGAGTGTGTATGTGTATGTGTGAGATATGTGTAGGTGTGCTTATGTGCCACAGACTGTACATGGAGATCAGAGGACAGTTTACATATGTATATCTCCTTCAACCTGTAAGTCAAGTTCATGGATTCATCTCCAGTCACTTGGCTTGTGCAGCAAATGCTTTTATCCTCTGAACTGTCTTGATGATCCCTCTGTTCCTTATTTTTTTTTTTTATTTTTGAGACAGGGTCTTTCATTAAATGTGGACATTGTAGATTCTGCTAGACTCACTTGCCAAGGATTCTCCTTTCTCTGCTTGTAGGATTAGAAGCATGTGCCACCATGTCTACTGTTTTGTTTTTGAGATTTGCTTTTTGTATTTTACGTGTATAAGTTTTTTCCTGAATGTATGTACATCATATGCATGGTTGGTACTCACAGAAGTCAGAAGAAGGCATTGGGTCCACTGAGAACTGGATTAAAGATGGTCGTGAGCCACCATATGTATAGTATGGACTGAACCCAGGTCCTCTGTAAGAACAAGTGCTATTAATCACTGAGCCTTCTCTCCAGCCTGTGTTGCGTGTGTCATGTGAGTGCCAGGGATCCAGGACTAGGTCCTCATGCTGTGTGGCAAGCACGTTATTTACAGACTGAGCCATCCTCCCAGGTTGATTAGAAGTTTTCTTTTTTAAGATTTTATTTACTTTCTGTGTATTTGCCAACATGCATGTGTTCATGCTTGTATAGGCAACATGTGCATACCTTATGCCTGCAGAGTTCAGATCTCCTGGAACTGAAGTGACTGATGGTTAGGAGCCACCATGTGGGTGCTGGAAATTGAACCCTGGTCCTCTGTAAGAGCAAGTGCTCTTAATCACGGAGCTACAAAACTGTAGCTCCTACTTCGAGTGTCTTATCATATTTTGTCTGTTTTGTTAGCTTTTGTTTTATTTTGACAGTCTCACTGTATAACTCAACTCTCTCTGGCCTGGATCTCACTGTTTAGACCAGGCTGTCCTAAACTCACAAAGATCCAAGTGCTAAGATTAAAGGTGATGCCCTGCTTTGCCTGTGTTTCTTAAAATTATATCCTGAGCTCTTATTCTGCATCTTTAAGATTACTTTAGTGGCTGCATAATCTTTTATAAGGCTGTATTCTAGTTTATTTAGTCAGCCTCCTGTCCTTAGGTGCTATTCTCGATTATTAGTATAATACTGGAATAAAATTATTAAGCTCAGTCAGATGTGGTGGTATATACTTGTAATCCTAGCCCTTGGGAGGTTAAGGCAGGAAAAGTGTGTGTCCAGGGCCAGCTTGGGCTACATGTAAGTTCCTCTTTAAAATAAATGAAGCTTAAGCATGTGGAGAAGGTAGAACCTCCTTATATTTCTAGTAGAGATGTAAAATTGTGTATCCAGTGTGGAAACAGCCCTTAGACCTTGAACATGGTGATATATGAACTAGCAAGTAGACTTCTGACTATATACCTGGGTTTTTGCTTGGGTTCAAATAAGATACTGTCGATTGGATTGTTTAATCAACAGAGTATAGTATTTCACAGTTCTGGAGACTGGAAAATCCAAGATCAAGGTGACAAAAGGGTTTCTGGGAAGACCTCTTTCTGTGCCTTGCAGATGGCTTCTTCCTTGCTGGGCTCTCACTGGTTTTGTTTTTGTGTGAACACATATTTTAAATGTCTTGCCCTCTTCTTAAATCCTAGTGAATTACGGCCACACCTTATGACTAATTACTGAGACAGTCTTAAAAAAAAGAAAAGAAAACTTCCTTAATAAATTTCTGGTAGCCTTTGGTTCCTTTCTTGAGGAAGTATCTTTTTTATTGATTTAGAAAGACTTCTCATAAAATCAGGCAGATATGTATGTACATATAGTCGTTTTCTCTTTCTTTTTTTTTTTATCCTTTAGAAAGTGAGAGCGAGAATGCTTTGCTGCGTTTGTTTGATGTGGGTGGGGCTTGTGTGCCATGCCACGTGTGTAAAGATCAGAGGACAACTTTATGGGTTGAGTCACTTCTACCTTTACGTGAGCTCTGGGGAACCAACTCGGGTTGTCTGGCTTGCAAAATTAGTGCCTGTCACCACTGAACCATCACACTGCACTGGCTCTCTAATGTTTTTAATGTACAAAAAGTCATTTTGTTTAAAAGTCAGAGACTTTTGTTTGTTTGTTTGTTTTATGAGACAGGGTTCCTCTATTTTAGTCCTGCTTGTCCTGAAGCTTGCTATGTAGACCAGACTGGTTTTGAACTTGAAGAAATGCTCCTCCTTCTGCCTCCTGAGAAAAACCTGTTTTTCTCCATCCTCTGTTTTATTGCATTACTTATGTGCTTGGAAAGTCCTAAATCTGTTCTTTGTCATTATTTTGTTATCTAAATTTTTTTATGTACAATGATTAATTAATTCATTGGGGATTTATTTTGGCAAGTAGTGTGAAGAAAATATATAACCTTATTTTCTACCAATTAGCCTATTGTCTCATAATTATTCATGAAATCATACTTTTCCTTTTATAATGGTGTTTATTAAATGGTAAATTCTTGCACATTCTAGAAATTGTTTCTGTGTTCTGTTTCACTGAGCTATGGCGTACAGTTTTAAGAACAGTGTATTGTAGATTTATATATTTAATAAATACAGGTCAAAAAATTCATGGTACTAATTTTCAGATTTACTTTCTGAATTTAGTAGGTCTATCTGCTAAGGTCTTTTACTGGGAAAAGAAATGGCTCTGCTCTTACCTAACAGAGTAACCCAGATCACTGGATTGTTAAAACCTTTGTTTCTTGATCTGTCAAATTTTTTTTTTTTAACTAACATCCAGTGTAGTTGTGAAGATTTGTTTAGTCATGGTTAAAAGGCATAGCTGATAGAATGAATATGTACATGCATTCATATTGAAATGGCTTACAGACTATGGTCTGGCTAGTCCAATTATGGCTGTCTCCTGATGAAAAGGCCAAGAGTCCAGGAAGTAGTTGTTTAGTCCGTGAGACTGGACGTGTCAGCAGACTTGGTTTGCTGCTAGAATCCTGGAGGATTCCTAGAGAACCTCTGGTCTTCAGCCTACGTCCAGTCAGTCTGGTTTTAATTTATGTTCCTTCTTCCATGTCCTTTTATGTGGACTGCCATCAGAAGATATGGCCCAGATTTAGGTTGAGTCTTCCTGGCTCAAATAATCTGATTAAGAAAATCCCAGAGGCTTAAATTTTAGTTGATTCTCGATATTGCCAATTTGACAAGAAAGATGTCATCACACGATTGAAGGAGCTAGTGGTGAAAACATTTTGTTTGATAAAGAATGTCAGCTGTCTTCCCTCCCTTCCTCCCTATTTCCCTCCCTTCCTCCCTCCCTCCCTCTCTCCTTCCCTACTTGCCTTCCTCCCTCCCTTCCTTTCTTTCAGACAAGTCTCACTATGTAGGCTAGGCTGGCCTCAAACCCAGAGATTTGCCTGCCTCTACTTCCCAGTGCTGGGATTAAAGGTGTGCCCAGCTCCTTGAGTTCTATGGGTTAGTTTCTGTATGGGCAGTAGGTAGGCTTGTTCCTGTTTGGGGTTTGGCACTGAGCTCTCTTTCTTCTACAGAGCGCTTCGACCATCACTGCCCCTGGGTGGGAAACTGTGTTGGAAAGAGGAACTACCGCTACTTCTACCTCTTCATCCTCTCTCTCTCCCTCCTCACAATTTATGTCTTCGCCTTTAACATCGTCTATGTGGCCCTCAGTGAGTATACACAGCAAAGACTGTCACTGTGCTGACAGTGGGTGGGGAAAGGATTGAGAGCAGCTTAGGGGAAGTTGGATTCATGGTGGTGTACTTGTTCAGGAGCAGACAGAAGCAAGTACTATTTTCCACTCTTGATCTGGACTACAAATCTCAGCTCACATTGGTAGATATTTACTGATTGTTCTGGCCTTCTCTCTGGCCATCTGCTGGCAAGAATGGGCCCGTAATTTCTGAGCCACGTCCAGAATACCAACCGGGTGGTTCTGAAGTGATCCAAAAAGTTGGGTTTGTATTTGTCTCATTCTGTCTTGTAAGATAAACCTTTGTGATGGGTGGTAGAAGAGCCTCTACCTGTTAGTTGATCATGGTATACTCAAAAGATGAAAAACACACCCACATGCTTGCACACACAGACACACACACACACACACACACACACACACACACACACACAAAAGCATGCACGCACGTACACACAAAGCAGCTAAGGATGGGTAGAGTGTGAAGCTAAGCAAGTGGTCTTGAAAAGGGAGGTGCTCTAAGCTGGGTATCACAAAAGGAAGGGCATAGATGAGAAGAAGGTCTTTCTAGGGCATTTCTGGTTTCTTTCATCTGTTACCGTCCCACTACATGTCTATATTTGGGGACTGTGAAGAGGAAAGGGAACCTAGTGCTTGGTTTCTCTTAGCTCTGGTCCAGTGCCTAAGCATTGGAGTATGTTGGGAATGTGAACTCAGTCACTAGCTTGCAGGTAAAGGGGAAACTGTACACCCTTGCCCCAGTGGGACCTTCTCTCCTGCCAGAGTATATAGCACAGGACAGGGAGATGAAGAAATGGGTAATTAATAGGGATATATATATATATATATATAATTTTTTTTTACTAAAGTTACTAAATTTTCTTTGTGCTCCTCTTCCCAATTTCACAGAATCCTTGAAAATTGGCTTCTTGGAGACACTGAAAGAAACTCCTGGAACATATCCTCCCCTGGCAGTTTGTCCGTGTGAAGCTGTCTGAAACTGCTTGCCAGCATGTTTTCTCCCTACAGTTCTCCCACTATCTAGTTCTCCAGACGTCAGTGAATGCCAAAGCCTAAAATTAACAAGTGTAGTCCTAGTGTTAGCAACTAGAATGGAAACTTGTCAGGACTCTAAGGGAGGCTTACCCCTCACCTCTACCTTGGCTCCTCCTGCCCTTCAAGGGTCCGTCCAGACTCAGCCATGAGTCCTCTAGCTGGCTGCCCTCTATGGTAATGCGCTTTTGTGCTATGTGCTGGAAGCCTTGCCCTCCTTTTCAGTGAAGGCTTATTTTGTGCAGTGGCTACATTTCTGAAAGGGGGATTTAGAAGAGATTTGGATAAACCACATCTTGTTTTCATCCCACTGAGTTTTTTCCATTTATAACGTTTGTTCTTGGTGGGATTTTCATTAACAGTGGTGGGCAACATTGTTTAGCTTTGGCATCTTCCTAAATGTCCTCTTCAAGGAGCCAATAACAAACAGGCAGTTGATACACACTGCAGGTGCTAGAGATTTATTCATAGTGAATCAGCAGAAATGCATTAACTTTCATAAGGGATCTATCCAGTGAAGTTTATAATTCATCTATAGTTACATGCACATCATTTGGCTTTCTGCGGTACATGTTCCGAGAGGTAAAGAGGGTGTGACTGATCTCACAAATACGAACTGAAGCATCAGGTCCCCTACCTAGCATAAGTTCTCCAACATTCCTTAACCTAACCTTACTGTTCTGGAAGTCCTAATTTGCTTCTTCACTCTCTGGTCTGTTGTGGGGCTGACTGGATTTCACACTTTCCTTGTGGCTCTCAACCAGACCACCAATGAAGACGTGAGTCAACCTCTTTCTGCTCTGTACCCTCCTCTCCATGCCCATTCCCTTGGTACCTGCTAGGAAAGCAAGCATGTGTCCAGGGCCTGGAAGGATGAGACAAATAGGGAAAAAAACTGGATTGGGAGATTGATAAATGAAAGGCAGACAGCTTTGTTTGGAGCGGAATGCCTCCAGATCATTAGGAAGAGGTTGAAAAATTGGGTGGACACGTCTTTTAACTAGTTTTGGGTACTTAAAGACTAGTCAAATTCCTAAGCTTAGTTGGTGCTTCTAAATTTAGAGTAGAGAAGGATAGGTGCACCAAATAAATATTTGAATTTATACCAAATAAATGATACAAATATATTGATACAAATTTGTTAATCTAAATTACCAATTCATATTCATGATGGATAATGAGAAAGTACAGCTGAACAAATGAATAAATCCCTGTAACTTTACCTTCTACCGACTTCTTTTGTGAATGGCATGATCATGATTCTAAACTTGTGTAGGTTTGATCTTATTTGTTTACATATACACTGTAGTTTAAAGTTAATTTTTCTCTAACTTTTTTTTGTGTAAAATATATTTTGGTCATATTTTTCTCCTCCCTTAACTCATCCCAGATCTTCCCCGCCTCTATATTCACCTGACTTCATGTTCTTTTTTATTTTCAAAGAAATTTAAAAAATTAAAAAAACACAAATTCTAGACAAACTAAAAAAAAAAAAAAAGAAGAAAAGAAAAACAATATGACCAAAAAAAAAAAAAAAAAAAAAAAAAAAGAAAAAAAAAAAAAAAAAAAAAAAACCAAAATCAAAGTAAAACAAGAACAAAGGCCTGTACACCACAAAACTTAGAGTTTGTCTGTGAGTCCGACTACTCCCAGGCACAGGTGCCCTACCCTGGAGTGTGGTTGTTATAGCCAGTGACAGTCCACTGGAGAAGACAGACTTTTTCTTTCCAGCAGGTAGCAATTGCAAATAGCATCTCGGTTAGTGGTAGAACTTTGAGTTCTGTCCCTTCTCTGTGCTGGCGTTTTGTGCAGGTCGTGTGTCCGCTGTCACAGCCTCTGTGGGTTCATATGCACACCGTCCTTTAAGATGAAAATAGAATGTGTACATTTGTCATTTTTTACTCTTATAAATGTTTTACATGTTCAACTATTTCTTTCTCTTGCAAACTAAATTTATTAATTTGTGCACACGTGCATACCCAACTGCACTGTGGGACATCAGAGGACAGTTTGGTTCTCTCCTATTATCATGTGGGTTTTGATGATTCAGCCTGTCAGGCTTGGTGGCAAGTGCCTTTTTTTTTTTTTTTTTTAAATCTGTGGAGCTCTCTCCTTGGCCCCTATTTTTTAAATTAATTTTGTTAAAAATATATACACCATAAAGCATCCACACCATCTTAACCATTTACAATTTTTTTCTTAATTTTTTTGGTGGGATTTTGGGACTACTCTATGGATTAGGTTGCCCTAGCATCCAGAATCCCATCCTTAGCCTCCTAAGTTCTAGGTTTCCATGGTGAGTGACGTCTTTAACTGTTTTAAGTGTACAGGTCAGTGACATGTACTGCATTCAGTTTATTGTGTAATTATTGCCTCCCATACTTCTTCATCAGCCCACACTGTCTGAATGCCACAACATACCTTTCCAATGTAAGCCCTGGCTTTTATCTTGCAGATCAAAGGATCGTGGACAGGGAAGAACCGTGTGCAGAATCCGTATAGCCATGGCAATATTGTGAAGAACTGCTGTGAAGTGCTTTGTGGCCCCTTGCCCCCTAGGTACTCAAGAAGCAATAATGCCCTGGACTCTTTAAGATGAACTACTCAAACCTATCCCCTTGCCTGCTCTGCTGCATTCTTCTGCATACAACTTCTTGATATCAAATAGGTCTTCCTGGGAATTGTCACACGGCACCATATCCATATGAGCCATAAAACCATGGGCTGGCTGTTTTGTTTGTTTGTCCCCTGGTTAATGTGACATCCTCCAGTTTGTGGAGGAGTAAATGGAAGACAGATGTGGTCAGGACAGGTTGATGAAGGCATGTTTGTGCTTTCTGATGTACAGTGGGGACTGAGATGATAGGTGAGTGAATGTCAAGTTCTTGACTCATTCTTCTGTTTCTGTCAGTGTCCTGGATCGGAGGGGTATTTTGCCACTGGAGGAAAGCGGAAGTCGACCTCCAAGTACTCAAGAGACCAGCAGTAGCCTCTTGCCACAAAGCCCAGTAAGTGTCACAGACATATGCTGTGTAGGTGATAGAGACCATGTAGGCTCACTCGACAGCTTCAAAATATATCCTGATCTCTCCAGCTTCCCCATCTCTGATTGTGCCCTGATACTACTTCAGATCAGTGTACTCTTGACAGAGGTTAAGATTTACTCATTTCTTAGACACATATTGACCAGTTATTTGGTGCCAACTACTTTCACAGGTGCTAGGGATACACCAGTGAGCGAGGTGAATGACGTCCTGCCTGGAGAGCATCTAATGTCTGGTGGAGATGAGGGCCAGGAAACCAGAGCATTGCTGTGTGTGTGGAGAGTAGCTCAATGAGAGAAACATACAGTGTTATAGAGGCTGTGGACAGAGGACCATGGTGGCTCTTGTGGCTCTCGTTAGTGATGTAGTTCCATTGGTAGTTCCATTGGTACATACAGGTCTTGTAAGCATTCTCCCAGGCACCTTGATGAAGATGTATTTCATAAAATATGTTCCTAAAATATTTGAAATTTCCTTCTAAGAGCTTCGTTGAGATATAATACACATACCATATGATGCCTAATTAAAATATACAGTTCCTTAGTAAATGCTTGTATGATTGTCACAATTAAAAAAAAATTCCTTACTCTCTGTGTTAAGAAACCTTGTATAACTACCTGCCACCAAGAAACCTTGTGTGTCTGTGTGTTTATGTGTGTGAGTCTGTCTGTCTGTCTGTGTGTGTGTGTCCTTAGCAGTATGGCCTGGGGATGGAGCCCAGGCCCTCATATATGCTAGGCAAACACTCTCTCAGGTCCTGGCAGAATAGTTTTAATGTTGATCTGTGTTATATGTGGCAGTACTCCGTTCCTTTATACGGAAGACTCATGTCCTATCATTTCACTGTTTCCACATTCTGGTTTTTTATTTCTAAAATTGTATTTATCATTACGATGGCGTGTTTATGGGGTATGTATGTGTGAGTGTAGGCATGTGTAGGCCATAGCACACGAGTGGAGGTCAGGTGGCAACTTTTATTCATTAATTTCATGTATATGAGTACACTGTAGCTGTCTTCAGACACACCATAAGTGGGCATCAGATCCCATTACAGATGGTTGTGAGCCACCATGTGGTTGCTGGGAATTGAACTCAGGGCCTCTGGAAGAGAAGTCAGTTCTCTTAACCACTGAGCCATCTCTCCTGTCCCTGATGACAACTTTTAAAGAGTCAGTTTTCTCTTCTCACGGTGGGTTACAGAGATCAAACTTAAGTCATCATGTTTACTTGGTAAATGACTTTTCCATCTTTTTGGATATTATAAGCAATGCTACTGTGAGCATCTCTGCGCAAGTCTTTGCATGGACATAGGCTTTCATTTTTCTTGGCTGCAGTCCTAGGAGTGAAATTGCTGAGAGAGGTGGTAACTGTCTATTATAGAAATTAAACATTAACATCTTCTGAGATGCTGCTGAGATGCTTTCTAAAGTGGTTGCACCATTTTTCATTCCCACTCGCAGTATCTGCTAGATTATCTGATCATTTCTATTTTAGCCTCTGTAGATGTGAAGTGTTATCTCATTGTGGCTTTGATTTGCATTTCCCTGATGACGAATGATGCACACAGCTTTCCGTATGGGTATTATTTATTTGTATATCTCCACAAGGGAAATATCTATCCAAATCTTTTGTTTGCTCTCCCCCGCCCCGTGTGTGTGTGTGTGTGTCTGTGTGTGTGTCTGTGTGTGTGTCTGTGTTGGTTTGTCCTTTTGTTTGGCTTGTATGTTTGTGTTTGTTTAGAGAGCCTCTTTGACTGGCCTGGAGCTCACCAAGTACACTGGCTGTATAGCAAACTCCAATGATCCTGCCATGTCAGCCTGGATTAGAAAGGCATGACTCCGTTCTTGGCTGGCCCCGACCCTGGGTCCTAAGGATTAAATTCAGGTCCCCATGTTTCCCCAGCAAACACATTACCCACCGAGTCATCTCTGTAGCCCATGTGTGCTGTCTTAATGTATATCAGTTTCTCTTTTATTGCTTGTGTTTTGGTGTCATGTCTAAGAAACTGTGATCTAATCCAAGGTTGTGAAAATGTGTTCCTTTGTTTCTTCTAAGAGTTTTGTAGTTTTCACTTTTACGTTTATATTTTTGATCTCTTTTGGGTTGATTTTTATACATGGTAAGAAGTATAGAACACACGTTTATTTAGTTATTTTTGTCTGTGGATATCTGGTTCTTTTTCTGCCATTTGTTAAAAAGTCTGTGCTATTATTTTGACACTCTAGTTGAAAAATCAATTGACTGAAATGTGTGTTTAGTTTTTGAACTCTCGGTTACCATCTGTTGATCTATACGTCTGTTCTTGTGCCTGTAATACACCGTGTCTGTTGCTTTAGCACTGAACAGTTTTGAAAACAGGAAGTACTATTTCTTCAGCTTTATTCTTCTTTTTCATGTTTCTCTTTGGCTATTCTTGGTTCCCTGAAATCCTGAATGGACATTGGGATTATTTTAAAGCTTTTTAGTTTCTTTGAAGAAGCCAGCTGGAATTTTGATAGAGATTGCATTGACCCTATAGATCAATTTGAGGAATATTGCTGCCATAACACACTTTCTGAGCCATTAACATGGCAGTCTTTTATTGAAGACGGAGCTCTGTGCTAGGGTACTTGCAACACATACATACCCACATGCACACCTACACTCAGAGTAAAGTGACAGACAGACAGACAGACAGATGGGGGAGGGGAGGTGGGAGGAAGAGGGAGAGGGAGTACAGGAAGAACATATCTGTTCCCCTTACTGCATTTCCTGCTTCTATGTCATAATATGGTGGGACAGTAGCTCTCTGCCAGGTAGGAGGGGAACCCTTACCAAAAAGCTTGGACTGTCTATTTTTGTTTGTTTGTTTATTTTTTATCTTGGCTTCCTTTGATTGTGTGCTTTTAAATGTATCTTTTGTTCCATATCTATTTTGTTCTTTTTGGCATTAATGTAAATGAATTTGATTTCCTAATTCCATTTTTTGCATCACTCACTAGAGTGCAGAGAAACACAATTAATTTTCTAATAGAATTTTACATTTAAACTTTGTTTCAAAATAGAATCTTATTTTATGTGCATACTTTTTGTAAGGATATTATCCTCTTCCCCCCTCAGTGTTTCCTTTGCATTTTAAGGGACAGCAAGTGTGTTTACATGTTGTCATCTTCGATATCATTTTTTCTGATGAGACTGGTCTCAAATAATAACAGTATAGGTTAGTGATTCTCAGCTCAATATATGAGAGGATGTATTTTAGAATCACTTAGCAGGGCCTTGGAGAGATGGCTCAGTGGTTAAGAGCACTGGCTACTCTTCCAGAGGGCCTAGGTTCAATTCCCAGCAACCACATGGTGGCTCACAACTGACAACTATTTGTAACTCTAGTTCCAGGGGGTCCAACACCTTCACACAGACACACATGCTGGCGAAATACCAATGCAATAAAATGAAAGTAAGCATTAGAAAAACAATCACTTAGGAGACATTTTAAACCATATGTATCATTTGGAACCTCTTTCATTGGTTTGAACTAATAAATTCTCTGTTAGGACAGAAACAGGATTGAAAATTGTTGGGTCAGACATTGTTAAACAAGTACAGTATAATTGTTGTGGTAGGTATGCTTGCTTAGAATTATTTATGGTTCATGTTATTATCATTATATATAATAGAAACATCTGTTCATAACAGTTAAGGATAAAGCTCAAATAAGCTGCAGGTGCATTCTGGCTAAGACAATTCGAGCCTGGTCTTGGGTCTGAGTTTGCTTTAATGTCACTGTAGTTGAAGGTTTTCAAGGAAGAACTCAATGCCTTTGGTTTATCTGAATTTATCTACTTTGAGAGAGAGCTCTGTGTTAAATCTGATATCTTTTCCTTCTCAGGCCTCAACAGAACATATGAACTCTAATGAGATGCCAGAGGACAGCAGCACTCCTGAAGAGATGCCACCTCCGGAGCCCCCCGAGCCCCCACAGGAGGCAACCGAAGCTGAGAAGTAGCCTCTCTATGGAAGAGACATTTGTTTGTGTTTCATTAGGGCTATGAGAGATTTCAGGGGAGATGATCAACCTGAGACAGAGAACAAATAAGATGTCCCTTATTACTATTTTCCTTTGGTCTTTAGTCACCCAATTACACACTGGCATTTTCTTGCTGCAAACTTTTTTTTAAATCTTTGGACTTAAAACAGTGGCAGAAGATGCCAGTCACATCTGGTAACTGGACAAATGGGTCTCTTGGGACATGGCACTGGTTTCCCATTGTCTCAGCCACAAGGTGTCCTTGGACTCCCCTTCTCTTCCCTCCAGATCCTAGCTCTCCTGCTGGGGGTCATTGGTCTCTTTGGGGCTAAAGAGTCTCAAAACTGACTCAAGTCCTTTCCAGCTGCTGCATGACCTGAGTCCAGAGGCGGTCACAGAGACCTCTGACCAGGGAATCCTAACTGGGCTCTTGACTCCTTCAGAACTCACGAGGCTTGGAGAGGGGTGCTGGAGGATTCTCCTGGCTCCAAAGTGCCAGCATTGCCAGCCAATCCTTTTAGGAATAGGGCAGGTACCTTCCACTTGTATTTATTTCTGTAGCTTCTCTTTTCTCCCCGCCCCCCATCTACTCTCTAACATCCAGGTCGCACTCTTTCCCCCATTAGATGCTATACATCTGCTATAAGTAGTCATGGTAGAGATAATCCATTTCTCATAGGTTCTCCAGAAACTTCAATGCTTGTGCTATTCTCGGTAAGCATTGATGAGATGCCAACAACACAGCCTCTCACACTCTGTCTCATCTCCCCTCTTTGCTCATTAGTCCACTTTGATTTTCTCCTTTTGACTCCTGCTTCCACTGGGAGCAGGACTGGCAGTAATAAAAGTCTGCACTTTGCTGGTTCCTTTTCCTCAGGGGAAGCGTGAGTGCTCACTTAAACACTACCCCTCAGATTTCTTGTGTAAGGCCCACTGAGGCTACGAATGCACAAATGGGGAAGCCAAGGCACAGAGAGGCTCTCCTCTCCTCTCTTCTCCTCTCCTTTCTCCCCTTCTCTCCCTCTTCATCCCCTTAAAAAAAATAAAGAGAGAAAAAAAAGGCTAGACAGTACTTCCATTAAGCCTTGGCTGAGTGAGGGAAAGCCCAGCACTGCTGCCCTCCCGGGTATCCCACTCCAAGGCCTCAGCCCACCTCTGGCAACGGTAACCATACCAGGGGCTTCATCCAAGCCCCTACTCTTCCAGCACTTCCACCGGCAGAGTCCAAGAGCCACTTCATCCTGGGGATGGACTGCAGCCCTCCAGGCAGCTCTGCTCAGGACCTGCGCTATTTCAGGGAAGAAGATCTATGTATTATATGTGGCTATATTTCCTAGAGCACCTGTGTTTTTCTCTTTCTAAGCCAGGGTCTTGTCTGGATGACTTACGGGGACAGGGAGGGGTGCGAACCACGACTTTTAATCTATTTGAAGGCAATTAAACTGTGTCTAATGCAAGATGCCTGCCTCTTCCTTCCTCTTCCATTTCAAGAACCACCATGGGGGTTGTGAATGTGTTTGTGTGTTGGGTCAGGGGGTGGGCGGGTGGGGTAGAAGGGCTTGCTTGTTACTTCCCATACTTGCATTTTCCAGGGTACCCTTGGGTTCAGGAGATAGATACCTCTCAAATTCAACCTCTCCATTGATCCATTTAAATCTGGGCTGAAGTTTATCTTATTCTGGACTATGAACACAGGACTTCCAAGCAATATACAGTGTGAAGAAGACTGGGAGAGCATGCTCTTCACTAGGATATTGTTTTAAGTAGATGGACACTGTTATCTGCAAGTGGTTCTTGGCTTTTGAAGCAGGCTCACCAGGGCCTCCCCTTGGAAATATTTCGTTAGTGATCTCTTACAAGTGATAGCATGCATTTCTTTTCAAATGGTCTGTACTTAAGACTCCTAGCTCACTCTTTCCGGTTACATGTAATTATTGAAATTTGGCTGCTCCCGGGTTTCTCTGTGTCTTTTTGTTTTGGTTGTTGCAGGATTTGAATTTAATATTCCTGGGGGAGAGAGATCGATTCAGAGTCCTCTCCTAGCTCCTTCTCCTTTCCTTCCCCCCCTCCCAGTTTGGTTTCTTACAGTTCAATTTCAGTTAGTCCAAAATTGGGGCAATCATAGAGAGTGCGGAAGTTACTCATTTTTTAAATGTGTGTGTTTTTGGTTTTGCTTTTTTTCCAATCAGCCTGTTCCTCATGGGACTCCCTTTCTAGTCAGTATTCAGCCCATCTCACTTGTGGGCCTAGATGGGTTTCTTTCCTCCCTCGACTTACCTCAGCTACTCTTCTGCTGCCCCTTAGGCTGGCCGGAAGAACGTTCCCTTTCTGTTAGAAAGGATCAAAATGGAAATCTTTTATCTCTAGTGTAAAATGTTTTTTATTTTGTTTGTTTCTTTTGTTGTTTTGTTTTTTAAATCTTCCTCACACTCCTCTCTTTTTTTCTCCCTCCCTCACCCTCTCTCCCCCATCTCTGTTTTTTAAATAAACCTTCTGTGTTTAAGACCTTGGCCTGAAGACCTGTCCCATTCATACCATATACCAGCTGGGACTGTCCCTAGTCTGAGCTCTGATCAGAGGAGAGATTGGAACATTGATCTTTCTCTGGGGAAAGAGGCCTTATATTGTTTGTTTTCAATGGCTGACACTCTTTCCAGCTCTCCCCTTCCTCTCCATTCCTCCACTCCACTTCCGCAGACTAGGATGGTTGGCACTGATCCAAAACCTCAGAGGGAAAAGGAAATGTTTGCCCCTTTGGCTCTGGGGCCCTCCTGGCCGTAGCTGAGATCATTATTGCTCCTTTTGCGTTTTTTTCCCAGGAGTGGGGTTAGATTAGAGGTTGATTCTAATTCTATAGCAGCTAAATTCCATTCTTCCCATCCCAACCATCCTGCCCTTACCCCTAAGCCCCCCCCCCCCTTTTCCTACTGACCAAATCTCTTTACCTTGTTTGGAAGAAAAGTATTTTGTTTTAAAATCTATTTTCTAACTTAGAAGCAATTTAATATGTAAATCTGCACTTTTGTGTGAGCCTACAAATGTGTATGTGTTGGGGTTTTTCACTCTCTGGTATTTCTTAATAAAGAAATCTTTCTTTTGGGGGGAAGCCAATTAATGAAGGAGACTTGAATGGTTTTAGAAATACAGGGCTGTCTATTTCTTTGTGCTTCTGCCTCATTTCTTTACTTGTGTCTAGTATGAGTAATTGGGCCCCTCCCTCATCTTTGGAAAACACCCCCCCTTCCTTTGAGATTTGAGAGGGCCTTCAACTTAGTGCGCCAGAGAGAGAGACCTGTCCTGTTTCTGGTACCCCTCTGGGACCACTTAGATTGGTTTAAGTGGTAACCTAGCAACTTAGCCTCCTCCTTGCTCCCTGTAGTCTGGCCCTGTTAGTCCTTCCAATTTAGTTCATTTTATATTCCTGAGGCTGGAGCCAAGCTAGAGAAAAACACTAAGAGATCACAGTTAATAGGGTTTTTTTTCCCTAAAAATAATTTTTTTTCTTATGGCGCAACTAAAGAATCATGTTCCCAGTAATACAAAAGGCATTTGTATTACTGTTGAGAATACATTCTAGGAATCTCTTACTGCTCTCAAAGGCTCAAACTCTGAATATCATTAGTTTTAAAGGTTGCAGCCTACCACACAAGAAAGAGTAATGGTGAATTATATGTTTTGGGTAAATATAAAAGGGGAATAAGTATGTACATACATCTCAAGAACTTTCCGATATCCCGTTGAACATGAATGCAGGTGGGAAAATGGTATAATTGTCATTCTTAATGATTTCATAAGTGAATACAAAATGATTTTGTAATGTGAATATACACTAAGTTTCCAGGAATGCTGCCAGTATGTAGATTGTGGGAAGGTGGTGTTTTACTTTGTTTGGAAACTTGCTGGGAGCTATTCTTGTCACTCTCTAGAGTGCCATTCATGGGTATTGAAGTTGCCAACACAACCTACCTTTGTGAGTGTTTATATTGCATTCAACAGGGATTCTACAGATAGCAGGATATACCTTGTTCCTTATTATATGTCTTGGACTATTCATTCCCAAGTACTTATATTAAAATGTGTTATCTTATAAATTATTTTCTTTAAATTTTTCTCTTTAGAGTATAGCTAGTGCAGTAGTCTCTTTATTTCCTTGAGTTGCGTATTCAGATTCAACTAACCCCAGATTTAAGGTGTTCTTAGAAACTTCCTCTGTGCCTGGCACTGGTGGCACACGCCTTTACTCCCAGCACTCAGGAGGGAAAGGCAGGAAAATCTTTGTGAGTTTGAGGCCTGCCTGGTCTACACAGTGAGTTCCAGGCCAACCAGGGCTACACAGTGAGTGAGACACTGTCTCAAAGCAAAACAAAAGCAACCTGCATCTGTACTAAGCATGTACAGACTTTTATGTGTCAAGATTCCACAACTGGGTAGAACAACAGTGCACATACGATTTACATTGTATTAGTTATTATAAGTAATCTACAAATAGCCTTAAGTATACAAGGGCAGTGGTGCCTAAGGTCCTATGTAAGTACTATAAAGTTTTATGTGAGTACCTATGGATTGTGGTATCCCTAACAGTTAGGGTGGCATGGCCGATAATACATGGATACAGAGGAACAACGGTACACAGTATTGATGGGTTTGGAGCTTTAACTTGATTATGTTAAACTTTGCTGTTCATTCCAGGGTGGGAAAAGGTGCCATGCAGCATATTGCATATAGCGAGAGAACACTGGGGTTGGGAGCCAGTGGACCAGATGCTGTCAGGTTCCTTTCTAACTCAAATATTTAGGAAGCTTAGAGAGAAAAAAGGGCTTTTCTCCTCTCCTGCCCTTAATGTGCTTAAAAAAATGTTCCTAGTCACTGCTGAAAATAAGAGAACTTTAAACATTTCCAATAAACATCACCAAGATACTATAATCACTATTGATACCTTGGTATATTCTTTTCTAGGCTCCCCACCTCTGTAAATGATTCAACTAGAAGTGTACTTCTATTTATGATTGTTATTAATTTTTTTACAGAGCTTGGAATTAAACTTAGGGCCTCACACATGCAAAGCCAAGCTCTCTATCACTGAGCTATATTCCAAGTCCTAAATAACACTGTAAAGTCGGATTTTTAAACTTTCTTAATATAATATACTGGTGTAATGGTTTTCTTTCTCTTTTTATTAATAATTTTATTCCTTTATGTTTCAAATGATATCCCCCTTCCTGGTTACTCCTCCACAAAACCCCCATCCCATAAAGCTGGATTTTTTAAATTGCCATTTTCTATATCATTAGGAATTCTTAGAAAATACTTCTTTATGACTTTACGATATGTCTAAGAAAACCTCCAGAGTCACAAGTTTTGGAATTTCCAGTTTTTTATTATAAATAATGGTGCGATCAGTTTCTTTATATATGGACATATCTGATCACACCTTTATATGTTTCCAGAAGCAGAGCTATTGCATCACAAGCTCTTGGCCAAATTGCACAGAAAGACTGTCAACAAACCAAAAAGCTCGCTTCAAGCCATGCCACTCAAACATTGCATGCAGTAGTTTGATAGTCTAACTCTGAGTGTCTTGCATTTTATATTTGATTGGTTACTAGTGAAAGTAGGCAGTTTTGCACTTTTTATCTGTATTTATTGACATTTGTATTTCTTCTGTGAATTATTTGTCCAAATCCTTGGTCCGGTTTCTTGTGGTACCAAGTCACTTTCTGATAATTCAATCAGTTAGAGCTTAGGGCTTTCTCACATGGGTCTGGAAATGAGAGAGCCCTACATTTAGATGTGGCTTTACAATTCCAGAAGATGAGATAGAGTTACCTCCTTGGCTTTTAAATACTTATTTTTGTTGTTTTCATTATGTATATATGTGTAAGTTTACGTTTGTGATTGTGCCATGTGTGTGCAGTGCCCACAGGGGCCAGAATAGGGTGTCAGATCTATTTGATTTGGAGTTATAAAGAGTATGGGAACTGAACTTAGGTCCCGTACAAAAGCAGTCTGTGTTTTCAATTGCGGATCTATCTCCCTAGCCCCCACTGTTTGCTTTTTTGAAGCCCATCTTCCCACTGTCTTTTCTATGAGCTACTACCCATCTATTTGTCTATTGGTGGTTATTTGTCTATTCCCACATAGAGTTTGGTATTCAAATAAGATACATGGGGATTGCTTGACATGAAGTACAGGCTCTGTTGACTGACAGAGCTGGAAGGAGTGTACTGGTAACAGGGCCATGCTGCTTGCTTATGCTCTCATATTCATGAGCTTTCTCCAAATTAAATACAAAGACTTACGCAAAGTCACACGAAGAGTTACCAATAGAGCCAAGACCAAGATGAAGATGCACTGGTTTCAAAATCTAGCCGGTTTTCTAGTATAACCCACTCCCTTTGCATTAAATGGGTATGAATAGAAGGAATGTGGTACTGTAAATGGCGTTTGAATGAAATAAATCTTTGATTTGTTTCACATTCAGTAAATACTTTCTGAGTATTGAGCATGTGCTAGGGCAATGGTTCTTAACTGGTGGGTCGAGACCCATTTGGGAGTCAAATTGCTCATTCACAGGGATCACATATCAGATATCCTGAATGACAGAAAATTAATTTATCATTACCATAAGAGTAGCAAAATTACATTTATAAAGGAGCAATGATTTTATGGTTGCAAGGCACTATAACATTAAGAATTGTATTAAAAGGCAGTATTGGGAAGGTCGAGAACCTCTGTGCTAGGGTTAACTTAAGAGAAACGGCATTGTTAGCCCATTCTCTCTTAAGCATGTTGACACACAGCAGTGGCTTTTAGGATTATTTGCCATTTGGAATTTACAAGATTGACACCATCTCCATTTTAGGGACCTTGCTATTTATAGTCAGGTTGATGGGGGGGTAGTTACTGAGGTTTTGTTTCAAACTTAAATCTCTTAGATCTTTCTCCAGACCCCTGCACTTAGGTTGAACTGGTGGTGGGGTTTCTTTAGTATTGAAAGTCAGGAAGTTGCCTTGCCAGTTCCCACAATCAAATTGTCTGTGCCTTTGTGAGGGCCATTGCCTTAAGCTCGTTTTGGCTTTCTGATGCTGTCCCTAGCAGGTCCCAGAGGCAATGGTATACAAATACTATATTGGTCACTGTGAAGTTATAGGAAAAGGTGAAGCCAACATATCAAGTACTATAGAATTGCATGTATTTAAGTACTTCCTGGAGGAGGAGTCTTGGCTGAGTCCAGAGGGGAGGCAGTTCCTTCCCAGTTGATTGTGTTGCTGGCTGAATAATACTGTAATGAGGTTACTGTTGTGTGTGTGAGAAGTGAAGGTAGGTAGGTTCTATTGTGTGAGAGAGAGCTGGGAGAATCACTTTTTTTCCCAGCTTGGAAACCCCATACTTCATCCTGAATTTCCTGAATTAGGAGGGGGTGGAAGGTGTTGGGCCCTGTTGGGACTATGGTGGTCGGTGTGCCTTTTTCTTCCCTTGTGGGAAAAAAAAAAAAAAAAAAAAAAAAAAAAAACTCCTGTTGTCTTATATTTCAATAGCCTTGGGCCCTGTGGTCCAAATGCAGTCCCCACTCCTCTGAAAAGTCGGAGAGTGAGTAAGAAGCTGGGAGGTTACCAGCAGGGTTTGCTGCTTTTGCCATATGTTGACCCACACTGCCATAGGGGTTGGGGGCATGTGGGAGAGGGAATGGTGAGGGTCTGTGGGGAGCTGGTCAGAACTTGGAGTTTGTGAGAAGCGAGGCAGTCTAGTTTACATATGCCAATGCCAGGAGCTGCTTCCTCTGATGGGATGAAGGAAAATGTGCCCATCACTTTGACCTGGACAATAGCTGATTTGAACCCTTTCATCTTTAACCAGGCCCCTGGCTTCTCTCTAGGAGCACATGGGAGTCTGATGCCCAGGGCTGATCATCTATAAATAATTGGCAAGAGCTCAGGGCTGCTCCAGACTCCTTACAGGGACCATATCTCCATCAACAGCTTTCCTGGAGATCAGAGTTGACATGCTCAATGAACACTTGAAACCCGACATTTCTTGGGTATTTGAGGATCAGCTGGATTCCGGGCTATGGCAGGTGAGATGTGTTGACGTGGCCTCTGGGCCTATGCTTGGGCTTTGGAAATTAAGAAAGGTCAAATAACTGTAACTGATTAACACAGTATGCCCAAAATTAGTATGTGTGACTGTGTTTCACTCTCTAAATGTCATATGAGACCACCTTTATCCATAGCCCACTATCCCCATTTTATAGGAAAGCAGTGTGTTTGCAGTTTCCCTGATGTCATGGAACTAGTGAGTGGTGGTACCAGAGCTTGAACACTTGTTCCCTGGGGTTCTGAAAGGTGTGCCTTGAAAGAAAGAAGGAAAGAAAGATGAAATGGAGGTGGCAAGGTGGTGCAAAGTAGGGACATTCAGATGCATTATTCACTGTTAAGTGCATGCACTAGTATCACAAGGCTAATACTATTATCCCCACAAACCGTTTTTGTTTTCTAAGACAGGGTCTCACTACTACGTAGCTCTGACTGCACTGGAACTTGATTTGTAGCCCAGGCTGGCCTCACAATCTTTGTCTCTTGTGTGCTGGGATTAAAGGTGTCTGTTCTCAATCCAGGCCTTATTTCTATCCCCACTTTTTTGATGTAATGTGGAAATTAAGACTTAAGGAAGTTATGTGACTTGTTTAAAGTAACCCAGCTAGTAGAGGCATCTAAAGCTTGAACTTAGATTGACCTCCCGGTTTCCTCTGGCTCTGGTTGGGCTCCTAGGCAAAGATCTTCCTTCCCTCTTCCCACGCTTTTAAGGGAGATACTGGTTACAGTCTCCTAGGCCTCCAACATCCAGCCTGGGATGAGAGTATACAGTCTCCAGCTTGAGTTATGGACCACCAAAGGGTCATATCAGCCTTTTGGACCCCAGACTTCAGTTTGCTGAGCTCAGAGTAAGGGTACTACTGTATTAAATATGATGTATTAAATACACCATCTCCCAACAGTTCAGGCAGTTGGACAAGAGAGTTTGGCAACCCTGCCTGCAGAAGGACATTTGGCCTGTCATGTAGCCTTGCTGGACACTATTGTTCTTATCAGTCATGGTTTGGCCTATTGTCTGCATTCCCTCGATGCCCATTTCTTGTTCTTCCTGTGTTCACTGGGGCCATCCAGTATTTCTGAGATCTCCTCCTCCTCGGGGCAAGGACCCGTTTCAAAACCTCATTTTCTCATGCGCTTCTTTCCCAATGTTTCCCTTTCTTCATCTTAGCACTCATAAGAACCATTACCCAGAGTCATATTGTAAAAATCACACATTTTAATTTTATGGTGTTAAGGATAGTGCCCAATCCCTTGTGTGTACTAGCTGAGACAAGCTCTACTGCTGAGCTATAGTCCAGCTAGCGTTAGGGGTTTCCTCTGAGTGGAGCCTCTGGGGCAAATGATATTCTAAAAGCACTCTGGGCATTCGTTACTCATAGTCCTCATCTCCCCACTAACTATTTCTCTACTTGAAGCCAGAAGTTTAGGAACTACTGATTTGGGTAAATCTTACATGTATATGTAAATGATGTGTGTGTGTGTGTGTGTGTGTGTGTGTTTGAGACAGGTTCTTGTTCTACAGCACACCTTGGCCTGGGATTTGCTATGTAGTCTAGAATGACCTGCAATGACCTGGAAACTCAAGATCCTCCTGCTTAGCCTTCCAAGAGTTGTGCATCATCACGTCCAGAAATGTAACTTTTATTTTCGTCAGAATGTGACATACTACCCATCTTCTGCATACAGAAAGTTATTAAATACTTTCAAAGAGAACACATATGTGGAAAGTGAAGCTTTCCCTGGCTCAGTCCAGACTATGATCTTCACCCTTAGGGCTGACATTTCCAGTTTGTATTCTGCATGGTTTTCTTTTCCTAGACAAACATATAGTACTTGTCTTTCTTCTTGTTATAGCCAACTTTTAAAAGGAAGCTGAACATATAATTTAAAATGTTAAGATACAGAAAAATCAAAGATTTTTTGGGTCATTGTTTACTACAACATGGCGCCCCTAGATGCTACATAGTGTTTCATGAACACATGGTAGCATAATTGGCCATTTGTGTTGTTTCTGATTTCTTACAGACTTAATTATTGTGAATATCTTTATCAATATATCTTGTGTGGCTTATTTGGATGATAAATGATGGAAGAGAAAAGGCTGTGTCAAAGGGTAAGATTTCTTCTGAAGTGCTCACAGCTATTGCAAAGCTTGTTGGATATGGAGAAACAGAAAGTAGGGTCTAAGGACATGGGGTTGGCTGGTGAAAGGAGAAATGGCTCAGCAGTTAAAAGCACTTGTTCTTGCAGAGGACCTGGATTCAGGTGTCAGCACCAACATGATGGCTCACAAACATCTGTAATTTCTGTTCCAGATGATGCAGCACCCTCTCTGACCTCTCTGGGCACCGTGCACATACATGATTCATATTTTTATAATCACATATGAAGATAAAGCACTAATACATAGAAAATTAATGTAATTTTTGAGAGAATATGGGCTTGGATATCATGTAGACATTTTGCTCTGTGACTTTCTAGTCATCCTCTCTAACCTCACAGCTTGTTCCTTCCTTTGTAAATTGGATGATGATGATGACCATGGTGATGACTGCTATCTCAATATGTAAGTGCTCAGTAATGGTAGCAATGACACAGTAGTTCTCTGGACACTTATTTCTTGGGTGAAGCTAAGGCTCATAGCTTTCTGAGACCCAGAGTCCCTAGGAGCAGTATGCTTGAACAGTCTGGAATCAGAGTGGCCCCATTTACTCTGGTAGCATATATCACTCGCATTGGCCTTTCCTAGTTCGGGAAATATATAAAGGAAGCCCAGGTTTTCTATCACCATGCACTTCCAAGGAAACTGTAACACTTCAGTGTGTCCAGGGTGAGGCTCAGGAGGAAGGCTTCAGAAGACAAGTCCTGTATATCCTAGCTGTTCCAGTTTTGTTCCCCATAAACCCCTGTCCCCAGTGCAGACCCTTCTTGATGAGGATGAAGGATTTTAAAGGGCTCCTGTTTTAAGTGATTATGGGAAGAGGGAAATAATTCTTCCCCTGCCAGCTTTCAGACTCCAACAAGACCTGTGGCTATGGTCATATGAGCCCTGTTTTCAGTAAGGGTGTGTGGAAGGATGCATGGAGCCAGCTGTAGCTTTAGATGGAGAGTTCGGTTATCAGAGTTAAGGATACTTGCATCCTCAGGGAGGGAAAAGATGCCCCTGAAAGGACAATGAATGGGTATTTTGCTGAGATCAGCTTTGAATTGGGAGCTATCCCTGCCCCAACCCTCTCTCCCATAGGAAAGAAAACAGGCCACAGTAATTAAGTTCTATTTAAGTTTATTGCTACTAATTTGTCTCTCTGATTATCCTTATTTACATTCAACTCAATTTGCCCAAAGTAGAAGTTATGAAAGTTCCTGGTAGTAGATCAGAAGTGTGCTCACTTACTAAACAGGTAGTCCTACCTGTGATGGGTACAGCTGACCCTGCTTCAGGAAAGACTCCTCTTGCTATTGAGGTCAAGGGTACCCCAGTAATAGTTGTGATAATCTCCCGATCCTTTGGAGTTAGGACACTAAAACCTTTAGTGGGGCAATGTTGGGTAGAGTGGAGTGTCCAGTGTCAAGCAAAAGGCTCCCTTTGCTTCTGAAGATCCACCTAAATGACCAAGCCTGGGCCCATACCCGAATTTGGCTTGCAGGAGGCAATTGTATCATTGGAAGCCAGTTGTAATCTTCTTCAATCAGCCTCTGGGAAATCTCATTTAAAGGGGCCAAGAACCAAGTGGAGACACTTATCATATAAGCTATGGGCATTGTTTTAAGTTGGGAAAAGGTGGCACTCAGTTTGGGTCACATGGGAAGGCATGAGATGGCCAAGAAGGAAGAGCTATTGGAAACTTTAGGCCCTTCTCGCCTCTTCAAGAAGCCTACTCACTGATGTCCTGAATGGGAGGCAGCTGGAGAGCAAATATTTAAAGATATACAGTATCACCTGATGGGATCCTCAATAACTGCCCATTTGAACCCAGCCAGGCTGAAGGCAAAAGAAGCACTGGCATAGTTCAAGTCTCATGACTTAGTGGTCAGACCTCTAAAATGTTGAGTAGGATAGTGGTGACTGGGTGGGAAGCTTCTTTCAAACCTGATTTAAGGAATTCCAAACATGTATGTCCAACTGAACTCCTTTGAAAGAGCAAGCTTCCCCCAGGGCTTAAAGAGTGGTTTGAGACTGGCTTGGCATCCTTCTTAGAAGCAGTGTGACAGTGGTGTGAGGGTAAGAAGGTTTTGGGGGCCGTGATCACATGGCATGGCTAGGTCCTTTGGTGCCCCACTCGTATGGCCATAGTGGGAGAATGGGAGATGCCAGAAGGGGCCATATTGTCAGTCTCTGGTGAGGGAGAGGGTCCAAAGGGCAGCATATGCCTTTGGGCAGTCTTATCCACACTATCTGAGCCTGTAGCATCTTGGCAGGGCCCTCAGCCATAAGCCTCCATGGAAAAGCAGGGCCAGATTCTTCACCAGTCCTCTGGTCCTATGTCATTATGGGAGGCCACACCCATCCCTGCAGTCTCTGCAACTAGGGCTCAGCCTTGGCCTAAGCCATCTTCACTTCAAGGTGCCCCGGCCAGGGAGAGACCCTGCAGCTGCTCCTCTGTGCCTGCCAGCTCTGCCTCATCACGCCCACTCTCTGAGCCCTCAAAGCAGCCAGAGTCACGTGGGATGTCCACCTTGGGTTCTGACACTGTGTGCACCACAGGCTCCTGGCTGCTCTCAGCGCCCTCTTCAGCCTCTTCACTGCCGGCTGCTGGGAATAAAGATAAGATGAAGACACTGGGTCTTAAACGGGATGGAGGTGAAGCTAGGGGTGGGATAGCAGGGTGTTTTCTTGTGGCTGGGTTATGGGCTGGGAATCCTAGGCAAGTCTCTTGTAGGCAGTCAGCTTTTCTGACAGCTTCCACCACCTCTGCTTCTCTTCTCTCAATTTTGAGCATACAAGTTGGATAGAAGCTGTTCCCAGGCCCAAGAGCTCAAATATCTCCTCCAGCACTGAGCTGGTACCTAGCATCCTGGACTCTGGAGCTATTACGCAGCTTCATGCAAATGCCTTTCCTTCTCTTGCCTTAATCTCTCCTCTGATCCAAAAGGGAGTTAGACCTGGCTATCCCTATGACTGACAACCCCCCCGCCGCCCCCAGTTCTCCTGGAAACACCAATCCAAGTGTGGAAAAGCGCTGCAAAGGGAGCTCTGGGTCAGAGCGTGGTCAGAGTACAAACCTATGTCCACACCCCCCAAAGCCACTCACTATCATAGTCCAGTAGCAGCTCTGCAGCTGTGAGCAGCTTGGCCCTGTGCTGTGGGTCCATGATGTTCAGCTCATTGAGGTGTGTTTCCCGAAGCTCTTTGAAGTCTTCCAGGGTCTGGTAGCCGTTGAGCAACAGGGTGGATGTGTGTTCCTGGGGATAGAGGCAGGCCATCAGCAGTCTCCTTTCCAAGCCACCCCCTGCCGGAGCCTTTCCTCTGCACATAGCAGCTGTCCCCTGGTCCCCATCACAGTGGCAAGGTTGCCTCCTTTGCTCCCAGACATGAATGCAAGCCCAACTCAAACCTCCAGGCCAATGCGCTCCAACAGTTCATGCAGAGTCTTGGGCTTGGGTCTCTTGCTTTTGCTCTGTCGGCGACTGGGGCGGACAGGCCCCACAGCCTCCTCAGGTAGCACGTCCACGTAGATGAATTTGAAAGAGCCCAACCTGCCATTGAGCAGGCCCAGCCAAGTACCCACAGGTGGCTTTTCAATGATGTGGATCACATCTCCTTTCTGGGGGTATGGGTAAGGGGTCAGGGAGAGAAGAAAGCAGGCAAGGAAGAGGTCACTAAGCTTCTGCTGATACTTTCATACTTTGGCTTTGTTTTGCTTTTCTTTCTTTATGGCTGAAGCCTGCCAGGCTCTCTGGCAGCACCCAGATGCCAACTTTACCTGCAGTTTCAATGAATCGTGGTCATAAGGGCTGGGAGTGAAGTCAGTGTGGACTCGAGCACGCCCACAGAAAGGCCCCGTGTACTGGGGAGCAGGTGGCTCCTCCGTAAAGCTTCCGGAGCCCGGGCCAGGGCTACAGAGTTCACTGCCTGCAGGAGATGGACGGAGAGAGGAAGCACGTCTTTGTCTTAAGGCAGCTGGGCTAGGCAGTCCCTAGCAGGGCCACTCCAGGGAGCTCCCAAGGAAACACACTGGGGACACAAGCTGGATTCTAGCAGAAGTGATTTGGATCCATGGCTTGTAGCTACTCTGGTGAATCGGAACTTTTTACCTCTAGGGCTTTAGATAATGAAGAGCTGAAGAGTTGACTCAGAGACTAAAGAATTGGCAAAACCAGGAAGCCTTGGGAGCCCAGCAAGGGCAATGCCCTACTGAACAGGTGAGGACCACGTGACCTCCCCAAGGCCTCTCACTTAGATGTGGGACTGGCTCTACTACACTCCGGGTCTGCTACACTATACTGCTCCTTCCACACAGGATTCTTTTACTTTCTCTAGTTTATAAGACTCAACGTTTAGTAGCAAGGCCTGGTGAAGTTGCAGGCATACTCGCTCTCCCTGAGAAGGGCAGGATGGTGGGCATTTTAAGTGGATTTCAGTGGGAGGCAGAGAGATATGTCTGCAGAACCAGAGAAAGAGTATCAAAAGTGGGGGGAGGCCAAGGAACTTCTTCAGCCAAGATACCTCAGGCTAGCCCCTGAACTATGTTCAGTGGTGCCACAAGCTCAATACACAAAACTCTTGGGCCCACAGGAGGATGACCCTTAGGAACCAAATACTCTTATCTCTGGACTTCAAGGTGGGATGTTTCAGATACTCAGGGGGCTGTAGCATGTACGTCCCCTTGGACAGCTGAGGACAGGCTGGTTTAAGGTGACAATGAGGTTCTTCCTCTGCTTGTGGGCCTTTCCAGGCCTGAGATAACAAGTGGAAGCTCCTGTGAGGCAGATCTGAGTTCAATAGTGGGTCACCTGGCAAGTCACTTAACTTCCTTGAGCCTCAGTTTCCACATTTAACAAAGTGGGGCTAACTGTATAAGTCCTATCAGGTTGTGATGAAGATTTAATGTGCGGTGGGTTGAGAGGGTTCCCGTAAGTACAAGACAAATGCGCATTTCTCTCTCAACCCTTTCCCAGAAGAGCCCCTGGCACTGCCCCAGGCTAATTCTTTCCTCCAGATCTGACCGATGCCCACTTGCTTTCCCTACTCACCTGTTGATGTCTGGCGGCTGAGGGCTGGCAGCTCACGCTCCTCTTGCTCAGAAAAGGCCAGGGCCATCTTCTCAGGACCGGGGCTGTCCAGGCTGTAGTCTGGAGATGTTGGGGAAGCTGAGCCCTCCTCCAGTGTGTCTCCCTGGAGAAAGTTGGAAGCTCAGAGAAGCCTTGCTGTGGTCGCATAGGCCAAGTCCCCAGTGCGGTGAAACAGTATGAGCTTGGTGCAGATGACAGTTCTGTGACCTGCTCAGTGACCACATTCTGAACCTTAGTTTCCTCTTTTGTAAAAATGGGGTTGGCAGACCTGGTTTTCCTATGTTACAGAAAGAGCCCTCCCCCACCCCACCCCCACATGCTTTGTCAGCTTCCGGTGCTGATGGGCATGAAGAGGAGACCAGAGCAACTAAGACTGGACTTGGGGCTATTTTCATGACCCAGTCAGGCAGACAATTATGTGAGAGAGCAAATGTCCACACTCTTGTGTGCCAGGCTGACCTGCCATTTCATTTCCTCCTCGGAGGTAATACCCGAGGGCGAGTGGTACGGGTGGCCTGAGTTTTAAGATAGAGAACTTTTCAGCAACTAAGCTGCCTGACTCCAGAGCTCCTTGCATCTCCATTCAGTGAATCTGAGTGTTGCTGTCTATCAGCTGCTTCTCTTAAACTAAAACACTGGTTGATTCGCCACTTCCTATGTTGGGAATCTGCCTCATCAATGGTCAACACCCGGGTACAATTGCAGATGGGTTGTCAGAAGAGACATCTAGGTTATTTCCTTTACATAGATACTTATACACACACACATACACACACGTAAGAATAACAAGTTGTACTGAAATTAGGCGATTATGAATTTTGAAGATTTTTAGTATCACCTTTGTCCTAGCCATTTTTATGTCAACTTGACACAAGCTAAAGTCATCAGAGAGGAAGGAACCTCAGTTAAGGAAATGTCTCCATGAGATCTAGCTGTAAAGCATTTTCTCAATTAGTAATTGATGTGGGAGGGCCCAGCCCATTGTGGGTGGTGTCATCCCTAGGTTGGTGGGTTCTGTAGGAAAGGAGACTGAGCAAGCCATGGGGAGCAAGCCAGTAAGCAGCTCCCCTCCATAGCTTTTGCATGCTCCTGTCTCCAGATACTTGACCTGTGTGAGTTCCTGTCCTGATTTCCTCCAATGATGGACTATGATGTGGAGGTATAAGCCAAATAAATCTCTTCCTCCTAAAGTTACTTTGGTCATAATGTTACATCACAGTAATGGTGAGTCTAATTGGGATGACCTTTGTTTTTTTTAGTAGGATATATTTGATTTAAGGCTCTCTCTCTCTCTCTCTCTCTTTCTCTCTCTCTGTGTGTGTGTGTGTTAGTGTTGGTGATTTAAATCCATCTCTTAATACATGCTAGGCAAGTACATTACCACTGATTTCTGACAGTCTATAGAAGTTGATTTCTAATAATAGTTATATTTGACAACTGCCTTGCAAAATTCTTGACAATTAGCCAACTGCTCTCACAAACTAGTTGAGCTGGTGCCAGTATTCATGACTCCTATAGGAGCCACAAGTGCAGGCACTGTGTGCTCTAAGCTACCAGGGCTGTTCCTGCCCCATAGCTCTCTGTATAACCTTCCTTTATGGGCTGAAGTTAGTAACTTCCAGTCTTTGAGCTAATGATGGTTCAATCAACCTGTTTATCTTTCTTTTAAAAAATTATTTAAAAAAATATATATGATAAGTGCCTTGGGGAGTCCTAAGGAGAGAGGGCCTTGGATCCCTTTGGAGCTAAAATTACAGGTGGTTTTAAGTCACCCAACATGGTTGTTGGGAAGCAAGCTTCCGTTTTCTGAAGGAGCACTAGCTACTCTTAACTGCTGAGCCACCTCTTCAGCTCCACAATCTGTTCGACTTTCTGATGGTTCCGAAAGTGATGCCATTCAGTGGGAAGTGCACTGAATCTGGATCTTTTCCCAGGTTGGCACTATGGAGTGCGAACCTCTAAGCAAGTGATGCTCTGCGTGGTGCTACGGTGTTCAGCTTAGTCGTGTGTGGTAGCTTACAGGGCTGTGCCTTCTCAACTCACGACATGCTGAACTCATGGCTTATTGGGAATGCAACCACATGGTAGGCAGAACATCTGTATTTCCCTCTATATTTTCCTGGAATCAGTCCTCCTTAATCAATCCCAGGGACTGGCTTCTTCCAATCAAATTTTGAGTTGGATACATAAGGCTCAGGAAACTCGTCTTCCCTTCAGTTCCTTATCTTTACAGGAAGCTTCTGTTGCCCAGACTTTCATCTTTCCTCAAACCCAATCCTTTCCTAGCCAGCCTCCTGCTTTCCCAGGCTAGTGGTAGACCCCCTTCCCCAAACCATCCAAAATCACCTCCATGCGAACACTCTGTCTGCATTGAGACCCATTTTACTAGTGACTAGTCAGGTGATCATGCTCACTTTCCTGCCAGAATGTCCTCCTCAACCCTCCTTGGCCTCAGCCTACCCTTGGATTCCAGGCCTTACCATCTCCTCTGACAGGGCCTTCACCATCATCTTGCCCATCTTCCTGTTCATGGTTCTGGAAATGACTGCCCTCCACTTCTTTCCCAACTTTTTGCCACTCTTCCCAGAATCCTCTGGGGTAAGAACACCTGAGTCATCTTCTGGAATCTGTGACAACAAAAGAAGAGGTACAGGGACCATGGAAACCCTGGCTTGGATCCAGGTTTCAGTACACAAAGAAATCTCCAGGATCCTGAATTAGGTGGAGGTGACTGGAGAGAGAGTCACTTCATCCCAATTCTCATCAGGCCTAATCCTCTTCTCAGCCTTATTCATTTGTGATTTAATTTGCTCTCTACTATGTAATTAATACATGGAGGATGTTTGGGCACAGGAACTTGGTGCCCAGGAGAAGGGACACTGTGTTGAGAAAGCTTCGTCCCCTCCTATTTCTCCTTCACCCTGCCACCCCCTCCTCCCAGACTCAATAGACTCCCAAGAATCTTGGAAACTCACATTATCATCCAGGTTAAATTCTTTCTCGCTCACCACAGGGGAGCTGGGTTTCGATTTGGCAAAATCCTTGAAGCTGCTGGAGCGCTGAAGAGAAAGCTGGGAGAAGCAGATGCTCTAATCAGTAGTGCTAAAATGACGGCCCCAGGGGTGGATCGATTCTCCCTCTGGGCACACAGACCCATACCAGGGCTGGGCAGAACAACATAAACCCTGAGGAAAAAGGAACACGATGCTTTCTTCTATCCCTAGCCACAGTACTTCTGGCGTCAAGTGCTTCGTACCTCAGTGCAGCTCCGAACTAAACCCAAACGTCGACCGTCCGAGAACCCTGGCATGAAAGATTTAACGGGCCTGAGTCACTGTGTGCGTTAGCATATATGAAAACACCAGAAGGGAACTGGGTTGAAATCCCTTCCAAAAGTGCGCCTCTGGCTCCCACATGGCTTGTGCACTGAGCCAGGTTACTAACACAGCGTGGGGTAAACACATCCAGGCCTTAAGACTGATGAGCTCATGTCCTAGGAAGAGAAAGACGGCCCCACCAGATGCTTTCATGACACTTTCTAGAAAAAGCCACAGGCTTACTTATAGAAGGTGCCATATAGATTTGCCTCGTAAACGATTGCAGCTACTTCAGTTTAAGAAAAACCACCCTTTTCCCCCTCTTGATGCATCTCAGCTTTTACCCTCAGCCACAGATGTGAGGGTCTGGCAACTGCCCACTTCTGCTGGTGTTTGCTTTGGAGGTGTGGCCTGTTGTTTGGGTGGATGAGACTATCTACAGGAAGTGATCTTTAACTGTATGCACATGTACATGCTGAGAGATCAGCCAGGAAGCGGGACAGGTAACTGGGGTAGCTGCAGGCACAAAGAACTGAGGCTCAGTCTGTGATAAACAGACAAGACCAGAAGACTCACACAGGAACCAGGGTTCACAGATGGCCAGACAGATAGAGTGGGGATAGACTGCAGACACCCAAGATAAGGGCTTGAGGAACCAGAGCTCCAAACTTGGACTAAAGCTGAAGGTTTCACATCCTTCTTCCTACTAAATGGGGGTGTGTCCAGTGACAATCCCCTGGCCGAGCAGAGGGGCCATATCACCTGCCCCTCGGCAAGTGCAATTTGTCCTAACTCCTATGAGATACAGTGTCTGGTACTTTTTTCTGGGCCTTGACCAAAGCTGAATCAGCAACTGGGTTTCAGGGTCATGTATTCCTAGAGGTAGTTGACCAGAAACTAGGTCAGCAGTCAGGCCAAGCAGAAGCTAGCTTCATCCGGCCACGTAGGCGCCGTGCCTGGAGCCTCAGTCGGTAATCTCCCTTCGTGATCGAGACCTGGAAAGTGGGACTGTGAGTCGGCACATGGGGAAGAATGTCTGACCATGTGGTGATTCCCATGTTTCCCACGCACCTCCTCCACCCTTAGCACCGCCCACACCATTCTTTCCTTTTTTTTTTTCTTTCTTTCCCCTCTCTCTTCTACCTTGCATCTATTTCCTTTCCTTGTATGGTAGGATACAGCTGCCTGGGTGACTTCCCTCTCTTACTGCATGGAAAAGAGGGAACAGAGAGAGGGTGGGCACCAGGCTGGCTTGGGCCCAAGGAGAGCAAGCTAGGTTGCTATTTATAGTCTGATGGGGCCTATTGTGGCCTCCCCTCCATAACTGCTTAGCCTAGTCTCCAGACCAGGAGGCTTCGAGTCGCCCCTGAAGCCCCAGGGATTTGCAAGGCTGGAAAGCAAGCAGGAGGGTCGCTGTAGGGTAGGAAGTAGGCTTTGTTAGGGAGGAGTACGCTCATTGCTGGGCTGTTCTCTAAGCATTCCCCCCCTGTGCCGGGGGGGGGGGGCTTTCCTGTCATTAATCTGTAGTCTGGGAGGTTGGGAGAAGAGGCCTCTGACTCCCAGGCTCTTGTGATGGCTCCTTTGTTTGAGCTTAAGCCCAAAGCATGAGGACACAACCCAAAAGGGCCACGAAGATAATTCTGAGGCTTGGGCCCAGCTGGCCACTCCTTAGTCCAAATGAATGAATGAGTGAATGAATGAATGAATGAATGAATGATAAATATGTCAGGCACATATGTTATTTAGGCTATCAATGGCAAGAGTCAGCTAAGGTGGCTTTTTAACCAGCCTTCCTCCATTTTCGGGGCAGCCCCAACCATCCTGGTTGACTTTTGCTCACCTTGAGATAACCTAGCCAACAGAGGGGTTGAAATCTATGAACTCATCATCATCGTCATCATCATCAATGTTCCCTTTGGGGTGAGGCCTGGCTAGGAGTTGTTCAGGCAAGTGAGGAAGCATTACGTTTAAGGAGAACATGTGAGCCTCTTAAAAGCAGCTACACACTGGGCACTGGGCCTTGCTAAATTCAACTCTGATATGACTGGCACGTGTGGCCTCACATGACTTAACCTCTCAAACCTCAGTTTTTTCTTTTCTTTTCTTCCCTTGACCAGCTGTGTAAGTTACTATTTTCTCTGTGCTGTTGTTTCCTCATTAGCAAAACGCAGACAAGAACCTCTGCTGCACTGAGCTGTTTTCAAAGTGAACCAAGTACCCATCCAGTGCTGGGAACGTCATCTGACACATCTGTCCTTCCTGGAACACTGGTTCATGTTTAGCCTTTTGTATGACCCATTTACAAACTCTTACCCTGGACATTTCCCTGCCTGAAGCACCCTGTATAGTTCTAGCACTTGCCAGAGAAATCCCCTTTTGATTCAGTTTCCCTGGAGACAACACAGATGTCCATCAGCTGTTGAGTGGATTAACTGTATGAGAATCATACAGGAGGACAGAGACCAGCAATGCAATGAGCCCAACTATTTTCTTTATTCCAAACATATGACTAAACCTCACCATCACACAGTGGATGAACACGGCTTAGCTTCCCCCAAAAGTTTGTCCCTTAATTCTCCCTACACCAAGTTCAAAGCACAGAGGGACCCATTTAAGCTGTTGGAAGTCAAGAAAGGGGTTACCCTGGGGGAGGAGGGTATCTGGTGACTGGTAGGGTTGTGAGACAAGTTTCTGGAATTTCAGAAATGGGTTATTTCTTGAGCTGAGTGCTGCCTACCTGGGGATATCGATTTTAATGGAAACTTACCATGTGGATATCATACTCAAAAATTTAAAAAAGTTCCTTCTCCATCTTCAAAGGAAGCACCCTAAAGAAATTCTCTCTGATCAGCCCTCATAGCTCCCCAGTGTTCCAGGTGGCACACCTTTCTTACATATCCCCTAAATTGCCCCTAAGTTACTTTACTAGTCCATGCCCTAGCTTGTGTGTGTATGTGAAACCATCATAGAGAGGTTAACTACAACTCATATGCCCAATAGCCTGCCAGGTTCTTCACATGTGACAGCAGCCTATCCCAGCATCATCAATCCATACATACTATACCCCAAGCTCTCTGTGGAGGAAATGGAGATGCAGAGAAATTAAGTGTTCTAGGCACAATCCCATGGCTGGAAGTGGAGACATAAGAGCAGGACACTCCTAAACCCAGGTCTGGAACCCTGGAAGGCCATGTGATTACCATGTTTGTGTCAACTCACAGCTACTGAGGTTGCTCCCACACTAAGATAGAAAGAGACTGGGTATGATGCTCGCTACAGACACTGTTTGCCTGAATCGTCCAGGAGAACAGGTGGGGGCGACTGTGCAGGAAAAACATTGGCATGGGCTCAGACAGGAGATGGGATATTCCTCTGCTTGGAGCTAGGAAGCATTTGAATGACAGTGAGAGCTAGGGGTAGTCTGAGGTGATTAACAGTGGGTATGCCCAGGGCTGTTCTAGGAGTCAAAGCAGAAGAAGCCATGGAAGGTCCTTACTAGCCATGCCAAGGGATAGAGACGTTCTCCTGTGAATGATAGGGAGACCCGAGATGAATATTACTTACCTATAATGTGCAGGACCAAAAGTTCCAGATTTTGGTTTTTGAGACAGTGCCTCAAGTAGCCTAGGCTGGCCTCTAATTTTCTACGTAGTAGAGGATGACGAATACTAATTACATGTTATAAGTCTATGGATGCTGAGTTTACGTGGTGCTGGGTATGGAATGCAGAGCTCTGTGAATACTAGATAAGCATTTCACTACATGAGCTACATTAGCCCTTACAGTTTAAACAAAATCAAATACTTGCATATATATATAATGAGCTATTTTGGCAATGTGACATCAAAACATGAATTTCATATGCATTTCATATAGTCCTTATATATGTAGCTTGAAGGTAATTTTATAGAGCACTTACTTATAGTGTACCTGTGTTTTGACTGTGACCCTTCACATGAGGTCAGGTATGAAAATTTCTACTGTGGCATCAGGTTGATTCTCAAAATCCTTCAGAGTTTGGAGCATTTCAGATTTTTATAATAAGGCTTCTCAACCTGTAGTGAGACTACAGAGCATGCACTGTTGGGGTGTTACACGAGGACCCCCCCCATAAGGAGCAATGTGCTCGTATTGGGGAAGAGAGAAGAAAGAGACTGGAAGGAGGCAACAACCCAGCACTTGAGCGTGAGATAGGTTCCTTTGCATTTTCCTTGGAGGGAGGCTGGAAAATAAGGATTCATTGGAGGAGGACTGTCTTTAGGGAAGATAGATCTACAAGGACAAATCCCTCTCCATTTCTTAGACCTGGACATGAACATTTGATGGAAGTAAGAGCAAAAGGAAAGTAGTTTGAACTTGAAGATGATGCAAGTGTCACATCCCTCCCACCCTGGAGCATCCTTCATCCTTATGAACCACAGCAGGTACCATGTTCTGAACCTACTATAGCTAGGGCCTACTACTGCCTCTTCTGTTCTGTTGGCTTGTCTCATCTCTCACTCCACAACTCACTGGGTGTTCCTTGAAGTGTTCTTCTACTGGAGGACTGACTCTTGTGTGTGTGTTACTGTCTCCCAGTTCTTCTGAGATCAATTAGGGGACAAGGGGATGCAGAGAGAAGGAGGGAAGATTCTGAAATTAAGCACCCTGGCTTGGAATTCTACGACTTACTCTCTGTGATAGCTCCAGCAAATGCCACCAGTCATAGTGTCCAGTGTGAAATCAGGATATGTCTGTCGCTACTCTGAGGTTGCAGTGAAAACTCAAGGTGTGACTCAAGTACAGAGTGCAGCACATGGCTGCTGGCATGCCTTTCCTCAGTGCGGCTCTCCATGCTGTTAGGTCTTGCTTCCTGTACTTCAAGACTGGAACCTTGGTTTATTCTTTGCTGTGCCTTCTCCATCTGGGCTCATGCCAAAGCAAGCACCCCCTTGTAGGCAGAAGCCCACACTTGAGAGAGTGCTCTCACGACTATTATTCCAGTGAGCCCTACCTCCAGAGATCACCCCCCCAGGAGGTGAAGAAACTGAGGCCCACAGGAAGTCAATGAACTGCCCATGGCGGAATGGCAGGATTCTAATTCCACTTTCTTGTCCCTCTCACCAGTATGTTTTCAGTGCTGGAGGAGATGAGGCAGGAAAAGGAGGGAGGAGTTTCCTTTGTCTGTGTGTATTCCCTTCTACATCACCTCAGTTTCCAAAGGGACTGGACTTCAGTCATCTGGCAATCAAAGGTGGAGCTGGCTACTGTCTCTGAGCCTTGGGAGAATGCCACATCTTCTAGAAGTTTGGTTGTGCTAAGGGCATTTTTATAGCATGGAACTTGGGTATATAAAGGCGAGCTCATCTTTCCTCCGGGAGGCTGCCAATGGCTCTGGCAGGGGTGAGGTGCAGTTTGTATAGACTATTTTTTTCTAAGGGATGTGGACCACAGACCTTTCTAGAAGAACCCTGGAGGAATTCCCAGGGGCCCGTCTGCCAAACGCAGAATCTGGCTAACTGGAGCCAAGAGAGAGGAAAGGGATTTCTTGTTCTGTGTGCCTTGGGGCACCTTGGCCTGAGGTAGCATAGGACCTTGGTGTCAGCTCTTTCTCAGACTCTGCCCTCCAGCTTCATTCTCCTGTGGTTTGGGGCCTACCAGGGTCTATAGAGTAGTCTCTGTTTTTCTCATGAGCTTGAGAGCAAGGGGAAGTGGCTTTTCTCTTGAGGAGTAGCAGCCAATGACAAGCCTTTGGGGCCTAGTTTTGGCGGGGTGGGGGGTGGGGGTGGGGTGACAAGGCCCTGTGTGAATATTCACAAATCTCCCCCTCTTCCACCTACCACCACTGCAACCTCAGAGAAGTAACTGAAGTGGAGAGATCACAGCCAAACGTGGCAGCCACCCAGATTCTGAGAGATGGGACAGGATGTATACCTCAGTGCTCTGAGCCTGTCTCTTAGTTGTCACCCATTACCTGGGAACTGTTCTGACAATGGGGGCGTCCCCCACAGTGTACCTGAGTTGAATTCCATGGGAAACTGGCTATGGCATGGTGAGAGTCCTAGAGTCCCCTGAACATGGTGCTTAGATCTAGTCAGGCCTGCTTTGAAATGTTCCTGTGGTCCACTTAGACATGCAGAGCAGACAGGCTGATTGTCTGGGAGACTCCTACCATAAAAGGAACTGTCTATATACAGCCAGAGAAACCTGCATATAACAGAGTCTTCAAGAATCATTCAGTCTAGCTGCTGTCTCAGGAAGATGAACACTTCAGCCATTTTTGACAGCTACCTTCCTTCCTGGACTTTGAAAATCTCCCTCCCTCCCCCAACGAACTTTTCCTCCTTAGCTCTCACACCTACTCACCATGTATATCATCAGCTTCATTTCTTATTTTTCATAAGCTCTTCTCCTGCCCAGAAAGAACCTGTTTAACTCCCCCCACACCCCGAATTTTACTGAGCCCTTTTCCTGAGTCTGAAAATTGCCTACCGCTTCATCACTAGTAGCCTGGGGAGCTGTAGAAGATCTGAGCCCAGTTGACAGTGGCTATGACTCCTGCCAAAGAGTAGGAAGTCTGTGGTCACCTTGGCCGGGTAGGCTAGTAGGGCCCTTTGAATGACATGGCTCCCAGAGAACACACTTGAGCAGAAGCGATACAGAACCAGAGCGAGAGGAGACAATATTAATTATGCTCTTCGGATTCAACTCGAACACTATAATTTGTAATTTTCAAACTGAAGTCTGTGGATTTAACCCTTAAGTTCTTCAGTCTATAACTCTAGACTTCCTAAGACCAAACTCATGGCTCTATATTCCAGAGTTTAGAAAGTACTTCAAAGTGCCATACTTTTACTACTCTAGCCGATGTTGACCCTCATCCCCTTGCTTTCTGGAAGAACCCTCACCTATAAGCTCAACATATAGCCTTGGTTCAACTTCCATCTTCAAACAGTCCAGAAAGGCATTGGTAGAGAGTGTAGAAGAGAGTGGGAAGAAATGAGTGCTCCAAGATGCTCCTCACCTTTTTTTTCTGAGTGGGCTCCTTGTCACTGGCGTTGGAGGGTTTGCGACGCAACATGGTCCTCTACAGAGATGGCACTCCTGCTTTGTTCTCTAAGGTGCTAAGATGCAAAAGTCTCTTGCTAAAGCCTCCCCAGCACCAGCCAGGTGGCACAGCACAGACTGAACCTTGGGCTGCTACTTTTACTGCTGCAGTAGCAGCTTGGGGGTGCGGGCCATGGACACCCAGCAGCATACAGGAAACTTTGCCACGTGACCTGCTCTTACAGCAATCATGGCCCCTGCCGGCCTCTAGGGAGGAAGGAAGTCCCAGCTTCAGTCTCCAGAGATTCTGATGCAGACAGAACTTGAGTTGAACGGTCAGAGAAAAGCCCCAATCCTGCCGTCTCTCTGGTCATCCACTACAGTCCCTTTCCGTTCTGGCTTCTTTAGGCTCTCTACTCACTGACTAAACTTCAGAAATCAGGAAGTGAACAATCTCTCTGCCTGTTGAGTAAATGCCCCCAGTTAATTTACGTCTTCCAAGTCATCACTGCAATCACGATTACTATTACTGTCACCCTCGTGGCCATCATCTTGGTGGACACCACTACTGCTACCATTACCAGATAGAAACTACTCTTACAACTGTGATGCCCCACAGCCATCATCCTTTCTACCATCCCTGCTGCCATCCGCACACCTTAGCTATGATTGGTAAAGCTCTTATTTCTTCAGATACTTCTACGGCATTCATCAACTATCTGGACACTGCACCCATCTTGTGGATTATGTTTGGCAGGTGGCGGTGGTGGTGGTGGTGGTGGTGACAATGGCTATGTTGATTTGCAGTACTTAGGAGTCTCGCACACATGCTGGGTGATAGGTCATCTGTAACTCCAGCACTAGATGGGGAAGGCAGAGACTGGTGGATCCCAGAAGTTCACTAGCTAAACAGTCCAGTTGAAAACCATGAGCTCCATAGGTGATGAAATTCAATTATGGAGACTTTTTTTGAAGTTTCATTTTATGGCTCATCTGTATTTGATAACATGTATATGATACCTACCAGTTGCTTTGGGGTAAAAGGGAATCACTGAAAGTCCTTACATATCTACCACAATTGCTCAGCGGTGGCTGGGTTATAAATGTGTCCCACCATGACTGGCTGAACTATTCTGGAACTAGCGCTGGAGTTGCAGATGTCACGTCACACCGCTTTTATGTAGGTGCTGGGGATGCGGACTCAAGTATTGATGCTTTTACAACAAGTACTTTCCTAAAAGAGCCATCTTCCTAGCTGAATGATACAATTTTTTACATGACTGATTAGCATTCACTTGTATGAACTCACAATAATTATTTTTGCCTTGATTGATTTTTAAAAAATGCACAAGTACTTATTGAATGTCCTTGAGGTGTAACCACTCAGTCATATCTGTAAGTTTATTATTAGGTTAAATGTCTAGAAAGTTTGGAATTGCTGGGGTAAGGGATGTGTGCCTTATTTTTTCTTAATTCAAGATAGCTTTGTTCTTTGAATAAAATAATTCTTCAAAGAATATAGATGAGAATAAGTAAGAAATAAACCCTTGAAGTGACTTGAAACTGAATATTTATTTTCAGTGAGGAGTATGTCTTACTTGGTCCATTACCTGCCTACAACCTTCATTTCCTAACCTCACACATCATTATAAATAAAGACTCGAATGATGCACCTTTGCAAGGCTTTAATTTCTGTGACACTTGTGAAATCTTAAGCAAGCCTGTCCCAGCTCCTAAGATGTTCTTATGACTTCCTCCCTGGACCCTAAGGCCTTCAGATCATCTTCCTGTAAGCTAAGGAAAGAAGGGTCAAAGTTCATGTCTCTCAAGATAAAACCGTATTTCCTCTGGCTATAGTTCAGCCAAACTACCAGGCTGATTCATGAAAAGATGCTGTGTTCTACAGCCCTTCCTTATTGGCTTGAGTTTTTCAGTCTGAAAGTCTTTCCTTGACTGCCTAGGGGTACGAGCTAAGGCTTTGAAGGATGTTTAGAAGCCTAAAAGCTAGGAGGTGGATGAGCCATCTAGCCTGTGGGAGTTCAAGTGTGATCCCAGGTAGGAGGTCATCCTCTCCAGAGTCTAGATTGAGTGTTGCTGGCGTTTGTCCAAGGACACCTGAGGCTACCAAGCCAGGGGATATACTTGAGGCTTAGGAGACCAGGAGCCTTGGAAGGTGGCAGCAGCTCACAGAACCTTCCGGGCCTGCTCAGAGTCCCTGGCCAGGACTCAGGATGTTCCCCCGCTTCCTGTTTGCCCAGCCCCCAGCAGTGAGCACAACTCACACACTAACCGCAGAACCTTCAAATGCTGCCAGCAAACCAGGGTGGGCATCGGGCTGCTGAGGCCTGGGAAAGAGGTGGGTAAATTGGGAGGTGAGGGCATTCTGGACAGAATACAGAGAGGTGACCGATCCCCTTAGACGGGGGGGGGGGGGTGTTCTCAGCCCCTCCCCTTCTCTTCTTTTAGATTTGCATAAGGCCCAGTCCACAGCCTATGTTCTGAGTATCCACAGTCTCTCTCCCTCAAGCATACTCGCCTTCCTCCTCCAGCCTTTCTTTCAGCAGATGACCCTGGATAGAGTCCCAGTGGGTTAAGCTCCAGGAAGCTAATGGGTCCTAAATACTTGTTTAATAGGCTTCTGCACCACATTTGCATTTTATAGATTCCATTCCAGGTACACAGAGAGCTCAGTTAAAGTAGTGACCCAAGGCAGAATAGTTCAATGAACAAGGCCACCTTATACTTGATAGTGGGCTAACAGGCAGGACTCAGGAGCTTGCTGTGGCCGTATCCTCATGTTAGGCCATCAAAGTCCCTTGTACCCGAGAGCTGCCATCCTAGGTAGAGTGGCAGACTCTCATTTATCCCATGCTTGTTCTTTGCCAACAACTGTGTTAGATACTTCACAATTTTTTAATTTCACTACAACACTGCAGAGAAGCAACAGAGGTAGTTGAGGCTGGGATAAGTTATTGCAAAGATGTGGCCTATAAGTTCTCTTGGTCTGAGGCCACACTATTAAGTGTTTTGGTTAAGGTGCCTCTAATACAGAGCTTTTTAAATGGGAGATGAAAGCACTGTGGAACATTTTGTCATAGCCTTTTCTCTATGTTGGGATTATGTTGGGCTGGGTACAGGACTAGATGTCACAGGGCCACCTCAAAGCAGGCCCAGAGAGGGGTGAACAGGATGAAGAAGGCATCTGAAGTCACCGTGATTTGCACTACAGCTGCAGTACGTGGGACTGATTAAGTGGGGATGACGTTTAGGAAGGCCCTTGTTATCATGTCAAGGAGTAAACACACTTTGCCTAGAGAGTTGTGGGAGGGATTTGAGGCATGTTGGTTTCTAACACCTGTCATGTAGAGGAACACACAAATGTGGCTAGGAACGATGGGGAATAGGAAAATGGATGATTTGGATTCATTTGAAAGAAGAGGTTTGGGATACTTAGCTGATACTAATTCAGTCTTCATTAAGTAGAGGTCTTGTCTCTAGAAATATCTTAGCAAGGATTATGTAGTCTCTTGAAATACATGGGGATTTCCAGGTGAAGCTCACCACCTTAGCAGCCTGGCCTATAATCATTTTGTGTGATTGTTTCAGGCAGAGAGAGGGCAGACAGGGTAACTGCAAGCAAGGGCAGAGGAGGCCAAGAGACAAGGCGAAGGAAAGTCTTGCATCTGTGCCTAACATATATATCATGTGCAAGATGCACACAGGGTTTCAGCCCAGAAACACTGACTGGGGAGCTCCTGCCAAAAAAACAGTCATATCTGGAGTTCTGAACTCATGATAAGGTCTTGGTTTAAAAACAAAAACCACCTGCCAGCAGCTGTGGCAGTTACCCTCCGAAGAGGAGGCAGGGCTTTGGTGCTCAGAACAAAACATGCTGTGACTCATTGGATGGCCTTACTGTGGAGGACTAGGTGTGGCTGGGTTGCTTCAGTCCCAAGGTTACCAGGACAAAAGTCTGGGATCAGTGAGTTTCAGAGGACACAGGAAAAGTTTTTGAGGGCTCTGTGGATGAGGAAGAGAATACTTCCCAGTAAAGGTGGCAGGTTGATTTAAATTCAAATGTTCTTAAGGGATACACAACCTTGCGCAAATGACATCATAAGTTATGAGCTTTTGCCATGTGAGACATGGGTCTCGTGTTTGGGAGTGTGTGTGTGTGTGAGAGAGAGAGAGAGAGAGAGAGAGAGAGAGAGAGAGAGAGAGAGAGAGAGAAAGAGAGACAGACAGACAGACAGACAGAGAAAGAGAAAGACAGGGACCAGGCTTATTACAGATCACCTACAAGGAGTACTTATGAAACATTCTTGATACCTACTGGATGACCCTACATCAGTTCCCTCTGGGAGACATTTACTTTTTAAACCTTGCCAAAGCCAAGACAAATTTGTTGACAACTATTTTGGAGCCCCTGGCTCCTCCAACTCCCAATGGGAGTGGGCACCTCCTATTTTCTTGTACCTTCTCTAAACCTCTGCCCTATGATCCCACAGACCCAAATCTTGTGTGTCTTTATAGCTTCTGCATTTCTACCTTGTCAAGTCAAGGTCCCTCTGCCCTAACAAGAACTCATGTAGCATGGCAAGTAAAAAGGCCTGAAGCTGCTTGGGACCAGTTACGAGGGAAACCAGTTTTTCAGCTTCAGGGTTTTGCCACAGCCCACTGGGGTTTTCTCAACCATCCATCTTACCCCGACCTAAGCTGCTTGCTAAGTTCCTGTTTCATAGGGAAACACAGAAGTTAAGAGATGGAACAGCCTCAGAGGAAGGGCTGGCTGGGTGGGGGTTTGGGAAGGGCCGCCCACTCCCAGCTGTGATGAGACATGGGGGGTGGGGCAGGGATGGACAGAGAGGAAACAGTGCCTACTATATGTTCATATTCCATTTTTCTGAGACCAAGAGTGCCCAGCTATTGATTTGAGGAAGTGCCCGGTGAGGTGGTAAGATTCACTGCTGACGTGGGTTAAGTAGTAAAGAATGGATAGCCCAACCCCCTCTGAAGTCCCAGCCCATGACCAGCTAGAGCCGGTTGACATGCAGACTGAGAGTGGACTTTGTGATCACTTACAGATGAACTATTTATACTCCCCACAGCCATATTTGTGTATCTGCCAATTTTCACGCATCCCTTTGAAGTCTAAGAGCGATTTAAAGCATAAAGAATTTTAATATCAATACTTGAAGGCTGAGGTAGGAGGGTTGCAGACGTCAAGGTCAACCTGGTGAATTATAGGCCATCTGAATTATATAGTAAGTCCTTGCCTCAACACCAACCAACAAACAAAAAACGTGGCTGAGAGCAGAGCTTGGTGGTGGTCTACCTGGGAGAGAAGGGCAGAAGGGTAGAGAGTCTGAGGCCAGCCTTGGGGAGATAGGGATCCTATGTCTGAAAAACCTATCTCTACCTAGCTTACCACTTCCAAGGAGACCTCAAACAGGTCTCCTTGGGCTTCAGTTTGTTCACTAGAGGTCATATGGGAAGGACAGAAGAACACATTTAAAGTAGAAGATAAAAGCCACGTACCCATGTCTGTCTGTCTGTCCCCCTCCTTCCATTTCTCCCTCCCCCCTTGCTTTCCCCTCCCCCCTTGCTTTCCCCTCCCCTTGCCCATCCTCCTCTGCTTGCAGAGCAGGATACAGCTCTCAGTTACTTCTCCAGCACCACACTGGCCTGCTGTCATGTTCCCTGCCAGGACAATAATGAACCAAGCCTTTGAAACCATAAGCAAGCCCCCAATTAAATGCTTTCCTTTATAAAACGAAAAAGAAAGGAAGAAAGTGGGAGAGGGGTCAGCACAGAGCTGAAGCAGATTGTCTGGGATTGAATCCTGGCTCTGGTCCTGCCTGGCTGGATGACCTTGGGTGTGTCCTTTTTTTCTGTCTGGTCTTGATGCTCCTATTCAGGACTGAATATGAAACTTGCAGGGTTGGGTACAGAATGGAAGTGAGGGACTCTTTAAAAAAAAAGCATTAAGAATTATGAAACGAGCCAGAGGATACAAGCAAAGGCAGCTTCCACTACATAGTGACCTTGAGGCCATCCTGGATGACAAGAGGCTCTGTCTCAAAAAACAAAAACCAATGAACAGATAAACAAAAACAAAAAAGGAAGGAAGAAAAGAATTGTAAGACAGGCAGCTGAAAAGAGACCATAAAACCCAACTTGAGGCCCCTCTGAGCACAAGTCCCTGGGGAAAAAAATGCCCAGGTTACCCATCCACAAAGTTAACCCTTCAACTACCTCAAGCACAGTTGTGTGGAAAGCCCAGGGGACCAGCTTGCTGCTAGAGCCCTGCTTTCTATGACAGGCCCTGCAGCGTTTCTAAGGAAACTCGGGCTCTAGGGAGCATAGTTAGAAAAAGCCAAATTAGAAGCTAGCCTCAACAGCCTTTTCAGAGGGAGAAGGTGAGGGGAGGGAGAGCGAGAGAGTGAGAGAGGGGGAGGGGAAGGGAACCGCTAGGGAGAAAGGTAATATGGGCCCCCAATAAATTGTTTTCCCATCTGTTGCTGAAGGTAGCTGGTGCTAGGTTAAAAAAAAAAAAAAACAGCATTATTATCTTTTGTCTGTGCAGCTTCCTGATTTACAGAATAATGCCACATCCGGGTCTTACAGGCCAGTTCTCTACAACCTCATCAGGAAGTCTGCTTGGGTAGTTTACAGAACTGATAACCAAAGACTAGAGAGGTGACATGACTTTCCCAAGGCCACACAGCTGCTACAGCTGAGGCTAGGACTTTTCCATATAGCCTGCTGAACAGCAGAAATAAGGTAAAGAAGGACTGGAGCCCAAGGAGCTATCTGTCTCCAATTCCTAATGATGTCCTAGAAGCTCCTTCGGGTGCCCATCTTAATTGTATACACACTCAGTGTCTCCGTGACCCTATAGTGAGGCTCTTAAACAGGAATAGTTGGGGTCAACCCTCCAGGTCTCAAGGTACGGAGGAGCTGGTCTAGCTGGAGTGCCTTCTACATCTGAGGCAGGACCTACTCTCAAGGCCTTAGGTGGTGGCACAGAGGAGCTAGATCACAAAGGGAAGATCGGGCGGAGTTTCTAGATTTGGCTTGAATGAGCTGCAAATAAGACTTGATTAGTACTCGTGACTGGAAGAATGGAGCAAATGTCAGGGCACACCAGACAGGCTTGGGCAGGCCAGCCTGGGAAGCAGGGCTGTATAGAATTTGCTTCTCCTCAGCCGTGTGAGCCCAGTGGAGCTAGCTCTCTCATCTGAAACGTGGCCCTCCTCATCTTCTTTTCAGAGAGCAGGTCCTTGAGCCATTTGATTGTTTGAATTCTGATTCATTTGGCAACTTGATTTAAAAGCCAGTTTGAGCAAGTTGGTTGCCCTCCAGCCTCTTTGAAAAAGAGAAGGATGCCAATGCCTTGGGAGGATGAAATGAGAAAGCACACAAAAAGCCTTCAGAACGGTGGGACAGAAGGCAGTGATGGTGGCGAAGATGGTTTGACTTTTTAGGAGCAGTAGTGACAGGCGTCTCAGTAAGGGCAAAACAGTAAACAGTGCTGTAGCCCTTTGGAAACAGATTTGGGTGGCTGTATTGTGTGTGTGTGTACCCATGTTGAGGCAGAAGGTTGATATTAGAATCGTCTTCTACAGCTCTTCTGTCTGATTCATCAAGGTAGGGCAGGTAGGGTTTCTCAGTTAAACCAAAAGTTTGCTTGCTTGCTCTGGGAATGCTCTGTCTCCACCTTGAGAAACTAGATTTATAGGTAGGCCTCCACACCCACCTAGCACTTATACGAGTTTCTGGGGATAGGAACACTGGTCCTCACCCTTGTGTAGCAAGTGCTTTAACCATTGAGACATCTCTGTAGCTTCTATATATCATTTTCACATTTTGAAAATTAGGTCTTGTTGGCCCAGGCCAGGCAAACTCTCAGCCTGTTGCCTTTGTCCAACACTGGGCCCCTAGAACCTTGGTTCTCACCTTCAGTGTGCTCCCTTGAGACAAAGGCGCTGGGTGCAACTTTTATGGAGCACAATTAACAAGTTTCCAAAGCTTCTCTGTCTGCTTCATACTAGCTGGGGTAGCTAGCTGGAGAGGCATGGAATACATACATATGAGCACCAGCACTCACACACGGACACACACACACACACACACTAACACGCATGCCCATTAGCACATTCTCAAGCCCACGTGTTTCTCTACTGAGATTCTGGGAGCCTCACATCCCTGCCCCCACCTCAGCCTCTTCTCTTCCTCCCCCACCACAAAAGCCACAGGTACCAGCAGCCTCCTTCCTCCAGTACAGCAACAGCAGACACAATGCAAAACCAGGGGCCGGCATCTTTGCAAAGTTGTTTTAAGCATCTAGCAGGATGTGAGCGCAGGTGGCTAACGACTAGTCAGGGCCAGACCAGAGAAAACACTGATGACAATGGGATCAATAAATGAGGCAGGGGCTGAGATGGGCAAAGGAACTAGAATGCCAGCCCATCTGCTCCCACCATCTCCCAACCCCATCTCCTAACCAAGTGCCGAGTCTCCTCAGGCAGGCCACACCTTTTTTCTGAACAGTCAGTTTTCCCATCTATAAAATGGGGGGAAATCAGAGTCTGCCCATACAAGGTTAAGATCTGAGAGGCTCTAATAGCACTGTTCCGAGTGCCAGGGGAGTCTGGGATAGCCCACACTTTGTCATTCATTCCCTCTTCTACTTCACAGTCTAAGTCCTGTGCCTTAACTCCCTATGTGTTCATTTGTTAAGGGGTGCATTGGTAGATAAGGAGTTGTGGGTTCACAGAGGACTGATACATGCTACCCACTGAGCTCTTCAGTTCCTGGCCACAGCTGACTCCTACTTTTCTGTTTTTTTTTTTTTTTTTTTTTTTTTTTTTTTTGGTAACACTACAGTGGTAGTTTGAGACCAGAATACTCAGTCACTTCCTTCACCAAACACAGCAAACAGGCTACTTGCCTGCGGGTAAGGGTGGTGGCCAGAGGCAGCTTTAGAAAGTCTGAGGTCAGTGTGTGGCCTTCTCCAGCAAGTGGGGATAGGATGAAGCCCTATAGATAGGTTTATTACCCTACAGGGTCCTTTATTTTGGGAGACAGGAACTCACGGTAGCAGGCTATATCACTTTGGTATCCCAGGGCCCAGGGGTGGAAGTCCATGAGGAGGTATGCACATCTGGGAGAATGTAGACCATGCTGCCTGGGATCTGGCTCTGGAAGAAGCTTAGGGCAGTGGCTTCAAGGTGGTGAGCCATCAGGGGCCCTTGGGACATGTAGGGCAACAGGGAGAAGACAGCTGAGCAGAAGTAAATGAATCCCCAAACCCAAGTGAACAGTCAACAGGAGACTTGGAGCCTCTAGCTGCACCAGCTGAGGATGGCAAGGGCAGAGGCTACCCACACAGAGGTCAAGGAGGTGGTAGGAGGGGCCCCGGCTGACAGGGGCTCCGTGTGCCGCTCCAGCCACGCCAGCTCTTCCAGCAGCTGGCGGCGCTGCAGCTCTGGGCCTACATTCTCACGAATGGTCTGGTAGTAGCGGTTCAGGTACTGGAGCTGCAAAAGGAAGAGGCTTTAAGCTAAGGTGCCAAAAGATGAGGTCTTGGTACCATCTAGTCCCCATGACTGTAGCTTTACTGTGGACTAGGGACCCAGCCACTTTCAGACCTCTGCTACCTTCTGGGGCTTGCCAGAGACAACGTTTCTTGGTGGTCACTTAATAATATAGTGATGCTCATGGAGAGGAGGCACAGTAATAAGAAGGAAATGGTAGTCATCTCCATTCTACAAATGAGGAGACGGGGGCCCAGAATGGGGAAGGAACTGCATCTTCCTATGCCTTTTGGTAGCAGAGCTCAGAAACCCAGTCTCAGATACCCTAGGGCTTTACTAACTTGAGTTGGGGCTTGTCGGTCTGACTAGAAAGTTCTAGAAGCTTTGAGATTTCTGACAAGCTGGGAGAATATGCTCCCAAGGAGTACCCAGGGTGTCATAATGTGGATCTTCCTGGTGAAGGGCAGAAGTCCTTAGGCTACAGGGAAGAGAGGTGAGAGAGGACTAATGTGATTGGAAGTCACCTCTTCATAGGCTGAAGAGTAGGCAGTACTAAGGACACTTACCTGCTCTGGGGACATCAGGCTGACATCGATGAGGTTTCGGTCATAGGGCACAAAGGACACCAATTCAAAAGTCAGGTAGGACCCTGGGTACTGAAATTTCATAGGGAAGGTAAGAAAGCAAGAAAAGTGAGGGAGGTTGAGACACTGACTGGAAGGAGTCAGGAGCACAGGGGACTGGTTCTTGCCAGATCTGGATACTGCAGCTAGCCCTGAGCCTTGCAGAGTCCCTTCTCTTGGCCAGTTCTTTTGTCTACTGCTCAGCATCCTACTTCCTGCTTCTTTCCTGCTTCCTAAAACCTAGAATAGACTCTTGTTTGATTCTCAAAGTGTGAGCATCAACAGTTTGTAGGGAGCACATTAAATATTTGGATTGCAGAGAGTACTTCCAACTGAACCCCACTGGAGGAAGAGTCTCTATGGCAGGACCTTAGGACCTATGTTTAAATAATCTAGAAATATTATTTCATCTCATCCCTGTCTGTCTGTCTGTCTGTCTATCTATCTATCTATCTATCTATCTATCTATCTATCTATCTATCTACCTGTCTATCCATCTATCGATCTATCTATAGATATGGTATCCTGTTGCCTAAGCTGTTTTCAGATTCACTGTGTATCAGAGTGAACTTTTGATCCTTCTTCCTTTTACTTTTGAGTGTAGAATGACAGGAATGTGCCACCAGGTCTAGTTCATTTGGTCCTAAGGATCAAGCCTAGGCTATAGCTGAGCCACATGTCAGTGCCCACAGGTGCCAAAAGATCCCCAAGAACTCAAGTTCCAGATGGTTATCAGCTTAAGGGATGCCAGGAACTGATCCTGGTTACTCTATAGGAGCAGCAAATTCTCTTAACTGCTAAGCCATCTCCCCGGCTCCAGGATCATTTTTAAAAGGGATGTGTAAGAGTCTAAAGTATGGGGATATACCCTGATTTACGAAGCAGCCATGGGTTTGGGGACTATTTACGTTTTTTTTTTTTTTTTTTTTTTTTTTTTTTTTTTTTTTTTTTTTTTTTTTACTATTACAATCAGTGCTACAAGCTGTTGACTATGTAAACATCTTGAACTTTTGGGACTATATCTGGATCTTATAAACATCTGGTGGAGAGATAGCTGAGACAAAAGGCATAGAAACTTTAATGAATATTTTGCAAGATATTGTTAAACTGCCCTCCACAAAGTTTGTCCCAATGGATACTTTTCTCAATAGTGAATGAGAATGCACTATACCACATATTCACCAGCACAGAGTATTATCAAAGTCTCTTAAGTTTTACTAATCTGGTAACTGTATATACATATAAACATACATATACATATATATATATAAGTTTCAAAAAGTTACACAAAGTGGATCCTACCATACACACTTCTCTGAATCTTCTTCTAGTACTTTTACTTAATACTAAACCTAGGGAAATGATATGCTAGTCTATTCATGTTTTAATTTCTATATGTTGAAGAATGCCATTGAACATTTTTTCACATGTATTGAATTATTGTTCATTTTATTGAACCGTCTCTTCACATCCTTTGCCCATTTCTCCCAGTTTTGATCTTATAGGAGTCCACAGTAAAATGATGACTATTCATTCTTTCTTTGTTGCACTTAACTTTTGAAACATCCTTTTGTTTTGTTGCTGTTATTGTTTTGCTTTTAAAGATTTATTTATTATAAATAAGTACACTGTCATTGTCTTCAGACACTCCAGAAGAGAGCCTCAGATCCCATTACAGATGGCTGTGAACCACCATGTGGTTGCTGGGAACTGAACTCAGGACCTCTGGAAGAGCAGTCAGTGCTCTTAACCACTGAGCCATCTCTCCAGCCCTTGAAATATCTTTTGACTATGATATGATTTTCATGTAGACATTTTCTATTCAATTTAGTTTTGAGCCCTTTTCCTCATTGCTTCTGGATCTTTTCTTGAAAGGTCCTTTCCCATTTGGGATTGATTATATATAGTCTATACAGGTTTTCTTGTAGGCCTTAGTGGTTCTATTGTTCACCATGAAACTTCATTTCATCTGTCAGCAGGAGAAGGGAGCCAAGAACGGGTAAGGGGCATGTGGAGATGATCAATGTACATGGTCCCTCTGATTTCATGCAATGACTATGTGATAACAAACCCTCTTTGGCCCATCTGGGGGTTTGCTTTGCTATAACAACAACACCATTTTGTTTACTCCCCGAAATGATTAATCATTCATTCCCTTGCCTATTTGTGGAGTGATTTCTCTCTTCCCTCCTGTGGTGAAGCACCAGCTAACTCCCCATGTTTATGTGAATTAGAGGTTTATTTCTGGACTGCCTGTTCTGTTTCATTATTCCCGCTGTCTGTTTCCTCTCCAGTGCCGCCTTCCTTTTGCCAGGATAGTTTCTGCTAGGCTGGGATAGGTCTAGTTTTCCCTCTCGCTCCTCAAGCTTTGAGTATTTTTTTCCTAGCCACTTTGCATGTTTATTTTCACAAATAAACTTTACTATCATCAGTGAAGTCACAAAACTATCCACTTAACATTGAAATTGAGGCTGTCTTGAATTTATAGATCAATTTACAGAGAATGGCATGTTCATAATATTAAGGCTTCCTCCCAGAGAGCACCATTTACTTAAATCTTTTTTTTATGTCCCTTAGCCGAGTTTCTCTGTGTAAGTCTTTTAAAGTTTATATCCAGGTATTTCATCTGGTTGGTTGCTAGAATATCAAATCTTTATTTCTAACAAGCTCCCCTGGGGATTATTATGTGCACGAGGAACAACTGATTTAAGGCAGGGATGCTGATTCACTTGGTCTGGAGCGGGGCCTGGCACTGATATTAAAAATCAAAGCAAAACAAAAACCCCAGCTTCCCAGATGATCCCAGTGTGCAGCTTGAGAAACGGATTTATAGAACTCTTAAGGGTCCGAGTAAGACTTCAGGTAAATGTATACTTGTACATCAAATGCCCCTCTTTTTTGGCCTTCCTTACTCCCATTCATCCCAAAGTGAGAGAGAGTCATGCTGAACATGTGTCTAGCCCATGGCATATTACCTTGGTCTTTGCTTCTACCACGAGTGCGACATCTTCAAGACGGATTCCAAACTCCCCATCATGGTAGTATCCAGGTTCTGAGAGATATGTATAGAGATGCTAGTGATACTAAGCCACGGGAAGGACAGACCTATGCCCAGGCTGCCTATACCCACCCACAAGTAACTGCAGGGCCTGGCAGCCTAGCGTCTGTGGCTTTGGCTCTGTCGGCCCCACAACTTGTTAGATGCCAGGCCTCAAATCCTCTCAGGTAAAACTTGGCCTCACTTTCTCTCCTTTGTAGTCCAGTAAGGAGGACTGGAGTCTCCTTAGGGCTCTAATCTCTGTGTGCCGTTGCTCTATTACCCCGGTATTTGATAGACAACTCCATAGTCTGGGTATACATTTGGAAACCATTTCCCAAGGATAAAAGGAGAGTTGTGAAAGCCCAGGGGGTACTGGCACATGCTTGCCATCCCAGTACTGAAGGGGTGGAGGCAGGAGACTGGGAACTTCAGGCCAGCTTCAGATATAGAATGAGTTTAATGACAGCTTGTGCTACATACCATGGTCTAAAACAAAACAGCAAAAAGGAGGGAATGGGCAGAGGGACTCGGAGTAAAGGTGTGATAACCATTTGGGTCTAGATTTGGGGGGGAAAGCAGTGGTAGAGCCCACTGCTCAGCATGCTCCATAAGATGGGTGCATACGACTGCCCTCCCCAGATAACTCTACTCTGGGGTTGGGTAGTGGGGTGGAAGGACTCTAGAATCTTACCAATGGAAGTGAACATGCCCTTGGCCATGGCCATGTTGTTATACTGGAATCCTACTGGCCCTGGGAAGGAAGATATAAGCATGGTTTTAGCTCTCTGTTTCACCATCTTGGAAGTGAGCAGGTTCTGGGGGGAGAACAGGTAGCTAGAGGGGAGGTCCCTCGGTATCGCTAGAAAAACTTGTCATATCTGGAACTGAAACATACCATGCAGGCTTTGCTTTTTCCTTCTCGGGGTGTATACCATTTAGTCAACAGGCCTTAGTTCTCTCACTGGCAGAATTTTTCATTTAGCCCTTGGAGCATCCTTCCCCATCTGGTGACCTTGGGTGGGTCATACATTTTTGGGGTGGTGGTGGTGGTAATTGTATGGGTATGGAAGGCTCTATTTTATAGGAGAGGGTCAAACATAGATGGATGGCTGCGAATATACTTACACTCATGTACACAGAGGAAGTTGCCAATGCCATGGCCTGTCCCATGACCATAATTGAGCCCAACTTCCCATAAGGCTCTTCGAGCGAAGGCTTCCACCACTCTCCCTGAAAGGGAAAAGAGGTTGTTTCTGATCCATGGATGGACCTAGACTGTCTACCTTAGCCTTTCCTACTCAACTTCTAGGGTGGTACCTGAAGATGACAGCTCTTTTTTAAATTGCTTTAATTGGATATTCTCTGTATTTACATTTCAGATATTATCTTCCTCCCCATCTCATCCCCCCTCCCAGATAACAGCTCTTAGGAGGATACTGGGGTGGGATGGAGAAAGGCTGGTAGATGAAACTAGAAAGTCTCTCTCTGATGAACCCAGCACAAACCCTCACTATCTCTAGCACTTTATACATTAGACTCATTATCTGGACTGATGACTCACAATATAGGCCTTAGCACTTTGACAATGACTTTAACAGTGACTTCCTCCCAGAATTGTATATGACTTCTGAAGCCCACACTGACCTTCCCTGCCTCTGAGCAACAGCACTGGATTAAAAGGCAGAGGACTTGGGTTCAAAGCCCAGTACTCCCCCTAACCCTATGTAGAACCTTGAGCAAGTCATCTTTCTTGGCTAAACTTCCTTCTTTATGTGAGAGAGATGGCCTATCCCACTAGCCTCCCAGGATAGCAATCCAAGTCCCATAAAAATCAGAGCCTAAGGTGCCTGGGTCCAGTCTGGTTTCTGAAATCTACCTGATGTAGCAGCAGGAAAGACGAGTCTGGACAGATCAATGTTTCCCATTAGCACACGCGTATAGGCCTCCTGGTAAAGAGAGGGGAGGAAGAGGTAATATGGAGCACAAGAGGAGGGGGGAGGGAATTCCAGCTGCTTTGTCTTAGAGCAGACAGGAATGGAGGCCCAGGACCAGGGGTAGGAGACACATTCTCATGTGTAGTAACTCAGGTGCTGGAAGATGGAGGAAGAAAGGTGTTCCCAAAGCTGGGGCCAACACCTCGAGCTTCTCTTAGGCTCATATACAGGGGTCATTGTCATATGTGGAGCAAATGTAGAGGGTAGTGACTGAGTTGGTGGCAGGCAGGTCTTTTTGTCTCAAGTCCAGAATCCTGGCCTGGCCACTCCCTGACTCTCTCCCCTATCTATACCGTAGTTTCCTCATATTTAATAGGGTGCTAATGGTACCTGGTTGCTAAAGTCATAAGATAATGTGGGCTGACAACAAAGTAGAAGGCAGTGAGCAAATGCTCAAGCAAAGTTAGCCTGGTTACTCCTATATTCCTTACAGGTAGGCTTATAATTTGCTATGTAGCCAAGGTTGGCTTTGAACAGTAAAGCTTTCTGTCCTTACCTCCCAGTACGAACTACCATGCCTTAGCAACTACTTTTAGTTTGTCTTAAGGCCTGAAGTTTGGGTTGGACCTGGTCATGTGGCAGTGCAGGTTTCTTGTTGGGGGAAAGAGATGGGTAATGGTGACCTGTTCTGGTCACTGCTAGTGGCCATGTGGTCACTTCCTTTTCCTTATACTCCTGCACTGGTTTGCCATTTGGGGCTCAGAGGAAACAGACTCCTCGACAGCTAAACTATGAATTCCTGGAGGTCCACAGAACAGGGCATCTCCTCCTGTGTTCCCGGCCGGCTGGTTGCATGCAAGCAGCTCCCTGGCCCACCCACTCCAGCCAGTGTCCCAGGTTCCACTCCAGCTGAGTAGTCATCCCTATTTACCGACCAGCTCTAGCTCCTTCAGATCTGTGCAATATCATGTGCTATATTTCTCCACTAGAGATAGATTTTTGTCCTTTTTGCAGAGTGCAGGCTGAGCACACAGATGGCCAATATCTGCACATCCAGAGACTGACATGCCAAGAGGAGACACATGGCCTGAGGTCTTGGTGGTGGTTTGCATTGGCTTTCCTGGTACTTGTGTGACCTTGGACAAACTACATAACATGTCTGGGCCTCAGTTCTACTCCATTAATTTGAAAGGGTTCTTGATGAGGTGATCACTCAGAGTAAACTGAAAGAAAAAAATTGGGGTCCAGTGCTTACCTTTTGAAAGGCAGTAGGAGTACCCCAATGTACTGTTCTGGTGATATCTGTGGTCCCATCCCTGTGGAGAGAGGAAACTAACACATCTAATTCTGATGAGTACTTGGGAGGAGGGTCCAGGGCCATGTGCTTTCTGTTGTATTTTGTTTCTACTGAGGTTTGAGAGACTGGGCTGGAATAGGACATGGGAAAGGGCAAAAGGAAGATAGAGAACCAGGCATGCCTGAAAGCCTAGGATGCAGGAGGCTGAGTTAAGAAGATTGTGATGGCAGTGCCAGTCTGGGTTACACAGTGAGATCATTTCAGAAAGAAAGAAAGACTGATGGATGGGAGGGAAGGAAGGGAGGGTAGGTACCACCATCAGTATCTCAGCATCGATGTAACAAAGAGACTTAGTAGAGTTCTTAATGTAAAAGTCACTATGGAAGACTGAGGATCAGGAAGCCGACACTACCCTAAAATCCCCACAATCACAGCCATTTACCATTTATAGGATAATTCTGGGTCTCCTCACAAAAGACAACAGAGCAGGCCTCCTTATTAAAGATAAGGCCACTGAGGCCGTTAGGCAGTGAGGTCATCTCCCTTCCCAGGATTTGGTTAAAGCCAGGCTGGAGAAAATGCTGACTCCTCATAAGATGCTCTTTGTTATGAACATGGCTCAGAATTCCATGAAATTGAAGCCAGACACAGCAGGTCCAACTCACAATCATTAGCTGTAGTGGTTCCCCCAGGTAGGCACTAAGCATACCCATTCCATGGGGGTAGGCATGAAGACAGGGTCCTAGGACTCTGCAGCTTTTTGAGAGTAGGTCATGGGGCATGGGGAACTTCTTCCTCAGGAGAGAAGAGGAAGTGAGGTGACTATTTCCTTACCTCACCCTCTTCTGAGCATGCCCCAACCCAACACGCCCCCACAAACTTACTTCCTCTTTGCGGCCATCTCAAGTTCACACAGCATCAAACTAGTGATAAGTATGGGCTGCTAAAGTGAGCACATGGCAAACTGACCCCTCAAGAGGTGTGCTATGAACAAGAGCCTCCGTTTTTTCCCCAGGACAGAAGGTGGGAAATCCAATGAAACTGTGAATGATTAGCCACACATTTCAAAGGAATATGGTTAGCTCATTAGGCATGATTGTCACACTAGACTGTGTGGGTTGACACTGTACAAAAGGATCACATCTAAAGGGCTCCGTCTTTTATCTGCCTCCATCGCCAACCTAACATGGGCCCTCATTTTTGCCACAGGGAAGGAGCTGGGTTTAATGACTCTGATGTGGGCTATGTTTAGGGCTTGCATGAGTGGGTGAGAACATAGGTGTTCATGTTTGTGCAGTCAGGCAGATCTGTGTAAATCATTTGCAGAATTGAAAAAAAATTCCTTAAGCAAGTAGAGTCCTTTTCTAATTCGCACCCAGGTGCTGCATGAGTGCCCTCATTATTCTAATCTCTGTGTGTTTTCTACTGTTCAGATGCCTGCCATGAGAACACGAGAAGGCTGCTCGGGGCTTATTTAATGCAGTTCTCTGCTTTAATCAAATGAAGACCCATGACCCGGGAAAGCCAGCTTCAGCCAGCCTCTAGAAGCCCACAATGTGTGAGCTGAGAACTAGACCAAGGCAAGATGGGGTGTACATACCAGTATTGACCCCCAGAATCCACCAGGTACATCTCATCTAAGGACAGCTTACGGTGCAGCTCTTTTGTCGGGCTAGGAATGAAAACAGATACTGAGAAGAGACACTCTGAACCCTGCACTAGGTAGAGCTGAGGATGGGCTGAGGAGAAACAGAAGAACTGCCTTTACTTGAGGGCTAGCCTTCCAGGCTCTCTTCTCTGGGGAAATAACTATCTCCACCCCCAAAAAAATCCCCTGGGAAGCACTTGGCTCTAACTGCAGCTGCAGATGTTGTCTTCAGCATACTTCTATTTATCCTGCATATGGCCAAGCAAGACCTTGGTCCTTGGGAAGAGGAGCTAAGAGTTTAAGAGACTACTTGGTTTGGCCATCTCTCCTTGCATAAGAACAAGCCCACAGAGGCAAGAGGCTTGCAAGAGGTCCACAGCAAAGCAAAGAGGTTTTGGGCTTGAACTCTCTTTCTCTGTAAGTTCTTGATGCATCCAAGAGGGCCCCAAGGAGGGGACAGGAAGAGAGAGAACTTTAAGAATAGGGCTGGACAACAATATTTCAGGGGACTGAGGTATAAGGCTTGAGAGGCATCGGGGAAGGGAAGGCTTAGACATGCCAGGTCTTTCTCTGTAGGGCCTGATTCCTTTTCTGTCAAGTTCAGGCCAACCTGATGCGTCTGGTTAGTTTGTTCCCAATTTTATCAGGCAGGTCTACTGTGTTTTGCTTTCTGTGAGACCAAGTATTTGTCTAACTTATATTTTTCAGTAACTATAGTTGATGGAGGCTGAGTAGACAGGTCTTTTCTCTGTGGGTGTTTATGTGATTGTTCATGCCTGAAATCACAAGTTGCTAGCCAGACCGAGTTACTAAGAAAAACCCTGTTTCAGGCCAGCTGTGGTGGTGTACACCTCTAATCCCAGCCCTTAAGAAACAGAGTCAGGAGGATCAGAAAGCCTAATCTTGACTACATAATGAATTTGAGTCTAGCCTGGGCTAAATGAAACATTGTCTCAAAAAAAAAAAATTTAAACCACCACCACCATAAAACAAAACAAAACACTCCAAAATCCCCCAACCCAACCCAACCAACCAAACAACCAGCAAAACAAAACTCTAAGCAAACAAAACTATTTCAGAAACATCGATAACAAAAAATTCACAGAAAGAGCTTTTCACAGCATTCATGCTTTCCTTGACCCCTGAAGACCCCAGAAGCACCCAAACACTCCCCAAATCCCTGAATTTTTTTTGGGGGGGGGGGCAAAAGCCACATTCAAGCCCTTTAATTTCAAGGAGATTCCAAATGGCAAAGGAGTTCCTCCCTTAGCCACCCACAGTCCTGAAGGCCCCAAACCTTGTATGTTGACCCCTGTTCACAAGCACTGCAGACAGTTCTTTGTTCTGAAGTACCTGTAATGGGCCAGGGCAGCATTCAGGCCACTAGCAGAGATGGTTTCAAAACTGGGTCCAGAGGAGAAGTTTTCATTCCTAGGCAAGGCAAGGTAAGGACTGGTCAGATAATGAATGGCTCAGGGACTAAGCTGTGACTGGGATATGTCACACAGCAAATGTCCAGCTGCCTTCACCCCAACCTGACTCTATTTTCCTCTGCCAGCCCCACCTTCCCCGGCTTTGTCCAATCACATATGGAGTGGAAGGACACTCAAACACAGAGAAAGATAATGTAGACACCAATTCTTGCCCTTCTGCCTCTATTTTACTTTGGGGATCTGAAAAACATCCCACCCGTGTATTATGTCTTGCACCTCAAACCTGGACACTATTCAAGCTGCCCTAAGAAGCCTTCTTTCTACTGAGAGCTCCCAAGTGTCCCAGAGCCCCCCTGGCCCAAACAGGTTTTTTTCCAGGGAGAGCAAGTCGTGTCTGAGGCATTCGCTAGGGGGTGCTGTTGGGTTGTCCCGCTTTCAACAGGGCTGGAGAATGTCTTCCAACACCCCAAGCACAGCTCCCAGACCACCCACGAACCTGTCAATCTCACTTCCAAATACAAGCAGGATCTTTCTTCTTCCTAAGGGGACTAATTACTCCTCACTTCCCCACCCCTGCGCCAAGAGATAATAAGTCCAGTACCGTCGTAACTCATCAATGTGTTCTGCCCCAGAAAACTCATCCACCGTGCCTTTGGGCACGTTCTTCTCCAACCAGACCAAGTACTGGATCACAGCCACAGCGTCCCGCACCTGAAGCCGGAACAGTGACTAAGGCAGGCCAGAGTGGCAGCCTCCTCCCTTAGGGAAGACGATCAGATAGCTGCCCTGGGACTGAGTGGTTTAAAAACATGACATTTTTACTGGCTACCGGATAGCAAAAGGATTCTCGTTAATGTTTATATCTAATCAGAGTGTGCTCATGTTTTTAAAAGCCTTCTTATCTTTAGAAATACTCACTGAAGCAGTGACAGTTGAGATGATAGGATATGTGGGATTTGCTTTTAAAATAATCCGGCAGCAAGGGTTGGAGGGGAGGGTCATGCATGGGGGGAGGGCAGATGAAACAGCTTTGGGCATAACTGGATTATTGGAACTGGGTAATGGGAACATGGAGAATCTTAGGCTATTTTCTGCTCTGTAGTATACATTAAATCTTTTTCTTAAGGAAAAAAAAATCTTCCATAATAAGGTCTTTTATCCTAATGTTAAGAATCTTCTAAAAACTGAGCCATTCTCATGCCAGGCAGGAAATTGTTAAGGTAACACATATTTAATACAGGCAGTGTTCAAAGCAACGCGGTGAGCACGTGCAATATCTACATAGCCACATAGAGAGAAATAGATGTTTGCTGTTTCTTTCTTTTAGAGTCTTCCCCAGGCTTCTGTCTGGAAGACTAATCCATCAGACAGCTCTCCCCAAGGGCCACATGGAACTTACGTGGCTGGCTTTCAAGAGGGCCTGCTCCTTGTTGTTCTTCACAGCCTTGATTAACATCACTGGCGAGTAGGTGTCTGTCACGAGTTTCTCCTGTTGAGAACATGGACCAAAAGATGAGCTGGATGCACCATCCAAGATGAGCAGTGCTTACAAAGGACAGAGAAGTCCCAGCTGGCGTGAGACGAAGACTTGCTGACCTTTTTCATGACCAGGCCCTCTCCTTCGGCTACTTTCCTCCAACGAGGTCTTTCCTAGCTTCCTGCATATAGGTTTCCTTGATGAGCATTGTCCTAGTACCAACAGTTAGGCCTGGCATGCTGGAATCCACAGGCTGTTCAAGCAGTGAAAGTTTTTTATACACACCAGAGTGGTTACCGCCCCCAAGCATATACCATGTCAGCCAATGGACTTCACAAGCAGTATATCCTTGAAGTCACACAACTCTTGTAAGGCTCAACATCATTACCATTTTAAAGAAACAGAAATCTAGATGGAGTGAGCTACTTGTTCAAGGTCCCTGCATGGCCATTTAGGAAAAGAACTCAAATCAGAATCAGGCCCATCTGATTCTAAAGCTTCTTGACCAGGCTAAAGTTTGTCTAGTCTCCTCAAAAAAGTTGTCCATGGGCTCTGTGGACAGACACTCCTGCTGCCTCCTGCCTGTTCCTCATCCTCTTCTTCTTCCTCCTCCTCAGTCTTTCATCAATGAGTTCAACACAGCTACACAGTGCACATTAGCTGACCAACAAACTGGCTCGGCCCAATGGCAGAGGGGTCCCACTTTGTCAGTTGTTATTGCCCGGAGCAGAAGAAGGCAAGTGGCTGGCAAACCTACCTTGGGTATCACTTCATAGACCCCATAGGTAGTATAGCTGATCCCAATCAAGATTTTCACATTGCCTGAGGCATAGGCCTTCACACTGTCACGAATTTTACTGTAGTCCTCAAGTTGCACACACATTGGTAATGTGCAGTTTGTATTCAGGTACTGCAGGGTCTCGAGGCTAAAGCGACTCTTGTTGACAAACAACCTATATGGAGAGGGAAGACCAGGAGGGTCCTGAGTTCCTGTCTACTAAGGAGAACACATGGAATCAGAGGCATATACCAGTCTTTTGATTCCAAAGGGTCACGGGGAGCCAACTTAGAGAACCAGGGGATTAGACTTGGGTTCACTGGGACCAGAAGTCAAGGGGTCAGGAACAGCTAGTGGGAGGTTTCCTAGAGAAGTCTGCTGTGGAAGGTACCCAAATGTATGAGTACTGTGAAGACCATGACATCAGTGGTACAGGATAAGGTGGCATTTGGAGGAAGTCACAACAGTAAGCCAAGAAAAAGCTGTACCTGATGGAAGAGCTTGTGAGCAGTGTATAGGAGTAGAAGAAGGGGTTGTAGGGGATGTCGCTGCTACGAAGGTTGAAGAGCCCTGGAAAAGAATTGATGGACATTCTGAATAGGGGACAGCATTTATGACACCTGTGTTCCACTATTCATTTTGGCTTCAAGTTACTACTGACAAGAGCTTGTGGCATCTGCCTCTGAATGGTTCTCAACTTTCTTAGAGATCACTGAGATGTTGAAGAGAGCTATAGGTGTCTCTTCCATAAAATGGAGATAGGTGGGTGACATGCGGCACTAAGCATTGGCGAATCCTCCAAATGTCTGAAGTTCAGCCATAGGAATTGGGCAGAAAGTCTTTAGCCATGTGGGGACAGAATAGGTTTACTCTGAGTATCAAAGCTGGGACTTTGAGTGGCCTGGATGACAGCCAGGGCTGCTGGCTTTGTGGGCCTTCTTCCTCCTAAGAAGACATAATTACACAGTTGCCCTGGCCAATACAGTTCTCAGGTGGCCTGTAGGCTTACCCACTTGCTTGGCACTCCCTGGCTTCCTTGTTCAGTAGCCCTGAGCAGCTGTCCTGTTCCCCTCTAAGTTTCCACAGGCTATGAGCATGGAGATCATAGGAGCTGGTGAATATGTTGTTATTTTAGGAAAAGTTGTATGTTGCTAGACCCAGGAGACTTGGGACTGCCGGACCCACTCGTGTTCATAAATCCCCACTCACAGGCTGTCTCATCAAGTGCAGATAGAAGGACCGCAGTTGGAGCCATGGTGTGGTTCTGCATATAGCTTCGGATGCTGGATACTTTTTCCTGCCAAGTACTTCCTAGAAGCAAAGGAACCCAAAGAAAGTATGAATGACATACCTCATTTTTGGCACAGGGATCCTGGGACACTCCCCAAGAGTAGAAGTGTTCCCTAATTTCTGGTGGAAGATAAGGAGCCAATGACCTTGAACACTGGGCAAGTTCTCTATGACTGAATTACTCCAGCCCTCCATATTTCCAAAAGTGGTAGAATTCTATCATCAAACGAGATCTGACTTGCATTATTAATGATTTGCCCCCTAACCCAGATGGGGCTTCAACCACAGCCCCGTTATTAGTAATTGGGTGTGGTGGTGAGCAAATTACTCGACAGCTCCATGTCTCATTTTACACACCTGTTAGATGAGGTTGGGTTGGAACAGTAGTATCTAACTCAATAGGTTTGCTACAAAGATCAAATGAATGGACATTTGTAAAGATGTAGAAAGGCATTTGCTGAGTCTCATGTTGCCTTTTTTTTTTTTTTTTTTTTTGTGACCTGTCAATAAACACACAGAAAGAACAGAAAAGCTGCTCTAGAAGGATTGCATTTAACTTGGCTCAGCAGTAACTCCAGCACTCAACCAGCCATGGATATTGGACTAAGCACATCTTGTGTGTTGGTTTAATTGTTGCATCTGCCATTTTACAGATTCAGAAAGTGAGACTTTAGACAGAGTGAGTTGCCCGGAGTTTCATAGCTGAAGAGATACAGCTGGGATTTGAACCCATATCTGTGTGATGCGCCTGACCCAAACTCCTAATATGTACTAATACTGAGCTTTCTTGTTAACATGTCTGGTATTTTAAATGGTCTTTCAACTTTGTCTAGTATTTTTCTTCCTAGAGTATATGTATCTAGGTTCTAGGAGTTTAGTTTTTATCTCCTTTCTGCCTCTTGCAAGGCACTGAAAGTCTTTCTCTAGACAGCACTAGGGAAAAAAAATTGGCAGAATGTCATAAGCATTAAGACTCCTACTTGGGCCCAGATACAGAAATGATAACTTAATGCTATTAAAAAACTTTATGCAAATGGGTAAAACTGTTCAACCAGAACCAAAAGCTTTGGGTATGGTATATTTTTAAAGTTTATTTTATTCTGATAAAACAAGACATTTTAGCTTCCATAAAGTACACAATTCAGCTGCCTTTCAGTATACTCACGTTGTTGCACAACCACTGCCAGTATCTAATTCTGAAACATTTTCAACATCCCCAAAGGAAACCTTGTACCCATTAAGGAGTTCCTACTCATTTCTCCTCCTTCCAACCCAGGAATTACTAATCTACTTTCTGTCTCTATGGATTTGCCAATGCTGGGTGTTTCATAGAAATGGAATCATACAAGTTGTGGCTTCTTCCACTTAAAACTGATTAAGATTCATAAGTAATTTGCTTTACATGTACTTTATGCTCATTGTAACTAGTAAGATTTCAATGCATACTATCAAACCTTTAAAAAAAATCAAGTACTGACAAAAATGTATTCATATACTTTTATGCAAAAATGCTTAAAATTTATCTTTGTTTTTTAAAATAAAGTTATTCAATTTATAAAAAAGATTCATAAGTATTACTGTGTATGTTGGCCCATACCTCTATGGGAGGCTGAAACAAGCCAATCACTGTGTGTTTGAGGCCAGTTTGGGCAATAGAGTAAGTTTAACGTCAGCCTGGACTATAAAGTGAGATCCTGTCCCAGAAACAAAACAAAACAAAACAAAATACCCAAAAACTTATAACCCACATAAGAAAGATGTGTGACTATGATCTATTCTGAGAAAATAAAATTACAAACAAATGGTCTGAGTGAGGAGCAGCTCACTTTTCATATGATAGCCACCCCATCCATGCCTTTGCCTTTCCACACCACCTTTAGCACCTAGACATGGCTGGAGAGGAAAATTCATTTTTGTCTAGGCATCTTGAAGCTGAACTCTGTTCTCTGGCTTCTGGGCTAAGCTCTGATTTCAAATGGCTTTTCCTTGAAATCTAATGATGTCTCAGTATCTCCTAGCTTATGGGAAGTGACAAAATCCACATGAATTTTGTCTCAATCCTTTGTAGTCTTTTTTCACCTTTTTCTGGCACAATGGAAGCCTTTATATCTGAGTAAGATGAGTGGTATTTATGATCAAACACTCATAGCACGTTTCTTAGAAACTAAGTCAAGGTGCACAAAGAATGATTCTGCAAGTTACACTGGAACAGATAAAAAATTGGACACTGTTTCTACTTGTTTCATCATAGCCACAATTTTGAAATTTCTCTTTCTCGACTCCTGTCTAAATCAGAAATAATATGTGGATTTGTGTGTGGAAAGGGGGTTTTCAGATTGCTCAATGTGACAAGAAATGCAACTCCATTGGCCCATTCAGAATTTCCAGGGAGGTCAGTGTCCAAGACCCTGATTCATAATAGCTCCCCTAGCCCTGGCCAGCATTCAGTTATTGCTTACAAGAACTATAAGGCAAACTGATCTTTTCTATCAGATTAAGATAATGCCAGTGAGGTCTTGGTTACAGATATTAGACTTTTCTGGGTCAATTAACCTTCTTTTATGGTCCAGCCAAAACCCTCTGCTGTGCCACAGACCGACACTGAGCTTAGTCATTTACTTCTTCTGTTCAAGTCAGTTCTGTCCAAAATCTAAATCCCTCATTAGAGTAGAATCAGAGGTAAAAGGCTGAACGAGTCAGTCAGTTTCCACTAGCAGATAAATGCCTACAATCATGGGGCCTCTCTTCTCTCTTAAGAGAGGTTTTGTTTGAGCAGTGGGAGACAGAGTCAGGTGATAGCTGAAGAGATGGCTCAACCTGTCAACAGCACTGGTTGCTATTCCAAAGGATGCAGGTTCGATTCCTAGCACCCATATGACAACTCGGACCCATCTGCAACTCCAGATCCCAGGGGGATCTGAAGCCCTTTTCTGGCCTTTTCAAGCACCGTATACACCTGATTGCACAGACAACATGCAGGCCAAACATCATACACAAAAAAGTATAATGGAAACTTAAAAATAAAAAAGAAAAGGGTTTTTGTTGTTGTTGTTCCAACTTTCTTTGATTCTCCCGCTCTCTCTCTCTCTCTCTCTCTCTCTCTCTCTCTCTCTCTCTCTCTGCTGTATCTTTCTTCGAATCCAAATAATGCTTATTTCAGTATTATCTAAATATAGTTTGAGCACCTTCGGACTCTGTGAGGAGAGAGAGACAAAAAAACTCTACATTTTAACCAAGCATCTTGGGTAGTTTGTCAAACATTACTTTGTTGCCTTGGTTAATGATATTTTTAAGGAAAAAAATCAGCTGCTGGGGATTACGCTGGTAGGGACCTTTGTTCATACAAAATTGGAAGGAGGATAGGCCTATGGAATCACCTGTAAATTCTTTTGGTAGGGCATAAATGGGTTGGCTTGGCACTGGGGGCCTCTCTGACCCCCATGACAGGTCGACAAGGTTGGTTGTAACAGATACCAGGAGTCTGTTGGAGTCTTGGAGTTCTTGATCATAGTATTTCCAGGAATCTGCAGAGATAGGAAGGAGTCACATTCCCCTTGTCCATTACAACTCAGGAAAATCCGGTCTAGGCAAAGTTAGTATCACAGCCTTGCCTTTGCTTAGCTCCTATGGCTCCAAAGCCTGATTCAGGTTCCAGCCCTCTGAAATGCATACCTCTCCTTCCCAATACATCCTCCATCTGTCTTTTCCTGTTTTTATAAACCTGATTGTCCTACTCCCACATTGATGTTGCCCACTGTCAGTTAGGTAATTTTGCCCTTCTCTGCCTCATTCCCTGCTGAAGTACTAGGGCTTGACCCCAAGAGCTTGTGGATGTGAGGCAAACACTCTACTATCAAATTATATGCCCTTGACCCTAATTTGGTCTTTTAAAAGCATCAGTGATTGGGGACAGTCCTTTTGAGGTACAAGGCCATTGTTATTAGGATATAATGTCACCAGTCAGAGGAAGGGTGATGATGTTCAAGTCATTGGATAGGCCAACAAAGAGGTTAGTTTGGAAGTAAGAGACTTTGAATGCATATTCATGAAGTCTTTGATGGTATGGGCTATCTATCTGTCTGAGGCCCCAGAGATTGGGGAGCTGTATTCCCTGAAAGGTCCTCTTCACAAAGATACCTTCCAGAAAATGTTTTCTAAGAGACTCCAAATAACATGATTGGTAGACTTCGGAACTCAGAGGATGGTTCTGGCATCAAGAACATCCCAGATCTGTTTATCCACTAGATCTTAGTTATTCCAAGTCTTCTAGGTTGGCTTTCTGCATTCATGTTTTTTACAAAAATCTGGATCCATTCTTTTAACATATTTTTATTACACAATTCACGACTATCTCTTTGTTACAAAATATTTCTACACCCGCAACTTCAAGATCCCCTCTCCCTAAGCAAACATGTGTGCCTCCCAGGAGGCTGAGCCACCCTCCTTAGCAGCTCATGCAAACCCAGGGACTAAGAGAAGAACATACCAACAGAAAAGAGGAAGGGGTCAAAGCCCACATTCTCTCCATCAGGGACTTCAGCTAAGATCCAGGTGACAATCAAAGAAATGCTAACTGGGAAGATGGGAGAGAAACAAAAGTCATTTCCCAGACTAGTGAATATCAGATGCCATGGGCAGACTTTGTCTGCCACATGCTTTTCTTTTTTTATGTCTACCTCAAAGATCAGAGATGCTCTCCTATTTCCTGAACTTCCCATGGAGGCCACGCACCATCGCATACCCACTCACCTGTATGTAGTTCCCCAAACCTAGTCTAGGGTCCAGGGCTGGGGACACAAATTCACATGAGCCTTCTACCTTCTTTATGGAGCTCCCAGTTGCAGTCCATCTGCCTCTCAGCCTGAGTCCAGTAGCGACTGTCGGTCCAGACAGCTGCTTTCCCCATGGTCACCACAGCAGTACCTGCAGCAGAGTGGAGAAGTCTAGAGGTGAGAATAACGATGAAAGTGAAGAACACAACTTTGTGGAATGTGTACTGTAGTATTGGCTCTGCAGCAAGGGTCTCTAGAGTGAGCTTCTCTCCCTCACTGGAGGGAAGAGAGATAGATGTTAAAGGCATCCTCAGGGGAAACTACAAAGAGAGTTCATTGGGCAAACTGTCTCTGATTTGTGCTGTTGGTGCTTATAGAGGGAGGGCCTTTAGAAGTTTAAGTAGGAAAAGAATCTGGTTGGCTCCTGCCAGTCCAAAGGAACTAATGCTGCACATGGGTGTTCTCAGAAAAAAAAATGAGGGCTGATAAGACATCAAACTAGGTGCCTCCCTGAGGGCTGACGGGGAATACAAATACAGCAAATGTGGTAGAGAGAGTAAGGGCTCACAGTGGGGGAGGCAGAGCACCTTGAGGCTCAGGAAGAAATCTGTGAGGGTCAACAAAGGGAGCTGCCTATCATTTAAGGGAACAGGGTCAGGCTCTTCAAAAACCTGAGGGGAGACCTCAAATGAGACAGGTTTATGTCTCATTCAGCCATGTAGAGTGATTTCTGTAAAAACATCCTAAAAGTGAAATTTCATCCCTAAGTGAACTATTATGTGAAAGGAAGAGCAGGCTCTTTGTTAATAGATGTTGCAATAGTAATTCCTTCAGAAATCAGCACTAAGGAGTGCTGTGCTAGGCTGGCTATGGCAGAGGTCGCAAAGCATGGGAAAGAAGCCCAGAGGGCCAGCTCCTGCGCAGAAGTGTGGCCAGTGGGGTATGACATATCTGACCCGGAGAACATGCTACGTTTGTGGGAGTGAGGAGAATGGGAATGAATACTAGCCTGTGGTCTTGGATGCTGGGGAACTGGCCAACCCAGGTCCTCTATAACCAGTTCAGGTCTACCAACAGAACCAATGAGGGCAGATAATGGCTCTTACCTGCACTCCCTGTGAAGCCTGAAATCCATGCTCGTCTCTGATCATGTTTGCCAACATACTCACTCTAGGAAATCAACAATACTGTCATTAACTTTCTTTACGCATTTGGGTACCAAGTGGAAGGCCACAACTACATCTTGGTGTTTTCCTGTCTTGCCATACCAGGGATTTTTTTTTTTCTAGGAAGTCTCTATAGCTCCTTCAGCATGCTGTCTTCTTTACCTTTCAAAAACTGTGTCTCTTGGGGATATAGAGCCCAAAGTCTATCACTGAACTTGATTACACCAGACTGTTCTGCAAAATTTACCACCACGATAATAATGCAGACTCAGTATGGTCTTGGGTCATGACTTTTGGCATTCCCCTTAAAATATCATGTCTTGCGGCCCCGCCGACTTAGCCGCCATGTCTGCCGGGGCCAGCGTGAGCGCCCTGCAGCGCCTGGTGGAGCAGCTGAAGCTGGAGGCCCAGCGTGGAGAGGATCAAGGTCTCTCAGGCAGCTGCGGAGCTTTAGCAGTACTGCATACAGAATGCATGCAGAGACACCCTGCTCCTGGGTGGTGTCCCAGCTGGAAGCAACCCCTTCCGGGAGCCCAGGTCCTGTGCTTTACTTTGAAGACTGGGAGGAAGCTCTCTGAGGAACCTGTGTGCACGTGGTGATGGATTACTACCGCCAAGTCCCTAGAAAGCAGATCTCAAGAGCCAAATCATCTTTGTGGCCTGGTCCTAGGTCAAAATTCTACAGAAAGCAACGTTTTGTTTTGTTTTAACCTCACTACCAAACTTATTGGAAGCATCTGTTCCGTCATGGAGCCTGTGCAGGCCCTGCCTGGGATAGAGGCGTGTTTTGTTTACTGGGTATTTGCTTTTCAGGATGGAAATGTTGTATTTCAAAAGAAAAAAAAAAACCCGAGTATTTGTAATTTTCCTAACATTTTATACTCTAATAAATGTTTTTGATAAAAATTTAGTTACTAAATTAAACAAAGTATAAAATTGGGGGAATAATTGGGACCCTGATTTTGTAAAGGAGAGCTGTTTCATTTCCCAATGAGCAAATGGTCTTACGTGGACAGTAAGACTGGGAGAAGGAAAGAGTGATGTATTGTTAGGTTGTCCCTCCCGTGTGAAGCCTGTTAGATCTTCCTTTATTCCTAAACTTTACAATTTAAAATTGTGTTTGTAGCTTTTAAAAGTGTGCTCATGCCTGTAAAGATGTTTAAATGTGACCTACACTTACAACACTGCAATTGGTTAAAAACAAAATATGAAGAGATTATGACCTAAAAGAATTCATGTCACGTGTATTTTATTGGGGGTGATGTGCCCTTGATTTAATTGGGGGACATTTTTAGAAGGAAGGTTTGTGTTTGTAATAATCTTTGAAGAGCTTGGAAATAAAACTTTTGCCTAATTCAAAAAAAAAATATCATGTCTTTTTTTCCAGTCTAGCACACTATATTGGATACTGCATAAATAACTTTTGCACAGGGCTTCGTACATTGGCCAGTTAGACAACCATATCCATGGACTCTATATTTGCAGCTTCCATCAACCTTGGCCTTGGTCAAAAATAATGGGAGGAAATGACACTGTATTTAGTGTATACCAATGTCTCATCATTATTCCATAAGCAAAACAGTATTGTGACATTTATATAGCATTTGTATTGTGTTAGGTGTTATAAGCCTTCTAGAGATGATTTAAAGCATATAGAAAGGCCTGTATATATTATATGCAAACACAATGCCATTTTATATACTGGCACTGAAACATCCTTCTTTTGGACTGTCGGTACAAGATGACTTTATGTTAGTTCTCATCATCCTTGAAGGCACATCATGGTTAGTTTCGCTGAAAGAAGCTTGGATATTTAGTCAAAGTTTTTAAGCATCCCCAGCAGGTCAGAAATTAACTGAAGCAGTTACAGTGACTTTGAAAAGTCACTGTATGAGGTAGAGACACAGCTACTGGTGGGAAAAGGTAGGCTGAGTAGGCAAGGCTGCTATTTTGGAAAAATGATTCTTATAGAGACCATCACCTTATTCTCTGTCTGCTTTCTCTCCTCAGTCTACTGCCCATGTCTATATCATCTAGTACCCTGGATCATTACACTAGTCCAACCAACAGGGCCTGCGACAAGCTGGACCAGGATGGAGCTTAGAATTCTTCCAGGCCCATTTCCAGTGACAGCCTAAACATTCTTTCTGGAGTTGTCATCTGAGGATTGGTCAAAATCACTTCCAGAGTTGTCTTAAGTTTTTACATTTTGTGTGTACATACATGTCCATGAGCATGTGTGTGTGTGTGTGTAGACATGTGCATGTGGAGGTTAGAGAAAAACTTGTGAGAGCTGGATATTCTACATTATGGGTTCTAAGGATTGCACTTAGGTTATTGGGCTTGGTGGCAAATGCCATTACCAACTGAGCCATATCCCTGGTACCAATGTTGTTTTTATAATGGTGTCAAGAAAATTTGGCCTTGTTTTTCCTCCAGTGTAAACAGGTATGTTCTTTCAGTTGACCTTAAATTAATGTATGACAAGCTTTCCATTTTTTATCCTCTTTGCTATGAAATGCTTTCTGTCTTCAGCTTCCATGTCTTACCAGGCTCTTATATGTGGCTCGTGTTTAGGGCTCAACAACCCCAAGTCCTTGAGAGGGAGGAGATGAGAGAGAGCAGAGCTGGTCCTTACCATGTGGGCATCTGTGTCTGGGATGATATAGGCAGAGAGATTCCAGGTCTTCATCTGCTGGCGGAGAGCTGCAAGCCGCATTGTTGTATTGACTGCAGTAACTGGTAGGTTCTGACAGATAACATATGCATTGTTTAAATAAAATGATGCCTGGGACTTTGCCTCTAGGAAAGCTCCCAGCTTTTCATGGGGGTGAGTTTAGGGGGTATTTAGGGGTACTTAATAGTGATGGGATGGCTGCTGATAGCATGTGTTTTGTTTGTTTGCTTGTTTTTTATTTAATGTATGAGTAACACCATACACACCAGAAGAGGGCATCAGATCCCATCACAGATGGTTGTGAGCCACCATGTGGTTGCTGGGAATTGAACTCAGGACCTCTGGAAGAGTAGTCAGTGTTCTTAACTACTGAGCCATCTCACCCTAATAAGCATTTGTTAGTCTAAATTAAGAGGTCTAAGCTAACTACAGATGGAGATATTATAGAGCTGGAAGACCCTGTGGAAGAATTAAGGGACCTGAATGTCCACTGGATATGTAGATGAAAAACTACAGGGGTTTCATTCTTGGTCCCAGGCCAGACTATGGGCAGACCCTTTGGGGATATCTTGAGAGTACAGTTGATAGATTTAGTGAACAAAATTACAGGCCACCTATCTGGTTAGATTTGACTTTCCACTAAACAAGGGATCGTATTTTAATTTACATATGTCCCATGCACTATTTGAGGCACACTTTAGTACCAAAATATTAACATCTGAAACTGAAGCATGATCAACTAACTGCCCTATTTTCCATCCAGCAACCCTACTCTCCCAGGAGTGACCCATTGGCCCCAAATAGTACTGGAAAGTAAATGAGTACCCTAGCATATGTGACATCTCTCAGAAAGTTCCTCCTTAAGCCAACTATTTCTTTAGAGGGCCTTTTATCTTCCAAATGAAAACCATGTTGTTGTTTTTTTTTTCCTTGATTGCTTTGTTTTCTCTTCAACAAGAAATTCAGATTTGGTCACATCTGAGAATGCTGTGGCTTACTAATCCATTTGACAGCTCTAGTGGTCCTATAAATCTGCCATTGTATGCAGATGTTCTATGTTTATCCTGAGGCTCAGCTACTACTGGAGCTTGTCTGCCACTCTGGGGCCCACTCTTGCTCAGCGACCTTTACCCTCTGTAGCCGTGGAAAGAATGATTCTAGAGGCAAGCTGGGAAGCTGGCCACCTTCTCTTTGGTTCTCATTTGCCAACATCAACCCTCCTTTGCCATTTAGCTAGATCCTCTAGATCTCTGGCCTCCGTCCACACAGGTTCCCTCTAAAACAGTGGTTCTCAACCTGTAGGCTGTGACCATCAAGGAAAATAAAACATATTTCTAGTGGTCTTAGGAACCCTCCAACCATAGGTTTATTTTTATTACTTAATAACTGTGATTTTGCTACCAAGTGGTAGCATTTTTTGAAATGATTTATTTATTTATTTATTTATCTATCTATCTATCTATCTATCTATCTATCTATTTATTTATTTATTTATTTTATACGAGTAAACAGTAACTGTCTTCAGACACACCAGAAGAGGGCATCAGACCCCATTACAGATGGTTGTGAGCCACCATGTGGTTGCTGGGAATTGAACTCAGGACCTCTGGAAGAGCAGCAGTCAGTGTTCTTAACCACTGAGACATCTCTCCAGCTACCTCCCACCCTCCCACCCACCCCATCACCCTTGGTATTCTTAAGATCATCAGAAATAAGTGTTTTCCCATGATCACAAACGACAGCTTGAGAAGTGCTGCTCTAGAATTTCTGTTTTTATTCCTCCCATTTGCTTCCTCACATCTGCCTAGCCTCGGCCAAGAGCCTGCTAGTGGTCTGTCTCTCTTACCACCCAGTCTCTTTGCCTCCCTTCTGGTGGAAGCTTCTCAGTCCTAGGCCAGGAGAGAAGCCAACAAGCTGTGGAAATGTGAGGGGCTGAGGAGTGGAACACCCATGGTGAGTATATTGCATACCCGAGCTGCTGCTGCTAGATTTTAGTAAGAAACAGGGACCCCAGGGGACAGAAATCAGAAGAAAGGATGCAGGAAAGGCTAGCTAGGAAATGGAAAGAATGACTGGGTAAAGGCAGGCATGTGGGGCCAAAGCCTTACCGGAGGGTTGGTTGAACAGTCTCTTATGTCTTCTCTTCCAAGGTACTTAGGCTCTGGGTAACTCCATGCACATGCTAGGAAATGAGAGAGAAATCTGGGGTTATTTGGGGGACCAGAGAGCTCTCACAGAGTGAAGGGACATCTTCCCCAAGCCTGCAGGACCTGTGTCCTTTATAACACACCAGGCTGGCCAACTCTATTTAAGACTAAAAATAATCACATTTCATGGGAAATCCGGCTGATTTGAAACTGAATGGCACCCTGGGTCACACTCATTGACAAGTGATTGCCACTTCTGGATAAGTTTCAGTGTTCATCACATTATGTTTCCATTTCTAACCTAATTGTGTCTTTTTAGGGTCTAGTAAAGTGAAAAAAATTGTATAGATTAAATTTTAAAATCAAATTTTCTTAGAAATGCCCTAGAGGGCGTGTGTGTGTTGTGTGTGTTCGCGCGCGTGATTTATTTAAACTCGAGGGTCACTTGTACCCTTTTCTTACAGTCAAAGTATCTGCTTATTATTCTAGGCTTCGATTAACTATAAAACAGAAATTCTTGTCCAACACCATCACTGGGTGGAAAAAGTGAATAAACATTTAAAGAGCTCCTACTATGTGCCAGATATGAACTCGGTCATTTACAGGTGAGCATAGCACTGTATGCATGTATTACCAATGCTAGGGAGGGAGGGGCAGAAATGCAAGATTAGCTTTGGCTGTGTTGCAAGTTTGGAGCCACCCTGGTATACATGAGGCTCTGTCTCAAAAGATAATATAGAACAAAATAGAAATGAGCTCCACAATGTAACTAACTGCCTGCATAGTCATAACACTATTGAGATCAATTAAGGGCTGCATATATAACAATGACTCTATATAAAACTATATAGTCTAATAATCTTATAGTCACCCAAAGTTTTTATAAATACATTCCATGTTATTGTGTAACAAAAAAATGCCTAATGGTATATTTCCCAGAATGCAGTCCCACTGTCAATTGGCTTCAATTATCTCTCCTCTGATATTTGTGACAGCGCTGTGAGAAATTCACTTTCTGTAATGGAAGAGGTCAAGATCTATGTAGGTTTGATAGGTTTTGCCACAGTGAATCCATGGTTAGATGAGATTTGAACCTAGGCGATCTAAGGAGGGTGAAGATGATGGTGCTGGCTGTGTGGCTCAGTGGTAATGCATTTCCATACTTCAAAAAAATATAAAAATGCTCAGTTCTAGTTCTCAGGACCATGAAAGAAACAGGGGTTCCCTTTTCATCTTTGACCAGTTCAAGCATAGGAAGTGGTCTTGGAAATGGGGGTGGGTGCTACCAATGATACAGAGTGTACAGAGATCTGTTTTCCGGTTTGGGCTCTGTACCCAATTTGGTATGAACCTAAGAAAGCTACCCAATATTCACTGAACAATTTTTTTAAAGTGCCTACTGTGTGTCAGGCACTGGAGCTGGGTAAAAGAGATCCTTCCTGAGCTGAAATTCCAGTGATCTCTTACAGTTCTTCTTTCTACCTCTTGACACTTAGGGGGCTTACTTCCCTGGGGCCATGAAAGACTGAGTTGCCATACTTCTACCTTAAAAATAGTTTGAGAAACAGAAGGAAAGCAGCTGGGTTGTAACATCATGAGAGCTCTGCTTCAATGGCTTGGCCTCTTAAATTCAAAGGAGCAATGGTACCCATATTGTTAATCTAAGGAAATGAACCCCCAGTTCTGTAGAGGCAGCTCTCCAATACAGGGATGGTGCCTATGGGGTAACTGGATGCTGAATGAGCAGGTCCTGCTGTCAGAGAACAAAGAGACATTTTCCCAGGACCAGGGATAGTGGTGTGAAGCTGAACTGGGTATCTTGATAACAAACAGGACACCCTGGAGGTGATGTCACATCTCCCCTTATCTCTTTTCTTGGCAAAACCTCAACATTGACCTTTGTACCTGCCCTGTCCTGCCAGGGCTTTATTGTCCTATCAAGAATTCTCCTAAGCCAGTTTAGAGAAAACTTCCCCCTTTCAATAGCTGATCACCTTTAAGATCAGATTAGATCAGATTCTTTATCCCCCTCCCCCTTGATACCTCACCACCCTGGCCTGCCTCCAGTAAGAATCCTGTTAAGTTAGTTTATCAAAAAGTCTCCATCCTTGAACCTCAAGGATTCTTCTTAGTAACTTTCTGGGCAGCAAGTCCTCTAGTCCTCACTGGTTCATCATCCCTAAAAGACTGCGTTGTGGTGTGTGCGCCACCTGGCTCCCTTCTGCAAGGCCTTTCCTGCAGTCATCTTAAAACAGTCATCAACCTCACAAGCGATGCAATCATTTTGTCCGGGAATGGAAAGGGGCCAAACTAGATTTGATCCAAGTCCTGAAGGACCCACCAGGAACCTCTTCTGCAAGATAGGGTGACAAAGAGACGAAAAATCGATAACCTGAGAGTAGCCCTTACTTCAAGCTGTTCTGAGCCTGGCGAGAAAGGTCAGAGCTGCCTGCCAGGAGAGGCTGGGGTGCACGTACCACAGAGGAGAACAAGCCAGGGGCAGCACTGCCAGCAGGCTTGAGCCATTGGGTCTCCAGATGCTGGCGATGAGTAGATCAAGGGACTGGAGAGAGGGTTGAGTTGCTTGGTGGCCTCTTCTTTCAGGGCTTTTCTGGGCAGAAGCAAACAAGGTTGATGGCTGTGTCTTGACGCTTGAAGAGGCTCCTTCTCTAAGCTTTTGTTTCAAGAGTCTGGGGAGCCACAGTGGACTGAAGAGCCTCAGGCTGCCCAAGCAACCTGTGCTGGCTTCTTGTGGCTTGGAGTAGGGTGTGAGCCTGCCCCAGGGCAGAGTCCAAAGAGCTCTGAGATTGACGAGCAACAGCTGGTCTCAATCAGTCAGTTTCTCCCAGCCCCCTTCTTTAGCAGCTTACCCTAGCAGTTACTGAATTCTGCTCCCCACCCTCCAGCAAGCTGTTTCCTATTAGCTCACATCAGGCACTGGGTGCAGCCCTGCTTTTGATTTGGGATAGATATTTGCTCCTACTTCTGTTCCTCCTCTAAGCCCTCCTGTGTCCAAAAAAAAAAAAAAAAAAAAAAAAAAAAAAGGAAAAAATGGCAATGGCAGTGAATAAGTGTATGAGCATTTTCCAGCTCCTGCACCCCTATCAGGGAGGTTGATTGCAACTGGGGGAGGGGTTACTGTCTTACAGCTGGTAACTGGCATGAGTTTCCCTACTAGTTCATCCTAAAATATACCAGCAGACCTTCCCTTGGGATCTCCCAGGCCCATTCGGCTGCATGTTCTGGGCTTTGTAAAGCCTAGGCTGCTTAGGGACCTTGATATCCGGAATGTCTTTGAAGACCCAAAGGTCTGCAGGGACCAGGGAATGCGACTGAAGTGAGAAGACCCCAAAGGAGGAATCTGGTGGCTCTGAGAAGACAATTAGAGAACTGGAAATCCTCTTGACACAGCATCCAGAACAGAGATCTGGCCACTCTGTAGTGTGGCTTATTCCCAGACAACAGAACTCACTGGGACAGAAGCAGAAAGCTGAAGGCAGAGACTGTGTGTGTGTGTGTCTGTATGTGTGTGTGTGTGTGTGTGTGTGTGTGTGTGTGTGTGTGTAGGCACAGGCACACTCACACCCTGAACTCTGCCCCATCAGGGAGCTTCATGTCACACCAATTCTAAGACACCTCCAAGGAAAGGCTCTCTAGAACCTTTGGGTCCTTGTGAGCCCAGAAAGAAATTCTTCCAAATGACAATTTATTATTAGTTTCAATATGGGATATTGTATCAAAATACCAGCCCAGCCTAGCCTTAAATTTACAATCTTCCTGCCTCTGCCTCAGCCTCCTCACTACTAGGATTACAGGCATTGACCATGTCCAGCTTTGACTTTATTTCTAATATGTTTACCTCTTCTTTGTAACCATAATAATTTAAGGTGGCATTCAACAATCCATTTAAGAATGATGAAACATCCTAGCCTGGATGGGGGAGGCATGAAATCCCAGCTCTTGATAACTGATTGCTGTTAAGGGAGGGAGAGTTTATGTTTTCAGACATGTGCCCCTAAGAGGCTATTCGTGTGTTCCAGTGGATAGTCCCACACCCACTAACTGGACTCAGGATATGAAAAAGAAAGTGCAGTTAGTTGGGAGGGCAAAGAGGTGGGGTGAGAAAGTAAAGGAGTTGGGGGTAGATAATGGGGGTGGAGTTGATCAAAACACATCATATGCATGAATGGAATGATCAAACCATAGAAAAGAACGATGAAGTGGGGCCTTTTGTAGAGGGAAGGGGGTCTTTCTGGGAGTCAAACTAAGTGAAGATACTGTGACCTCTGTCTTCAGGGAGGGGGAGAGCAAAGGGCAGAAGTCCCCAGCCTCAGGGCCAAGAACTAGGAGAACTCTATGTCATTCCATGACTGCCAAAGCTCTAGTCTCCCCCAACATCCTGCCGCCATTTCCTACCCTTTCCATGACTGGTGAGGATGTAATTCCCAGAAACCAGAGGATACGGGAAATGTCCACTCAAAGGCACTCACCTCTTGTTTGTGCTGTAGCAGACACCTCATAGGGCAAGAGATAGCCTTCGGGGACAGTTATTGTCTACACTCATCCGTGTGGCCTTTGTCTACACTCATCCTAGCGGCCTCGGGCATTGGCTTCATCTCTCTGAGCCCCCAGTTTCTTTACCTACAGTATGCTGTTACAAAAATGTAACAGTCTTCTGGTGTGATGAGAAACAGAGCACGTCACTGGGACAATTCGTCCTCACGAAGCTGCTGCCCGCAGAGCAAAGCCCAAACGCTTTATGCTTCTTCCTGGACATGCATGACCAGCGGCAAAGCGAATCTCAACTACACTTTGTCCTTTCTGTCCTTGGCACCAACGTTGCTGAAATGGCAGTTATTGCTACAAAAGTAAACCTCAGTGAGACCTAGGTTTCAAAAGCAATTCAACAACCCAGGGATCTTGACTTCGCCTTCTGAACTCTGTCCTGGGATGTCTCTGCTTAGTACTTAGCTTTCCACTTCCATCCTCTGGGACCTTGACTTGGCCTTTGTGGTGACAATGACCTCACATGCCTGTACCCTCAGTTCCTTCTTTATCTCCTTATCGATAAACTACTGTCTTTGCTCTCATCCTTTTGGGGACTTGACCTCAAATGTTGGCAACAGTCCTGAAGTGAAAAACACTGAGGATAAGCAGAGTGACTGGCCAAGGGTCCTTTGTATCAAAGTTGTTTGGAAACCCATGAGTCACACTCTGCAGTACCCCTGTGGCCTGTGCAGACGGTTCACTTCTGCTTTTGCATCTTTGGACCTAAGGCCTCAACACTAAAGGCCAAGTCCTGAACTTGGAGAAGTTGCTTTGCAGAGTCTCTCTCCTTTGCTTTTTTCCTTACCATCCCGACTTCTGATCTGAATCTGTCCTTTCTGTTTCAGAGCAAATAAATGACTAAAAAGGAACTCAAACAAACAACACTTTATTTGGGCATTAAAAAGAAAACCACAACTTTGCCTTACTACCTTTACTTTCTTCATTTTTCCTTTCCATACCACCTATCCCTGAGGACAGGAGCTTGCTGTTACAGAATGTCGGCCTCATCAAAGCCTAGCAGTTTGCCTAGCACTGTAGGCGTACCATAAATTTGTTGACACTAAACGCCAGCAATGCATGGACCAGCCTCCCCATCTCTCTCCCACAAAAAATGTTACGTTCAGATCATATGTGAGACTTTGTCAAAATGGTAAAAAAAAAAAAAAAAGTGTGTGTGTGTGTGTGTGTGTGTGTGTGTGTGTGTGTGTGTGTGTGTGTGTGTGTGATGTGTAATACAGCTCAGTGATAGGATACTTGCCCAGCATGTGAAACATCCCAGTTTTGTCTTCCACACTATGTAGGGAAAAGCAAGCCCAGAAAAATGCTTCCTTGTGGCCTTTGTCTTCTCTCAAGCCTACCTGAAAATGTCCTACTTTTGTCAGGAGACTTCTAACAAGAACCAATCTGAGGAAGACTTGGATGAAGAAAGTGTGGTTTTAATACTGGTCCCATTTACTGAGGAGGTCCCATTTACTACAGAATATCCTATGAATCAAATGTTTCCTCAACTGTAGACCACAAACTACCAGTCTGTTCTCTGGTGAGGTATGAGGGAATCAAACACCCAACAAGAACCATACCGAGCAGCTGTCCTCTGGCCACCCTGCCTCCTATCAATGATGAGTCCCAGAACACTCACTGGAGTGGTGTCACTATCATAACTTGAATACGGATGGCAAGAAAGTTGAGATCTATTTGAGACTCTGGAGACACTCAGATTCCAAACAAGAATGTTATATTTCCAACACATCTCATGAGGCCAGAATGAAGTTGGATCCCAAGAAACCCAAGATAGTCTTCAGAGGAATGAGGCCTTCAGACACCTGCCAAAGTAGCAATCAGGAGAGTGGTGTACTGGAAATTCTAACTTCACTTCAGGGGTCCACATTTGCAGCCTGGGGAAGAATTGCTGTGAGAGCTGGTCAGCCCATGTCTGTGAATCGTTGTCCTCTTCTCTCTTCAGTAGAGGTCTTTCTGCCACAAGCCACTGGATTCCAATGGTGTGTTGTCCATGGCAGGCAGCGCCCTGCAGATAGGGAAGGCTGGCTTCGCCTGCAATTTCATTCTGGTCTGACCTGGGTTCCAGACACTCTCCAAAGGATTAATTTTCTCTTCCTGCTACTAGCCTGTATTATCCCAGGACCATCGGTGGAAGATAATTTGCTATGTCCTGAATGTGTTCACAGCAACAAGAAGATCACGGGAAACTTTAAAATTAGAAGCCGTGCAAAGAAAAATGCCCAACCCTCAAATATGCCATGGCATCGAGGTCTTACTCTGATCTGAAGGGAATGAAAGCAAAGAAAAACATCCTGTGACCCCTATAATGGCTAAAACAAAGAACAAAAAGCAAAAAACCCTGTACATCAATCTTTAGAACCCCCTCCCCCGTCTCTTCCAGCAGAACGGAGAATCTGCGACAAATCAGCATCCATCAGTCTAAAAGCCCTCTGCTGAATCTTAACATCTGTGGCATCGTCTCGTGGCCTTGTGCTGGATTTGCTAAATGCTCAGCTATTGGAGAAATGATATTGTTTTAGTGGGTTAAAAAAAAAAAGAAGAAGAAAATGCTCTCTTGTACATAAGTGCGTAAGTTGGTGCTGGTAAGCATGTGTAGGGTGTGGTCAAAGGGAAGGACAGTTTATTGTGTAGAACTTGGTCTTTAGAGTTATATAGCCCATGGTCTCCTCATCTGCTCTCAGCAGGACAGCAGGGATTTTTTTTTTATCCTTTCCAGGGAGCATGTTGGCTGGCCCCATGTGACTGGTAGATTTGGTGAGCAACTGTTTAGCAGCTCCTAACTGCTTGTGGTTTTTCCAAGCTGCCTGCCAAAGCTGTTGCCTCTTCCTCCACTTCTGCTCTTTCTCCTCCCTGCCTTCCATTCCTCCACCCCTCTTCATCCTCTTCTCCTCTTCTGCCCCGTGCACTAAATTGGTGGTTGTGGGCTAGAAACTCATGCTCTGTTTAGCGGGGAGTTTAGCTTCATTCTGTACATACAGTCAGATCTGGAGGCCCAGCTGCATTCTGTGACAAGCCAGGCTTCTCCCAAACCTGTGCTGCCATCTCAAGGACCTTGCATTGCGTAAGGATCCTCGGCTGCTCTGCTGGGACTTGGCAAGTCTCTTTTGGAACTTTCCTCCCCATCTGTCTTCTTTGGTAGCCAGATCTTTTTACTTCTCAGCCATCTTGTGCCACCTTTACCCCATCTCCACTCTAGCCACACCATCTTTGTCCTTTTCTCGGGTTTCTTTTCCTTGGCCTTGCCAGGTCCTCCTAATCTTTCCTAGGCTGATTGCTCTGGAAGGTAGGTTGCTCCTTCCTGCTGGGCCTCTAATCAATCATCTTTGGCACATCTTCCAGTCCATGGTCCCTCAGTTCCTAGCCCTTTCTTTGCCATGCATCGGTAACCTTTCACCCACAGCAGCATTTGGGACCTTGGTATTGCCTAGAAGTTTTGTCCCCTGACACCCCTGTCTCTTATTCTCTGAATACATCTTCCCCCACACAGTTGACTTTTATTCCTTATTCTTCTCACACCTGACTTGCCACCATGCCAAATGTTCCTGTTTTTCTTGTCTGCTTATCAGCATTCCCTAGTCCCAATTACCTTCTTAATTGATCCAAACTACATTTCCCTCAGTTCAACCCATCCCACCACATATAACTCTCCTGCTCCTTTACCATTTACCTTCTCAATGCTTATGCCCCCAAGACCTTTGCACATGCCATCCCAAATAAGATGCTCCTGTGTGTGTGTGCACACATGCATTAGTATGGAGGATACAGGTAAACATCAGATGTCCTCTTTGATCATTTTCACACTCTTATCCTATTGTACAGTATGTGTGTGAGAGTATAGTTCTGTGTTCCCTGGTTCACATGTAGAGGTCAGAAAACAACTTTCCAGGATTGGTTCTGTCCCCCCACCATGTCAGTTCTGGGGCTCAAACTCAGCCTGTTAGGCATGTGCATCAAGTGCTTTAGTCCCCTGGATCTTGCCAATCCCCCAGTTTAATTTTTTAAAGATTTATTTATTTATTTATTTATTTATTTATTTATTTATTTATTGATTGATTGTGTATAAGTACACTGTAGCTGTCTTCAGACACACCAGAAGAGGGCAGCAGATCCCATTACAGATGGCTGTGAGCCACCATGTGGTTGCTGGGAATGAACTCAGAACTCTGGAAGAGCAGTCAGTGCTCTTAACCGCTGAGCCATCTCTCCAGCCCCCCAGTTTAATTTTTTAAGGTAGGCTCTCTCACTGACTCTTCAGCTAATCTATTTGGCTAGACTAGCTAGCCAATGCATTTCAGGAATCTGTCTGTCTCACTACCTCCCTGCACTGAGGTTATAGAGGTATGCTGCTGTACAGGATTTTCATATGGATGTTGGGGATCTGAACACAGGTCCTCATGCTTGTATGTGACTTCACTAAATGAGACATCTCCTTTCCATGAATACACCTTTTCCAGAAAGTTCTCTTTGATTTCATATGGACTTCTGTTCACATGTCACCTCTACAGAGAGGCCTTCCTTGGCCTCCATGCTTCGACACTACTTATCATCATTTATCCTGCCTTAATTGCTCTTCAGAGCATTTACTTGGCGTTATGTTCTGTATGATTTGTTTGCTTCTGTTCAGTCCTATATCCCAAGGCCTAGACCACTGTTGTCATGTAATAGGCAATGAAATAATAAATATGAATTGAATGAGTGTGTGAATCCCAAGGCATTTGAACCATCTGTCTTCTCCATGGGAGAATTCATTTTAGCTCTGGGATTGAGGTCACTTCAGACTCCCAGTGCCCAACCTTGGCGGGCCTCTTGATTTTCTTTTTCTTACTTAATTTTGGGTCAGCTTCATTTCCTGTGGTCTTCATTAGCAATTCCTAACACTTACCCCCATCCTCCAAGCTCTAATCGGCTTGCAATCCATGATTAAAGGCCATGTGGACTGCCTGTGACTTTGAATTGTTAGAAACAGGTACAGTGAAAATCTATGGACATGTAGAAGGATTTATCTGGAAATAGAAAAAGTACATTTTCACTTTAATGGATTCTGCTAAATTGTCTGGGCCAGTTCACGTCTGACCAACATAGTATGAAAATAACTTTTTCCACAAACTCATCAGTGCTGAATCTTATGTTTAAAATTATCAATATTTGTGTGCATGTGCATACACACAGTTATCTAAAAATATGCATTTGTAATTTCTATGGTCTGTGACTTACTTTCAAGTGAAATGGTATACTAAATTTTCTTACAGAATTTTAGGGGTGTATGTGTGTGTGTGCGTGTGTGTGTGCGTGTATGTGGTGTGTGTGTGTGTGTGTGAGTGTGTGTGTGTGTGCTAGTGTGCATACACATGCTTAGATCATTAATCCAAGTGAACTTTAGCTTGAGATTTGATAAGAAATAGAGATCCAACAATATTTTGGGCTTTTTCTCAATTTTGACAACTGTTCCCAAACCATTTATTGATCGGTACATCTTTTGCCTTGTGATTTGCTTTGCCCTGCTCAGCATGTATTATAACTTAGCGTACACATGAAACTACACTAAATTCTGGCTTGTTCCATTGATCCATATCCTGTGCCAGTATCCCGCAGGTTTATTGACTGCAGCTTGTGTTGTGTTTTCAGAGCTGATAGTACAAGCTTTGCTCTGTTTTTCAAATACTTTTGGTCATGTTGCATATTTTATTATCAAATAATCAGCTCATCAAGTCCTATAAAAACCCCCATTATTGTTGGAGGCAAGATGGCTTTAGATGTTAATCTCAGAAGACAAAAGAGCCTCTTTGGAACATGACTAGTTTTTTTTTTTTTTTTTTTTTTTTTTATGACTAGTTTTTTTTTTTTCCCTAGTTTAAGACTTTCTGTGTGAAGTTTCCCATCCCCACCCTCTATTGTTTGGGGCCACTCTCTACAGATACTCCTGTAGTAAAAAGGTACCAGTGGCTTTCATGGTGCTCTGATCAATAAGCAGGACTCACCTTGAGATGAAAAAGAGCAGATGGCGAAGTGATTTTCCACTTTTCCCACGCCTGTGAGAGACCTTTAGATTAGGTTAATTGATGTGGGGAAACATGCTCTAAATGTCAACAGTGTCATTCCATTGAGTCCTGGACTGAGCACCAGCATCCATCTATCCCCGTCAGAGTTACAGATGCAATGTGATCAGCTGCCTCACGTTCCTGCCAACGGGCTTTCCGGGCCAGCACGGTCTGTACCTTCAAAACTGAGGGCCCAAACAAACTTTTCTTCCTTAAGTTCCTTTAGTTAGATATTCTGTCACCGCCCTGAGGAAAGTCACTAATACAAGCACGACCTCCCCCCCCCCCCAGAGTAGCTTCAGTCTCTTCAGAACGTCTTCATCTGACTAATTACTTCCTAAAGATTCCTTCTCTAACCTCCCTCCAACACTGGAGACTAGAATCTCTGCCTAAGAGTTTTAAGGGACACACCATTGAGTGCTTAGCACACAGAATCAATCTTCATGAGGCTACACAGGTGCTTCGGCTACCGCAGGAACTTCTAAACTTCCAGGGAGCTCAAAGCAGCTGATAGAGAGGTGGCTGGGAGATTTGGTGAGACCACCACAGGAGAGGCAAAGATGCTCAACCAGCACCTAGCTGCATTAACTATCCTCCACTCCTCCCCTCACCCCAGTTCTCAGGTTCTGGTCCCTTTCTGGACCACATGAGACACCCCAAGTTAGATGACTCCCATGCCACAGACACCTTGAGAGACATCAGGGTAATGTCTGCTGCTTAAAGTCATTATGTTTCCTTACGATAGTTAAAGGACCACTTTTAGAGTATTGCTTTCGCTGTGGCAGCTCACCTAAGTGAAATTTCCCCTCCTTTTGCATCCTTAATAGCTATTCTTAGTTTTTTCCTCGTGGCCAAGACTGATTCTGGCCAGGCATGGTGACAAAAGCCCATAATGCCAGCACTCTGGAGGTGGAGGTAGGAAGAATGTGAGCTTAAAGCTTTCTTGGACTGCAATTGTAACACCCTGTCTCAAAACAAAGCAAAATGAATTCCATCCATGGTTACTTCTTCTCTGCCCTCTTTCTACACTGTTTGCACCTTCACTGATCATGACTGAGCCTCAATGTTCTTCTCTCCTGATGACTCACACTTGCTTCGAGATAACCTATAAGCCAGCACCAAGCCAGACCTCTTTCATGAGCTCTGAACTCAGGGAACAAATTACTTACATATGTCATCGTCAGCATAGCCAGGATGCATTCTTGCATTGCCCTCACACTACCAGCATGTCCCTGTTGATCCAGATGCCCAAGCCATAATCCTAAGGGCCATTTCAGGTCCCTTTCTCTCCTCCATCTCTATAACAGCGTCCGCACTGTTAATCTACCCCGAATAGTTCCCAACACATTTCTACATTTAGTGAAGTACCGTGTCTAACCAAGTCCATCTCCTAAGTGCATCTAAAGGTTGTCCTGTGTTACTCTCTTCTCCTCTGAGCTGCCCTCCACAGCGCAGTCTGTAGTTAATATAGAGCTTTGGAACTAAATAGATCTGCATTTATGGCTCATCTCTGCCCTTCACTGTGACTTTAGGCATGACATTTAATTTTCCAAGTCTTAGTTTCTTCAATGGTAAAATGAGAACAATGATCTTCCCTATTTGCAAAATTGGTGTCATCATTCATTTAAGATAACGTGTGTGTGTGTGTGTGTGTGTGTGTGTGTGTGTGTGTGTTACAGAACTAGGCACAGGACAAGTGTTCAATAAATGATAAAGGAATGTTTAAAACTGGAGTTTAGATGAGAATATGTATGTCCACATAACTCACCTTCTTTGCCGAAGACAATTCTGGTCTCATGGACCCCATCAGCTATGGAGGGCTATGTATGTCTAGTCCAGATACGAAAGGTTTCATGTGGTTAGATCAGGGGAAGGCTCTCTCACATTGGTGGAGAGGTCTGAGTGCAGCAAGGGCTGGAAGAAACGGACAGCTTGTTCTCCAGAAGCGGCTTTTACTGGCCCAACTGGGGCCAGCACATCTGGAGCCACACAGCAGAGGGCAGCAGAGTTTGCTGTGATTGCAGATCTCTGGCTTGGAGTAGAACGTGGGATGAGAACCCTAAAGGAAGAATTTGGGGAATCTTAATCCCAACTTGGAGTTTGGCTAAAGCTGTCCAGGGATACCAATGTGTTTGGTTTCAGACCCCAGGACAAGGGACTGATATTTTACATACCAAAGCAGACCTGCCCTCCAGGTCCTCTCAGCATCCCTCAGTCCCTATCTGGCACAGCTGCCCTCAATCCTGAACTCTCCAGCCCAGAGGTTGGGCTGCCCTTCCCCCAGAGGCTCTTCCCTATATAATACATGCATTTTTGTCTCCACAAACTCACTCTCCTTCTTTTTTGCCTCTTCTCCTTCTCTCCCTCTCCATTTCTCTCTGTGCATGAACACTCTTCCTCTTCCTCTTCTCCTCTCTCCCCATGACACCTTCCCTGTCCTTGGTCCTTGGGGCCAGTGAGCTCACCCAAAAACAGCTTCCCAATAACCCTGCCTTTACAATAATCTAATCTGTCTTGAATTGACTCAGTTCACCGCTAGACCAGTAACTTATCTCAGTGCTTTTGGGCTCATGTTCCTTTAGGGTTTGCGATGATGATGTCTAAATAAGACTAGAGGAGGAGACTAGAATTTAACAGTGGAAGCTGAGTGAATTGGGATGTTTACAAACTGTAGTCATGGCTCTCACTCTTGTGTCTATTTGTGTTTTCACTTTCTAGAGGTCTAAATGGGCCTCCTAAGGGTAACGTTACCAAAGGGTGGACATAAGTTTTTGTGGGTAGATGATGACCATACAACAGAGGTGAGAGCTATGTAAGGTATGGGTTGCAGAAGACACAGAGCTGGAAGAGTGGGTGTGGCTAGCCTAAGGGCATATATTTAGGATTAAGTGTAAACACTAACAAACAGAGAAACAGACGTCCCTAAAGACACACCCTCACACGTGAGGTACAATCAGAGGCTAGACTATCACATTGTACAGATAAAGAAATGAAAGCCCAAATGCTAAGACATTTGCCCAGGCCACACAATTAGCTGGTGTTGTATTCGGGATATTAACAGCCTGACTCTTGGGCTTAAACTCTTAACCACCCCATTCTTGTTTCTTGTCTAGACTAGGTTTTCTAGTTATGATCCTTTACCATCTGAGAAAATTATATGCTATACTCTGGCTGAGTATATAGGTTAAAAAATGACGCTTGGGCATGGTGGCACATACCTTTAGTCCCAGGAATCAGAAATTCTGTGAGTTCAAGGCCAATTTGATCTACATAGAAAGTTCAACATAGTGAGACCGTGTCTTAAAAATGATTTTACAAATCAATTATTTACTGATAATAAATCATAAAGAGATGTATTTTAAGACAGTTCTTTGGTGTTCTTATAGGTTTACCATTTGTTAAAGATGAAAGCGGGCCAACAAAATGACCCCATGTCTAAAGGAACTTGCTGCACAAGCCTGATGACCTGAGTTCAAGGCCTAGAACCCACATGGTGGAAATACAAGTTGTCCTTTGGTGTCCATGGACATGCTGTGGCACTCACTTTTGCACACATAAATAAATGTATGTTTAAAGAGTTGAATTAGAGACAAAACAAAGCTGAAGTTTAAGGGTTAGGATTCTAGACTCTTGAGGGCTGGAGAGATGGCTCATTGGTTAAGAGCACTGACTGCTCTTCCAGAGTTCTGAGTTCAATTCCCAGCAACCACATGGTGGCTCACAACTATCTGTAAAGGGATCTGATGCCTTCTTTTGGTGTATCTGAAGACAGCTACAGTGTACTTACATATAATAAATAAATAAATAAATAAATAAATAAATCTATTTTAAAATAAAGGATTCTAGACTCTCATTTTTCCCTATTGTCTTGGATGGGAATTGAATTTTAGGAACTCAAATCCTGCTAAGATTTTCAATTAGTCCTTGTGTGACGTAAATGCTATAATTTTTCTTCTCCCATCTATAATTTACCTGCTGTGTGACATTCCTTCATGTGCGAACTGATGCACGGCTGTGTTATGCTTCCTACAGAGAATTCCTGCTGACATGTGTTTTGCTTTAGGTGGCTTCTTTCCCAGGCAGTCCAGCCTCTTCTGGGCTGCCTTCCTATACCACATTGTCAGTGTCTGTCCAAGGACAGTGAGAGAAAGTTGCTGTAATCCAACTCATTGAATAATCCTCTATTCAATTGTTTTGTGCTATAACTGTTGCCTTCTGTTGATTAAACAGTGGTTCTGATTCAGCATCAGTCTTCCTGGGAGGCATTCACCCACTCATCCAATCAGTCATTACTGAGTGCCTGCCATGTGCCAAGCATGATGCTAGATTGTAGGGATACAGAAATGAACCAGGCATGCATGGTCTATACCCCGAGGAAACTGCCACTTAAATTACTACCCCTCAAGTAGAACTTGGCATCTTCCGTCTTTTCCATTCCCATTGCCTTAGCTTGCAGTCTCTGCTTTGGCTAGCTGCAGCTGGTCTGCCAGCTTCCTCCTCCCATCCCCCACCTGCACGCCAGCCTGCACTTCGACGACAGCAGACAGACTCTGCCTTTGAAAACATCCCTTTCAACATGTCACATCCTTCCTCTGTTCAACCTGCTCAGAATCCTTCAATGACTCCCCACTTCCTGTCCAATGGGTTCCACATGCCTTCACCACCTGAACAAATTGAAGCAGCTATATGAGTTGATTCTGCCCTCCCTGCTGCATATCTATTTCCTATAAGACCCTAGCTCCAGCACAGGAGGTCTACCCACTGCCCTCATGTTCTGCCAGAACATCCCTCTCATCTCTCTATTTATCTGTTTGTTTGTCTTTCTATCTGTCTGTCTGTCTGTCTGTCTGTCTGTCTATCATCTATGTATCTATCATCTATCTATAAGTTCTCTTATCATCTATCTATCTATCTATTTATCTATCTTATCTATCATCTATCTAACATCTATCTACTTGTCTATCATCTATCTATCATCTAATATCTATCTATTTATCCTCGTATCATTTATCTATTATCTATATATTTATCTATCATCTATCTATCAATCTATCATCTATTATCTATCAATAAATCTATCATCTACCTATCTATCTATTTATCTATCATCTTTCATCTATCTATTCTCCTATCACCTATTTATCATCTATCTATCATCTATTTATCTATCATCTATTAATTTATCTATCTATCATCTATTTATTTATCATCTAGCTACCTATCAACTATCTATCAATCACCTATTTATCTATCGATTTATCTATTATCTATCCATCAATCTATCATCTATCTACCCATCAATTTTCTATCATCTCTTTATCAATCATCTATCTATTATATATTATTTATCTATTTATATATTTATCTATCATCTATTTATTTACCTATCATCTATCTATCTACCTACCTATCATTTATCTATCTACCTAACACCTATCTATTTATTTATCTTCTACCAATCATCTATCTATCTACCTACCTATTATCTGTCTGTCAGTCCGTCTGTGTGTCTATCTATCTATCTATCTTCTACCTATCATCTATCTACCACCTATTATCTATCTATCTATCTATCTATCTATCTATCTATCTATCTATCTATCTATCTATCTATCTATCATCTACCACCTATTATCTATCTATCTATCTATCTATCTATCTATCTATCTATCTATCATTTATCTATCTACTGCCTATTATCTATCTATAGGTTTTGCTATATAGCTCGGGGTAGCCTTGAGCTTGCCATCTTCTTGCATTCTTGGATGACAGAATATACTGCTATGCAGCTTCTTCTCACCTTTTGTTCCAGCCCCTCAAATCTTCTCTGGCCGTGAGAAGCTCCAGACTAGGTGCTATCTTTTATAGGACTTTCCTCACTTTTGCTCTCCCTTCTCGGTTCAAGCTCTAGCTGATGTCAGGGTCAGATGAGATGCTTTCCAAATGCTTTCTATAGCTCATCCATCCTTACAGATGCCATTTTCAGAGACATGTATTCTCTATCAGAGAGTGTGGCTCAGTGTATTACAAGACAGCAGGTCACCAAATCTCCATAATACTATCTGAGGCATATCTGTCTATATTAGGCCTACCATTCTGATGAGACAGACTTGGAAAAGTTGGATATTTGGAATAAGGTTGCATTTCCAGAGAGGCCTGCCTACGAAGCAAGTGTTGTTTCAAGAGAGAGGCCATTATCTCAGAAGTAGACCATTATACCAGCTTTACCTCTTTCTGGTGACCAAAGGCACAACTACATGCTTGTTAAGTGTTACAACAGCTGTTTAAAAAATATATTGTTATTTATCCTGCTTCTGAATCTCTGTTTCTACTTTGTCATTGTTATGAACAACCTCAAAATTTTTAGGGAGACAGGATAAGGGCTATTAAACCTGGGCAAATAAAATATACTTCTCCATTCCCGGAACTCAGCAGGGGGGTGGATGCCCAGTTAGGGTGAGCCTTGTCAACCTAATGCTGCATAAGGCCTTGAAGACAAGGCAATGCAAACCAGAAGCCAAAGGCCAGTTCTTTCTGTTAAACAAAAGGGTGCAGAATCTATGTCAGGTCCTCTACCAAAATGCCAAAGTGTGGCATGAACTCTATTTTCTTCCATGGCTTTAATTTGTGATTTGCGGGGGGTGGGGGGGGGGACCCATCAGGTGGTAAGGGATGATTCATGCTTTACTTATGTTTCTTGTTTATTTCCTTTCCTCGACCTTCAGATTTTTTTCAGCTTACTGTTTGTTCCGGGTTTTGACAAAGCACCAAGGTACATGACTTGTGTTAGCTTTTTTTTTTTTTCCCCTCTCATATCTCCTCAGGGGGAAAAAAAGGGAAAGGAAGTGACAGTATTCCGAAAGCATCTTTTATTCCATCACTGACTGGATCGCACCTGCTATTTCCAAGACCACCGCCCAATCATATCCTTTTACAGTAAACCTCATTAAAAGAAACTCCCTGAGTCCCACCTGCAGATGGCTTGGGTTCTACTTGGCCTTACTTTGTCCACTATCAGTAAAGAAACGGATTGCACAAGAAAGCTGTGAACCTTGGGCCTCCAAACCTCTAGGAAACAATGGCCATTGCTTGGGCATGACCATGTTCATCTAAGTGATTGATGCTGGAGATTCTTCTCCTTCCATTAAGGCAATCGCTTAAGACTTCGAATAGGCACCATTTGTCAGCCTTCTTACAGTTACTGTGGATTATTTGAAGCAGTAAAGCTTCATTTCCTTTTTTATTACACTCATTTACTTATGGGGACTGAGAGGCATGTGCCACTGCCCACATATTGAGCTCAGGGGTCAATTTACAGAAGTCAGTTCTCTTTTTTCCGTCTCAAGGGTCCTGGGTATTGAACTTGGGCCATCATGTTTCACAACAAGCACCTTTATCTGCTGAGACATCTTGCTGGCCCCTAGCTTCATTTCCTTATAACCTACAATACAGATGGCTCACTAATTTGAAAGGCTACCTCCAATTAGTTTGAGTAAATGAAGTTGGACTGCATTCAGTAGCAATTTATTGATTTTTTTTCAACAGACAAATCAGTCTTTGTAGGCAAAAATTCTTTTGAATTGCCCCTGTACTCCAGAAAGACCAGATTAGTGGGCTGTCCTCAGAGACACGTATGCAGTGTGCACTTGCCTGTCTGAGTTGGAACTTTAGCAGTAGGCATCCCCCTCACTGATACAGACACATTTTTGTGGGTTTGCCCTTTGAGGCTAAAACTATGGGCTAAAGTTCCAAGTCAATATATGGCTAGGATTGGGGATTATTTGTGTGTGGTGCCTACTGAATTGCTTTGCCTCTTGGTTTGGAGTCCCTTATTTGGTGATTCTGTGCCGAGTCTTTGAATGAAAAGAAGGGCAGACAGTTACCAGGGTCCATTCTGTGAACAAGGTTAGGGAACATTCTGGGATAATACTGCTACACTATTCCCAACAGCCAAGATATGGACCAATCTCATCAACATGAGATGAATGGGTAAAGACAATGTGATATCAAAACATTTTTTTAATTCAGCTACAAGGAGACAATAAATCATGTCATTTATAGAAAAAAATGGAACTGGAGATCATCATGCTACATGAAATAGCCTAGAATGTAAAAGACAAATATCACATGTTCTTTCTCATATGTGGAATGTAGATTGTATGTGTGTGTGTGTGTGTGTGTGTGTGTGTGTGTGTGTGTGTGTGTATACATATATAAATTGGAATTTTGGAGGACCAGTATATGGGGTATAAGAGAGGATGAATGGGAGGTAGGAGAATGGAAAGATGGCTCAGTAGGTTAGAACACTTGCTGCACAATCATGAGTTTGGATGCTGGTATCCATGCAACAAGTCATGTGTCTGCAAACGCCTATAGTTACAGCTTTGAGTGATTCAGTTTCTCTTCTTGCATCCATGCACACATAAGCCACATGTATTAGAACATCCATGCACACACACACACACACACACACACACACACACACACACATACCTAAAATAAAAATAAATATTTTTATTTAATTTTTTCAGAGATTCTCTTTTTAAAATTTTAATTTATTTGTTATTTATTTATTTTATGTGTATGGGTGTTTCACCTTCACATATATCTGTCTATGCACCATATGTGTGGTTGATACCTGCATAGGTCAGAAGAGGGCATTAGGTTCTCTAAAACTGAAGTTTTAGATGGTTGTAAGCCACCATGTGGGTGCTTCAAGCTGAACCTGGGTCCTCTGGAAGAGCAGCAAGTTCTCTTAATTGCTGAGCCAACTCTCTGGCAGTTCAAAGACTCTTTTAAAGGAGTCTACTAACAGGGCTGGAGAGATGGCTCAGTGGTTAAGAGTCCTTATTGCTTTCGCAGAGGATCAGAGCTGGGTTCTCAGCACCCATGTTAAGCAGCTCACAACTGCCTGTAACTTCAGTTTTAGGGGAATCTAACCTTTCTAGCTTCCAAGGGCACCTCTGCTCATATGTAAGGACTCACACATGTAGAATCGCATACATAGAGTTGTGAAAATTAAATAAGTAAAAAACATAAAAGAATCTACTAGGACTGTAGCAGTGGCTCAGATGTTAAGAGCACTGAGTGCTCTTCCAGAAGACCCAGATTCAATTCCCAGCACTGACATGGTGGTTTACAACCAGCTATGTAACTCCAGTACCAGGAGATCTGGTGCCCTTTTCTGGCCCTTTAAAGGTACTGTATACACAGACATACACACAACATTAAAATAAATGGATGAATAAATAAATAATGTCTACTATTATCATCCTCACTGTAAAAACCACGTATAATGTTCTATAAGAGCTGGGTGGGGCTGGAGAGATGGCTCAGAGGTTAAGAGCACTGACTGTTCTTCCAGAGGTCCTGAGTTCAATTCCCAGCAACCACATGGTGGCTCACAACCATCTGTAATGAGATCCAGTGCCCTCTTCTGGTGTGTCTGAAGACAGCTACAGTGTACTCAGATACATAAAATAATTAAAATTTAAAAAAATTAAAATTAAAAAAATTAAAAGAGCCAGGTGGTGGTGGTGCATACCTTTAATTCCAGCACTCAGGAGGCAGAAGTAGACAAATCTTTATGAGTTCAAAGCCAGTTCTGTTTACAGAACTAGTTTCAGGACAGCTAGGGCTACACAGAGAAACCCTGTTTAAAAGAAAACAAAAAAAATTTATTTTAGAGAGAGAGAGAGAGAGAGAGAGAGAGAGAGAGAGAGAGAGAGAGAGCAGTAAGGGTGTATATAGCGTCAAAATACAGAACATACCCGTATGAAAATGTCATGAGGAAACCTATTGTTTTATACAATGAATATATGGTAATAACATTAAAACTTTTTCAATATGAAAGAGGAGGAGGAGATGGACCAAAACCATGCTGCCTTAATGGTAGGGCTCAGTTAGAAGCTAGGCTGAGATCCTGGGGTTGAAAAACTGTGCAAAGGGGCCTTCCTTTTCCAATCTTGACTGCTAGCTTACAGGTAGCTCTATAGTTTACCTTAGTTTAAAACCCAAGATATCTATAGCAACTAGGGGAGACTGGAAGAGGAAAAAGCCCATTCTTGCAGCAAAAAAATAATCAGACTCCAAATACATCTTTGAAATATGAACCTTTATTTGCTATAGATTTTAATCTCAGGGACTCTAGTCATAGGTGCTCCTGGGGTCTGTTCAAGACAAGTTGTCTATTTCTACCTTCCACCTCTGTTGAGGGCAGAGAAGAAAGGTAATGGGCTGGGCCCCCTTGAGCCATGCATGAGTTATGAAATAACAATAGAATTACTGCTTCAAATGCCAGGGAAATGGATTTCTCTGATCTCTTGGGAGGAATTGCAATTACCAAGTTTTGAAAAGCCTAGGGAACATGTAACTGAGGGCTGCTTTTCATTTGGGACAGGAAGGGACAGCCACGAAGGGTGAGACTGATAAGTGAAAGGGCGTGAAGCACCATTTCCCCCAGCAGGATGCTGAGGCTGGGCGGGGCTGGAGAAGATGCAGCAGGAGGTGGTGCTGGTGATGGGGAAACCCACCCTACTTGACCTAAATACTCCCAAGGACTCTATGAGCTCATTACTATTATCATCTTGGCTTTGAAGATCAGGAACATGAGCAGAGAGAAATGCAGAGCCCACCCTGCTAGTGGGTTGCTGGGCTGGGGCTTCCATTTCCTTGCCTTGGAGAGTTACTGTTATTGTAAAGACCCAGTTTGTCTGGAGCAGTAGAAAATTAAGGAGGAGGAAGGGGGTTGTGGTAACAGGATATGTTAAGTCTCTTGAAGTGGTCTCCATGCCAAAAACTTGTATATTGTAGTGGTTAAGAATATATACTGGGACTCCTGCAGTCTAAGCCAGGGATCTGGGTCCTAATCCCAGGTCTGCTACTTCCTGCCTGTGTTATTTTAGGCAAGTTATTGATCTCATTACACCTCAGCTCCTTTATCTGTGAAACAGGACGCTGGGGTAATAGTCATACCTGCTTCAGGGGTTATCGTAGGATTAAGTCAATGCAAGACTAGATTTAGGCAATGTCTAACACCTAGGGAAGGTTCTCCACTGTCTTCCATCCAAAGCAGAGCACAGCAGCTGGGTCTGTGCAGTTTGGGGTGCTTTGAGCCTATTCTCTACTATGTACTTTCGCATAAATGTACCAGTACACTTAGTTTCTCTAATACTGAGGATCAAACCCAGGGCTTCGTGCACACTAAGTCAGCATCCCACCAACTGAGCTACATCCCCAGCACTCGGAGAAAACTTTTTGTTCTGCAAAGAATTATACTTTTGATGTCAGTGAACTTTGATTCAGTGGGCAGAAAGCAACAAGAGAAAGGGCTATAGCCTTAGATACCACTGGGCCTAGTTCTAGGGGCTCAATCCAAGGCCTTCCAGATGGCATAGCCCATGTACGTGCCTGGCAGGTAGGGTCATATTTGTTGATATCCCCCCACCCCAAGAAACCAAGGAGATGAATGAGCAATGAAGGAAGGCTGTGGCAATCCTCTCCACCCTCTCCCCTTCCCGACTCACTGGCTGGAAGATGCTGCTGTCCAAATGGGAAATAGAAGCCAAAATAGCACAATAAAGGAAAGGAAGTGCTTGGGGAGCAGATGGGCTCCCACTTGCAGTCCTGAGGAATGTGCTGACTGTTCAGGAACAGGACTTTGGCAGTCACTTAACACAATCACGAAGCAAGGGGAAATGATCCCGTCTGTCACCAGGGTCAGTGCCAATTTGTTTAAGAAAGTGGTGAGGCTGAAAGGGAGGATATGGAGAATGAGAGGCTCTGAGCATTCCCGGAGCCAGTTTGCAGGGCCTCCTGGGCAGCAGTCCCAGGTGAATGTGGCTGCAGCCCTGCTCTCCCCACATGCCCTTCCAAACTTCCCAAGTAACCAGCCTTAACCATGATGGTGGGGGCTAGTAACCTATATGGGTTTGGTCAAGTTCAAGCTCATGTGTTTCTTTTATTCTACAATGGCTACTCTGCCAGGCATTGTGCTAGGAACCGTGGGGGGAATCTTGGGTCAAATGATATAGGTAAAGTGCTTCGAAAGAACTCACAGAAGATAGAAGTCATGTTCCCTACAGATTGGGAAAACAGCTGAGAAACACTTCGGGGGTCAGGGACTGCCCTCTACCCAAGGGGGGTAATCTGGTGGAAAGAGAATGTCTGGAAAAGATAATGCTTAAGGTGAAATAACCTCTAATGGTAGAATTAGCGGGGGTGTTATTTCCTGGGGGTGGTGGGGCTAGGGCAGACTGTAAAGTCATTATAGGGAACATTTGGCCTCCACCAATCCCTTGACCAGTAGTTTTACACATCAAAAGAGACTTATATGTAGAGCATTCACAGTTGCTTCCTACCAACTTTGAGTGCCTACTCTGTGTTGTGCACAAAGCCAGGAACTCTTCCATGCTTTCAGTATATGAAATCAATCCATATGAGGTGGATTTCAGAATGACAAGGCATAAATATCGAAAGGGCTGTAGTTACAAGATAACTCAGTGGCTCTCAAGGTGTGACCTTAGGACCAGCAACAGCAAATCCACCTGAGAACTTGTGAAAAAAAATGCACATTTTCAAACCCATCCTTTGTATACGGTCAGAAACTCAGAGGATAGGCCCAATCTTTTGGCCCTCTAAAGGATGTTGATGCATGGTTAAGTTTGAGAACTACAGTAATACACAGCCAGGGCTAGCCTGTGTATCTTTATATAGACCAAACAGCCTCAAACTTGCAGTAATCCTCCTGCCTCTGCTTCTGAACCTTGGGATTATAAGTGTGCACTACCATGCCTGGTTTACACAGTGATCTTTAAAATGGGCTCTGATTTGCTGGCTTGGGGACCCTCTGGGAAGGGAGAAGGTACAACAGCAATTTTTTGATAGCTTTCCATTACAGTGACCAAATCATGGAGGAAACAACTGATGGAGAAAACTTTTGCCTTGGTTTACAGCTTCACCGGTTGCAGTTCAAGGTGGCTGACTCCATTGCTTTGGGCCTGGGGTAAGATGGAATGTCGTGGCAGCAGGAGCATGTGGTGAAGGAGACTGACCCACTTCATGGCAACTAAGAGGTAGAGAATCTGAGAAGAATCCAGGGACTTGAGACCAACTCCTAGGGCACACCTCTAGCGACTTCCTTCTCCCAACTAGGCTCCACCTCTAAATATTTCATTCAGTTTCTAATTCATCCATATATTAGCCAAACGATGAAGGGAGAGTGTCCATAACCAATTGCCCCCTTAACGCTGCCCTCTGAATACTGCTGCACTGGTGACAAAGCCTTCAATATGTGACTGGGGGACATTTATTATTCAAGCTCGAGTTTTATTTTCATTTACTTCACATATTAAGCTATCCTCTCTCTCTCTCTCTCTCTCTCTCTCTCTCTCTCTCTCTCTCTCTCTCTCTCTCTCACACACACACACACACACACAAACTCCCAGAAGATCTGAGTTCATTCCCCAACACCCATTTCAGGTTGTTCACAACCACCGATAACTCCAGCTCCAGAGGATCCAAAAACTTCTGCTGGCCTCTACTGATACCCAAATACACTGGGCATATATACATGCATACATGTAAATAAAAATAAAAACACATCTTTATGAAATAAGGGAGTTCAAGGCCAGCTTGGTCTGTAGAGTTCTAGGCCAGCCAGGTGTATGAAGCCCTGTGCCCCACAATACATTTTCCAAATAGAAAAGTTTAAACCCCATGAGTAATGGATTCCCTTCTCCACTGTACCTTTATTTGTACACCTGGGGAGCATCGGGACCAGAGAGGGTCAGGATCCAAGAGGCAGGGATGGGATTGTCACCCAATCTCTGAACTACCAGCTCAATGTCTTGAAGCATCTGAGGTTGTCCTCTCATGAACAGAAACAGGAAGACAAGCCTTTGAGCTGTCCTTTATTAGGATCGTAGGGCTGTCAACATCTCTTTCTTGTTATGCCAGGAAAGGCCAGAGACTTCCTGGGTTCTTGTAGGAAGCCCTTCCGGTTCCTTTCTCTGTTTGCGTCTGCATTGCCACAGACTAATGTCCCAGCCATCCGGACCCTTCCCCTAGTACTTATCTTAAGGTAGAAACTCATAGGACCTCTGTCTGGACTTCAGCCTTTCTCTTCGGCCCTAAACAAGGGCCAATCAGGTTTTCCTGCCTCCCACTGCATGCACACTCCTCATCTGGGCAATTTTCTCATCGCCCTCACACTCTGATTTGGAGTCTCAGTGGATGTCTTTTGAGGGTCACTGTACCATGTGTTGTGTCTTTCTTCCCAACCTCTAACAGTGCCAGGTATATTGCCCCCAGCAGGCAGTTCACGGGACCTGGTAAGCACGGTAGAGATTATAGGATTGGGATTTGCCCCAGTAGCTGCTGGTACTCTCAAGGCTCGAGCATCCGGATGTCCAGACTTCTTTGCTGCTGTTTCTTCTTTTTCAAATGTCAGAAATCCTCTCTAATTTTACACGTGGACATCTGCCAACTGTTAGGAAAAAGATGGAGAGAGAGGGAGGGGTATGCTCCATGGAGGTGCGGCGAGGCATGAGGGCAAGGGAGATGCCTCTGGGGAACCCATGTTGGGAATCCCTTCCCTCTGAGGGACCAGCCACACGACGTTATAGTACAGAATAGAGTTGATTCAGGACATGGGGAGGGGAGCTAAGAGGGTAGTAGAGGCAGAGAGACAGAAGAGGAGAAGAGGAGTAGAGAAGCAGAGGCTGGCCATGAGTCCATGGAGATCGGGGGAGGGAATGGGAAGAGGAGGGGCGAGGGGAGAAAAGTAAGAGAGAGCAAGAGGACAAGAGGGAGAGGAGGGGGCAAGCAGCCCCCTTTATAGTGTCAGGTAACTGTGGCAGAGCATACATGGCTGTTGCCAGGTAACTGTGGGGTGGGGTATACCTGGCTGTTGCCAAGTAACTGTGGGGTTCTGATGGTTTTCTTCTTCTAGGTCACAAGCAGTTGACCTAGCCATGTCCGCAGTGAAGGCAGAGTATCATGGGTGGCTCTTGTGGATGCCAGCTGTGGACATCACCAAGGCTAGGGTAGAAGTCTCCAGCCACTCGGCCACTCAGCCTATATGAACAAAATCAAAGCAACTGTGATGTAGTGTAGCATGAGTCTCCACCTCCCCCTGCATTGCTTTCTTTCTCTGCCCCATCCCTGTGTGTGTGTGTGTGTGTGTGTGTGTGTGTGTGTGTGTGTGTGTGTGTGTGTGTGTGTTGAGGAAAGTGGATTCTGGAAAAATAAGAGACTGAAAAGAATTAGAAACATGACCACTAAATGACTAACAAACACTTGCAGGGCATTCCAGATCCATCAGCAAAAGAGCATTTGAAATCCTAGCGAGGTCCAACTGGCCTACCTCTTAGCTTCTGTGGACTGGCTTTTAGCAGGGATTTCTCAGCTAATGGGAGCCTTATGTGGAAGAAATAACAACAGAGCTCTGGGGTCAGATGTGTGAATATTTAAACTTGTGCAATGGGCTAATCTAAAACTTCAATTTCCCCAGGTCTAAAAAGAGGTACTATTAGGCTGAACTGTATGAGAATGACGTTTTGTAGGTCAAAACAGATTGAGTCTAGTATGGTGGCAGACACCTGTAATTCAGTAGCTCTGAGGCCAAGACAAGAGAATAGCTACAAGTTTAAGGCCAGCCTGAGATACATCATAATGAGTTCCAGGCCAGCTCAGGCAAAGTGTGAGACCCCATCTCACAGAAACAAAACAAGACAGATTGAATGTTGCCAGTTTACTATGATTCAGTCCCAAAGCACTTTCTTCCTATGGTTATTGTGAAGAGAAAATGAGATGACAGATTGTTTTCTCCAGCCACTGACTGTCCAATAAAGAATAGGGATGATGATAGTGCTGGCAGTGTAGATGACATCTAATGCCATCATAAACTGAGCTCCAGCTCTGGCCATCCCACGAAGGCAAGTCCAAGCCTGTCTAAAATATATCATCAGCCTAATCGATGGAGTTAATATGGACCAAGAACTCTTTCTCTGTGAGCTGGCCCATCCTTCAGATGTTTTCTTATAGGTTACTATTTGTGATAAAGCCATTCTGAACCAAGGACTCCCATTAAAATGTCCCAAAGGGAGAATAGTTTCACTTACTGATTCATTATGCACCATTTAGCAGTTTGTATTAAGATCTGCCCTAAAGGAGGCTACAATTCAATATGGGAGAAAAACCCTAGATACTAACTAGTCTGTGGTGTGTGTGTATGTATGTGTGTGTGTGTGTGTGTGTGTGTGTGTGTGTGTGTGTGTGTGATATAATCTAATTGTGTAGACTTGAACAGCATGGAATTCCTTATGTAGAAGAAAGACTGGCCTCAAACTCATAGAAATTTGTGTGCACCATGCTGGGCCTAGACCATATTTAATACGTAAGGGTGTGTGTGTGCATGTGTGTGTGTGTGCATGTGGATACATATATGTGTGTGAGTGCATGTATTCATGAGTCCAGACTAGAGGATGTCCTTGGATGTCATCCTCAGAAACACTGCCCCGACCCTGGTCCTCTGAGAGAGGGTGTCTCATTGGTCTGGACCTCACCAATTAGACTAGATCGGTTGTGGCTACAGGCATCCTTCTGTTTCTGCTTCCCCAGCTCTGGGATTGCAAGCCTGTGCTATCAGGCATTTTATATGGGTTCTGAGCATCAAACCTATGTTTTCATGCTTGTGAGGCAAGTTCTTTACTGACTGGACCTTCTCCCCAGCTCCACATCACTCCACCTTTGACAAATGGCTGGAATCATAAGGAACATGTCTCTGGATTTGTAGGTTTGCTAAGAGGAAACATCCCTCTATCCCATTTCTGTTTGGTGGTTGGTTGTGAAAGGCTACACAAAAAGGTGGCATTTCAAATTGATTTTAAAGAATGGGAAGAAGGTAATGTGCAGAGACTGTGCTGGCTCAAGAAGGGGAAACCTAACATGTAGAGGCGCAACATTGCAAAGGGATGTGTGCAGCATTAAAGAGTGCTTCAAAGCTCAGTGTGCCTGGAGCACTGGTCAAAAAAGGAGTGTTTCAGCTGAGCCTAAAGGTCCTGGCAGGGTTAGAGGTGGGTAGGGCAAATAGGAGACATTTGTACCAGTTGGAAACATGGCCTCCAAAGGGACTAAGAGTTCCTGGAACTCTGTTTCTTTGTTTTTTGGTTTTGTTAGTTTGCTTGTTTTTGAGACAGGGTTTCTCTGTGTAGCCTTGTCTGTCCTGGAACTCACTCTTTAGACCAGGCTGGCCTCAAACTCAAAGGGATCCACCTGCCTCTGCCTCCCAAGTGCTAGAATTATTAAAGGCATGCACCATCACTGCCTGGCATTCCTGGAACTCTTGATGGTTCTCTAGAGAGGGTTTGGTTAAAATCTGAGCTTTGCACACCCAGATCTCCTTGACATTCTATGCACTGATGGGAGTTAAGCCACTTGCTCACAGTGCTTTTGCTGTTACTACTCACCAAGATGAGTAGTTAGTGTTTTTATGACCATGATGAAATACCATGACCAAAAGCAACTTGGGGAGGAAAGGCTTTCTTTGGCTTACACTTCCACATTGTAGTCCATCATCAAAGGAAGTCAGGACAGACACTCAAACAGGGCAGGAACCTGAAGGTAGGCGCTGATACACAGGCCATGGAAGGATGCCACCTACTGGCTTGCTCCCCATGGTTTGCTCAGCCTACTTTCATATAGAGCCCAGGACCACCATTCCAAGTATGATATCACCCACAGTCCATTGGGTCTTCCTCCATCAATCATTAAGCAAATGTCCTACAATTGACTCTTATGGAGGTATTTTCTCAATTGAGGTTCCTTCCTTTCAGATGACTGTAGCATTTCTTCCTCTCAGTCTTTGAAGTTCTAGACCCTTTCCCACCATGTGCTTGGGGCCCAGTGAATATACCAAGGAACCTAAAGGTTCTTATCCATGAGATCATTTATGGAAATTTCAGTTGGATATTTAATTCCAGGATGTCAGTGTGGCAAGGGGTTGCTTCACCAGTATTTCTTTGACAGAATTACACACAAATGTGTGACCAGAACAGCAATGCTGCACTGACTTTGGGTGATATAAACTGCTGTCTAGACTGGGAACTACACAAATGTATTTGCTATGGCTCTGGGTACTGTAGAATTTCCCTAGTGTGGAAAACCACAACAGCCATGCTATTTTCATCATAGCAAAGAGTCTGCATGAAGAGCTTTGTGGTTAGTTTTATCTCTGTTTCCCATTGCTGACCATCAACATTCTGCTTTCTTTCACTCTAGGTTAGTGCTACCTATTCTAGTTTCTTGACTAAATGGGATTAATATTATATATAACTTGTGTGTCTGGTTTCTTTCAGCTAGTGTAATATTTTTGATATTCCTATGTAATTTGTTTCTTGTGGTTGATTAATATGTTTTATATGTATAAGCCATAGTTTGTGCTGCATCTTGATATAAATCTCAATGCATGCTGATATAACATTGTATTGGCATACCACTAATCCATTATACCACACTTTGTTTATATATGCATGTAGACATTCAGACCCTTGCTGAACACCTGGGCTGTTACCAGGTTGAGGCCTTCATAAAGTTCCTATTGGTATTTTTGTAGAAGGTTGCTTGTGGACATGTGTTTTCCTTCTTCTTAGATAATTAATTCCGTTAAAGTCAGAGGGCATAGCACGCATGGTTTCTGTCCTTCTAGATTTAATAGGATTTGCTTCCTGACCCAGCATATGGTCCATTTTAGAAAAAGTTCCACGTGTGATTGGGAAGAACGTGTACTTTGCAGATGCTGGCTGTAGAGTTCTAGTCAAATTGATTGATGATGTTGTTCAGCTCTTCCACATTCTTACCAATTCTCTGTTCACTTGCTTTATCAGTTATTGAGAGAGAAATGTCAGAATTTCCAAGTCTCATTGTAAGTTGGTCATTGCTTGTTTCAGCTCTGCCAGAGCTGGCTTCATGTCTTTTGGAGCTTGTTATTAGGTACATATACACCAAAGTCATCAGGTTTATGTAGCAAGTACCATCAGCTGCCGAGCTACCTAGCTTACAAGTCTTATATTTCAATATTGGTGGGGTTCCTTTTTAATAATTTATTTTTATTTTATGTTCATTAATGTTTTTCCTGCATATATGTCTGTGTGAGGGGGTCAGATCCCCTGGGGCTGGAGTTATATACAGCTGTGGGCTGCCATGTGGGTGCTGAGAATTGAACCTGGGTCTTCGGAAAGCACAGTCAGTGCTCTTAACCACACAGCCATCTCTCCAGCTGCCATCAATCCCCCCACTTCCATTTTTGAGACGAGACTTTCTCTGTGTATCCCTAGATGACCTGGAACTCTCTCTGCAGACCAGAGTGTCCTCGAACTCAGAGATCTGGTTACTGCTCCCTGTGTGCTGGGGATAAAGGTATGTACGACCACATCTAGCTTATGCTTTGATTTTTCTTTTCTTTTCTTTTTTCTTTTCTTTTCTTTTCTTTCTTTCTTTCTTTTTTTTTTTTTTTTTTTTTTTTTTTTTTGAGACAGGGTCCCATGTAACCCAGGCTAGCCTTGAACACTCAATATAACCAAGAATGGCCTTGGACTATTGGATCATCTTTCTCTTGACTTTCAAGTACTGTGACTGCAGATGTGTGTGACTGACAATGTGTGGCTAAAAAATAATTTTTTGCTTTATATATTGTAATTATGCATATGCATGGAATAAAATGTGAAATTTCAGTAAACAAATATTTTTATAGAAAATGTACTTGCCCATGTATTTATCATTTCTAACACTTACTGCTTACTGTAAACATGTATGTTTCTCTGATATCATTTTCCTTCAGCCCGAGGGATTTTCATTTAGTATCTCCAGTAGCATAGATATTTGAAAACTTAAAAAAAAAATGCTGCTTTATTTTTATTGCCTTCTGGCTTGCTACATATTGCTTGAGAAGTCTTTGGGGATCCTGAGCTTGGTTGTCCTGTATGTCTTATTTTCTAGGGCTATTTTGGTCATATTTTCTCTAGCTATGATCTTGAGGAATTGCATATGTGGTGCCTTGGTTTTAGTTTTCTTTATTTGTATCCTTTTTGAGGTTTTCTGAGCCTCTTAGATCTGTAGCTTATAGTTTTCTAAATATTCAATAACTATTTGCTGGAATTTTTGCCTATGGTGCCTAAAGTTCTAGTTACACAAACGTTAGGCTATGGGACGCTCAGGGCACTGATCCCTGTTAACATTTTCAGAACAATATAATTTGTTGAGATATAATTTGCATGCTACCAGTTTACCCATTGAAAGTGTATAATTCATAGATTTCTTTTAAAGCCTGTATAATGCTAGCTGTTTGCAAAGGACTAACCAGAGATTTATATCAAGACATGCACAAAGATTTTTTTATTGAAAATAGATTTTCATTCAATATAGAAATGAAAGAAAGTGCATAATTTAATGACTCTCAACATATTCATAAGTGTGTGCAATCCTTGCTACAGTCTATTTCAGGTCATTTTTACCAGCCTCTCAGCAGCCCCAAACCCTTTGATCTCTACACTTCATTATCTTTTAATGACATATATGTGTGTGTGTGTGTGTGTGTGTGTGTGTGAGGGGGGGGAGGGAGAGAGGGGGGAGAGGGGGGGGGAGGAGAGAGGGAGGGAGGGGTCAGGGAGAAGAGGAGTGCCCACAGAGGCCAGAAAAGGTCATAATATTATCCTCTTGAGTTACAGGTGGTTATGAGCCATCTGAACTGAGTACTGGGGACAGTGCTGGGGGCTTCTGGAAGAGGAATACAGGCTTTTAACTGCTGATCCGTCTCTCCAGTCTCTGAATTTTGATTTCTAGTCTTATTTCCTCCAGTCACTGATTTTTTTCTTCTGTGTGATCTAATCCATTGTTATGCCTTTCTAGTGGAACTTTCATTCAAATCATATATTTCATCTTTAAAATTTCCATTTTGAACAGGAGTTGGTGGCACATAGCTATAAATAGCCCCACCATTCAGGAAGATCCGGTAGAAAAAAAATTATTCATTTGAGGCTAGGCTAGGCTGCATAGTAAGATCTTGACATGAAACTTTGTTTGGCTATCTTTATATTTCAAAAGATTTTCCTTATTGTAGCACGTTGTCCTTTAACTTCTTGAGCATACTTACAAAAATCTTCACTTGTTCATTTTTTTTCATCTTGGCCATCCTGGTTCTTTCTCTATGGACTGATATTTTTACTTGGCTATGCTTTGGAATTGTTGGATACTAAATATTATAAAGGATTCATTGTTGAGTCTTTGCATTTTGGGTGTTTCTTTAAGGAGTTGGACCTTGCTTCTGGAAGGCAATTATGATAACCATACATCAACCTGAACCTCTCAAAATGGTGAAGTACATGCTTTTGATAGGTAGGAGGTTGTTGGAAACTGGGTTTCCAGCTTCTTGGTAGTATTTCTTCTAGTCTCATGGTATTACATGTGTAGTTCAGCCACATTAATCAAAAAGGACCCTGTGCAGATATCTAGAGCTCCTTCTCTGTATTACTTTTTCCTTTCCAGAACACTACCTTACAAATTCTAGCTACCTCAGTCTCTCATCTTCCTAATTAACTCTGGGAGACTGTATGGTGTTCTAGAGTGGCCCTTCTCCAGTTAGAAACCAAAGGCTACAATAGACTGTACCTCAGCCATTCCCCTTCTCTCGCTGGATCACAGTTCTCTTCTATCTGTTGTATAACATCTGGAAGCAGTTGTTTCCTGTGTGTGTGTGTGTGTGTGTGTGTGTGTGTGTGTATGTGTGTGTGTGTGTGTGTGAGAGAGAGAGAGAGAGAGAGAGAGAGAGAGAGAGAGAGAGAGAGAGAGAGAATGTGTGATGTGTGTGTGTTTCTGGAATTTTCTAATGACAGGAGGAAGTTCTAATGTAATTTACTCCAGCATACTTGTATGAAGTCACAGTAGAGGAGAAAGACACAATCACATTTGATTTCAAAGAGAAACTGGTGCTTCCTAGGGGGACAAGAGGGAGTAAAAGAAGTAGAAAAACAAATTTGGAGGTTATTTAAATATCTACGAGTGAGCCAATGTTAATTTTAATTAAAGTTGTAGTGTAGGACGGGAGGGATACGGAAACACTTGAGGTCTGCCTAGGAGATGATAGTGGCAAGACTTATTGATGTATTGAACATGTGTGGTGTGTGAAATACAGGGCAGAGTTAATCATTGCACTCATTTTTGTAGTTTAAACAGCTAAGAGATTGGTGGTGCCATTCACTAAGATAGAAAAGAATGGAGTAAAGAATGTTTGCCCCTTTTTTTGGATAGGTATGCTATTTGGTGCACAGATAGACTGAAAATGATGGGATCCCTTGTGGACATGTAGTATTTGATGTACCCATAAGCCATCTGGCTGAATAAAGCTGTTGGGTATGTAGGTCTGGGGCTCAGAGAAGAGCTGGTGGCTGACGAAACTAATGTGGGATTTCTATTCTATAAATAGGTTCTGAGGTTTGATGGGATAGAGAAAGACTGCAGAGACAGAAGGCAGCCCAGGAAGAGTAAATGTCCTGAGAAGATGAGCCACACTATAGGCAATTTGTGATGAGGGAGAAAATGGGGTAGAACCGGATCCTTGCTGGTCCTTGTCTTTGGAGAAAAAGCCTCGGAAGACATAGATAGTGCCTAGGAATGGGAGAAGTAAGGCAAGGCTAATGGAAAAGCTAGCAGGCAAAACTAGGGCATGCTCTGCTGACTTTCCTGCTTCCCTGGTCTTGTCTCATCTACAGGCTTAACCATGGCCATTATTAAAAAGAAAAGAGAATACAGGACAAAACAGAAGCACAATAGGAATAGAAATAGTTTCCAAATACCAAAGTAGAAGAAAACTTCCATTGGTATTTTGGAAGCTAGAGAAGAAGCTGCCACTCTGTCTCCAGTGGTTGGCATTGTCAACTTGGCCTTGTGCCCTGCAGCTAGCCCTGAGGGCTGGCCACACTCCAACCAGCCCACGAAATTGTATCCCACCTCTGGCTTTGGGAACCATGCCAGGTCTTCCTTGGGCAGCCAAGCATGTGGCCAGGCCTAAGGAACAGAGTGGGAGGCCCCTAGAGCAACTAAGACAGTCAGGGAAAGACAGAAAAAGGACAGTACCATACAGCAGGGATAGGACAGTCTAGAGCCCAGGCCTAGGGATTTATTCTGTCTTCTCCTTGATAATTCTTTAAACTCTCTCCTCCTCAGTGATTCACTCATGTGATCACCATGCACATTCTCTGTAGCTCCAAGTGAATCCTGCCTATTTCCTGCGGGCAGGGTGTGTTCCCCTCAAGGCCAGGGACTCTCTACAACTGATGTGTGCCTGAGTCCTCTACGGTGTATCTCTCCAGTCATTTGTTTTACGGTCAACATTGCTAATAGTTTAGATATGTGGAATGCTGACTTTGGCTGTTCTGAAGAGTTTTCTTTGTCAGCCCCTTTGGCATATATGGAATAGAATTGACTGTTTTCCAAATTCAATTTGTATTTAAGTCCTTTAGGACACAGCTCAGCTCTTGGGTAAAGTGAGGTACGTTGGGATTTCTTTTCCATCTCCAGTCGAAATGAACAAACAGTTGTATATGTTGAGGATGATTGCCAAATGTCTGGAGTTCCTAGTTGAAAAGAATAGAGGGAAACAATAGTTGAAAGGTGTGCTGTTTAATTAAATTGTAAATTTAATTGGACTTAGAATTCCTATACATCTGGGTGTGTCTATGAAGGTCTTTCCAGAATAGTTTGACTGACGAGAAATGATTACGTGTAGGTGGTACCATCCCATAGGCTGCATTCTATACTGATAATAATAATAATAATAATAATAATAATAATAATAATAATAATAATAAATCCAGTTAAATTGAGGAAAGATTACTATTGGCTCACAGATTGAAAAGTTTCAGTTTAGGCTTACTTGATCCTATTCCTATGGCCTATGTTGAGGCCCTGCATCATGGCAGAGTGCACACAATGGGGCAGAGTTGCTCATCTCTTCATGATTGCAATGAATAGAAAGACCTGGAAGAAGACACAGACCCTAAGTACATGCCCTCAGTGACCTACTTTCTTCAACCTATGTCCCACCTCTGAAAGTCTCTGCCACATCTCAATAAAGCCATCAGACTACGAATCCATTGGAGACCAATTCACTGACTGGGTCAGAACCCTTGGTACCTCTCATTAGTTAAGCAACCAGCAGAGTACCAAGCCTAAAAGAGGACTAAAGCCTCCGCTACATGAGGCTTTGGGGGCATGTTTCCAATTCAAATCATAAGAGAGAGCCTTTAGGCTATTAGGCTATGGCACAGAACTCACTCGAGAAAGGAAAAGGTCAAACAAAAGGAGACTCTGATAGGAGATGTTAAAAAACCCAGTGAAGTTCTGAGAAAATCTTGGTCAGGTTAATGGGAGATTCCAGAACAAAGTCTGTTGACAGAGTTCTATGTTGAGTAGCAATGGGCTAGATCTAGTGTCCCTGCCAGACTTCTGAGTTTTCCAGGAACAGCCTAAAGGAAGTATAGTCAGATGTGAACACCACCGTAGATTAAAAGAGGAGCAGCTGGGGCTGTCAATTAACTCTGTTCCCAGTAGAGAGTTCTCTTGAAGGGAAGGCTGAGCAGTGGATTCTATGCTCTTTCCACCATAACTACCATCCCTGCAGTCTCCTGAGAGATTTATTTGCCTTGATACCTTGGTCTTTTGATTTTCCTTCAAGTTAGACATTTCTCCCATGCTAGACAAAGCCAGTGTAGGCAATGTTTCCAGGTCTGCTTCTTTAGGCTCTATAACCTGACTCCAGCTCCTAGAGACATGCCTCGTTGGAATCTCCCCTTGGAGTAGGTAGAGTATGCAGGCAGCAAGGGAGGGGATGTGGGTTTGAATTCTAACATTGGTCAGTTGATAGTACTGGTGACAGACATGTTAAAAACAGATCCCTAAAGATGGGTGCTATAGCTTCTCTTCCTGGTTGACCCCTTCTGCTTTGATACTAACCTGGAAACTCCCTCCTTTCTCTTCAAGGAGACTTGGTATGTTTCCCCATAGCTGTGCGGATGATGAATGGCTCTCTGTGAGTACCGGTCCAACCTGTCCTGCCTGGGGTATGAAGGCAGTTCGTAGGTGACTAGGAACAACGGAATTGCCTCCAGGCAAGATCCTTAGATGAGATATTTTCTTCTGGAAAGATGGTTACAATACAGTTCAGGGCTCTGGCCAAATACAGAACCTAGTCTAACATGTGGCAGGCAGTAGGTGCCTCATTCTTGATAGTTGAAGCTCCTGGAGCTTCCCTTGCACTTCCACTAAAATGACAGAATCATGAGGTATAGAACCAGGTTTCCTTCCTTTCTTCCTTCCTTCCTTCTTCTTTTTTTTTTTTTTTTTGAAGCATATTCTTTCTATGTAACTTCATTTGGTCTTATCTCAGTACATAATTCAGGCTTGCTTTGAACTTGCACCAATGCTCCTAGCTCAGCACTAGGTGTATGCATAACCCCATCCTTTGTAACTTAGTTCTTTTCATTGCAATGTCCTAGTTCAGAGTCTAGCAGATACTGTGTACTCAATAAATATTTGTTCGATCTATGAACTAATATGTGTCCATTTGATGCAGAAGCTCTGTTCACACACAAGCAGGCTCTGCTGATGAGATCGTCTAGCTTGATGGAGAGACACAGCTCCTTCGGCAACAGATACAGAGCTAGGCTGACTCTGCAAAGAAGCTAGACACATAAGGACCCACTTAAAGAAGACTGTGAACAACAACATACCTGGTCTGCAGCTGGTTGAGAAGGCCTTGGCATCATGGAGGACACAAGAGCGATGGAGGTGACAAGAGCTGCTTGAATGTTTCCTCTCTAAATTGTCTATTCATAGGGAACACATGTTGTGAACCAAAATCCTGGACACGAGAGACTAAATGTGAGAAAGTGGGACTGGCCCAAGAAAGCTGACAGGATACTTCCTGGTTTGGGCCTGGAACTGCTTACCACAAGGGACATCCAGATGGAGGCTAGTCTCTCTTCTGGCATTGGAGCCAAGTTCTGAGGCAGTGATTCTTACCAGTAGACCAACCTCTTGCTGGATAGAGGTTGGCACCACCCATGTGTTTCAAGGAAGGAGAAGACTTACTGCTCTCTGACTCGTTGGACCTAGGAGATAAAACACCTGATTGCAGCCCAGCTCAACCTGGCCACCACCGTAGATACAACCACACCTTGGCATCTGCCTCTTGCAATAAAACAATCTCTTCTCTGCCTTTGGGATAAGATCAAGTATAACCAGAGAGAACATATTATACTTATGTGGGTTACCTTTGGATCCTAGCTGCTCATCCCCCGATAGAGATAACAAATGCCCAGAGGACAAACTCCGAGGGCTTGCCTTCCCCGGAAGTGATGATTCTATATAACTTCAAAGTCAGTGAGGGCTCAAAACTGAAAGGTTAGGAACCAATGAATCAGAATGGCTTCCACGAGATTTCTTGAAGCTACAGAGGGGAATTTGGCCAGTCCCCTTCACATCTCATCTAAGCAAACAGATTAGATTGAAGGGTCAGGCTACAGGTTAGGGTTCAGACTCACGAGGGTTCAGGCCTTGGCCAGAGTGAGACTGAAGGACAGTAGCTCACAGCTAGATGGAATTCATAGTATTGGTTCTCACTTAGCTGTAATCACCTAAGTTAACCAGAGTAGAGATTTAGCTAGGGTATTAAAATTGATACAAAAGCACTTGTTTTACATGATGCTGAGGGAAACCTCAGAATTAAGGACTTTCATTCTAGCTAAAGGTATGGCTGTCCTCATCCATGTAGGCATGATGGACACACCAACAAACCCAACTTGAGCCAACTATAATGTGGCAGTTCTTTTAGAAGTTGAGACTTGGCTAAAACAGAATTCGGTGGGTCATGCCTTTTCTAGTGGAAGAGAAAACATGTTGTCTTAATGGAAGGTGGGCTCAGAGGGAGCGGGATGTGAAAAGCTAGATACAGTATGAGGGCTCCAGCAGTGGATTCCCTGCCACCCTCCACCACACACACACACACACACACACACACACACACACACACACACACGCACGCACATACCTTGGTTGCTGTTACTCTGTAAGAACTATGTGTCTCATATATCTTCAGGACATATAGTAAGGAAGATCTAACATACTATCTTCAGATGAGGCAACAGAAGCTAAACTGCTCTAAAGACTTAGAACAGGATTAGAATTCTGGAGATTTTTGACAACTATCATTGTTTTAATTTTTTATTATTCTTAGTGTTGTGTGTGATTGTGGATGTGAGTGTAGGTGTACACATTGGTCAGAGGCATTGGTGCTCCTTGGAGCTAGAGTTGTAAAAGGTTCTACTTAAACTCAGGTCCTCTGCAGGAGCTGTAACCACTCTTAATCTCTGAGCCATGTCTCCCATCCCTATTGCCATTTTTATTGACTAATATTATTTCTGGGGTTGGGGCCTGTTATGGAAAGCCCCAGGTAACAGGAAGGCACTATAGATTTCCAAACTGTTAAACATGACTTATCCAGAATACCCTTTCTCTGCAATGTGCTTGAAACTTCATTTCCTTGGAATTTGTCTGGGTCCATTTAGGCAAGAGCCAGTTCCCTAGTCTGTGTACCATCTCTACAGTTTCAGCCTCAAATGACTGGGTTGGGGCTTTATACTCAATCCCTTACCACATCCCGCCCTACTGTCTCCCTAAGTCCTGCTGCTGTCCACGGCTCTCCCGCCTCCTGCTAACTGTGGGAAGAATTTGGCAGAACACACATGAGGTTTGCTGGCCTTCATCCAGGGTGAATTTCAAATGGTTATTTTTTTAACCATACTTCTAGCCTCCTGGGCCCCCTAGAGACTCTGTCTCAGTCTTAGCTGATTGTGAATAGTTCAGTTTTAGCTCATCTGTGGATTTCATCAGCTTGCTATTTACTGGCATCTTAAAAAGTTTTAAATGAAGCTGTTCCTGGAGCTGAAGCCTGGAGTTGGTTACTTTGGGCTGGTCAGAAATTGGTGTCAATGAAACTGAGCCCATGGGCCTGGAGTTGCTTTGGGTCCCAGTGACTTGGGCTAGAACAGCTACAGACAGAGCCTGAGGTCAGATCACATTTTGTATTGAACATGAGTCTTAGTCAAAGGCTGACTCTGGTGACTGAACTCTGGTGACTGAACTCTGGGACAGCAGTGAACATGAAACATACAAAAATAAAAACAAATAAAAGGCAAGAAACTTGTCAAAATGCTCTCATAGAAATTTGTCCTAGGCATCGATCTATCCCTCAATTAACTTGGTCTGGATCTCACCACAAGCAATGATTTGGACAGTGGCTTACTTTCATTCAAAAGATAGTCCTGTTACTTGAATGTGGCCCTCAAAAGTGTGTATCTTAGAAGAGTAATCCCCAAGTCACATTCAAATTTGGAGGAGGGCATTTGGGGATGTAATTAGGATTAGATGATGCCATGAAGTCAGGCTCCTATGATTGTATTCCCAACTTTATGTGAGAGAGACCCTAGCTAGAACCCTTGCTCTAGCTTGCTATGTAAGACCCTCTGTTCTGTTAGGATGCAGGATGAGGGGCTAGAAAGATGGCTCAGAGGTTAAGAACACTGACTGCTCTTTCAGGTCCTGAGTTCAAATCCCAGCAACCACATGATGGTTAACTACCATCTGTAGTGGGATCTGATGTTCTCTTCTGGTGTGTTAGTAAACAACTATGGTGTACTCACAAGCATAAAATAAAGTCTTTAAAAATAAATAGATAAAAATATGATGTAAGATGAAGCCCTTGCCAGATGCTGAGCAGATACTGTGACCGGGCAAAATAATGCAAATGTTCTTCTATCTTGTATTCTTGAAAAGTCCAACTTTCCGTGTTCAACTAGGATTTGATCTCCTTGATGGAGAATCCCATAGAAAATTACCCAACTCTATTCTAAGAACCCGAGGTCAAGATGTTCTAGCTAACTTAGCTTCTGTTAAAGTGACTGCTCCTGTAGAACCTACTTAAGCTAACTGCTTGTCATCTAGGTCCCCAAATACCTGGGTATGGTCCCAGCCAGCTAGAATAAAGACTTTAATTTGCCTGTAAGCCATGTCTGAGTGATAGTCTTTGGTGGGCTACCTGTAATAATGTAAGCCCAGTGTTCCGCTACTTTCCAGTTTCTAGAACCATGAATTAAATATGCCTCTATGGTATAAGTTATGTAGGCTGTAGAATTCAGCTGTAGCAACAGAAACTAGACAGAGACAGATGAAGTAACAATGATGTGCAGAAGGTAACTGTTCTGGCCTCTCTCTAGCCTTGCATCATACTCTGGCTCAGGCCTTAGTGTTACCTTAGTGATATTTTCTAGGGGGGGGGGTGTTATATAATTTATTGGCTTACTTTGTCATATATAATGATAGATTTCATAGGGTCACTTTCATACAAGTGTGTCATATGCTTTGATCATATTTCTCCCCCTCTCACTATTCCCCTTCATTCTTAAAGACAGTCTTCTACTTTCATATATATGAGAATATATATTCATATATATACATATATGAATATGTACTTTCATATAATTAATATATGTTATCTATTATATATATGTATACACACACACACACACACACACACACACACACACACATATATATATATATATAAATGTTCACACTATTCCAAGATTTGTGGGTTCAAATCATATAAAAAAGTTATAGTATAGTAGTATAGGAGGTTGAGCCTCTGGGGTGATAGAGTTTTCAGGGGGTAGGACTCTCATTATAGGACGTTATGCTTCTATGAATAATCCAAGTTCTCTCTCGTTTTCTCTCCCTCCCATCTTTCCCCCTCTTTCTTCCTCTTTGCCCTGGGAAAATACAAGATGGTCATAGGCAAATTGTATAAAAGACTGTTACCAAGAACTACACCATTACAGTGCCCAGGTTCCAAACTTCTAGCCTCTGGAACTTTGAACTATATGCTGAAGCTTCCCAGTCTGTGGTGTTCCATTGTAGAACCTGGAGCAGACAAGGTCACTCAAATCTTTCTCAAAGAGATGATTCCTTTGCAGGAGTTTGAAGAGTCAGTAGTTTCCAGATGGCTAAGAGAATGAGGGTGACACAGCCAGCTAAGTGACACACTGCAAGCAAAGGTAGAGAAGCCAGGTGGGTTGGGAAACCGCAGCTACTTCAGTATAGTTGTTGGACTTCTGCCTCCCAGGTCCTGGCATGGTGCCCGGTAGGTAGCTGGTGCTCAGGAGAAGCTGGGTGAGCAAACATAGCTCCTTAGACTCTAGGTGTCATGTGTATCTGTAGGGTACAGATCTCCTGTGTACACTGCTCGGCTGCCAACTAGTTAAGACTAAGGTCTTTGAGAGAGAAATGAACACCTAAGGTGCCAGAGAGGGATGGGAAAGAGACTCATCTAGAAGCTGCTTCTCTTGGCTCCCGGTCCAATGCTCTTTTTACTTCATCTACTTTTCTATATGTCCCCCCATCCCTTCTTTCTCTCCCTATAGCAACTTCAATACACAGACTCAGAGATGGGCACCAGCATTCAAGCTTGTTCTTCAGCTCATTGGTTGTTTTACTGTGCTCTGCTGGTGTCTTCAAGTGTACTGTCAGCTTCTTTGAGGCAGCCATTTGGAATTCTGTGTTCTCTATAGCAAACAATCAACGTGAAAAACAAAGCGGTACTGAGAACTGAAAATCCTCGGGGACTGGGGAGATGGCTCAGTGGTTAAGAGCACTGACTGCTCTTCCAGAGGTCCTGAGTTCAAATCCCAGCAACCACATGGTGGCTCACAATGAGATCTGATACCCTCTTCTGGTGTGTCTGAAGACAGCTACAATGTTTATATATAATAAATAAATTAATTAAAAAAAAGAAAGTCCTCACTCAAGAGCTCTATGGATTAATTATTAAGGGCTGACTGCCTTGAACTTGGAAGTGCCACTCTCTCTGTGTACACTGATACCAACATGGCAAAGAATGGACTCTTCCCCTTCTCTCAGGGAGCTTTCTGGTCAGAAATGGAGCAGAAACAGCCCTCTACTACAGCAGAACTGTTGGTCTCTCTTATTCCGAGAATAACTTGTTTTTCCAGACTGTGTGTGAGTCTTGTATTTGATGAGCGTGGGAAAATCACTCCTCGAAGAAGTCTTATGGTAACATTTTTAAACTAAAGTTATCCAATCACCGGATTACTCTATTGCATTTGTCAATATATCTTTTGCTTTAGAGAGCTGAGATTTAGTCACAAACCAATTATCCAAGGGAAAAAAATCCATTCGCGTCAATGCACCTGTCCAGCCTAGCAAATACCAACAGTGAGTAAAATCCATACTAACTTGAAGACATACATGGTTCTTATCTGTAGTAAATTGTTTAGTAAAGGGGAGAAACCGTGCCTGATGGACCTACTGTGTTTTCATTGGACAAGAAGCTGTGCATGAACAACATTGATTTTTTTTCATTGCTCTTATCTATTAGAAGTATAGTATAGATTTATATTTAAATCTCACTGGAAATTATGTGGATGCTTCTTCCATGACAGCTACTGAGTCACTTACCAGAGTGCTGGACCAGAGGGTCTTGTTCCAATGGTCCCAACAGTCTGGATGGAACTTTAACCTCCATGGCAACCCAACCAGCAACAAGACCGGTAGTGGCAAAACAGAAAAGGGATTTACTGAAGTGTGGCCAGGGGAAGAAATAAGAGAACTGCCAGTCTTTCTCTGGGGTTCTGGCCAGAGGTCTCTTAGGGCCTCACAGTCCAGGTCTGTAGAGGGCTAAGAATTGGGTCAGGGAACTAGAAGTACGGGTGGTAAAACAGTCTCCCTTCATCCTCATCTCAGACATGGTTCTCAGGAGTACCATTGACAGGGAGTTCCAGGGGTTCACCATTACCTGAGGGGGCAATTCAAGATGACTACCCTTATGGCTAAGCTTTCCTGGAGTTTGGGATAAGCTGGGGAGAAGAAACTCAAGGCACAGGGCTGAGGAGGGAGAGAGACTCAGTTGTGTCAACTCCAGCAACAGCAGGGTCTCTTTAACTCACCAGCTGTAAAGGGTTCTCTATTGTGACAGCTCCAGCAACAGCAGGGTCTCTTTAACTCACCAGCTGTAAAGGATCCTCTATTGCAGTTCTTGTGAATTGTGTTATCTCTTCTGCCACTTCCTGAGTGACCTTGGGGAAGTGAGTTGGCATTTCTGGCCCTCTGGTTTCCTGGGCTATAAAATGGAGGGAGTCTTCTAACCATTATCTGAAAGGATTGCTATGTCAATAAAAAGTCACTTTCCATGTCAAAGAGTGAAGAGAGTTTGAAGTAGATGAAGGTAGGCACTGGGAGGCATTGAAGTAGCTGCTTCCTTTGGTGACTTAGAAGCACAAATGACACTATGGGTGATTCTCCTCACAATGAGACCCACAGCGTTGCCTATTTTTCCTGGTGGGAAAGGCCAGGCCCAAGACTTGAATGGCAAGGAAGGCAATGGACAGATGTCTTCAGGACAGCTCTATTGACCAGGTGTTTAACACAGCTGGATGATGACAGTCATGAGGACAACTGGAAGCAAAAGCTCCTTTGGGTAGTGTATGCGCTCAGAATCCACGGCATATGCCAATCCTGGAAGCTTTCTGCAGTAGATGAAGCTGCTCTTCCTCCTGCCCTCATCCCAGCCTAGCTTAGGTCACCTGCAACTGCAGGAACCAAGTGACTGGTTTCCTCCTTTGCCTTCCCACCTCCAGCACCTGCAGCTTCTCTGTAGTGGGGTGGACACCAGAGGCCCTGAGGGTAACGTTTAACTGATTCAGGATAGGAACCAGTGAACAAATACTCTAGTCTTCTAGCAGGATGAGTCTTAGGAGTGTGTTCAAGTTCTTGGTGGGCTCCCAAGCAGGATGCTGCATGCTGCATGCTGCATGCTGCATGCCCTGGCAGCAACCTGAGCATTTATACACTAAAAAAACAAAAAAAAAGATAGGGTTACATGTGGCTCAGGCAGACTTGAACTTGCTATATAGCCAGGATGACGTTGAATTTCTAATCCTCCTGCTGTCACCTTCAGGGGCTGCTGGGATTATAGGCTTGTACTACCACACACAATTGTTCATACTGTGCAGGAGATTAAATCCAGCACCATCCTATATCCATTAGATTCAGGGTAAGCAACCCAGCAACTGAGCTACATCCCCAGTCCTGCCCGATCTCTTCACTGATTTTTCTCCTTCCTCAAATTCGTTCACTCCCCATGCTTTTATATGTATGCTTTATGTGATACACCAGCCAGGAAACTACCCTAACTCCAGTGTCTGTGCGCAAGTCTGCTTTGGGGGGGGGGGTTAAGGGAAAAGGGGAAAGGGGGAAGGAAGGAACCCCCAAACAAAAACACTTTATTTCTTCTACTGTTCACACAAGATCCAGGTGTGGAGAAACAAGAGCCTGAGAAAAGCCGGTTACAAAAGAAATGTAATAACCCTGTTGGACATCTGCTTTCAAAGCTCTTTTCTAGCGGAGTCTCCTTGTTATTCAAAGCAGGAGGAGCAGCAGGGCCATCACCTGGGAGCTAGTGAGAAATGCAGAGCCACCCCAGCTGGCTGGATCCGAATCTGCATGTGTAGGAGCTCGGCAGGTGCTGGTGTTGGAACTCTGCAGGGGCTCTGTGCGTACACTGCAGTTGGGCAGCTCTGCTTTACCTTGCTACCTTCCTGGCCTCACAGGATCGCAGGAGACCGTAACACTGTTTGTAGTGTGCTGAATAGTGTTCCTTTGAATTCATGCCACCCAGAATTTAGGATCTGGCCTTTGGGCTGATGTCACGGTAAGAACGGGCTCTCATCCAATGACCACCATTCTCAAAACAGGGGCTCATGCGTTGGGGGTGGGGAGGTGGGGGGTGAGGATGTCTCAGGATATGGGTCAGCAGTAGAGTGCTTACCTAGCATGTATCCAAGGTCATGGGCTCTGTGTGTGTGTGTGTGTGTGTGTGTGTGTGTGTGTGTGTGTGTGTGTGAGAGAGAGAGAGAGAGAGAGAGAGAGAGAGAGAGAGAGAGAGAGAGAGAAAGGGAGAGAAAGGGAGGGAGGGAGAGAGACAGAGACACAGAGAGACAGAGACACAGAGAAACAGAGAGACACACAGACAGAGAGTCACAGAGAGAGCACTATGACTGGGCTTAGAGTTTTGCTACCTGCAAGGGTCAAGAACGTGACCCTACTGATACCTCAGTTTTAGACTTTTAGCCTCCAGAACCGAGAGAATTTCTTTTCCCCCCACTCTTCCCTTGTGCTCTGTCTTCATTCTCCTCTTTTTTCGTGGTAGGTTCAAACCCAGGACCTTGCACCTTCTAAGCAACTCCTGTGTCATTGGGCTGTATTTTATAAATTATTTATTTGCTTGTTTGCCTATTTATTTACTTATCACCTTGTTCTGAGCCTGCCGGGGTAGCCTTAAACTCTCCATCTGTCTGTTTTCACCTTGCAGTGGTGGAATTGCAGTGGTGGAATTGCAGGCGGGCATCCTCATGCCTGACTTACTTGTGTGGGCAAAGCTACTCAGACAGTGTCACTTTGTTGTGGCAACCCTGGAAAACTAGTAGATGATTATTCCCTGTTTCACACTCAAGTATGTGGCAGCCAGGATTTAGCATAGGCACAATTAGGATTGGTCTATCTCCCCACAATGGACACTGGACCTCAGGGGGTCTTCAGCCGCATTTTCTCCATTCTAACCTGGTCCACATTGTTATCTAGGACTTGGAGGCAGGTGTTGGGGCATGGAGCTCTAACATGTAGATGACATGGAGTTGGAGGTAGATGCTGCTTCACCTGATGGGTGCCTTGTATAGGGACTCTAGAAGATTTTGAGAGGCTAAAACAATGGCTAACGCAATGATGGAACCTCACAGGGATGAGAATAAAAATGCACAAGGGTTGCAGAAAGCAAACATACAAAAATGGGATGAGAGTATCCTTGATGGATGTTTGGTGGAAAGAAATCGCCTCACATGAGTGGGTGGGTTTTCATAACCTCTGTCTTTCCTGGACTTGAGGGTATGATATCATTGATGCTAAAGGAAAGCTTTATCCTACGTTGGTAGAAATGCCACAGGTCCCAATCAGTCGGAAAGGTACTGTCAACTTCTATTTTATGTCTCTCTTTTCACCCTTAGAGGACTAAACCAATGTGAGGGCATCACTTTCCAAAGAGGACATTGCAACTAGGGTGTGTGTGGGACCAGAACGAAGACTCAGAAATAAAACAGTGGCTGTAGCTCCCATTCCTGTGTGCTAGTCACTGGACTAAGGGAGGTAAGCAAGGAAACCAGTCAGGAAGGGCTTGGGTTGTCCTGGGATAGTTTTTCATTGTTGCTATAACAAATCACCACGGACTGGGTTAACAAAAAACAATACAAATAATTTATTCTATCAATTCTTAATAAGTTTATACTTATAATTTACATTATTGTATGCATCTTCTTTGACTGTACATTTTGATGAACTTGACAGTTTATGTGCCCAAGTAGCCTCTACCATCATCATCAAGATGTAGAACATTTCCATTGCCCAAAATTTCACCATGGTCTATACCAGTCAACCCCCTTCCATATCTGACCCCAGACAAGTATTGACTTTGAGTTGCTATAGGTTGAACTTTTTGTAAATATAGAATTGTGTGGATGAGATAGTTCAATAGTTACACATCTGAAAGTTGCATTTCTTTATGTCCTTTTTTTTTTTTTTGGAGTTTAACCTGTGGCTTTAGACATTCCAGGTAAGCACTCTGTTAGTGAGCTACATCTCCAGTTCCAGACAGCACAGATGTGTTTTCTTACAGTTCTAAAGAACAGGCTTCAAAATAAATCTCACTCACTAAACTAAACCCAGGGTTCCAATGTCAGCAGGGCTGCATTCCATCTAAAGGCTCCAGGGGAGGATCTGGTTCCTTTTTCTTTCCTGTTTCTGGATGCTATGGTGTGCTTTGGCTCTCCATGCTTTTCCACGGTTAGAGCTGGTAATGGCCAACACAGTCTTTTGTCTATGACATCATTCATACGATTTGTATTCTCTTGCCTCCTGTTTTCATTTATAAAGACCCCTGTGATTATATTGGGCCCATCTGGCCAAACAAGGCTCCCAAACCTCTGTGTTCTAAAAACAGCTGACTGGCAGCCAGAATGCCACCTCCTTACATGCAACATTTTCACAGGTTCTAAGGATTGGGGTGTGTACTTCTTCAGAGAACTGATATTCCGATTACTTTTTCTTCTAATTTGCATATATATATATATATATATATATATATATATATATATTTAATGAAATCCTCAGATTCTCTTTTCAGAGAGGTTGATTATAAAGATAAGACCCTTAGGCACACAGAGGTGGTCTGCTTAAGGTCACAAACAACTAGAGAATGACATATTCAAAAGTCAGTCATCTTTAGGTTTCCTGATTCTGATTCCCTATCAGTAGAATTGTGAAATTCTAGGTGTACAAGTTCAAGGAGGTTGAATAAAAGTGTGCACTTATGTAACACCACCTCATATTTTGGAAACATTTGACCATGTGCAAACATTCAAGAAGATCTATTGGCTCTCCTTTTACAAACTTTGTATTTTCAAGTAGCTATAGATACTGACGAGGTTGCCAAACAAAGTGCAGAGCAGAGAGGTCCTATGTCCTTTCATGCAGCCTCGTCTACTGGCTATAACTTACATAGCTACAGTGGAGCACCAGAACCAGGGGGACCTACAAGGATACAATGCTGTGGAGTGGATTATAGACCTTATGTGGGATTTGTGGAATTTCAATACACTCGTTTGTGGATGAATATTTGCATGTATGGTTCTTTGAAACTTTATTACATATACGGTATTGGGTAAGCATCACCGTAAACTTTCACATGCTTTCCCTTAACAACCACACCACCTACTCGTTCTAGCCATCTCTAACCCTTGGCAACCACCAAATTTTCTGTGACCCATTATTGTGAAAGTACATTTTTAGTTATCAAATATACAAAGGGATACTTTCCCATTGGAAAACAAACAAACAAAGCAAAATACCAAACTATTCAGGTCTTTTGAAAAAAAAAAAACAAAAACAAAAACACCCAAACCCTCCTTCTCATTCCAGGCCTTTTACTGGAGTTAGTGTTAGCTTACAGACAATTCTGCTAGGCTTCTCCCAGCAACGACCTAGCAACAGCTTACATCATCATCTGCCACCGTTGCCTGCCAGGTGCAGCAGCTTATAGGAGGACTCCTCGATACCCCAGCCCTCTCTTTACCTTCTTTTTCACTTTTCTCTCTCCCTCTTTCTTTCCCTTCTCTTTTTTTCTCTCTCCTTTCACATGTTCCTGGCCAGCAATTCTTTCTATCCTTCTTCATCTTTGTTTTCTCTGCCCTTGTGGGTGTCTGCCTGTTTTCCTTCTCTGGGTCTATGCTCCCTTTCCTTCCCCACAATAAAATTCCCTTATATCAGGTCTGTCTTGCGGTGAGATTATTTCAGGGGAACACCTTGGCATGGGCCCGCCAGATATCTATCTTCTTACTCCCTCTGCCGCTGCATTATATTTCATAACAGTTAGTTATAGCTAGAGTTTTGGGGGTATTCCAAACATTAGCCCATACAGTTACATTTGTACGTATATCATATGCCTGTGGAGGAAGGGTAACTAGGGAAATGCATAGTTGTGTGTGTGTTTTAACATATACTATGAGCGCTGTCTTATAGCATTTTTTTTTACTTAACTTACAGCAAAGCAAATTGATAAAGTGAACTTGGTAGTCTATGCACTTAATTCTAGTACTCAGGGTGCTAGAGAGATTGTAGAATGGTCACAAACACTTGCTACTCTTGCAGAGGAGCTAGCTTCAGTTTCTAGTACTCATACATGGTGGTTTACAACTATAACTTCAGTTCTAGAGGATCGAGCACCCTCTTCTAGCTTCACAGATACCAGACATGCATGTAATGCACAGACATTTATGCAGGCAAATGACTAGTCATGCACATATTAAAACAAAACAGCAAAAAAGGGGGGAAAAAGCTCCCACTATTCAAGAGGCAGAGGCAAGCAGATCTCTGTGAGTTTGAAGCTGGGCTGGTCTAAATAGAGCGTTCCAGGCCTGCAAGGGCCATATAGTAAGATCCTGTCTAAAAATTAGATAGATAAGTTGTTAGATATAAGTATTGGCTTGATTTAGTCATATATATGTATATATATACACACATATGTGTGTATGTATGTGTATATGCATATGTATATATGTATGCATATATACATATATTTCAAACCATATACATTGTATTCCATAAACATGTAACAATTACTTGTCAATTAAACATGAATCAGAGACTGGGATTGCATCTCAGTGGTAAAATATAAAGCTCTGAATTATATCTCTGATACCACATCAAGAAAAATATTTTAGATAGCTTTCTGTAGCCATACCTTGACTCATAATGCATTAAAAATGTCCATAGCACATTATAGTTTCCCAGTCCCATAATTGATTCAACTAGACCAAATCAATGCTGGGTTGTCTAGGTTTTCTTTCTTTGTCCTTTATACCCTCCTGCGGGACCTCTGTGCATACATACACAGGCTTCTCTAGCGTAAATCCAAATTGTGCTTTCTATAGCATGACAAAGAGACATGAAGCTTCAGTGACCTGTCAGTCAAGTGGCCCAAACTATGTACACCATTCAGTAGACCCCTATGTGAACGTCAGAGATACATTCATGATGGAGGCTGACATCAATAGACTTGTAGGCTTTGCCAGATTGGAACTTGGGATTGCCAGGCTTAGTTCATAGGTCTGCACATGCCCAGACTGGTCCGTTCCAGTCTCCACTCTGCCTTAGCCCACTCTAATGGTAAAGAAGCCTAAGGGAGCTCCTTGTATTTTGGAGGAAAATCATGTATTGCTTGCATGATGTTTATTCTGACTGAATACTTCTTAGCCTTGGAAAAAATACATGGTATCCTGGCAAAACAGTACGCTGAGGCTGAGAAATAATGAGACTTCTCACAAGTCGTAGTGGTGCTCATGAGTGCATTTTGTTCAAAGAAAACCAAGATCAGAGATGGGAAATAATTTACCCAAGGCCACCCAGCTAACAGCTATCTCATAAAATAACATTCAAACTGGAGACAGAGGGGTCTTGGAGCCGGGTAGTATGGAATCGTCAGCAGAGTGTCTTATCCTTTGCTGAGCTTTAGCTCCTGTATGGGATAAGCTCTTATCAACTAGGGAATGCTCATATTGTCAAGCCCTGTTTACTTGAACCCTACTATATATACACGGGGAAAGGCCATGGGTCAATCCCAGTTCTATAACCATTTACCCCGAGACCCATTGGCCATGTTGGCCTCTACTAGGTAGGAAACAGTTCTTGGAACTGTGAGCCTAGGGCCTGGCTTTTTCATGTGGCTGCCAGGGATCTGAACTGTAGCTAGCACTTTACCCAGTGAGCCCACTCCCCAGCCCTTACTCCTGAGATCTGAAGCCACTGAGGTTTGAGACAAGAGACAAGTGAGCAGAGGGATAGTGTGGGAAGAGCACTGCCTTGGCCCAGTTACAACGATTTAGTGGATAATTTATCAGGAGTTCTTAATATGTTACTGACCAGGAGTCTTCCAAACTTATTTCCTAACTAACCTGGAAGGAATGGAGACATTCTAAAGAGACACTTGTCACTCTCCCATTAACTATCACACTACTGAGACAATGAATGGAGCCTAAGAAATTGGAATTTTCTCAGGAATCTCATGCTGGGAGAAGGAAGCAGCTGGGCCCCAGCGTCAGCCAGGTTGGGGACCCGTCTGGGGCCCAAGGGGTTTCACACAGTTTTGACAAGTTGTCAGATAACTTTGCAGGAGACACTGGTACAAAGAGCAAGGATGGGCGTGACCACACCTTGAGCAGGCCTGCTTAGTTATGCATGCCTCTTACCCCCCCCCCTCAAATGGAAACCTCGGTGTCAGGACCCCAAAGATGAACTTGAAGGGTCAATGAACTTCTTTGTTCTGCTTCACAATGCATAAATCTCCTCTGAGTGAGAGAGACAGAGAAAGAGTGGGAGACAGAAGGGGAAAGAGAGGGAGAAAGCAAGCAAGAAAGAGAAAGAGAGCAGGAGACTAAAAGAAGTGGGGAGAGGATGTGAGGGCATTCATTTGGAAGTCAGGAGGTCTGTCCTTGGGTTAGCTCTGCTGTGTGGACTTGAGCAAGATACTTCCCTCCTTGCCTTAGCTCCATTATTTATAAAAAACACAAAACCAAAACCAAAAAATAAAATAAAATAAAATAAAAAAGCCCAACCCTACAACCCACAAAAATCCGAAAGGTTAGAAATACCTTTCTGGTATTAAAAATGGCCTTTCTCTTGACAAGCCTTGGAGGTGGTTCAACTTTGCCCTTAAGCAATAGGAACTACTGAACAAACGCTAACCTGCGGAGAGAAGGTTCCAGAGATAAGGATTTGCAAGTGAAGATAGGGTTAGGAAATCTTTCCTTTCTCTCAGGTGAGTGGAAGGTGATGTGTAACCGGAGGGATAAAGACAGGAGCTTGGGGAGGTCAGAGGCCAGATTCAGCCAATGCAGCAAGGCTACCAGAGAGGCCTGTCCTGTGGGACTCATTCAGCCCTTTCGAATCTCAGAGCTATCCAGTCTCTGAGCCAGAAGGGCCATCTACTTAAGCAGCTTCTTTGTCCCGTCTTTCCAGTGAGATCTGTGTTCGGCTTTCTCACCTCTGGAATGATTCCCAGGCCTACCAACTTGCTCAGATTTTGCTGGGGTTTTAGGCTTTAGCCTTATGCCCATTGCTTAGACAGTAGGGCCATCTACCCACCCACGGGGAAACACAGGCCAAACACATTGTGTCCTCTTTTGGTCCCTTAATGGACCTGCTTATATCTCCCACCTTCAGTCTCTGTTCTAGGGCCTTTCATAGTGGAAACGTTGATTATATGACAATATTACTACCATGGAACATGCAGGCCGGCCTTTCCTGGAAGAGAGAGGTAGCCCCAGCTGATGGCTTGAGATGTTCTTGGAGGAAAACAATGGGTAGACTTGTGCCAGTAGGAACACAAGTTTTAGTAACAAAGGATGCATTTGAATGCAAGAGCTGCCTAGGACTCTCAGTTGCTTATTTCTCTCTGCTTCTAGAAAGCTTGGGGAGACTGGGGATGGGGAGTCCCTTGCCCCTGGCCTGTGGCTAACACTTCCCCCACTGCAGAGAAGAGGCTAAGTTTCTGCAGCCTTCCACTGCGTGTGTTGGCCTTTCCCCCACCAGCCCTGGCAAAGGCTCACAGACTTTTCAGAGTTGTAAAAACTGGGAGGCCACAGGCGGGGAGAAGTAGGAGGAAGCATGTTGGGAGAGAAGGGTTGCTTGAAAAGGCTCTGTTGCTGTGGAAGACTGGAGACTGAGTTTTCTCTGGAGGGAAGTCAAGGACACAGCTGATGCTCTTTCCCATTTTCTCCCTCCGACATCCCTTTGACAACAGCTTCTCACTTGTATCCAGGCATTGGGATGAACCTGGCAGTGCTCTGTCTTTTTAAAGTGGATTTTCTACTTTAATCCTTCACAGCAGCACTATGGTATGAGACCATTGTTATCCCTGTTCTAGAGATTAAATAAGAATAATTTAACTCTTCTCCAAAGTATATGGAGGTCAAGTAAGCTAGAAAGAGGCTGAGCCAGGATTATATATGCAGAGAATTTGGCTCAGTGGGACAATCCTAACCACTGGATGTTATGGTTTGGTCATGAATTGCACCCCCTCCAAAGAATAAACTTGTTGAAAGTTTATTCTCTAGTTAAATGGTACTCTTTGGAGGAGGTTCTAGAAAGTTTGGGATGCATGGCCTTGTGCTCATTAGTTTTATGTTAACTTGACAAAAGTCATCTGAGAGTCTCTCCTGCCCTCACTGCTTTTGATGATGAACTGTTCTATGGAACTGAGAGTAAAATAAGCCCTTTCCTCCCTAAGTTGCTTTTGGTCATGATGTTTCATCACAGCAATAGAAACCCTAACTAAGACAGGCTTGATTGAAGAAAGTGGATTATTGGTGACTCAGTCTTGGAGGCCATATTTCTGTACATCGTTGAGATGTAGGGCCTTATGCTGGCTAGTTTTGTAGCAACTAGACACAATTTAAAGCTCTCTGAGAGGAGGGAGCCTCAACTGAGGAAATGTCTCCACATGCCTTTAAATCCCAGTACTTGGGAGACAGAGGCAGGCAGATCTCTTTGAGTTTGGGGTCAGAATGGTGTCCAGAGTGAGTTCCAGGACAGCCAGAACTACACACAAAGGAACCCTATCTGATAGAGAGAGAGACAGAGACACACACAGAGAAAGAATGTTTTATTTGTTACTGTCCTACTGTGATCCACAGCATCTGGTATTAGCAGGTATTCAGTAGATCATTGTTGAATGAATAAGACAATGGGTGAAGTGCCAACATGTTAAGAAGTATTCATGTCAATGCAATTTATGATTATGGGTAACAATCTCATTATAGTCCCTTCTTCCCATGGCCAGGGTTCACATAGAGTGGTACCTACAGCAAAAGATCAATTGACATGAGCCATAAGAAGAGCCTTACATGAGGTGAAGAGAACACTTTTAATGGGAGATATGAAAGCTATAGGGGTCGTGAAAATACCTTCAATCTATTTACATATATTGAATCTCTATCTCTAACCTTTTTCTGGAGAAGAGTTCCATAGAAGAGACTTGAAACAAGGTCTACCTGTCTATATCCCCCAATAATAGTTTTCAGTCGCTATGACGGAATTGTTTTGATAATTAAGTTACAAAGAAAAATATATTTATTTTGGTTCACAATTTCAGAGGTTCCAGTCATTGATCAGTTTCCCATATTGCTTTTGGACATGTGGCAAGGCACATCATGATGCAATTTTGTAGTAGAACAAGGGTTCTTCCATCAAAAGCCAGAGAACAAATAGGAAAAAGGGCTCTAGACCCCACACTCTACTGCAGGGATATGTTTCAATGATCAATAGTTCTTGTGACAAGGTACCACACCCTAATTAGTGTTACCCTGTTACACATGGACTTTGGGGGTACATTTAACATTCAGACTATAGCTCCACAAAAATTCACATTCTGAAATCCTAATGCTTAAGAGAATGATGTTCAGAGGTAGGGACATAATCAACAGAGATCCTTCACCCCTTATAACATGGGGTAACACAGCTCTAGGGGGCCATATTTGAGGAAGCAAGCTGTGCTAGACCAAGCATGACCACCTTGAGCTTTGTGTTTCTAGACAGAGTGTGGCCACATTGAGCTTTGTGTTTCTAGATTTCAGAAATTGGAGAAATAAATTTTGGCTGTGAATAAAGACCATCTCATGATGGCATCTTACTTTAGCAGCCCAAATAGGCTAATACGTAGGCCAGTGTATGTGTGTGCCTGCGTAAGGTTATGTATACCACATGCATCCTGGTGCCAATGGAGAACAGGGAGTATTGGATTCCCTGGAACTGGAGTTATAGAAGGTTATAAGTGCTATGAACTGGGCCCTCTATGCTATTTCTACAGCCCATATTTTTGTTATCATCTAACTATATTTCCCACATTCTTTTCAAACATAAGTAACAAAGCAATATGATATTAGAGGTTATGTTGCTTTGTTTCAACAGTAATGATACATATTTTCATATCACTTCAGAGTAAAGCAGATTTCTTATACTAACAATATGTTCATCATTACTTTGAAATTATATTAGTTGTAAGATTTTCTGATTGATCTTATTACTTAATGTGTGCTAACAATGAGACACAGATATCATTCATTTAAAAATATGTTGACAGGTACATTCGGTATGATTGGCTTCTGTTATAATTCTTTGTACTTGATTTAATTCAATTAAAATCATTCAGTGGGTGTCTTAGTTAGGGTTTTATTGCTGTAAACAGACACCATGACCAAGGCAACTCTTATAAATGACGACATTTAATTGGGGCTGGCTTACAGGTTCAGATATTCACTCTGTTACCATCAAGGTGAGAACATGGCAGCATGCAGGCAGGCATGGTGCAGGAGGAGCTGAGACTTCTACTGCTTCATCCAGTGGAATCCAGGAACAGACTAAGCCATACCGAGCATCCTCAGGCAGCTAGGAGGAGTGTCTCCAAGCCCACCCCCAGAGTGACACACTTCCTCCAACAAGGCCATATCTTCTAATAGTGCCACTTCCTGGGCCAAGCATATGCAAATCATCACAGTGGCTTTCTATGATACAAGTGAGGACTTAAAAGTCAGTTTTCTGGGTAACAGGAATGAAAATTTAGGTAGAAGAGTTACTATTTGTTTTAATAATAACCATTCAATTGTTTTAAAATAAGTTAGATTATTTTATTTCATGTGTTGGAGTGTTTTGCCTGTGGTGCATATAGATGTCACTTGCATGCCTAGTGCCTACCAAGATAAAGAAGAGCATCAGGTCCCCTGAAACTGTAGTTACAGTAAGTTGTGACATACTATTTTTACCTAGACAAATCACTGCCTACAAATCAATATAGGAGAATCCTTCGGCATGGGGCAATATATCCCTTAAAGTAGTTACAGATTAGTTCAACTATTTGAACAAGTATGCAGGTGGAGTTCTGGAAGACTGAGACATGGGGAATGAGAACATTTTCACCTGGGCTGCTAGAAAGAGGTGTATCATTGCTTATCTTCCATTAATTCATCTGATGCTTGTCCTTTATAAGATTTTGCCTTGGTCATGATGTCTGTTCACAGCAGTAAAACTCTAACTAAGACACCCACCCTTTGTTCAATTACTTCTAGAGCCCAGCCTTGGTCCTTCTTGTTCAGTGACTGGTACAATAGGCATTGCCAGTGTTTGGTATTGAAGTGACAGTTTAGATTTTAAGCTGGAAAATGAAGATGTGAGGAAAATAAAGGGATGGTAGAGTAGATGAATGAGAAAGTTCTGTGGGCTGGGCATGCCAACGAGGTTGACAATCTGGAATATAAAGATGCAACAGTGAAATGCTTGAAGTAATGTTTCATGTGTAGTAGAAGATATGTATAGGTTGGTCATTGATATTGGGTGTCTTCTTGCCTCTCTGTCCACCTCATTTTTTAAGACAAGGTCTCATTGTTAGGTAGACTAGTTGGCCAGCAAGCTCCAGAGATCTGCCTGTCTCTGTGTTCCATGCTGAGGTTGTAGATGTTGTGGTACTTTGAATGAAAATGGTTCCCAGAGTCCCATAGGCACTATTAGGAGGCGAGTCCTTTGTGGAGTAGGGGTGACCTTGTTGAAGGAAGTGTGTCATTAGGGTTGGGCTTTGGGGTTTCAAATTCTCAAGCTAGGCCCAATGTCTCTATTTTCCTGCTACCTGTGGATCCAGATGTAGAACTCTCAGCTACCTTTCCAACACCACGTCTGCCTGTATGCCACCATGCTTCTTGCCTTGATGATATTGAATTGAACCTCTGAACTATAAGCCACCCTCAATGAAATGTGTTTTATGAGAATTGCCATGGTCATGGTGTCTCTTCACAGCAATAAAAACCCTACTAAGACAGATGTGTTTAGCAATGCCTGGCTTTTACATGAGTATTGGGGGTCCAGGCTCAGCTCCTCATCCTTGAGTGGCAGGCACTTTGTCAATTGAACATCTCCCCAGATTCTTCATAAAGAAGTTTTAAAAGTTGATACAGTTCAAAGCCATGTCAAGACCCAAGATATAACTGTCAGAATGGTCCTGAGGGGAGAGTGAGAGAAGGAAGTCAAAGAACAGAAACATTAAGATGTTATAAAGTAGATGGTTACCTCTCTTGTTTCTGTGACAAAATCCATGATGAAAGCAGTTTAAGCAAGGATAGGTTTTTCATACTGGCAGGGAAGGCATGCATGGTGTAGCAGTTTGAAACATCTGGTCACATCACATCTCCAGTCAGGAAGCAGAGAAAGATGAACACTGATACTCACTACCTTTCTCCTTTATATTCAGTCCTGAACCCCAGCCCAAGGAATGTTGTCACCCACATTCAGGGTGAATTTTCTCTGCCATTGAAACCTTTCTAGAAATGCCCTCATAGATATGCCCAGAGGTTTGTTTCTATGGTGACTCTAATCTAGTTATCCATCACAGAAGAAATAGCCACATTAATGGTAATGTCATTTGTGATAATGAGGGTTGGGAGCATCCTGGGAGAGGATGAAGCATGAGGTAATTATTGTTATTATTGTTGTTGTTGTTATTATTATTAAATGTTATGCACATTGCTGTGTTGTTTGCATGTATACCTGTGTCAGGGTATTGGATCTTCTGGAACTGGAACTACAGACAGCTGTGAGGTCCCATGTGGTTGCTGGGAATTGAACCCAGGTCCTCTGGAAGAGTAGTCAGTGCTTTTTAACCACTGAGCCATTTTTCTAGCCCCACCCTGAGGTGTTCTATCAAAAGTCTCTAGTGAATGAAACAAAAACTGAAAGCAATGGAGGCAGGTGCAATCGTCTGGATGTTGGAAGAGCTAGACACTAAATATTAGTATTTTTCACGACCTACGTTTCCATAGTCTTTACCCAGGTAATCTTCTCACTGGCTTTAAATACTTCCCTCAGTCTCTTTCATCTCTATGGCACTGCCAACTGTTCAATGACCTAAGCTATCCTAGACAGAATCCTTGTATTTTTTTTCATGCCCGATGTGTTATCAAGTCTTGTTGTTTTCTCTTTCTAAGTAGCCCTTGAATTTACCAACTTCTTTCCACCATCCTGGCTGGCACTGCCATCTGCTCTCATCTGGCCTAATGCCCTACCCTCACCCATCTACTTGGCCCATGTCTAATCTGTTCAACCAGCCAAAATAATCTTTTAATTTATTTCAATAATAATAATGATAAAAATAATAATAGTGTGTGTATATCACAGTACACATATGGAGGCTAGAATATAATTTTCAGGAGCTAGCTCTGTCTTCTACCCTGGGTTCTAGAGAGATTGTGTGGCAAGGTTTGATCCCTGTTAAGCCACCTTTCCAGCCCCAAAGTGATCTTTTAAAACTGCCGATTTGGTTCCATCACCTGTCTGCTTGAACAAGTCTGCCTCATTCACCACATAACTAACATCATGCCCAGTGCAATAATAGCTCAATAAATATTTGATAATTGAATGGGTGAATGTGAGACAGAGTGTTTGAAACCAGGTTGGTTAATTCAATATGTTTCCTGGTCACACACTGAATTCTTAATCTTGGTCCCAAACCGAATCCTACAGTTAGGTACATCGTAAAGTAAGAATACCAGACTATGGTCTACGGGTCAGGACTTTCTCATAGCTGCTCCTTTATACCAGGAGCTCTCAATCCTGGCTGCTTGTTACAATAATTGATTTACACAATACTCCCTGACACAATACTCCCTGACAATACTCCTAGCACTACTTTGGAGCCTGCATCCAAGCTACAGAACAAGATCTGCCTCACACACAAAAATCCCACAGTCCATCCTGGCCGAATTAAGTCAGTATAGTATTTGGGGTGGGAGCCGATTTAATTAAGTTTTGAAGAATCGGGTAGTTTTAATGTGCAGCTTCAGCCTAGACCAGTGTTCTTGTTTCTCAAAGTGTACAGGCAGTAGCCGTCCTAGGAGATTATTGAAGATTTTTATTGCTTTTGTGTGTATGTGGGAGAGGGATACTTGTACATGATTGTAGGCAGGTGGTGGGTGCTGTGAATGGAACTCGGGTCCCCTGCAAGAGCAGCGCGTGCTCTTAACCACCGAGGGGTTATTAGAAATGCAGCCGGGGGCCTCAGCTCTTTTAAGTCAGAATCTGTATTTTAACAAGGAAATAGTTAGTGTTTGGAAATGCTGTCAGGGACCCAAGTTAGTGGTGCTCTTCCTGGCTTCCAGGGTGGGGTACAGCTGCTTGGAATGGGAACAAATCTCCACTCCTCGGGTCCGAAGCTAATGGCTTGCTGAGGCTTTTGGCAGGCTGCTGGATTTGCATCCCAGTGTGAAAGAGGTTTTCAAGTGGACAGAATTCCCCGTTCTGAGTAGCAAGAGCTACGCGAAGCAGACACCCCCATTCTGAAACCAAGAAAACTGGGACTGGCAGATTGCTAGCTCAGAGTCCTCTCTAATGAGTGGAAACAATAGAATAAAGACCGCACTCACGGTCCTGTCACGTCCCTGTACCCAACTAACCACAGGCCTGGCTTGGTCATCATTGCCAGCCCTGCAAGCAATGCTCGCTCCTGGGACCAGCTCATAAACCCGCCGCTCTCTGTGATTCTCTCCATCAGGCCCACCCCAAGGCTTGTCTCTCTTCCCAAAAGAAAAGTAAAAGTGATCAGGATGCTCTAGGTTTGTTTCTGGATTGGTTTCTAAACGTCACCCCGTTTCTCCGCCGCTCTTTTAAACCTTGTCGGTTCCCGAGCTGTTTAGTTCCAGGGCTTCCAGGCAGCAAAGCATGGGAACTCACGACCTGGCAGGGTCCTCAGTGCTGTCACCACCACAGTGCCTACGCCTCCTCCAGTCCTCAGCCAGAGCAGCAGTGCCTGGGCACAGCTCCTGAAGCTGGGACAGGAGTGGCCATTGACTCGCAAAGGCGTGCGTGCGTGCACGCTGTCAGCTCACTGCCCTGCTCAGGGTCGGCGACAAGCGTCTCTGCAGAGCAAACTAATCCTCTTCCTGGGCCTGTCTGGCACAGCCCTGCGCCACCGCCGGTCTGTCTAAGTACCGCGCCAGGAAATGTCTTTGGACTGGAAAGACCCTGCTGTCTGCTCCAGAGTGTGGCAAATGCGTGAAACCAATTTGCACAAGCCTTGGGCGACAGAAAGCCTTGTGTTACTTTTAGAGAATGTGGCCTCAGAATGACAATTCTGGATTTTTTGTTGTTATTGTTGTTTGTTTTTTAAACAAAGTCACCTGTCAGCAGAACAACCCCCTGGGGGACATGAAAGTGGAGGAAACATTTAAACACCACGGGGGCCATTTGGTGGCAGTGCCCAGAACCTAGCTTCTTCAGAGCCAGCTGTTTGCTATGTAACTGAGCCGAGTCCTCTAAGGACACTCGGGCCATTGGGTAAACACTTTCTTCGTCTTTCAGGCAGCTGGTTTCCAATGGTGGCCATTGCCTTTGGTTGGGAGGCAAGAGCACCCAGCTGTTGCCTAGCCATTGAGCCAACCTGCCTCCTTCTAAAGATTTGGTCCTTTTGCTGAAGGGCACGTAAATTCTGCGGAAAGCAAAAGCCAGTCTCTTAAAGAATGGAGAACATATGAATGCGCGCGCGTACACACACACACACACGTCCTTGTGGAAGCAGGTGCCTGCTTCCTCCTCAGCAGTAGCGTAGGTATGATCTCTATCGACTTTGGCCCCTCCCAGCCCTCACTACAGTCTTCTACTTTTCTCATATCTCCATGGCTTTTCTTGTCTTGCACCAGATCTCTTTTCCCCTTCCTGTTTGTTCTACCTGTTCTGTTCTTGTACTCTTTCCTCTTTTCTTATTCCTTCAAAAATGCACCGATTGTATGTTCAGTGTTAGCTTGGCTATGTAACACAATATTATAGACTGAGTGATTTAAACATAATAAATCACTATTCTCATGGTTCTGGAGGCCAGGGAGTTCAAGCCAAGATGCCAGCATTGGTCAGTTGAGAGTCAAGGACAGAAATGGAGTCCGTGTGGGAGATTAGCTTCCTGTTTCTACAAGACCACACTTTTGTTTGATTAGGGTCTCTTCCTTATAGTCTCTTTAACCTTGGTTACTTCCTAAAGGCCCACTTTTAGACAAAAACACATTTAAGAAATTAAAACTTCAGCATTCTAGCGGCATAGGATTGGGTCCATAGCAAGCTCTTATGGGGACCACTGGATCATTAAAGGCTAAAATAGGGGCAAGACAATGGTATAAAGAGATGTAGCCAGTGTTGGTAACAAACTGTGAGCAGAGCACAGTAGGAATATGGAGAGATTAGAGGTGAAGAGGCGTCTAAAGATGTCAAGATGGACTTGCTTCAAGACGTGCTATTTGACCTGGCCCTTCAGGCAAGAGAAGTAATTTGACAGATGCGAGAAGATTTCAGGCAAAGCAAAGTTACCATGTATCAAGGGATAGAGTTGTTGTATCTGTTCACTTGACAAGGAGATGAATTTCTATGGTGCTGGAGGTAAGGGTCTATAGGTAAAGGTCTATAAGGCAAGAGGCAGGGAACCTTGATGATGGTAGTTGTCATTTGATGAAAAATCTAACCCAGGATAATGCCGGTGGAAATGGAAAATAAGATAGTAGTGAGGAGACATAGGTAAGACTGAATAAAGCAGTATTTGCTGATTGAATGGTGAAGTGACCAGGAAGGCAGAATAAATGATGAATTTAGGAGATTGTCCCCACTCATCAAAACACAAGGAGAGAGGGGTTCGGGCGAGAGCAGAAATAACCAATCTGAAGCATCTTTAGACTCTACAGATGAGGGAGGTGGGGCTGGGTGTTGGCGATGATATATATATATCTCAAGCTATATAGATTCAAGTGCAGATGATAGCTGGGGAAGCACTGCTAGTAATGGTTAGAGAAACTGTACTTAGAACTCAGAGCTGGAAATAGCGCCTGTTCCTAACTAGCTAAGGTTTAAGTTTAGGGTCCTTTTATAGCTTGAATGTTAATTTCATTGCCAAAGCCATTTGTTATATTCCTAACAACTGGCATGATTGTATTAGGAGGTGGGGACTTTGGGAGGTGACTGGTTGATGAGACTGGGGACCTCACAAATGGGCTTCCTGCCTTTACATGAAGAGATAAGATCTTTCTTTCTCTCCCTCCTCCATTTCTACCCCTCTTCTATTTCTCCTTCCTTCCTGCATCCCTCTCTTTCTTCTCTATTTCTGTCCTCCCTTCCATCCTCTTTTCTCCATTCCTCCTTGTGCCCATGTGAAGAGATAACAAAAGATGGCCTTCTCAAACCAGCCAAGAATAATTTGGCTTCATCTTAACATTTCTCTGGCTTTATTTAATGAGGGTGAACAGCAAGATCCAAAATTACCAAACTCTGTAGAAGAAACATAGCCAAGTCTCAGAATGAAGCTCAAAAGATTTGTCGCAGGGTTCTTCAACTTCAGGACAATTGGGCCTGAGAATTCTTTCTCATGGAGGCTATACTGTGTGTTGTAGTGTATTTACTAACACATTCAACTTTTACATATTAAATGCCACTACGGTCTTCCAATTGTAACAACTAAGGATGTCTCTAGACAAACAAAATCATTCCTCATTGATTATAGAAATCCAGTGATAAAAAGTCAATAACATAGAAGCCACAATGTCTGGAACCTAGTTACAAACGACCTCGCATGGTCAAAACAAGAAACTGACCAAAAGTACAATGTAAGTCAAATTATTGAAATAAAACCAGAACTAATACACATGACAGAATTATCAAATGGGCATTAAAAACAGTTACTGTATTTGTATTCTGTGGCCTGCAATAATTAGAGAAATGGAAGGTATTTATAAAAATACATATTCAATTTTATAGAATTAAAAATTACATATGTAAAGTAAAAGAAAACACATTGAATTAGATTTGCTGCAGATTAGATATTGAAGAAGACGCTACTAGTGAAAGTGAATTCAAAGGAATAGACACAGTCCAAAATAAAGTGCACAGAGAAGTGTGTGTAAAAGGTGGGCAGAGTGTCACTGGATATTAAGGCAATCATATGATCTGACACAGTAATTGGAGTGGCTGAAGGAAAAAAGGAGACGTGAGGGGAAACAAAACAAAGCAAAACAAAAGCCACAAAGAAATAGTAACTGATTTTGTTTCCAAATTTTATGAAAGCTATTAAGACCATAGACCCAAGGGAATAAACAAACTTCATGTACAAGAAACATAAAGAACATTATACTGAGGCATAATATGCTGGATGCTTTTGTGTGTCAACTTGACACAAGCTGGAGTTATCACAGAGAAAGGAGCCTCAGTTGAGGAAATGCCTCCATGAGATCCAGCTGTAAGGCATTTTCTCAACTAGTGATCAAGGGGGGAGGGCCCAGCCCATTGTGGGCGATGTGTCACCTGGGGTGGGTGTTTTGGGTTCTATAAGAAACCAGGCTAAGCAAGCCTGGGAGAGCAAGCTAGTAAGCAGCCTTCTTTATGGTCTCTACATTAGCTCCTGCCTCCAGCTTGCAGCCCTGTTTGAGCGCCTGCCATGACTTTCTTTGGTATCGAACAACAATGTGGAAGTGTAAGCTGAATATACCCTTTCCTTCCCAACTTACTTTTTTGGTCATGGTGTTCTGTTGCACCAACAGAAACTCTAAGACAATAACCTAATTGCTCAAAACAGAACTTATTATATACTGTCAGAGGGAAGGGACACATTTATGTATAGAGAAAATTGAGCAAAATCCTTTTTTTTTTCCAGATAGGGTTTCTCTGTGCAAAAGCCTTGGCTGTCCTGGAACTTGCCTTCTAGATCAAGCTGGCTTCAAATTTACAGAGATTCACCTGCCTCTGCTTCCTGAGTGTTGGAATTAAAGGCCTGTGCCACCATGCCCAGCCTGAGAAAAATCTTTAAAATACCAAAAATAAGAAAAATATCACAGGTTTTATTATGGGCAAACATATTGCTATGGATTGAGTGTCCCCCTCAAACTCCCCTTGATATTTAATTGTCATGGTAGAAGTATTAAGAGATGCTTTTAAAGAGATTGCTTATTAATATTTCACATGTTTGAGCGTTTTGCCTGCATGCAACTGCACTGTGTGTGTGTGTGGTACACACTGAGGGCAGAAGACGGCACCAGATCCCCCTGAAACTAGAGTTACAGATAATTGTGAGCCACCAGGTAGGTGATGGGAACTGAACCTGGGTGCCCTGTAAGTTCAGCAAGTACACTTAACAGATGAGACATCTCCCCAGCCCCAAGAGATGTTTTGATGTTGGCAGGTAATAGCTCAGTTGTAGAAGACTTGCCTAATAATATTCTAGGTTTCCAGTTAAGTTCCCACCCATTCACTAGTAGGCTCAGTAGCAGAAAAGACAATAACAGCTATGGACTCGGGAAGGATGGAGGGACAGCAAAAACAGCGTCTAAATGGCTCCAGAAGTCAGAGCGCTTAAGGAAAAGTGGTAACAATGGAGTATGATTTATAATGTGTGTAAGTATAAACTATATTGCAATAATACTCAAGGTTAGAGAGAGAACATTTGCAGTGTTAACACTCAGGCTTTCAGCAGGCTAGAAGATTGCTACTCATGTTGATGAGGCTGATCCTTTTTTTTTTTTTCAGATCCTTATGCCTTCTGAAAAAACTGTCACAAACTACCTAGAAATATTCTGTGGCCCAGGCAAGTTGACACATAAAATGAATCATGCAGGTCTTAAATCAATGGCCTTAGTTTCTACCATGAACCATGAGCAGAAGATGAGCAAATTAAACTCCAAGCGGAGGGACATAAAGATCGGAGCAGAAATTAAGGAGACAGAACACAAACAGTACCAAAATAAATGAACCCAAAATCTGGTTCTTAGAGAACATCAATAAAGCTGATAAATCTTTAGGCAAGCTGACCAGGACAAGAAGGAAGGAGATACAAATAAACAGTTCGAAGAATGACAGGGTCACCAACTACCGATTCTATGGATGTTAAAGTGGTACTAAAGGAATGTTATGAACAACTTTGGCCTGCATGTTGTCCAGCTTAGATGAAGCAGATATATTTCTTCAGAGGCTCAAAAAACAAAAACAAAACAACAGCAACAAAGAAACAAACATATCAAAAAACTTTATTCAATAATAAATAGGTACTATTTCTATTACAGACACCCAAATTTGCAGTTTAAATAATCAGCCCACAAAGACAATTCAGAGCCAGGTGACTTTATTGGTAGACTCTATAAAACATTAAAAAAATAATATCAACTCTTAAAACTTTTTTCATAAAGGTAAAAAGAAAGGCCTACTATGGTTTTATTACTCTGATAATGCAAGCAGAGACATATTTTATGGGTATAGATTGTCACTCTTTACAAACATGCACAATGTTTTATAAATCAAATCTAACAATATATTAAAAGGGAGAATATGTTCATAATTAATTGAAATTTATTTCATCAAGGCAAGTTTTAACATTTGGGAGTCAAGCAATATAATTGGCCATATTAATAAAAAATACACAGAAAGCCAAGTGATTACCTTAGCAGACACAGGAAAACATTAAACACAATCCAACATCTGTATCTACAAAACATCTCCTAGCAAGGTAGAAATGGAAGGAAACATTCTCAATTTGAATACTACTGTGGACAACGCTATACTTAACATTTAAAGTTCAGCTGCCCGATTTTTTTCTCCTAATGTGAGGCATGAAACAACAATGTCTGCCCTTGTTCAGTATGTTATTGTGAATTCTCAGTAGTGCAATAAAGCAAGAAAAGTAAAATGAAAAGCATTCCTATAGGAAATGAAGACATAGTTGTCTCTACCACGGCTTGCCCTAATAATAATATCTGTTAGAAATCTACCAGAACCATTAGACTGTTTTAGCAAGGCTTCTGGATACAATAGACACAGATCAATTTTATTTCTATTTACAAGCATCAAACAATGAAATGTGAACAATTCAAACAATACTACTTAAAATTTAATCGGGGGGGGGGTATGCTTTTCAATAAAGCATGCTAGAAAATATGAATAGCTAAATGCAAAAGAATAAGGGTGATTAATTTTCTACTTTATACATAAAAATCAACTCAAAATAGATCATAGATCTAAATAAACATTATAGGAAAATCTATCTAACTTTTAGAAGGAACTATGATTATAAATCTGTGTCTTTATATTAGGTTTCTGTTTCTTAGATATGATACCAAAAGCACATGTCACCAAGGAAAATGGAGACAAATTAAACTTTATCAAAATTTAAAAGTTTTGGGCATGAAAAAAATGAGGAGACAATTTAACAAATAGAAGGAAATTATTTGGAAATTAAATATTAAATATCTGATAACGGTCTATTATCCTTTCTACCAACAGTATAAAGAACCCATCGCTGGGTTGGCAAAGTGTTTGCCATGCAAATATTTGGACTTAAGTTTGATTCCTGGGACTCATGTTTTTAAAATGTCCAATAGGACAGCATGTTTGTAATCCTGGTACCAGGGGAGCAGAGAAAAGTGGATTCCTGTGGCTTACTAGTGAATCAGCCTAGTGTACTTGGTAAGCTACAGGCTAGTGAAAGAGCTTGTCTTCAACAATCAATTAAACAAGAACAATGTCTGAAGTTAAAAACAGTTGTAATGGTTGTTGAAGTGATTCAACAGAATAATCCATATGACACAGTTAAATGCTTGCATGTAGTAGTGATTGAACTAAAAGCATATCTATATAAGCATGTACTTAAGTTCTTATAAAAGCATTCATAATCGTTCATGTTAAAAATAAGTCAACCGTGTTGTTAAAAATGATGTCCCGGGTTTCAGTACCAATGTTAGGAAAAGGATGAAGAGAGAAAGTGTGTGTGGGGGGGGGGTATGGCCCATGGAGGTGCTGTGAGGTCTGAAGTCGAGGGGTATGCCTCTGGGGGATCCATGTTGGGAATCCCTTCTCCCTAAGGGACCAGCCACGTGATGGTAGAGTTTAGAATAGAGCTTATTTAGATCATGGGGGAGTTAGGAGGGTAGTAGAGGCAGAGAGAAACAGAAGAGAGGAATAGAGAAGCAGATGAGTAGAGGCTGGCCATGAGCACGTGGAGAGGGGAGAAGAGAAGAGGAAGAGGAGGGATAGAAGAGGACAAGGGAGCTATAGAGAGCAAGAGAGAGAGGAGGGGGTAAGCATCCCCTTTTATAGTGTCAGGTCGCTGGGGCAGAGCATACCTGGATATTGCCAGGTAACTGAGGGGTAGGATATACCTGGCTGTTGCTAGGTAACTGTGGGGTGGGGTTTACAGAATCCCAACAAACCGTCTATCAATTTTAATTGAGTTATCCTGACACCAGTAACCTGGGGGAAGAAGGTTTTAGTTTGGCTTCAGGTTCAAGGCGATATAGCCCATCATGATGAGAAAGGATCACCATGGGTGGCTTCAAGGCTGTGAGATATAAGCTCAGTATTCCTCATGTGAGATATAAGCTCAGTATTCCTCATGTTTGAGCCACAAATGATGATAAATGAATACGTAAAATGTGATATAAACAAGCAGTGAAATATCATCTGGTGATAACAAGGAATGAAATACAGATGCTATAACATAGATGAAATTAGAAGACAATGTATCGGTGAAGGAGGCTACACACACAAAAAAAAAAAACTGCATCTATATTGTATGACTTTATTTATGAGATGTTCAAAAGTGGTCAATCTACACAATGATTAAATTGGTTTCTAGCGACTGAAGGAAGAGCATCATAAGGAGTAACTGGTAATGGGTATGAAGATTTCTTTAAGGAAGATGAAAATATTGTAATATTAGGTTATGATGATAGTGCCACAACTTTGTAAGCACATTAAAAACCACTAATTCTTACACTTTTAATTAGTAAGTTTTATGCATGTGAATTATATCTCAATTTAGTTAACATAACCCAGTTATAAGAAAACTAGCTAATAAAACATGCTAAATACTTCAACATACGTTTGAACAAATATCATGAAGTAAATGTGCAGTTTATTTATAGAATCATATGAGCACTTGATCTCCAATTGATGGTACTGTTGGGAAGAGTTTGGGGGCCTTTTAGGAGATGCAGTTTTGGAAGGAGTGAGTCATGGTGGGGGTCAGACCTTGAGTTATAATATAGCCTGTCTCACTTCCTGTTTAATCTCTGCATCCTGTCTCAAACGTGAGGAGTCCAGAGCTCAGGTTCCCACTACCATGCAGCCACCTGCTTTGATGCCCTCCCCATTGGGTTGGGCTATATCCCCTATGACCAGGAACCAACATGAAACCTTCTCTCAAGTTGCTGTTGCCAGGTATTTGGTCATAATAAGAAAAGTAACTAATATAAAATTGGACCTCGGAAGTAGGGTAGTTGCTGTGAATAACCTGGGTGAGTCATAAGCCTTGGAATTGGTTTGTGGAAGAAAGGTGGTAGAATTTGTGATTGCCGTGTAGAGGAAGCATTAAAATGTTCTAAGCAGAACTTAATGGACCATTCTGATGGGAGTGCAGCAGACAGAAAGAATGTCAATAAAATGTGGACAGTGAAGACCGTTCATGAGGTTTTAGAAGGTGTCAAGGATTTTTTTGGGAAGGGGGTTAGGGGCCATGTATACTATATTCTGGCTAAGAATCCAGCTGTGTTCTCTATATATCCTAAAAGCTTAAAAGTCATGGACCGATTTCCTTGGTGGAATAAATTTCAAGACAGTATGCATTAACACTATAGCCTACAAACTGCTTTTTGCTCTTAGTTAGGCTTGTGATGAAAGGGAGCAGAAAACAAAACAGAAAATTACCTAAAGTACGCCAGTTGGTGAGAAAAGGCACTAAACCACGGGTAAAGCTGCAAATACAAGGCAGGTTCACGCAACGCTTACGTAATGATTGTAGAGGTTCATGCAATTGAGGACAGACCTCACATCTTTCATTGAAATGATAGGAAAGGTAACCTAAAGGAAAAGACCATGGTCATGGCAGGTTCCAGGATGGAAGTATAGATTCATCTGAAACACCAGAGACTAATACATGAATAACCATAGAAGTCTTATTTGTAAATAGTGAAAAACATTAAATGTCTACCAACAGGCATATAGAGGAGCAAAATATGGTGGAAGACTGCTCAGAAATCACTCTGCCATTAATATAAACATCAACATGAATGAATATTAAAACAATTTCATTGTATGAAAGAAACCAACAAAAGGGAAAATAATATTGCTTTGTTTCATTTTTAAAATTCCAGAAATTGTAAACTTTATAGTAACAGAAGAAGAACAAAACAAAGCAAAAAAGCAAATAGACCTCTAGTTTTCCTGATGACATGGGAGAAGAGAGAGCTTGAAGGAAGAATTTTAAGAGAGAAGGAAAGTTTAGGGAAAGGCAGAAATCTGATGGTGGTGATGGTTTTATATGGTATTCTAGTTTGCTTTCTACCGCTATGATAAACATCACAACTAAAAGCAACTTGGGGAGGAGAAGGGTTATCTGATCTTATCACTGAGTGATGTCAGGGAAGGAACGCAAAGTAGGAACCTCACACAGGAACTGAAGCAGACACTATGTCAGAATTCTGCTTACTGGCTTGCTCTCTAACGCCTTGTTCAGTTTACTTCCTTATATGACCTCAGACCTACTTCCTCTGGGCCCTCCTATATCAATTTCTTGGTTATCAGTCAAGAAAATGCCTCCAAAGACTTCCTCATAGTCTAGTCTGAAGGAGGCAATTCTTCAACTGAAGCTCCCTCTTCCTAAATGACTTTAGCTTGTGTCAATTTGGCAAAACCCACCACACATGTGAGCACACACATATGTACATATACACAGACACATACACACATATGTGCACATGCACACACAATATGCGTGTGAAGGCATGTGAAGAATTCGTAAATTGTTCACTTTGTATACTGTAAATTGTGTAAATTAGTATGTCAAAAAAATCTCTATAATATTACATATAAAAAGGAGGAAATCTTTGTCCAGATTAACTAGCAGGTCCTTTCAAACTCTGATTCTGTACCTATTGGAGGGAATTACCTTGAACTCTTCTACTGAAAAGATGTTTTCCCTGGGATATCTAAGTCAGTATGACAAAGCTAGGAATTTGGCTTGGATTATGCAGACATGTCTCTGCCCAGCTCCCTGGGGTTCCACAGACAGCTTCAAAGAGCAGGGGACAGAACAGGAAAGCACACCATCAAGCAAGTGGGAAGACATCCAGGTTGAAGGAGGAAACTGGGGAAATGACAGCCTAATGAGTGCTGCTCTTTCCAATTTCTGTAAGTATATGATTCAGAGGATCAGCTCGCTGTGGACATTCCAGAACTGTGAATATATAGATATCCCAGGGGAGAAAACAATGGAACACAAGATGGAAACGAGAAATGGCCCTTTAAGGTCTCTGGACCCAAATGCAAGCTGCTAAGAGGATATGGTGGAAGTGTTGGAAGTGTCCCTTCCCTGCAGGAAAGGAGATTATGACTTGATAGGGTCTAGGGAAATCAAATGTGTAAAAAAAAAAAAAAAAGAAAAAAAAAGAAGACCTGGAATGTTGAGCCTCTAGGGATGTGTTTTAGATGGATGTGCCTCAGGAACAAGGGGAAGGAGAGATACCCTCTTTGCTTGTTCATAGTGAAAAGCAAGAAGGCCTGGAAGTAGAAGAATGCAAAACCAAGAGGCATACACCCTTCATGGTCATTTGTCAACTGGGCAATGCCTTAAGCCAGTGCCATGGCTGATGGATCACTTAATGGGATGCACAAAGAGAGACTTAGCCCAGAAGCTGTCACCCTATCCTTAACCTCACCTGATCTGGTGTTTCAAAAGAAGACACTGAGAACCCTAAATACCCAAGATGGCTCCAGGGAGTATTTACATCTGAGAATGCCCTTTCCTGCTTGATTTAGAGGATGATAAGTTATGAGCATTAAGCCTGAAAGCACGGGGGCGGGGGGTGTTCATGTAATTTCTCTTTAATAGCAGAGCTGTAGAAACTCTTCATATCCAGAAGGATGTAGACTCCGAGTGTCCTTTCCCAGTTCCATCTCTGTTTCTCCTGAAGCCTCTAAGACCTGAGCAGTGCATGTCTCACTCTTGGGAATGGCTGGCTACATTAGTTGAATTGGAAATGTAACTCATGGTTTAAAGAAAGTCCCTTTCTCTCCATATCTAGGGAGATGCTCTCTCACTGAATTATATCTCCTGACTACGTCACATTTTTCATTTTAATTATTACTGAGTCTAGTAAGATAGGCATTGCTTCCTCACTTTTTAGAAGAATTTGAGGTACCAAAACACAAGTGCTCTGACTCACTGGTTTATTGTCCATTATATATTTATTTAGGAAGAAACTGAATACTTAGTATGTGTCAAATGCTGACTAGATGCTGAGGACAGTAATAAAACAGGACAGTCCTAGAGTGAGCCCCTGTGGAGCTCAAAGATGACCATACCATATCTCTGCCTTTGATGTTATCATAAAATCCATAACATGGACCAGAAAACTCAACAGTCATTGCCATGGCTCAGCACAGTATGTTTCCAGATTTAAGATTATATAATACCCTGTCTAATGCAAGAGGAAGAAAAGTTTGCTGGCACATGGGAACTTAAAAGATAAACCTGCTGTTCTGGGTGTGGCTCTCCTATCTCAGTGGGCCTTGCTTGGTGAGGAAAGGATTCCCATGCCTAACCCTGGGTACCAGAGTATTTATAGACCCTAGGGGAGAGGAAGGATGGAGGTCTTGGGAGACGTCATAGAGGATGTTCAGAGGAAATGAAACTGTTCTGAAAGACAAACAAGAGGAGCAGGGATCTATGTAGCTTTGGGAGAGGCAGGATCAGAAGGAATCAGACAGGATGTGGGGAGGGGGTCAATGGGTTGGGGTGTGGCTCTTCTTGGATCTTTCTTAGCACTTAGTGAATTGTGAAGAATCCTTCAAAGACAATTGAGATATGGCAGGTTATCTGAATCCCACTAACACAAAATTTTCTTTTTCAGAAACATGGTTGTTAGTCAAGTGAAATATATCTGTGAAAACCTATGGTGTCTCCTAACTATAATAGACAACTGGAGAATGGACATAGTCTGTAAGGAATTTGGAAGTAGCATTCAGCAGAAGTGGATGAAATGATTCCAGGGCGCGCAGAGACAATTTGAAAGTGGCCAAAAAGGCACCTGCAGAAGGAATTGGCATGGAACAACAATAGTAAATGCCAAGGATGTGACTAGAAGCCATGACCTTGTTCTGGAAATTGGGATGCTGTACGAACGTTGTACTGGTGATTTGTCTTGTTGCTATGACAAAATATCTGACAAAAGAAGTGTAAAGAGAAAGGGCTATTTCTGCTCAGGTTTGAAGGGTTATCCCAGCAGGGTAGAGAAGTGATTTCATTAAGAAAAGATTTATGTATTTGAGTATGGGCACAGGTGTGCATGCATGCCCCCCCACACATATATCTTAATGTATTTGAATGTATGTATGCATGTGTGGTATGGGTGCACATGCCTATGAGTCCAGAAGAGATCATTGAACGTCTTTCTCTACCATTCTCTGCCTAGTTATTTGAGGCAGGGTTCCTCCCTGAACCTGAGACTTGTGTTTTCTCTGCCATGCTGGAAGCCAGCATGCTTCAGTGATACTGTAGTCTCTGCCCCATTAATAGCTGACATAACAGGAGTATTCAGGATGTTTGGCTTCTTGCATGGATTTTCAGGTATGAACTCCAGTCCTAATGACTGTGCAGCAAGCCCTCTTAACTGTTGAGCCATCTCTCCAGCTCAGCTTCCTGTTTCCTTTATGTTTAATCTAGAATCCCAGCCATCCAAATTTAGGGTAGGTCTTCTCATCTACTAGCAATCCTTTCTAGTCAATATCCAGAAGTTTGTTTCCATGGTAATTGTAATTCACATCCAGTTGCCAATCAAGTTGAACCACTGCAAAATGTTAGTATTTGGCTCTGTGTACTTGGGAAAAAGTTTCATGTGAAAGACAGGATCTTATTCTTTGGCCAGGGTTAGATGATGAGAATAAGAAGATATTGGATACAAGACTAGAGGGAGAATCATATAACTAACTGAAGAAGAAACACTGGAAAAATCTACTAAACTTTAACAATATGGTTAGTTCATCTGAATGGTAATTAGGGTCTTCTGATTCACAATATTTCAAGCCATGTTCTATGTACTTAACATGTGCTTGTTTGTTCTGTGGTCTTACACCTTATATGGGAAAGCTAAGCCTTAAGCATGTGCCAGAGCACAGCAAGCATTGTGGTTGTCCTTCTAGTGGAAAAGAGCACAGCTATCTATCCTCCGTGGAATCCAGACAAAACAAAACCAAAAAGCCACCCAGGTATTTGGACAGGAGACAACGAAAAAGTCATATTCTTTATTTGTGCTTAAGCAAGCGAAGTTCATTTGTCATGGATCCAGTTAACAAGGCATCAACTAACAGCTGACCTCTTAGGTTCTTCTGCCAGGTTTCGGCTTAAGCAGCTCTACAGACAGGGTAAGATTTCAGGCTCTTCTTAAATGACTTAAGAAACAAAACAAGGGCTGGAGAGATGGCTCAAGTGGTTAAGAGCACTGACTGCTCTTGCAAAGGTCCTGAGTTCAATTCCCAGCAACCACATGGTGGCTCACAACCATCTGTAATGGTATCTGATGCCCTCTTCTGGTGCGTCTGAAGACAGCTACAGTGTACTCACATATATAAGATAAATAAACAAATAAAATCTTAAAAAAAAAGAAAGAAAACAAAACAGTTAAAACGAAAGCAGTGCCATTGCTGCTGTGTCTAACCACAGCCACTGTGAGTACCAGCTCTGCCAAGCCAGCTTGGTTTCGTCTAGTGACCCTTTAGATCAATGCTGGAAAGGTAGAGAGAAAAATCAAGATATGGGAGTTAATATACCTCAGTGCTGAGTTTGCCACCAGCTTTGGGCAAGCCACTTTTCCTTCCTTGGCTCCAGTTTCTCTATCTACATAATGAGAGGAGTCAGAACTCTTGTAAATATGAAATTTCTCTGGTTTCTGGGCAGGCCCATCATTACCCATATGACCTTTCTCCTTACTCATCCCATTATTTGTATTGCTCCAGTAAAAAAGTAATCACTGTCCAGTTGGGGTTGAGGGTGGTCACGTATTTGAGTATTTCTGCTAACTGTTGGTGTTGACTCATCTAAAATCCTGTGGGCAAGCTGTGATGATTTTTCCCAAAATAAGGATTCCTGGTGTGTCTCAAACCTAGAGTGATGATTCGTACAATTCTTTCTTTCATTCAATGAACAGCTCCCAGAATTGGCTTCGGGCAACAGTACTACCGGAGAGAAGACAAGAAAAAAAATGCAGGCTTACTCTCTTATATGGAGACTACATAACAATTACACAATGCTCACTTCACCATGAAAACCACCAAGCCCTGTTCCAAGTACTTTATAGATTCTGATCCATTCAAACCTTCCCCAACCCCAGAGAGCCAGTGTAGAGCCTGTTTTCCACATAAGGCAGCGAAGGTCCAGGAAAGGTTAATGTTCTATCTAAAGTTACTCATTTAGTGACAGCATTGCTATAGTAGCCCTGTGTCTCTTCCCACCATGCTTCTTCATTTCCTAATTTAAGAGAGTAGGACTTAGGCGTCAGAGCCTCAAATAAAGCAATGTATGGTATAGTCCCAAGAAATAAAAAGTTGCTTCCTTTTTTTTTGCCTTAATTTTTTAAAAATTTGATTTAACTTGCATTTATTTTTTAAAACTTTTTAAAACTTCACTTTACATCCTGATCACTAACCCCCCCATGAGTCACCACCTCCCACAATCCTCCCCTTCACTTCTCCTTTGAGTGAGTGGGGGCCCTCCTGGATATTTCTCCACCCTGGCACTACAAGTCTCTGGGAGGCTAGGTGTTTCCTTTCCCACTGAGGCCAGACAAAGCAGCCCAGCTAGTGGAATATATTTCCATGTACAGGCAACAGCTGTTGGCATAGCCCCTGTTCCAGTTGTTCGGGACCCACATGAAAACCAAGCTGCACATCTGCTACATATGTGTGAGGAGGCCTCGCTCCACCCTGTACGTTCTTTGGTTGATGATGCCCAGTAACGGGAGAGTATGAACTTCAAGGAAATGACCTCTGTTTCCTCCATTGACTCATCTATGAAGTGGAGGTGATGAAGAATCAGCCCTGACTCACTAATGTGAGGATTAAATAAGTTAGCACATTTAAAACACGCAGGGTGCTGTTTAACCCATAGTGCTTGGAGAACATACTTTTATCTGTTGCCATTACAAGTATTTCTCATCTATGGGGGCACTTAGAGAGGACTGCATCAGGATCGCACCCTGAGGACTCGGTGGCTAGATCTTCAACTTGGAAGTTGATTTTTGAGACCAAGCTAGTTCTATTTAGAAAAGTGCAAAATTAAAGTCATCCTAGCGTCTCCTTTCTTGACAGGGTAGAGTTTAAAGTTCTGTTGGAATGAACTGCATACCTGAAAGTTAACCTTAAGTCACTATCACACTTCAAATTCCTAGATCCTGGACTCATCAGATTAGCCTCCAAAGGTATTGACCCTTTGGGGACAATAAGATAATGATCAGTTTTGCTGGCTATTAAGAAGACAGATGTGGAGGAAGCAGGGCAAAGGCAAAGGCCTTCTTCCCACCTGATCAGTTCCTGAAGGCCAGAGGGCAGGCTGCCAGATAGGGGGAGGGGCAGGTTAGGCAACAGAGAAAACTTACATTGAATGAGTACCTACTCTGGAGGGCGACTTGCTAAGTGTTTTCCATGCATCATCTCACTGAACTACTCAATTCGAACTCTTTGTTCCGGCTGGTGTAACAAAATGTCAGAGACAGGGTAGTCCATATACAGTGGGAACACATTTCTCACAGTTGTAGAGACTAGATGGTCCAATATCAAAGCGCCAACAGGTTTTCATGTCTGGTGATAGCCTCAAACTTTTCACTTCCAATGTGGCACCCTGAGTATTGCTTCTTATGAGGTGGGTGTGTGGAGGGAGGAGGGAGGAGGGGGGGTTGTTCAATGCTATGTTCTCACACGGCAGAAAAGACATGTATGTATTAGTTAGTTTGGGGGTTGTTGTGACCTAGTACCTTAAGAAAAGCTAACTTCGGGGGGTAAAGATGTATTTGTGATGCATGGTTTGAACAGATGTAGTCCATCATGGCAAAGAATTCATGGCAGCGGGAGTGGGAAGTGGCTGGTTGCCTTACACCCATAGTCTGGAAGCAGAGGGGTGAAAGTGGATGTGCTCCATTTTTGTCCACTCATTTCCTTCTCCCCACCCACGCTGGTGGAAATTGTGCCACCCACATTCATGGCAGGTCTTCCAATGTCAGATAAATTGCTCTAGAAATGCCTTATAGACACGCCTAGAGGCTTGTCTCCTAGGTGACTCTGTATTCCATCGAGTTGACAATTTAATAATCACAAGGCAGAAGGGTAAGAAAAGAACACGAGAGCGGGTATAGTGGTGCATGCCTTTAATCCTAGCACTTGGGAGGCAGAGGCAGGCCTATCTTTGAGTTCGAGGCCAGCCTGGTCTACAGAATGAGCTCCAGGACAGCTAGGGCCACACAGAGAAACCTTTTCTCAGAAATAAAATAAAATAACATAGGATCGTTTCCTTCAACCTCTTTCCAATCCAGTCACGAGGATGGAGTCTTCATGAATTGATCACCTTCCAAAAAGCTCCCCTGAATACTATCACCTGGGGGTTTAGTTTTAACAAGAATTTAGAGGAAGATATACCTTACTGTTAAGAAGAAGCTCTAAAGCCTCCAATGGGGGTAAGTTAGGCATCTGGAGCCACACAGCATATGTAAGGAATCAAGAAGCAGAACTTAAAATCCTTTACTAAAAATCTCAGCTTTTTTTTTTTTTTAAGACATACGGCTCCCACAAACCCACAGTACACAGAAGTAAGTCAACTGAGCAGCCAAGGAGCTCTAAGACAGTGTGGAACTGTATAGTGTAGACGTGATATGGGGACTGATGACATGCTGCTCTCACAAGAGGTCAGCCATCTCTGTTCCCAACAATACATACACCAAGTTGTGTCCCCTGCCTTACATGGATGCTAAGTCTTGTCAACCGGCCATATTCTTTCTATGCAGCTTAGTGCAGTAGCCACCAGCCATGCATATATTGCTTGAGCAACTGAAAAAAAATAGTCAATATGACCAAGGAACTGAATGTTTAACTCTGTGGTTAGTATCTATCCTATTGGAAAGCAGTATTCTAACCACTCAGCAATACTCATGCACATCTCAGTAAACATGCAGTGAAATATGAAACTTTCCATTAAGCTTTGAGGGGCGTTCATATGCATAGGCACAGGCTTGCTCTCTTGAGAACTGGAACTATACGTTTTCGAATAATGACTCTGTAAGGGCTTCTTCCTAATCTGTACAGCGCCTTCAGGCACATGATCTCATTTGTCCCTATAGGATCCTGGAGTGGGGAGAGCACAGATTATCCTTCCCATAAAATACAGTAAGTGTGGGTCAGGGCAGCAATGGCCTATAGCAGCTACATCTGAGGGCAATGTTTCTGGTTCTCACTGAACTACTCTTTCCGGTAGGAGAGGGGGAAAAAGAGTGACATGCTACCCATGCTGTTTATATCTAGGGTCCCACAGGTGAAGAGACATTTGTCCCTGGTTCCTCTTTTCAATGTGGTCAGTTCGACCACAGACCACCATCAAGAACTCTGTCTTATTCCCATCCAACTCCCTTGACTTCTTTGAACAGTCACTCACAAATCCAGAATCATATATTCTGAAGCCCCAGTTAGCTCTGAGGCTCTGTTCTGGGCCTGGAACTGCATTTATACAGGAAAAAAAAAAAGGTCACTTTCTTGTGGACGGTTTTGGCAGAGAGACTGACGTGTATGTATTGGAATGTTGTAACATTTCAAAGATAGTTCATCGTAATATATCATACCTTTTCACATCCTCTGTGGTAAATAGAAACTGTCCAGTGTACCTTTTGTGTGTGTACATTTGGATGTACACATGGAGCAAATTGCCTGGCTTGCTTCAAGGTGGGAACCCCTTTTGATTTAGTCTTTTAATATGTGTTGAGTGCCACCTATGTGCAGAGAATGATATTGGGGACTTTGGAGAGATCTGAAAGATTGGGACCATTAAGGTCCCGTCTTAAGGAGTTCCCAGTCTGGTCCTGTCTTTAAGGGGTTCCCAGTCTGGTGAATTTCTTTGGGAGCCCACAGGCTGTAAAAGGAGCTAAGCAACTAGAGTAGAAAGGCAAATGGCCTCAGGGCCCTCTTGTAACAGGAATCCTAGTTGAGCTTAAAAGAAACCCAGCTGAGTTTGGAAGGAGTTGGGAGGTTCCTCCCTACAATGAGACAAAACTAAGTAGGGGGCAGCTCCAAGCATCAAGGAGAACAAGGTAGAACCTGTCTCCCAACAGTGAAGAGGAACCAGGGGGATAGGAGCATCTCCAGGATGGGTAGGGACAGAACTGTGGTTTTTAGATTGGGTGGGATACTGAGGTTTTGCAGTATGTGTGAAGAGCTTAGTCACAGAGCTAAACATCAGGCAGATGGTACTCGGTGGGGGACAGCAGAAGAAATAAGGGTGATAGGCAGTTACCTAAGTTTTATGAACAACCTAGGCAATCACCCCCATCTCTAGTTCAGTTGAGGATGCAGAGGAGGAAGGCAGCAGAGTAGGGGAGGACTCCAGCAAACCAGCCTTGGGAACGCGGTATCAAGGAAAGAAAGAACATGGTTAGATTCAGAAATGGAGGGAGGGTGTTGTGGGGAGCCCAAATAGGGGTCCTTCTCCAAATGCCCAAGTATCCTGACAGCTGTTAAGGAAACCCAGGTGAGAAAGGGTTAAGAGTGCCCCTCACTGCTCCAGATGGTTTTTGTGTTTGAAATCCTTCAGGTCTCTACAAACCATCCGACCCGGCCAGGCAGTCATTGTCCGGGGAGCGGTTGTGGGTAGTCTGAGCAGCCGCTCAGCCTTTGTTGTGGGGCCACCTCGGGGTTCTCTCTCGCGCCCTGCATAGGGCTGCAGCATGCTTCCCGGGAGGGGGGCGGTGCGGGAGGCTCACTCCCCCTCCCTCTTCCTGCCCGCTCCCCCCCCCCCGCCTCCTAATGACCACATGACCAAGTGGGCTCGCGGCCAAACCGCAAGCTACAAAATGCAGACCCCGAAGTGAGCAGGGAAGCATTCTCTCTAGCAGCCTGGACCAGCGGGTTGTTGGGAATCGCGGGCAGAGCACAGCCAACCACTTGGAGAGTTTTTGCCGCCGACCGGAGCCACCAAGGCCAACTTCGCAGCGGGGCGCCAGGGCGACAGAGGAGGCTGCACCAGAGCAGAGGCAGTGAGCAGGCGTGGGGCCGGCAGCCAGCGGTGTGGTTGGGGCGCTCACCCTCCCGCGGTCCGGGAGCCACGCGAGCTCCGTGCCCGCACGCGCCAGTCCCGGTTCGCGCCTTTCTTTGCGTCCGGGTGTCCGGCCTCTCCGCCCACTCGCCGGCTCTTCTGGGCTGCCGCGGACCGAGTTGCAGCATGAATCTGAGGCTCTGCGTGCAGGCGTTGCTGCTGCTCTGGCTCTCCCTGACTGCAGTGTGTGGAGGTGAGTGCGTGCCCTCCTGCTCGTTTGGGCTTCCTCCTGGGCTTTCCCAAGGTGCAGCCTGCGCGTTCCTCTCTTTCTGCCCCACGCGCGCTCTTCCCGCCTCCGGGGAAGCCGGGCGCGAGTCTTGCAGGAGCAGCCACGCGCCAGCCGCACCGGGAGGCCTATTGACAGGGCATCTGGGGCCACGGGGCGACATGCCATGTAGGCTTTGCTTCCTTGGACAGCGCGGGTGGGGGCGGTTCGTGATTGTCTAGTATATCACAACTTACCCACCCCCCCCATTCCCGTGCTTCTCGTAGTTTAAAGTGCTCAGGGCCCCAGGCTTACACCTTATGTTCTGCACCCTGTACCCCACGTGGTGATGGTGGTGGGGAGAGGGAGGATAGGAGCATGTCCAGCTCACCTCATGAATCAGTGGAAGTGGTTGACCTGAACTGAGTGGGTCAGGACTCCATGATGAAGGTCTGGGGGTCTTGGAGTTCAGGAGCCGCTGGCCAGTCCAGGGGCTCAAGCTACTGGGGATGATGTGCCAACATGGAGACGTGACACTTGTTGCATAGTCAGGAGCTCGCTGCGGGGGCGGGGGCTACCGCAGTGGCCAGTGAATCCCAGCTGTTGCTCCTTCAGCCTGTGTCTATGCAGAGGCAGCGTCCTTAGGCAGATCTGGACCGGACCGGGCCAAACTGGTCTTCTGTACTCCAAGGTCCTGGATGATTTTGCTCCCTGCTCCATTGTGGGACACCTGGCTCCACAGCCTCCATCTCATCGGAGACGTTAGTTAGTTCTTTATTCTGGCTTCACCCTCCACTCTTGCCCTAGGTATAACTTTGGTACCCTGTCTCCAGGTACCAAAAACCAGGAAACAGGGCTGATCTGATAACCCCCGTGCACTTCAGGGAAGGGGAATCCCTTCACCTCTACCTGTATTAGCCCCTCACCTGGAAGTTCTCTACACTGATAATCCCTTGTCTACTTCGGTCCCCGGGTCCTCAGTGTCCCAACAGCCCCTGCCCCGTCTGTCTGCCTGTCCTCTGTGGGTCAGAGCCTCCTGGGGCTGCCACCTTCAGCTGCCCCAGTCCTGTGATCTGGCTCTCCGGTCAGCCTGCCTGGCACAGTGGAAAGGGAAGGCCAAGACCAGGTGGACAGTTGCCAGTGCCAGGGCTGGAGTCACAGGGAAGTGACAATGGAGAGAGAGGGACTGAACAGGACAGTGAGTTTCCTAGAGGAAGGGCCCAGGAACTTTCTTACTTGAACAACCCCCCCCCACCACCACCACCAGAACAGGAGGATGGCGCACTGCCCAGAAGTCTCTGGAGTTCTGGCCAACTCTGCCTGCCTCTCCGTGTAGCCACCTCCTTTCTGCGCTTTTGTTCTTTGGCATTGCCCTGAACTCAGTACATTGTCAGGCTTCTCAAGAAAGTACATTGGCCCCGTTGATGCCTCCTGCCTCCAGGTAGTCCAGTGATCTCCCAGCAAGACCCTAGCACTGAGGCAGCCTCCTCCTCAGGAAGAAGGGTAAAGATTTTCTCCTCAGAAATTCCTGACAGCCAGGCAATAGCTGGAAGGGAGCAAACCCTATGACTAAAGATACCACAGCAGCCTGCCCCTCCACCCTGGAGCCTACACAGCTAGTATGGTAGTATAGTATGTCTCAAGACAAGCCAGCCTCATCATTCGATTTCAAGCAAATGGTCCAAGGTGGTGCATTTAAAGAAGAAAATGATTGAGTACAGAAAGGGTACCCCAGCAGAGGCTGGACCAACTAAAACTGTATATTTGCTTAGAGGATGCAAGGGAGACTGGCTAGCAGATACTCTGGGGGAACCCTTTTGGGTGCGGCTGGAGGGGTATTACTAGTAAAGTCACGAGCTGATCCCAAGGAAATTAAATAGGCTGCCAGAACACACTGGGTTTCTGGTCTAGACCCTGAAACGTCTTGCTCTGCCTCCTCCTTTTACATTGTCTTTTTGCATACTCTAACAATATAGGTGTAAGCATCACACTTACATTTTATTAAAGACTAGCGTTGGCTACTTCTAAAGCTCACTATTTTCCCACCTCCTGACCATTCCTAGAACCATGAATGGTACTTCCTTGGAGGTGGCCCTCAGCCGGAGGTTTCAGATATGCCCACTCTACTCCTGCGTCCTGGTCTAGAAAGAGGAGCTCTAGAATTAGTTTGTCTTTAGCGCAGACTTGTGTGAGCTCTCCACAGCCAGAGTCCTCAAAGTGCCAGGTTCAAAAATCATGCTTCCTCCCCTCTTCCCACTTTTTGTTCTCACTTGGAATGTTCACCCTCCTTCTTTGCCCCTCCTCCAACCACAAAGACTCCTCACTGCCTCCTGAGCTGGGAGACACTTTGCTCTTCTGATACTGAGAGTTTCTGGGTCCTCTCCGAGTGTCCCTTGGTCTCTGAGCACTGCTTTCTCTCCTACTCCCTTTTGTCAGCTTCTGCTCCACTATGCAGTGTAAGGACAGCTTCCTGTATCCCTCCTGCTGTGGAAGACATCACTCCATCCTCAGTTTTAAACTCTAGTCCCCCTTGGAACTCAAGCCAGGCCTGTTAACAGTAAAGTCCTGAGGCTAGACAAGTGGGGGCCAGGCTTTCCAGAGCCTGATCCAAAGAAGCAAATCTGACAGAAGAAAACACAGGGTCTTGGAGAAGGTGACTGTGGAGGCAAAGAAGAGTGGCTCATATCCCAGGGACACCAGTTCTACTACAGAGCAGCAGACAGAACAGCATCATTGCCAGTGGGATCTCCATCAGAACCTTGGGTGGACTTTTAAAGCAATCACTATCCGGGCCAGACCCTGAGCAAGAAGGCAAGCGCACTGTTCCTGTTGAGGTTGGCATGTTCCTGAAAAGTTGCACAAACTTTTTTGTGTGTGTGTTTCGGCAGGGCTGGGGTTCAGGTTGCGTGAAAATCAAATCTGTTTCTTCCCCTGGCTGCAGTTCTCAGATCGAAAATGCTGTTGCCTTACTCTCATGGACAAGAGGTCTGATCCTCTTGGCTTGAGATTCTCTGGGAAATAGCTCCTGCTTCCTTTTGAGGAGAAAGAGAGCTTGAACGGCATATTGAAGTGCACTGGGGGTATTCCCCGTTTCGAAAGGGGAATGCCTTTTGTATAGTCAGGACTTCAACAGTGATGGGAATCAACGGCCTCTAATTTGTTCTTTCACTGGACAAAGCCAGGGTTTCAGGTATCAGCTTATCTGACTAGACTCAGCAGTAAAAGTAGGAAACGAGTGGGTGATGGGATCAGAGTACAGGAGGAGCACACTGACTTCCTGTGATGAGGAGGGCAACGAGCTCCAACCCAATAGGACGGAAGAGGCCAAATGGCTTCTGGGATGGCTGCTTTCCCAGGCCTGGCTGAGCTTCAGGGAGCTCACGGTTGTTCTCTGCAGGTCTAGAGTCTACACCTTTCTGTTAGCATGCTGCTCATCCTGACTCTTGATCTATAGTGCTCCTCCTGCAAGTCCCCCCCCCCGACTCCCCATAGACACTGATGGTCTCAGACCATGAGGACGTGCGGTGGCGTTGTGTGTGGGGGTGATACTTAATCCTTCCTGGCAGCATTCATCCATGCCTGCTGTACCTCTAGGATACAATGGCCTGGACCACTGTTCTAAATCCAGTAGTTGAAGGCAGGGACTTGAGAACCAAAAGTCTCACTTTTTTTAAGGCCCATAGGGTCCTTCCCTATGCATGGCCACATGCTAGACACAGTGCTTGCCACCCCATACCTGAAGTGTGTCTCTGCTTCTGACTTCTCATCAGTATCATTCAAAGCAACCTCCAAGGCTCAGGGTAAGCGTTGGTGAGATTCTAAAACTCTGGACATCAGTTAAGACTGGTAGGGACTTAACAATGGTGTTTCAAAGAAGCATTGTTATTATTATTATTATTATTATTATTATTATTATTTAGTGTGCTTGTCTGGCTCTGAGTGGGGGGGGGGAGAACAGCAGCCCTAAAGACTGTGCAAAGAGGACTGCAAGGACAGATTCCCAAGAGGATGCTAAATACCTGGAAATTGTGTGCAAGCTGAAGAAGGTCAAGAACCAAAGGGTCAAGGAAGGAGCTAGAGTGGGGGTGTTGGAAGCAGGGAGAATAGGGGCAAGGAGGAGTAATCAACTGGCTGCTATATGGAAATTGTGACCCAGTGATAGGAATTCCTTGATGGAGAGCAATGAGATTCAAGAAACAGGGATATAGCTGAAGGCACATTTGATGGTGTGTAGGGAACAGAGACTGGTATTCATTATCACTGCCCTTCTGTGTTTCTTAAGGCCACTCCCATACTGGGCATTGCATAAACATCCTACTCATCTGCCTCTTCCCCAGAATCGCTTCATCTCTGCACACTGTCTGCTTCTTGTGTCCGAGAGTGTCTCTGGGTACTAGCTCAGTTTTGCTGGCTGCACTGCTGGCTCTGTGGGAGCTGGCAAATGTACCTTCTCCCTCATCTTTCCCAAGAACATCTTGCACGACTTGGATTCCATTGTTAGGGCTCAAGTGGCATAAGATGACTTCTGCACCAAGCCAGATGTAGGCAGATGGAGACAGGAGCCTAGGAGAGCATAACAGAAGCCAGGTGGCCTTAGAATGGAGTTTATATCAAATTTTGGATAGGAGGTGTAATCTAGAATGGTAGCCCCAACAACCATAACCCCCCTCCTGGTGTAGCACAGTGCAAAAGGTGACAGTTCCCCCACTCCGTTATTTCTTAGCCTCTAAATCAGGTCACAGGCTGAGTAGAACCCAGTACAAAGCAGGAGGAATTATGTCCCAGCCACACCCACAAGGAAGCCCCAGGAACAAGGAAAAACCTCAAAGATACCTAACTGTTGGTGATGTGCTCAAGGTGGGGCAGATGAGACGGCTAGCACACAGAAGTGGGTCACCTATCTAAGGATGTAAGCATAGAGTGACATGCATTTGTTATTTGCTTTAAAATAATGCAGCGAAGAGAAGAAGGAAGAAAGGACAGAAAGAAAGAAAAGAAAGCACAAGTGAAGCATACAGGATTCCATTCAATAACTGTGATGTCTGAGTGTGGGTCCATGAAGGAGCATCAGTGTGAGGTTGTGCATCTAAAATGATTGTCCCCGCACCCCAACCAATATAGGCTGGATGTCCCAGAGTGCACCCCCAATTATGACATTTCCAAAGCTTGTTTGTGCTTGTAGATACATGATAAATCTGTCTGAAGAATGTAGAATCCTCAATGGTAAAATGAGTGGTTCCACTTGCCCTGGGACAGTGTTTGAATGGGACCTCTTTTCATCTATGTAGAAAACAAAATTATGAGGGGCGCCACCTTGTGGAGAAGTTGTTCTGTTCCTTGGAATATGCCCTCCCCTACTGTCACAATCCATCTTCCTGGCTAACAGACATTTCTCATTTCTGCAGTGTCACTGATGCTGCCTGCAGATGGGAAAGGACTAGAAGAAGGCAACATGCGTTACCTGGTGAAGCCCAGAACTTCGAGGACTGGACCAGGGGCCTGGCAGGGAGGCAGGAGGAAATTTCGCAGACAGCGGCCCCGTCTCTCCCATAAGGGCCCCATGCCTTTCTAAAACAGGTATTAGAACCACTTGTCAGTTGGTAGCTCTAAAGGGGGTGGGTAGCCATACCAGGGTCTTAGAGCTAGACATACCAGGGTCTTAGAGCTTTTTGAGAGCTAGTAAAAGTACTATCACATTATAGAAGAGGTGACTGTGCTTATTATAGAAAGGCTTAGTGCTTGGGACCAATGTCCTGACTTCCTCTCAAGAGCTAAGTGGGATTCGACAGGCATTGTTATTGGAGAGCTCTGGAAGTCCTAGCAGGCTTTGGCTGGAGACGTATTCCGAAGGTATGGTTACAGATACCCAGTATGTGCTCTTACCAGGTCCACGGGTAAATGGGAAGGCAGCAGAGACAGTTGCGTGGGGAACAGGAGAGCTTTGAGACGCAAAGAAGAATGAAAGTTTGCCGCAGAGAGCAGGGCCTAAGCCTGCCCCTGAGGCCTGGCCTGCTTTCCTTCTCACTACAGCTAGAAACAAGGGGGATCAACTTGGTGCCTTGGGATTATGGGTGGAGCGGGAATGACTTCTGTCTCCTCTTTTCCTAAAGGATTCCTTTGACCTAGGCTATGTCTTTGATTTCTCTCTGGTTGTTTTGTCTCTTTAGGATTGAAGGGCTCTCCAAGTGCCCTCCCGGTGCCGGTCTCTCTACTCCACAGATGAGTTCTCTTCTGGAACCCTCACATCTATTTGGCTCTCATCTTGTACCCGTTATAGCTGCTGGTGGTCCCGGCTCTTCTCACCCACCAAGTTCCTCTAATGGCGTGGTCTCGCCCCTCATTTGGATGACTCCATTTCTCTCACAAGGATCCATTTGGCCCATCTTCCTGGCCACTCCTTGGACTGCCCTTGGAGACACAGCTTCTCCTTGGCCAGCTCCATGTTCTAGTCCCTATCTTTTGGCTTTAGCCTTCTCTCGGCCCCTCCCCTTTTTTATTTGCCTTGGGCACCGGACAGGAACAGTCCCTTCTTCAATGGATTCCTGTACATCCACACTTTCTTATCAATTGGACCTCTCACCTGGAAGGGGGTACAGAGATGTGCAATGAGACTTTGGTTGATAGGGATTGTGTGTTGGGGTCCAGAGAAGGTGCACTGGGGAAACTGAACAGTAGGCATGAGGAAGGGGTGATGGGGAAATAGCTACCAAGGCCTCTTGCTTAGCTTTCTCTGGCCCTGTTATAGGAGGATGCAAAGGAGAGGAGCCTGTGAAATACTATGTCACTGTGTCTCCTAACATCTTCGCTCTCTCTGCTCTATTGCAGCTACTTCAGTCCCCAGGTCAGAAGGGAAGAGTGTTGATCCTCACATGGTTCTATACTCTTCTGGGAATCATTTTGCCAAAAGAAAAAAATCCCAACCAACCAAACAACCCACAGAAAGTCAGAACCCAAAGGACCCTTGAAGATCACTTAGTTTCCTTATGCAAAAGCTTGCACAAATAGGCCCTGGAGAGGGAAGTGACCTCAAAGCCACTACAGAGCCTCACACGACACTAGGGCCCCCAACTCCCACTTTATGATGTCTTTTTTCCTCTTGATGATATCCTTTCAAAGCAAATGAAGTGCCTTTGGCTGGGTTTAGTGAAGCGAGTGGCCAGGAAGAAAAATCAGGGAGAGATAAGCCACCTGTGAACTGCCTTATGTGGGAATGGAACTTCTCTCTCCCAACGTGGCCTGGAAGAGTCCATAAGTGGTAAGATGTACCCCCACACAGGCCTATTCCCAGGTTCATGTGATTTTAATTGGGGTTCTTCAGGAGCTGAAACTACCATTTAGCCCCTGACACTGGTTGTCATGAACCCCTACGTTGACTGGGCCCTTGGTATTGTGGCTTTTCAGGGATGGAGAAAGGCGAAGAAAGGAAGGAGAGATTGAAGAAGGAAGGAGAGATGGGAGGATGTGTAGGTGGGGTCTATCCACCAAAGGGTCTCATCTTTCACCAGGAACCTTTTTGTAGCCCTTCCTTGAAGGGAGCCTCTCATCTCTGCTTGAGTAGATGCTCTTTTGGAAGTCTCTCAGGAGGGAGAAAAGAGAGGACAGAAGCTTTATATTCACTTATATGTGTGTAGGGTAGGGGGAGTCAGGACCCCCAAGCCCCATAATGACCTGATTGCCTATTCATCCCTCCCCAAAGCCTTCCCATCTGCTGCTGCTAATGCTGCTGCTGCTGCTGCCTCTGCTGCCTCTTCAAGGCCCACAGATCTGGGGATCTGGGCCAGACATAGCGTCCTCACCCCTTGGGCTTGAAGTGGGGGCTGGCTGGTGCCTCTTCTACTGCTGGTACCCCTGCCAGGGACCGGGTCTTCTCTGTCTTTGTTGTTTCTGCCCCTCCTGCCTTATCAGCTTGCCATGGCCAACCTCACAGGGAAGAGGAGGGAAAGGGGATGTTGGCTGAGAAAGAGGAGAGATAGAAACAGGAGAGGGGGAGTGAACGGGCCCAGAGGGCTGTCTTATTTAAAATGGTTGTGTATGATTCTTATACTAATTTATATAGAGATATTAAGGCCCCTTTGACTTAAAGAAACTGCCCCCTTCCCGTAAGTGTGTTCACTATGTTTGTAAAAATTGTTCTATGTAAATATGTCTTTATAATAAAGAGTTAAAAGCTGACAGTTTGCCCTTACTGTTTGAGGTCATATTCAGGAGGGGCTTTCATTTCCCTCTAGGGCCAAGCTTGTCCCTATGCCCACAGATTGCACGTGTAGGGAGGTGAGTGCTTGTATCCCAAATTGGCTCTAGGTCAACTGACCTCAAACCGATTTGCCACAAGCTCACAAAAAAGACTCGCTATGCTTAAGGGCCAGTTCACATAAATTTGAGCCCCTTTTAAGTCCTTTGGCATCTGTTCGAATGTCCTCATTTTTCTGGCAGTGTCACTTAAAGGATTTTTTTCAAAAGCAATTCATTTAAGGACACGCTGATCAGAGGTGGGATTTGTGCTAAACGCTGTTTTGTAACCCTGGTGGGTGTCTTCTGTTGTATCTGCATTTGAAATACTTTCGGGACTTTTTAGCCAGTTTGCCTTTCTTGACAAATGTTGTCTTCAGCCATAAATACATTTGGTAATGACTTTGTATGTATCATTTTATGTTTCACAAAGTGGAGTTGTTTGATGAATGAGATAGCCTGGAAAATAAAATGGGAGTTCAATACAATCCTGTCCCATCTGTCTTACTTTTTCATGCTGGTTGTCAAAATGTCAATATCTTGCAGAACAGACAGGAACATTGGGTACATGCTAATTTGGCTAATAAACCCATTAGGTACGCACAAGAATACACAATGTAGAACAAAACCCAGTGAGAAGACAGAATCGTCAGAATAGAGGAGTTTGATAAATCTTGTGAGAAATTCCATTGACTTGACAAGTATTTAGTGCCGAAAAGATTTAATTTTCAAGAAAATGCCTTCAGCCCAACTTGCTAAACAGCCATAAAACTGCTCAATAGGTGACAACGTAGAAAAAAATCACCCACAAGAATGCTTAAGTATCTCATCATTAACGGAATGTTGCATACTGTGCCATAGCAATTTAAAAAATATGGCATTTTGTTGGAAGTGCCTCTTAGGAAAACAGGTAGTTTTGAAATTTGCTAGTATGTTGTTGAAGTGAACTTGTTACTGGAGGAGCTTAGCACATGTAGGCAGAACTTGGACTGTGGATGGGCTAGCTGGCTTTAAGCTGATTGGTTTTTTTTTTTATCACCCCCTGAGCTCTACTTTCACAGGAAATCAAGGGCAAAGGGACGGTTCTGGGCAACAGCTGAATCCTGACCAATGAGTATCCAGGCTTTTAGCAATTAAACAGAGCACTTTAGAAATTACTAGCTCGTTTTATCATTAGGACACCTTGGATAAAAGACTGCCATTCCCATCTTACAGATGAGAAGACATGGCTAGGAGAGGCGATGATCTTGGCCCAGTTTCGTAGCTTGTAAGTGGCTATAGAATTTACATTATGTATTTCAGAATGCAGACTCTGTAAAGCAGAACAGAAGGTCTCCTATACTGAAGTATAAAGTGTGTTTGTTTGTTTGTTTTCCAGTCAGTGAGACAGAATTTTGGAGTAGGAGACATCATGGGCTGGTGGGATCTGGGAGAGTAAAGAGAGGCTGAGCGATTAAAACTGGTCAATCAAGACCCAACAGAGTCTGGAAAGAGGATGGTGGGCAGGGAAGGGTGGGAATAAGAAAGAAACAACAGCTACCAGGGTTCAGAGAGCAAGTGTGGTGTGAACTTCGATCAGCGAGTAGGTGTGAGCTTGACTCCCTTGGCACAGAGGACAAGGGGAAGGAACGCTAATGTCGTTCTGTTAAGATAACTGGACTTCAGACCTAACTAGAGCAGGAGCATGTAGGTTATATCCTTTGGAGATACCTCATCTTGACCAAATACAATAGAATCAGAACAATGTTGGTTGTCAAAATGATGAGCTCTCTAGGGATATGATGGCTCTATACACACATGGCTCAGGATCGCTACGAACTTGGCCCAACATAAGAGCATATACTTCAAACATTATGAGCTTTCTTTGTAATGTGGTTATGTGGCTTTTTCTTTTTTCCCCATTTATTTATTTGTGTATGTGGCACGTGTGTGGGCTTGCTTCCCATAGTGTACCCGTGGAGGTCAGAGAATCACTGGTTGGAGTTGTCTCTCTTCTTCCACAGTGTAGATTGCAGAGATGGGACTCTGGTTATCAGATTTGGCAGAAAGTTCTCTTAACCACTAAGCGATCTTCCTGGCTGGTTTATACAGTTCTCGAGTGTGACAGTTGTAGCTGTCAGTGTCACACAAAATAAATGCATGCATACTCTCATAACCTGCAAGTTGAGGTTAGACACTCTTGCTAGACAAATCAACAATTCACTTGATTATTTCTAAATAAGAGACCCGAGCCTGGGTCATTGAGGGGGGCAGGGAAAGAACCTGAAAAATAACACTGCTTCCAAATCCATCTAGAAACTGGGCAACCTTTGAAATGACAAAGATTGGGAAAACAGATTTGGGACATTATATGGCTTCTCAGATCTCAGGTGCTGCTGTCAAATAAGCCATGGCTCCTTGCTATGAGGCCTTTCTCTTTAGATTCTCTGGTTGACTTGCAACCCCTAATTGGGGCTGGGCTCTTCTACAACCAAAGAGCTCATGGGGCCTGAGGTAAGCAGCCATTCCAGGGTACTTATATAATCCTGTTTCTCAGATTTAAAGGCTATTCAGCTAAATTTCTCAATCCAAGGGTTCTCTCTGCCCAGACTGAACCGATGCCATCTAACTGCCAAAGAAAATGGTAGAGAGGACTTAGTCAATACCTTCCTGTCCTGGCTGGCGAAGGCTGGTCACCCTGCCAGGATTTCTCTGGAACACCCAAAAGGAAGGCCTCTGGAGGCCTCCTTTGAAAACCTACTTTCCCCTTCCTAGTGGCCAGTGATTGGAGAGGTAGCCTAGCAAGGAATTCCCCTGCTGGTGCATTGGACTACAGCCAGAAGGTCAAAGGTTCATGGAAGACAGTTCACGTACAGTATTTTCAAATCTGTCCCACCTATGAATGATGTCTGCCTTGTTCTACAGAAGCATGTAGACAGTACATAAATCAGTGGGTGAGATTGTGTTCCAACTAAGCTTTACTTTTAAAATCAGGTAGCAGGTTATAGTTTGGCCAAACCTATTCTAATGAAGCATTGGCCAGTTCGTTGACTTACCATTCAGACCCAGCCACGGGGTATGGGGGGCAGGGGACTGACTTTCTGTAGCTAGGTTTACAGTTGAGGGAATGTCCTTAACTGCCTGTGATATGACCCCTGCACCAGGATGTGATAATAATCTCACAAAGAGCTTTCAGTGGAAGGGGAAGTCTGACTTTAAGATATGGGTTAAATCCTGGCGCATTTATTCATATCCATGACACTGAAGGTAAGGTCATGGCCAGGGTGAGCCTGATTGTCCTTCCTGTCCTGGATGCTGCTGTTTGCTTCTCAGTGCTATGATCAGGAGGACTGTGTAGCATCACTCAGGTGGGGTGCTCAGTACAGACCTCAGAGCCCAGGTCTGGCCCACTAAATAGATGCAGTTATTATCTCTACTCAGGGTGGCATGAGCCCTGAGATTTGAATAGAGAAGCTTTATACAGAGAGGGGAAAAATGCTCGAGGAGGTGAAATCACTAGTTCAAGTGCACGAAGTGGCTCTACTTGGCAAGCCATGATTCAAACCTAGGTCTAGCCTCAGCATGGGTTCACTGTCTTGCTCCCAAAAGTTTGCCATGCTGACTGTGTCTCGGTCACTGGAAACTTCAGCCCTCCTAGACAACACGCAAGACCTTCCCCAGGGACATATTCGGCCCACAACATTCTCTCGTGTGCCAGCTTTCACTTGGGTTACAGCCTGCAAGGCCTCTCCAAAGTCCTCAATATCAGCACCTCATCTGGGGACCCTGAGCTGCAGTTATGGAGCTGAACACCTGTTCTAGGAGACTTGGCCTTTAGGAATCCTTTCTCTAAGGACCAGGAATCTGTAAACCTGGGTTCCAGTCCTGAATCTGCTTCTGCCTTGGCCATGCCGTTCTTTGGCTGCTATAGACCCCCCTGCTAGGCCAACTTGAATGGGTAGATGGCTTTGAAGCACCTTCAAGAACAATGCTTATAGCTGGAATCCCAGCAAACAGCGAAAGTGCTTCAGGTACTTTTGGTTGTCCTGTGGAGGCAGCTCAGGTCTGGGAGAAGAAATACACATGGGGGGGGGGCATTAACTTCAGCCGGAAAGGAAGGCCACTGCTAGATTATGTGGGTCTCCACTATTTCCCTTTACTCCAGAGAGACTATGATCTCTTTGTCACCTTTCTCCCACTGTGCAAACTGCTTTACCTTCTTCAGTCGGAGTTGAAGACTTGGTAGGAGTTGAAGACTTGGTAGGAGTTGAAGACTTGGTAGGAGTTGAAGACTTGGTAGGGCATAATCAAGGGAGCCCAGGAGCATGGAACTCCCAAGCTCGGAGCTCTCGACCCTACCCCAGCTTGGCCAGTAGCTGGGTGAGTCCAGCCAGGTCATCTTTTAGGGTTCCACTTTGCCTTCATCTGTTCTCCTAAGACAGTCAACCAGCAGTCTCCCTTTCTCAGCCATAGATCACACCCTTTCATTTTTTACCTATGACAAAGTCGAGTCAGGCCATATGACACTTAAAAGGGGCATGACTAGGTAACATTAGAGAGCTGCTCATGAGTCAAGCACAGAGCCTCACCTGCTTTGACTTAGTCTCCATCCCCGTCCCATAGCAGAGAAAACAGAGGCATTGAAAAGCCAAATCACCCAACCAGTTAAACGGTCTTGCATGGTATATGCAAGAGACCTCAGAGAACCAAGGTGGTATTGGTATCTTTCTGGGCCTCACTTTTATCCTTTCTGATATGAAAATCACAGTCCTTTGCAGGTTGGGAATATACCTCAGTGGTTGAGTATGGGATTAGCATACATTAGGTCCAGGATTCCATCCTCCTCAAAAGAAATCTTAACATTTGTTAAATGTCCATTGAGTGCTTATGATGTACCACATTCCTTATATGTTGGAGGGAGGGGAGGAAGGGTAGGAGGGGGGAAGGGGGAGAGAGAGAGAGAGAGAGAGAGAGAGAGAGAGAGAGAGAGAGAGAGAGAGAGAGAGAGAGAGAGAGAGAGAGATGCTATTCAAAATCACAATAGATGTTTAACTATAGGGCCCTGGAAGAAAAGTCAGGGCTTCTTCTGGGGACTTTGGGGATGTTGGAGGAGGATTCCTATAGGTGGCTTGGGAGATGGGACCTCAGGAATGAGTCTGGAGTAAGAAGGAGGGAGGGCTTTGTAGAAGAAGCCCAGGGCTCCTGTTAAAACACCGAGGCAGGAAGGGGAAGGCATGACTTCTTAAAGCCGTTTTACAGGCAAAGACGACAGATTGTGAGAGGCTGTGTGACTTGCTCGACGAGAAATTCCATTGAATTTCTGCATAGACTCCTGCTCTAGACTGGGAAGGCAGGGTACTTGACAGCTAAGATTTTCATCGTCTCCTGGTGATTTGCTCAAATGCTCTTATCACACTTACCAGTTACTTAGGAAAGGCAGTGCTCCTCCCCTTACAGGAGTGGGTGGTTAAGTTGGCCTGGGTCAACTTTCAGGTTGGCAGGATACGCTGAAAGCGTCTGAGTTCTGCAATCCTTACCAGCCGTTCCGCTGTGCTATCTCTAGTCGGCTTGCTCAGTTTGGGGGAGAAATGTAGCATGAGCGGCTTCCCCCTGCTGGCGAAGTGCTGGAACAGCAGAGAGTTTTTCCCCTTCCCTGAGCTCCGCACGTGCGAGTGAGCGCTTGAATGGCTACCGTGGCTGTGTGCTCCCGACGGAATGCTTTCTTCAGGGAATTCCACGTTCTCACCGGTCTCTTCCCGATCAGTGACCATTCTGTTACCGCGAGGCGCCAGAGGGACGATCCAGAGGGACGTTCCATCACTTCTGCAGGAGATAGCAGATATTATTATTGTATGTGTTCCTGGGAGATTAGTCTCTGCTAAGGCCCACAACCTGGGCTTCTCTGCCTGTCTGCACTGGAGAAGTTGTATAGAGTGTTTCTGCCCAGAGAACACTGATCAAGCGACATTTCTGTATCGTGATGGTTATTCAAGATTTTCAAAGTGTCACTCCGAGTACTTTCCACTCCCAGATACACAGGTGTTCATCTTAACCCAAAGGCCACGAGTCAATGCAGTACTCCTGCTCCCAAGCTTCTTCTAAGTGACTAAAAATGTCCCGATCTCTGCTTCTCTGCTGGGGTGTTCACAGCGCTACTTGGAGAAGTCAGGGTAAAGTCCATAATGGGAAAGAGAAACAGTGAAACCAACAAATGGTGGGGGTCCCAGTCTCCTATGTACCAGGGCTCTGCTGGCCTAACGCTGGGAGTCAGGAACGGGGAGGGAGGGGGACAGTTCATGCTTTCCCTCAGGGTGTTCCCACATAGGGCAGGAAGGGTAAGGCAGAGCCCAGGTTGGGGGAACCTGGTTTGGTTCTGAGTGAGTGCTGAGGGTCCAGAGGGTCTGGAGGAGAGGAGTTTAGGCACATGCGTGTTTAAGATGAAGGCTCTCCCTGCTGCGATCCTTAATGAAGGGCCGGTCCTTGCTTGTTCATACTGGTTTATTTCCTGATGGATGTGAGTGCGTACACTTTATTTGGGGTGAACCAGGGATTAAATACCTTTTGCTGGAAGGACTACCCAGGAAGGGCTCATTGGCTAAACTCTGGGGACTATCTAGAAACCTCAACAGCATAGAGAACTCCCGGTGTTTATGCTACTTGACCCAGTGTCTGTGGTCCTCAGTGGAGTGTTCTAGAGGAAGTAGAGGCAGGTACGGAATGGCTCCACTCCTGCCGTTCTCAATCCCGAGATTCCCCGGGATTTGAGTTCATTTAACCTCACCATTCCTATGCCTCTATGGTAACAAGGCCCCACATATCCTACATAAGAATACTACCCCACCTCGCCCAGTCTCAGGAAGTGAAATCCCCTGGTGAGGTCATTAGCTGAGTATTTGAGCCTTCACATTGGGACAAAAATGTCAAACTGGAGTCTAATGAATCCCCGAACTTGACTCAAAGAGAAAGCTTCGGGGTGTGCTCAGAATGATGGGAGCACAGGAAAAGCCCATTCAGCTCTGAGAAGTCAGCTTCTAGTAAGTGCTCATGTGCAGATGTCACTTTGTCCTCCCCCCATCATAGGTCGAACACACCAGTCACACCCTCAGCATTTCTAAGATGCAGCCTTGCTGGCTCCCCTAACTGTGGCTGTGACTCTTTGCTGCTCAAGTCCAAGAAGGGAGGAGCTGTTTCCCTTCAGTTGCCATGGCCAGGCATGACTGTTCTGTTGCCCACCCCACACACCTTGCTCTTTCCCTCTGCCAATCCTCTCGATAGGGTGGTCCTAAGTTCTGAGAAGTGTTGGCAGCAGAAAGGAAGCTGCCGGGCCAGCCCTGCCACCTGATAACGGAGCCCCTGCTCATCACCTCCCTTTCCTTCCTATACTGTGGAGATGATCCTTGTACCCCTTGCTTGGGTCTTTAGGCTCAGTGAAGAGACTGAAGCAACCAGAAAAAAAAACCACTACTAGAAGCATGCCAGTGGAGAGATTGAAGCCCCCGGGTCAGTACAGAGCTGGGCCCTCAGCAGGACGCCTTCTTTCTCTCCAGACGGTGCAGGAGGATGCATAGCAGTCACATAGCATCCCACACTTGGTGGGGGCTTCAGCTGGACCGTCATGTCACAAGGCAAGCCAATGTCTATTGAGCACGTACGATTCCGTATGCTTTGTGTCTACCATACTCACTGAGTCCCCAAGCCAACCCCACCAGGCAGAAACTCTCATTCCCATTTTTATGTGCAGGAAAAGCAAAGCTCATTAAGCTTAAGCATATCACCTAAAGTCGCACCGCTAAGTAAGCTGTGCCAAGAACTAAGGCTTGCACTCTACCTGCAGGACTGTGACTGCCGTCTTTACCGGCCCTGCTGAGCAGTTGTTTTGTCTCTGCTTGCTTACCTCCTGTAATGAGGAGTTCACTAGCTCCAAAGTAGCCTGCTTTGGTTTCACACAGCCATAGCTGGTGGACTCTCCTGGCCAGTCTACCCGGGCTTTAGTGACTCAGACAGCACAACGATATAAGTTTCCCGATACAACTAAAGAATAGGTTGTAGCAAATATTCCTCTTGTTCATCCTCACACAACAAAATTGGGGATTTCTTTGAGCTCAGAGAAATCTTGATGTCACTTTGGGGGGTGGGGTGGCATTCAGTCACACCTCTCCTCTTATCACAGAATCCCCCAAGGGAATTGAAGCAGGAAGTAAAATGGTTCCATCCACCTCAACATGCTTTTCAGTTGAGGACAGTGGGTAATCAGGCCTTGTCTCTAGTTATGACCCAGAGCATTCACAGCGCCCAGTGTATTAATAGGTGCTCACTAATACCAAATAAAAGAATGAGCTCTAAGAGTGTGAAGTGCAAGCCCACAGCCTCCTTTCTGGCTGGCCTCAATTTCCTGGAAGAGTTAGTTTTGCATCCTGCATTGAGAGCCTTAAAAGCAGCATTTCCATGGTAACAAAGCATAGACTTGCCACTCTGTAGGGCCAAATTCTTTTCTGTCACACAGAATCTGAGCTCACTCCAGAAAAAAAAAAGTACCCTAAATGCCTCCAGTGTCTGAGTAGCAGGCAACTGTCAGTTGGGAAACCTGAGGAATAGGCACTGCCAAGGGCAGATCCCCCAGAGCATATCTCCTCAGGGAAGTTCTTGGGCCCATCAACCTCTCTGGAGTTTCCATGGTAACAACACTAGGCTAATGGGTTGCCAGGGTGACAGCGCGCTACTGCTAAGATTGCACGGGACTGGACCACACAGGGCCACCGAATTGAAAAGATGCTAATAACACCTTTCTGAGTCTCTATGACAACAACACTCAAACACCCTGTCGGCTTTGTCCTGAATGCAGATTAGACCCCTACCCTTCACCCTCAGCAAAGAATACCCTGGAAGGTGCCCCCCCCCCAGCCCAGTGTGCTTTGGAGTTTGCTCCTGTTCTTCCTTTCCAGGGAGAAGGGGAGGCCCAGATTTGCTTCCTTCTCAGCCTCACTCTGCTTCCCATACTGATTCTCAGAGTGCCAGGCTGAAACAGCCTGAGTCTGGAAGAAGATCTGGGACAGGAACAGGGCTCGGCCTGGGAGCAAATAGAGCTTTGGCTCTTCAGGATCCAGTGCCTCTCTAGCTACAGCTGTTTTCAGGCTACTTGAGTTCACACAGTCCAGGAGCAAAGCCAGGAATGCTGGGCCAGACTTTTCAAACTCTTTGCTAAGCCATAGCCCAGATAAATTGTATCAAAGCAAGATCAAAGCCCTCGGCACCAACTCTCTTCCTACCGGAGTCCTCCGGAGGCACCCGCAATCCTGTGGAACACAATGTGAGAAGTTTCAACTTTGGATCATTTCTGATTTGGAGTCTTTGACTTCCCAGGGACTACTCGGACTTCTAGGTTTTCTACCTGTTTGTGGAGTTGATTTTTTTTAAAAGGTGTGTGGGGGCAGGGGAGAGAAGGTTCCATTTGGGGGCTAGGGAAAAGCATTTGGGTCAGACTTTCCAGAATTGACCTCCGCACTCGTCATTTCCTAGCCTGTAGTTTAGGGCATGCTTTCTGTGCTTGCCAACACGTCTGGTCTTCAGAACAAGCCATCAAGACAGGCGCGATTGGCTCCATTTAATGGAGAACAAAGGAAGCTCAAGGCAGGGAAAAGTGAAGCCCGGTGCACCAACCTGGGTGAACATCTCTTCACAAGAGGTGCCACTTACGAACTCCAGAAGAGAATTCTGTGAGCAGTGCTGACCTATATGACCCCTCTCTGGTGACAATGAACTAAAGCAGGTGGATTCATCCAAGTCATTAGGGACCCCTTACCACCCCCAGTCCCCCACCATTATCCACCCGCAACTCACTGCCTTGGCAGGGGGAAGCATTATCTCTCCACAATGTTGCGCAGCTGCAGGCCATAAAAGGCATATGATCTTGTTAGGACTCAGATAGCTCTGGTGATTCCCAGTTACCATGGAAACTCCTGAAGGTGTATGCCCATCAGTTGCATCAAAGGTCTGTACTTACTGGGTGTGGTGGTACACGCCTAAAATTTGAGGACTTGGAAAGCTGGGTGGGGGATCTATAGAGCAAGACCTTGACTTAAATCGAACTCAACTAAAATAGCAATAACACAAAAGTTCTGTCGGGCTAGGAGGACGGCTCAGCAAGCAAAGCGTTTGCTGTGGTCTCATGACCTGAGTTCAATTTCTGGAACCATGTAAAGGTGGAAGGAGAGCGAGAATTCTGCAAAGTTGTCCTCTGACTCCTACATGTGTTGTGGCAACTGTGCAGTTGCACACCACAGCCATAATAATAAATAAAAGTGCTGTGAAAGGTCTGTAGTTATTCCTTCAGACTCAGGTAGTGGCGCACTCACTTTCACACATCTTGAATGTATGAACTTACGGGGCCACGTGTCTGACTCAGGAGTCTGGTGGATGTAGCCCCTTCTTTGAGCCCTTGGCAATGGCAAAGTGTATAGTCTGCTTGCCGGTGGCTTTCCCAGGACTTCACCTGGACCGCAATGGCACTGAGCTTTCTCAGGATGCACCCCTCCCTCCACCTCAACAGTCTTTCTCTTTTTCCATTAAAAATTTATTTTCATTGATTTATTTTTATGTGTACGAGTGTTTGGTCTGCAGGTACATCTGCGTATCATATGTATACCTGATGCCCAAAGAAGCCAGAAGAGGGCATTGGATCCCCCCCGAAACTGGAGTTACAGACAGCCCTGAGCCACTATGTGGATGCAGAGAACCGAACCCTGTCCTATGGAAGAGCGGCTGGTGCTCTCGATTGCTGAGCCGAGCCCCCAGCCCCGTTCTGAACATTCTTCCAGCCTCGAACCCTTTAGGTTGTTCTGGCAAGATACTGAATACCGGAAAATTCGTCAACCATAGAAATCTGTTCCTCATAACCCGGGAAGCTAGGAATCCAAGGAGAAGGTGCCAGTGCGTTAGGTGTCTGGTGAGACCTGCTGTCTGATTCAGGATAGCTGCTTGCTGCCAGGTCTTCCAGAGAGGGAGGAAGGGCACTGTGTTCTCAGTTGGCAGAAGAGTAGAATCGGGTGCCCAACCCCCTTCTCAGGCCATCTTATAAGTCTCCCAATTTCTTCTGGAGGGTTCTAACCTCGTGGCTTACCTCATAAAGACCCAACTTTTTTCAAAAAGAATTTATTTTATTTTTATTTATATGTAAGTATGTGTGCAAATGGGTGTGTGGATGTGAATGCAGGTGCCTACGGAGGCCACAAGCATCATAGACCCTGGACCTGGTGTTCTAAACAATTGTGAACCACTCAGCACGGGTTCTGGGAATGAAACTTGGGTCCTACTGAAGAGTAGTGAATGTTCTCAGCTGCTGAGCCACTTCTTCAGCCTAAAAGGCCACCTCTTAATACCATCACATTGGACTTGGAGGACTTATTTAGGTCACAGTTCTCCTTTGAATTCTATCTGCTATAGGGTCACTTTTCTGGCTCTCCCTAACTGCCTCCTATAGACGCATAGTAGGTGCTTAATAAGTGTTAAATGACCAGAGATGAGGGGATTGCTATAAACACTCTCTTCTTCTTCTTCTTCTTCTTCTTCTTCTTCTTCTTCTTCTTCTTCTTCCTCTTCTTCTTCTTCTTCTTCTTCTTCTTCTTCTTCTTCTTCTTCTTCTTCTTCTTCCTCTTCCTCTTCTTCTTCTTCTTCTTCTTCTTCTTCTTCTTCTTCTTCTTCTTCTTCTTCTTCTTCTTCTTCTTCTTCTTCTTCTTCTTCTTCTTCTTCTTTTATTTCTACCCTGGTTTGGGGTCTTTAAAGCTCTGCTATTTCTACAAAGGCTGGAGAGCCTCATGAAAAGTTTTCACTTAGGGCTCAAGATTGAATACGTCTTTCCCCTTTGACAGGAGACCAGAGGGAAGGCCCTTAAAGCACCATGCATGGTATGCACAGGTCTGGTGGAGCAGAATGGGCCTCCATTGGGACACTTCCAAGTGGGGTGGCCATGAATGGGAGTGACCCCTTGACCAGCAGAGGCAGCAGCCCTACTAGAAGCTTTCTTTCTCCAGCGTGGGAACAGTAAAGCCGGATGGCCTGGATTCCAGACCCAGCTCTGCTATCTAGCATCTGTGCATCTATAGGTAAGGTGTGGAGCTGGGCAGTTCTTTCTCATGAAGCTCTTACATGCTAATTCTTTCTGTGTGAGATGATGCTTGGTACCAACAGAAATGGAAGGGCTAGAAGGATTGTAGCTGTTGCTCAGTGGCCAAGCATTCATGGAGTGTGTGTGTGTGATGCTCTGGGTTTGCATCTCAGCAACATGAAAATAGAGAGGGACGTCAAGAAGCTCTTTCTCCCCATCAAGTGTGAGAAATTCTTCACTCCCACTAGTGTCCCACCCATTGCCACCACTGCAGTTTCTGGTCAGAGTTGACCTATTTTTCTGTGGGAAGAAAGCCCAGATGGTTATTCTAGTTTCGCTGCTTGGGACTCAGAACAGAGCAAAGTTTTCTATTTATTTGTGATGTGTTTATTGAGCACACATACTATACATGACACTCATGCTCCCCTGGGTGCTGTTTGGAGCAACGCTGTAACTCTGCTCAGAATTCCTACTTTAGCATCCCAATGGTCAAACTGCAACCCTCCCCTTCTGCCCTGACCCAGTGGTTCTGTGATACTGAACCGTGGTCCTAATTGCTTTGTACCCCTATTTTCTTTTCTAAAACATGCAAGCCTGGGTCCTCTATGGACCCCTTGATAGTTCAGATGCTTACAGTGAGAATACTGGCTCGTCCTAAAGTTCCCTGGCTTCTGGAATGACTCTAGGTCTCTGTCTCCAGAGTAAGGGTTGGGATAGGCGTGGGGCCTAAAATAGACATTTCAACAAGAGACCTCAATCTCACCGCTAAGCTTCTGCTTCAGCTCAGTCCAAAGCTGCATGAAAACAACCTTTCTGGCTTGCTTAGCATCTACTAGGCCTAACCAAAACTCTTGCACTGGGCCTTGTCAGCTTCCTGAAGAGCAAGAGGGGCTGAGCAGTTTGGAGAGGGGGACGTAATAGGTGACTCTCAAGCAGGGCTCTCTGCCTGCTCTCCCTGCAGGATATTGTTGGATGCCATTGATCTCCCACACAGGATCTCACTAGGTCACCAGCTAACTCCTGTGGCTTGCAGCTCAATTGGCCAATCTCTAAGGATTTTCCCAACACACCACCTTCATACCCCAAAGCCTTACAGTTGGAGTTACAAGCTCTTAATAGTGAAGAAATTCTTCCTGATTTTCCTGCATGGATCTAGACTGTAGTTCTTCATTCAGTTCCCTGTGCTGTTATAATAGTTCATCAGCTTCATAGAAACAAGGAAGCAAACTAAGGTTGGTTTGGGGCTGAGGCACAGGAACCAGCACTGGACTTGAATCACCTGGAGGCAGAATACCCAAATTCTTTTTTTCTGGTTCATCTCTGTGTTGTACATATGACTTAGAGAAGATCATTTTTCTTCTCCGCATCCGCTTCCTCATCTGGGAAAATAGGAGGCTCACATAAGAATGGATTTGTGATAACACTTTCAAGTTGCACTGTGCCATATAAATACCCATCAGATGACAAGAAGCCTTTCTACCTCTTCTAGGTGTCTGGCTTCCACTGTTCCCCTTCATGCTCTGAAGTGTACTTCCTTTTACCAGTTCCTTACCCTTCTTTCAGGGCCCTTAAATGTCCTCAGAGATTCCCTGTCCATCTCCAACACTCTTCTATAACTAAGCCCCTCATACAAATGGTGTTCAACCACATGCTTTCATTATTTTCATCCCTACATCCTTATCTGTTGGCTCTTGGTGGCACTCTTCACCTGTCATCTTTCTTTATGGTCTCAGCAAGTGGTTTTAATGGTGACAGAAAGTACCACCTCCTAGTATCCCTATCCTTGTCCAATCTAATTCCCCTTGACTGTGGGCTGAACCTAGAAAGGTTAACTAATGGTAAGATGGATAGGCAGGCATTTCTAAGATTACACTGTAAGACAGTGATACCGATCTTTCTCATATTCTCTCTCTTGCTTGCTCAGAGGAAGCTTGTTACCATGTTGTGAGATACCCTCTGGAGAGTTCCACATGGCAAGGCACTGAGGGCTGCCAAAAGCCAACAGGACACCAAGACTCTCTGTCCAATAACCAGCAGGCACCAGGACACTCTTGCCAGCAGCCACATGACAGAGCTTGGAAGTGAAGTCTCTCAGTTGAGCCCTGCAGTGACTGCAGCCTGGGTGACAATTTGACCCCAGCTTGAAAGGGAACTTAAGACAGAGAATCCAGTTAAACCACACCCAGATTTTTGATTCAGATATTATGGAATAAACTGTATTTTGCTCTTTAAGTAGTAGGAATTGAACCCAGAGCCTCATGTATACCAGGCAAGCACTATTCCACTGAACTACATCCATGTTCTCCTTTTTGGAGACAGAATTTCACTGTGTAGACCTAGGTGGCCTAGAACTCCCTATGTAGACCAAGCTGGCTTTGAACTCACAGAGATCTCCTGCCTTGTTCTCCAGAGTGCTGGGATTTAAGGCATATGCCACCATGCACAGCTGTCCTTTCACCTCTAAAAGTTTTATTTTTATTTTAATCGTGTGTATATGTGCACATGAGTGCAGTGACCTCTCTAGGAGCACCTGGAGTTACAGTCACAGTGGCTGTGAGCCACCAACATGGACGATATGGAACCAAACTCGGGTCTTCTGAAAGAGCCGTAAGTACTCTGAACCACTGAACAATCTCTCCAGTGTCCCTCTATTACACTTTTTATTTTGAGACGTGGCCATACTAAATAAACAAGGTTGGTCTTCAATTCTATTATAGTTTAGGCAGGCCTTGAATTCTCAATCCTCCTGCTTCAGCCTGAGTGATAGGATTATAGGTATGTATCAAACCATGCCTGCTAGGGGCTGGAAAGACAGCTTAGTGGTTAAGAGACTGATTTTCCAAAAGACCCAGGTTCAATTCCCAGCACCCCATGATGGCTTACAACTGTCCAAAACTCCAGTTCCAGGTGATTCAAAGACCTCTTCTGGTCTTTAATGTCACACAGTTCACAGACACATGTCAGCAAAATGCCAATAAACATGAAATAACAACAAACCGTACCTGGCACCAATCATGTGCTATCTGTATGACAATACCACAAAGCCTTGTATTACAATTTGTAGAACTAAAGCACAGCATTCAGAAAGTCAGACAGCTGAAATTATCACAATAGGGGGTTAGGTACACATTGGGGAACATTTATACTATGGGCTGCTATAGAGTTGATTTATATATATATGATTTTATGTGGAGAATCTTGCCCTTGTCTAACCATATTATCTGTGGTGTTTTGAATAAGAATGGCTCCCACAGGTTCATATGTTTAAATATTTGGTCCCTGTTGATGGAACTGTTTGGGACTGATTAAGTGATGTGGCTTTGTTGGAAGGGATATGTCACTGGGAGCATGTTTTGATGTTTCAAAAGACTTGTGCCATTCCCAGCATCCTCTCTGTCTCTTGCTTGTGGGTCACAATTGTTCAATTGTTCCAGCTGCTGTGCCCTTGCTCTACCATACTGGAATCTCTGAAGCCACGTGTTAAACAATTTCCTTTATAAATTGTCTTCTTTGGTCATGTGTTTTATAAGAGTAAAAGAAAGGTAATTAAAGTGGCCTAAGTAATTAATTAAAGATAATTAAAGTTAGTTCCAGAGAGTGGCCTATTGCTGTGAAGAACTTAACCATGTTTTTTTTTTTTTTTTTTTTTTTTTGCTGTTGTTTTGTTTGAGGAATATGGAACACTTTGGACTACAAATATGATTGAATGTTGTAAGCAGAATTTGATGGGCCATCTCAGTAGGAGCTTGGAAGACAGTAGTTCTGAGAACTATGTGTAATGTAAAGGCCTCGCTCAAGAGGTTTCAGAGGCAAACAATCTTAGCAACTGGGCTAGAGACCATTCTTGTGGTATTTTGGCAAAAATTGCAACTGCTTTCTGCCCTTGTCCTAAGAAGTTGTCTGGAGCTAAATTGAAAGGTAAATGGACTGAATGCTTTGGCAAGGGAGATTTCAAGACACTGTTGTTATTACATGGGTCTAAAATGAATAAGAAAATAAGTGGGGCAAAAATAAATAGAAAGTATACAGTGTGAGGAGGAAAAGCACCAGGAAATGTAATGCAGACACCAAGGTTTGTGCTAAAAGAGATGAGGAGACTAAAGCAAGGTATGACCTTCACTAGAGTAAAGAGAGGGGTAACCTTGGGGTAAGACCTCATCTAGGTAGGCTTCCAACTTGTAAAAGGAAAGGGCCTAAGGAATTTTCTCCTCCTAAAAAGGAAAAACAAGTCAAAGCTGCTGCAAATGTGAATCAAGGGGGCTAAGTCAGCAGCCAAACTTGACAGCGTTATGCACGTGGGGCTAGCTCCAGAGTCGCGAAGGATACATGAAGGATACATGGTTAAGGAGAGCCACTGAGGCCAGACCTATGGCAGAGTAGTCTCTACATGGAAGCCTGGATTGCATTGGACATCTCAAGATCGTAGAATTGCCAAAGCTATGGAATATCACCTGAGAAGAGCTACACACAGAGAGTGGAACCAGCCCAAGAGAGAAATGTGCTGCAGGCAGTGAAGTCAGAAGGGTGGAGCCATTTAAGCTCTGTAACATCAGACATGGAATGATAATATTTAGAGTCTTTCTTTCTGAGTTTTGGTCTAGCTTTTGTCTAGTATTTCCTTAGTCTGCCCTGATCCCTTCCTTTTGGTATGGTAGTATATATTCTGTGCCATTGTATGTTGAAAGTATGTAATTGGATTTTTGATTTTACAGGGGGTTCTGAGATTGCCTTGGGTCTCAGAAGAGATTTGGACTTCAGACTTTTAAACAGTGTTGAGACTGTGACAGACTGTGGGGATTTTTGAAGTTTGACTGAAAGCATTTCTGCATTAAGATATGGCTACAAGCCTATGGGAGCCAGGGAGTGGAATCTGGTGATTTGAATGAGAATAGCTCCCATAGGCTAACATGCTTGAATACTTTGTCACCAATTGGTGGGGCTGTTTGGGAAGGATTAGGAGGTGTGACCTTCTTGGAGGTGGTGTGCCACTGGGGGTTGCCTTTAAGGTTTCAAAAGACTCTCGTTGTGCCCAGTGTTTTCCTCTTTCAAGATGTTCCTGCTGCCATGCATTTACTGTATAATCATGGACTCCAATGCTCTGGAACTGTAAGTCCAAGAAAACATTTTTCTCCTATATGTTGTCTTGGCCATGGTGTTTTATCACAGTAGTAGAAAAGTAGCTAGACACCCACCCATCATCCCTACTGTGGACTAAGACAATACCACCTTTTACCCAGAGTGCTATAAAAGGTTTGAGATCAGTCTCCCTGTCTCCAGCCCTTCTGTTTACTCCATGAAATGATCATTGACCAGTCATGGCCAAGCCTCTACTCAGAATTCCTTGTTACCTTCCATCTTCCTCAGTGTGATGACAAATGACATTTCCAGATGTAGTCTCAGTGCTTCCTAGACAGACCTCCTGCTACCGTTCCCTAGGCCCTCTAATCCAAACACCAGCTTGCTGGTTAGTCCCTGTTCCCTCAGCACAGCCCCACCTCATAGCCTTAGTGCTTGCTACTTTCTTAGTCCAGAATGCTCCTGTCTCCTTCTTTATATTCTTCAGTATTTACTTTAAATGATATCTCCATAGAGCCCCTTGATTTTTAAACTTACAAATGCTCCTTGAACTAACCTCTTTCTTCCTCTATTTTTTCATCTATCACATCACATATGTTTTAATTCTTTGTTGATTGGCTTCTTCATCACATGAAAATGTAAAGTCTACGACAGTGGTTCTCAGCCTCCTTAATACTGTGACCCTTTAATACAGTTCCTCATGTTGTGGTGACCCCCAACCATAACATTATTTCGTTGCTACTTTATAACTGTAACTCTGTTATCCTTATGAATTGTAATATAAATATATGATATACAGGATATCTGATATGTGACCTTATGAAAGGGCCGTGACCCACAGGTGGAAAATCAATACTCTAAGATGATTGGATTTTCGTCTGTTATGTTTCCCGAAAGGGCCTATGCAGCAGGTAGGGGTGTGGACAGCCTCCATCCAGGACATATTGCTTTTTGGTCATGGAAGTTTCCTGAATGTGGCTTAGTTCCATATCTAGAGCAAAGGTAGCATCTGACTGTGCCATTCCTGAAGGCTTCCTTGAACAGTAGGTCAGACAAGAATGTTTAGACCTTTGTGGGTGTGAGTAAGATTGGGAATTGAATCCAGGGTGTGACTGTGGGGCTAATTGTGAGCTCATGCTCTGGAGGGAAAGGTTAAGCCTTTCTGGGAGGGTAAGGGTAAGCCCAAGGCACATTGGCCTAGTTAGCACTATAGATTCCATCTTTGCATCAAGCAGGTGTCCTTAGTATCGCTGGCACTAGGATCTACTGATATCCTCCTGGTGTCCCTGGAGGAGCCAGGAGTACTGGTGACGAGCAGGCCAAGCATCTCTGAGGAGGTGGGGGCTAAGCCTCTGGCATTTCCCCTCATGAGCCAAAGGAATGCCGGAGAAGCCCCAAGAACAATGGGGAGTTGACAGCCTCTCAGAGGATCTGTGACGTGGGCCCTACAGGGGGAATGCACAGCTGCTGGCCAGAACTCAGGGGAGCAGAGAGGGGTTGGCAGGGATACAGAGAGGCTGAGGAATCCTTGAAGGAGGAAGGCGGAAGCAGCTGGGATGACACCGATAGGCATTTCCCGCCTCAGGATGCCCTCCCGCTTTCTTCACTTCCACTGCAGCTGCAAAAGCAAATGCTGCAACTTCCATCCGGCCCCCGAAGTCCATTCTAGAGCTCGTGAGTTTTAGGGCCCCAGTGAGCCACCTCCACTCTTGCCACCTCACCCGATCCCAGAGGAAAACAGACAAATTGCTCACCCCACACAGAGTGCCTTCTTGGCCGAAAGGAAAGTGTGTGTCTGTTTAGCCCTTCTCTATCTTTGCCAAAAGTGAATAGTAGGGCATTTGGGCCTGGAAGGTATGCTTGCCTTCTAGCTCTCTCATTGAGGTGTACCAATCCCCCAAGTGATGCTATTCATTGCTTTGGCCTTCATCTTTCCTCTGGGAGCTTTGTTGAACAGTGTTTAGTCTCAGGCATATCAAAGCCTTTTTCTTTAAAGGCCCTCTTTTATTTCTCACCTTTGGACCTCATTTCAGGACTCTATAATTTTTTTTGTTGCTTTCTAACATATACTAAGTATGCTACTTTGGAGCATGATAATTTACCCCCATCAATTTGCAGTCACCGGGGCTACACCTCTCAGCTACTCTTAATGGGTATTCAAGGTTTCAGCTCGGAGAGGATAAGCAATTCCCAGCATAGCAGCTATATACCCTTCTCCTGTCCTACCAAAGAAAGGTCATTGGAAGGAGAATAATTCTACTCTTGGAATAATTCCAACTGCATCCTGCAGTGAAGATCATCATGGTGCAAAATCACACATAATGCCAAATAACTTCCTTACGAATTTCAATACTTTATTATGGCATCCTTTACCACTGTCCTGACTCTGCTGTCTGAGAGGGGTTCCTGCCTGTCATCAACTTTTCATTATTAGAACAAATGCCCGAGATAATCAACTTGTAAAGACTAGAGGTTTGTTCTGTTCTTGTGCTTTCAGTCCATAACCAACTGGCCCCATTATTTTGAGTCCATGGCAAGGTAGCACATCAGAAAGGGAGCATGTGGTGGAGAAAATTGTTCACCTCATCACTCAAAAGTGAGAGAAAGCAAGAAGATGACACTGGGGTCTCAGAAGGTCCTTCAAGAATTGTCCTCTATGCTGGTTGGCACAATAGCAACTGTGACCTTGACTGAATGGGAAGCTTCTAAGTAATTATTAGCAAAGCACACCTTTGGGTGTGTGCCTTAGGTTCTTTCCAGAGAGGATTAACTAAGGGGATGTTCTTGTTTTATTCTGCTGTTGTGATAAAGTAGTCTGGCCAAAACCAACTTAAGGGAGGAAAGGGCTTATTTGACTTACATTTCCAGGTCACACGCCATTACTGAAGGAAGTCTGGGCAGGAACTCGAGGAGGAACTGAAACAGATATCATGGAGGATTTCTGCCTACAGGCTCGCTCCCTGGCTTGTATAGCTAGCATTCCTGTACAGCCTGGAACCAGCTGCCTGTGGATGGTGCTGCCATAGTATTCTGGTCCTTCCTGCATCAATTAGCAATCAAAACAAAATCTCCCACAGAGATGATTCCATGCTAATATAAACTGTGCGACCTGTCAATTAAGGATCCCTCTTCTTGGATGATTCTGAGTTGTGTCAAGTGGACAACGAAAGCTAAGGAGCACAGGGAGAAGTCTTATTCTGAGTGTTGGACACACCATAGGCTGGAGCCAGGATGGGAGAGAAGGGGAGAAAGGAGAGAGCCATCAGAACAGTCGTGTTCTCTCTGCTTCTTGGCTGCCGTGAAGCCAAGAAGTTCCTCTGCCATGTGTTCCTTCCATCACGGTGTTCGGCCTGAGTGGGCGGGGACAAGAAGCCATGAGACTCCCAAAATCTTTTCTCTTGTACATTAACCGGTTAAGCATTTTGTCATACTGACACTAAGTCTGCTTACTACAGCTCCCAGTGACCCAAGTTCCTTCTGCTAGGTCCTACCTTTTAAAAGCTTTACTGCTTCACAACAATGCCACATTGGGTACCAAGTCTTTAAGACATGGACCCTTAAGGAACACATAAGAATGACCATACAGAAGACGGTCCTCCCACAGATGCTTGAACCCAGTTAGTATAGTAATGACCATAGGTGTGCCAGGCAAGTGATGCTTGGCTGGACCTCCATAGATCATTAGGAGCAGCCTGCTCACCACCCTGCCAACCAGCTGTGTGCTAACTCAGGGTCAGCTGTAAAGTTGCTACAAGACTGGAGGAGCAAGATTAAGGACACACTTCTAGAAAAACAGACACCTTGGAGTCCTTCAGCAGGAGACCTGGTACCATAACAGGATCATTTAAAAAGGAGAGAAAAACTTTGTTTTTCTCATTGTCCTGGAGACTGGGATGTTCCAAGGCATGTTGACAGCATCTGGCTTCAGTGTTGTGTGGAGGGCTTCCCATGAGGGCAAGTGACAATGTGCAAAGTAACCACACTGTTTTTAAAAGAAGCAACAACCCTCTAATAAGAATGAACATATGCCTGTCAGAACAAACCCGCTCCTTTAATCCATTCATGCACGCTGTACCTGCCAGGAAGCCTTTCTTCTCAACACTTCTGCACTGGGAATTAATGTTCCAACACATGGAATTCCAAACCATAGCAGAGGAAAAGGTGCTTAGAAATCAATGAAACTTGTGCTGTGTAGAACAAGTACTATCAGCCACATCTGGCTACAGAGCGTTTGAAATGGGGCTATTGCAGCAGATGTTCTCTAAGAGTAAATTAGACACCAGAATAACATGAAAGTCACATTAATCCTCTTTGTATTGATTATACATTAAAACTATGGCATTTTAATATTTTATACATATTTAAATAAAATAGACTGCCAAATATATAAAATTACAATGTGTGTGTGTGGGGGGGGTGGAGAGATGGCTTCGTGGTTAGGGACACTTGCTGCTCTTCCAGAGGTCCTGAGTTCAGGTCCCAGCAACCATGTCTGGTAGCCCATAACTGTCCATAAGCTCAGTTTCAGAGGATTCCACTGAAAAATAAAATAAAATTTAAAACATTCACAAAGGGACAGAAGGATCTCTTTGAAGTGGAACAATGCATTTACTCTCTGATTGTGATCATGGTCTTACAGATGCGGACATATATATCAGACTGAACACGTCCAGTGTGTGCCAACTGTGCAGCAGTAACACTGTGAAAAAAATCCTCAGTACCTTTGCCATTTCTTCACTAGAGGATGAAAGAACTAATTTTACCTCTTTTTTTTCCCCCAGTGAAGTACTAGGACATTTTGAATTATACACGTGACTTGCATTGCATTTCTATTAAGCAGGGCCAACCTCGAAGTTCTGGTTAATTTTACAGATCATAAAACTAAGGTGCAGAAAGGAGGAGCCCGTTCACACAGTGAGATGAAGAAAATGTTTTCCCCTAACAGCTAGCATCAGCATCTACAGAAGCAGAATATCTGCCAAAACCTTGAAGTATTCTTTTAAGGGTAGAAAAGGGATACCTGTCCTGGCTTCCACACCTGCAAGACATACCAAGGCCCCAGGAGGTAAGAGAAAACTTTGGAACAAAGTTAGATATCTTGAAGGAAAACAGCAGGGAACAGTGAAGAAAAGAAGTCAAAAGACCCAGACATAAGTCGAGGTACTCCTATCAAAGATTTTTCAGGAAGGTCTTATTTTCTCATTGTTCTTCAGAAGAACAGACAAAAAAAAAAAAAAAAAACAAAAAAAACAAGGTTTCAAACCTTCATCAATATGGTAGGAACAGAGACCATGGCTCCAAGGCTCCAAACCACAGGAACTGAACTGAGGTGGGGATGGGGCAAAGACGACCACAAGATAAGTTTCCCTATTATTTCTTCACCCCATGAAACTGATAAATATTATGGGTGGGGCTGTCTTGCACTGACCTGGTGATCTAGGTCTCAGGGAGTGTGGGAGCTTGGGGAAAACTCAGGAATCCAGTTGGGTGATTAGAAAGGCAAAGGCAAAGAACAGAGACTGTAGATTTATCACCTCCCACCTCTTGATTTGACAGGTGGATAATAATAAAAAGGGATCAGGGAAGCAGCTATGGCATGCAAAGGCAATTCCCACCCCAATGCTAGGTGTTTCAAACAAACAAACAATCAAACAAACAACAAACCAGGCACAGTTACTTGAAGCCTATAGAGAAGACATTTCAACAAGAGATAGCACAACGGACAGAAATCAGATAGCAGGGTAGATGGAGGATACAGGGACTTGGGGGAGCACTGAGAAAACAGTTCAGCAGAGTGGTAGAGCCCAAGACCACCTTCACTGGATAATGGGCCTGCCTGATTCACAGAACTTTTAGGTATGTCTAGAATCCTCAGGGAGAAGGCAAAAGGGGAAGACAAGCAGATAGCATCTGGAGGTACAAGTTCACCAGGGACTGAGTAAGATGTTTAAGAAGGATACTACTTTCATTTCCTGGAAAGATGTGCACTGAAAAATCCTGAGCTGAGGCATAACACTGTCTAGACTGGCTCAGAGTATCTCATAAGGACCAACAGGGCATCATGTGATGGAGGCCGCTGATATGTGGATCTCCACAACTTGTTAGGGATGAGTGAAGTCTAGCTTGTGGCGTCCTCCTGAACATAGATAAGTTCTGAGTGAATGTGTGTTTGTTGTTGACCGTCACATGACCATGTCAGGGACCACCTAGTGCCTTGCCTAAGACCCACTGTAATAGTAAAACCTTCTCTGAGTCAGACTCAGCGAAATGGCAAATCCTTCCTCTGGTCCAAATACCAATGTTAGGAACAACCGACCTTTAGCTAAAATCAGTGCATGCAGAGACTCTGAGTTACAGGTTCTTTCTCCAGGATGACTGCAACCCGAAACTGTTCCCATACAAAGGCCTCCTATCAAGATCAGCTAACCTGCCTCCTCCTCCATCAGTTGAATACTATAAACCCACCACATCCTCTATTCAGATGTATAAATTATGAGTGCTGAGTTTCAGGACTGCTTTTTCTGATATGTCTCTATCAGAGTGCACGGCCCACCTGACCCGAGCTTTCCTGTGCATGTGTCTGTCCTTTATTCATTTCCTCATAGTCAGAAAAAGCTCAAATCCATGTAGCTGTGGCACATTCTCATAGGTCCTGTCCTGTAATCTCTCCTTTTCACTCCCATTAGATTCTTCACCAAAGACTCATTGAACATGTATTAGATGTAGGCCCTGGGAAAGTTATGGGGAAGGGTGGATGATCCTTAGTCCCCAGGTCACTAATCTATTGATACACATTGTTATGATACCATGTCATTAGCTCCTCAAGAAATATCCAATTAAAAAATGTGGGAGGACATTTTCCCTGGGGTGGGTCAGGAAGACTGCACAAAGGACCTAGCATTTGATTTGGGCCTCAAACGAAGGCAGGAATTGCATGTTCTTAATACTCTACAAAGGTGCTGATGATATATCAGACTGTCTTTTTAAAAAGAACATTAGATTAAGTCATTTTATTGTATATGTATGGATGTTTTGCTTTTCTATATGGATGTGGATGTACCATGTGTGTGTCTGGTACCCCTGGATATTAAAAGAAGGCATTAGATTAGCTAGAACTGGAGTTACCGATGGTGGTAAGCCACCAAATGGGTACTGGAAATTAGATGCAGGACCTCTGCAAGAGTCACAAGTGCTCTTAACCGCTGAGCCATCTCTCTAGCCCCATGCCGTCTTTTTTCTATGTGTACTGTGAATGAGTAATCTAGACTTACCACAATCCTATGAAGTCAGCGCCCTTCTGGTCCTCATTGGACAGGTATAGAGATAGAAGCTTCTGGAGGCTCTTGAGTCACTCGAGACTGCACAGCTGGTTAGGGCTGGAGCCCAGAAGAAACTTAGCAGATCCCATGCCATCGCTACTGGTCAGACTACCCCTGGGATGGGCAGAGATAGGATGAAGGTGGGAGGTACAAGCTAGGACTTGAATAATCAGAGTCAGGGAGGGATCCAAGGGTACCTGGCATCTCATGGAAAGCAGAGATTCTCTGGAGGGCTTTAGGTACTGGGTGGTACCTGAAGGGGAAGTCACCCAAGAGCAGGTAGAAAAAAAGTAGTTTCAAGCTACATCTTCAGGTACCCAAGAGCAAAGTGTGTCATAGGGCTTTGGAGGACTCACCAGCAGCATCATTCATTCACTTTGACTTGAGTCAAACAAGGAGCAGTCCCCTCCCTTACCTTCCCCAGATGCTGCATATTTCCCAAAGGGCCTCCCTACGCCCCACTGACTATCCACTAAGCTCTAAGGCCAATGTTCATTTGAGGACAAGAATGGAAAATCCATCATACTCCAGGCAGGAAATTCCACAGTGAAGGCCCTTGAGCTTCACCCCTGCAGCAGGAGCCATCCCCCCATGCAAGACAGGTCCGTTCCTGTTTTGTTTGTTTGAGGGCTGGATGTTGTTAGTCCCTGCTTTGCCTGTGTTTATGTCAAGGAATGTTTACCATCAGAAAACAAAGTCCAGGCCAGGGTTGGGCCACTGCAGCCCACTGTGGGGCCCTTCCCTCTGGCATTTCCGGGCTCGCTCCCTCCAGATGGATTTCTCAATTGAACAACATCAAAGATCTTCTCTTCTAGCCTTTCTCTCATCTTCAAGGGACTGTAGTGCTGAGAGGAAGCCATTTGATTCTCGAAGCAAGGTAACATTAGGTTTGACGTCCCTGCCTGACTCCATCCTGAATGACAAAGTGAATAAATAGTCTTGCCCACGGCACCCAGTAAGCAGCAACACGGAATGCCAGGCTTTCCCCCTCAGGCCTCTCCTAGGATGCATCCATTTTCCTGGAGGCCAGGGTCAGGCCTTGGAAGGTAGTCTGGGAGAGCACTAAATTGGATCTCAGAACTGGTCTGCAAGACCTGAGCAGCAACTCCACCTGCCTCCGGTAGTGGCATCTTCATTTTGCAGATGAAATGGCGGTGGTGGGAGTGGTCTAAAGATGGGAGAGAGTGGAGGAGTGGTGCTAAAGATCAAGTCTAGAAAAAGAACAGATTGAGAATCAGGGAACAAGGACTACACACAGGGCCGCGGCGGCCATCTTGATGCCTTTTCTTTTTCTCCTCAGGTCTCTGTCTTGGAGGTTTGACCTCTGGCCCGGGGCCAAACTAACCTCTCTTTTACTCTTTCTTCATCAACAACAGGTTCCTGCTAAATCCATCTTCTTCACAGTTCAGTATAAGCCTCTTTGTCTGCCATGGGTCTTACTGTGTTTCCCCTCCCCATAGGCTGCACTGGTTTTGCAAATATCGCCAAATAGTTCATAGGTTTCCCAACACCCTCCTATGTGAGTGAACACAATCCATTAGAGCAGACTTCCCTCTATTTTTGCGTCTCCCACTTTTCCTTCCATTCAGTAAGCGACACCATGTTGGTCAATGAGATAGTGACGTAATCTAGCAGGTTCCTCACCAACACGGAAATCAACCGACCACTTTGGTTAGCAGTGACTGAGGGCGGAGACAGTGAATGAACTAGTAGCAAATAGAACAGAATAAAAGAGAGGATAGAAAGAGGGCTGGGGCTATAGCTCGGTTGGTAGAGTACTTTCTTAGTATCCACAAAGCCCTGGGTTTGATAGCTATCACTTTATTAACTGGATATGGCAGTACATGCCTGCAGCCCCCAGCACTCAGAAGATAAGAAGATTTGGACTTTAGGGCCATCCTTCTACACCATGAGTTCAAGGCCACCCTGGACTACATGAGAAATAAGTAAGTACGTAAATAAATAAGAGTAAATACTGTTCAGAGGGCAAAATGGACTTACATAAAAGGTCAGACACCAAGTATAGGGTTAGGTTGATGTTTTCGTTCAGGTTTATCTGATGCCAGAGTCAGGCTCAGAATCAAGGTATTGTGCTGACTAGTGAAAGAATGTGATTCTCTGACAATGACCTCATTAGCATTGCCCTGAAAGCAAAAGACATTCTAAATCTTTGAAATAGAAGATTGAGATGTATAACCTCTTACACATGCACACACATACACTGAGTATGGGAGAGAACCCCTTTAAATGGTCCAGCTCTTCAACAAGTGACTGCAGTTTAGAGGCTGATGGGGGAAACACCAAAGATACCAACTAGTAAACTGAGAAGTCAGGCAGATAGCAAGGTGTTTGTCTTTGCAGCTCTCTGCCTGTCCCTTCAGCTTGGTGACTTCTCAGGCTCAGGGGTGAGGTTTGCCCTTTGGGTACAGCCTCTTATGCCAAGCCTCATCCAAAAGTCCACAAAGGAAAAAGATCCACCTAGGCCATGCCAGGCCAGTGTAGAAGGCCTTGTGTATACTAAAGTATGGGGCCTGGCTCCTAGGGGCAGCCCCGCACCCTCTCTTTCTCGGTAACACCTTCCCTGGCCACCATATTTAAAACTCCCATTCCAAGTCTCCTTCTCTGTTCTATTTTTCTCCAGTGATGTTTATCACCAAGAGACATTTCCACATGTTCATTTTCTTCGTCTTCTGCCCCTCTCGACTGCTCTGTGCACAGCTGTTGCATTCACGGCTAGAATCTCAGAAGCAGGAGCTGTACCTGGCACCCAGCTGGCCCTCAGGAAGGAGCTGCTGCCTGGGTGAGGTCACGGCTTCAGCTGTTTGTGAGCTGTGCAGGACACTGTTCACACTGTAACACTCCGAGGCTATTCTTCAGGGGGAGGCGTGGGGTTTAAAGCAACCTCTGTAAGTCCACTAAGATGGTCAGTGTGAGATCCTAACTTCAGTCTTGCATACATGACTTCCCTGCTGAGATCTATGTGCTTAGAGAAGGGCTGGGGTTCAAAAGTTTTCATCAGGTATGAAACGGATGCAAAACCCCAGCAGTATCAGGGCCATTGTTTACCACAACTGTCTGCAGACAGGATCTAAACTGCAGGAGGAGTTGATGTAGCACTTCCTAAGCAACCCGGCTCAACAATAACTACAACACAAACGGGAATTCCCCAGGTTAGTGACTAATAATAGCTCATTTTGCACTAGCCAGCTGTGTGACCTCGGGCAAGTTATTTGACCTCTCTGAGCTTTAGTAGTCTCATATGTGAAAAGTAGGCTTCTGAGACTAAGATGAATTAAAAGAACGAAGGTGTCTGGAACAATGCATAGTGCATGGAAAACAGTATATAAACATTATTGTTTGTAGTGTTATTTGGAGATCATAAGTGTCTCAAGAGAGGACCTATAATCCCATGTGGCTAGTAAGCTGTGGGAGGAGACCTTGATGATCTTGCGGATAGTCAGATCACTATGAGTTGACCCAGGAGCTTTGAAAGATGAAAATGATCCATCCTGCAAAGACCTGGGGGAAGAACTTTCCAGGCACAGGAAACAGCAAGTGCAAAAGTCCAGAGGTGTCAAAGGGCTTGGGGCTTTCCTGGAATGGCACAGAGGCCATTGTTCCTGGGTAGCTGAAGGGTCATTAGCTGGGAGCGGCAGGTATGAACTGATCCCACAAGGCTTCACAAGCCACCGCAGAGGGAGGGCATACAGGGCCAGGAGCACGAGGGCGGTCTCATAGTGCTGAGAACATTCCCTATAGCAACTTGTCATGGCACTTTGCACAATCATCCACGTTCTATATCCTGTCAGGAGAAAGATGTGGCCCGTCATCCATTTCCCGGCCTGGGTTTTGGACATCTCGGAGCAGTAAAGAGTCTCCATCTCAGATTTTATCAGCTTAGACTTCACACTCATTCACACAAAAACTGAGCTTCCGTTTTTGTTTGCTCATTCTTCCTCCCCTCCCCCCCAAAGTTCCGATCTCTGGTAGTCCAGGCCAGCCTTGAACTTGATGGATATGTGGCTGAGGATGAATTTGAACTCCTGATCCTCTTGTCCCCAACTCCTGAATGCTGGGATTACAGGTATGTGCCTTTGTGTCTGGCTGAGGCTGGGCTTTGTGACAGTAAGCTTGCTCTGCTGCCTCCTTAGGCACCCAAGAAAGCCAAGCTACCATGATGAGAAGAGCAAGCTTTGCAGTCTGTCTGAAACCACACTGGGCAGCTGGGTAAGCTGGGCAGTTTACATGGTAGGCAGGTACCCCACATGGTAGGCAGGTACCCCAGGAGTGCTCCTTGGCATCAGTGTCTTACACTACTACAATTCATGTGATATGCAGAGGTGAATGATGGGACATGTTGGACATCCTGGCTTTTTTTTTTTTTTTTTTTTAGTTTTGAAGACAGTCTTGCTATGTAGTTCAGGGTAACCTTGAATTTACAATCCTTCTGAGTCACCCTCCCAAGTGTTGGGGTTACAGGGAATATGGGCAGGTGTGTTATCACACACTTTATAATCTGCCCCCTTTCTGTTGCATTTCCTACCTGACATTTTAGAATTGTCCTCTGAACTTCAAAAACTCTGTACAAGACTCAACCTAAGAGCACAGTATACGGTAACGATTATATGCAACAAATATTCTTTTGTTACCCTATATATATCCCAGCATTCCTTGCAGTTCAGTTTTGGCAACATATTAGTTCTGACTGAGGAAGAGTCAATGGAACTACTGTGGGATATTCTTGGTGTTGGGAATATAATGCTGTGACGGGGGTGGGGACCTTTGGTGGCTCAAGCCAAGGTTCACCCCTGAGAAACCATGCCATGCAACAGATCTGGTGTAAAAGGGGTTTATGGGGGAAAGGGGGAGGAGTGGGGACCTAGGGAAGGGGTAGAGGCAGCAAGAGAGCCATGTAGATAGGCAGGCAGATGGGGCCAGAGTCATGAGAGCAGAGAGGGGGCAGGCAAGGGGAGAGAGGGGGAGGAGGGAGAGCTAGAGATGGATGGATGGAGATAGATAGATAGATAGATAGAGAGAGAGAGAGAGAGAGAGAGAGAGAGGGAGGGAGGGAGGGAGGGAGGGAGGGAGGGAGAGAGAGAGAGAGGGAGGGAGGGAGGGAGGGAGGGAGGGAGGGAGGGAGAGAGAGAGAGAGAGAGAGAACAGGCCAGAAACAGAGACAGGTGGAGTTGTGCTCAGGTCTCTTTTCTGACTGTGCAGACCTGGCACACCTGGCACACCTGGCACACCTGGTGGTGGGTGGCAGGTGGCAGAAGATAACATAAGTGCTGGGTCCCTGAGAGCAGGCCAGTGAAATCACCTGTACAGTAACAACTGGGCATGGTCATCAAGAGTTACCGTGCTGCTGTGGGCTGGCTTATATTCCCCAAAGGAGCTTCCTTAGAGTGTCTGGATCTGGAGCTAAGAACTAAAGGTAAATAAACTCAGAAATGTGAGGTCCTGATGCAGTACCATTAGCGCTATTAGCAGAGGGTATCTTTATCTTTTTCAGGTCAGGATGCAACAGAACGACACCATCTGCATGGCGGGCAGCTGGTCCTGCTTAGACACAAAACCTTCCACTGCACTGATGGTGGACTGACTTCCCAGGTTTCAGAACCAAGAAATAGATGCTACATGGCTAAGTGGTTAAGCCCTAGCTTTTGGCTGTTATGGCTAGGACTCTCTGCTTCCCCACGTCTCTTTTGGCCTTGGTTTGGAGTTCTTGGAGGCCACTGGTTTCAAACACATAGCTTCCCTAGCTGTTTTTCAACCTCTGTGAGACTGTGTGAGGAAGAAAAAAGCCTTTTCTATACACCTTGATTTCAGGGTGTTTGTTAGTGCAGCTTGACCTACTGTATACAGACGGCAGAGGAAAGGACATACCACATCACTTCTGTCCAAACAAGAACAGAAGTAGGTTAAGTGGTACCCACAATTCTCCCTAGGATGTCTAGCCTCCACAACTGAGGTGGGGAGGGAGAGGGGTGTGGGGGGAAATCACAAGTCCTGGGAACCAAGACTTGTAAACTTTGCTTCTTGGCTGTTTAAACCTCTTGGAGGAACTCATCAACATTTCAAACATGAAAACAAGGGCAGAGCTGGACATGGTGGGGAGGTAGAGCATTGTTTCTAGAAAAGCCCATTCAGATGCAAACCACTTCCTTGGGGGGGGGATTCCAGTCTTCACCTTCTGGGACCCCAAAAGCCCATTCTTCAGGGCTTTTTTTTTTCAGGAGGGGGCTGAAAGGACAGGTCCAGGGCTTCGGAGCTGCCCTGGTCACAAAGCAGAAAGCTGATTGACTGCACACCTTGGCCCAGTTAGGCCTCTGCTGCCCCGTGAGGAAGTCTGTGTATCTATCCAGAGTAGAAGGTCTATGCAGCTACTTGGGCTTCCCTGCGACTTCTCTGTCCTTGCTGTAGTCTTTTGGGCCATGCCATCTGCATAACTACGTCTTTAGATCATTTGTGGGAAATGGGGTGGGGTGGGGGTTAAAAATGGGGATCTTGTTCAATTTTATTTTTGTGAAGACTGACCTATAAGAATCTTCTTCCATCAGAAGATGCTTTCCAAAATCTTTTCTCCATCTAAGGCTAGACTCAAGCCCAAGCCCCCTTAAGGAAACCTTTCTGTATTGCTCACTGACCTCCTAATAAGACAGGTTATAACTGATGGCTTCCATCACTACACAGTACTGGCTCATTTTGCTTCTACTCTGTCTAATCTGATCCTCTTCCCCACTTTGGACCCAGGGAAATATGTTCAGAGGAGGAAAGCGACTTATCTAGACCTGCACAGGTAGAAAGCAAGCATTTCTTACTCCAGGCCTTCCTACTACTCAGGGCTCTGTACTGTTCCCAGAAGCTCAGCCGCCTGTTCTAACCTGTCTTGAATTGCTCCGAAACAAAACCAAGACTAGACAAGTGGACTTTAAATTTCCTTTAACTGTTGTATTTTCTCAAGGTCTTGGAGGGGAGGGATGGTTGTTTGTAACTAATCAAAACTTAGCTAGATGTGGTGGTGCATGCTTTTAGACCTAGCATTCAGGAGACAGAGGCAGGTGGATCTACATGAGTTCGAGACCAGCCTGATCTACAAAGTGAGTTCCAGGACAGCCAAGGCTACACAGAGAAACGCTGTCTCAAAACAAAACCAAGCAACAAAATAAAAACAGCAACAACAACAAAAACAAAACCTTGCCTCTTCTTTGGAAAGGACTCTAGAGTTAATATTGGTTGTATACCTGTGTAATACATCTATAATCTCTTCTAAATCATCACCACATTCCTGAGACGTAGTGTATAGGCAAGGAAGCTCAGAGTTTTTGACATGCAAGGAAAATGCATCTGGTGAACCAATGCAACTTGCTTCCTTCATCCCACGGTGCTACTTCCTTGCTAATGGGTCCCTACTTTTGCTTCTCCCCTGGCAATTTGGTATGCTAAGTCTTAATAATGGTGCTCACCTAATCTCCAGGCTCTGGTATTGGAGCCAAAGCACAGCAAGTTGTTCAGTGGGCATTTACCAGAAGGGTGTGAGTGGGTTCCCTGGAGACCCTGGGACTGGTAAGCAGGCCTCACAACTGAGGACAAACCTTAACAAAGATGTGCTGAGAAACTTTCCACAACAGGACAGCCCAGCTTCTCCCTAGGAACTCATTAAGAGTCTCTACGGCTTTCATCATCTCCTCCCCTTGATACAAGTGGAAAGTCGGGGACGTCATAGGATCGGGAGACTCTGACCTAGCTTTGTCTGTTCTTCCCCCACCCCAGCACCCAGAGAGGTGACGAGGTGCCACGAGTAATGCCACCCAGAAGGGCAGGGCTTGAGCTTTGAAGAAGGAAGAACGGCAGATCTATCAAAACCTCACGCCCGGCTAGGCATCTGCTTGGAGCTCTGGCCTCTGTCTATATATGAGAGCAAGGCAAGAGGCAACTGGAAAGGTCTGGGCAATGAGCACCGTAGCAGGGCCCGTGGCCAGCCTGGGTGGTTTTCCTGCCATCAAGGAGCCACCTCAGAAGATAGCATGTCTGGGTTGTTCCATCCACGAACACTGGCCCTCTGGAAGGAGGATCAAAATGTATATTAGAGATAAACGTGTGTGTGTGTGTGTGTGTGTGTGTGTTCTTCTGATTGCCCTGGATCCATCTTATCTTCTTCTAAGAACCTGTATGGGCGTCTGCCTCCTCCAGGCTCCTCCGAGGACAGGCTGGCCCAGCGCTGGGGGAAAAAGGACTAGGGTATGGAAAGAAGAGCCCAAGCCCCACTCCACCATAGCAAACTTGGTGCCTTTCCTCCATCTGCATTTTAGGGACAGCCCCTCTCCTTTAGGGCAGCAGTGAAAAGGACATGGGGTCTTGCCTGCGGAACTCTGGACTCCAGGCCTCTTGATACCACTACTCACTGGTAATCCTCCCTGAAGAAAATCTCCTGACCTGTGATCTAGTCCTCCACACGCATTGATTTCCTGGTAACAAGGAGTTAAGTAGAAATAGGGAGATTTCTCTCAGCTGTGTGAACAGAGGCGATTGAATCAACCGCCTTCTTAAGTTTCCTTCCTGTTTCCTGTTTCCATGATTTAAAAACAAAGCAAAACCAAACAGCAGAAAATTTTCTCTTTGAAACTGACGCGGAGAGCCAAGTCAGGTTTCGGGACTCCATTTCCCCTACAGCCCCGCCCACCAGACAAAAGTAAGCTTATACTGTCCTCTGGCGGCCACTACTGTTACTGCACTCACTTCTCCTGGCCTATGAAAGCTTCTGCTTTAGAATCAATACTTCATTCATTCACACCTCTTAGTTCATTCACACCTCACATTTTTATTGATTGCTCCGCGCTGGCCAGCAGCTGTGCTGTGTGTACCGTGATAACAAAGATGAAGAAGACTTAAATACTTCCTTTAAAGAGGCTACACTTCTATTGGAGAAATAGACACCGATTTTAAAAAGATAATTTTATTTGTATTTGTGTGTATGTATGTATGTACGTAGTTGCACGTGCGTTTATATGTTGATCCATCCAGCTGACCCACATAGGTTGCTTCAATAGGAAAATGAATATAAAGAGACATTTAAATGTTGGGTCGTGTTGTGCTTGGGAGGCAGTTGAGAGGTACGGAGAAGAAAAAGGACATGTTTGTTAAGCTTCATTTTAAAAATTACATTGTTGGTACCTGTTATTCCCTCAAGATAAATAAATTATTTTAAAATTAAATTTAAAGTTATCATACCAATTAAAGGACTATGGAATTGTCACATGTGTGCGCGTGTGTGTCATTATCTGTTGTTCTTTCCACCTGCCCTCCTCTTCCTGACACCCTCCTTCCCCCAGGCAGTCGTTTCCTCTTTGGTTTTTGGGTCACCTGTACTCCATGACTCTTTCTACCTCTCTCCCCTTACTATCGCATCTTCTCTCGCAGTCTCCGATGCCCCTCCTCACACACACACAGGAGACAAAGCAGGAAGGGTTTGTCTTTCTGAGGCTGGCTCATGTCACTGAATGCAATATTCTCCAGGTCCTCTTCCTTCTCTCATGTCACGTCTACTATGTATATTGTACTATTTTCCAGTTTACATGTTGACGGGGATTTAGACTGGTTCCATCTTCTGCCTATTGTGAACAATACAGCAATAAACATGGATGATGACTGAGAGTCTTCTGGGCACATACTCAGGGGCAGGCTCGATCATTTTGTTAGTTTCAGTGCATTGAGGGACCCCCATATTTACACCAGTTCACATCTCGCACAATATGTAAAGGTTCTCTCCCCATATCCTTGCTAGCATTAAAAAAAAAAAAAAACCCTTTGTTTTTATTTTGTGTGGATGGATATTTACCTGCCTTTATGCAGGTGTACCACGTGCATTCCTAGTACCCATGGAGTCTAGAAGAAGGTGTTAGATTCCTTGAAACTGGAGTTATAGGTGGTTGTGAACTGCCACATTGGTACCTGGTTTTCTGCAAGAACAGCAAGCGTTCTTGCCACGTAGCCACGTTGCTAGCCCCAGCAGTTGTCTTTTAATAGCCGCTCTAAGTGGGTCTAGATGAAATCTCAAAACCAATTTTAATTTGCACTTCCCTGATGGGTAAGGATGCTGACACTTGTAAAAATATTTATTGTTCATTTGTATTTCTGTCTGTTTTGAGAATTTGCTGTTCAGTTCATTGGCGCATGTATTAATTGGGGGTGGGTGGGGTTTGGTGTTTACCTTTTGCATTTCTTCATACATCCTAGATATCCATCCCCCATCTAATGTATAGTTGGCAAAGACTTTCTCCCATTCTGGAGGGTGTCCGTCAGACTCTGCTGTTTGTTTCTTAATTTCATGCAGCCCGGTTTGTCAGTTCTCAGTCTCGAGTCCTGTGCTACTATCCTGTACCTCCTTAGTGAAAGTCGATGCCCAAGTCTTTGTCTTGGAGCGTTTCTTCTGTGCTTTCTTGGAGCCCTTTCAAAGCTTCAGGTCTCACGCTAAGGCCTTCTATTCACTTTGAACTTTGGTTTGTATTAGGGTGAAAGACGGGGGATCTAGTTTCACTCTTCTTCCTGTAAGCACCTAGTTTCCCCAGGACCACTTGTTGAAGACGTTGACTTTTTTTTTCTAGTATATATTTTTGACACCCTTGCCAAAAATCTGGCACCTATAGGTGCTTTGGTTTATTTCAGGGTCAATCCTCTATTCTAATCCTTTTCTCTGCATGTCTTTTGTTGTGTGCCGGTGGTAGCGGTTGCTGGATGGATGACTTTGAATTCTTCAGGTAACTGGACAGACTCGGTACATGTCAAAACAAAGAAGCACATTTGGAGGAGTATAGGGCATTTGGTATGTTGGGGGGCATAACGTGGATTTGGGGTAATGAATGAGATGAAGATGAGGGCTGGGAGGCATGTGAAAAGCTTAGACCTGATTCCTGGGTGAGCAGCGATTTTGTGGCATTGAGTAAGTCAGTGACAAGGGCCATCTCTGAATATCTGCAAGTTCCTCTTGGCTGCTTTGTAAGGGATGCTGGGCTGTGAAGCTCTTGGTCTGGTTGCTAGGTTTAGAAACAAAACAAAAGGGAAAAAAGAGAAACAAACAAAATGAAACACAGATGGTCTAGTTACACTTGAGCTTCACAGAGAGAACGCTTTAAGTGTAAGTGTGGTCCAAATGTATAGTACAAGACAGGCTGAAACTGATTCTGTGTGTCTGAGATTCAGATTCAGCTAGGTAGCTTATACTCTGCCATCCCTGTCTTAGAATCGTCACACAGAGGTGACAGTTAGTGGCTTGGGCTACGATGGAGGAAGAGAGTGAATAGAAGTGGGAAAGAGCTTGGGATGACAAGTATGTGGGATCATGAAACAGAAGGAGGTGTCGAACATGACAGTGTCCAGTTTTGTCATCTACCCACCCCACTCTCTGAGGTCAAGTGCTCTCTAACAACATGTTAAAGAGCTATGGAAGGCAGGAGGACAGCCAGGGTCCTGACATTTCTAGTCCGGCTCTGCCTCCTGTTCATTTTACATCATGGGCTTGTCTCAGGTTAACTGTCTTGCAATGAATGCAAGGAGGAGGCTCCCAGACCAGGTCCCCGAGTGCTTATGGGACAAGGCAGGACAAAGTGACTTGGGACTGGCTTCTAGACTGGTGGAAAAGCTTTACACTGGGGAGCAGAGATCCTGTTCCTGCAGTTGGCCGTGCATCAAGAATGTTTCTTGCTCTTAAGATTTGGGGTCCCACATTTTCTTGACAGCCTGCTGGTAAAGAGCCCAAGGTAACATCTGTTGAATCAGCCATGCCCTCAGCTCTCCATGCTTGGGAAGACTGAATTGCTCAGACTCTTCAAAATCACCAGCCTTCTCTCACAGACCCTACCCTGCGAACAGAGTTACTTGTGAACACTTCCACCCGGAGAACTGACGGGAGTCTCACAAGGCGGGATAGGCATGTGGCCAGCCCAGGTGTCTAGGCTGGCCACCACAACAGATAACTGCCCAGTTCTCCAATATCCCACTCTCCCTTCTGGAGTCACAAGAAGTCAAAAAGAACCATATATCTCCTCCACAGAGGAGACTGGGTGTATGTAGTAAGAAGCAATTCTCGAGATTCAAAGAATGGGACGTGAGAGAAACACAGGCAACAGGGGACTCTGTGGGTTGGCACTCTTGACTGTTCTCATTACCAGAGTTGTTAGCTTGGGCCTTAACAAGCCAGGCTTAGCAATTTGTCTTCAATAGGTAAACTAAGAAAATAAGGAGCAGTGAAAATTCACAGGAGAAAGGTGTTTTACACATGTGTTTAATGCCATCACATTAAGAAAAGGGACAAAAAGGCCTAGTAGCTCTGCTTCTCCATGTCCATCTTCCGGATACTGTCAGGTAGACTTAAGGAGAGGGCCAGAGATATGTATAACTAAGCCGTTCCAGTCAAGATATGACGTCACCCATCGCTGACCCTTCATTGTCTGCTTGGGCTCTACCTTCTCTCTCCTGTAAGTTGGTCTGACAAGTTGTCAGAGCTGTGTGGAATCTTGAGAGATAAGTTCCTTCTTTGGTTGGCACCATGGCCTCAGCCTTTCCTTTTACCAGCATGTATCTCCCATGGGAAAGATTTTTAGAGGTCCGGTGTTTCAATTGACGTATAGCCAAAGGGAGGGTCTCCAGCTTCTCTTTAGAGTATTTTTATTCCTGTCAGGATGACCACACCCTGAAAGAGCTGCAAAAGACTGCAAAGGGAGCCCAACTCAGGAAATGCAGCATCTTTCCTTGCTCCCAGACAACAGGAGGTACACAGGCTTTGAAGCAGAGGCTGAGGTAATCACTGTAGCCATGTCTCTCCCCTCTGCCCCTCCCTCTGCTTCAGGTGTCACCTGGCTGAGAGGAACAGCATGCCCCTTTGCTTTTGACCATGGTTGGGTTGGTGTCCTAATTTCTTGAGCCAAGGCATGGACTAAATACAAAATTCATCATGTGGTGTAACTTTAAACTGAGTAATAACAACTCTCCAAGTGTCTGGACACACTGAAGGAAGTCAAAAATGCAAGGTCTTTTTCAAATGACTTCTAATACTTTGCAGGTTTGAGTCTCTCCAAGGATCACCCTGCTGGCTTCGCTCTCAAGTTCCCATCTCATGTCCACAGGGTCTGTAGTTGTCTACTTGAAAAATGAAGCAGGGATCACTTCATCTTTTCTGGGATTACTTCAGTTCCTGGAGCAAATCCACGGCCTGCAAGTGCTCCAGAATGTGAGCCTCTGGGGGGTTGGTGAATCAGGGGTGGGCGGCGCCATTGTCATGACCCCTGAGTTATGCAACACCCTAGCTATATTCTAGGAACCCCCTGGCTAAGAAGCCTGTGCTCTTCTTGTGTGAGATCCATTTCTTGTATGCGCCTCTGGCCTGCTCTGCTCCCCCTGAGATCATCAGCTTTAGCCCTACTTCCTGGCCAGTTCCAAAATGTACACGTTGTATATACACATTGTTGGCTCATCTTCTCGCCAGCCAAGGGGTCTGTTTGCTGTATACTAGCTCCATCAAACCCCACTCCAACCCCCCAGTTCCCACAAGGCATTTGCTTATCTTCTGTGTCTCTAAACTGATCATCCATCCAGGGACCTCCTCAGGCAGAGGAAACTCCCCAGTCTGCAGCGGTGGGAACTGATCTTGTTCTCAGTGTATGGGATGGATCCAACTCTGGAATCTTCCAGATGGCTATCCGGTTGTCCCAGCATTGTTGATTGAGTGCAGACATGAGAACCAGTTCAGTACAAAAAGAGGCACGCAGGGACCGAGAAGGAGTGTGGGAACTGCAGGTGCGACATTTCATAGTCGCTCCATGCTCGCCCTGGATGTGAGGGATGAGGGGCGAAATGGCTGCTCCGAACCATACTTGTTATCACTTTTTGTTGGTCTTCTGAGCATTTATGTATGGATTCTTTTGAGTTAAATGTTGGATGGAACAGACTTGCTTCCCAAAGCCTGTGCTAAAGGGTCCAGCCGCCACTGGGAGGGCTCAGAGCAGAACAGTCTAGTGTAGAATTGTTTATAAAGTTTTCTGTAAAGGGCCAGGCAGTAAATGTTTTTGTTTGTGAGTCTCTGTGGCTACTAGGCGATTCTCTAATTGTAGTAAAACAGTTATAGATAACATGGAAAAATAGCAGGGCTGTGCTCCAATCAAACTTAGCTTACAAAATTAGATGGTATGTTGGATTTGGCCCATGGTTTGCCAACCCCTGAGAGCCTCTAGAAAGAACAGAATTCTACAGGCAAATTATACATTAGTCTTATTGTACAGCATAATACTAAACATTATCACCAAGAGTCCTTGTGGCTAGGCAGGTGGGCAAGGCTTCTGTCCCTCAGTAAATATGCCCTGTGTCTGCTCTCTCAAACAGGTTATTTTGGCATTCTGTGCTTCCTAGGGTGTTCTTGAATTTAGTATAAATCCCATCTAGGGCCATTACACAGAGGTGCTTTTACACCCATTCACCCTCACCACCTACAACACACTATTTCTGTTGGTAGGGCTGTACTGGCATTCACTGAGGACACAGAAAACTATGGAAAGGTTTGGCTTATGGAAATATGACAGGTTCAGTTCAAGATAAATGTGGGGCACCTGGGTGGAGCTCTCGAGTCTGTAGTGACATGTAAGTATTTGCTCAATATCAACTCAACCCCATTTATGTTTTCATAGAGAAGATACTGGTGGAAATTATTCTGAACACCACCCATGCTCCCGCCGAGCAATTGTGTTCTGGGAATCAATGTGAGATGTCACTCTGCCATCTCTTCGGCGGGGTTAGTCCTAAGTTATGTTTTGAGGTATACTCATCTCCCTGGATGGAGTAGGACTTCTATATTTAAAGAGAGCAGTGTGTGTCAGGTGGTGGTGACACACACCTTGAATCCCAGCACTCATGAAGGCAGAGAGGCAGGTGGATCTCTGAGTTCAAGAGCAACCTTGTCTATGGAGTGAGTTCCAGGACAGCTAGGGCTACACAGAGAGACCCTGTCTTGTAACACACACACACACACACACACACACACACACACACACACACACAGAGAGAGAGAGAGAGAGAGAGAGAGAGAGAGAGAGAGAGAGAGAGAGAGAGACAGAGAGAGACAGAGAGAGAGAGAGAGAGAGAGGGAGGGAGGGAGGGAGGGAGGGGGAGAGAGGGGTCACTCACATTCTGGGAACTTTATTTTGCATTGGGAATAGTTAGGGGGCTTTAGTCCTGTGATCATTCCGTTCTTTACGGTATCAGACTTTAGAACATTAACGGAGGAGGTGAGGACTCCACTGTAAAGTGGACCTGAAGCGGTAGGTGGCAGGGATGGATACTGCTTCAGATGGAGAGCTTTGGGACTTGTTAGCCCGCAGCTGGGAACTGCAGGCAAAAGCATGGGCGAGGTTGATGGAGACATTAGGTATGAGGAGAGATGTGACCAAATCCCTGTATATGCCACCAGCTGGTGGTGGGGCCGAGAAGAGAAAAGGAGCCTGCAACGGCAACTCCAAGCCATCGGAGGAAAGCTAGGAAAGTGTTTTCCAAATTAGGTGATGTTCGTGGGTGCTGGGGATTAAGACTTGAACATGTGCCTTTGGAGGGATCTAGTGTCTCTCAGAAGAACTTGGCCACCTTCAGCCTTCTCCGTTCTCTGTGCTCCTCCAGCTACCTGCTCAGGGCTCATTTGATTTCTTTCCCGTTCTCATCTCTCCCAGGCCTCCTCTGCCAGATGGTCCGGTCATTTCCATTCTCCTCTCCACCGAAGATATAAGTCATTAGCTCTAGGCAGCAAGGTTACATCCCAACTGTGGTTGGCGCTTTCAAAATAACCGAGAAAAATATTATTTGATTTGGCATGGTGTTCTATGAAACACAGGGTTGAAATGTCCACTGTCTTTACCCAGTTTCAATTTAGTCCTGCTCTTAAAAGGGCAGGGGGGTTGTTTTTGTTGGCTTTTTGAGCCATAGTAGAAAAGAAATAAAGCCAAAATATAAAAATAATTTCAGTTTTAAATGCTTTTAACGAGAGAATAGTCATCCTCTGCTGCCATCTACTGGCCACGGCTGCAATCTGCACATGATCCTTGTTCTGCAAAGCCAAAGCCAGTGTGTGTGTGTGTGTGTGTGTGTGTGTGTGTGTGTGTGTGTGTGTGTGTGTCTGTGCGCGTGCGCTCATTCGCCTGTGCTTGTGTTGGGACATTATCTTCAGATTTATACTCCATGGAGCTATTCCTAAGTGGTATAGATAAGATGAGATTTCAGTAATCTTTTTTTGTCAAACCCTTCAGTATGAGGGTGAGGGCATGGCATTGGCAAGGACTCCTCCAGTCACCCCTATTTTTGAGGGAGAAACTGTGTTCATCCACTCCAACACAGAGGCATCTCTTTATTTCACGAAATAAGGTTTTCCCTAATCTTTTTGTGCATATCAAAAGCAGCACACACTCATTGTAAAACATCCAGTAAACCAGCAAAATATCCAAGGTCACTAAATTTATAAAGAGTAGTCAGGGGTGCACTTTACCATAATTTCCAGCAGTCCTTCCAAAGTCACTATGGATGCTCCAGTAATTTTAAGCAAAATTCTGCTTTCCATATAAAGGCAATATACAGCATCAGGACAATTTTTTTCATGCACTTAATGGCTTCTAAAGTTCTCTCCATACACATTCCGAGGTCAGCATGGACTACCATGTTATGATCCAAAAGGACCGTTGTCAACTGTTTCCATGTAGAATGAAGCAGGTGACACATTTTTTTGTGATCCTGGCTGATTTGGTTTAACATGACCATCTCCACTTCTGATTTGCCTACGAATACCTTGACTTCTGTTTTCTTTACGGCCGAAAACACACTCATTGGGCATACACATCTCATTTTCTTTATCCACCCATCTGTTGATGATCATCTAGGCTGGTTCTATTTACAAGCTTTGTCCAAGTAGCTCTGAGGTACGGTGACTTAGAATCCTTAACTATAGCCGAGTTGGTCACTGTTTTCTCAGCTTCTGAAGGAACCTGATTGCTTCCTATAGTCACTGCATTCTCACCCGCACCGCATAAGGATTCCTCCTCCTCTGCATATGCATCAGCATTTGTTTTCTCCATAAAAGCTACTCCGATTGGGTTAGACCAAATCTCAAAATAGTTCTCCATTTGTTTGTTTGTTTTATTAGCATAGCAAGTGTAGGTGTATTAAGGAAAGGTGAGAAAGAACTTCAGAGAATGGGAAGGGTTTCCCAATGTTCCTTTCATCAAGGCTAAGACACTAAATATTTTCATGTACTTATTGACCATTTGTTTTTTTTTTTGTTTTTGTTTTTTTTTTTTTTTTTTTTTTTTTTTTTTTTTTGAGAATTGTCTGTTAATTGACTTGCACCATTTTTGGATTAGATTATTTGTTTTTTGAGAAACATTACACTTATTGTTTGAAAATCTTCTTTTCTTTCAGTTTTTGAGACAAGGTTTCTCTATATAGCCCTGGCTGTCCTGGAACTTGCTCTGTAGACCAGACTGGCCTTGAACTCACAAAAAATATGCCTGCCTCTGCCTCCCAAATGCTGGGATTAATATTATTTTTGAATTTGATTTTAAATTGGGAACATTGGTATAATCATATATAGCCTGCTTTTTCAATTTGATGTTACATATTACCAATTTTCCATGGCACAATTCTTCGAAAATATTATTTGATGAAGGGTGAGAGCTATACTTATCTGGGTATGAGGGTAAATATTGACAATGCAAGATTCATACTGGTTTAGTAAGGTGACAGTTGTAAGCTTTTCTCCAATATTACTGACTTCACCTCCTCTGTGTAGTTGGCTAGGTTTTCAGTCCCAGGCATGACTTCCCTCTTGTTGACCATGTTTTAAGTACAATTAAAAAGCTGTTGCTTAGTGCATTGGTATTCGTGCCACTGGTGTACCCTTGGGACTATTTTGCCAGTCTGGTTGTTATTGTAGTTTATAGGTACGACATCTGAATAGAACTATTCAGCTTCCCTCCTTTGGATGCTTGCATAGCACCCACCTTCTGAAAAGTAATCCTCAGGGAGGATCTTTTCAAGTCAGATCCAGCTCTGATCCTTTGGGTCCATGTCCGAAGTGCATGGTTCCTCCGGCAGTAAGGACTTACCTTCAAACTCTGGGGGCAATCATGAACAACAGCAATAATGTTTGGGAACTTCCTGGACTTTCCTGACCAACAATTTCAAAGGGTTCTTATGCCCAGTATTGAGTGGAGTTTTCTTTGAAACTAACAGAGCCCATCACTGAAAACCACAACTGATCAAAATGCTGAGAATCAGCAGTCATATGGTACCCGGCCCCAACTGATGCAGGTATAATAAAACACATGCATGTCAGGCTTGGGAAACATCTTAAAAGAGGTGGCAGATAATTGTGAGACCCAGAGGGACAAAATGTCAGGAAAGCTACATCCATAAAGTCCCACCAGTGTGGCTGTCTAAAAAAGACTTGGCAAAGACAACACCAATATACCTGATAACTCCAAGGTGGGAAATCTCTTGGAGCCTCAACCATAGACAAAGAACTATAGGCAACCAAAGAATGCTAAGAATGGGAAAAGTCATCCCATGGGATGAGATTATCCAATACCAAGTGCTTAACCCTGAAATCATATACATCTAAATAACATTATATGGGCTGATCAGGTTGTATTTGTATATTTAAGTGTATGTGCATGTATCACAAGTCAAGACAAAGAGGTCATACATTTGAGAGACAGTAAGTGAGAGGTATGTGGTAGGAGTTGAAGTGTGAAAAGGGAAGGGGGGGAATTATGTGATTATAATTTAATTTCAAAAAATAAAAATTAAAAATATTATTTGCTGGGGGCTGGTAAGATGGCTCCAACAGATGAGGTGCTTGCCACCAAATCAACCACCTGAGTTTGATCACCAGGATCCATATGGGGGAAGGAGAGTACCAACACCTACAAGAACGCACACACACACACACACACACACACACACACACACACACACGATAAATGAATGAATACATAAAACAATAATATATTAAAAGTGTTTGGGGTTGAGAGTCTAGCTCAGTGGGAGCGCACATGGCTGGCACATGCATGACCTGTGTCCCAGCACTGCAGAAAAATTATTTGGAAAACCTTCGTACTATCCTATCCATGAAATTGTAGACATTGTAAAACAGTCTGTTAATCAGGGTCATTATGTAAGAGTGTAGGCATAAATTTTTTGCAGCCTACTTTTAATAAGGCTTCAACCTCTCCTCTAGCCCACCACCCAGCAGAGGCAGTGGAAGAGAAAAGTTACTAGGATATGGGAGAAATGGACCTGTTCAGCAATAGTTCTTTGGGGGTGAATTGGATCTTCTTTGGCTGCAGTTCAGTCCTGCAGCAAACACCAAATATGACTCAGCAGCTGCAGACCCATCCTCTAGGCAGACACTAGGGAAGAACCAGCAGCTACGGTCCAGTCCTTTCATCAAGCAGACACCAGGGATCTGTAGATCAATCCTGAAGAAACGGCCATGCTTCCACAGAGATTCTTAGATGAGTTTCTCTCAATGGCTGCATTACCACAAGTTGAGCTAAACAATGCTATGTAAGGCGGACTAACACATGTGTGTCTTTAGCGAAGAGTAGCGAGGCAGAGCAAACCAAACCAAAGCTCAGTGCTGGTCTCCCACTGGGGTTATATTTATACTCTTTTATCAAGAGTCCTTCCACGTGTCTGCTATATCCAAACATCCTCTCACCTGTGTTTGCTTCAGGAAAACAGTCTTAATTACTACTATTAAGTTTTCTGGGTTCATGCTATATATCTCCATATTGTGTTTAGAAAGTTGACACTCATGATTTCCAACTCCTCAGACAGGCTTGTTTTCCTGGCCCATCCCAATACTTGAATAAGCCATGATAGAGATTGTGGAATTGCAGGCACCAGGGAAGATGTTGGGGATGTACTAGTGAGAAAAAGATAGAATTTCTGTCTCCACAGAATCTCTGTCTGGTGACAGAGTGACTTTGACCAAGTAGTGAGTGTGCAATTACACACTGAATAGGAGGATATTAGGAGAGCAGTCTTGGCTCAGTGGTGATCAAGAAAGTCTCTCATAGAATGAGTTTCTGTTGCAACCCAGGGGGGTTGTCACTAATGCTAAGAGGGACCAGAGTATTCCAGAAGAGAAGTGCAGTTGGTTGAATCCAAGAGGCTATAGTGTGTCAATGCACAAGAGAAGATTTGCACCCAAAGCATCCAGGATGGTTTGAAGCAGAGAGGTGATGTGATCAGATTTGCCTTCTGAGGGTTATGGGGAGTCATAATATAAATGCACTGCCTTAGCCATTTAATGTACAGAGTTCAAAAGTCTTAAGTATAATCATGGTATGGTGCAATGGATCTCTAAAAAAATTTCCACCTTGCAACAGTGAAGATCCATATCCAGAAGAGAAATGTTTCCCTAGTACACAGTCCCTGGTAGCCTCCGTTTGACTTTCTGTCTGTATAACTGACTACCCTACATGTCTCCCCTTAGCGGAATCATTCAATATTTGTCTCTTTTTTATTTTTGATCATCAGGATTCATCTGTGTAATAGTATCCGCAGAGCCTTCCTTTTAAAGACTAAATAATATTCCATTATTTCTACACACCACATAACTGCTTATCCCTCCCTTTGTGGATGGATATGGTTGCTTCTGCCTTCTGGCTATTGTGAATAATGTTATGATCATGAGTGAGCAAATGTGTTTTAAGAACCTTCTTTAAATTACTTTAGATATATATATATCCAGAAGTGTGTTTGCTAGATTATATGGTAGTTCCATTTTTAATTTTTTGGGGGAAATTTCAGAATTATCTGAAGAAAAGGAAATTCAAGGGCCAATAAGATGTGTGTTTCTCACACAAACATGCACATGAATAAATGAAAAATTAAATAAGTGAAACAAACATGTAATAAAGCATATTCAGGGCTGGAGAGATGGCTCAGTGGTTAAGAGCGCCCTGTTCTTCCAGAGGACCTGGTTTGATGCCCGGCACACATACAGACAACACTCCCATACACAATAAAAAATCAACAAAATTAAGTTTGTTGCCTACAAAATCAAGAGAAATGATACAACTGCATAGCTGTTAAAAACTATTATCTCCTCAGACTACACTAACACGATCCACTAATGTCCCACCTGCCCACACACATACACACAAATTCCCACGAAGTTAACAGAGCTCAGAATGAATGATTCATTGCATACACATTTTAGGATCATGGAGTAAACAGACTTATGTCTTCACGTATTTTCAGGAATATTTTTATTTGTTAACCAAATATTGTGGAGCACTTGTCCTTTCCTCTGTGGGAAAACTCCAAATATGCTTAGCTTGGTTCCAACTTTCTTGGGGCTTCCAGTCCTGAGTGGTGATAATACTCTTTGACAGGTTGTGTTTTAAAATAGTGGCCCAGAGGGGAAGTTCAAGGAATGCAAGAGAAGGGAGGGAAGGGGATGACAATACATTTGCTTGGGCTAGAGCAGTGGTTCTCAACCTGTTTCATGACTCCTTTGAGATGACCCTTTCACAGAGGTCACATGGCAGACATCCTGCTTATCATATATTTACACTGTAACTCATAATACTAGCAAAACGATGAGATAACAATGAAAATAATGTTACAGTTGGGGGTCAGCACAACACGAGGAACAGTATCAAAGGGCCCCAGCATTAGGAAGGTTGAGAAGCCAAATGATCTGGACTAGGCCAGAGTAGACTGTAGGGAGGTTTATGCAAGGGGAGGGCATGAGAAGGTTGAGAGTGGGAGTTTTATCCACAGAAGTGGGCAGAAGAGCCTGAGAAGGTTGATGAACTAGAACTTCTGTGGTGTGCGAGTGAGTAGGCGCAGAGAGGTAGGACATCACAGAATTCTGTCAACTGAAGGGAGGTAACTCCGCAGCTGAAGAGTCAGGCAGGGGTTAGGTAGGATATCTCAAGCTTTGCTCCTCACATCTGAGGTAATGAGGACTTGAATTCTGTGGGGCCCATGAAGTGGGCAAAGGCACACAGGGTCCGGATGCGGGTAACTTTGAATGTCCCAACCTTGGCTCCACTTGTTAGGATGTCTCTTCATTCCACTCCCCGACTCTCCCTTTTCCTCTTTTCCCATTCCTTCCTTCCATCTCTCACTACACACTCTTTCCCCTTTCTCATTCCTTCTCCCGCAACCCCTTCTTCCGCATTCTTGACCCCTCCCTTCCCTCCACCCCAGGTATCTTATCTTTTCCCTTAAAAAAATGTGTCTTATCTCCCATCACATCCATTTCACTTTCCTTCAGAATCTTACACAATGGCTTGCAGTTAGTGAGTGCTTGATAAGTACTTGCCGAATTCAAGTTAGTACATGATTACACGTGTGGCCCAGGGCCCTGAAGTAGGCAAAGGCTTAGGTCTGGGCTTTGAGGGAGAGCAAGGTAACAAGGAGAAGCTGGTAAAAGGCTAAGCTACGTTGAATATCAGCTGCCAGCTGAATATTAAGCTGATGGTATGTGTTGGGGGATGAAGCTAAAAGGGAGTAAAGGGGGGTTTCTCCACTACTGTGGTTAGGATGTTGAATGTTCTTGAAAGATCCATGGGTCATCAGGGTGGTGATACAAGGAAGGTACTGTGAAACTGTCTTCAGGGTATGAAATGGCCATTGCTGTCGTGGGGTCAGAGCAGCTGCTATTATTTGCACAAGACCGCTACAATATCGTCTACTATCATTTCTGCATAAGAATTTTGTGTGTGTGTGTGTGTGTGTGTGTGTGTAATCAGACCTTCCCAGAATTTCCACTGTGACTGCAGCCACTCACTTCCTCTTAGCCCTCCCTAGTCACACGTCATCTTCTCCCAGCTGCACAGGGTTTAGAGAAGCGGTGGAGTGTATATAGGAGGTAGAAGGTTGACTGGGGTAGGAGACACCAGAGAGGCGTCTTTTCTGAGTCATCACTCACGCTAGGGTGGGGCTTTCTGGTGCTGCAGCTGCCTGTGAGTCACCCATGCTTCTCTAAGTAACTGGAATAAACTCACTTGTCCACCAAGCTAGATTTGGACAGAACTGGCTCCTTGATCTATTGGTGTCCTGTCTGTCTTGGGGTAAATAGATTTCCCAGGAAACGTAACACAATAGAGTGTATTGGAACATTTAGGAGATAGAGCCTACTGGGAAGACCCTTAGGTCAGTGAGGAGCATGCACTTCTAAGGACTTGTGGGATGCCTATCCCCTCTTCTTGTCCTGGTTTAGAAACTTTGATCCACCATTAACTCCCCACAGTTGCCATCTGGCAGCCCCGCTAGAAGGCAGAAGAAATGTGGTGACGTGATGATGGATGAACCCCCCCCCCAAATCAAGAGCTAAATAAGCCCCTTCTCCTTCAAGCTAATCATTTCAGGGTTTGCCTCACAGAAGGGGAAGCACTCGTACTTACCTTCACTTGCATTAAAGTGGGAGAGATAACAATTGCTTCTAACAGCTCAATTTGGACTACAGTCTACTCAGTCATTAGCAGAATAATAAGTTACATAGTCTCATTGAGGCTTGGTTTTCTTGGCTGTGGAAATGGGGATAAAGCAGTAATTGATGAGCACCATTAGGGCTAACTAAAAGTGATAAAAAAATACATTATAACAGCATAATACCATCACTGTTCTTGTGAAAGAAAGTACCACACACACACACACATACACACACATGAGAGAGACAGAGACAGAGAGAGAGAGAGAGAGAGAGAGAGAGAGAGAGAGAGAGAGAGAGAGAGAGAGAGAGAGAGAGAGAGAGAGAGAGAGAGAGAAGAGAGAGAAGGAGGTGGGGAGGTGACTATGTCATTCTTTAGACAAGAAACACCCATAGCATCTTGTTGCTTGTGAAATAAAATGGAGCACCTGTCTTCAGCATCTCAGGCTCTCAGTGATTAAGTTCCTGACTACCTCTTGTCTCACTCAACCAGCATCACTGTGCTCTTCCTGACTATCTTCAGAATATGGCAAACTGTTCTTCTGCCTCAGTAACTTTACTCTCTTCTTCTGTTGAGACATAATCTTGGGATGGGACCTGAATGTCTGGATTCTGTGGTTTGTATTGTATAACCATCAAACAAACATAAGGCATCTTTTGGCTTCCCAAGATTTAGGAAGATTACTGCTACATCCTTGAAGGCACCTTCCCTGACCAAGACCTCTTGCTGTACCCTCTGATACTTACCCTGATGTATTCTCTCCATTGTGTGTGTAATGATCTGAAATGGCTTTGTGTACTGTTTGCATGTCTACCTCCCTCCTGATAAAGGTACCATCAGAATGGGGACTTTGTCTTGTTTACTTCTGTGACTCTAGCAACTTGAATAGCAACACTACATATAGGATGTACCTCAGAAATATGTATCAAAATTACTGTTATTGAAGATGCAAGAGGAAGTGTCATGGTTGGTGGTGGGGAAGTCTGGCAAGGGTAGATGGAGAAATCTTCAAAGGCATAGGTAGAAGAGTTGGCCTTAGCAAGGAACATCTTGCTATGAGAAAGCATAAATGACTTATTAGGAGATCTGGTCCCACAGAGTAGAATGCCAGTTAGTTTGTAGGAAGGCTACACACTGGGTAAGATGCCTACAGTTAGCCAGCCCTGGGGCAATCTGTAATCTTGGTACTCAGAGGGCAAAGGCAGAAGCGTTGTTGCTAGTTTTGAGACTAGTCTGGGTTTCATAATGACATCTTGTTTTTTTTTTCTTCTTTCTTTTTTTAAAGGAGGGGTGAAGGTACCAAGGTTTATGGTTTATGAAATAAGTGTTATTAATGTAGGCATCCACATTGGCAAGAATGATGGCAGGAGGTCAAGTAGACAGGCCAACTGGGAACTAGGTAATGGTGACTCTATTGTAGAGCTCAATAGGCAACCAGTGTGGTCACTGGTCCATCAGTTTCAGTCTTACCTGCTATGATGTCTAGCTTTGATTGTCAACTTCACACAACCTAGAATCGCCTGGGAAGAGGGGCTCAATCAGGGTTTGTATACATTGGGTTGGACTATGGACATGTCTTAGGTGAGTGTGTTAAATGATGAAAGGAAGACAGAGCCCTCTGTGGGCAGCACTATTCACTAGGCAAGGCATCCTTAACTATATGAAAGTAGAGAAATCAAGCTGAGTACAAGCAAACATGCAAACATGTATGCATTTGATTCTCTCTGCTCTTGACCATGGATATAATGTGACCAACTGACTGTCTTAGGCTCCTACCATTGTGACTTCCCTGTTCGTGATAGACCATAAGACAGGATCGTGGGCTAAAATAAAGCCTTTCTCCCTTAATTTACTTTTCGCCAGGATATTTTTATCATAGCAACAGAAATGAAACTGGAACACCCGAGAACTTGTCAGAAAGACAGATGTTCACTATTCCCCCTGCTAGGCTCTAAGTATCTGTCTTCAGAAAAATTAATGTTGAGGTTCAGTCCCCAGTCATTGCACTGTCAGATGGTAGGACCTAATGGGAGGGGTTAAGGGCCATAAGAACAGAGCCCTCATTAATTGAGATGAATGCTTTTCCTGTGGGAATGGGTTACCTGGAGTGAATTCAATCCCCATTTCTCACTTATGTCTCCTCCTGCCCTTCTATTTCTGGCTAGGAGGTTGAAGAACGAGGAGGCCCATATCAGAAGCCAAGCAGATGCCAGTGCCCTGCTCCTGGGCTCTTTAACATCCACAGTTGTCAATCAAAATAAATATCTATGCCTCTTAAATTACCTAGTCTTGTCTCTGACCATAGCACCCTGAACATTCCTGATCTCATCTAAATTACCGAGTTCTCAACTATACTTTTATCACAACAGAACATGAAATAAAATACCCACCCCTAGACCTGAAACCCAGTAGGTGAGTTCTAGTCTTCCTGGTAGTTCTTACCCCTCAGGTGATTCTGTGTAATTTGAGAAGCAATATCCCAGGAAACTTTAAACATGTTATTATGCCCAAGTCTTGATTGGGAACTCTCACTTAAGGTCCTAAGTGGGGCCTTGATACTGGTATGTTTTACATGCTGCAGGCATTAAAGAAGCTTCCAGATGTTGCTGCTGCTGTCCTTTGGGACCACAGTTTGAGAACTATGTCTGTAGATGACTGTGGTGACGGCCAGGGTTGAGAAGCAGTCTACTACATTGCAGATGAGCAATTGAACAGTCCAGAACTATGGCTTCAAACCATGATCCAGAAGCAAGCAAGCTCCTTATCTTTACTAAGGGAGTTAGAAGGGTAAGAACAGCTTCCCCAGGACAGAGGAGAAAGTAGCACTGTGGGTAAAGAGAGGTGGCCCAAGTAGCAAAGGCCAAAATGAGGCATTTACTCATAAAGCAGAGAGGGCTAGAAGTAAGGCCCACATGATAAGGCAAAGCTCCCTAGAAGAGCAAGAGGCTAGCAGGGAGGAATGGGCAGAGCAGGTAGCATTGGCTCCCAAGGTTGGATAGCAGGCAGATGTAGCAAAGGAGCGCGCTTGTTGTTCATTCTTCTAATTTGAGAGGGTACGGATGGAGAGAGATGTCTCATGAGTTAAAAGCAAATCTTGCTTGAGAAGAGTCTGAGTCTGTTTTCAGGATCCACATCAAGTAACTCATGACTACCTGTAACTGCAGCTCCACGGGATCCAAGGACATCTTCTGCTCCTGCTGACATCTATACATACTTGCTACACACATAAACACATGTACACATACATACACTACACTATAACACACACACACACACACACAAATTAGAAAGCAAACAATCAAGACAGGGCATTCTTATTTAGCTAAGTCTAACCTTGAATTCAGTATATAACCCAGGCTGGCCTCTAAATTGGTTTGGCCTCCCCAGCAAACACTTGCTTTATCAATGTATATCATCATACTTTAAGTTGTATTCCAATCCCATTTCTGGCCGGTCACCTAGATGGACCAGTGAGTAACAAGAACTTGTCACACAAGCCTGAGAACCTGAATTCAATCCCTGAATCCAGTGTAAGGAGAGAACTGACTTCTTCAATTTGTTCCCTGACCTACACACACACACACACACACACACACACACACACACACACACACACACACACACACAAATAATACTAATAATGACAACAATAATAATTTGAAAATGAGCTACAGATAAGGTCTGAAATACAGAGGCATATGTGTTAGTATGGTGCTGTGTCTCATGTCAGATGGTAAGGAAGAGCTGACCAAGTTGCAGGTTGAGTACAAGTTGATTCTTGCCTATCTGACAAGGTTATTAGCAATAAGAACTCTAAAGCCTTAGGTACAGTTACAGCGGGGATATATATATATATATCAACTTCTGCATACTATGTATTACTGCTGACAACTTAAGGTATCTTCCATTTAACAATTCTATACCTCCCAGGCTATGAGAAATTTGGAATATTGTTCTAAACACACGAGGTAATGCTTTAGCATTTTTAACAAGGAAGTGATGAGACTCATGGAATGATGCCATGTAAAGTGAATATTATACTCATCTCATATTACACGCAAGCAAACTATAGGCTAATTAGTCTAAAGTCACACACAATAAAGAAGTGGCAGGAACTGGACTGAATAGCAGACACAAGGTAAGGCAATTCTGGTTAAATGTTAACTGGTGAGTATATGCCAAGGACAAGCCTCAGCTTGGAGAAGGGTTTGGAGAGAAGGGGAGTTTGGGAGCAGCGAAAACAAAGGACTAAAAGTCAAACTGTGGGTCCAAGCTGGCGGCCTGTGTTCTGTACAGCTTTCTACCGTGCTCTCTTTCTCTCCGATCTGCTTTCTCTCTTTTTTTTCTCTCTGTCACTCTGTTCTGCTTGAGACAGTTCTCCAAGCAGTTCTCTCTTGCTAGTCTAAAATAATTCTTTGGATGGTTCATCTCTTGCAGATCATAAACCCAGTTGTTTATTTCACACATTAGTCCAGTCATTCTCTCCAGGTTTCCTTTTGATTATCCTATGAATTGGCACCCTACGACCCCTGCCCCTTAATTCTTAGGAGACAGCAAGCACACATTCTCTTTTAATTTTGCAAAGAATTCAGAGATTTGCCTGCTTCTGTTAAGCACATATGATAAGGGTGAGACCTTGTCCTGAAATTACTGTTTCTACCACACCTGGGCCTTGACTCCCAGGCTGACCTTGAACTCAGAAATCTGCTTTTGCATCTTTCTGACAGGCTGGCTCATTAATGCAGCTGCCTCTCTTCAATTAGCCCTGTGAAACTCTTTATCCAATTCATATTCCATCCTTAATTTTTGCGTAGTTGAGAAATTATACTTTCAAACCTAGGTTTTTAGAATTCTTTCCCACAGCCTGAAGGACTGTCCTGAAGGTACTATCATTTACCATTTTGCTAAGACATTAACTACACCTTCGCCTCTTGGATTCCTGCTGTCTCATTATCATGAAATCATTAACATTAACATGGAGGACAATCCTTAAAGGAGAAATATAAAACTCGTGCATTATTCTACAAACAGGCCTTTATGCCCACAGCAGCCAGCAACAAGAGTGGAGGCCCACGCCTGCTGGCCCTGTCCTAGGGGCAGGAACATGCCAGACTTGGCATGTATAGGTTAAGGTTCCGTAGGGCGTTCATTGACCCATGTCAGGCTATAAAGTTTAAGCCTTTTCTTCCCACCCAACTACATGATGGGTCAATCATTGTCCACTCCGAACTCCCTGTTTGAACAACAATGGATTTGATAATTTACCAAGGCTCTCTCCTTAACATTTTGTGATTTTTATAGTTACATTATGCGGCTATGGATTATTAAGCCACACAGGGCCTGTTCAACTTGCCTTGCATCAAAACGGCTCTATTGGCGCCTCAATAACACAAGAGCAGCACAGCAGGCTGGTACAGATGCAGTTTCTATCTTCAGTGCCTGCTTTACTATTTCGCCCACCACTTCACAGAAACTGCTTGGTGTTAGTCTCCATTCTCAGAAGGGAATATCACTTTTGAAAGGAAACACCTCTTGCCAAGCCTTTGGGTGGAGCTAGAAAAAAAAATTCCTACCAACGCCTAGTCAGCACACGCATCTGGGAGGCTCACAGCGGGAGGAACTGGAAGAAGGCCTGGTTAAGAAGAAATCTAAAGCAAAGCTTCTTCAGTCTCAAGGGTAATGAAGTCAGAATCCACATATTCATGTTGTAGATGGGCCAGCCAAGAGTGGTGCCCTGTTCAACTGAGGAGCATCCTCTCCAAGTGCCAGAGAGCTCTTACTACAGCCTTCCCCACGTATTTGTAAATGTATGCATGTCATCACCCCAAGTAATAAACTGGTTTTCAAAAGTTCTAAAATGAATTATGTGAAAAAACAGGCTCTTTCGGAGTCAGATCTAATCCACTTAGGCTGATCGTTGGGGCAACTGGGCTCCTCTGAAATGTGTATGTTAGGATTTGTCATGCTTCTGGAGATGGCAAGATCATGGATATGACCTTGTTGTGGCATTTATAGGATTAAGAATCAGTATCAACTAGACAAGACTGTGGGTGACTACAGCTCTAGCTACAAGGGAGGCTGGGCCAGGAGCATTGATTGAGTTTAGAAGTTCAAGAAGAGCCTCAGCAATGTAGTGAGATTCCATTAAAAATCCCATCCCATCAAACACTTTCTTTTGATGAGCTCACTCTTACCTGAACCCTTAGGGTCAAATGATTTTTACTGGCCCTTAACATACATGACTTATTAGTCTCATAAAATACATGGCTTTTTATACACACACCATATGTGTTCAGGTGCTTGAAGAGGCCCTTGGATCACCTGGAAATGGAGTCACGGCAGTTGTGATCTGTCAGATGTGGGTGCTGAGAACCAGAACTAATCAGTAAGTGCTCCCAACTGCTGAGCCATCTCCAGTCCCAATTTTATTTATATGGTCATGTCTTAACACATGTGTAGAGGTTAGATGACAGCTTTCTGGAGTCAGTTCCATCCTTCTACCATGTGGCTGCTGGGACTTGAACTCAGCTTTGATGGCAAGTACCTTTACCCATGGGATCATCTCACCAGCCCAGAAAAACATTCTTTTGTGGTCCTGGTGCCGAGGGATCAAATCCAAGGCATTGTGAATGTTAAGTAAGCACTCTAGGATGAAGTTACAGCCCAGCCCCAAAATTTTAAATGGTATTTCTCTGTAGGCTGGGTAGTGACAAGTACAGGTATGGTTGGACAGGGACTACAAAAGAGTCAAGTGAGACCAAGTGACATTAAATCTCCCCTCTTCAGTTCCTTTTCACTCAGATCACAATGTGTTTTCACACAACATATATTTATTCATAAAATTGCAATAAATTATAATAAAAAAGATGACACAAAATACAGAATCCCACTAGCAGCTTTGCGTAGTGACTGAAACATTTTTTTGTGTGAAATATAACAAAGAACTACAGATTAAGAATCAGAAAGGGAAACTAATGCAGTATCACCCATTATATTGGAATCGTTTCTTCCCAGAGATACTAGGCGCAGAGTCTTTCCCTTCCGGTTGGATCTGACATCCTTAATTCAGAACTATGAAATAGTACCTTGGAGGAATTAGGAATTAAGAGGTTGAGGTGCAGGATAGGCAGGATAGGGAAGCAGGTTCTTCCATCTGATCTGGTTTGTATCCCCTACCTGGAGATTGTCTAAAACCCTCAACCCTATATACATCCCAGGCCAAGCTGGACAAAAGGATGAGGCAGTGAAGCAACTTGGTGCTTTGACCTGATGAAGGAAGGGCACTACGTACATGCTCCACAGAGCCCCAACTAACCATATCCTTGCTCATCCAAAGACCCAAGGTTGGCAAGGAATTATAAAATGGGCACAGGAGAGGCATTTCCCTGTGGACCACCTTGCTCCAGCTCCTGTCATCTGCCTCTTCAGTGATTACTTTCTGGCCTAATGGACATGACAACATTCTTCTGCTCTCAGTCTTCCATTAATCAACTGTCGACCAAATCAGATCTTCAGTGAGCTGGCACCAATACTTGGACTCTGATTTCTAACTCCCAATTATTTAATGGCTTAACCGGTCTATTGCAGGATACATACCTTTTGTTCTCCCAAGAACTCAATTTTGAAGAGATGAGGGAGCTGGAAAACTATTTGATGGTGGATGTTTCCCTGGCTCTCTCCTTGGATGGTACAAGATGCTACTGATCATCTTGGATGATGAAATCAGTACCCAAGACTGTACACAGGCAAGAATGAGACGACTTGGGTTGTTTTGGTGAATGAAACCAAGCAAGTCAATTTCACCAGGCAGTTTTGCAGCCAGAAGCTGACAGCTGGTTTGTCAGTCAACAAATTATTTTTTTTTAAAAGTTTGTCTGTCCCACAAAGCTTGAATAAAATGAAAACCTTAGAGTTGTTTCAAGAGGAAGAGGTAACATGTGTGGCTGGTCCCACGGACCAGTCTCTCTTACACAGCACTGGATATAGTGTCAAGGAGCCAAGGGCAGTCTTTTAAATCTTTGCTTGAAGGAGGCAGATGTGGAGCCTGAGTCAGCCTTGTTGAGAGAGGCCAATGTCTTTCCCCGATACTTCAGAAGACAGGAGAATGGGTTCTGAGGGTTACCCTCAATACTTGGTTTGGAGGGTGAGGACAGCTTCATGGGGCCTCCCTTGAGGTACACAGACTCCTCTTTTGACTGTGATGCAAACATTATTCAGGAAGTAGGTTTCTAGTGGGGGATAAGGGCACCCTGACATGCAGGATTGCTCCTTATGTTTAGTGTGGATGGGGAAAAGGGAGTGGGAAGCAGGAACATTTTCGCTCTACCATACTCACAGTGCTTTCCTCACTGTTGTGATGTTTCTCACATCAGTGGGATGCCATCTCTACAGTCCATAAAATTACATGACTAAACATGGTCTGAGACAAGGGAATATGGTTCCACCAAGTGTGGCTCCACGAGAAGGCCAATATTACAGTGACACATAGACATTAATGTAGTAGAAATGCACAAACGCATGTAACAATCACACGTAGACAGTGAACTTCACTGTTCAGGACACCCATGGAGTCACTAGCCTCATTCAGGCTTCCTTCAAAGTGATAGCATAAATGGAGGAAGTGTGCAAAGTAGCGACATGAGGAGAGGGTGGGTCCAAAGTGCATTGTACGAAGGACTGAAGACAAGTCTGAGCTATAGCAAGTAGTGCTTGTAGGCTTAGAACGGGAACTCCTCTCAGTCCAGGCCTAGTGTATTAAAGATAATCACAAGGACTGGGAAGCCGGGCAAAAACCATACCCTTAGAAAAAGGTGTGTAAATACAGACCTCTTTGCTTTACAAAGAGTAAACACAAACACCAAAATATGGTAACTTTGGCTTGGCAATATATGTCTAAAAGGATTTTGCTGTGTAGGATATGGTAAGGAAGGATTAGGAAACACTTCCCTTTGTATTATTAACAGCATGTAAGATCCTACAATAGACCCTTTTTGTGTCATGACTTTTCAAATCATCCTGAAATACTCGTAGACCAAGATCTTCCTCCTCTAGAATCTCAGATAGGAAAAGACTTAATCTTCCTCGCTCCCAAGCAGGAAGACCAGGAGAAACTGGATGGCACGCTGGCGGTCACTTGGAGTCTGTCTTGCCATGAGGTTTGGTGGAGGCCTTAGGAGAAGGCTAGTAAATAGAGTAGCTAGAGGGTGGGAGAAAGAAAAGGGGAAGCCCAATCAGATATGACCTAAGCAAAACCTCAAGGTTTGTTTTGGGGTGCAGGGAACAAGAATAGTAGGAGGGAAGGGACTCTTGTGTTCCCAAACATCAAACATGGTATACATTATGCACAGTGCATACCAATTCTTTTCAACAAGCACTCCACACAGACTTTCTCAGGAAGTACCCTTACCGATCATGTTGGTGCTGACATTGTTGTAATCAGAGAATTTTAAGAGCTCACGAAGGAATGCCATCAAGTAGCGGAAAACATTTCTATGGCACCTTGGAAGCTGGGAAATTACCTGTGTTTTAGAGAGGAGTGTGTAGTAAGGTAAATGACTCATAGGGAACAAGAATCTACAGCTCCCATAAGAACAATCTGCAAACAACCGAACAGTATTTTACCTGCCCAATTATAACTCTGGAGTAAGATTGGTTTGGTTTCTCTCTATTCAATGACTCTGCCAAGCAGGTAGCACAGAGTTATGTTCACACAGTGCCTTACCAGAATGAAAGTGTTCATCTGTTAGTTTTCCTTTTCCCCCAAACAGCAGAGGTATCAGTCAACTTGTTTTTCTCAACAATGCCACTTGGCAATGATGGGTACCTCCTACTAATCACTAATGTGATTCAGAGCTAGTTTCAGCCATTGTAGACCAACATCTTTGCAAGATAAAACAGATGAAGAAGGAAAGGAGGAGGAGGAGGATCCCAAGTGTCACCTACTCTTTCATGTAATGACAACTAGAACTGCACTTACAATTCAGCTTGCCAGTCTCACCGCAGGGTGAGAGGCATCCACCTCACTATGTTTTCTGTTAACAGAGATAGGCCAACTAATCAAATAGAAAACATTTGAATATAATTAAAAAGTCATACTAAATACAACTTTATTTATTTAGTGTGTCAGGGGAGGGGCAGTGCACATGTGGAGATCAGAGAACAACTACTGGAAGTTGATTATTTTTTTCTTCCATCACTTGTGTTCTCGGGATCAAACTTAGGTCAACAGGCTTGGTGGCAAGTACCTTTACTCACTGAACCACCTCACTGGCTCCCTCAAGGATTTGAACTTTTAACTATGGTGTCCTATCACAAATAACTGATCCAGGCTCAATCTATCATACAGCTTTTTTCCTATGGGAGAACCTGCTGTGGGCATATCCTCATGGCACTGAAACTCACCTGTTTGCAGATCCGAGGATCATGAGCAGAGTCAAGACATCGCTGATACAGCTCATAGCAGATGACTGGCTCTGGCAGGGCTTCCAGGAAAATGAGCAGTGCCTCAGCCACAGAATGGTTACTACCAGCTGAATTACCTTGAGTTAAAGGAAGAGGAACCCAGAAAAAAAGCCACACAGAGACCTGACTGGCTCCCTTCCTCAAGCCCCTACTGGGATGGTTTTTCTCTTCTCTTTCAGCACACACTGCTCCTGACTGGGCTCTGACAACGGTCCTGGTGCTCTGCAGTTGAGTTGGTACAGAATTTGCCATTCCCTTGGGAGGGTTCACTAAAACTAGAGAGACTTGGCAAGCGTAGCCTGCACATGACAGGGTCCACTGGACGGATTATAAGCTAGTTGCCAGTGTTTCCTCTCATTCTTCTTACTGCCCTACTGATAGAGCATGGGTGGGAAGGATAGCAGGAGCGACCCACTGGCTCAAGGAGGACAGCACTGGTGTTGGGCTCCTGCGGCCCATGCTCATCAGAACTTGTTGTTACCCCCCCTTGATTCCTCTTAGTCTGAGTTTTGACACAAAGGGAGACTAATAGTTTCTGGAAGGTCTTGAGAAAACAATTGGATAGTCACCGACTATCTTATAATAAGGCAATGACAAATATCAGTGTAGAAACACAAGCACCAAATACAGGTGAGAAAATACTTTGGCCAAGTATCTGTCCATATTCCTAAGCCTTGCGCAGAAAGGATACGAATTATCTCAGGAATGCTGGTATCTAGACAATCAATGATCTGCTGTAACTCCTCTTGCATTCCAGGGGTTTGGAACAAGTCCTCCTACCAAAGAAGTACGAATGAAGAGAGCAAGGCAAGACAGCCATCCCTTCAAGTTCTGAGCTTGCTCAGAAACTGGGAGAGCAACAGGACAAAAACTGAAGGGTGGTACATGTATTAACAGTTAGGGAAGGAAGTAGAGATGTAGTATTGCTTTCCCTTAGCATTTCTATAACCCACATGAAATTTTATTTCAAGCAAGAAAATGACCTGTCAGAAAATGACATTTCAGTCTCTATTTGATAAAGCAAGGAACTAGATGACCAGATCAAGAAGCCCAGCAGTGCACCACTGAGCCTCTAGAAAACAGAGTGTTCCCTGCACAAGTATAGCCATTGACAAATGTGGACAGAATCGGATGAAGGGAAAGGTGTGAATGGCATATCCATGATACAGCTTGGTTTCTGAGTTAGATTGCTCTTAGTAGATCTGAGAACATTACCCTTCAATTTGGTCAAAGAAAGTTTTTGTTTTTGGTTTTTTTTTTTTTTTTTAATTGAAGGAATGAGTTGGGAGTAGCTAGGGTTTCAGTGTAGGATTTGAAAGAAAACTCAGTATTCTGTTAAAGAAATGGGCTTGAAGTTTGTTTCAATTTTAAAATTTGCAACTGGCTAACTGGCTACAGGGTAGCCAAAATAGGCATTAGACTGGATTGAGCATCCAGGTCCAGGGCAAAGCATATAAAAAAACCATAGGCATTCTCAGTTCTGCTCTTGCCTCTGCCCTCAGACTCAAGGGAGTACTTGGAGTTAGCTTAGCTTGTATGCTTTCGTGGTCTGACGGTGCTGCCACAGGGAGGCTGCAGTTTCAGGGAAGCTTTTCTTTCACTTACCTGGTGACATGCATATTTGAACAAATGATCTACTAGAAGCCAGATCTCTTTGGGGACTTGAAGGGGTCGCTCACTGGTACCTTCATCCAAGGGGACCATCTGCAGAAGGGATTTCTCCTAACAGATGAAAAGGGATTAGAATCAACGGGGCCTCAGAATAAAGAATTAAATCTTCAAAATCTTCTCAAGTGGATACAATGTGATCTTTGTCTCTTAAGCTTTAAGCCTTTTTTTCCTCACAAGAGACATGCATGTTTAGAAGGCACTCAGTAATGATTGCAGTAGTTAAAACAATCTCTTTCCCAAAACGCTTTATTCAATTAGTAAGCATTTCATCTGTGTTTATCGTGTGAATCCTGTGGAAGTATTCCATATTCTGAAGTGAGAATATAATACAGTCATAGTATAGTCTAGGCATGGCCAGTAGCTGGACCATGAAATCACAATTGTTAATATAGCACCCTGAAGGATCGTATTTATACTTAGGTTTCAGTTTCTTCTACACCAACTCTTCCTTCAGGTCTTATCATAAGTACTACTGGGAGTTCTTATTGTTTCTTTAACTTAATTGCTTTGGCTCTCAGAAATTAAAGATAACTCTGCACATTAGATTCACATACTTTAAGCTTGATTCAAGTTTCTAATCATAAGCCCCAAGATTTAAAAGTAATAACATGGAATATAGCAGCCAAAGAGCTAGAATGAAAATTCAAGGGTCTGCTTCCAAAAGTTATTGTCTATATTAATAGCTCAGCAAAAACCTTTTAGGGGCCATTATTTGTCTTATATACCTTTCTGTTGACAGAGTCTTCTGAAAGAATATAAGACAAAAATCTAGAGGTGACACATACCAGACAAATAACTAAATTCAATGTGTAAAATAAATTCAACTATCTCCCAACACTCAAAAAGAAATATGTTAATTTATCTTAGGTTTATAGTTTCAAATGTAAAGAATATGAAAAATTATACATCTAAAATAGGCTAAAGGGCATCTGAAGGCAGCCTCCAGAAGAACCCCAGTGGAGAAACCCATGGTCAGTTTTTAGCATCCTCTTCCTTTTGCCACCTCTAAGCTATACATTATATATTGTTAACTTTCAGAAATTCTTGCCTGACATTGTTCTATCTATAACCTCCAGCCATGTAGCTCCAAGGGAAAGAAAAACCCTCCTGTATCAGTATGTTGGCAGACACCACACATACTCCAGTACACCCAGGTATCTTTCTAACATGGCATTCTTCAATAAGCACTGATGAACTTTCTAAGTCGTTGCACCCTTCTCAGGGAATAAGGAGAAGGGGGTAGTGATCATCGGTTACCATTTCAAATCTCTCTACATATCTAATTTCACATTTCTTTGCTTTCTTTCCCTGGGATGCTATGCCTTGATATTCACATTCTATACAGTTGCTGTAACTTCTATTGGTGGCCCACTCACTGATTTCATTCTGGCTGTATGTATTACCTGCAGGCATCCATCTGATATCTGAGCCCCAAAACTTTATAATGCATCCTACTAGCTTGCTGGACCAAATGGAACACATGTACAGATTCTTTAGCAGATGCTTCCAAACTTACCATATATAAATTATTCATCAAATACTTTAAAAAAAATCTGACATCCAACTGAAGGTTTGTCCTGTACTGAGGCATTAAGACAACACAAGGCACTGTTTAAGCTGAATAGACAGAACATGGACTGCCCTTAACAGAAAAGAGCTAAGAAGCAAAGATGTCTTAAGCCTTAGTAGTTTAAAAGGTTAATAAAATGTCAGTAGGTTATATACAGCATCTATTATCCACTTCCAGATTCATGTGTGATAATCAGAAATGTCACACTTGTGGCTCTGAAGTCTAGAAAAAGATACATTTTTTTTTTCTAGAAAAGAAAATGGGGGAAGAATATTTACAAAAAATGTTCTGTACATTATTGTGAATTCCTGATGTTCAAAAGAGAACCAAGACCCTCTGCCTTCTTTCAACAGGACACACTCTTTGCCTTATGAGCCTTCACTTTGTAATCTTAATGTTAATGGTTAAAGCAGCTTCACTTTCAAAGTGCATTCAACTCCAGCCAATGGAGAGGTCTCTCAAACACGATCAAAGTGCTGTGGAATGTCTGTCCAGCTCTTTCCTCTGCATTTGGCAGCCCTGAGGAGAGCCTGGCCTCTCCAGCTGAGGAGGAAAGAGGTCATGAGACATTACAGAAGGGCTGAATAGTCAGAAAATAGTACCTGCCCCTTACATTCTGCTGCTCATGAGCAGTGGGACTTTTTATAGCATTTTCTACTTTTCTGGGCTTTGAGCCTTGCCTGTTACAACACAGAAAATACCTTTCTCTGTTGAAAAACAGACAGCTAGATAAGATGATTTATGATTTTTACGTAGCTCCACAAGTCTACTCTTTGCTCTGCTTCTTGACTATATCTGGACATTCTCTGGGTACTTAACCACTATTATTAAGGAGTCCCAAATCACGTCTTTGTTTTGTGTGTGGTCCATGTGTATGTATATATATGTGTGTGTGCATGCAGGCCAGGGGTTGATACCAGATATCTTCCTCTATCTGTCTCCATCCCATTTTTTTTGAGACAGGCTCTCAATGAACATGGAGGTAACTGATTTTGTTAGACTGGCTGTCCAGGGAGCTCCAGGGGTCTGTTTCCCAGCACTGGGGTTATAGATGTGTGTTACTGCATCTAGCTTTTTTGTTTAACTTACTAGGAAATCTTAACTTAGGCCCTCATGGTTACATAGCAAATACTTTATTGCCTGGGTCATCTCCCAAGCTTTCAAATCACTCTTAATGCAACAGAACTACCATTTTATTTTTGGCTTTACTACCATCGAAAGTAGGAGCAGCTGAATAGTACTGTCCAACTCATGAGTTTTCAAATAAGGCCTATCAAGACAAATCTGAGCTAGAGATGTAGTTTGGTGGTACAACACTTGTCTGCAAATTAAAAAAAAAAGCCAAGTGATGTTGAGTATAGCTCAATGGTTGTGAGTTTGCCTAGCATGTGTGAGGCCCTGTGTTTCATCCCTTGCAACATACTTTAGTGTGCACATTCATGCACACATAAACAAATACACTAGTGGCTAGGGATCACAAGGCCCAAGATTGATTCCCAGGACTGATTAAAACCAGGGGTACTGTAATCTCAGCACTGGGGAGGTGGAGCCAGGAGGATGAAAAAATTAAGGTCCCTTTTTGCTACCTAATGAATTTAAGGCTAGCCATTAATACAGGAGACCCTGTCTCAAAAAGTAAAAGAAAATGTACCTTCGAGTTTCATTTCTTTTACACACAGAATATCAACAACTTGTCAGATGTGTCAACATTGTTCCTATATTTTGAACATACTTCAAGACACCTTGCAGGACATCAGTGGTTATTAGGAAATTCTCACCGAGTCAGAGGCCTCTGATATGAGAATGCCTAGGGACAATTTCCAGGGACCACAGTTAAGTGTTAAGCAAGCACAAGGAAACCTTCGTTACCACCATTGGATTGAATTACCTTTTCTAGGAAGCTGTCTTCTTCCTGAGAGCAGAGCAGGAGAAAAGTCATTGGCAGATAGACAATGATCAGAGTTAATTCACAGTATTAGAAACAGCTCAGTATTAGGTCTTGCTAGCTTGCTAGACACATAGGTTCTAAACAGCTCTGAATCCTTCAAAGTTGAACACTGAAAATGAAACCCGTTTCCTACAGGCCAAGTTCTTTTCATACCTAGTATACATAACAATTCACTAAGATTATCACTAACAAAATGCCCTTCTCTAGGTCTTGACTATAGGCAGAACCCTCCGGAAGCTGCCTGTGGCCCCAGTCAAGCCTGGTGCTGCATCTCTCTCTCTGTTCATCTACTGGGAAGCGCAGTTCTTACCTTATCCTACGGTTGCTTCCAATGAAGAACTCAGCTTCGGGTCTGAGAGTGTATATTCAGAAGTGGGAATACTTCTTGTCTGTTTCTACTTTTACTTCCATATACTTCTTCCTCTCCCATTCTTATCCCAGCTAGCCTCCCAAGTCTCCAAGAGCCTCCTTGAGCTTTTTCTCTTACCCTGTACCCACCCAGACTGACTGGAATGTAACTGGACTTTATCTCAGAACTTTGTGGATCAGGGTTTCCATCAGTTCCTCTATTTTCCTAGTGGATATAAAAGACAAGGGAGAAGCAGGGGCAATAGTGCTTTCAATGACCTCGTTATTTCTGCACTCTTTACAGCCAATGAGACGGAGAGCAGCAGCCATACCATGACCACCACCAGGGGAATTTCTACCATGTAACCATGCAAAGGATGTATATACAATGCCACTTTATCTGCACATCAATGTGAAGCATTATTCCCATTTTACAGATGAAGAAACTGAGGCTTTGAGAGGTTAATTATTTGCCCAAGGTCATACATCATAGGTAGTAAATGACAGAATCAGGATTGGAACCTGGGTCTGACTAGCCCCATCTATTATCACCATAATCTCTTAGAGAACTCAGAGAGGACAACATAAGTGCTTTCTAGATAGAGAGGCCGGGAAAGGCTGTGAGAATACTTCTATCATCAGCTAAGGAGAGTTAGAAATGTTATTCGCAAGGCAGCATGGTTTATGCACAGATAGACAGGCCTGGTTACATGTCCTCCTTCTGCCTCTTACTGACTTGGTAGAGAGCCCAGGCAATTTACCCAATGTTGTACTGTCCCAGTGTCTTCATCTCCGAAGCACGTAAAATGTTTTCCTCCTAGGGACAATGAAGCAATCTAAAGCCAGGAAGAGTCTCAGCCCCAGAGACTCTCAACTGGTTTCTTCCTGATCTTATTACAGACCACTGAAAAATCCTTATGATACTTTCAAACATGAAGTTAGTTCTGAGTGTCAACAATCTAATTTAACAACGTCTGTATTATAACCTTTTATTAAATTTAGAAACACTTGTTAATAAATCTGACAGACTTTACCTCTGACCTCTGGTGAGTACATGCTCGTGGTATAGCAAGCAAAATGAAGCAGGGAGTTTGTGTGCTATGGTATCAATCCAGACCCTGAAAGAAGTTTCCTTTGAATGCTGAGCATCTACCAGTACAAAGAGCTATGCCAAACACCTGGGAGGGTGGTGACAGTTAAGGACAAATAAAGGAGAAAGATGTGGTTGGTTCCTAACCCTGGTTTCCAATAGAATCTGAGTCTTCATTGGTTTTAGAATTTACAACCTGATATTCTTCTAATTCATATGTAAAAGTTCCCAATACACAGCTACTAGTCCTTAAAAACAAAAAAAGCAAAAAAAAAAAAAACAAACTTTTTTTAAAGCTGGCATTAGGACCCAGAGCTGTATGCATGATGGGCAAATGGTCACATCTAAGCCCTTAATCCACAGGATTTTGGGGACAGGATAGTGGAAGTAAGCCAGGCACAGTGGTATAGGCTTGTTATGAAATTACTCAGGAAGTTCCCATGAATGCTGAGTGAGTTCGGGGCCCGGCTGGACAATATAGCAAGATCTATGCTCTAAGAAAAGGTGGGTGAGGCAGAAAGAAAGAAATGCACAGAAACGTTAAATGACAAGGTGACTAAGAGGAACTTCCTCACCTTGTTTGTGGGAAGCATGATTAACTAGAGAATGTTGAGAGAACAGTGAGAAACAGAATGTGACACTGAGTGACAATATGTCTGCATTGTCTGCAGCAGGCACTGAGGAGCAAGGACAAAAATCACCCCTGCTGAGCAGTAGTACAGAATGTTTAAGCTAGCAGACCCAAATGGGAGAAAATGATGTTCAGAAACAAAGGGAAACATGAAATGGATATCAACATCCATCAGGCAGGAGAAAAGAAACCCCTTAACACTAGCACGGTGGCCCATGAAACAGTTAGCCAGTTTGCCTCCAAGCTTGACGGACGACTTAAGTTAAATCTCTGGAACTCACACAGTGGAGTAAAAGAATCAACCCCACAAAATTGTCCTCCAACTTCCGTAAGTGAGCCTGGCTGTGCATCCACAAGCTATATTAGTCAATGGATCAATTTATGTACTATTATGGGGCCTGGGAGATGGCTCACTTGTTGGAGGTATATGTATACAGACCCAGTTCAATCCCTAGATCCCACAAGGTGAATAGATAGAAGCCACTCCTAAGAGTTGTCCTGACCAACACACTATATATATCTTAACTTAGTGGACAGACAATGTCTTTTAGTAGTGGAATGATTGTCTGGTATGAATGAGGTACTGGGTTCCACCCCCAATACTGCAAACCTGAGGAATGGAAAAAGGAGGACACTATAAAAGAGGAATCCAAAAGGACTGCTAATGCTAATGAAAAGGCAGCAAATTGGCATGCAGAGTTTATTTCTTTGGTGGCTGTGATGACAGTTCAGTGGTTAATTCACCTGCTACACAAGTGGGATAGAGTCTGGATCCCCAGAACCCCGGAAAACGCTGAGTGGATGTGGTGGTCCATCTGTACTTCTAGCCTTGGGGAAATAAGAGATCCTCAGAGTAAGCTGGGTAGGAAGACTAGCCATATCACTGAGATCTGGGTTTATCTGAGAAATCACCTCAATGAGTAAGGTGACAAACAAAAGATGATTTTCAACATCAAGGAACAGGGCTTCACATGCACGCATGTGCACACACAAAACTGTACATGTATGTCACACACATTTAAAAGTATAAAAAGAAAAAAAAGTACAGTGAGTTTACTTCTCTGGATGTAGGCCTAAAGAAAACAAATGTAAATTACACTTAAACCCATCCTAGCCTGAATTTTGGAACTAGAAAAGTCAGTTAACCTCCACTAAAAAAGGTTACTTCTTCCCTGGAGTGATATGACACATGATAAACATGATTCAAATCATTCTTTAGCCCCATATTTACTCTATGAAGAATATTCCCTGTAGTGAATGTAGATAAACAATATAACAGAGTTCAGTTGATAGAACTGAGGGTTAAACCCAGGGCGTGGGGTATATCAAGGAAGTGCTCTACCACTGAGCTGCATCTCCAGCCCCTCTGCCCACTTTTAACACTTTATAGTAGATAAAGCTTATCAAATTTCCCTAGCTAGCCTTGATCTTGTGATTCTTTTAAGTAACTGGATAAGAAGTGTGAGCCTCAAGACCCAACCAGAAGGTTCCAATTGAAGAAGAACTACATGGGAATCAAAGCCCTCAGAAGAAACAGTTCATATGAAATATAAAGAAGAAAGAAATCATACATGTAAGAGGCCAAGAAAGGAGCTATTAGATCAGTAACATAAAGTAATCAGATGAATCACCAAGTTCTTATCTCAGACTTTATATCCCTCTCCTTACTGGCATGTTCTCCACCTAGCCTTCTCTTTCCCATGTTTGTACTCGCAACCAAAATCCTCAACCAGTTCTGGCACTTTCAAGCCTGGTCTATTTTATATTCGCTCATTCTATATGCAACAGCAGAAGGTTTCTTCTAATACACCAATTTACAACTTTGTATTAGTCCTCAAAGTCTCCTGAAGGTTCAGATAATCTCTGGCTCAAGCACAAGTGCATCTCTTGATTTGCAGACCATCGCCTGCCTCTATCCTACAGAACCAACTTCACATATCATAATCTGATTCTCCCTTCAGGAGAAATCTTGTAATTTCCTATGCATGGTCAATTTTCTCTTGCTTTGCATCCTTTATTCAAGGTACCTCTTACTTCTAGAAGAGCCTATTCATCCAATACCTAAGTATATGTTTGTTTCTTAAGTGTCCTGACTTCACTGGAAACATGTCTCTGATCAACCCAAATCACTTCTCTAATCTACTTTATTCATATGTACTGAACTTATTTCTAGATCATGTTAATGTTACAAGCATCAAATATCCATTAAGATAAAAAATAGGCCAATTCTGAGATTGATTTCACAGAGCTTTCCTGGTGAATCAATAAGCTTTTATAACACACAAAGGCATGAGTAACTGCTGGAAAGGCAACTACTGTGAATACAAATTACAATCTCCACAACATTCAGTTTAAATCATTTCCCAAAATATTTACTTAACCAAATATAGTGAACGTTAGCCAGTGAAGATCATTAACATTCAAATTATCTTGAATGAAACTTTCTATTAACCATGACTTAGAATTTAGTATGCAAGTTTACTTTCAATGGCCACTAAACTGAGGACACTCACTTTGTCTCCACACTACTTTATATCCAGTATGTAATAAATACTGATGGCCATCCCATAGTTACCAAGCTAGTTAATCAGAAAAATAGACCGTTGTTCTGAAAAACAATAAAAATTGCCACAACAGCAAATCATTCTCACCCATTCCCTCTTATTCTGATTCCAACTATCCTAGGAGTTGTAGAATCTCTCTTATTGAAAATGGTTGGAAGAACAAAAAGATTTATGCCAATGATCTCATTTCAAATTTGGTAGGAAGTAAGTGGAACTTATGAATCTTTCTGAAACATATACAGAGACAGAGCACATGTACTGAACTCATTTCTGGCTTTGTCATGAATTTATAGCACACAATACAATAGAGAACATGTACCAGTATTAGTGGTACTGTGTCATGGGGTTTGAAATATTCTGTTAAGTCCTGGAAAAACTATGAGACCTAAAGAAGTATTTTTGGACTTGAAACAAGAAGGAAGCTGTTCAGAAAGAGGGCATGATTATTTTAGATCCCTGTTTACTGCCTTACAACAACATGGATAACTTCCTCATTGATGAACTATAGTAACTTAATAATACTGAAATGCAGTAAGCCATAAAAAATGAGAACCCTGAAGCCTACAAAATAAGAACTTTCAAAAAGAGCACATGATCATGAATGTATAATTTCATAAAAAGCCATTCTGTAATTACAGATGACCAAGGTTCAATTTCTTTAACCCTGAGTCGATTATGTCCTAGAAGAGGGAAAAGGGTCTGATATAGATACTTTCTATTTATGGAAGAATGTGATTGAATTACCTGATTTTGTGTGTGTGTGTGTATATATATATATATGTGTGTGTGTGTGTGTGTGTGTGTGTGTGTGCGTGCGTATGTATGTATGTATATATATATATATATATATACACACACACATATACATATGTAATATATAATATATTATAGTACAGAGTTTATTCAGGGAATGGGGAGGAGAGTTAAGAGGGTAGTAGAGGCAGAGAGATAGAGAAGAGGAATAGAGAAGCAGTGGCCATAAGCACGTGAAGAGGGGTGGCAGGGAATAAAGACAGGAGGGGTAAGGGGGGAGAGTGAGAGTGGGAGAACATGAGGCCAAGAGATGTGATAATAAATATAATATAATATAAATCATATCATATAATATCATATAATGTAATGGAATATTATTGAGATTCCTAGTCATTCCCAGAACATGGAAAAATAATGGCCAGGATACTATAACGCTGCTACTGACTGTGATAAAAATAAGCCTTTTGTCTCATACTGCTTTGGGCATTTTTTTTGTCCTACTGGTCTTTTACCTGGATGTTATGATTTCCCATCTTGTGTTTTTATGGTTTTTGTTTGTATGTGTTTCTCGTTTTCTTTTTCTTTAAAAAATTCTAGTTTGTTTTTATTTGCCTACTTGTTTGCTTTCTAAAGACAGAGAGAAAGAAAGGGTGTGGAGCTAGGTGACTGGGTGGGGTGGAAAGGATCTGAGAAGAGCTGGGGGAGGGTAAGCGTGATCAGACTCTATTGTATAATTTTTTTTCCAGTAAAAAGTATGATGGTAGAAGAAAAACAATTTAGAGAAACAGCAGACTGACAGGATATGAATTTCTGTAGAAAAGGGTTTTCTTTCAAACACAGGTAACATCTTCCATCATAAGAGCTCTATGGAAACAAATGACATTCCAGCGCTGGAATTTGCTCTCTGAGTCACAGGTGAAAGGATTCCATGGCAACGGTACAGATTATATTCAAACAAGCCAGCAGGCTATTGCCGCTCTAACCCTTCGTGATGGACCATACAATCACTAGCTGTTCCCAGGCCTGAACAACAATGTGATTTTACATACAAATGGTAACTAACACTTGGCTCTTCCCTTCATCATAGCTGGAGAAAATTGCTAATGGCCCATCAGTACACAAATCCAACAAAAGTTTCATTTAGCAGAAAAATTTTTAATAGGATGATTTGATATTAAATCATGTTTTTTTTACTGAAAATAATATGCTTTTTCTGCATAAGAATAGAGACATTATATAACAACTTGGCTTGGGAATGGCAGTAGATATAATTCTTTTTTTTTTTCTTTCTTGAGTCACATTAAGTGAAGAAGCTTCAGTATATGTTATACGGATCTATAAATTGAGTTTATATCTCAGTTGGTAGAGGGCCTGCCTCACATGTAAGTAGTTCTAGATGTTGTCCCCAGCATTGCATAAACCAGATATGGTGGAGTATACCTGTGATCCCACACTTGGGAGGTGGAAGCAGGAAGATCAGAACTTTAAATTCATTCTCAGTTGAAGGAGAACTTCAAGTCTAGCCTGGGCTACCAAAGGGGAAAATTGCTGATTCATAGACTCCATATCTTAAGAATCTGTTACCAGTGGTGAATGGGGTGGGAACTTTTACTTGTAGTAAGCACCCCTAGGGACTATGATGCAAGTTCTGTAAGCATCCATAATAGCCTCTGCTCTCATTAGAAGCCAAGTTTGATTTGATATGCTGTAGAGAGGAATACTGGAGCAGATGTCAGAAAATCTGGGTGGTAGATCTGTCACTGACTTATTTGACTGTGGGCAAGTGAATCCCTCTGGGCCTCAGTTTTCTTGTAAGCACAATGAGGATAATAGTGAATGGTGCACTTACCACACCTAGCATACATGCCAATTTATTCAAAAGTGTGATGAGCTTAGCGAGCAGAGCTTTGACAGGGGGCCTTTGACCTCATTTTGGAAGTGCAATATATTATCTACTATAGTCCCAACAAGACTTAACTACAGAGTAGTCTCTCCTTTTCCATTCTAGGCTTAATTTAATCAAAGTAGTGCTAAGATAAAGTGACATTCTTTTGTATCATTTGTCAGTTCCATGACCCCAGAAGAAGAGAGAAGGCACAGAAATAATGGAAATAAACATGCAAATTAAACACAAAGAAGGCTGATGTCTGAGGATGTGTCTCACCAAGTCTATGAGTTTGGTGACAGGAACTTCTCGGATTGGTCTTTTCATTCGGCACAAAGCCTCCAATGAGGTTCCAAAGCAACTAGGAAGGTAATTTCCACTGATGGTCAAGAAGTAATCTTTTCCTCGATCCAAATGGAGGACAAGAATATCTTCAATCTTATCTTCACCAGAGTTCAGAATGGTTACAGAGTCTTTGCTGACGTATACATCAAGGGAAATGTCTATTGTCTCATCTGAAATGAAAGAGATGGTGTACTGTAGCACTGATCTTTCCTGTGGAAAAGCAACTGTCCTCCAAAACAAACAAACAAACAACAAAAAACAGAACCACTAGGCAACAACAGGGAAGAGATGGGACGTACAAAAGAGGTATCACCAATACAATACAGGTGAGAGACAAGTGATTAGAGAACAAGAAGTTAAGCCAGGATGGCGGGAGCCTTGAGGAGCTGGTATGTAGCAAGCAGACAGTAGTAAAGGGGAAACTCACTTGGCTCCAAGTAGCCCTCAAAAGGTTCAGCTCGAAGCCATGGCTTGCAGTATTGGCTGTCATTAAGCTTAGGGATGAAAGAAAAATGGCAGGGAACCTGTCCATTGTTGCTGATCTGGAACTTCTCCTTTTGCAGCTGCCGAAACTTCACATTCTCAAACATAAACTGGGGAATAACAAACAGACAGACACAACCATGCATTCATAGTAGGGGAAGTAAGTTGGATTATTTGTAGACAATATGAATCAAGAATAAGGTAATTATTAATCAGATATATAATTACCACATGTATTCACAGACTGAGACAACTTCCTAGCATTGACTCCCATACATTATTTAGTTAACACCAGCAGAGACAATGTTAGGCAACTTTTGACCCTGTTCAACACTACTCTGTTCCAGGGATCTTGAGAGGAACATGATCATGGTCCAGGGTGCTCCTTCTGTGACTGATCTCTGTTCCTCCAGACACATGAACTAATAAGAGTAACCAATCCGAAGGCCTCCAAACTGCTAGGTGCTATTATAAGAGCTTATGTATTATTTAACTCATGTGATCCAGAAAGGGGAGCTGAATCTCTGAGAGAGTGTGGCCCTTCATGTGCCCCTGCATCTACCAAACTGCAAGTGAAGGACGAAGTCTGACACTGGTGACAATGATTTTAACCTTAATGCCCTTTTAAGTCACATGGTTTCCTTAGTGTTGACTACAAAGGACAGGAGACAGGAAGCTCACCTCTCTCCTGCTAAGGTCTAGTGAAGGAAGGAAGTCATTTTCCATTCTGTCCATAATGCGTACGATATCTTCAAAAACCTTCCGATACCTCCGTTCATCCACAACCTTCACCTAAAGGAGACGAAGGCACTATTTTCAGCTTCACATGCTAGGAGCTCATCTCCTCCAAGGATTATTTAAGAATATAAAACTAGGCATTCAGAGAACACCTTTAAAATATGCTATAGTATGTTCAATGCCCTCAAACATTTTACTAGCCTGCTTCACCCATAACTATAACTTTCACTCAAAGCTCCTGAGTGTGTGTGTGTGTGGGGGGGGATTAAAGGCATGGGCCACTGCCATCTAGCTGTCTCTAGCAAATTTTAAAAGTCACTAAAAACCTAAGGTAATAGGTACTATATAGATAATAGGCATTGTAAAAAATACACTTTGGAGGAAAGGTAAGGTTAATTGGCTAAATTATGGAAGAGTCCAATCTGCAAGAAGCTTGATAATAGTACATATTTGGTGAGAATTTTTCTTAGCTCCATTGTTAATTATCTGACTGTGGAGAAAATGGGATAATTGCGGCAAAAAACGATTTCTTGCAGTGTGTAAAATGACAGAGCTAAAATACATCCACTGCTATTTTTTTTAAAAACAGGCATACAATAGTAAAACTGCAGAAAAATATGATTAAAGCCTTTAAGTCCATTAGTTGCTACGGACATTTGCAGGAATCAGATAATTGCTCAGATTACATAATGGGGACGGCATGGTGTTAGTCAGAGCAGCTGGCGACCACTTTAGAAAAAAGCCACCACAAAATGTCCTAGAATAAAACCATGGCAACAGACAAATTATTTGGACTAACGCATGGGTTAAAGTTTTCAGGTGACACAGAACTTCCAATGTCCTGACATAGCTATATTTTTAAAAAAAAAATACTAGAACCTTATACTGTGTGGTAGTAGAAAGAACACAGATATAGGAGTAAAACCAGCTAAAGATTTGAATCTTAGCTCTCTTCCTAGTCGAACACTCTGAGGGAAGTGATTTTTAAAGTCTTTGGGTGTTTATCTGCTCCTCTGTGAAATGACAAGTATTTAAGTGAGCCGTGTTGTGGGAAGTAACCGACATGTACACAGAGCCCTGGTTAGAGCCCTAGTTAGAATGTGGGATTAGCATGTAGGATTAAACATGGGGCTAGTGTTATTCTTATGTAAAGATTTCAAGGTGGAGTGGGAAGGGAGAAGGGGTGAATAGAACTTAGTGATTCTGCATGTGTGTTTAGAAGGCACAAAGCCCTGAGCTTGATTCCTAGCATCACATTAAAAACAACTACAGAGAGTAGAGGAAAATAACCAGTTCTTGCCAAGTTGCCACCTGACCTTCGAACATCCCACAGCATGTGCCCTTCAATAAACATATAATAAACAAAAAACAATAACTGTAATAAAAAAGTGGACAAAAATGTTATTGGTTATCTTGAAAAAAATTTAAAAATATATTCTAATACCAAGAACTAATTTTGTTTTCCAAGGAAATGCCCTAAAATCCTTTTAGAAAGAGGACTGTGGAGGTGTGTGTGTGTGTATGCTGTGTGCTGGAGGGATGGCTCAGTAGTTAGGAGTACTGGTTGCTCTTTCAGAAGATCTGGGTTCAATTCCTAGTACCCATATTGGCAGCTCCCAGCTGTCTGTGACTCCAGTTCCAGGGGATCTGACACCCTCACACAGACATACATGTAGGCAAAACACCAATGCATATAAAATAAAAACAAATAAGTAATTTAAAAAGCAGACCCAGGACAACAGTTGCAGTAAGACACATGGGTGATGTATATGTCGGCAGTCCTTGAAACTAACAGAAAATCTGTCCTATTACGCCCTTTGCATGTATAAATCCATGAGTTGGTCTCATTACAAAACATACTTTGTAGAGGAGGAGAATGAGGAGGAAAATGATACACGAGGATGCTAAATAAATGGTCATAGTCCCACGATTACAAAGTGGTTGACTTGGAATACAAACAAAACCAGGTAGCAGACTATCAAGTCATCCTAGTAAAAACCACACTAGTTATATCCTCATAGGTTACAAGACCACATATGTGGAAAACCCACAAGAAATAATCAAAGTATAAGTCAGAAAGCTTATAGGATAATTTGAACACGCATAATACAGCTAAGAATGAGAAAATACATTTATAATAGAGGCAAAACATTGAATAACTGGCTATAAACGCAGCTCAAGATATAACCAAGTTCAAAGCAACATCAAACCTCGCTGTTTTGAGAGGAAGATGTCACTGTAGCAGATAGAACTATATCTCTTATGAGTAGATGTGGTCCTATTCTGATCAGTCTGTGCCTACACAGCACAAACTACCTATACATCAGTAAAAAGAGTGGACTTTGAAAATATCCAAGGATAGATAGTATTTGGGATTGGTGAGGGAGTGCTAACCACTCAACTCTGTAAATGATTTGTTTAGAGATCATTTAGAACATGCTGGCTTCTGAATCCACTTTATATCTATCTATACAATGGTCTGGAAATAGCCACTTAACACATAAATGAATGAGCAATCAACTGTTTACCCCAATATGGAACAGGGCGCTAACAGGTTTGTGGTCACTAGTTTTGAGTTCCATGTGACTCCGATAATGAAGTTGATTAACATTTATTCCTCTCCAAAGAATTCGGTCACACCATGCTGGTACTCGGCATTTCCCACTGTAAATAAAGGAACGAGTCACAAACAACATACCACACAAGAGGAATGGTACACATTGGTTTAGAATCACATTAAGCCTCTTTTGATGTGCTCCCAGTGAACCACACACTTCTTCCCAGAGGACCCCTATCATCTTTCCTACACTGTAAGCACTGATAATGGCCTGTGTCTGCTGGTCAGTCACTGAACTCTTACACTACTGTCCAGTACCAAGTTATGTGCCTAGTATCATCTAAAGATGGAATGGATAGTTTCCCTAAATTTAGGTCTGCATCTTAAACAATGTAACTATAGGTGAAGGTGGAACAATACCTTCTTAAAATAGCCTTATAAGGTCAGGGTTCCATTCTGAACATTTTCTCTTCCTTTGCCCTACCTGACTGCAATGCTACTTCATAATAGGTAAGTAGTAGAGTAGAAAACTGCAATCCTCTGTTCCTAGGGTGGGCTTGATCTCTGGAGAAGAATAGAGCTTTCTCCTCTAAACCCCGACTTTCATGGACACATCTAGCTTCTTTGATAGAGATAAACTAACATGCATGCATGCAAGCCTGAGCATAGAATACAGAGGGCACAGAAAACTTAGTCATCATTCACTCAAATTAGGAATGCCTTGAACACTTGATCTAGTACGTGACTCCAATACTCTTTATCAGTAGTTCTGGAGCTTGACCTTAAGTGGCAAAAACTAAGAGAAGTGAGCAAGGTCCCTCAGTGTCCTGTGGACTGGCTCCCTGGGTACATGGGATAACCCCCTGCCCCTGCTGCCAATTCCCCTACCCGTCACCCCTACCCCACCTAATGATCTCAGAGTCTGCAGTTCCTAGGAAACTAGGAGAAAGAAACATATGTGGGAGACAGGCAGGTAAAAAGGATTTACTGACAGGGTCACTCACTACTTTTCTGGGGGAAATGAGGAAATCTAAGGGACTCCAAGAAGTAGTTCTCTCTGCATATAGAGTGCTATAAACCAGTCCCTACCCTGTCAGGAGGGACATGGAAGGACATAGAAAAAGATCAAGCTTTAACAAACTTCCTGTGAGAAGATTCTCATCACTTTACCTGGAATCCCATCTGTCAGTTTTAGAATCATACTTGTAAGTGGGAATAAACCTGATTTCCCCTTCATTAAAATCTGCAAAAGCTTTTTTCTGTGTACGCTGAATGTTTAACTACAAACAGAAAGAAACACCACATAAGCATAGCAATACCATAGCAACATAACTGATAGCTTGGCTGCCCACTATTTCCATTCTAGGCATTCAGTCCCACAGCCCTTTCAACCCTGGGAAAACACAAAGATAAGATTTCTTATCTTTTGAATTCAATGTCAACATTGCCACAGCATCTGAACCCACCTTCCAACAACACTTACTAGCTCACTGCCATTTTATTCCCAGTTGTGACCAGGATGAAATTGTGGAAACAAGAATTCTGAATAATCCCACGTTACATAGAACTGGGCAGGAATGATCTAACATAATTACCATTACAACAAAGCACACAAACCTTGAAAGGATAATTTTGAAAGCAATTTCAACAAATAATTAATGATTTTTTTTTTACTTAATGGGTGAGTTGGGGCTATAGAGATGGCTCAGTGGCTGAGTATGGTTTTTCAGCCCTCTCACTGAACAAGGAGTTCACTGTTTGGACTAGGGTGGTTGGCCAGTAAACCCTTGAGATACACATACCTTCATGCCTCAGATCTCAGGTTACAGACATATGGTACTGAGCCTGGCTTTGGAGCCACCTTCTCAGCCCCTTACACAGTTTTAACATCAACAACTGAATACCAATTAATGCCAACTTATCAATCAGTTCTTATTAGATTATAGATTGTGCCATTCATTCCAAACAAACTTCCTTTGTCATTTTTCCAGTACCTTTCATGGGACCTCTTTCCCTCTTTTACCTCCATCTGTTGTTGCTCAGCCTGCCAAGCAACCATAGAACAATTTTCTCTATTCCATTTGCTAAACTACATCAGCACAGCAGAAGGCCCGCTTCTTCTACGAAGTATTCTCCAGTCTACCTCACCCATTCTCCAGCCCATGGATACAAATCTCTAAAGTCTCTGCCTGATAATGACTTACTAAATGAATTTTACATTTGCTTTTTGTCTCCAATGTTATCTCCATTGGATCTTAGCACCTCATCAAAGTACTCCAAATCTCTCTATCCCCAGCCACAAGACCTTACAAGATAGTAAGAACTTGGCATTGCTTTTTATTATAAACTATGCCTACCATGTGTCTGTCTTGTAATCCCAACAATCTCTGCCACTGAAACTTCGCTTACCTGGTCAAATTTCAACAGCTTCTGAAGCTCACTTTTATTAATAAGACTTTTCACCTCGTTGGCATCAGGCATGCAAAGTCTGTAGTTCAAGTCTCCCAACCAAATGACAACACTGAGGACCAAAAAATAGATTATTACAGACTAGAAATAGGTTAAACTAGTAGTAATTAAGATTAAAGTCAATTAGAGGGGGAACTGAGAAAAGAAAATGGGTGGATTACTTTTAAGAAGTTATTTACCACTGACAAGGGGCTTAAAGTTATAACTAGTTCTTTAGGGGCAAGTACTGCTAATACCCAAGAAAGACAAGAAATTATAAAGTATCTGGGAAAATAGGCAACACCACATAAAACCAAATGAAAGTGGGGAAAATATAGTATACATATGGGATTTGGAAGCCAAGGAGTTAATGGACTGAGAAGTATGCAGTTTATTTGCTGGATTAGCTTCAAAATTTTGTCTGGCTGCCTGCCAGATCTCCAGGCAAAGAGAATCTTAATGTGTTTTGCTTCCCAGAGCCCTGAGGTTTTGTAGCCTCCTTCTCTGCACGGTGGGAATGACTTACCAAGCCCACTAGGAAAATCAAATCCTAGATCTCTACCGTAGCCAGCCTGACAATACCTGCTCAAGGCTTAAAGTTCAAATTCTAGAAAGAAAGAAAGAAAGAAGAGAGAGAGAGAGAGAGAGAGAGAGAGAGAGAGAGAGAGAGAGAGAGAGAGAGAAAGAGAGAAAGAAAGAAAGAAAGAAAGAAAGAAAGAAAGAAAGAAAGAAAGAAAGAAAAAGAAAAAAAAAAAAACTGGCACCTAAGCCCTAGTCCCAGCACCAGTAATTGGGATATGCTGAAATGGCCACATCAAAATGGATCCCTTCTGAGTCACTGCAAGTTCTCAAAGGCAACAGGAAAGAAAGTTTTGGATTCTTGGGAAATAAATTTACAATTTACTGGGGTCTTCATGGTCATAAATTTCAAGACCCTGATTTTGTCCCTATGAAAGAGAATTCTATATGATCCCAGGGTTTTTTTTTTGGTGACAGTATAGGTACACTTAAATACTATTGCACCCATTATTTTCTTAATTCTGCTAATAATCACTGCTTCTAATTTCCCTAAATTACCTTTTGATGAACTACAGTTGTCATCTCACACTATGTCTTCCTCTCAGAACTTCAAACACCAATATTTACTTCTCTCCCCACTCAACCCATTCGTCAATGGCCCTCTACTTCTGTCTGTCTCAAGTCTTGTTTTTACAGACCCATCATTGCTACCCCTCTTTTTAATTATCACAATCGTTAAAAAGAATAATGTAGATGTGTGGAGACAGAATTGGAAAGAGATAGATAAATATGTTCTTACACAACAAGTATGTGTGCCTGTATATGTGTGGAGAAAAGTCTAGAAGAGACTGTTCAGTGAAATGAAAACCTATCTCTATATCCTTTTAATGTTTCTAATAAATGCACTTAAACTATAAAAGTAAAAATAATTTATATTTAGCCCAATACATCCAAATCATTAATGTGTAAATAATATTTTGCAAATTAAGGTATCCCATATTTTCCCCAAGCAACTTTCAAAATCCAATATAGCTTTTGTTTACAGATCTCTCAGTTTTGACTAATGACTTTCAAATACCCAGCAGCCAGGTGCTGGCTATCATATCAGACAACATAGCTCTAGAAAGTTCCACACTCAAATGACACCCGAAGACAGTATCTCCTTTGGAGAGAGGGACTGTCTAGAGAGAATAGAAGATAAGTAAAGGATTTAAAATCATGTATATTCATTGTATCTTTTGTTATTATACTTACAGTGAACATCTTTATTTTAATTTAAAAAATGACTCTAATTTGCAGATTCCTTAAGTGTTATTTTAGAAGCTACACTAATATAAACTTTTTTTCTCCTAATGCCAAAACGAATTTTCCTGCCTCAATGAATCTGTTATTTCTAAATAACATTCTCTCTTTGTGACCCAAATCCCCAAATGGTAATCTGTCACTCTTCATAGTTCTATAGCTATTCCCCCTATTCAATCACTGTTCTATCTTTATCCAAAGGCCACAGAGAGCTAACTGCTTACTCATGCTTCATGATGTTCACTTGGGGGAGAGTCTGACTGGGGACTGAAAAACTCATTCTTGCACAGATGTCTTTGTAATCCTGATTCCTTCGTTCAAACTCTTCCACGTGGGCAGCCAGGTGGGAATTGACAATGCAGAAAGTGGTGTTGTGGAATACAAATCTCACAGCTACTCCACCTTTGTTTCCCTGCGATACAGAGTAAGTATGAACTTAGTTCACACAAGGAGCAATGGTCGTTTGCATAGATCTAAACAATAATCAAATTAATTGCCAAAGGAACTCACCATTTTCCCCATGATTCCAGTTCCAACTGTTTCTGTAGCAATATCTCGGATATATTGACAATGATCTTTTTTGGCAAATACAAGAAGCATCATCCCCACAAGTCGGACCAGTTGAACCTATGAATTCCAGGGAGTTATTAACAGCTAAAATAAGCATCTCTCTCTGCTACATAGCTAACCTCCTAGGATGACCAACAAGGTGATAAGGTGATAACTAATATCTAAATCTAGATCTGCACCCTCTAATTTCCAATCAGACCCCATAAATTGAAAGCTAAGATTCTAGTCTGGCTTTGATTAATAACAGTTAAAAGCCTTGAGGGCTGTTCTCTCTCTCTCTCTCTCTCTCTCTCTCTCTCTCTCTCTCTCTCTCTCTCTCTCTCTCTCTCTCTGTGTGTGTGTGTCTATTTGTCTTTCTGTGTCTGTCTCTCTGTGTGTATGTCTCTGTCTCTCTGCTTCTATTCATCAGTGCTGAGGATCAAATAGAGAACTTTGAGCATGTTATGCAGCTATCTACCACTGAGCCACATCCCAAGTCTTAGATCTCTAAGTCACTTTGTAGCCCACTGAGAGTATATTAAAAGTTCAAATAGTAACTACATAAACTGTTCTAAAACCATAGATTACTTTGTTGCTTGGAATAGTAGTCTTAAGATGAACATAACTCTCTTAGTAGCACAATGCCCCTAGCAGATATCTTCTAAAGACTAACAAATTGAACCACCTTGTTAAAGTCAATTTTATTCTTGATCTACAAAGAAGTTCAGAATGTGCTTAAATCCCACAATACTGCTATTCTTGTTGTAAGTCTAAAGCATACTCTCTGCACCCCATATATTTCATACTGCTTTTCTTGAAGGCATTTCATTCTGGCCATGTTGGAGTACAATTTTATATTTTTTTTTACACAGACAGACCAGTTAGTGTATATGTACCTATTTGAATTATTAATGTAAAAGAAATATATTAATTTATTCTAAACACTATTTAAATGATGAAAATGTATGATCAGAAAGCTTATGAATTTTTTCCTATGATGTAACTACAGCAGATTAGTCTCATATGGTGCACACAGTATTTCATACAGGGAAGAAGTCAATTATTTAAACCTTTTGGAGGAGGTTCACTTAATGGAATAACTCCCAGTGAGTACTACTTAATTATATACTGAAAAAGAACCCAGCGCCACTTACTTTTTTATACTTGGCCTTTGAAGGCAGACCCCTTTCCACAGCCATGGACCATTCTTGCTCTTTTACAGACTCAAAGTAGAAAAAGGCTTCTGTGCTCAAGTCCAGCTCTTGGAATCTGAGAGAAAAAAAATATATTCAGGCACTATACACAGCCATAATTTTCTTTGGCTACATCCTTTCCCATTTGCTGAGACATTAGAGTAAAGAAAAAAAAAGAGTGCGAGATAAATTTTATAAAAGACATGTAGCTTTTCTAAAGAATCCCCACCAGTACATTCATAGGTTATACAAAAACTGAATAATAACAAAACTCTCATAGGGATAGTAGTGAAACTTGTCTTTTACAACCTTTGAATAATCAACTTTGTGAATTGATCTCATCTGTTTCTATGATGAGCGGTTCCCTGTCATGGGTTTCTTTCGTATTTTCTTTTGACCCACAAATTAACCCTAACATACAATGCTCAGCAAGTTTTTTTTTTTTTTTTTAACCAATCAAGTTTTAGAAAAAATATGAAGATCAAGGCTGGGGAAATGTCCCAGTCAGTAAAGTGCTTGCTGTACAAGTGTGAGGATCTGAGTTCAAACCTCAGCATCCATGTAAAAAAGCTGACTGTGCAGGCATGTGTCTGTAATGCCAGCACCAGGAGGAAGCAAACTCCTGCTTCAATGAGAGACCCCATCTAAAAAAATAAGGTAGATAAGCCTTCCCTGTAGAAATAGGTGGCAGCTAAGGGAGGAACTCATAACTCGCCCAAGTGCTAAAATGGCACTCTGCCATTATGGGACGTTTACACTTACAGCACACAATCCAATCCAAGGCTCAGTGAACACCATTGTTCCCCTAAACTCAGTACAGCTGTGGTTGTCTGAATAGGACCTGCACAGATTGGGCTCGTCACCATTTCATCACGGATAGGGGAAGGACCCATGAGGTTCTACCCTTCTCTAAGGGACAATGGGCAGTTAGTGGTTGCTGGTGGAAGTGGCTTTCTCACTTTCTTTGGTGAATAACACCCCATCCATGCTCACACAAGAATCTCCAACTAAACTCAGTGGGTCATGCATATAATGAAGACATGAGTGTAGAAAGGGGGGTGTTTGAGAAGGTAATAGGGGGTGCAAACAACTAAAATTGTGTGTGTGTGTGTGTGTGTCTGTCTGTGTGTGTGAAATGTTTAAAGACTAAAAAAAAAATGGAACGAAAATAAGATAGTGATTTACCAAGACACCTAATAACCTCTGGGGCTCACATGCAAACACCAACATGCTTACACACACAAACACATACACATACACACAGATAAGAGGGAGAGCAAAGTCATGTTACACTAACACCAAATACAGAAAAAGGAAGGTCCAGAAGTGATTTTTACCCAATGCAGTAAATATCAGGAGGATTTGGATCACAGTTCAGCCAAGGTTCTAAGCTGCTGTCTGGGGACTGGCCATTCACATTCCACGTTCCAACAAAAAATCTAATAACATTACAGCAAAAACAAAACAAAAAACAAAGATCAAGTATAAACAAACACAATGCTGCTTCTATCACTTCTATGAATGGCTATTTTGATTAACATAACTCTTCAAAGTGTTTTGCCAGATACTCTTGGAAGCCAGGACTCCAGATACATATGTATCAGAGGATGGCCTTATCTGACAGTAGGGGAGAGAAACTTGACACCCCAGTATAGGGGGATGCTAGAGAGGTGAGGCAGGAGTTGGTGAATGGGTGGAGGAGCACCCTCATTGAAGGAAACAGGAAGGGAGTGAGAGGGGATGGAAAGAGGTAGTTGGTGGAGGGGTAACAGGGAAGGAGGATATAATTTGAAATGTAAAAGAATAAAATTATTAATAAAAAAGAACTCTCGCACATATGATGTAAAGGCATGAGTTTATTTTCTCTCCATTTTACATCAAGTGAACTAATAAAAAGGTACTAGGTCTATATTTTAAACAAACAACCATTTTGCCAAATTTCCCTTCAATTATACTCCATCCACATTCATTAAGGGAGAGTGTTAGGTTAGTATGGGAAAGAGGTATCTCGGTGCTAAACACAATCTAATATGGGTAACTCTTCTGTAAGGAGCTATAGCTAAATTAAATAAAAATCCCTTACTTCTGGAGGATCATGAGGACAACTGTGAGAAATACTGATGAGGCAGATGATCATGACGTGGGAGGGCAGAAGGGATGAGACATATGAGCAGCATGTAGAATATGAGGAAGTGCAGTTGTGTTTGAATTCAAAGAAATGATGATGGTAGGATACCGCATGGGTATTTTGCATGAGATGGGATATCTGTTCACGAATAACACAATGGGGATACATGCTATGCCTCATCACCTCCCTTCTCTACCAAATATATCAGGGTCCAGAAAGGGGATATTAATGAGCAAAAGTGAAATAAAAGCTAACAGGAAAGAATTCAGGAGAGATTGTCCAGAGGATGGAGTGAAATCTTAGTTGATTTATCAAAGCAGTACATTTATATATGGTAGCAGTGGCAAACTTTAATTTTTCAATACTGGCTGGACAAAGGTTTAGCTGGCCAGATGAGACACATAGGATTTTTTTTGTTGTTGTTGTTATTGTTGGGGTTTTTTTGCATATAGTTGTCTTTTATTGGGCCCTGCAACAGTGTCCTTGTGGTTTGACGGCTCTTTCTCCATCTCTGGCAATACACTGTTTGATGGCCTGTTGTCCTAGGAGGCAGGAACCACAGAACCAGGAAAAGGCTGTAAAACAGAGCGGTGGAGCCAGGACAGGAGACATTTGCAGATTCTTTCCCTTTTGTGGTCTCAGGAAGCATTACTGCTTTTCTGGCTCACAGTTTTGACTCCGACAGGCTTCGAAGTTGTACTTCAAAATTCCAAATTTGATTTGTTGCACAAACTGAGGCACATACTTATTTATTGAATATATAACAGGGCATTTTTCGATTATGTATGAGTTTGATTTATTCCTCAAAGCGTGGATAGAAATATTATTAGACATGGAATCATAGGTGTTAGGATTCTGTTAGGAAACTGAAGGGAAGCTATAGCATATGCATGATTTTAGATATATAGGTTTTTAAGCAAGCAGAGACAGGAGCCTGAGTCAGATAATCACTACCTTATACTGTGCTTTCATTCTTAATGAAGCTAATATTTTTGCAAATCAAGACTGTTGTGCCTAAATATTTAGACTCAGTGAGTAGAAAACAGACCAACCTGAAAGACTGGATGTTGACATATTCTTTCTCTCGCTTTGTGAGGATGTGTTTGATGAGACCCTCTCGCTGCCCAGACTGAGTGTTTGGTACAAAGAGCTTCCGCATGGTATTAGTGACTTTGGGCTGTTCTTTGTTTGAAGCTTCCTTTTCACGTGGAAGCCTAGAAAATAAACCATGGATTCAAAAGTAAAATTGGCTAAGATGTAAGCCTCTTAGAGGGGGAAGTATGTTGCAACAGAGAACTTACATTCTATTCGATGAAGAAGGTGGAGGGGGTGGGTCCCGATGAATCCCCGTGGGGGGATTTTGTGTATTCATTTTTTTATCTAAATTCATAGATGAAAAATTATCCTCAAATCCAAGCAATCCTGAAGGACATAAGACCCAAAGACAATGTGAAAATAAAGAGACCCTCCAACATAGCCAGGATAGGCGAGGCCTTTATTGCTTATGACAGGATCAAGGTACCACAGGTATAGTAATCATTTATCTTAGGGTGAGACTCACATTCATCCCAGAAGCACTGACACACTAACTGTAATGACAGAAAGTTATACCGATCTGGAACCTGAATAATACAAGCCAACATTTATAGAGGGGATTATATATCATATGCCTTCCTTACATTTCAATACCTTCATCAGGTAGGTAACATTGACATTTTTTTCTACATTGTAGAGAAGGAAACAGAAGTTCAGAGTTGAGTCACACAAACAAGATGACACAATTATTAAGTTTCAGACTTGGCATTCAAACCTAGGTTGTCTGGCAATGAAGTCTGTACTTAAACTTTTTTTTTTTCAAGTTGGCTCAGAAAGAGCTACCATACCACAGAGAAAACCAGGAGTGAGCATCTCTCCATGGCCATGGATTCAATGGTTACTCCTCAAAACCAAGTCATCTCAACTAATACTATCTACTGGCTCAAAAATGACCAAAGTAACCAGAGATGAAAGGGTCTTTCCAATACCTGAATAAGCAGATTTATCTTTAGTGTCTAATTTCTGGTACCAGCTAGATGAGTCTTTTTGTTCTGGAACAAGAAGCTGTGACTGAGCTGGAAAGACAAGATTTAGGTCAGAAAACTGGGAAGACCGTCACTAAACTACAACCCAAAACTATTCATTTATTCGGAGTCCTTAAATGCATAGTTAGCAGAATTTTGGGAAAAAAAAAAAACACGGATAGAAGAGACTAAGGAAATACCAACAGCTCTGAGTCATTCTGGGCAGAAGGAGGGGGCTGCAGCTGCAGTAAACTGCATGCCATGCCATTGACTTTCTCTTTTTAAAGCTGGATAGACTTGTTCCTTAATCTATCCCTGGGCTCATTCCTGAAGGGAAAAAAAAAGAACTATCAGAGCCCAAGAGTCAGGGTGGGGGTGGGGGTGGGGCTTTGCTAATGGCTACCTGCTTCTGAATCAGCATGTCAACATTTTACTCCCATTGAAATTGTGGAAAGGAAATTGTTTTGAGTTACCTTCCTGAGCTCCAAGGATCTCTGAGAGGAACTTCAAACAGCGTTCTTCATCAGGAATTTCAAAGTGGCGCTCTCTGGTCCAGTCTCCTTGTACCCGAATTTTGCAGCCACCTTTAAAAAGAATTAAATCCACAGATGCCTAGCTATGGGATAAAATGCTTTATTAATACCTTATTGGGAAAATGTTCTCAAACTTTCTGGTCAGAAGGCAGTCCATATTACAGAGAGTTCAGACCCTTAATAAGGAGCACATGTTGAAGAGCAGGGGCTCCGGAATTGTAGTGGTGGAGGGGATGAAGCAGAGAAGAAACCCTACAGGAAGCACTCACAGTGCTGATGAACTGTCAATAAGCAGACTAGCAATAGGCACACTAAACCACAGCTTCTTATGTCCCAATCTCTCAGATGTCAATGTAGGGATTTCTAAGTTCTAGCAAAGGATAAATTCACAAACTTTATCCTCTTTTTATCCCCCGACTGGAAATTCCTGCCATTTAACTTCAGATTGTGTAATATTCTAAAGCATGAAGGTACTATAGGATGTCACATGGTCATGTTCAGCGTAAATCAAATCTACAAGTTAACTTTAAAAAAAGGGAGATTGGCTTGATGTGTTCTGAGAAGACATACTGGTACCTCATTAACAAAAGTGAAAAATACCACAGGTATCTTGAATAAGCTTGCAAATCTATCCCCAAATGTACCGGGGCTGAAGAGATGGCTCAGCAGTTGAGGGCACTTGATGCAGATGATTGGAATTTGATTGCCAACATCCATGTATTAAATCACAATCTTCTGTAACTCCAGTTCTAAGGCATCCAATGCCCTCTTCTGGCCTCTGTGGGCACTAAGAATGTACATGGTGCATATACATGATGCATGCAAACACTGTACAAATTAAAAACAGTAATGCCTTTTTTAAAAAGCAAAGCAAATTTATCAAGGGTTTAGGTTTCTTTAATTATTAAAATACTGTTTTTATGTAATATGCGTAGGTGCTTTTGTCTGCATATATGTCTGTGCACCACATGTGTGGTGCACCTGGGGGTCAGAAGAGGCATTGGGTTCCTCTAGAACTGGAGCTACTACGAGGGTCTGGGAATTGAACCCAGGTCCTCTGGAAGAACAGCCAAGCCATCTCTCTTGACCCAGGCTTAGACATTTAAGGGTACAACTGTTATCTGATGCCCTAAAATTATCATCTGACTCAACTATTTAGATTTTATGATCCAGAAAGCCTATGTGTTTGTTTATATTCTTATTCTAGTTGGTTGATTATATACCTTGCTTTTTCTGTGTTCCTAAAGCTATAAGTTTAGTCAAGCGGCAAGACACATATACACATTACCCAATGTTCTCTATAGTCTAGAGTAACCAATGGTTTCAGAGATGTCGGAGATAGAAGGGATGTCCGTGTATGATTCAAGACTTTTTTATATTTGGATGGAGAAAGTCCTGGGTTAGCTGGCCACTCTCCTGGTGACGGTAATGGCAGATTTCAGAGATAGAAGGAATTTAATAAATGGCTGTGGAACAGGATTTTTTTACACTTATAAATAATAAAGGGAAATAGAATTAAAAGTCCTAGTTTATTTTAATAATATAGTTCTGAATTTTGGTTTTTTTCTCTTTTTTTTCTATCTCTTTTGTTTCCATCTTTATAGAACACGGTGCTTTTTTAAAAATAAGATTACTGGTCAGAATCATAAAAAGGATAAAAATGGAGAAAAATGAAAGACAACCAAAAGACCCGAGAAAACATACTTAATAGGGGATCCACTGTACAGGTGAGAACGAAGGCAGGGACACAAGTGTCAGTTTGGAGCAGCATTAAAGATACTTGGAAAAGTCTCAGGATCCAACTCCACCCTTTCTCATGTCAGTTATAATCAAAATAGGTAAGACAAAGCCATCTCCATCTGATACAAGTACAAGGACATTTTCTCTCTTTTCTACAACTCTTGAAAGATATATTTTAGTAAATATAAAATACATCTATGTAATGGCCAGAAGATTCCAGAAATTGCTTGCAAATTATCATTGGATGCTCTCTTAACATGTTGCTCAAAAATATGACAAATTATTCCATGAGCCAGTCTTCTCTTCCCCCTTTCTTCCACCCAGCCCCAACTCTCAGCCCTCTGCAGGCAGCAAGCATTCACCTGACATTCTTTATATCCCTTGGTGGTTCTTAACCATGGCTTTATTACATTACTAGAGGTTTCCATTTGTGTGCATGTGTGCATGCCTACACGTGTGTGCATACACGGAAGAAGGAAAGAGGTCAGTCTCTGTTGTTAGGCCTCAGGATCTATCCACTTTGGGTTTTTAAAAGATACACAGGGTCTTTCATTGACCTGGGACTTGGAGGATAGTATAGGGGAGCTGACCAGTGAGACGCAGGGATCTACCCGCCTCTGCCTCCACAGTGAGGGATTATCCATATGCTTATCACCACCTCTTTTTTTTCCCTTTCAAACATGGGTTCTGGGGATCGAACTTGTCCTTATGCTTGGACAAAAAAACAGTTTACCAACTGAACCATCTCTCCAGTCCCAGAGGTGCTTTTTAGGGCATACTGATATGTGTGCTCCACTTCAGGATGCTAAAAACAATCTGGGGAGAAAACCCAGAAATGTCTCACTATGTAGCCCAGGCTCGTTTCAAAACATTGATCCTGCCTTAGGCTCCTAAGTGCTGGAATTATAGGCACCTGCCACTACATCTGACTCTACTGGTAATTTAAGAAAAATACTTTTTAAAAATAATAGACATGCCTGGTATTTTAAGATGCTTGATTTCTTCACAAGCTTTGTTTTGTTTTATTTTTTAAATATTTGTTTATTTTTATCTGTACGAGTACACTACAGCTGTCTTCAGACACACCAGAAGAGGGCATTGGATCCCTTTACAGATGGTTGTGAGCCACCATGTGGTTGCTGGGGAATTGAACTCAGGACCTCTAGAAGAGCAGTCAGTGCTGCCGAGCCATCTCTCCAGCCCAAGAAAAATACTTCTTAGGGATTCCAACATACAATACATTATTAACTGGAGGCAAATGTAACTTGGAACTGACTAGTTCCATGCAGGTTATTTCTTCCACAGACTGAATTTTAATTCCTGGTCTCAAGTGATCCCCCTGCCTCAGTTTCTCATGTACCCGAGACTACGGACAAGCACTATCATGCCTGGCTTAAATATGATGCAGTTTAATACTTCCTATAGACTCCCTCTCCATCCCTGTCAGGAAACTGCTTTCTCCTGAGGCTATACCACCTTTTCTTCCTTCCTCTACGAGACCATCAATCTCTACAAAGCTCAGAATCCAGAATCCAATGCCTGATACTTAAGACTTTACTTCCACTCAAACACCTGCCATTATTCAGTCTTGCTTAAAAACTGGAACTAGTAAGATTTCAATGCATACCATCAAACCTTTAAAAGAATCAAGTACGGACAAAAATATATTCATATAGTTTTATGCCAAAATGCCTTTAAAATCTGTACATGTGTCTCTGTTTTTAAATAAAGTTGTAAGAAAAAGAAGAAAAAAAAAGAAAAAAAGGGAAAAAACTGGCACAGAACATCCAGTTATCACCTTCATCTTCTTCACCCCATGGCCTTCCCATTCCACCTTAGCCTCCACTGCCTCACCATCCCCTAACATGCAACAGAAATCAAACTATTAGCCACTCTGCTCCTTATCTTTTCTGTAATTGTTTTTGACCTTGGGGAACCTTGGCCCCATTAATCCCTTCATTTGCTCTCCTTGGAACCCCTCTTGCTCTCACTTCCCCTTTTCTCAAATAGATGTCATCATCACTGTCTGTTGCAAAAATCCACAATTGCCTTACCCCTGGTTGCCCACAGTACCTATTTGGCTAAATTCCAACCTGCAATAATCCGACTAATTGCCTTCTTTGTACTTCTACCAGAGCAACCAAAGGAAATAAGCACACAAGTACACATTCATATTGTGCTAGTTTTATGGTATGAGATGTCAACTTGACATAAACTATAGTCATCTGAGAAGAGGAAACCTCAATTGAAAAAATGCCTCCAAAAAGATCTGGCTGTTGGCAAACCTGCAGAGCATTTTCTTAACTAGTGACTGATGCAGGAGGGCCCAGCTGACTGTAGGAGGTGTCACTTGGGCTGGTGGTCCTGGGTTCTATAAACAGACTGAGAAAGCCAGTAAGCAGCACCCCTCCACAGTCTCTGTATCAGCTTCTGCCTCCAGGTTCCTGCTCTGTTGGAGTTCCTGTCCCGACTTCATTTAGTGATGGATTGCAATGTGGAAGTATAGGCCAAATAAACCCTATTCTCAAGTCGTTTTTTTTGGTTATAGTGTTTCATTGTGGCAATAGTAACCCAAACTAAGACAAGTTGGTATCAATGTAGTAGGTAGGGTATTGCTGTGAGAGCTGACCATGTTTAGGGGAGGATTTTGAAAAGATTTTGAACAATAGGAAAGACATTGAATGTTGAGAGCTCAGTGGGCTGTTCTGAGGGAGCTTGTGCAGAAGATGGAGGCCTGGCTTATGGAGTTTCGGAAGGAAACTTAAAAACTCTAGGAGGCTATTTGTTATTTTGAATTACATTTCTGTGGTTCTGATTAGCCACACATGGGACATCTATATCACAGTCCTTTCCTAATGCTCAGGGACCTTCTAAAAGAGGGGGTGGAAGAACAAGAGCCAGAGGCTTAGGAGGACTGAAATAAAACTGTCTTCTTGACATGGTGGGACCACAATGCACTTGAGCTCACAGCAACTGTGGCTATGTTCTCAGGACCTATAAAAACCAGCCAGTCAACATTCTAGCATCAAGTGTAAAGGGGTTCATGAGCCCCTACTCCTAACTAAGGAGCTATGGACAGCTGGTAGGAGAGGGAGGAAGAGTCTGTTTTCCCTTAAGGATGTAGCTCCTGATAGGTCAACCACTCTGCAGTGGACGAGTCCATGTTCAGGAGTAAGTAAAACGATAAAAATGTAGACACAAATAATACAATATATTCTAAAAAACGAATTCTTGATGGTCCCCTCAAAGGAAAATCCATCCCATCTTCAAGATTTTTATGCAAATGTGCATCATCATCATCATGAAAGTTCCTGTTGGAAACCTTGTATTCATCCTTGACATTTTTCTTCCTCCTACCTCTCACACCCAATCTGATTCTTCTTGACCTGACCTCCAAAGCCATCTATCAAATCTGCTCACTTTTCTCCATTTCTATCACAACCACACTCTCTAGCATATACAACCAAAGCAGCCTCATAAGTAGTCTTTCTGCTTCCAGGCAAATGATGCTCTATCAGCATAAAAATCCTTAACTTCTCATTTTAAGGTCTAAAAATGCAGAGTCAACACTGTGACTTACAAGAGTTCCTAGCCTCTGTTGTCTTGGTGCTCAAGCCCTATTCCAGGCATCTTTGCCTTTTATTTCCCAGAAACTGCTGGGGTACTTCTAAGTTTGGAGTCTCACAAACCCCTTTATCTGGAACATTCTTTTTCTCCAGTTGTTGCCTGTCTCTTAGGCTCTCTGTTCCCAATATAAATGTCTCTTCTTTGTAAATGCCTTGACTGAGTACACTGCCTAATTTAGTGACCCCTCTTGTAAACTCTTTGCACTTGTTCTTGTTAGTATTTATTAAATCCACATTTATGTAAGCATCTAATCCTTCTAACAGTCATTTTGTGCATCAAAATACATGAACCACCAAGAGTGTGTTGCTTTCTTTTGCATTTTTAGGGCTTAGGACAGTGCATAGTACCCAAAATGTATTCAGATGTTTATGGAATACATTTATGAATTACAGGCATCTCTGTAGCTCTAGCAACAAAAAGCAGAGAAGGAAAAAGGAAACCAGAAGCTGGACTCTTATCTCCGCTGTGCTCTGATGATTCTGTAGGATTTACCACCCGGTCTGATAAATAGAAGGCACTCAACAAATATTTGTGGAGTAATGAATAAACTAGGTAGGGTACTATTTAAAAATTAGCATAACAGAGTTCATCTAAAGGTCATAAAGAGATAAAGAAAAGAAAAAGGGAAAATAAATTCATTTCCATGAAAAGCAGGGAGAAATTTTAATAAAATTCAGTATATATGCACAATTTTAAGAAACCACAAAAGCTTAGTTTTTGTTGTTGGTTTTGTTCTTTTTGTGAGTGACAGTCTTTCTATGTGGCTCAGGCTGGTCTTGAACTTGCTATATAGCCCTGGCCTTGAATTCACAATCATCTTGCCTAAGCCTGCCAGATATTCAGACTACTGGTACATGCCATGTCTGGTTTAAATACAATTTATTTTTTTTAAGAGTCAGCAAATCATCAGGGAAAAATGTCTTTAACTGGGAAATGCCAGTTGAAACATCCTCACTGAAACCTGGAGCCACATAAGGGTTAACACCATCATTTAATACTGGTTTCCCAATTCTGTTAGGTACAGTAAGACCTGAAACAAAGCCAATGGCTTTAGCTACTGGAAATAAGGCAGACTAGTTGTTTGAAGATAATTAAGACTGCCAAAATGGAAAAATATAGCAAAAACTAATTAAGAATAAAGTGAAGTGACTGGATAAAATATCCAAGACTTCTTAGTTCTATATGATGGTAGCAGGCAATCAGAAAATAACGGAAAAATATTTCACACTATCAGCAAATCACATCCAGCATGAAAATCTCAACCTAAAATTTTGATACATAAAAGGAAACTACAATGTTTTAGTGAGAACTGTAAAATAGGACTGAGGTAAAGAGTTGTATTATGTTCCCTCAAGATGACTTAATTTTATAAAGAAACTAACTTAATAACACTGTGACAAAATAGCATGGTGAAATATTGGTTATTAAAAAAATGTTTAAGGGCTGGAGAGATGTCTCAGTGGTAAAGAGCACTGAATGCTCTTCCAGAGGTCCTGAGTTCAATTCCCAGCAACCACATGGTGGCTCACAACCATCTGTAATGCTATCCGATGCCCTCTTCTGGTGTGTCTGAAGACAGCTACAGTGTACTTACAGATAATAAATAAATAAATTTAAAAAAATGTTTAAACAAGCAGGCATGGCAGAACAAAACATTAATCCCAGCACTGGGGTGGTAGAGGGAGGGTCAAGTGTTCAGTGTCATTTTTGGCTACATAGAGAGTTTGAGACTCGCCTATGATAGATAGAACCCTGTTTCAAACAACAAACATGAAATTATGTTTAAAATGATTTTAAATGATAGAGGGGAAATGTCATGGTAAAGTGCTAAGTGAAAATCCATGATAAAAACTATCAATAAAGCAGTAGAGATATAGCTCAGCTTTAGAGCAGATGCTTGCCAGGTACCAGGCCTCCGGGTTCAATTCTCAGCCTTACAAGCCCCCCCCCCCCCCCCCCCCCCCCCCGCAAATCTATGTAGGATTCCAATTATATGAAATACAAACTAAAACAATAGGAAATACATATAGATGTTAGCTACAGCATAACCTCAAGATTAATGCTAAGTTTCAAAGATTTTATTTGTGTGTGCAAGGGCATACATGAATGTGCATGCACAAGAATGCAGGCTTCTGCAGAGTCCAGAACAAGGTGTTGGATCCCCTAGAGCTGGAATTATAGGTAGTTGCGAACCACTTGAAGGGGATGATGGGAAATGAACTTGGGTCCCTCTGCAAGTGTAATACTTGCTCATAATTGCTGAACCATCCTCTCCCATTCTACATAATAATTTTAATTCGATACTTCAAAACATTTTGATTGCCACAATTATACATAATTAAGATGCATGAACTTTATAACTAGAAAAACTATTTTCAAGATGTTTACCACTAATATCTAGAGAATATATATTTATATTAAAATCAGTCTTGCCCATTAATAAGGGGTACTGTTTTTTAGGAGTTGAACTCAGATTGTTGTCAGTCTTGTGCAACACATGCTTTCACTCACTGAGATTTCTCCCTGACCCCTATGTTCCTTAAAACAAAAACAAAACCAAAAACATGTTTTGGAGACAGAGAGTATTTCATATAGCCCAGGCTAGCTTGGAACTCACTGTGTAACTTAAGGATAGACTGGAATTCCTGACCTTCTTGCCTGTGCTGCACTGAGGTTACTGATGTGAGCTATCACACCCAGTTTATGGAGTACTGGGGGTGGAGCCAGGGCTTTTTGCTTGCTAGGCAAATACTCTATCAACTGAACCATATCTCCAGCCTGCTGTTGTTTTTGTCTTCTTTTGTCTAAGTGCAAAACAACATAGACTGATTCTAAGTCATTTTCTCTTTTGGATACCTGCAACAGAAGTTAGCAGCTAGGTTTACATAACAATTTAGGAGCAGCCATTAAGACTTTCATATTTTATGATTAAAGAAAGGAATAATAAACCCAAATTAGAAAAACATTTAGTACACATTAATAGTGCCAAGGGCAGAGATCTTCTCCAAATAAAATTATGTGCAACCTGTAGCCCCAAGCTAAATGGTAAATTCTGCTTATCCAAGGACTCAAGCAAGAGATAAGGTAAACCATTTGATTTAGATTTGTATGGTCAGATACACTTTCCATAGCAACCACACAGTAGCCACAGTAGCAATCAAGTGCCCATTTTCTCCTCTCCAGAGCACAGTACAATTAGATGATAAACAAAGAACATCTTGCACAGAAAGTCAGTGATTTGCATTAAACTCATAAAAATACGAAAGGACAGAAACAGCAAAAAGAAGACCATGTTCTCTCTGATGAATGGAAGCCTTGAGGGAACAGGGCTTAAGTAGGGCACTAATTATTTCAACAAAGAAAAGAAAAAGAGAACAAGCCATTTAATGGATTCTGTGCCTTTCAAAATAATGCACCGAATAGATGAAAGCATCATGAATTCACACAAAAACATAAAAACAAGGTGGGAGTAGACTCCAGAACATAATAGTCAAAAGATAACATTTACCCAGCCACAAAGATAAACAGAATAGCGACATTTGCAAGATGGGTGTAACTGGAAATTACAATGCCAGTGTTAGCAAAGTATCTTAAATGCAGATAGGCAAATGCTGCACGTTTTCTTCTCATATGCAGAGCCTACATCTTAATGTGCATACGAGTGCATGAGTATTCATATATGTATAGGGGTACAGGTCATGAGACTGGAAAAGGGAGCATGAGAGAAGAAAAGATAGCTTAAGGGAAAGCTGAGGAGAGGCAAATCAGGGTAAAAATGTGACATGCAGGCAGAAGGTGGAGCAGTGAGAAGAAGGGGGTCAGAAGGTAGGCTGGTGTGGGATGAGAACCAATTTAAAATGTATGCTTGAAAGGCCACGATGGAACCTATTACCTTGGATGCTAACAACAACAACAACAAAATAGGCAACTAGTGAATGCTGAGAGAGGAAGAATCTGCCCCTGTGGGGAGATGAACCTCTAATACATTATCCAGTAGAGTGGTCAGCTCTGAAACCGTACACAAAATGAAACATTCAGTAGGCTGTATTTACATATTTACGCACATGTGCATGCACCCTAATAAATAACAATAATAATTAAAAAGGGGTTATCAATTTGAGTAGGGGGACATGACAGAAGCTGGGAAGGAGGGACCTTTACAGGGGCTGAGGTGGTGAGGTGGCAGGATAGGGAAGGAGGAAAAGAATGTAATTATATTTCACTTTAAATATATATATATATATATATATATGTATATTCATATACATCATGTATACAAATTATAAAACATTCTAATCATGGCTGGGAAGATAGCTTAGTCAGTAAGGTGCTTTGCAGTTAAACAGGAGGACCTGAGTTTTATCTTCAGAACCTATGTAAAAAAGCTGGCGATGGTGCATACTTGAAAGCCAAGCTGAGGAAGCAGACACAGAGATTCCTGGTGTGTACTAGCCAGCTAGCATAGCCTAATTGATGAGCTTCAAGCTGGTGACTCCCTTGTCTCAAAACCAAAGGTACACAACACCCAAAGATACTACCTATTTAATACACACATGTACACATTCGTGAACATACATGCATAAATGCACATGCTTGTCTGCACACACACACACACACACACACAAACTAAAAAAGAAAAAAATGACCCATAAACCTCAAGCACTTTAAGCATTTTCCTAGCTCTTCCTATAAATTAATCAGTCCTACAGTGATGAAAAAAGATTAGGATAGACAATGTTTGCAGCTTCAAGTAGCTTACAGCTCCTCGGCAGCAGCAAAGCTTATCACAGGTGAGGTTTGGAGAGATTCTTAGCAGCCACCTGTGTTTTCTTAGGCTCAGCTGGAATGGTTTTGAGAGATCAGGATAATTTTTAGGGATGCCTTAAGAAAACGGCAACTTTGGGATGAGATGGCAAAATATACGATGCAGCCCTGGAAGTTTCTTAAATGTAAAGTATTAAAGTCAGTATTTGTAGAATTAAAAACGACTTCATTCCAAAAGATACTCACTGTTTGAAGCAATGTCAATCAAAAGAGTTTCTTCTGCTTCTGAAAGGAGGAAAAACACAACAGAATCACCGAGGAGAAAACCACTCATTACCACCAAATTTCATAACTAAATAACAGCATTACTCAGTTACCCCCGGGTCTTAGAACACATTAAAGAATTCTTTGATTGTTTTTGTTTGGCACACATTTTTAAAAAAAGAATTTTAATAGCCCCAAGTTATAAAGAGTAGGTGCAATTCAACTTAAAAAACAAACAAACAAACAAACAAACAGGAAGAGAAACTGATCAAGGACCCAACTGGAGCTCCTCAAAGAAAAGCAAGGGATGGCGACTTAATAGTAGGGAACATAATAACGTGTTCATGCAAGTGAAGGAAAGCTTAGCTCTCTGTTCTTCAGATCTTAGAGAAAGCCAGGGAAGTGACTGAAAGCCTCCGAGCAGACTAAGAGTGGAGTATATTTAAAGTTCTTTGCTCTTAGGCTTCAGTGAATGCCTTGAGCGTCTGAGAGGTATCATACCCAGCATGAAGTTTAGGCCACTTGCAGTACTGTCTTAACTGGAGCCCTATTCATGAAGTGATGACAGACAGATGTATAAGGAAGATATAGTATAGAATACACAGTGGAGTGCCAGAGAAGGGCAAGAAGAATGAGATCCTGTCCTGCTGGCCATATGCATGGAGCTGGAGGACATTATGCAAAGTGAAATAAGTCAACCACAGTAGGGCAAATATTGCATGTTCTCTCACATGTGCAAGCTGAAAAAATGATCTCAGAGAAGTCCAGAGTGGAAATAAGTACCAGAGACTAGTAGGAAGTAGTAGGTAAGGGGAGAGAGAGGGGGAGGAGAGGAAGGAGGAGGAGGAGGAGGAGGAGGAGGAGGAGGAGGGAGGGAGGAATGGATAGTTACGTACAGTTAGCTAGGAGGACTACATTTCTAGTGTTTTCCAGCATGGCAGGGTAACTAAGGTATATCACACATTTACAGATCTTAAAAAGAACTAGATGAGTTGAGGGTTCCCAATACAAAGAAATGTTATTATCTCAACTGGATCATTACATGTTTCAAATTGGTACTCCTCAATACGCACAGATGTTATGTGTCAATGGAAAGAAAAAGAAGACAGAAGACAGCACGAAGCAGTTTGCAAGTTTAGAGTTCTCTTTTTTTTCACATTGGTCTTCCTGGACTTCCTTTTTTTTTTTTTTTTTTTTTTTTTGCGCCCCGGGTATCTGAATTTGACCTATCTTTTCCTCTCTGGCTTCCCCAGATTTGAGCACAGCCTCACGGCTAACCCTTGATTCTGAGCTGGAATCAGCCAGGATCTCTGTTGATCAGATGGGAAGTTTTGTACTGTTTTGCTCTCTCATCACACAAGATACTACCACAGGCTCTATTAGTCAGGGGCAAAAGAAGCAAAGGGTAAGGCACTGTGTTGTCTACTAGCCGAACTGAGTCTCACTAAGATCCACTGCAGGGTGAAGTAACGAGGCTATGAACACGTTGTCTCTAGTCACCACTCTTCTGTAGTAGCCTTTAGTTCCATAAAACTCTGACTGATTAGGTTTCCAAATAGATATGCAAGTCAGGAAATGGAAAGGACTCGAAAACTCAAGGGCATAACATTTCAATTTGTCATGGGGGAAACAATGGCGTACATGTTTTCCACTGCAGTCTATTAACTGGCTATCTCCTCTCATTACAAACAATAAAAGTGAGACCCCAAAAGTAGTAGCAAATTGGAAATGCATGCTAGAACAGCCATGCCTTTGGCTCTTTGTGTAAGGCTTCCACTCGAAAACTAGATGAGTGCAGAAACCTATTATGGCACCAGGTGCCTGGTTTAGTATCTCCCACAGAGAGGAGACTCAACTGCCGACTTGGTTTTTGACACACTGTAGACACTATTCCTTGTAGGCATTTGAATGTGCCCCCTCCTCTTTCTCATGCTCCTTCCCTCTTTCTTCTCTCTTTGCTCCTCCTACTTTTTTTTTTTTGTTGGAGGTGGGGTCTCACTATACAACTAAATATAGCCTGAGACTCACACTTGGCCTGGACTCCACAATCCTCCTGCTTCAGCTTCCTTCTGGGATAGTAGGTGTGAGCCACTATGGCCAGCTCAGTACTTTTAGTTCTTAACACATCCTGTGTTTTCTTTTCAGCATGCTGTCTTAAAACTCATACACACTGACTCTCTAGTCACTCCCAGGGCTAAATCCTGAGCAAATACCAGATATGTGGGAAGATTTATGTACAGAGATGTTCATCCCATTACTATTTATACCAGTGAACAGTAATCCAAATGTCAACCAGAGGGAATAATTAGGTTATAAGCCATTCATAAAATAAAACAGCGTATAAGCCACTGGCAGCACAGAAAACACTCATAACACAGCAGCAAGTGGGCGAGAGAAAAATGTTAGAGAGGATGAGTCTTGCTTAACCGATGTATAATGTGCACAGAAGGAAAAAAAGATGGTGAGTGCCTCTTAAGCATGAAAATGAAGGTGACTTGTTTGCTTTGTGCACTGCTGCTCTTTCCAACCCTTTTACACCATGCATGTTACTGTTGTAAAAAAAAAAAATAAAGTTCAGAGTAGTAAGCACTTGTGCAAGTTGGGCCTCAAGTTCTCAATATTCTCTCCTGGTTGAGGAATGCTTCTGCCAGATAGAAGCACTGGACTTTTGGGAGACATGACACATTTTCTTTCCTAGTAATCAGCTTCCTTTCTAGAACAAAGTGAGGTCTAGGAAGCAATACCTCCCACATAGCTCTCTCAGTTTTTTAATTTCACTGTAGCAGATGAAACAAGATTTTTCTGTGTTCGGTCAAGTATTTCTTTCCCAGAGCTATGATTCACAAATGTCAAGGCCTAAGAACCAACAGAACTGACTGTGAGCCATCACAGTCTGGTATTTCATGTTACCAAAATGTCTTAAATCCAATACTTTGGAAACAACGTGCTGAATGTGTGCAAATCCTTTATAACAGACACAATGTTAGTTAAGCCCAATATAGTACTTTAAATGCACATATATGTCAGTCAGCATAAATGATTACTTATACATATCTCCAGCTCTACCCAGGGAAACAGGTGATATATACATATGTATTTTAAAACATAATTCTTTGGCACTTTTAAACACAACACTTTTCAGTGGCAGGTTAGAAGTGTTAACTTTTCTGCGAAGAGTAATATATTTCACTTTCCATGCAGTGACAAATTTGAATATGTATGACATTACACACTGCATTAATGGCCATGGAGAAGCCTTATAAAACTAGCTAAGTCATTAAAGCAAGTACCTTGAACACATCTGAAGTGGCTATTTATAGGAATGATATCTTGAACATGCTGTTCCTTCCCATGCAACTGGATTATTAACCTAGAACACAGAAGAATGTATCAACGAATAGCTCCCGAAAATGCCTAATCTTTAGCAATAAAACACTGCTGCCTTCCTACACAAATATAATCTGTGTTTATTAAACTTGCTGCATCTAGTACACCTGATCGGAGCATTATGATTGCTAGATGTTGTCAAGGGTTAAAAGGTGATCAATACCTGAACATCCAAACTGCTTTACATGCACATAGAATGGATTATAGTCCACGTCCTAAACACAGTCTTAAGAGCATGCACTGCAAGTTATATAGCTACACTGTGAACATCAGACTGAAGAACCTACAGCTTGAGTGAACTTGTTGAGGGCAGGGACTGTGGTTATCTTTCTCTCTTGGTGTTTCTAATGCTTAGTGTAGAGCCTAGCATATTTAAGACACTCATGTGCACTGACTCAATGAATCAGACAACTCAATCATGAGCTTTTCATGTTCAGTTTCATGTCTTTGACCAAAGAAGGGTGCTGCCTCTTTCACACATGCATGTAAGTGACTAGAAAAATAAGAGTCACTTCTGGGCCAGCCAAAAAAACACTAGCAGCTGAAGATGTAGCAAAATTCCTGAATGGGTTGCCTTGACACCCTTTGTGTATGTCCCGTGGTGTCTAACTTTAGGCTGGTATTTTAATGCAAACACTAATAAATTTGGCTCTGAAATACAAAACTCCAAAATTCACTTCTACCCACTCCTTAAACATTACTGTTTGAGATAGGTTTTCAGTATTGTAGTTCAGGCTGGCCTATAACTCACTATATATCTTAGGCTGATCTCAAACACATGATCTTACACTAGCAGGTTGGGCTTGTTTTTTACTTCCTAGTGGGACAGAATCAAGGCATACCCTAATTGGTAAACAGACATTTTAAGCATTAACTGTCTTCTCCACATTAAGCACTCTTCAAGTGAGGTTTTTTTGTTTTTTTTTTTTTTTTTTTTTTTTTTTTTTTTTTTTTTTAATCAATAATGTATCTTTTCTTCCTTAGACCCATGCCCATGTCCTTTGTGAAGCTTTCTTCAAGTATTCCCTAGAAGAACCAGTAGTCTTATCCCCTTAGCCTGGCCTTCCAATAGAACACGGAAACAGCATTTATATTTATTATATTGGAGTTCCTCCAGGGCAAAGACCCTATTCAGTTTTGTCTACAGTTTAACAGACACTCAATGATTACTAGTTGGACAAGTGAACAACTTTAATTACACTTTAAACAGAGGTGAATTTTTAAATGAAATTCTTTGGAGAAATAAATACTTTAAAACATTTGATTGTTTCCAAAAACAACCCTCTCCACTCCTTTTTTATTTTGGTGTCTCAAGAAAAAGCTCCTCTGTATTCAGAACCACAGAGCTAAACATAGTGAAAGGCTTCAAGTTCTAAGTCAAAAAGGCCAAATGTAAAAAGTTCTGGAGACCTAGGTCAGAGATGACATTAAGAGAGAGAGAGAGAGAAAACGAAACAAAACAAAACACTTTTGAGGCTTTTAAGTTGTATTATATATCAGGCGTCTCCAGTGAATGTTCAAAAGAAAGTTATCTTCTGGGCATGGTGGTGCAGACCTTTAATCCCAGTGCTCTGGAGGCAGAGGCAGGCAGATCTCGGAGTTTGAGGTCAGCCTGGTTACAAAGTCAGTTCCAGGGCAGCTATGGCTACACAGAGAAAACAAAAGTAGACGTTTCCACTGTGGAATTCTTAACTATGCTACATGGGTTTGGATCTCAGCTATGCAGCATTGTAACTCTTAGTAAGTGACTTAGCTTCAGTGTCTATACCTGTAAAGGGGTATGACATGCACTTGGGACAGTCATCAAGCAATACCCTTATTAGTTATATGGATTCAAAACACAGGGATTTAATTTCTCTGTGGGGAAATAGGTAAGAGCCCTCCCCTTGCCAAGTTTAAAAGTTCTAGTATAAGAGCTTAGAAAGGACAAGTTACTTTTCCCAAGACCAGCTGCTGGCTCTCTTGATATTGTTCTAGACCCACTAAACTGGGGAACGAATTCCTGTGTTGTGGTTATTTCACCAGTGTGGCTATGCCATTCAATTCCTAAAACTTTGGATTTTTATAGAAGAGGAAACCGACATGCACAGAATCTCCTGGTTTGTGCCGCTTACATTCCTACAGCCTTTGCCACATGGTAGAAGAACTGTGTTTCTCAATCCACTATTCTATTGAATGTACTCTTATTAAACTAGTCTTCCTGGATTTATATGGAAAATAACATAAATTTCTCACATCAACATGGCCGACCAAGCCGGATTTAGGAAAGAGCCACTTCATAGACCTAATTGCTAATAGGTTATTAACAGCACCCGTAGCTTCAGCTATGTTCAGGCAAGGCTAGTGGGACTTTTCTTTGTGAATTAGGCAGCTCGAGACAGAGGATTTAAAAGTAGAACCCGGGACAAACAGTTTTTCATGCAGAATCCAGTGTTAAGAGATGGTAGGATTGAGGTGATCATCAACTGTTAAACTGGGGGAAAAGCTATTCTCAGAAACCAGTGAACCAAGGGGTCTGTACATATACAGCGACAGGGCACTGTGATATGAAATGGTCACCATGGAAACTTTTAAGATGAAGCATTAGCAGGGAAGGGGGCAAGGTTAGCAGCTGTGGCGCTAGCTTATCAAAATAATCTGCTCAATCAGTCAACAGTATTTACTGAGCTGCCACCATCCAAGGAAGAGTTGGAGGCGACCTGCCCTGATAAAATGTCAAATGCCATGTTGTTTCTACACATTTCATTAACTTTGCTTCCCAACAGTCCGGTCCAGTGCAACTGTGACTGCTCTGCGCCAACACATTAGTGAATTAATGCAAATGCCGTCAAGCAAATGGAGAAAGAGGATCTGGGGACTGGTAGAGCCAGTCGAATGGGAAAAGGACAAGTCTGTAACATTAGCAATATAGCATTTCCATTGCACTTTTACTTTAACCCACTTTTGCCCGTGTTTTCCCCCCAGTTTTATCTCCAAAGGACAGTTTATGGTTTTATTCACCTCAAGAGGAAACCAAGGCTCAGAAAGCCAGATTTACTTGGTTACACAACACATGTCAGTTACAGGGTGAAGGAACTAAGAACTCAGGCTTCCTGCTTCCCTTTCCATTGAATCCATCCACTGAGCCCCAGGGCCTGGAGTTACTTAGCAGTTTAGAAGTTGGGGGTGGGAGGCCCCAGCGCAGGCAGTGCTCCCTCTTCACACCTAGCAGTGAACCTGTTGCGGCTGAGCCAAGGTGGGTGGCTCCCTGCGGTTTCAGGCTCAAGGAGGTTTATAGAAGAAGGCTCTCACCTCCGTGGCAGTCAGGAGGTTACTTACTCATATTGCCCGTTCCTTCGGGCTAGGGTCAGGGCGCAGGGCTCCCGGAGGGGACCCTTCATCTCCAAACCCGTCACCATATGTAGGCACTGGTCAAGGGTCTCTATTTTTATTTTTTGCAAACGCAGCCAAAGAGGGGTGACGCGGGGCCAGGCTCACACCGTTTGCCCTCCTCAGCTCCCTTGGCGTCCCCTCCCGAGCTGGTCCCCTTTACCTACTCCGCTCGCCCCAGGACATGCTGCACACCAACCCGCGCCCCAAGCCCGTCTGGCCTCCCTTCCCCTTCCCCCCTTCTCTCAGTCGGATACTGCCAGGGGCTGAGCTCCGATCGGGAGCCGCGGCTCCATCAGGGCGGCCTCCAGGCTCTGCGGGGCTGCGGACTGCCAGCGGATTCCACGACACCGCCTCCTGCGGCCTGCCGCCCGCCTGCCTCGCCCAGGCGGAGAGGAAGAGCTCCGGTGCCACCCGGCGCGGGGAGCCTCGGAGCCAGGGAGCCCGGGAGCCAGCCGGGGAGCTGGGGCGCCGGGAGAAGCGAGTCTGAGTGGAGAGAGAGCGGCGCCTCCCGCCCCCGCCCGCCTGCCAGGCCGCCGCAGATTTCGCCCCCTGCGGCCAACCTGGGGAACTGCAGCCAGACACTAGAAGGACTTGGGGACTCCATAAAGCAGGTCCAGCTATGGAGCAATCTGACTTCAAATTGCTATCTCCAACACCCTAGAAGGGATCTGAGGACTTTGAAGATGCCCAGAGAGAAGAAACTGCCACACCAGTTGAAATGGACTGATAGGGCCCACAACCGACTGTTCCCCTACCCCCAAATCCTTAAGGTTTTGAAGGTTATGAAGCCTTCTGTGGATCATCTTTTAAGGTGTTTTCTCTTCCCATTTCTTTCTTCTATCATATCTCAGCCTTCTGTCCTTCGATTCCCCCATTTTTCACCCTTCCCAGGTCACTTCCAAGTACGCGAAGTTCAAGCGCACAGGTCTAGTCTAGGCCTACTTAATACAGCCCATGGTGAAAATGCTACTAATCACTGACAAAACTAGCTTTTCATTTCATTCAGCCACGGCCCCCCAAGTTCAAAGCTACAAGCTTTCTTCCCCTCCTTTAACTTTTTTAAAATCCATATAGACCTTGTTTATATTTTCTCTGGAATGATGTTTTCAATTCCATTTTCTCTCCTCCCCTCCTCCCAGCCATCTACTATGAGCTCTGTGATATCGAATCTGGGTTACCGAATTTCCCTCCAAAGAAATCCCTTTAGCTGCAGCTCTCCTCTAACTTTTCTACTCTAGTAGTTGATAGCCACCAAAAGTACTACCTTTCAGTTGTTGTGCGAACACAGGTCAGTGGAATGGAAAATACAGCCCCCAAATAAACCCATAAGCTTATGGAAGATTAATACTCAGTATATATGTCATTTCCTATCAGCGAGGGAAGAATCTATTCTTCACTAAATAATACTGGGGATGTTGATTTTTCTCCATGTAAAATTATAAAATTTGATTTTTGCCTCACACCATGAAAGGGGAAATTAATTTCAGGATATCCTATAGTTAGTAGACAGCTTGAGCCTACCCGACAAGCTGTGTGTGCTGTGGAGAGGTAAGGTTAACCAAGCACGTTAGAGCCCAGAAGATCACAAATGAGTACTAGATACCCTACAGCAAGTTTTTTATAGTGTTAGATTTTGATTGCTTGTTTGCTTTGCCTTGACCTGATTATAGCCATGTTCTGGTTCTTCTCTCTGGAATAAGAAGGTATGTAACTTATTTTGGATTTTACAAGAACCCGTAGTTAAGAGATTTTTGGATTTTTAAAGAGAACTTAGACTTTAAAATTATTGATTTCTTTAAAGCACTGAAACATTTCAAAGTTGTATTAATATTAAAGTGATACCCCAGGAAAAAATCCATGAAAAAGGGAAGGTTTAAGATGGTGTGTTTGTGTGTCAAAATTGACAAAGACTGGAAGGAATTCCATCTGGGAAAGTGCCTCCATCGGATTGGCCTGTGGCAGCAGTTTTCTGACTACTGATTGATGTGGGAGAGCCCAGCCCACTGAGCAGGTAGGTCTACACTGAAAGACAGCTAAGCAAGTCAAAGGACAGTGACCCAGTAGGCAGTATTACTTCCTTCTTCCTGCTTCAGTTCCTGCCTTGGCTTCTGTTCATGATGGATTCTAATCTGCAAGATACATAAGCCCCTTTCCTCTCCAAGTTGGCTTTGGTCGGTGTCTTATCACAGCAACAGAGAACAAACTAGGAAAGGTAGATGAAAAAAAATCAGAGGGTGAAAAGCAAAAGGTTGCAAGTTTCAGAAGAAAATGGGAGAATAGGGGAGGGATGCTATATGGGTCAGTGATAGCACATGCATTTAGCATGCGTAAGTCACTGCAACCCCTAGCAACAAAAATATCCTCAAATAGAACGGGAATAACTTTAGTTACACCATTTTCACAATTTATATACTTTAAGACAATATACTGAGGCATGATGGCATATGCCTTAAATCCAGTACTCAGTAGCGGAAGTAGATAAATTGTGAGTTTGAGGGTAGCCTAGGTGAAGCGGAAAGTTCAAGACTAGTTGAATTTATATAATGAGAGTTTATTCCACGGGAAACAAGGAGATAGAGCTCATTTTAGTGTGCTTGTCTACCATGTGCTAGGCTCTGGCTTTAATAACTAGCAACACACACACACACACACACACACACACACACACACACAATCTACTATAATTCTTGACAAAATACATAAATAAATAATTGTCTAAGAAGCTTCTTAACTGATAACATCTAAAAGGATGCCCAGTTTTATTTTTATTTTATTTTATTTTATTTTATTTTATTCTATTTGGGGAAATAATAAAACCCCATGACTTACTATTTCACAATCACTTGTTTGGCAAAAAATTGAAAAGTTGGGTATCATTTGTTAGGTCTCAAGCCTGCCATATATCTAGAAACCAGTTCAAGATGGACTACGAAAGTTCCTCAGGAACTTGGAAAATACATTTCCCACCCCCAAAATGAATCCCTCCCCCCAGCTACTTGTCCCTCCTGTAATCCTATGGCTTGTCCACCCCGTGCTCTGTTGCTCCTCTCTCGTTTCTGCTCCCTCTTACGCACACTGTGCTCCATCTCCTACTATGCCCTTCCCACCAGTCTCTTTTCTCTGGACTCTTCTAGATCCCTCTGGATATTCTCTCTTTCTTATCCACAATGAAAACTTTCCCCCTAGTGGAGCTGTCATGTTGGCAGTTTCTTTACTTCATCTCTTTCACATACAACACCAGTTCTGTGAGGATATGAAACATAGACAACTTGGGTAGAATTTGTACTACAATTCTTTTTTTAAACTTTTTTTAAAAAAAGATTTCTTTATTTTATATATGTAAGTAGTACACTGTCACTGTCTTCAGACACAACAGAAGAGGGCATCAGATCTCATTACAGATGGTTATGAGCCACGACGTTGTTGCTGGGATTTGAACTCAGGACCTCTGGAAGAGCAGTCAGTGCTCTTAATCTCTGAGCTACTTCTCCAGCCCCATCTACTACAATTCTAAGTTGGTAAAGAACAGTTGACAATGTCTAATAAAGGTAAGAACACATCCTCAAACTCAGAAATTCATTTCTAGGTAGAGATCCTGGCAAAACTAAAATTTCTGCATTCTTTGTAACGGATGAAAGCAAATCAAATGCCTGTTGGAAGGTAAATGGTTAAATTGTGATTTCTAGAAATCGAAATGAATGATTTTGAGTTTTAATTAGTAACAGAATTAAATGTCAGAGCTATGGAGTTGTGCAAAAGGCAAACTGAAAAACATGTATCATATATTTATGCAGACTGGAAATTGTTGCTCGTGAGTGTATAGATGCCTTATATAGAAGAAGTTTAATATAGAAGTCACAAAATGGCATGATCACAAGAGGACTGACATAAGCAGGTGTCAGAAATGTCATTATATTTTCTCTTTCTTTTTCTTTCTCCCCCCCCCCCCCCCCCCGCCAAGACAGTGTCTCCGTAGCTCTGCCTGGTTCGGAAAGGACTACGTAAACCAGGCTGTTCTTGAACTTCTGATGCTCTTCTTGCTGTATTCACTCAAGTGCTAGACTCACAGGTGTATGCCTCCATACCTGGTTTTTAATATTCCTTTTTTATTTTTCCCTTTTAAAAAATATTCTCTTATATATTGCTTCCTGACCACAATTTCCTCTGCCTCACCTCCCCCAACTTATCTCTCCTCCCCTTTCCCCTAGATACACCCCCTTCCTCAGAAAAGAGCAGGCTTCTCAGGGATTTCAACCAAACCCAGCCTAACCAAGTATAATGAAACCAGGCACAAACTCTCATATTAAGGCAAGCCAGTAGGAGAAAAAGGGTCCCAAAGGCAGGCAAAAGAGTCAGAGACAGCCCCTGCTCCTGCTGTTAGGAGTCCCACAGGAAGATCAAGCTACACAATTGTGACATATGTTCCGAATGACTAGGTCAGACCCCCACCTACAGGCTCCCCAATATCTGCCAATCCCCATGAGTCCCAGTCAGTTGATTCTGTGGACTGTGTTCTCAAGGTGTGTCCCTGTCATATGTATTTCTTAAGACACAAAAGGAAAGTTGTTGCAAGGTTAACAAGAACTGGGCGATGGGTTTGTACATTTGTTTTGTTGTTCACGTTTCTCGGCATTAGCAATCATTTTTTAATCAAGGGAAGCTAAAGGGGAATAATGTAGGGGAGGGTGAGCAATGTCAGATGCCAAAACCAGGCCAAGGAAGATGAAAGCCAAGAGAGTTTCTTTGGCTGTTGCAAGGAGTCCACTAGCAAACACTAAATGTGTGGTTTCAATTAGAGGTGTGGATGGAAACAACACGCGAGAGGGAGCTCTCTCCTGAAAAAGTGGAGACAAGAGACCACAATATTGAAGAGCTTTGAAAAGAAAAATGAGAAAAGTAATTAACTCAGCTAGAAGTGTAAAACCAGATTTTGACAGACCCCAAAGGCACTTTAAAGCCAAAGGAAAGGAGCCAGCCTGTGTTAGATTAAATAGGCTGCATCCCAAGCAAATCCCCTCAGTAACTGAGAAGGCTAAGGGTCCAAACTGGCTACAGCAGAATCAACTTTGGAGAACAGGCAAGATTCTCTTTCTTCCCAGTTTATAGTAACTTCTGTACCTTAAAAGAGTGCCTAACAGATAGTGTTTTTTTGAGGTGACTCTTCGTTGGATTAAAAAAAAACCCAGGTAAACAAAATTAAAATAATTTGTAGTCAAGTAGCTAGAAAATAGTTCTATGAAGTATATCAACCGTTAATTTTATCCAAAAAATTTTCTATTTTGTTTTAGCAGTGTTTTGGGTTTGCTCATGCTAGTTTAATGCTCTACCACAGAGTGTTCAACCGTGCCTAGTATCCCTAAAGCCTAGGCATGATATCTGAAAATTGTTTTGAGGTTGGATCTCCTGACTTCCCAAGTCTGCATAATTATTATGGGAGAAATCACAGCTGTCATAAATTAAATTAGCTATGCACAGACAATTTCAAAAGCAAAATTACAAAAGCCCTTTCAAAAATTTATAGCAAAATATAAATGTTTAATGCAGGAAGGGATGCATTTTAATATGTTTAATTTGTTGCTGGCTGGAGCTTCCACAAGTGATAGTGCTTAGGGTCTGTAAAGGCAAAAACAGGCCTGCCTGGCACAGATGAAGCCAGTGGGAAAGACTACATGGAGGTGAATCAGCAGCCAGAGGCTGGAAGGCAGGCAGAATGAGACATAAATGATTCATTGAGTTTTAAATTACCACTAGTTAAAAAGCTTTGCTTTTCCCACACAGAGATCCAACTATTGGAATTGCTTTTCATACAGAACTGCATGAAAAGCTCATTCTTATTTACATATTTCTTTTTTACATTTCTGTGATATATTTCTAGTTAGGCATTTTTATTTTGTTTACATACATTTTTTCTTCTGTGTAGAGTTAGCACTAAGAAAGGTTTATTACCGGGGGCCATGCATACCCTGGAGAAATGCTGACAGGCCCAGAAAACAGGAGCAACTAGCAAATGATGCTCTCTGGACCCTCCTTTTCCCCTAAGCCTTGCCTCTCATTTGGTATTTCCCCTTTTCCTGGCTACTTTTTCTTCCTATATCCTGCATACACTGTTCTTTTCTTTGGACCATGTTTTTGGCTTGTTTTTCCACATATTGAATTCCACAGCCAGGCATTACCCAGACCTACTTGCCTTCACATCTCAGAAGCTAAAGAGATACAACTGAAACAATATAGAATCAATCTGTCTTTCTCAGATCCAAGGATCTGTCTTTGGTGCATTTTTTGTTTGTTGGTTGGTTGAATTTTTTCTTTTAATTTTTCAATTGTATTTGTGTGTGTGTGTGTGTGTGTGTGTGTGTGTGTGACTGACATGTGTGATGCACAAAGGACAATTTGCAGGAGTCAGTTATTTCCTTCCAGCACATGTGCCCCAGGGATTGAATTTAGGCTGTCAAGTCTGACAGCAGATGCCTTTACACATCAGGTCCTCTGACTTTTGTTTTGTTCTGTTCTATTTTTGAGACAGAATCTCTCATTCTCCAGCTCAGGCTGTCTTGGAACTCGCTAGATAGAGCAGGCAGCTCTCAAAAATCACAGCGATTCTCCTGCCTCAATCTCACAACAACAACAACACCTGCTGAGATTACAGATGTGAATTACCACACCTGGTTTTGAATGTAGTTTTCTTCAATTATATAAGGAAGATCCTTGGGACTTGCATGTTCCAGACCAGCATTTCACCACTGAGCTTCACCCACAAGTCCTTGAATATGTCTTTTCTGAGATATTGTGCATGACTAGTCTTTGCAGACTTGAATTTAATTCAATTTAGCCATCATGTCTTTGGAATTGAACATCTGCAGTAGTTAGAGGCAACACGATTGGTTTTATCCACGCAGATAATGCTAGCTTGCCATCTTGGTTTTGACCCTTACAGTATGTAAAATGACCAAAAAAACCCTCATAAAATATTCAATATCTTTCCAAAGAATCAGAGAGATGGGGATGATGAAATACCGAGCATAAAACTGATAAAACGTCTATAAATGGTCTAGATGATATTCATCAAATCCATAAGCTGATCAAAAATCTGGGATGTAATACAAAATTTTCTTGAATTGAAACTTTAGAAAGCCTAAGGAAAAGAACAGAATTATGCCTCCATTTCAAATCAGTGACATTTATTGGGAATAAAATCAGCCATGTTTGCAAATTTAAGTAAAGGTCTCTAATTTCACGTTTAAACAAAATAGAAATTAGTACAGTGAGCAAGACAATATTTTTCAACCATAAAATTCAAGAGGAGAAGACAGACTTTCATTATCCACATAATAATTTTTATCCTTTAGCAATGGTACATCGGGTGCTTGAGCCAGGAATTTAACCCACTGACTGGGTGTGTACTTGCAAAGCCGAGGTCACCACTAGGGGGCATTCATTATAAATTAGAAACATCAGAGGTTTTATTATTAGTTTTTAAAGTTAGCATACCAGGTAATGGGTTTCACGGTGGCATTTTCATACAGATGTGCCATTATTATACTTGTTCTCATTTGTTCTCCTCTCTTCCCACCCTCTCTCGTGTCCTCACTAGCTAATTCTCTTCCTTTCCCAGGCCACGCCTCCCTTCCATTTTGTTATTACAAAACATCAGACTTTGAAAACAGCTTCTGCTTGTGAATGCTGCAAGGTCAAGGACTATTTAGTCAACCTTGCTCTAGAAACAGTGAGATGATCTGTGAAGATCACCTGAGTTTCTCTACCTTGTGACACTTAGTGATGAAGACAGTGTGGCCCCAGACCGATCTTACCTCTGATGCAGGGGTCATAGAGGAAGAGAAGAACCTCGTCTTGGTTTTCATTTTAAGTCTCAGTGCAGAGTATAAGAAACATATGTGGTAAGAGTTTCTGTTGATGCATGCTACCTCTAGCTCTCTAGCTTCAACAAAAACAAAAGCCAAAGAAGCGATAAGAGCACAAGTAGAAAGAGAAGTTGGAATGATGAGATGACACTGTGTTGGGGAGCAGTAGGGGCCTGGACCTTAGAGGCCAGGCATATAGATGACTCCCTTAGTGGATGGCAGTATGTGTGGATAACTGTCCGTGAAAACTACAGCCAGAAGTCAAGGAATGGGCTTGTCCCCTCCCCTCCAACTGATATTTTAGTTTAAAAAACAAACCAAAACAAAACTCGAGTTCAAAATCAGTATGGCAACCCCGAAGGAGGGAGAAGATAGAATTTAAGTTTTCCTGAGTCTAAATAGGGAGTGACTGAAAGAATTCCCAGATAAAGAATTGACGGAGTTTTATGTGCATAACCTCATTACTGTTCTCTGGAAAGAAGTAATGCCCAGATAGAGGCTGTGTGAAGTCTAGAATTTAGTCTCTATTGCTTATGGAAGTATGCTCAACACTAAGTACCACACACAGTAGTATTTCCATAGGTATCTGTGAAACCTGTAGCATTTTCATAGGGATCTGTTAAACATCCCTTCCAAAAGAAGATGAAAGGCCTAGAATTTTTCTGCAGGGTATTAAAGAGCAAAACCGACCTAGAAATGCAGTCTCATTTCTTGAACACATACTTCTTACTTCAATGTCGGTATTAATTTAGCTCTATCTCCCATCTCCTCTATTATTTTACCTGATGGAACCCCCAGTTCTTCAGAACTCACCTTAATAGGGCTGTCTGCTTTGAAGATCTTCTCCTATTACTGTTCGGCTGGAAAGGAATGCTCCTGCTTGTGTGCAACAGTGCCTCTTTGTACCTTTTAGAGAACTTCTTGGAACTCTTCAAGGTCTGTCTCTATCATATTGTTGCAGAATGAAGGTACACATGATGGCCTCTTCTCATTCTTATCTCTACCCTCCACCATTTTCTCAGTAATTTACAGTCACTCCCGTTTCAAGAAAACGCTCATTAAAAGTATGTTTATATTTCATGTGGTGTGTCTGCTTTTTCCTCTTCCTTTAATGTGCATAAAACAGATATGCACACTTTAACAGTAATTATAAAGCAAATGCTCATGTAAATTCTGTCCGAATAGAAACAGGAAGTCAATCATAATACCCCTCTCATCATTCCTCCCACAACCCTGGACCAGTTGCTGAGCCAGAATCCTCTGAAGTATAGAAATTATTGTTTATTTTCATTTGTCAAGTTCTGTGCCATACTGTCTGTTTAAAAAAAAAAAAAAAAACAACGAAGATTGGGCTATGGGAGCAGCTTAGTGGTAACAAGTCTCCTTAGCAGAGTCAGGGCTGTAGATTTGACACCCAGAACCACAGAAACTTTACTATCATCTTTGACCATAGACCACAATCTTGACTTTTGTGATAATTATTTCCTTCTTGTTCTTATTTTTATGTTATAACATATAAACATATAATATACATATATTTATATGTTTGAAGATATATAGTATATACTTGATATTTTGTTAATTTCACCTAATGGTTTCTCACAAAAGTGCTTGTATATAGATGCAGTACATTTTCATTGGATCCTTGGAACAAGTAACGCCCACTGGTGAGTTTACTGTGTGGCTAAAATGGTCCCTTTCATCCCTGCCTGAGTTATTCACTCAGGATGTTGGCTCAAGGGTCTCTCTGCTGCTGGGGCAGACTCTGGAAGCTAACAGTTGAAGGCTATCTCTTTACTTTGGTCTCCAAATACGAACAGAATGCACTTTCTTGAAGTAGTATCTAGGTGGTACATCTCTGTCTCTACCACAATATATGTTTTCAATTCTAGTAATGTAATGCCAGATTGGTTTCTAAACTACCCGCATAATGTCAGAGTCATGAGTATAGGGAATGAAAAAATTGCAAGAGAGAGATGTAGGATGTGTGGTATCATCCAAGCCCATAGACAATGGATATGATGAGTGTACAGGTATTGCTGTTTGCCCTCTCTGGTCTTGCTTTGGTCTAGACTTTCTTCACTATGCTCCTCTTCTTCCCCTTTGGAATACTAACATATATTCTGTGCATTCATATGTTGTATAGTGGTTTGAATAGAAATGGCCCCTATAGGATAGTAGATTTGAATGGTTGCTCTTCAAAGAGTGGCATTATTAGGAGATGTGGTCTTGTAGGAGTACATGTGAGCTTGTAGGCAGAACTGTGTCATCAGGGGTGCATTTTGGGATTTCTAATGTTCAAACCAGGCCCAGTCTCTCTCTTTTTATTTAATAATCCAGATGTAGAACTCTCAGCCCCTATCCAGTGCCATGTCTGCCTGCATGCCACCATGCTTCCTGCTGTGATAACAATGGACTAGACCTCTGAACTCTAAGCTGGCCCCAGTTAAAGATTTTCCTTTACAGGAGTTGCCATGGTCATAGTATCTCTTCACAGTAATAGAACAATGGTTAAGACATGTTGGAGGGATGTAATTTGCTTTTGGGAATTTTTACAGTGTATTACAATTAAGAGATTACTTTGAGTCTCAGAAGGGAGTTTGGGCTTTAAACAGTTTTTAGACTGAGAAAGCCTATGGGTACTTTTGAAGCTGGGTTATGTACATTTTACATTATGATACAGCCATGAGTCCGTGGGAGCTGGGGAGTGGAATGTGGTGGTTTGGATGAGAAATTTCCCACATAGGCTCAGGTATTTGAAAATTTTGGTTTCCAGTTTGAGGAATTGCTTGGGATAGTTTAGGAGATTTGGCTTTGCTGGAGAAAGTATGTCATGGGGTGTGTGGGGGAGCCTTTGGGTGTTTACATTCTCATAGCACTTCCAATTTACTTCCTGTGCTTTATGCTTGTGTTTGAAGATGTGAGCTCTCAGCTTCCTTTCCAGTTATCAAGTCTGACTCTTGCTGCCATGCCTCCCACTAGGATGAACTTTTGTCACCTTTGTAAGCCAAATTAAACTTTTCCTTCTGAAAGGCCCTACCAGCAGCTGACTGAGACAGATATAGATTCTTACACCCAACCATTGAACTGAAGTCGGGGACCCCTATAACTGAATTAGGGGAAGGATTGAAGAATCTGAAGGGAAGGGTGACCCCATAGGAAGATCTGCAATTTCAACTAACCTGGACCTCCCCTCTTGGATCTGAGAGATGGAACCACAAACCAGGCAGCATATACAGGCTTGTCTGAGATCCCTAGCGTATATACAGCAGAGGATTGCCTAGTCTGGGGGAAATGGGCACCTAATACTGAAGAGACTTGAGGCTCCAGGGAAAGGGGATGGGGAAGGGAGCACCCTCTCAGAGGCAAGAGGGAGGGGAATAAAGTGAGAAACTTGGGGGGTAGATGGGGGATCAACAGCTGGATGGTAAATAAATAAAGTAACTAATGGCATGGCTTGGATAATACTCAGACTCTGTACAGGGACATGATGCCAGAGAGAAATCTATGGCATATGGTATTTAGGGGATGCAGGACCAGATCTGAAGTGATCTTCAAATGAGCAAGAGTCATATTGATAGATGATTGAAGATATTCCAAACCACAGTGTCCTAGCTGTGTAGAAAATGAATGGCCCACATTAAAGGGTACCATAAAACTTGAGACAAATAGTTGTGGTAACTTGTCATTACAGACAACAACATATCCACCACACAAAGCATTCATTCAAGGTAAAGATATAATTTGATGGACATAGTACTACCTGAGGACCCAGCTATACCACTCCTGGGCATACACCCAAAAGAAGTTCCAACATCTAACAAGGACACATGTTCCACCATGTCCATAGTGGCCTTATTTATAATAGCCAGAAGCTTGAAAGAGCTCAGATGTCCTTCAACAGAGGAATCGATACAGAAATTGTGGTATATTTACACAATGGAGTACTACTCAGGTATTAAAAACAATGACTTCATGAAATTCTTAGGCAAATAGATGGAACTTGAAGCTATCTGTCATCCTGACACTCATGGTATGTACTCACTGATAAGCGGATACTAGCCCCCAAAACTCGAAATAACCAAGAAACAATCCATAGAACTTATGAAGCTCAAAGGGAAGGAAGGCCAGAGGTGGATGCCTCAGTCCTTCTCAGAAGGGAGAACAAAACATACATGGGAGGAAATAATGGGACAAACAGAGGAGCAAGGACTGGAAGAAAGGTCATCCTGTCTTCACCTGGTCCTCAGTCCTCAATCCCCAGTCCTCACCTGGGGATTCACCACATATGCAGCCACTAAACCCAAGCACTATTGCTGATGCCAGCTCGTGCTTCTTGGCAGGAACCTGATATGGATGCCTCTCAGAGGCTCTGCCAGAGCCATATTGGTACAGAGGAGGATGCTTGCAGCTAACCATTGAACTGAACATGGGGACCCCAATGAAGCAGCTAGAGAAAGGACTGAAGGAGCTGAAAGGGTCTGCAAACCTATGGGAAGAACAAAATTATCAACTAACCAAAGCCACCACAGCTCCCAGGGGCTAAAACACCAACCAATGAGTGCACATGGAGAGACCCATGGCCCCAGGTGCATATGCAGCAGAGGATAACATTGTCTGGCCTCAGTGAGAAAAGAGACTTTTGTTCCAGCAAAGACTCATTTTCCCAGTGAAGAGGAATGCCAAGGCGTTGAGAGAGGAGAGGTAGGTTGGGAGAGGGAGCACCTTTATGGAGGCAATGAGAGGGTGAGGGGGATGGGATTGGGGAAAAAGGGATAACATCTGAAATGTAAATACAGAGAATATCCAATAAAAAAGATATAATTTGAACTCACACTGTATTTCAGTGAGTTATAAGTAGTAGAAACTAGGGATGATGCCTGAATAACTGAACCATGTATTGTTATATGTGTGACATCTGTTTAACTGGGAACCTAGGACAAGATAAAAGAAGGGAAATGGAAGAAACATGAAAAGCTGATATAGAAGCTTTTGTCCAAAGGTATTGTATGGACGGTGAAGGGCCAAATGTAGCCACGCTTGTTAGTTCTTAGACTGAACACTCCTACATTATTTTCAAAAAGTGAATCACTCTAAAATAGCATCTGATATATAAACTGTACTATCATACACAAAGCATTTTTAAAAAGATGAATTAGGTATGTTCCTTGTCTTCAGGTAGATGTCAGTTTAAGTTGAGAAGTGTCTTCTTGATTCTCTTTCGCCTAATTTACTGCCCTTCTACAGAAGTTGCCTTTAGAAACATACTGTTGTTCTTCATTGCTGACCCTTCCAAATAATAATAGACCCGGCTAACTTGGCAACTGTTTATGGCTGACTTCCAGCCAGTTTTTTTTAAATACCCTTGGCTCAGTCTGAAACTTGAAATGTCACCTAGAGTTTCATCCTTTTGTTAATTAACATTCACTGTTTGAGTTTTACACACTAACACCTTCCAAAATGTTTTTCATTCCCTTAAATTTTTTCATCCATTTTATGTTGTATCTTTATTAACCACATTAAATTACATATTATCATATCTGTTTTACATATGCAAGTCTGAGGCCAGAGAGGTTAAATAACTAAGTAGAATTTGAACTCCAAGCTTTTGGGTCTGCTACTGTGCCAGGAATAATTTTTTACCATGAGTGTTATGATGCATTTAACAAACACAATTCATATAATTTATCATGTTTTATATCTTAGGGCATTATACATGGATCGAATTTCAGGATTGGAAAGCAAATGAAAATTTTATGTATCTTTTTTCTCACATAGGTTTTACGTGATAATTTCGAAATGTAGAAAAACCTTTAAATACATACAGTTTAAAATGGTTATAGTTAAAATAAGTTCCTTATCCAAGCTCACATTACGGTGCTCAGTAAATTAATCCACATTGCTTCTACTACTTTATAATCACCGCCGCCACATTGCTTCTTTAGGATAAAATGGAGTTGTGTTTCTCACTATGTAGCCCAGTCTGGCCCTAATCTCTTGAACTTATAGCCTTACTCCCTTGTGATTATTGATGTATGCTACCACACTCATGTTTTCCTTTCCAGTGTTTGACTGATTCTACTAGCTCATACTTCTTGCTTTAAGCAACGTTTTAATTTTCATCCTTTACCATTTTCTTTATTCTCTACATAAAAAGCAGCTATATCATAGGCAACTAGGTACAATAGAAAAGAAAAAAAAAATGTCTTTTATAGTCCTACCACATTGCTGTAACATTTGGAGCAGGAATTTTCACTATTTACATAATTTTTCTTTCCTTTTTATCTAAATTGAGAGCATTCTATTCTTGACTTTACTTTTTAAATAAACTCTTTATTAAGAGCATATTTATGTGTTAATAAAAATCTACTTATATAATCATTCTTTAAAAATTGTTCTTGATTCATTCATTTTTATTTATTTATTTTGCCTGCACTGTGCACTGTATGCATGCAGTGCCCAATGAAGCCAGGAGAGGGCATCAGATCTCTTAGAACCAGATCATCTTATGGTTGTGAGCCACCCTGTGGATGCTGGGAGTTGAACTGTGTCCTCTGGAAGAACAGCCTTTTAACGGGTGAACCCCCTCTCTGACACCTCAGATAATCATTCTTAATGTCTGTGTAGTATTCCATTTATGAAAGTGCTTTATACTTTGTTTTTCAATCTTAAATATTTAAGTTGTTTTCAGTAGGGTTTCCCCTTAGTAGTAACTGTCCTAAGAATCATTACTGTTTGGTTAATTTATAGGAAACACCAGGGAGATAGGTGACAAATGTTTTTCAGTAATTTTCTCAATATGATTTCCATGATTAAGGAGGAAGCCCCACAAAGAACAGGGAACTTGAGGAAGATGAAATGAAAGTCAGAATGAGAGCTTGCATGCGTTTGAGATTTGAATCTGGTTTATAACACTTACTAGCTATGGACTTTAGAATTTAACCTTAAATTTCCATTTTCTCATGTGCAAAACAAATATGCTTAATTTTATTTGATGAAAGTATTGGGAAGATTAGAAATATCAGATAGTAAGAATGTAGTATACCATGGGTCAAGGAACATTACAGAAGAGGGGGGAAAGGCTGGAAGAGCCAAAGGCTGTGGGGGTGTGCAGCAGAAAGATGTCTTCAGTACATGATGTAGCCATTGCACTGAAGGTGTGGCTACGTGCACGAGACCAGCACAAGAATGGGCCCATTATCTTTTCATTATAGATGAAAGATGAGTCTAAGGTCCCATCTCTCTATGAGGGACTATTGGCTGCTAAATGTTGTTGGAGGAGAAGTGTCATTTTCTTTGGTAGGGGTAGCCACTGGTAAGTCACACTCTTGCTTCAGTAAATAATTTTCTACCCATTTGTGGGCCAAGTTTCTAATTCAATTCAGTGGGTCACACACAAAGGGGAGATAAGAAAATAACATGTGACTTGCTAGAAAGACATGTTCCAGCAGGGTAAGGAGGGGTATACGACAGGGGATCGATTTATTTATGTGAATGTGTGAAATTATCAAATGCTTAAAAAATAAATTTACTACCGAGAGCTTAAATAATATGAGGAAAGAATATAATACACTATTTGTTACAGGAATAGGTAGTTAAAATGTGTCTATTCAATATGACCATTAGCTTTTCCTTAACACAATCACTATCAAGAACATATGGCTTTAAAAAACACCACTACCATAAATTAAAATAAAACAAAAGAAAAACTGAGAAAGATTGTTAGCTCGAGCAGACTGGTATCATAGCCACAACTAAGATACTTTGAGCAGAACCCTGTGTTCTAGCCTTGAAAGATAATGATGTGGCTTGAAGCCATCATGTGGTTCCCACGAGAAATTTCAGATATAGGCTAAGAGAAGGAACACCCAGCCCTTGAAGTGGCCTTTATGAATTTTGTGAAATACATGATACCATGAATGAACATGAATTCTGGTAGCTACTGGACCCCACTCTATCGACAAAACCCTTGTGCAAGTTCTATGTTGTTCACATCTGTTAAAATAGACATCTAGTATTGGAGGCAAGATTAATTTTGAGATTCCTATGAGATTCACATGGGTCTGGTTCTTTATAAACACTTGCCTTGTTCTCCAAACCCAGTGGAATAGTAAAATTAAAGACAATTTCAAAACACAAGTTCATATAGAGCAAGTGTTGAGCATCATAAACAAGCTGAGTTGAACAAGGTCTACAAATTATGAATTCTAGGCAGATTCACAATAGGAGGGTACATAGCAGCTGTTGCTCTAAGCCAAAAGCTAATATTTACATGAATCCTGTGGCAAAGTCTATTGACTAAGTATCAACCTTTACAGCCAAATGTGTTTACTTGAATGCACTTTCAGCACTGTCTCAAAAAGGAAGAGCCACATTACACATATGTGGGAAATTGCTAAAGAACAAATACGGTCTATTCCCAGCCCCTAAATCAATTTCCACATTCTTCTAATGGAATGTGGAACACAGGCTCATACAATAAAAGTTTTCCTGACAAGAGTGCATTTAATCCATGGTATACCATAAACATGTATAGTAGTAATGAGTAATTTAGTGTCACCCAGTACCTTGTTAGCAGGGACACAGCAACAGGTAACAAATAGTTTTTCTGCTTTTATGCCTCTTCTACAAGCTGCAAGTGATAAAGAGGGGATTCTAGTTTCTCTCAGTTGAAATATGGATGAAAAACAGAAGAAAGAAAGAAAGAAAGAAAGAAAGAAAGAAAGAAAGAAAGACCCTCTACTTCCTGTTTGGTAGATATGTGTATTTCACTGTGTCCCTTCAGGTTTTCTGTAACTTGTTTACTAAAGGATCTTAATATTTGAGTAGATTGTACAGGCAGTGGGCAAGAGGCAAGAATTTGCAATCCTTAATATATTTGCATATTTCATAGAAAATAGTCAGCTAGTTGATTTAGTTCTGTCCCCCTCCTCTTTTTCTCATGGAATCTGATGCTTGAAAAGCAGAGGCAGAATCTTTCAGCCATTCACACTAAGGTATGGGAGACCAGTAATAGATAAATATTTGGGGTCATCCGACTGCTATGGTACCATTTGAATAAACCACACCTTATTTTAGTTGTGTTGTTTGGGAAGGTGTGTCGATGGAAGTTAAACCAAACTTTGGGTTTGTTTCGATTGCTTCATTGGAAACAGTATAATTGTGATTGTTTGGTATACTATTTCTTACATATTATGCTGTCTGTCATCTCTAATGACTGGATTTTAAAGGCTAGGATGTCAACCTTTCTATTGCTGATAAATGATGCGACATAGAAGCAATTATTAATAAATGTGTCTATACACACTTGTACCTTTTACAAAATACATTCAGCGATCATTGATTAGTAGAAAGATGTGAACAGAACAGAAGCGAAAAAAAAAAATCCTAGCTGTTTAATTCAATGACTAATACTAGGTAACCTCTCACAACCCCCTGATTTTTAAAATTCAGGGCTGCAGTCAAAAGAGGGGACTCCTGCATATTGGTCATCTGAGAAAATCAGAAGGGAAAGCAAAACACTTACTCATAAAATGTGAGTCAGGTTTTGCCTTCTACCAGACTATTTGCCAACAAGTGATTCAAGTTCTTTTTTAGCAGAGTCTCTGAAGGTGTCTGTTAACCATCAATCCAATCTTTTCAGAAACCCGGGAAAGGGCAGTCCTTAGAGGGACTGTGGGCTTTCCAAAGAAACACTATTCGGAGAAAGACCTACAGTGCACTCATAAGCAGAGGAGTTCTTTGTGCAAGAGGGGAGTGCACCCCAAGGTACAGAGGTACAGGATAGGTAGAATGGATTGAAGGGAAAGGGAATTTCTTCTGCACACATCTGTCAGGGGAACTCAGGCTCGCTGTTGGGGGCATATGGAGAAGTAGAATTTTTAAGGGTTCATGAGCTGTGGGTTTCGTTCTCCACCCCCCCTCGGTGCACCCCACAGTCAGGCAACAGTTGGTCGTGTGGGACCAGCCTGGGCTCTGGATGGGGAGGGGGAGTCTCGCGATTGGTGAGGGGGGGCGGAGGGGGGAGGGCGATGGGGGGAGGCCATGACGTAGGGTGGGTGGACGGAAGTGGGGCAGGGTTGAGGGTTATTTAAAGAAGGTGGGGGGCGAGCGAAGGGGTTGGAAGCTAGTATTCCCTACCCCTGCTCTAGCAAGCTCTTTCCAGCGCAGCCACCGCTGTCTCCCAGGAACCTCCCTTCTCCCCTTCCTTGTCCCACCTCGTCTTTCCCGCTCCAACGCCATGGAGCCGGACACGGCCACAGAGGCAGCCACCGTGGCAGTCTCGGATGCCAGAGCCACAATCGTGGTCCTAGAGGATGAACTGCCCGGGCCGTCCACCTTTAAAGAGGAGGGAGCGGCTGCTGCCGCCACTGAAGCCACCACGGCCACTGAGAAGGGCGAGAAGAAGGAGGTAAATAGGAAAGGGGTGTGTGCGCGCGCTCTGTGTGTGCTGGACACGTCCTGTGCCTGGCCCCTCGCAGGGGCCCAAACCCTGACCTTTTGGCGCCGACAGGTACCAAGATCACCGCAGGGATGGGGGTAGCAGGGCGGCAGAACCATCTAGCTTTCCCTCCCCTCCCCCTTTCCTGCTGGCCGCCTGCTGAGCGGGGGCGGGGCAGGGCGGGGGCGCGGCCGGGTGGCGGGGTGTCCCGATCCTGAGCCCCGAGTCTCTCCTAGCCCCGGGTCCCTGTCTACCTTCCCGGAACTGGGGGAACCTTGTGGGGGTTGGGGCTGTGCAGGAAAATGCCTCCACCTCTCCCTCTCCTTGCTCGCTCTTCTACCCCCCTCTTCCCGTCGGCCTCTGCCTGGGGAATCTGGGCCCTTCAGTCCCACCATCGAGCTGAAGGGGATTTGTCTGTGGCTTATTTTTGTAATTTAAATTTCAAGGTGTTGGTGGTGGCAGTGGTGAACAGGAGGGGAAGAGGGAGAATGATTGGAAGATACTGCTTGCTGTGCTTGGCAGTGTCTGTCTTTGGGATTACAGAAATAAAAATAATAATCTCTCATGCTCCTTTGATCCCTGCCTCATGGCGAGGAGGGGGTGCTGTGTCAAGAAAACATCCTCTCTGAGCTTTATTTACAACCCTCACACTGAGGAACCCTGCTGTCTTAGGAAAATGTCCAACCTTTGCACCCTCTCCCTCTCCTGCCCCGCCCCTGATGGTTTAGTGTTTCACTCCAGGACACACAGATGATCCCCTTATCTGGCCTTTGGCCTTCCAGCTTTTCACATCCCTTGCCTAGTGGGGCACCGTTCACCCCTGAACACATTTTATTTTAAACGTTGTAAAGTCCTACTCTGTAGGATGAACACATGAGAGATGGCCACTGTTACACCTATTAAAGACAAATCCAGGAATATATAAGTAAAACCATACAGTGCTTTGAAAAATTTATGTCAAAGAATAGGGTGGAACATCAGAAGTTTTGATGTATCATCAACAGATTGTTTATAGGTGGATTTTTTCCCATTTTACAAGATACACGATGATTTAAAAATGGTGGGTAATTATAATTATGCTTTAGAAATCTCAAGTGGCTTTGTATAAATCATTATACAATCGTATATGACCAAATGAATAGCTTTTTGGGGAAATTAACACCATTTACCTAGAATTAGAAGAACGATGCTAAATCCATTAGTTAGTTAAGTCATGTAGTTTACTGTTGCAAGGTTGATTCAACAGAAAGTGCGAAGTGACAACCATGGAAAACACTGGGTGTAAGACGTGTGTAGTACTTAGATCATTAAGAAAGCACTGGTCATTAAAGCTGGGCCAAAATTCCAAGTATTTGGTTAAGAAATTAAAAAATGCACCTAGTGCCTTTTATTCTCTGGACTAGGCAAATGTAAGTGTTAATTATTATTTCTTCTTCTGATAGTCGGTGTTGAATTTTGAAATCATCTAAGTTTTGTATTTCAATTTTGAAAAGAGTGGGATCAATAAAAACATATGTAATAAGCATGAAGTGTATTGCTGTATGTTCATGAACTCTGTATGCTATTATGAATGGACTTCATTTGCATTTCCTGGATCTCTAAAGATTCTTATTTTTGTCAATCTTTTTTAAAATGTAATTTTCATTTGTCCTTAAAAGCCAACTTTGGGATCAGATGGGAGAAAGGGTTAAGAGCACTTTATATATAATCATGAAAACTAGAATTTGGGTTCTACCAACCCCATAGTGCAGCAGCACACACCTGAAGCTCATCTTTGAGGGTGACAGAGATAGGAAAGGACAATTGCTGGTGCTCGATGGCCTAGTGAAGAAAAGGCAGCTCTTGGTTGAGGGAGAGACTCTGCCTCAAGGAATAAGTGGAAATCATAAAAGACACTTGGTGCTCTCTTCTGTCCCTCCACACTTGGTGCATGGGATCATCACACCCACATGTGCATACAACCACACAGATGTATAAAAATGTACATAAATGACTCCTTTAAAATATGAAGTATATTTTGTACTCACTTGAATCTGTAAGGGGTTCCCATTTGTCCTTTCCTCATAGTCGTAGCTTTGTGTACTTTGACAGGGCTACAAACCAGCTACAAACCAGCTGACATTAAGCATGCTATTTTCTCACAACAAAATAACCATTTCTCAGACTCTTTTTAGTAATAATAACTTCTAATTATTTGTTTCTAATAATTCTTTCTGTCTCCTTGCTAGCCAGCTATTCACTTACAACTTTTTAAAGACCTCATCTACTTTCATCAGAAGAAATTTATCTACCATAAAATAATGAAAATACCGGGACGCCCGACCCTGAGGATAAAGGATGCTACTATACAAGAAGAAGCATTTTAGTTTTGGAGTTCTGTCATCTATTCCTGATGTCTATGATAAACATTATCTGGTGGTCTTTACTAAGCCATTTGCCACTGCTTTCATTTCTTGGGGTGTGCAAAGCTAGACTATCAAATGAGGTAGAACTGGATAGAAATGAAGGTAAAGACACTTCTGAATGAAGAATGCATTCATGCTGAATCAAGTGGATCAAAAGGACTGTGACGTTTAGCCCACACAGGGTTATTTTTTTCTTACCTCCTAGTTCTTGAATTTACTTGGTTAAGTGACAGTTGGACTACTTAGGAATGTAGAAATAATATTTTGAAAGAGTTAAAACACCAAAGTCATGGTCTTAGAGGCAAAAGTTTTTGGTTATCTTGTGCCACACTCTCCTGGCATCAATACTATATAAGATGTGCACATAAAAAAGGACAGGAAAGTAGGGGTGCATTGGGTGGGATAAAGAAGAGCTCACCAGAAGTGGGAGGGGAATCAAAGAAGAAGTGTGAAAGTGACCAAATATATTATACACATTTATAGAATGGTCAAAACATTAAATACATTAAAGACTGCAAGATAGTAAAATCCACAAGTATTCCACTAGACAAACCTTATTTATCCTTTATCCTTTCTTGTATGAGAAACATATTTTGGGACTCACACTTAAATAGAAATGAGAAGGTTCAGTAGGTTTTAAAAAAAGGACTTTGTTGTGGAGAGTTGTGTCAATGAAGTGGTTACCCATTGCTTTTAATAGTACTTCTCAAGATGAGGAATTCAGCCAGTGTATGACTAGAATTTTAAGCACAGATGTAATGAATACATTTTCCTGAGATGTAATTCTCTGAAAGTGAAGTTTTCTTCACACACACACACACACACACACACACACACACACACACACACACACGCACCCACGCACGCACGCACCCACGCACATACGCACATGCACACGAGCATGCGCCTCATGGTGAAATAACTGTTACTGTTTTAAAACTTGAAAACTACACCTCATTGATCTTTTAAGATAAAGATGTGAATTTTGCTATCTAAGATTCAATTGCTTTGTTGTTCTGAAACTCTCTATGTAGACCAGGCTGTCTTCGAATTCACATAGATTCACTTGCCTCTGCCTCAAAAGTGCTAGTATTAAAGGCATGCACCATGATTCACAGCATATATGACATGTTGAAAGTATGAGCTTGAAAGCATCTTTCTCAGTTTCTATTCCAGCACACCCAGAATTACTTTCGAGACATTTCATGGAGTTGATCATGACACATGAGATGCTATAAATCAACATAGTTGTTATGTGATTAGTGCTCCAAAGTAGGACTCTGACCGGAGTCAAGCCGCATACTTTTTGTTTGAATTTCCTCAAAATAAAACTTTTAGCAAATGTTGGAAGAAAGTCATTAATTGTTGGAATCATTCTTTTTCTTGCTTAAGGTTCTATTCTGATGCTGAATTATTCTGGAAGATTTTAATGACTCATTGACAGAAGTTGTGGCTAATGCAACCTCATTTCTTGTTTTTGCTTTAATTTCGTCAGTCTCTGTTTAAACTCAAATATTCCTGGTATTGATCTGGATGGATAGGTTCTTGCTTTTGCTATTTTGTCTTTTGATTTCTCCTAGAGAAGGCTATTTACTTTATATCTTCCCTGATATTCAAATCAATAGGCTTGTTCTTACAAAATGTGAGATACATAAGATGTTAACCTTGTACTTACAGGTGGTTTTATTCTTAAGCTATGAATTGATGCTAGTGTTCGCTAAATTACAAGTTTAAAAGTCTCAGCAGTTAACAGAGACTAGCTCTGATGGATTCCTCCTATAAAATAGTCTTGTAACACCAATAGTCAGAATGGTTTTCTTTACAGGGGAGATAAAGTGACCAGTTTGAAGCTGTATTAGTGGGTTATTTTAAGTGTATGAGATCGTGTCACACTGTATAAAAATATGCATGCTTTAATTAGTCTAGGAAAACAAATTTTAAAAGTGTCATTTCAGGAACAGAAGCCAGAGTCTTTTATTCTGAAAGTCTGGCTTGTTTCCAGTACATAAAGAACTGTTTGGGAGAGTTATTTACATTTCTTGAATTCTTTGGTTTGTGGTTGAACATTAGCCTGTTCGGGATTCCTAAGTCTCTTATGGCTATACATTTCTTCTACTTTAATTAAAAAATAGATGAAAAGGCCCAGTGTTTTATTTTTGGTTTTTATTCTGATTAATACCATCTCTCTGATATTATAGTTTTTTATTGGACCTCAGGTGCACAGAACTGGATTAATAATAAGGACTGCTTCATAACTTTCATCATTGCTACAATATGAATCCCTCAGTGGTTTGTTTATCAACTTAATTAATTATTTTGTCTTCCTTCAAGGGAGAACATCTACCAGCTTAAAGACCTTGCTTTGCAATTGTCTGATATTTATTTCCTTTGAAATTCTAGAAAATCACTTCTCCATTTCAACTCAAATTTGATGCTAAAGCTTCCGACTCTGAAAAAGAAATGGACCCAGAATATGAAGAGAAAATGGTAAATATACCCTTGGTAAGGTAGTAAGCAGCATGTTTCTTTTTGTTTGTTTGTTTGTTTGTTTGTGAGATAGACCTGCTTTCTGTGATTATTGATGTACCCTACCATACATGATTTATAGCTAATTTTTATGGATCAAAGATAAGAAAGACTTGTCTGTTTATAATGCATAATATGATTTCAGAGTATAAATGTAATTTAATTATTTAATTGTCAAAACCATTTTCTCCGTGTATGTGTGTGTCTGTGTTTATTTATTCATGTGTGTGTGTGTGTGTGTGTGTGTGTGTGTGTGTGTGTGAGTGTAGGCCAGAATCGTCTGTCAGGTGTCTTTCTCAGTCACTGCTCACCTTAGTTTTGATCTTGGCTCCCTCTGACTTACCCTAAAGAAGGGTTTGGATAAGGTCTTCCTTAATCACTCTCTGCTTAATTTTTTTTTTTTTTTTACTGACTTAACCACGAGTTCACAGATTTGATGAGGCTGGATGACCAGTAAACTCTAGAGACGCACACATTTCTTCTTTGTCAATGCTGGGAATATAGGTGCATGCCTCTGTACCTACTTTTTATGTGGGTGTTAGGGATTTGAACTCAGGACATTATACCTTTGTGATAAGCAATTTACCCATGGAAACTTCTCCCCAGCCAACAATTGCATTTTATTGAATAAAGTAATTAAAGATCACAGAAACTATGTAGAATAGTTGGGATGAGAATTCATGTCTCACTTTTTCTCCATGTTCTTTACCCAATACTAAGGTGCTGTAAAACAAAGACATTTTGTGTACTCAGTGGTGAAGGGATTGGTGGGTGGCAGTATCAGTGTGGCTTTGTACCCTGAGGAGAATGCAGTCACAATGCCACATCAACATTTCTCTTTCTTAAATTATATATAAATGGATGCTATACATTAACAGAATGTGCAGTATGTTAATCCACTGTTAGAGGCATATTCAGGCTTATTAACCCAGTGCATGAAAGTACTATATAGTCAAGTAGTGTAATCTTAGTTGAGTCCCATATATTGCTTTTGTGACTTGTTTAATTTTCAGACACCGAGGACTGAATAGGTAGTTGAAACCAATTTCCCCCTCAAACGTCTATTTTTGCAGTTTTGAAACTAAATAGAGAGAAAAAAATGTGGTTTAGCTGCTGATAGCTATTTTTACAGGAGTCTGTGCCTTAATGCTTAAGACTACATCTAAGGAGACAGTTAATGTTTTAACAGTTTTAAAAACAACATTCCAGAGAGGATAACATGAATTGGGGAAGTTTTGGCCTCCTTCCAGCTTGTAATCTGGATGTACTTTTCTAAGTCTTGTATCTATGTTAATAAATTCTCCTATAAGTTTTCTCTGTTATTAATTTTTACCAGTAATCAAGTATTCTCTGCTGAACGGTCAGAGAGTGACTATGAATAAAATCAATATTTCTTCCTTTATTTAGGACAAAGTAATCTCTTGATCTTTTAAGGTTTTGATGGGAACCAGCTTATTTTTATTTTTTTCTATTTTCTATTTTAGAAAATAGTTTTTAACTATATTATAATTATGTTTTTCCTCCCTCTAACACTCAGGTTCTCCATACCCCGCCTCCCATCTAAATCCACACCCTTTCTTTCTTTTATCAGAACACAAATAGGCATCTAAAAATAAAAATAAAATAAAACAACCCATTTATTTTGATGATGTAATATTGAAATTTTAGACTACACATCAACGTTATGTATGGAAATACTTAATATATATGAACTACTCCACATATATGCATGCCTATATTTTTATCTAGGTTCTGTTTCCTTACATACTAGTAGCATAAAATATAAATTTCCAGAATGACATAATTTACAGAAAGAAATGTCATTACATTATTGTACCATGACACTGAAAATATTGTTGAGAGCAGCTGATATTCTACGTGTAGATTCCAGTTATTTCTAAATGCAGCTTGATAATTCTCAAACTTTATAGTATGTATGTATTATAACGTATATGTATTTTATTCATTTATTAATGTCTTTTTAGATAAGGTCTGTTTTTGTAGTTCTGGTCGTACTGAAATTTGCTCTGTGAACCAGGCTGACTTTGAACTCACAGAGATGGTCCTGCCTCTGCCTTCCAAATGCCAGGATTGAAATTGTGTGCCACCATGCCTGGTTCCAATATATATGTATTTCTATGTTTAGGACACACATAATTGATGCAATTTTAAATTAAAGAACAAGAGGATCATGTTTAGAAAGAGGATTCATTTTCTAATTTTGGCTTTCTGATCGTTTTGTCATATTGGGCACTTGGAAATTGAACTCTGAGCCTTGGCAGTACTGTACTGCTGCACTAAGCTTCCAAGCCCAAGGGTATACTTCTTTTGGGAGCATTTACTAAATCTGTCAGGTTATTTTTCTTTTGTTCAAACTACTTGAAATACTGTTTTAAAATTTGGTTACTTAGAATCTGGGGGAGCTTGGGAACATTCCTTGCCCATTCTGTGCCTCCATTTTATTATCTGTAAAATGGGTACAACCCTAGCAACCACCTCATGGATTTCAAAGGGAATTTAGTAGACGAATATGTTAAAAGCGCTGAGTATATTTGCATAACTGAAGCAGAATATAAATGTTTGATAAATAACCTTGCATGAACACAAAAAGAGAATCTTTACCTTTCCTTCTCGTTTGTAAATTAGAAAGCAGACCGAGCGAAGAGATTTGAGTTTTTACTGAAGCAGACGGAACTTTTTGCACATTTCATTCAACCTTCAGCACAGAAGTCTCCAACATCTCCTCTTAACATGAAACTGGCTCGCCCTCGAGTAAAGAAAGATGAAAAGCAGAGCTTGGGTTCTGCTGGAGAGTATGCAGTCTTCTTTCTATGTTCTTCCCTTTCCCTTGTAACCTCCCCCTTTATCATTTCATTTGCTTAGCACAACTTTCTATGAATAATAAGTTTATCGGCAATGTAAATATATTTTGGAGACAATGATTTCTGTTCTTTTTCCTTAACAGAATGTAATTAGTTACCCCCCCCCCAAGCAAAACAAAACAAAACAAAATCGTAGACTGCTCTACGACATTCTATGCCAGACACTAGATAATACATTCCTTTTTAAATAAAAGACGTTTGCAAATCTCAATTGGTGTTTCAGCATTGGCTGTGAATGTGACAGTTTTTGTTTTTGTCTTTTTACCTAGCTATCGCCACAGGCGCACAGAACAAGAGGAAGATGAGCAGCTTCTGTCAGAGAGTAGAAAAACATCGAATGTGTGCATTAGATTTGAGGTCTCACCTTCTTGTGAGTACTTTATCACGCTCATGGTTGGTTTGCAGTTAAGTGGGAGAGAAACCAAATTTCCTTGAGTATATTAGTAAAACTCTGAGAGGTTCTTCATTTTTGTTTTCAGATGTGAAAGGAGGACCCCTGAGAGATTATCAGATCCGAGGACTAAACTGGTTGATCTCTTTGTATGAAAATGGAGTCAATGGTATTTTAGCTGATGAAATGGTAAGGCACTTGTGTTCAAAGGATGTTCTTAATGGTGTTGAACTTTCCTCAAGCCCTATGTCCAAAAGCTTTATTTAGTGGCAAAATAATTTACTTTTTAGATTTATTTATTTTACTTTATGTGTGTGAGTGACTTGCCTGCCTATACGCATATCATGTGTTTGCAGTGCTTAGGGAGGAGAGAAGAGGGCACAGGATTCCCCAGACCTGGAGTTATGATGGCTGTCAGCTGCCACATGGCTGCTAGAAATAGAACTCAGGTTCTCTGTCAGAGCAACAAGTGCTCTTAACATCTGAATTATGTCTCCAGCCTGCAAAAGAATGTGTACAACGGTTCAAATAACTTGTAGAATACATTTGCATGGCTCCAAGATTATATGGAGATTTCCTGAAGTGGTACAACACCTCTTTTTGCTCTTGTTTTTGTTTGAACCTTGGCTTCCAAGAAGCCCAGAGAAAAGTGCAGTGCCAAAAGGGAACATCTCTTCATCCTTTAAGGTCTGCCCTTGATGCTTCCCTTCCCTTCCCTTCCCTCCCCTCCCCTTCCCTCCCCTCCCCTTCCCTTTTCTCCCCTCCCCTCCCCTTCCCTTCCCTCCCCTCCCCTCCCCTCCCCTCCCCTCCCCTTCCCTTTTCTCCCCTCCCCTCCCCTCCCCTGCCCTCCCCTCCCCTGCCCTCCCCTCCCCCCTCCCCTGCCCTCCCCTCCTCCCTCCCCTCCCCTCCCCTTCCCTTTCCTTCCCTTTCCTTATGCTTTATCTTCTAGTCTAATTTTTCTTGATAACTTTTAATTCCCGTTTTACCATTAATTTATCTTCTATGTTTTTACAACGGGCAAGCCGGCATCTTCTTGAGAATGGGGTGGGATATATAAGCCAAACAATATATATATGAATGAATGAACAAATTCATACATAAGGGAATATAGACCCAGTTTTTATATAACTTGCCATTATTACATGGCCACAGACTAACTAATGGGATTCAATCCTCTTGCCTTAACCTTCTGAGTGTTTAGATTATAGGCATAGCCACAATGTTCGGCCTTAATGTTGAGCCTCTGTAACAGTAGAGTGCCAAGTCGAAGTCTTTTGATAAGCTTGGACACACATCTAAAATAACCAAAGAAAAAGTAAGATCATTTAAGATGCTAATTGAGTAGATGAGGGGATTGTATGGAAGCCCAGGTTTGTATGCTAAAACAAAATTCATAAAATTAGACTTAAGAAAGGACAGAGGGACTTATATATCTATTTAACCCAATAATATAATATCCATGAGACTTGGGAGCCACATTTTTAATCACTATTATCCAGAAGGCCAAATGATGAAATGCATCTTATGACATCTATCCCATAGGGACTCATCTTTGGCTGATCAGCTGTTAGGTTTATGGCTGGACATTTTTTTTTAAAGCAAGGATTTGTAGCTCCTTATATTTTCATTATCTGTTGAGGGCCATATTCTGCTCATAGCAGGAGGGCCTTGGTTTATCTGTCAACAGGACAAGGATTATTCACCCTAAGAACTTCTAGCCTACAACTTGTCTAAGACAAATGATCTAAAGACCCTTCAACATTCTGCTGATGCCATATAAGTTTTAATTCTATCTTATTTTTTATTGTCTCTCCCCACTTCCTTTTCCTTTCCAGTACTGGAGCTTAAAACTAAGACCTTGTGAGTGTGCTCGGCAAGTGCTCGATCACCATGCCACACACCAGTCCCTTTTATATGTTTTGTTTTGAGATAAGGTCCCATTATGTTCAAGTTTTAAACTTGTGATTCTCTTGCTTCAGCCTCCCTTCAAGCTGAGATTACAGACGTATACCATCATGTTTAACTTGTTTTAAGTACTAAAAGAGATTGAGGCATTTTAGAAAATATATGAAATTTAGAAAACAAAATAGATGTTAAGTAATAGTAGTTATATAGCAATTCTGCCATTGAGAAATAGCCATAGTTGACATTTTGCTGTTTCTTTTTTAACTGTTTTTTTTTAAGATGTATAATTGAGATCATGTGGTATGCATAATTTGGCATTCTGACCTTTTCACATTCATACGTATTGTTCATATCTCTATAACATTTTGTCAAAGTAAGTTTTTACCATCTAAGGAGGTCCCATTGATTCCTTCTATGCCTCCCCTGTTGCTGGATTGTGAGTATAAATAGTGCCACTATGACAATTTTATTGTTAGTCTCTCTGTGCCTCTCACGTCGTTATCATAGAATTCCTGGAAGTATAATCATATTCTTAAACATTTTAAGGTTTTGGTGGATCTTGTCCATACCAATCCATCTTACATGACTTATCAGATAAGATATAGCCCATAAAAGTGGCACTTAGCTTCACAGAGTAAAGTTTTATGTTCTGCTGAGATTAGGCAAAAGCTGCTTAATTATTTAGTGTTTACTTTTACTCCGGAGGCTGGGATCAAACCCAGGGCTTTATACTAAACATGTGCTCTCCACTGAACCACACCCTACCTCTTATTTTAAAGTGATGAGTCTTATTTTTAAAGGCTGAACAGCACAGTTCCCGTTCCCATAGGCTAGGCGCCAGGCTCATGGGTGTTTGATATATTACTTTTATAAAAGTACACTGGGCTAATGACATCTAAGTTTTATTCACACTGCTGCTCTCTGTGACTTTCTGATTCTCAAGGTCTTTAAGAGTATGGGGTGCCAGTAGACAGCCATGAGCGTCTTGAATTGCACAGTCTGAATATTGAATGTCTGGGCTGGCATAATATTGGGGACAATAGGAAAGAAAGTTCACTAACTCAACTAACTGGCTCTGGAAAGAAGTCTATTTTTTTGTGAAACATTCACCTCAAAATTCCTACTAGAAAAGATTACGGATCAGTTTACTTGCTCCTCAACAGAGTCAGCATGTCCTAAATGGAAAAGTGATTTATTAAGCAATATTTTGACTGCAGGGTTTAGGTTCCTTTCTTCTCCACTCACAACAAATAGTGAATTGAAATGCTATCATGTCTTTCTTCTTTTAAAAACGTCCCTTCTCATTTTCATTGCTAGAAACCCAATCCTTAATGTGAGATAATTGGTAAGAATTTTTTTTTGTAATCTTATTTCTAACAAATTGTTTCATTAAAAAAGCATCTTTACATATTTTCCCCTTGTGATAATAAATACAGGGTCTTGGGAAGACTTTACAAACCATTGCTTTGCTCGGTTACCTGAAGCACTACAGAAACATTCCTGGACCCCACATGGTTCTAGTTCCAAAGTCTACTTTGCATAACTGGATGAATGAGTTTAAACGATGGGTCCCGTCTCTCCGTGTTATTTGTTTCGTTGGAGACAAAGATGTGAGAGTAAGTGATAAATTACATTTTTTTTACAACATCTAAAGTGGGATTTATTTGGTAGACCGCAATAAGTTCACAGAACATTCGCTGTAACTCAAATAGAAATAGCAAGTCTTTAGTCCGAAAAGGTATTTCAGCTGAAACATGTCAATTCTCACATATCTCTGCGGTGACTTAGAGATGGTCAGTGCTGTGTTGCTGCAGCTTCTCCAGGCTGAGGCACAGCGCTCAGTGCATGAGAGGGTTAGGCAAATCCATTTCCCTTTTGCTCAGTGATGCCTCATTTCCACTACATAACGCCTGGACTCCCGTCCCACTACCCAATATCTGCCTTACAGTAAGTCTTACTTCAGGGCTATTCCACAAAGGGATTACGTCATAAAAGGCCTCCAGATCACTGTTCAAATCATCTGTTCAAATGTTACAGATGATTTCAGTGATGACCCCGGAACAAGGGAACTTCCTCCAACGATTCTGTTGATGAATCTGATTTTCCACAAAAGGGCTACAAATAAGTCCAAAAAGTTTGTTCAAATATGCCCAAACAAGAATTTCCGCGGTGGACAGTCCCTGCAACTCCAACCATAACTAATCCATGAGGAGAAGATACACATTTTAGTCCTTGAGAATCAAGGTTGGGACTGAGAAAAAAGAAATTCCTCTTTCACTAATGACAGTAAGCGAAGGCTCACAATCTCTGCTCCATGGTAGTCCGTCATGTTCTGTTCTGAGGTGTTATAATAAAACCTAAGCTTGACATCATGCCAGAAGTGCTGTGGGCCCCATTCATCTTGAGGTGGTCCCAGAAAGAGATTCTGAGAATTGAGAAGTTCAAAGAACCAGTGACAGACTTCTCCTAAGTGATGAAAATCAGCCTTTCCAGCTTCTTTATCTTCCTTTGTCTGCTGCTCAAAGAGCTGGATGTCCTACATTTTTGTAACCGACTTTGTTGTCTCCTTCAGTTTTGGTGACTGTTCTTCCCAGTAACCTTTTGCATTCTGAATAAGATTGTGTTTTTCAGTAGCTGGAGGTACATACAATCACCCCCTGTGTTGACAAATACTTAAATATGACTTCTCAGAGGACTTTTCTGAGCCTCAGAAGTTCTTCTACATTTTGACTATACACTAATATTGCACAAATAGAATCTTGGTGGTCCATAGGCTACACCAGGCAGTTGGTGACAGTGTCACAAAGGGCCAAGATCTCGTCATTGTCCAGCATGGTGAGTAGGTTTCGGCAGCCCTCTGACTCTATGACTCTAAGTGGCTGAGTCCTGACATCTCGTCCCTGGGAAAGGGGGCAGAGGACGATGCTACTAATGTCACTCTCATGTCCTGTGACCGGCCGGCTGAGAAACTACTTTTAAAAAGACTGTAAAGACTATTATTTCTAGACTACAGCTGCATAAGTTTCCCATTAAACACATTTAAGTAAGCTATGACTAACTTCTACTACAACTATTACTACTACTAAGTGACACTTCAGATGGACTGACTCCCATCTAGGCTTTGTTGTATTGTCCATATGCTAACTCATTTACTTACCACATTTATGAATTGTATTTACTTTTCAATATGTACTATTAGCCACCTTATCATCTGTGCTACTTAGGAGACAGAGTGTGGAAATTGGAACGACTTAAGTTCTGCTACTTAACATTTTGGCTTTACACACTTGTCCACACATAGACATATTCTGTGACTGTAGAGAACCTCAGCACTTTGTATTCAGGCAAGGCTTGTAATGCCTGCATATGTTCTCAGATAATACTAGAAATTTGGATTTTTGCCAGGGAGGAAGGTGTTTAGATTTTCTATTTGTCCAGTTAGTAGGCTATAATTATTTTTTAGGGTTGTAGAATCAATCAAAAAGTAATAAATTATGCAAAACCACAAAAGAATAATTTGCTTATAAAGAGTATTATTGAAATTTGTCTTTATCTTGCCTCCAGAGAACAGAATTTAAAATAAAACGTTATACTATTTTACATATTTAGATAGATGAATTGTCAAGAGATACCTTCAGTAATATAGTCCCATAATGAATTATGTAATTTTATCATTATCATTTTGCTTGAAGAAAAATTACTTAAATTTATTTAAATTTAACTTATAAATAATTTAAATATTGAGCCACTGAGTTCATAAATTTAGAATCACAAGGTTAATTCCCCCTGAAGCCTACTATTTTTCCATAGGAAATTGGTCACTTAGAATTCTGTTCTGGTCATTACTACTATTTGATATGGTACAATTCACTTCTTAGAGATTGAAGTTGATGTATCTAAAATTATAGATGATCATTAGTAGACCCTTTTGAATTTTGGTATCATTTGGGGTAGATATGTTGACCCTTACTTTTTTTCTGGCTTTTAATAAACACATTAGGAGACTACTAGTTAACAAGGAAAAATGACTATAAAAAGACATTTTAGTTGTGACATTGTTAGAGATATTCTTGATCCTGTCTATATAAAAAGAGATCCTCGTGATCTTAGCTGGTATAAAGTCATCGTGCAATCTGTTGCAGTATTGTTTTTATTTATCACAGGGAAATTTATATCTAGTGGACATGGAAACAGACATAGTCTTAATCACTTAGTCCGCATCACTCCTGACTGTAGTTATGAGTCAATTTCAAGGTGCACAATTTTAAGAGCCTTTGGGTCATGAGGTCTTCAATATTTTATCAAGATACTTAGCCTGAAATCTGCTCAATAGTTTAATAAATTCTAAAGGAGTTAAATTAAAAAAAAAAAAAACACGTCTCAATTCCATGAAATCCCTGAGGAAGCACGAGGCTGGACCTGTCACTCAGTGAAACAAGGAGTCAAGGAGATATGCTACTCAGTCCTCCCCAACCCTGTGACAGTCCTCTAAAATTTTAATTGCCTTTTAAAATGTGACAACACAGCATATAACTGAGGTGGATAAAGAGGTATTTTTCTGTCCACTGTATTAGTCTAGGAAATCTTTTAATATATGCTGAATACTTATAAATATTGCTGAATGAATCAACAATTCATTTTGTGCATGTTTATGAATTATGAAGTAGAGTCTTTGTAATATTCAATTGGTTTTGTTTATGCGCCTCAACTCTGAAATTGTAGTAACAAGTAGTTCCTTTTCACATGGATTTTTCTGCTTCCTTTAAAATTTTGTGGTTTTACTTTGGCCCATAACATCTGGAATGAAGTTCATACCAGTTAAGATGTTTTCAGTCAAACTGGCTACCATGTTGGCTACGGCCTGTGAAGATTTAAAAATAGTTGTAAATAGTCTCTCTGTTTTTAATAGCTCCCTTTACTACACAGAGCAGATTCTCTTTGTGAAACCACATCTGTAGCCTTATAATAACATTAAGAACTTCACAAAAATAATAAGGAGCTTCTGGGACTCCTTACCAAAATACATAATTATTCTATGTTGGGAAATGAAGGAATATATAAGAAGTCTACAAAGGCAGGAAATGTTACTATGTGTTAAATATTTTATGCTTGTTAAATGAGATTATATTAGTGCTTGGATCTGTGTGACACTAAGGTATTCAGCTATGTTGTCCCATGTCCTTTTGGGCCTCTTATGACATGAAGTGTTCTGGTTCATTTAAGGTGAGATTTTGTTTTGTTAATAAATATATTATCAACACAGCCAGACTGTTGGCTACGAAGTTATCTTTGAGCCTTTTCATGAGAGATTCTTCTATCTCTCAAGTGAACTAGACAAAGTATTCTATGATGTCCCATATAGCTCTTAATATTCTCCTGACAGTTTCTTCCAGTAATTACCTTGTCAACATAATCTAATATACAAACTTTATTTTGCATTAGGCAGCTTTTATTCGCGATGAAATGATGCCTGGAGAGTGGGATGTTTGTGTGACTTCTTATGAGATGGTAATTAAAGAAAAATCTGTGTTTAAAAAGTTTCACTGGAGATACTTAGTCATTGATGAAGCTCACAGAATAAAAAATGAAAAATCTAAGGTAAGTTCTCAGCAACATTATCCAAGTAGTAGGCTTGTTTGTTCACTGTTCTGTGTTAAAAAAACAAAAAGTAACATAAGACTGTGCTTTTATTTACAGGATGCAAATGACAATTAGTTTTTAAAGTAACCATAAAGGCTAAATTACTCAATACAGAACCAATAAAAGTTGAGCACTGGCTTTAATGCAAATTAGGTATTTATTTGCAGTCTCTCTTGTTTCAGCCTAACTCTGTCATGCTACATTATTTTAATATTGCTAAGAATATGTGACATGCAAATATCATTTGCATTGACTTCTTTTTTTTATTGAGGAGTTACTTATGAGTATGTATTCCCATGGATTAGAAAAGGGAGTTTTTTTTTGAGTTATGTGAATTAGAGTCTGGAATTAATATTGAAAAATATAAATTATTTGTTGCCATTCAACTTCATCAAGAGTAGGAAGAGTTCACTTGTAATGATGAGCCTCTCTTTGGATCACTGGGCTACTTTGGTAGAAACAGGGACAGAACTAGAGCAAAGCCACCAGGTGGAGCATACTAATTTCACATGGGAACTAATATGTGTTCAGAGGACACATGTTAAAGAATCATCTCTTCATTAAGAACATTATGAAAACAGGATTTTTTTTTTCTAAAATTACTGATTTTTTTCCGGTTTTTGTCAGTTTTTTTTTTTTTTTTTTTTTTTTTTTTTGGTGTGATCTTAAAACTTGAAATCTTAGTACATAGTATCAGGGAAAATAAGCTCAATTTTGATGCTCAGTACCTGGGGAAAGGTCAGCGCTGGAGGTTAGCTATGCATGTAGATGAAGACGGTTGGCGGGAAGAAGATGTTCTCATATAAATGAAAGCTTGGATCCAATGGAAGAAACCTGATTTTCTGAAACCCCAGATGGAGAAACTAAACATTTTCATAATGGGGAGGGGGCAGGATCTCAGATCTGACTTGTATTCTTCCAGAAGTAGCCATACCGAGGGTACTAGTGTTTGGCTGCGCTGTGTTATGGCAGTGCCAACTGAAGTGGGATATTTTCCCATGGAAAATGAATTTGAATGAAATATGTAACTGAATGTTGAGTAGTCCATGAACCAGAACAATGCTTTCATAACTTCTATTTTTATTTTAGCTTTCAGAGATTGTTCGTGAGTTCAAGTCAACGAACCGCTTACTTCTAACTGGGACTCCTTTGCAGAATAACTTACATGAGCTCTGGGCATTACTAAACTTTTTATTGCCAGATGTCTTTAATTCTGCAGATGTAAGTTTAAAACAAAGAATTTGGGTGAGGGGTGGTGGTGCTTAGCTAATGCTTTACTATTGATCTCCAATTCCAGCTCAAAGCCATACATCTTAATATATATTCCTAATGTTCAGAATCATCTATACTGTGTCTTTCCTTCCCTCCCTCCCTCCCTGCCTGCCTGCCCCCTCCCTCTTTCCCTCTCTCCCTCCCTCCTTCCCTCCATTCATCCGTCTTTTCCCCTTCTCCTTTATTGTTATTATTGTTTTTACATGTGTGTGTAGATCAGAGGAAGACTCAATCTAGTTGGTTCCCTCCTTGCATCTTTATGTGTATCCTGGGGACTAGAACTCATGTTATTATGCTGACCCTGAGAGCCATCTTGCTGGCCTGAGACATGTTTTCAAAGTATAGAAAATAGGTTAAATTTTATACTTTCCATTTGTGATTCTTCATTTGTGTATTTTAGTTTTCTCAAGCACATTTTGGGAAACAGTATGTTTCTATTCTTCTGGTTATTCTGTCTGTTATTTTGTGCATATCTCATTGTTACCACACTAATAAGAGAGACTAATAAGAGAGACACTTTCATTCAGTTTGAGGGACTTATATTTTTCTTTATTATCAGCACAGTTTTTTTTTGAGATCAGCAAATTAAATGGAATGATTTAGGGATCTTAAGGCTTGATTTTTATATCCTATTCCTTTTAACTAGATATAACACTATGTACTATATAGTAAAATCTAGTGTTTTCTAAGGTGAAGGTGTTACTTTACATTGCCATTAAATTTTTGTCAATGGTTGCAGTATTTCCACCTATTAGAAAAGTAAAACATTGTGACTATCACAATAAAGTGTCTAAAAAGTACTTTTAAGGTAGATTATTCATATGCTGGTTGTATATGAATGTATGGAATATCAAGTTTTATATAAAATAATCTTGTGAACTTACTGTAGAATTTTCACCCCTTCACAGGACTTTGATTCTTGGTTTGACACCAAAAATTGCCTTGGTGATCAAAAGCTTGTGGAAAGACTCCATGCAGTAAGTAATAGCGGTCATAAGTATCTATGATCAATTTAATGGAGTATAACTGAGCAAGAAAACAAACATGCATAGAATCTGAAATTCTGGGCTTCCTGCTTGCCCCAGTCTTGTTGCTTCTCCCTCATAGCCTTTGCAATAACCCCATGTTGAACAAAGCCATTCTATCCCTGACCTCTCCAGAACAACTTTTTCTTTTGGTCTCGATAATCTTGTTGACCTTCCTTGTGGAGGCTCTTCACCCTCATACCCTACAAGTTCTCCAGATAATATCAGTATTCTCCTTGTTGCTAAGTAACCTTTTATGAGCTACTGCTCCTCCACCATGTGTTTAATCTGTTTTAGAGGCCAGAGCCCTCTCTTGATTCCATCTTCCATCCACTGTCTTCTCCATCATCTAGTCACCAACAGGTGATACCCTCATATTTATTGGTCAACATTTTTCATCCTTTGATAAATAGTTATGTCTACACTTACTCATTCTATTTCTTTTGTAACATGGCAGAGACCCCCAGTCCCCAGAGCCCTGCTTCAATCTGAAACAATATTTTCTGTACTTGGACCACTCCTTTGCCCCTTCTGTCAAGCCTTTTTTTACCCTCGTTCTTCTTCTACACCTGCCCTGATGACTCCAAACTGGAATAATGTAATGCTGTTTTGCTGTATGAGTATAGAGATCTTTCTGGACTGAGACTGCTCGATACCAATACAAGTCTACAACCCTCTGTGTGGGAACCACTGGTTTCACGTTCTCTAGGATAAGTGGGAATTTCATGGTATCGACTCATTCAACGTGATCTTCTATAGTTTTTTTCCCCTTTTTTATTCTAACAGCTGATTTAGATATTGTCCAATCTTAAGACTTTTCTGACGGGTATATCCTGTCCTCCACACTATTCTCTTTATTTGTGAATGACAAAATAGAGGTCATTAGATAGAAATTTACTCATGTGGTACTGTCTGAGTAGAAGAATTATTTTTTTGATGCTCAATGGCAAATTCTTCTACACAAGCTCTGAATCTCATCATTTCTTGTTTACTTATGGACTTTATCCCATGGTTTAGTCCTATAACTAAGTGCAAGTTTTACTCATCCCTCTATATTGTCTCTTTTCCCTCAGTACATAAGCATAGTCAGATAGCTTCCCTGAGGTCCCTGAGAAGGAGTTTCTGAGTTACAGCTTGGGCTCTGGCATTAGCTTGTTTACTTTATTTTTTTCTATATTTAAGCATAGCACAATTTTTGGAAAAACAGTTTTTCTGCTAACGATTCACTTAGTCTCATAGATATAACAAAACTTAAGACATGTTTACATTGAAGCTCTTTACAAAGTCCATGTGGCTTCATGTCTAAGATGGGTTCTTTAGACTTAGAAATTATGCTTAAGATGAGGGTCTGTGGGGAATGACTGAGGTAAACATAATCCCGTGGGAATCAGGATATGGCCTGCCCCTAAGATAAAACAGAAGTCACATAGGCTGTTACAAACTACAAATGACATCTCTCACAAGGATGCATTTTATGGCCTAGAAGTAAGCTCAGTGTTTTAGGGGGAAAGGGATTAGGATAGTGAAACATAAATTCTGCAAGATATGGGCAGATCCTGGCTTATCAGACAGCAAAGGATTAGCAGGTTGTAAACTATCTCCATTCCCAGCATTCCGAGTAGATGGTATGCTAAACAACCTTTTCCTGTGAAGAAAACCTGTGAATTTAATTTTCCCGGGTTCCCCAGTGCTTAACTGTATGCACAGCACTTTCTTCCTGTTGATAAATCGATCGATTGATCTATCCATCCATCCATCCATCCATCCATCCATCCATCCATCCACTCATTCATCCACCCACCCATCCACCCATCCATCCATCCATCCATCCATCCATCCATCCATCCATCCATCCATCCATCCATCCATCCATCTACCTGTCTATCTATCATTGCTTCCTCAACTTTGGGGCCTCCACTGTGATTTTCTTTTCGTGACAACCAGCCTTCTTGAAAGAGTAGTTTACTTTACATCTTCACTATCTAACCTCCTAGTTACTCTCTAGTCACTGATAGCTCTCCATTTCATATAAGTGAAACCTATTCACATAGTTTTCAATGACTTTCTAGTTGCTTAATTCAGGGTATACTAGCAGTAATGCATGTGTTAATCATTATTAGAAACTATTTCTTGGTTTATCTGGAGATCCACTGTCATGGTTTCTCCTACCTTAGCCTATATAATTTCTAACTCAAGTTCACTTTTCATAAGCATCTTGTAAAATCTATATAGTACTATGATTTTTCTATAGTTTTGCTTTCTATCATTCCAGTTACCCATGATTAATCATAGCCTCAAAATATAGAAAATCATAGAAATAAAAACAATGATTAATCTCTATTCATTAAATACCATCAATTTCCATATTAATCATTATCCTTGCTTAGTACAAAATACTTCCTGCTGCTGAAAGAAAATACATTCATATAATTTATATTTATGTTGTATTCTAATATTTTATATGTGTTCTATTTTATTTTTCTCATTAACCATATTTCTGTGCTGGATTTATAAATTAAATTTATCGCACACACACAAATATATATACTATGAGGCATCATATTATATGTAGGATTGTATATTCTTGCTATTTTGAGCATCTTGGACTTTGTTTCCAATGGAATCAATCTTTTTTTAAAGTTTATTTATTTATTTATATGAGTACACTGTAACTGTCTTCAGACACACCAGAAAAAAGAAATAATTCTATTTTTCAATGATGTATTGTAAGGATTAACCACTACCTATAATATTAATGGTGCAGTATTTGGCACATTGCTAGTAGGTTTTCCATGAGGAACATAAAATCTCTCTTTCAGGTGTACAACAATAACCTTTTATCCATGTTCATTGTTTTTTTTTTTTGAAAAGCAACTTTTAAACTTTTTTTAAACATTGAATTTTTCTCTTCACTCATTTATTTAGTTATTTTAAATGACTGAATTTTAAGTTTATTTGAAGGAATCTGAGGTGAGAGAGGGTGGTTGGAAGAGGGAGCTCTTTCATGGAGGATATGGGAGGGGGAGGGGGATGGGAGTGGGGAAAGAGGATGACATCTGAAATATAAATACAGAGAATATCCAGTAAAAAAAGAAAGAGGAAAACCCCCCTTGTATTAAAAGCAGTATGTAAAAGAAGACTTCTTTCATGATTATTCAGTAGCCAATAGTCTCGTCTTAAGTTTGACTGTATTTTCTCCTGCCAAGTCATGGCTGTTTAATTTCCCTTCCTCATTTCTAGAGGATCTGGGAATTGAATCTAGAGCCTTGTGAATGATGAACATTCACTCTCTTTTATGAACATCGCCCCAGCCTCTTTAAGGGGTCACGATTTGGTGCTTATTTACTGAGAAATTAGGTAGCTGTTGCTTTTTGTTATTGTCGGTGTTTGTTATGCATCAGGATGAAAGTTTTAACTGTTAAAGCTGTAATATTAGTGAAACATACCATTTGAAATCATAAATGCTTTATATGCTTTTATAATAAACATTGCTTTTTAAAAACATAGGTTTTAAAACCATTTTTGTTACGCCGTATAAAAACTGATGTAGAGAAGAGTCTGCCTCCTAAGAAGGAAATAAAGATTTACTTGGGACTGAGTAAAATGCAACGAGAATGGTGAGCAATTTTCCATCTGGTAACATTTATTTATATGTAAGAATTTATTAGAAATCACATTCGTTGATCAGTTATGATAATTGATTTAAATGGTGAGTTAAGTTGTTCAACTATTCTGTTAGAAAAGTAATGTGTTCCATTTAAAAAGGAAAATGAGATTGCCATTAGCTCAAATGTGAATATAGCTCAAACAAGTAAAGGTTGGCTGTAAACCTTCAGCCAGTGTTGTAGTTAGTGGATAATTATCAGATGTAGCTGCTGGAACAATTGTTACCTGATGACAGTTTCTAGTAATGGAAATAGTATAAGGTCACAGGTCCATAAGCAGTGTAGAAGTAACATAAAAAACAGAATGTTCAAATCTTTAGTTTCTTGTTTTTTCAGATCATATTTTCTTTCAAATTAAAAAGATTTTTTTAAAAATTTTTGTGATTGAACCTAGGGCACCGTGCATATTAGGCATGCATTCAACCACTGACTGATTCCTCCAGCACTCAATTCAAATCTGCCTTTATCTACTTTATTCCCACTTAGTAGGAATCCAGCCGTATTGCTAGTGGGACATTTTTTTCTCTGTGGCATTGTCTTTTTAAAATTGATTAATTATAGTTTAACATTTTAGGTATACAAAAATTCTGATGAAAGATATTGATGTTTTAAACTCTTCTGGCAAGATGGACAAGATGCGACTCTTGAATATTCTGATGCAGCTCCGAAAGTGTTGTAACCACCCTTATCTGTTTGATGGAGCAGAGCCTGGTCCACCTTATACGACAGATGAGCACATTGTCAGCAATAGTGGTAAAATGGTAGCTCTGGATAAGCTATTGGCAAGAATTAAAGAACAGGGTGAGTGAGGAATTTTTTTAATTAGCATGGAATAAACTCATGATAATGATTTGTATGTGAATAAAATGTCTTCAATCCATTGACTCAAAATTGGCATTGTTGAGTACTTACTCTTTGTCAGGAATTCTCTTGAAGTCTAGGAATGCAAAAATGACTACAACGATGGTTTTGTCTTGGAGAAGCTCACAGTGTAGTGAGGAAGAAGAGTTGTAGTTCATTTCGCTAAGTGCACTTCATCGTGCTGTTAAGAAAGTGGGGATTGGGAATGTCTTCACAGTGATGAAATTTGAAGTGAAGACTGGGATTGTATGCAGGAGCGAGCCATTGATAATGGGATGAGTGTGCTTGTATAGGGCAGTAGAACAGTGACCACAGCATAGGTGTTTATGGTATGTAATGCACTGTGTCATTTCATGAATTTCACCAAATTATGGAGGGTCTTTAAAACCCTACTTCAAGGACTTTTATGTTGGATGTAGAGAAGTTAAAGAAGACTTGATGACAGGAAGTAACATGATCAGAATTGTGTGCCAGGGGGAAGATTCTGGAAGCACTATGTGGGAAAACCTGGGAATGGGAGTTAAAACCAGAAGACACAGTTGCAGTAATAATCCAGTGAGAGATTATATGGACCGTTGTAGATCCTTGGGACATAGACAAGGCAGAATCTAAGTCATGGTAGTGTGTGTGCAAGGTTTTTTAAGTATAAAGATAGAAAGGTTTATTTTGTTAATCTTTTAAGCTAAATATTATTGAAAGAGTAGAAAGTTTAAAATATACATTAAAATTTTGTAAAGTAAAAAGCTGCATTAACCTATACTTAATTAACTATTAAGGAAACAAAATATCTTTGTATAAATTGTGTGTGGCTTAAGTATACACTGTTTATAAAGAATGTAGAAGTGAACAGTAACACACAGGAATTTAACCCAAATTTCCCTTCTTTTTTGCAAATTGCATGGAGTAACTGCTATCTCCATAAGCTTCATGCTTGGTACTAGGTTTGCAGAGACACTTCTTTTTACATTTTTTATTAGGTTATGTATTTACATTTTAAATGTTATCCCCTTTCCCTGTTCCCTCTCTCCCATCCCTCCTTCCCATGCTCTTATGAAGATGCTCCTTCTTCTATCCACCCACTCCTACCTCCTCCCCATGGCCATTCCCCTACACTGCGGAAACAAGCCTTCACAGGACCAAAGGCTTCTCCGATTGATGCCAGACAAGGCAATCCTTTGCTAACATATGCAACTGGAGCCATGGGTTTCTCCATGTGTATTGTTTGGTTGGTGTTTCAGTCCCTGGGAGCTCTGGGGGGTATGGTTGATGGATATTGTTGTTCTTCCCATGGGGTTGCAAACCCTTTCAGCTCCTTCAGTCCTTTCTCTAACTCCTCCATTGGGGTCCTCATGCTCAGTCTGATGGGTAGCTGCAAGCATCTTAATCTGTATCAGCAAGGCTCTGGCAAGGCCTCTCAGGAGACATTCATATCAGGTTCCTGTCAGTAAGCACTTCTTGCCATCAGCAATAGTGACTGGGTTTGGTGACTGCATATGGGATGGATCCCCAGGTTTATTTATTTGTTTACATCCCAAATACTGTTTCTGCTCCTGGTCCCTCCCTCACCAAGTCCCTTCCCCTGGTACCCCCTCCCTTCTCCTCTGAGTGGGTGGGGCCCCCCCATGGCTATTCCCCCACACTGGCACATCAAGTCCCTGCTATACAGGGCAGCTGTGAAGACTGAGTTGCACATCTGTTGCATATGTGCCAGGGTGTCTCATCCTAGCCTGTGTATGCTCTACTAACATAGTTCAGATTCTGAGGGCTCCCAGAGGTTCAGATTTGTTAACTTTGTTGGCTTTCCTATGGAGTTGCCCTGTACTTCAGGGCCTTCAATTCTTCCTCTAACTCTTCCATAGGTGTCCCTGATCTCTGTGTAATGATGTTTGGCTGTGGGTCTCTGTATCTCTTTCAATCAGTTGCTGGATAGAACCTCTCAGAGGACAGTTATGCTAGCATCCTGTCTGCAAGCATGACAGAGTATCATTAATAGTGTCAGGGTTTGGTGCTTGCCCATGGGATGAATTCTGAGTTGGGCTGGATATTGATTGGCCTTTCCTTTAGTCTCTGTTCCACTCCTTCATTTCTTTTAAATGGGACAAATTTTGGATCAAAAGTTTAGTGAGTGGGTTGGGGTCCCTATTCTTCTGCTGGGGGTCCTGCCTGGCTACAGAAGGTAAGCTCTACAGGTTGTGTTAGGCATCTCAGCTAAGGTCACCAGCACTGACTCTTGGAAGCCTCCCTCATACCAGGCCTCTGGGACTTCTTAGAGATTCTCCATTTACACCCACCCAAGTCAGCTGTAGATTTCCATTCATTCTCCTGGACCTCTGGGACTCTCTTCCCACACCTAACCACGAGGTCCCATTCCCCCAAACTTTCCATTCTCCCACCCAGTTCCCTTCCTCCCTCTCTCTCCTAAGACTATTTTGTTTTTCCTTCTAAGTGTGATCCAAGCTTCCTCACTTGGGTCTTCTTATTTAGTTTCTTTGGGTCTGTGGGGTGAATTGTGGACATCTTGTACTTTATAGCTAATGTCTACTTAGAAGTGAATACATACCATGCATCTCTTTCTGGGTCTGGGTTACCTCACTCAGGATAATATTTTCTATCCATTTGCCTGAGAAAACAGCATTCTTTGTTTTTGGTGTTGGCGTGTTCATATGCCATATTATTTAGATTGTTTGTGATGCCTTATTTTCTTTTTGACTTTTGAGGTAGATGGAATTATTTGCTTATATGGACTGCACAAAGATAATGTGTTTCATTATGTAATTTTCATACTTTACACATGTGTGGTTCTATTTTCTCATGAAACTCTTTAGGATCGAGAGTTCTCATCTTTAGCCAGATGACTCGACTGCTAGACATTTTGGAGGATTATTGTATGTGGCGTGGTTATGAGTATTGTCGACTGGATGGACAAACCCCACATGAAGAAAGAGAGGTGAGGATAAGAAAGGGAAGCAAGACATCAATAAATCAGCACTCAGCTGCACAATATGTTTCTTTTTTTACTGGATATTCTCTGTATTTACATTTCAGATGTTATTCCTTTCCTCCTGCTGCTCCCATCTCCCCTTCCCTTGCCTCCTTGAAGATGCTCCCTCTCCCAACCACCCTATTTCACCTCAGTGCCTTGGCATTCCCCTACACTGGGAAAATGACCCTTCACTGGACCAACGGCCTCTTCTCCCATTGATGCTAGACAGTGCTACTCTCTGCTGCATATGCACCTGGAGCCATGGGTCTCTCAAGTGTGCTCATTGGAGTTCCCAGGGACTAAAACACCATATGCCTCTTTACTGTTGTTTTAAGCTTTGGCGTGTTCTATTGACTAGTGATACTGACTTTCTCACTGCCACCATATTCTTTCTTCTATCATCACTCTTCCACACTTAGTTTCCATTCCACTGTTTTTTCTAAACCATCCCAGGCTCTTCAGTGATATGCTTTTCTAAGAACACAATCTCTTTTATCCACTGCCCCACTGATTACCGTTTCTCAGACTGACTCGCCGGCTTCTGATTATGTGTTTCTTTCCTATTCTGAATTGGTATCCCATGGTGGACTCTCACCATTTGTGGAGTCTAATGGCAGTCATTTGGCTGATTTATGACCAACCAAGTCTAGTACTCAAGGATCAGTCTTGGCTGTGGAGGTCTTTTGAAAAAGTGAAGTATGACAAAATAGGAGTAGGTACTTATAAGTGTCTTTTTTATATTTGGAAATTCTTGCAAGTTTTTAGGTTATCCATCACAAAAATCATGACTGAAAGGCTTTTAAAACCCGTTAAATCACTTTGTGGATGGCTGGCTTTGCTGTTTCTTTCTCTCTTTTCTATGATCCTTTAGGTCTCTCTCTCCCCCTCCCTCTCCTCCTCCTTCCCCTCCCTCTCCTCCTCCTCCCCCTCCCTCCTCCTTCTCTTCCCCCTCCTCTCCCCTCTCCTCCCCCTCCCTCCCAACTCTCTCTCTCTCTCTCTCTCTCTCTCTCTCTCTCTCTCTCTCTCTCTCTCTCTCTCTCTCTCTCTGTCAAAAATACCTGTTGTTTGGGGCAAATGAACAAGATTTTATGGTATAGTGGAAATGCCCAGAACTTGGTATTGAAGACCAGATTTTTAGCAATAACACCACCACTTTCTAGTGGCCATTTAATTCTATGAGCTTCAGTATCTTCAATAGTATCATAAGGGTAAAATCGATACTAATGCTTCTTCCTGATGATATAGTGAAGATTGGTGGGTATAATACGTACAAACAGTTTAAAACCACATAGTGCACTATATTCTGTGTGACCGGAAATTGCACACAGGTCTTCCTATCTATTTAGGGCACTTTCTCAGGCCACTGGAGTCTCAGCCCAGGTTCCTCTACTTTCACAATTCCTCCCATTGACAAGGCTTTCTGGCTCTATGTACACCCTTATTGAAGATTGGGCATTTTACCAACAGCATACAAACTTTTATGCTAAGGTTTCTCTGCTACCAATTAAAAAGAAACAGTTATGGTAACTTTTACACATAAAAAGGATACTTAAAAACTTCAATTATTTCCCACCTTATAGTTGGAAGTTCTCTGAGACAGTTACTTGAAACTTTTGTTGACTTAGTCCTGAGAACTCATTTCTTCATTAAGCATAACATCTTTAGTACTGTTCAAGATGAATGCCATTTCTTGCTAGAATGAAAAGGACACCAAGACAGTATTTAGTAAGAATTACTGGGACTCAAAATGCCAGTTGTCACTTCTGACCTATTTTCCTGCTCGTTACCTAGCTATATGGAAATCCCCCTTTTTTTTGTTTTGTTTCATTTTTTCCTGTTCTGTTTCTTTCTTTTATTAATTAATTATTTTATTTATTTACATCCCAAATGCCCCATCCTCCTTCTCAGAGTTCTTGACTTTCCCCTTCTCTTTGCCTTTCTCTCTTTTTTAAACTCCAAGTGCTATTCTTTGTTCAGAGATTTTTGACTTACAGGCACCACATTTGAATACAGAGACCTCAGAGCCATTTATTCTTTCCTCTGGGAGATGTCCTGTTTGTGTTGCTATTTATACAATCATTTCATGTATTTTTATATTTGATTCCTTGCTCTGTGAATCAGCAGTGGAAATTTTTGTCTCCTCAATAGTTCTGACATTTGCCCTTTCTCTGTGGGTAAACTCAGATAGCTAGGCATCTGACTGAATTGGTTTTACTTTTGTAGGGAAAGGACTTAACATTTAGCAAGAAGCTACTATAAGCTAGGCACCTGGTGGTTCCCAATGATTCTCTCAATAATCTGGGTAAGGTACTGATAAACCTGTGCCACATTAAATTGTGTCTCAGAAGAGTTAAAGGCTTGTGTTTCAGATGTGTATATACGGCCGAGTTGTGCTTCACTTCCAGGTTTTTGCAATTTTCTTTATACCAGGGTGCCTATCACTGCACTTTTTTGCATTCTGTACCCCACAGTTTCGTGCTCTACTGATGGTAGTCATGCTGGGCACCTTGTCTGACAAGAGTGTAGACCATTTTCTCTATTGCATTAAACATAACCGTGCATTTTGTGGCTATATAAGTAATATACGAGTACTGAGAGATTTACAAAATCAATTATCTCTGGGAAATCTTTATGAGAAATAATATGTAAGAAATTGGTACCATACTATATAGGTGCTGAATACAAAGTTCAGTATATTAGTACTTTTAATCAGGATTATATTGTGCTTTTTCAGTAAAAATAATAACTATATATAGTTTTAGGAAAATATTTAATTTTAACAATGTACTATACACAATATGTCCCTTTATTGCTGATGATTTAGATTGTTTCCAATTTTTCACTGTTGTAAATAATGCTACAGTAAAAGTCATTATACATAAATCTGTACACATCTCTGATTATTTCTTTAGGGTAAGTTCCTGGAAGTGGAATTACTGGGTTAAAGGCTCTTGGTGCATGTTGTCAACTTGCTTTCTAGAAAGGTTGTTCCAATTTACACTCCAAGAAGCAATATCCCCCTGTTTCCTCATCAGCTTTGCATATTATTATTTTTACTTATCCTTAAAATATAATTATATTGTTCGTTTTCATCTATTTAATTACTAGTGAGAAACTAACATTCTTGTATATTTGCATTTATTCTGGAAGTAGAAGTTCTTTCAGGTTCACTTTTATTGGATATAGTGTTTTTCTAATTAATTTCTATAGGAAATTTGTATAGAAGATATTAACATATTAATTTTAAGAGTCCTTTACTAGATATTCCTGGACATGTTGTCCAAATTTTCTTGATTATTTTCCCTTTGTCATCTTACTGACATGGGTCATCTTACTCTCATTTGCATTTCTCAACTTTTCTCTCCTGATTGATCTTAGCCACATCTTGTTTATCAGTCCTCAGAATGATATTGACATTTCTGCCATGTTACCCAAAGATATAGTTCAGCCTTTAATCATTTAGAATAGTTTCACTATTATTTTCAAACAATGCAAATGAATGATTTGTTTAGTAAAAATTATTTGTATGATTGTTCTATGTTTGTCTCTATTGGTTAACATTTGCAAATTTCACCTTTAAAGACGCAATTTCTCTAGCAACTTATACAGTGCAGTGTATAGAGAAATAGCTTAAAGATGGAAGAATGTTATAAAGTATTAGGTTATAGAGAATATTATATACAAAGTATAAAAAGTATTTTCAGTGAGCATGCTAAATTTTCTCTTTCTTAAAAATTGGAATGTAATTCAGTTTTTCTCTTTTTAATTTTCTTTGTTAATTAAAAAAGGAAGCGATAGAAGCCTTCAATGCTCCGAATAGCAGCAAATTCATCTTTATGCTGAGTACTAGGGCCGGAGGACTCGGAATTAACTTGGCAAGTGCTGATGTGGTTATCCTGTACGATTCAGACTGGAATCCACAGGTTGATTTACAAGCTATGGTTAGTAACATTTAATGATACCAGGAAATCTTTGAACCTCAGAGTGCTACGGTTTACATAGAACGAAGGTAATGAATGATTACGGGGTAACAGCTGTGGAGTGATTTTTGTAGAGGGTAGAATTAAAGTTGCTGAGTTAATTGTGAAAACAAATAAAAGAAATGAAAGATAACAGATATGCTTCAAATAAAAATGTAAAACTTACATATCTATGTATATATCTATATTCAATCTTTATCTATGTATCTATATCTAATTTATATCCATATCTATGTATGTCAACTTTTCCCTATTCTTGAGTATTGCCAAGGCTTTCTGAGTTTATTTTAATGAGAAGGATTAAAAATTAATCTCATTATTTTGCTTATATATTATAACAAGTTCCAGGCCAACTGGGGCTGCATGGCTAGACTCTGTTAAAAAAGTCTTTAGTACTGAAACTTGAAAATGTTAGATTTTAGCATCTGTAATAAAATAATTGGGATGAATAAGTGAAAAATGTAAGAAAGGGAAATGCGCTGCTTGAAGATATCACTGGAAAGCGTGTGCGTGTGCATGCATGTGTTGTGTACAGTTGTGTGGGTGTGCATTCCTGACACAGCACAAGAGGAAGTTTGAGACTGACATGAGGGTGTGTTCTTCAGTTGTATCTCTATCTTATGTTTGGAACAGGTTCTATTGAACCTGGAGTTTGCAGCTTTGGTTTGACAGGTTGATCAGTGCCCCAGCTCTGCTCCAAGTCTCAGCCCCAGTGCTAGAGTTGTCAGTGAGCGCCACCTTGCCTGGCTTTTATGTGGGTGTTGTAGATCCTAACTTAGGTCCTTATACTTGAACAGTTAAGTACTTTACCCACTGAGGCATTGGGTTTTCTTTCTCTCTCTCTCTCTCTCTCTCTCTCTCTGTGTGTGTGTGTGTGTGTGTGTGTGTGTTTAAAAGCATGTTTTTATCTTACCTTTTACTACAATCTTGTCAATCAGAGATTACTGGCTGGAGTTTAATGTTTTAGATATTTGTAGCATACTGAATCCTCTTTGAAAGTGCCTTATTGAAACATTTGGTCATTGGATTGGGTTGTTTTTACATTTCCTACAGGGACTGTTTTGTTTCTTTGAGTCTCTCCCCCTCCTCTCTGTTCTCATTTGCTCTCTTAGGCTCTGCATTTTAAACACACTCTCCACATGCTTATATTTTGCCAGAAGTTGCCACCTGCCACCTTTGCTAATTAGAAACCATTGGAGCAATTCTAGAATCTTAAAATTATAAAGATCTCATTAATATTTATGAGCCTTTACTATGAATCTGAGAATTGCCTTGGTAAGCAGACAGAACCGCTTGATGATGAGATAAAGCAGACTTTTGTTAACATAGCAGCCCTTGCTAACTGCTTTGCTTTAAAAAACTATCCTTGCTCCTCTTGGAGATGTTTGCATTTAGTGAGTTAACGTTACCTAGTAACTCAACGCAGAAGCCCGAGCTGCTGTTTGTTCTCATCTTAAAGAGGATTTGCCTTATGACATTCTGGAAGTTTCCCAGTAGCAGCACAGCACACTTTGAAATTTCTTTGTTCCCAGAAGTCTTTGGATATCCTTAACATCCATCATCCTCCTTTCAAAAGTGACAGGTTTAGAGAGATTGAAGTCTAAATTTTATTTTCAGATATTTATAGCATTGTGGTTATATACCTAAGTCTTTTCTACCATCTCCAGCACCTTACAGTTGGATTTTTCTCTGTTAGGATCGTGCACATCGCATTGGTCAGAAGAAGCCAGTACGAGTCTTCCGTCTCATCACGGACAACACAGTGGAAGAGAGGATTGTAGAGAGAGCTGAGATAAAACTGAGACTTGATTCAATTGTTATACAGCAAGGTATTTCTATGTAGAAACTTCATTAGTTTGAGGGGGTGTAAAATACATTAATTTCCATCAAAGGATACTGCTTTTCAATAAAGATTGACTGAAAATCTCAACCTTAGTGAAATAAACTTTTTTCCTTTCATTTTTAGCTCACATTATAATTCAGTTGTTTCTTTCTTCCCCCTTCTTCCTCCAAACACTCATATATATATATATATATATATATATATATATATATATATATATTAAAATGCATGTATATGGGTATGTGTATGTGTATATATGCACACACATGTACATCTTGCGCTTTCAAGTTAATGGCCTCTTTTAAATTGATTTTTACATGCATGTATACATATGTATATTCCTAAATATAACATGCTCAGTCTATATAATGTTACCTATATGTAAACAATCTTTGAAAAGACATTTGTTTTTTTAATTGAACAACTTTATTTTAAAAAACAAAGATAAATGTACAAATTTTAAAAGCACTTTTGCCTAATAGTAAATGAATACATTTTTGTTAGTACTTGATTTTTTTAAAGGTTTGATAGTATGCCTTAAAATCCTACTAGTTACAATGAGCATAAAGTACATGTAAAACAAGATGTAACCTGGAAATAGTCAAAGTTTTCTTGGTGTGTAAAGATTAAGCATAATGATTTTTTTTTTTTTTTTTTTTTTTGGTCTTTGTTTTTCTTGAACTTCGTATAGTCTGTAAGTTGTTTCTGGGATGTTCAGAGCTTTCTGGGGTAGTACCCAATTATCAGTGACTGCATATTATGTCTGTTCTTTTGTGAGAGGGTTACCTCACTTAGGATGATATTCTCTAGATGCATCCACTTTCTTAAGAATTTCATAAAGTCATTGTTTCTAATAGCTGAGTAGTATATACCACAATTTTTGTATCCATTCATCTACTGAAGGACATCTGGGTTCTTTCCAGCTTCTGGCTATTATAAATAGGGCTGCTATGATCATTGTGGTGCATGTGTATTTGTTGTATGTTGGAACTTCTCTGGGGTATATGCCCAGAAGTGGAATAACTGGATCTTCAGGTAGTAGTATGTCCAATTTTCTGAGGAATTGCCAGACTGATTTCCAGAGTGGTTGTACCAGTTTACAACCCCACCAACAGTGGAGAAGTGTTCCTCTTTCTCCACATCCTCACCAGCATCTGCTGTCATGTGAATTTTTGATCTTAGTCATTCTGAATGGTGTGAGGTGGAATCTCAGGGTTGTTTTGATTTGCATTTCCCTGATGACTAGAGATGTCAAGCACTTCCTTAGATGCTTCTCCACCATTTGATATTCCTCAATTGAGAACTTTTTGTTTACCTCTGTACCCCATTTTTTAATAGGGTTGTTTGATTATCTGGTGTCTAGCTTCTTGAGTTCTTTGTATACCTTAGATATTAGGCCTCTATCAGATGTGGGGTTGGTAAAGATCTGAAAAGACGTTTGTAATCTTTGTAACTTAACTCTGTGCCCTCAGTACATGAAATAAATTCATTGTGTTATACTTGAATGTCAATGACATGACTTTCATAGTATTTTATACTATTATTTAGCAGAAAAATATTGGAAAATTTAAACAAATATACATCGATGCATCTTTCCATGCAGAGAAGTAATCTGAAAGTGAAGAAACACAAAAAAGCACTAACAGAATATTGAAATAGGATCTGTGGTAGAAGAAAAACTTCCAGTTACTTATTAAGTAGATAACAATTAAACTTATCAATTTTCTTATAAAGCTGCGTTAAGTGTGATTTAGTCAGATGTGTCTGATTAGAACCACTATACTGTACTTTCTTTGAAATATAATTGAATGTATTTCATTTTGATTGTTATTAGGACGACTCATTGACCAACAATCTAACAAACTGGCAAAAGAGGAAATGCTACAAATGATCCGTCATGGAGCCACACATGTCTTTGCCTGTAAAGAAAGTGAGCTGACAGATGAAGACATTGTAACTATTCTGGAAAGAGGGGAAAAGAAGGTTAGTTGAACATAGCACCGTATTTCCATAGTGGGTTATTTACATTTCCACATATATGTTGTGTTTGGGTTGAACTGCATGTTTCAAATTAACTTAGATTCAAATTCCTAAGAAGCATTGTCTTTGCCAGCATAGGGCCCTGCTTTACTTTTTTTCTTCTTATTTTAAGGCCAGCAACACTAGCATTAAAAAATCAAGTGATTTTTTTATTTCCTCTTGAAAATAACCCTTGTATCTCTTACTTAATCACGGAGGGATGGACTTTATTGTGTGATTTTTTTTTTTTTTGCACTATAAACATACAGTACAGCCAGTTGAAAGTGTTTTGTAAATGGTGTGAGACATTAAATCATTCTTTATCAAATCACCCTAAGTGGTTTTACAGTATTGCAATTTTATGTCCAATGTGGCCATTTCACAAATGATGCTTAATTTCAAAAAAGAAGAGAAGGGAAACAGAATGCTCTAATGATTTTCCATGTACTTATCACACTTTATACTTAAAAAATAATCATCACAGCTTTGTCTCACCTGAAACTCTCAGTATTTTTAATAACGTCAGATATTAAATATCCAGTAACTACTCAAACTTTTAAGTGGTTCATGGCTAGTTAGTTGTACTTAAAGTAGTATTTTCTATTTTTAAAAAGTGCAGGCAGGTTGTCCATAAGCTCACCCACTCTGTGTATTTTCCCCCAATTCACTTGGTTAAAAAAAAACTGGGTTGTTTGCCTTTTGACTTAATCATTGTGTAGGTTTTGTGGACTGCGTATCTACAGCTTTTTAAAACATGTTCCGGATTGTCTCAGTTCTTATGATCTTTCTATACCAAAATACTGGAGGCTGACTGACCACTTTGTAGGGAAAAAAGATGTTTGGAAGTTTAAGACATTGGTGCTAGCTTTGGCTTCCAGGGGTGGCCTTGTTGAGACTAACATTATGTGGTGGGAGCCTGTGGGCACATGGAAGAGGAAATAAGAGAAGTGCAGGAGAAGATTTTCTGATTTTATAACAACCCATTGTCATAGTAATGAATGCATTCCTACAAGAGCTAGAGAACAGGCCTCTGAGACATAACTAACCTCTGAGAGAAAAACCTTAATCTCTCTTAAGGACATAATCAACCTATCTTTGATGTTTTACCGATTCAGTACCATTACAGTGGGGACCAAACTTGCAGTTTATAACCTTTGGGAAAAAAAAAAAAAAACAAGCTTTCAAAAATATAGTAAATATATATCCTGCAAAGGTTCAATCCGATTCTCAAAATGCTTTTGTTTTAAAGGTCATAGAACAATCTTGTGTTACTATGTTTTATCACAACGTGCAACAAAGTGCTTTAGCTTAACTTTTCCTTTAAGATAGTACTAGCAATTTCTCTCATTAAAATTACACAACGGAAATTGTAATATCACTACATCTTTTGTGATAAATATCTTGTAAAGAAGCCCTGAATGAAAATATTTGGTTTCGATTTTTTTCAAATCGAAAAAGTTGAGAGAAGTTAAAATTTTAGGTGTATGTGTGTGTGTGTGTTTGTGTGTGTGTGTGTGTGTGTGTGTGTGTGTGACTGGAGATAGAATGTAGGGCCTTGCATGTTGCATGTAAGTACTCTACCACAGATTTTATCATTATGTCAAGAAAAATATGCTCTCTCTTGTATTCTTTCCTTCTCCTCTCTCTATCAGCATTGTGTTACTTTTAGAATTTTTGTTTTATTATTTTATTTATTTTACATGTATGGATATTTTTCTGCATGTATGCCAGCATAAAATGTGGGTGCCTGATATTCCTGGAGGACACAAGAGGGTGTCAAATAAACTTGGATTGGAGTTATGAGTGAGCCGCCATGTAGGTGCTGGGAGTCTACAGGAGCATCAAGTGCTTAAACTGCTGGGGCATTGCTCCAACACTAGCATTTCATTCTTCCCTTGTAACTTAGCAGGGTAGATGTTTCATGTCAAACATGGCTTCCAGAAAAATAAAAACATTCACATTTTGTAAGTTGATACAGTACAATATACAACACAGTACAATACAATAATATCGATAATTTTCTCATTTCAATATATTCAACTTTAGACTGCAGAGATGAATGAACGCATGCAGAAAATGGGAGAGGCGTCTCTAAGAAATTTTAGAATGGACCTTGAACAAAGCTTGTACAAGTTTGAAGGAGAAGATTATAGAGAAAAACAGAAGGTAACTTAACACTTTCAGCTATTAGGCTGCCAAGTTTTAATTTTCCCTTGTTTTTTTATTTTATTTTATTTTATTTTATTTCTTTTGTTGTTGTGGTCATCGACATTGCTGTTTTTTTAGTTTAGTTTTGTTTTTTGGAATGTTTGTAGAGACATTACTGGCCTGGCAATTTGAAGTCTGAACTATATCAAAAGTTCCCTTAAAAATTGGAATTTGGGAGCATTTTGGATTTTAGATCTTTTTGTTCAGATAGGGATGCTCAAGTTTTACTCCTTTTGTTAGTGAAATGGAGTATAGGAATGTACTTTAGACCCTGATCTCAAGCTGAAATATCATCTCTATCACTAGGTAATACCGTTGGCTACTTAGCTTCTTCATGTACCAAAGATAGATTCTAGTAGGTATACAGAGTGACTTTCATTGACAGAAGTTAATTTTTGTAAAGTAATTAGCACTGTGCCTACAAGTGAGTGTCTTAGTTGCTTTTCTTGCTGCTGTGATTAAGAAAAAATCAAAAGCAACTTACATGGGGCTGGAGAAATGGTTCAACAGTTAAGAACATGCATGCACTCCTCTTTCAAAGAACCTGAGTTCAATTCCCAGCATCCATGTCAGGTGACTCATAATCTCTTAGAACTCTAGCTCCTTAGATCTGTCACCTCTGTCATCTGTGTACCTGTCTACACACACACACACACACACACACACACATACACACACACACACACACACCTAATTTGAATAATAAAATGTCCATAAAAGAAAGTTAAAGAAGGGATAATTGTTTATTTTGGTGTACAGTACAAGGTACTAAGTACATCATGCCAGGGGTATCAAGGTAGTAGGAACTTGAAGTAGTTGATCATATTGCATCCACTGTCAGGAAGAAGATGACAATAAAGGCTTTTGTCAGCTTACTAAGATAGTACAGCATTTAATGTTAATATATGCATTACTTTACTTATTGAAATGTTAACAAACAAACAAGCACAACTTGCAAAGTGTAGTGGTACTCTCCTTTAATTTCAGCATGATGCAGAGGCAGAGACAGAGACAGGGCTGAAGAGGGACAGAGGGACAGGGGCAGAAGGGCAGAGGGACAGAGGGGCAGAGGGACAGAAGGAAGAGAGACAGAGGCAGTTTCTGTGAGGCTAGCCTGGTCTACACACTTAGTTCTAAGGCAGTTAAGGCTACATAAAAGAGAGACCCTGTCCCCAAACTCCCAAACCAAACCATACCAAAACAGAACAAAACCAAGCAAGACTTTAACTTCCCAACAAAATCAAATGGAAAGAACATATAACCCCTGTCTCTGACATACACCACCCACTCTACAATCAACATCTTATGCCAAAGTGGTACATGTGTTACAATCATCAACATACATTAACTCATTGTCACCCCAAACCCATAATTTACAACAGGGTTCTCTCTCTCAGGGAGGTGTTATTCTATGGCTTTTAACAAATACATAGGCATCTACCATTATAATATCATCAAATATTTTCACCACATTTAAAATCCGTTGAACTTTACTTGTCCTTACCTGTTTTCTCTTGGCTCATGACAAGTGCTCTTTTTTTTTAAAAAAAATTACTGTTTCCTTAGTTTTGTATTCTTCAGAATGTCATACCATTGAATGAAGCCTTTTAGGTTGACTCCCTTCATTTAGTGATATATGTTTCCTTTGTCTTTCTTCATGGGTCAATTGCCCAATTTCTTTTTAGCACTGAGAGAGAGTCCACATTCTGAATGCATTGCTGTTTATTTATTCATCTACCTACTAAGGAACATCTTGGTTCTTTGCAAGTTTTGGTAATTATGAATAAATCTGCTGTACAGAGCTGTATGGAGAATGTCTTAAAAACACAAGATTTTGATTCTTTTGGGAATACCAGAGAATATGCTTGTTGAGTCCTATGCCAAAAGTAGGTTTAGATTTATAAATCTAATTAAATATAATTCTGCCAAAATGGCTATGCCATTTCACATTTTCCCAGCAGCAAATGAAAACTCAGCCCACATATACCCCAAAGATGCTTCAACATATAATAAGGACACATGCACCACAATGTTTATAGCAGCCTTATTTGTAATAGCCAGAAGCTAGAAAGAATTGAGATGTCCTTCAGTAGATGAATGGATACAAAAATTGTGGTACATTTACACAATGGAGTACTACTCAGCTATCAGAAACAATGACTTTATGAAATTCTTAAGAAAATGGATGCATTTAGAGAATATCATCCTGAGTGAGATAACCCAGTCACAAAAGAACAGATATAATATGCAGTCACTGATAATTGGATACTAGCCCTAGAAAGCTCTGAAGAACCAAGAAACTACTCACAGACCATATGAAACTTAAAAACAAGAAAGGCCAAAAAGTGGAAGCCTCAACCCTTCTTAGAAAAACAATAAGTGTATAGCACCCTCTCAGAGTAGAGTACACCTAGACATTAAATCATCATTAATTCAAGATCTAAGAATATAGCCTTGTGTCAATTCTTGGCATTTAAAAATCATTATGTTTAATCTTTACACACCAAGAAAACTTTGACTATTTCCATGTTACGTTTTGTTTTACATATACTTTATGCTCATTGTAACTAGTAAGATTTCAATGCATACTATCAAACCTTTAAAAAAGTCAAGTACTGCCAAAATATATTCATATAGTTTTATGTCAAAATACTTCAAAAAATCTGTACATGTATCTCTCTCTTTAAAAAAAAGGAAAAAAAGAAAACTCAGCCCACATCTTTGCCTGCATTTTGGTGCTGTCAAAGTATTGGCTTTTCACCCTACTAAAAGATATATAGTAGCTTTTCCTTATTTTATTATGCAATTTTAATTTTTGAGATTATAATATAATTACATCATTTCCTCTTCCCCTTTACCTTCCAAATAAACCCTACCTTGTTCTCCTTAAAAAAATTGACATCTTAAATATATAAATACAACCTGCTCAGTCTCTAATATGTTACTTTTAAATATGTTCTCAGGGCTGACTATTTGGTACTATAAATCCAACCCATATACTCTTGCCTGGAATAGGAAGGCTATTTCTCCTGCTGTTAGCATTCCTTTGTTACCTGTAGTTCTTTGTGTAGGGTTTAGGACATAAGAACTTCCCTCCTGCCTATGTTAGCATGCCTATCAGTGTTCTTGTTCAGCTTGTATTTAGGCATTCATGTTAGTGAAACTTCATGGGTGTGTAGCTTCTTAGACGTTTCTAGGAGACATAACCTCACAGCAAACTTTCTCTTTCTCTGACTCTTAGAAATTTTTATCCTTCTGCTTGGGGTTTCCACTGTTGTGAAGAGACACCATGAGCAAGGCAACTCTTATAAAGGTGCTAGCTTACGGGTTCAGAGGTTCAGTTCATTATCATTAAGGCAGGAAGTGTAGCATCATGATCCCAAGGCAGTCAGGAAGAGACTTCTTACTACTGGCAGACAGGAGCAGGCCCTCTCTTTAGCAGTGGGCAGAGCTTCAACACTAGGATCCCTCAAAGCCCTTCTACAGGTGACACACTTTCTCCAACAGGGCCACACGTTCTCCAACCAGGCCACACCTCCTAATAGTGCCACATCCCATGGGCCAAGCATATTCAAACTACCACACTTCATCTTCTGAAATGATCCCTGAGCCTCAGGTGCAGGAGTTGAGTTATTGGTGTCAGTTGGGATCACGATCCACAACTCTGCAGGTTGATTGGTTAAAGGGTTATAGTTTTTTATGATGATCTCTGTTGTAAAGAGAAACTTACTCACTGTAGGGTGATAGCTACATTGTATCTGTAGGTATAAGGATTAATATTCAGAATGCAGCTAGGACTTACGTTAGTTTAGTAAAGTGGTAGTTGTAGGTTCTCTGTAAATATCAATGGCCTCACTAGCCGTGGGTAGTTGGCTAGGTTTCCAATACTAGACATGATTTCCTCCACTTGAGTAAGTTTTAAGTCCGATTAAAGAGCCGTTGGTTGCTTCCAACACCCTCAGGGCTATTGTGCCCTGCTGGTCATCAATGTGGTTTATAAGTATCATCACTATGCGGGACTGTTAGTTGCCTCCCTCTTTTGGAAGTTTGCATGGCTCCTTCTAGTACCACAAAAGCTAGTCCTCAAGGAGGCATAGCTCTCAAGGAGGAGGCATTCATGCCAGCTTCAGATCAGGGATCTGTCCCTGAAATGCATGGTATCTTCAGCAATGGGGACTTTCCTTTTACTTCTAGGGGGTAAGCAAGGTTAATAGCAATATCCTGAAATATTTTGGGAGCCTCTGACCGACAACTCAAAAGAGGAATTCGATACTAGCCTGGGCTACATGGTAATATCTGCCCCCCAAAAGACTGGTAGTGTGTTAGACCTTGTCAAATAGTTCAGTGGGTAAAGGTAGGTGCTGCCCAATCTGATGCCCTGAGTTCAATCCCAAAGCTCCACCAGGCAGGAAGAGAGAAATGACTACCAAGAGTAGTTGCCCTCTGACCCCCACATGCATACCATGGCACACCTCTACACATATAACTATAAAAGATTTTTTGACGAGTGTGATAGGTATAAGAATAAGTGTATGAGAAATGATCATGAATCAGGGTAGTTTTATCTAGCTGGGTGGTAAGTGGTGCACACCTTTAATCCCAGCGCTTAGAAGGCAAAGACAAGTGAATCTCTGAGTTGAGGCCAGCCTAGTCTTTAGAATGAGTTCCAGGACAAATAAGGCTACAAAGAAATAAGACCGAAAAGAAAAGACAGAAACGTAGCTAATGTGAGCCTGAGGAGCAAGTGAGTAAGCATCATTTATCCATGATCTCTGCTTTGAGTTCTTACATTGACTTCCCTCTAGGATAGACTATGATCAGAGTGTGTAAGCCAAATAAACACTTTCCTCTAAGAAACAAAAACAAAACAAAAACAAAAAAAAGGAATTCTCATGCCTGATGTTGGGGCTTTATTGGATAAGTCTGTGCCTCTTGGAACATTGCCAGCTGGGATGAGATGATTTCATTTAAGCTATCTATGTGTATTTATACACAGGTATATAAATATATATATATGTATATGTATTTTTAGGTAGTTACTATATGATTCTTTGTGACTTTTTCAGATACCCTTACTGTTATTTTATCCTTCTCTCTCCTCTATTTATCTGCCTCCCCTTCTCTAATTAGAGATCTCTCTATTTCCCCCACTTCTTCCTTCAGCTGACTTGTACCCTGATATCCCATTCTCTATTTCTAAGATGTGTAGATTGTTTTCTCATTTTAATCTGAAATTTCTTGATGAGACGTTGAACATATTTTCACATGCTTCTTTGATTTAAATCTTTTATTTTTCTTTCAATGGAATTGTTTTCTTTGTTTTTAGCTTGTCAATATTTGAATACTGAATTTATTTTAAACATTTATTTACTTATTTATTATATGTGAGTACACTGCAGCTGTCTTCAGACACACCAGAAGAGGGCATCCTATCCCATTACAGATGGTTGTGAGCCACCACGTGGTTGCTGGGAATTGAATTCAGGACCTCTGGAAGAGCAGTTAGTACTTTTAACCAGATTTGTCTTTCACTAATATTTTCTTCCCATGTTAGATTATTTTTTATTCTTTTAGCCCACATTGCATTTTTTTTTCCTGTGTATGTGCTTGGTCTCTTCTACTATGTGAGAGCTCTCCAGCTTTTGTTTCTCTTTCATGACCTAGATGCTTTGGAGAAGCATTCATCAGTTATTTGTAGTTTGTCTCTCACTTTGCGTTTTTTTTGGATAGTTTTTCGTGCTTTTACTGAGATTATGTATTTTGAGCAAGAATATTCCAGAAGGGATGTTGTGTTCTGTACATATTATCAGATATTAATATATGTGAATATTAACCAGTATTTTTATGTGTAATGTTAACCTTCTTCACTTAGTGGATGCAGAAGGCATCTGCTGAGTTTCTTTCCTATGAATTTAGTATTTTTACTTTTGTAATTGATAACTATCTTGTTAAGGAAGTTGTCAAGCTTGTATGCAATGATCTTAGCATCTGCTGGGGGAATTATTGTCTTGGTGTTTGCCTGAGGGCAATTTTGTTATTCCACATATATTTCCTACTTGGGAATTTCTGTAAGAAGAAGCTCCCCTTTCTCTGTCAATTATTTCTGTTCTTGTTTATTTATATCACTGTGGATTCATATCTGTTTGGTTTAGATGTAAAATAGTCTTTTTTGTTGTTGTAGCTAAAACTGGACCATTAAACAGTTTCAAACTGATAGAAATGATGCTTTATTAAAGAAAACTCCATTTTAAATCTTGGTTTTACTGAAAAATGAGAGCTGAACCATTTTAAATTGCATTGCACCCACTATACTGACAAAGCTTTCTTGCTGTGGTCTGCCTCCAATAGGTTTTTGTTTTTGACTTATGTCTGTTTTATTTGCAATTTAACTCAGACTGCTTTGTGCTTTATCCTACTTAGATGGAGGTGATGGCCTTTCTGCACAGGGTGGAAATTGCCTGCCTAATATGTTTTTTAGATCTAATTATATGATATGCCTTTTATTTATTCTCCAATTATTCCTATGGCTTACTGGTACTAAGATTGTTTTATAAAGTAGAAAAAAATATCAATAGAACCTAAATATCATTGGTACTTCTTTTTCTCATTCCTGGGACCCCTTTATGCTCAGCACATCCTATACTCCTGAATTATATCCTTAGCTTCATTCACAGTTTTAGAATAAAATTAGTGTTAGTAAAATACTTGTGTATGTATAACAGTCTTTACATGCTTTGATTTCTAGCAAACATCATAATTTACAGATAAAAATACAATTTATTTATTTTTATTTTATGTTCATTGGTGTTCTGCCAGCATGTATGTCTGTGTGAGGGTGTCAAATCCCATGGAATTGGAGTCACAGACAATTGTGAGCTGCCATGTGGTTCCTGGGAATTGAACCCGGATCCCTTGGAAGAACAGCCAGTGTTCTCAACTGCTGAGCCATCTCTCCAAGCCCAGATAGGATATCTTAATGGTTATGATGATTTTTATAATTTAATGTCTAACATTAACAATAATAGCCACAAAGTAAGGGTTTCTTTAGAATATTTTCATTTGAGATTACATTTTATTTATGTGCATTCATGTTTTGTAGATAGGATCATAAATTAAGTTGACCTTGTTTCTGAAGAGAATTGGAAATCCAAAGGTATATTGTTTATAAATCTTAGAAATTTAAGTTAAGGTATACTTCCATATATGATTTGTTGAATCAGTAACATTATTTTACTTGCATGCCTAGTATATTAAATCATAGTAGCTGAAATTAATCCTCTATAAATTGACTTGAATATGTTAGTGATAATATACTTTCACCTAAAACAAGCCAATTCAGTATAATTTATTCTGTTTTTAAAAGTTCAAAAACTGGCCTTTAACATTTATTTCAAATTTCAGCATCCAGACTTTCAAACAAACACTGATTAGATGGCCAAATACATTACTTTTAAAAAGTTAGTTTCAAGTATAAAGTTTTACTTTTGAAAGGTTAACTTATATGTTATTTATAAAATCTTTTTTGTAAGTATGTATATGTGTGTTCACATTAATGTTGGTGTACATGTATGTTCACATGTATATGGATGACAGAGGTTGATATCTGATGCCTTATACACTGAGGCAGGGTTTCTCACTGATTGGGCTCACTTGATTGCCAGCTTCCTCTGGGGGAATCCTCTGTTGCCATTTTCTGTGCTATTTATAAAATTCTTTCCCTACATTATTGTCACCCAATACATGAACTCATTTGGTACAAAAGCCCCAGTTTATCTCCTTTACTGTATTCCTTCCCTCTCTCCTTCTTTCCCACTGTTCTTTTCTTCCTTTGTTTGGTGTTGAACCCTGGGCTTCTTACATGCTAGGCAAGTTCTCTATCATTGACATACATCTCTAGCTCAAGATGCGGCTATTATTTTATTTAGGCACCACATTATAATTTCTTATAACCTTTTAGAGTTAGAAGTTGTTAAAGGCCATTTACTCTAACTTTTCTTGTAATTAAGAAATCTCACTTTATAGGGTGGGCAAGATGGCTCAGGGAAAGCATGACAACCTGAGTTCAGTCCTTGGAATCTGTATGATGGAGAGAACCAACTCCTAAAAGTTGTTCTCTGATCTTCTCAGGTGCGACACGGAATGGACATGCATGCACACATACACACATGTGCACACACACATAAATAAACAAATATGATTAAAAAAGAAATCTCATTTACAGCTTGTCCAACAGATGACAGCTTGTGCTTGGATTCCTCCCACTCTCAGGGTAGTTCCTTTCAGTGTCTGCCCTTGTGTATTCTAGGCAAACAGTCTACCGCTGAGCTACACCCTTAGCTGTGTTAAATTATATTGCATAATGGTGTTGTTCTTGTAAGATTGCACATTGGTTTGAATCTTAAGAATCAATAAATAAAACTATTCTTTGCTATTGCACAGACTTTGACTTATCTACCTTAACTTTGGGATTTACTTCTCTGGACAATGTGAAAACTTATAGATCCATAACCACCTTTATTATTTTCATTATCCTTAGGTTTTTTTTTTAGCTTTTAGGATTTTCATTTATTTGGTAATATGTTTTTTTTAATTAAACAACTTTATTTTAAAAACAGATATAAATGTACATATTTTAAAAGCATTTTTGCATAAAGCTATATGAGTATATTTTTGTCAGTACTTGATTTTTTTTTACAGGTTTGATGATATGCATTGAAATCTTACTAGTTACAGTGAGGATAAAGTACATGTAAACCAAAACGTAACATGGAAATAGTCAAAGTTTTCTTGCTGTGTATACATTAAACATAATGATTTTTTAAATACCAAGAATTGCCACAAGGCTGCATTTTTAGCTGCTCTTGAATTATTAGTGATTTAAGGTTTAGAGGAACCATATTATCCAAAGGTTTCTTAAGTGTTCTGGGGGATTGAACCAAGGGCCTTGTGCATGATAAGCAATTGTTCTGCCACTGAGTCACAGGCAGCTTTGCCATTCACCTTTTGCCTATGATGCCATATTGAAATCTACCTTAAGTTAATAGGTAGGACAATTATTGATACATGAATGGTCTTTTAAAGGCCCCATGGCTCATTTTATTTATTCCCTAGGCTAAACACTAGGAAATTGAGGAAAAACAGGAGTGAGAAAATTTTCCCTTGGATTCCAGAACTTTGGTGTTGTCAGTTTTGTTTGTCGACTAGTAAAATGCATTTTCTAGCTGACAGTGGGGTAGGTTTTATAATGTTGGAAGTTGATGGTAATACAAGTTTCCATGTGCAACAATACCTTATATTTTACTGTTGAAGTTACTGCGTTTGATGTTGTGGCTCCAACCCAGGGCCTTACACAAGTTAACCAAGTTAACCATACATGGCACTACTGAACTAGATTCCTAGATCCTTTGTGACCATATTTAATCCTACAGGTAAGTAGTAAGTATTCTCATGCAATGAAAAGCAGAAATAATCCTCAAAGGTATATGACCAGTGAAGTGCTAGGATTCAGACCTTTTCCCACTCCACTACAGCTTACCTCTCTTGAAAGTCCCCTTTGAACATTTTTTTCTTGATCTGAAGATGTGGCTGTCATGCTTCTTCTTGTCATGTTCTCGCCTGACCTATTGTATGTTTAAAGTTACCAGAATCAATATTACTTTTCTTTTAACGAGAGTTACTATGTATTTACTTAAATTGGCATTAGATGCTAAGCAGATTGTGTGGATTATTCTCAATTAAGGAGGGACTAATTTTAAAATTATTTTCAAAAGTGCAAAACAACAACAATAACAGAAATGTCTGTGCTCTTTAACTAGATTTGTAGCAGTGTGATGGAACTTTGCAGGTAGAAGTGGGATTTATGAAGCAGGTGTTAATTGGCTCTAATTACTGCCTTTTTGCATGTGCTGCTGAGGAAATAGTTTGCAGTAATTAAACCTCTTGTTCTTGCTTGTTGTGTGTAGCTTGGTACGGTGGAATGGATTGAACCCCCTAAACGAGAACGCAAAGCCAACTACGCAGTGGATGCCTACTTTAGAGAAGCTTTACGTGTCAGTGAGCCAAAGATCCCAAAGGTAAAAACAGTACAGGGCCACTTCTTGTGTGATGCTGTAGAATTTTCTTATAACATGGTTTGTGATTCAGATTTTCTCATCACTTCCTAAAATATAACAACGTAGCAAAAATGTGATGAGAAGCAGCTATATGCATGGGTTCTATTTATTTAATTTTCCCAATGTACAAAAACCACGAGAGTGGCTTATATTAGCTGTGCTTCATAAAAACCAATATGTATGTATGTAATAGTATGTAATATATTTTTCTCTCACAGGCTCCTCGGCCTCCAAAACAGCCAAATGTTCAAGATTTTCAGTTTTTTCCGCCACGCTTATTTGAGCTCCTGGAAAAGGAAATTCTTTATTATCGGAAGACTATAGGTTACAAGGTAATTTTTTAAATTAGTGTGTTATAATATTTTAAAATTATTGTATTTGTTATGAGTGTTTTGCCTGCATGTGTGTCTGTGCATCATACCTGTGTGTGGTGTCCATACAGAGCAGAAGAGAGTATTAGATTCCCTAGAACAAGTTACCGGTGGCTGTGAGCCACTGAGTGGGTGCTGGGAAATGAACCTGGAAAAGCATCAGATATTCTCAACTGTCAAATCATTTCTTCTAGGCTCAATAATTTTTTGTGTACTGTTGTAGAATTCTTTTATAACATGGTTTGTTGTTTTGATTTTCTCATATTATTGCTAAATCATAGGTCCTATTTATAAAATATAACAACACAGCAAGCACTGGTTAAAATAGACAATGAATGCTATTTGCTATTAAAGAATATAAGAGCACATAACAATGATTTGAACTCCTAGTAATGATTCAACTTTCAAATCACTCAAAAGGGACACCTAATATTTCAGTGGAAACACCTGTAATATTATTTTAATAGATTTAGTGTTTGGATTGTCAAAGAATGTATAGAAAGAATAAGTATGTGATTGGAAATGAATTTTGGTATATGATATGATTTTAAATAATTTCTTTAATAGAACTAAAAAACAATATTTTTGTGTTTGTTGCTCATAAGTTAATAGTAAAAGCTCTGTTGCTAATTAGTGGTCACTTAGATGCCAAAGATAAGAAATATCTGAGAATTATTCATATAATTTTAAAACAAAATGATTTTTAGAATTCCAAATTTTTATTTGCACATACAGATGAAAATTTTAGTAAATATAATGTGGGGGTTGTATTAGTATGTCTATATCCTTGAAAGATTAAGAATACAAGGGTTTTTTTTGTATGTGAAAGTTGAATTTTTAGTCAGTGGGGATGGTTGATCAAAGGTATGGGAATCACTAATAGAAAGAAAAAATTTAAAGTAGTAGCAGAATTGTAATCTTAAGAAAATTTCTCTTCAATAAAAAAAGAAAATTTTTATTTTATGAATTGGAAGATATGTTTTAAAGTTTATTTTGTCCCACCTTTATTATTGATAAATAGTTATATAATATATATAAATGAAATATATACATAAATTTTAATAAATAAATAGCATTATTTATTAGAATTGGAACCATGATAAATTATTTTGATTAGTAGCTGGAATGTACCTAGGGAAACTCTATATATTTAGAAAATTAATTTGTATTTCCGAACTGGAGTGGGCCTCTAGACTGCTGACAGTATTTTTCTATAGTGGAAGTGCTGTATTTGTATCAGAGCAAAATAATCTTCCTCACTCTGTATGCGTAAAGGTTTTATAAGTATATAAACACCCAAGTCTAGTGGTATATGTTTTTATGTGATTCTAGCACTTGGAAAGTTGAGGCAGGAGGATTGCAAGTGTGAGGGCAGTTTGGACTGCATAGTGATTGTCTTATGGTTTTATTTCTGTAAACAGACACCATGACCAAGGCAACTCTTATAAGGACGGCATTTAATTGGGGCTGGCTCACAGGTTCAGAGGTTCAGTCCATTATCATCATAGCATGAACATGGCAGTGTCCAGGCAAGCATGGTACAGGAGGAGCTGAGATTTCTACATCTTGATCTGAAGGCTGCTAGGGGAAGATTGATTTCTAGGAAGCTATGCTCACAGTGACACACTTCCTCCAACAAGGCCACACCTACTCCAACAAGGCCCCAACTCCTAATAGTGCCACTCCTTGGGCAAACTAGCACAGTGACTTCAAGGACAATGTGATCTTGTTTCTGAAAGCTGATGAGCTTAAAGAGAATATACATGGGTTAGTTATGAAATTGTTAGAAAAATGTGGTTAAATTAGGAAAGAATCATTTGTATGAGAGTGTAGCAGAATAAAGCAACCATGTTTGACTGCTTAGAGTATGCATATGCATAAGACAAATTTCAAAGAAAGTGAATACAATGTAGAGACAAAATGTAAAAAGCAAACTGTTATTAAATAGTTAATTTCCCAGTGTAAACAGGCATATAGAGGCTCACCTCTGTTTGCAGTCAATCTCTGTATAAACATTATTTTCAGTTTTTTTTATCAGCTGTTATCAGTAAGACTTGAAAGGAGAATTAACTGGAATACTAAATGAAATATTTGTGCAGAACATTGTATAATTTATCCAGTGCTTTTACATATATTTCATTTGATCCTAACAGCCTCATTCTATGGGTTTGATTGTCTGCTTGTAATTGGTGAGGAAACTGAAGTTCAGCAAGGTTCCGTTCCTTTATACAAGGTCACAGAGCTAATGAGGTTGTCCTGCTGTCTCAAACCCACTTATTATACTTTAAATACTATGTTCGTTCTATCCAGATATTCTTGGCTACTTCTGTATGTGATATAACCCCATTCGTTTCTGTAGTCCTAAAAAAGGATTGTGTTTATTAGTGGTGTGGCATATCATTTGGGAGGTGGGCCAAGTGGTAGTCAAGTAGTAGCAATAAATAAAAGCTTCATCATAGATGATGGAACTATTTAATGTGCCTTCTTTGGAGATAGTGTGATTTGAGAATTCCAATGCCCACTACATTCCGGCCACAGATTCAGTTAGAATGTAAACAAGTGCCTTTTAGTAAGGCAGTTTGTGGTTAGGAGCAAGGTCTTGGAATGTTTATTTGGGTAGTGGCCAGCTGGAAGAACTCAGAGGAGGGACGAAACCTTTTAAGATGGGGCAATGAACGGACAGCTGCAAGGCTAAGAGAAAGGAAGGGGGGGTAGAAGGAGAGAGGAAAAGCATGAGTGGGGAGGTGGAAGATGCTCTGCAGTTCCCATTCTTGCACTTAGCTGTTTAATTTTCCTCTCCTCACAGAGAATGGTAGAGGACGGCAAAGGGTCAAAGGGGGGCTGGCTCCTTCTAATACCCGTTCACTGAGCACTGCTTTGTGTTAGGTACTGGAGTAGGCACTTGGGAGAAAATGATAAACACACTTGGCTGCTGGATTAGTGCCATGATGGGACACAGACATGCTCCTGGAAACGACCTGTTCTTGTTGACAATCCCTGTGCTGCAGTATTGCTACTTGAATGAAGTTGACATCTGCCTGTGTGAGGCAGCACATTTACAAACTGACGGAGAAGGGCCAAACTCTATCAACCCAACTGCTTCTTAGTGTCTGTTGTGCTGGGCAATACAATCATGGGGATTCATAAGTGTAAAGGACTTACTCCCAGCCTCCCGGAAGACCATTACTATTTAATTAAGGAAATAGTTGCTGTTTGTAGGCATCTTCAGGGGAACTAGAAGGACAGGCATACCAAATTCCATCTGATTTTAAAAGGCAAATTCCTCTGATTAACAACACTGTCAAGATCATCTATCAGAAATATAATTCACAGGCTCTTCCAGTGGCATAAGCACACCTATGTACTCAAACAATAAAGTCCTTACAGTTGTAATAATAGCAGTGATAATGATAATAAAGAAATGACAGACTCTGAGAATTTCGATTATAACGCCAGAGACAGACATTAACAGACACACTGCAATGCAGTGGTGTTATCTGTGCTGACAAAGGGTGGAGGTCAAGCAGTTTGATAGGCATACAAAGTGGTGCAGAAGATGGGGGCAGTGCTCCCGAGGGAAGAGTCACTTAAGCCAAGTTATAAGATGATGGAATTCAGTGTGATCAGAGGTAGAGATATGTATAGGTCACAATGAGGCTGAAAGTGAGCTTCAGAGTAGAGAAAAGCATGCAGGTGCCTTTAAAGCAGAGATGTGGGTTGCAAAAATGGTACTGATGTAAGCTTTCCTTGTGTTTCAAAAAGTTTCAAGTTCTGTATAAGTATTAGCCTGGCATCCCCATTCTAGGAACTACATCTTTATTTTACAAATGAGGAACCGAGGAATAGTAAACATTTTCTCAGAGTTGTAGGACTTATAAGTGGTAAAGGCTGATCAGATTTACATTTTGCAGAATTATTTAACTTGTGTGTGTGTGGGGAGTCGTATGTGCAAGCATGTGCATGTGCACAGGAAGTTATAGCGTGACATTCTGGAGTTGGTTCTCTCTTCTCATCATGTGGGATCCAGGAACTGAACTCACATTGTCAGACTTCTGTGGCAAGAGCTCTTACATGTTAAGCCATCTAATTGACACTTTATTATTATTTTTTTTTAATTTTTAAATTGTCACCCTGGATGTGACATGAGGAATAGTACTTTTATTAGGAAAGCCACCCAGAAGACAGTTGAAATATGAAAATGAGAGATGGCTGTGCAACCTTGGGCTGCAAGTGTGGCAGGCACGGTGGTGCTGATGACAGAAGAGCCATTGCCCTGCTCTTGTCCTAGCTTTGTGCTTTCTCTGGTTCCACCCTGGACTGCCACTGCATGTGTAAAGACTTGCTGCAAGTCTCATTTAAGAATACCTAGGTGAGGATTTCAAAGATAAATGCCACATTGCAGATGCTTACGCTTTCTGAACTTTGTCTCTTCCATTCTTTTCCCAAGAACTATGGGTCTGAGCTGGGGTGGGTTATCTAATTGGAAGGGTATCATGTTTGAGTTCCTAGTACAGACAGATCAGCATGGCATGTTAATCATCTACAGAGCTTCAAAGACAACATTATATGTATCTTCTCAAGGAATACCTAGGATTGGGTTGGAGGGATGGCTCAGCCAGTAAAGGTCATTTGTTGCCAAGCCTGAGGACCTGAGATTAATTTCTGGAGCTCACAAGGTGGGAGGAGAGAAGTGACTCTCTCAAGTTGTCCTCTGACAACCACACACATGCTGTGCATGTCCTCATCCGCACATAAACACACAACATAAATGTAAACAAAAACTTTAGAGATAAATACTTAGTATTGATTTCCTTTTTTTCCCTTTTTACTTTCTTTTTATTTGATATTCTCTGTATTACATTTCAGATGTTATCCCCTTTCCCCCAACCTCCTCCCCCTCCCATTTCTTCCATGAAGGTGCTCCCTCTCCCAACCACCCTCTCCCACCTCAGCACCTTGTAATTCCCCTACACTGGGAAAATGAGCCTTCACTGGACCAAAGGCCTCTCCTCCCATTGATGCCAGAGAATGTTATCCTTTGCTGCATTTGCACCTGGGGCCAGGGGTCTCTCCATGCAAACTCAGTGGTTGGTGTTTTAGTCCCTGGGAATTGATTTCTATCCTATGCATCTAGAAAAATCATCAAAGTTACAAAATAAATGAATCATTTATTTTTATATGAACAAAGCTGCTGTAGTGGAGTTACTTGATGTTTTCTATACACAGGTTCTTAAAAACTTGAGCTCCTTCCCCCTTTGATGTTTGTAGTAATAATCATTCAGCGGTGTCCAGTCTTTTGTCACTTAAGCATGACCCTGTCATCTACAAAGTTCATCTGCAGGACCCATGCAATTGAATTACAAAGAATCTTGTTTTTAAAATAAGTTTATGGTTTTGTGTTGGACTGCATTCATAGCTCCTCTTGGCCACATATGGTTCATCACTGCAGGTCAGACTATGGGGTAAGAAGAAATAGGTATTGTCCATAGCTGGGTACACTGTAGCTAATGGTGATGATTTGTCTATTTTGAGTCTCCAAAGTGTTACCCTACAGTGACTGAAGAAAGAGCTAGTAAGTTAAGGGCTCAATGGCTTGCTTATGTTTCTGTTCTGAGACAGGGTCTTACTATGGAATGCTGGCTGGCCTGGAACTCTGTGTAAATCACACTAACCGCAAACTCACAGAATTCTGTCCGCCTCTGCCTTCTTGTCCTGGAATTAAAGGCCTACAGCTGGTGCAAGCTCACTAGTTCTGAAACAGTTTATACACATTTGCCAGAGCCTGCTTATTAGACACAGCACTTTTGTTTTCTATTGTCTCTCCTTCAACATTCCGCACACTGAAGCCACAGCTGTAGTAAGATTTTCAGTTGGAAGGTTTTGTTGGGGGCTGGGAGAAGTGGTTGTTTGCTTTACTGTAATCACTGTGTGGCTGACAGAGTTAATTTTTCTCCATTCAAACTTTGACCTTGCTGTACACTAGACATCTTCTGAGGCTCTATTGCTCTCTACAATTAAAGAAGTTGATATTTAATACACTTACTTGTTCACTAAAGTCTTATCAGCGGAACAGGGTGACATTTGGCATTTTAAGTGCACAATGAAAAAGCCCAGGCTGCCTGGGAGTTGTAGTCAATCTGAGAGCAGGAGTGCAAGTGTTTTGCTGTATTTACAGCTGCACAAAGCTTCAGGACATTCCTGCATCTTTATCCAAAAGATTTCTTTAGGGACAGATATAAACATTTGACAAATGGATGAGGTTCCATACACTTTGTGAGCTTTGGTAATGTGTCATTGTGGGCTGCCTGTTAAACTCTGGGGAGCTGATTTCAGGCGACTTCTCTCATTTTCTGTGCTGCCACGTTTAATTTAGCAATCCATATTTCTATAAACTCTTGCTGAACTCTGCAATACGTTTTTTTTCCTTTACTCTCTCGTGGAATCTAGCTTCTTTTCATTCATGTATTTACTTTGAGAGGAGAGAGAGTTTATACCACTGTGTGGCCCTGGAGGTCAAAGGACAACTTGTGGGAGTCAGGTCTTTCCTTCTCCGGCCATCTGGATTACAGGGATTGCCTTTATCTGCTGAGCTATTCAGAATGACACTGCCCTCTCATCTGCCTCTCCATATCATGTTTGGTTTATACTTTGTCTATTTCTTTTGTCACCGTACTTCATTTCCAAGTTATAATGTCTCAGTGGTTATTTGCCTCTGGTAGTGAAGGGGCCTCGGAGTCAGCACAGAGCACACCTAGACACCAAAATCTCAGCACGAAAGAGATTTAGTTTACCTCCAAGGGGACAAGTTAGTGTGCGGTGCTGCGTCTCAATTTGGCAAAGACAGCAGCAGGTATCTCTGCCTTCCGGAGTGGTTTTTAAAGAGAAAAGGAGGAAGTCTGAGCTAGGATGAGTTCATAAGTCCTGATTAGACATATTAATCAGTGTGTGTGGTTAAATACTGCATTTTGATACCTGGATGTTGGCGATCAGCCTCAGGAATGAGTAAGGCATAAGGAAGTAGCCAGAGAAAAGGATGGACCTGGGTGGCTAGGTCTGGAATATGGAAGTGCCTAAATGAGATAAATAGGAGGAAAAGCCCTTGGTCCCATGAAGGCTCATTTCCCCAGTGTAAGGGAATGCCAGGGTGGGGAGGTGGGAGAGGGTGGTTGGGAGGGGGAGCATCCTCATAGAAGCAGGGGTGAGGGAATAGGAGAAGGGGGAAGCAGGAACGGGGATAGCATTTGAACTGTAAATACATAAACTATCTAATTAATAACAATAACAACAACAACAATAATAGTAATAATAATAATAAATAGTTTAGTAAGGGAGAGAGAAGGGAGGGGCAGGGCAAGATCTGTCTGCACTATCTTTGCCATGTGCTGGGCCTGTTAGAGAGCCCTTTAGGAAGCTTCTCTACTTTGCTCCACCTACTGGAAGGACTATAGTGAAAATAATTCATTTTGATACTTTACTACCATGATTAGAAGCTCCTTGTGGTGTTTGGGATCCTCTGACTCTGTGTACCTAGCTTTCTTTCCCTCTCAATATTAGTCCTAACACGTTTTCCAGTGCTTGTAATAGAACCCAGTTTCCCAATCCTCAGCATAACTTAATATGCCTAATATAACTCCTATTTATCCCTGTGCATTTCTGCTTTCATGCTTTGCCAGTCTAGAAGTCTTTGCTTCCCATCTCCCCAGAACTTTAGGGTTTTGATCACTGTCTTGTCCTTTAATATCTTTTATGTCCTCTTCTTCTTCCTCTTCTTTCCTCTCTATCCCTCTGTCTTACTCTTGAGCTAACCTTTTGCCTCAGCCTCCCAGATGGTAAGGTAAGTGGATGTTTACCATCATAGACCATCCTTTCTCTTTTAATGAGAAAGCTCTTGTCCTGTAACCCAGCTATTCTTGAACTCACAAGGTAGACCAAGCTAGCCTCAAGCTTACACTCCTCTTTCTTTGGTTTCCAAGTGCTACTATCACAGTTGAGTGTCAGCACATCTGGTGAAACTAGGTCAAAACCACAGGTGGTTTGGGAATTTCTTGTGGGCAAGGGTTGTGTCCAGTAAATCAATCCATACTTATTGTAGTACTAAGCATATAGTAGACAGTCAACACATACTGATTTGATTATCTGGTACTGATGGTTACAAATGTACTGGCTTTTTAATATTCAGTATTTCTTTTTAAATATCTAGTTGGTAAATTTTTAATCAAAAGAAATATTGGGTAAAACACTTTAAAAATGCTTACCTTTAAGTTATAATGATAATGTTTTAAATGCTATAAAATACGTCCAATGATGAGAAAAATGTCCTGTAATATATTCTATAATTTTATTGAGGTATGTCTATTTGACATTTCTAGGGAATGAGTTATTTATATTATGTGTACATTCCAAACAGTGGAAGACTTACTGCCAAGCTTTTCATTTTTCATCTTTAATGGAACGCTATAAAATATACTACACATGTTCTGTACCTGCTGTCTTAAATCATTGAGCTGTGTGGTTCTCCAGATGTTTGTAGTAATGATAAGAGGCTTCAAGGCTGGAAACCAGATTTGTTTTTCCATACAACGAGTGTTGTCCAAATGCTGCTCAACTCCAGTGGACCACATGCACACCCTGATGCGCTGAGGCCTTCTGAGCTACCATTCTGAGATGCAGATGTCTGCTGGATTCCTCAGGAATCTCAGCTTCTGACCCCAGTGGTTCTGGTTCATTCTTTCTTCTCAGTTGTCAGTGGTTTTGCAGTTCTGTACTTTAAAGAACACTATTATTATCTTTATTGGTTACTGCCAGTGCACAAGTTTTCTCCCATGAATGATGGCTCTATCACAGCTGTTGGTGTGCTCTACCATATACTCCCTCTACACACACTTCTTAAATTCTTCATTGCTTCATATCCTTCTTTATGTTGCCACTCTCTCTGGACTACCTTTCTTACATCAAACACACTGTCTTTACAACCTCTATCAGGGAATAAAGGCACTCTATTGTTTTCATGACTTAAGATGACCAGAACATTGGCTGGTGAAGTGCTGCTGTGTACCCTGCTCTATACTACCAGGAGGCTTTAAACACTAAATACCAAAATGTGTGCTCATTCTACACAGTGCCATATGACAAGGGTGTGTTTCGTTACACAGTATAGTGAGACATAGACTACAGTGTGGCATTCATTTATCAATGGGCTGTAATACTCAAAGATTCTACCATGCAGTATAAGAATGGTTTTAATTAGAATAAAACCGTAGTGGTAGAAATATAGAGGAGACTGTGTGCCATCTGCTTCCGAGGTTCCACTGTTTACTGTTTACTTTCCAGCTTAATATATGTATGTATACTCTTTCTGATTAAATTTTCTCGTGGGCTTATTTATCTTTCTCTCTCTCGATCTTAGGTCCCAAGGAATCCTGAGATCCCCAACCCAGCTATAGCTCAAAGAGAAGAGCAAAAAAAGATTGATGGGGCAGAACCTCTTACACCACAAGAGACCGAAGAGAAGGATAAACTTCTCACACAAGTAAACTATTTCAAGTGGCTGAACTACTTTCAGTCAATCAATAGAAAAAAAGATGATAAAAATACCCGCCTTTTAGTGTATACAGTTGTCTGATCTGACATACCCATAAACACACATTTTGACCACATATATTTATTTTTTAGAAAATTCCCTTAGTAGAACATGCTCTCTTGTAAATATTGGGCGAATATATACACAGAAAACAAAAGTGTCAATTATTAAAGATAAGACATGATTTTACCAATTATAATAATGTCAGTGAATCCATATTTGAATTTTATTAAATAATAATTTACAATGTATATCTGAAAATTAAGTTTCTTTGATTGACTTGATCCCTGAAACTACTATACAAATCTTTTCTTTGTTTATGAAAAATTCCTTTTGAAAGAAGTTAAAGAGTTCTCAAGAAAGAATGTGAATACAATAATGAGAAACTCCTGAAGCATTTAAATGTGATCATTATGTAATGAAAAGCTAATATTAAACAGGAAATATTTTTACCTTAAAACTTTCAAGTAATTGTTGCTTTAAAAATTTTATATCACAGTTCTGAAATGAGTTCTTTGAGTATGACATTGCCTTTGCTGGCCAAATTTATTTCTTGAACAATTTTCAGAACAATGTGCAAGGCACAGTAGTAGGAAATTCTCTGCTGTAATTGTCAGCTGATAGTTTGAAATGTTTTTCACAGGAAGGAAGGATTAATGCTTGAGGGGATATATATATATATATATATATATATATATATATATAAATGCAAGTTGTATAATGTGCTTTATAGTAGCACACTGTATCTCAGGAATATGAGTTAATTAAAAGTAAAATACGAGTTTTTATAGTTACATCTTGATACGGGCCTTTTTCTTTTAATATTATATAACTTTATTAAATGAATTTTGACAAAATACTTTCATAAGTTTTTGAACAAATGCCTGTAAGTCAACAAAACTTAGCATGAAATATAATTGCAAGTGGCAGAGTTTTAAGAACAACTGCAAAATAAAGTAATTTTAATATTTACTTTTAGTTTAATTTCAAAACTTATTTCCTGAGCACAAAAATAAAGTTGTGCCCTTTGAATGCTACACTGCTTATAATATATTCTGAATATACAGTATAATGTGAATATGTAATCTTAACTGAGATAATTGAGTTTATAATTAGCAGCATAATCAAGTTTTTTGTCCTTCTGAGTAGAATTTAAGCCATATTTTTCTGACGTTACAAATTTAATGTTTAAGTTTTTTCTTTTTTTTTTTTAAATTTTTTTAGAGTTCCATGTTTCCCACGATAGCCTTGAATTCACTCAGTAGTTGAGGATGACTTTGAACTTCTGATCCTCCTGATTTCATATCCTGCCTGTTAGAATTATGGGCATGTGCCACCATGTTTGTTTTATGTGCTGCTCTGAATTCACTCTGGGCTTCATCCATGTTAGGCAAGGTTCCTGCCAAGTGACCCACAATACCATCAATGGAATAATAATTGCAAAGTGACCTAAAACACTGGTTGTTACATATTTTAGTAAAAAAAAAGTTCCGAGGCCTGAGTATTGTATTTACAGAGGTTCTATTTATGAATACAGTCTTTAAAAATCATGTTATTCATTATGGCTAAAAGAGGCATGTACATGTTTAACATATGCAAAAAGGTCATAAGACAACTTTTGAGAATCAGTTCTTTGCTTCCACAGTAGGATCTGGGCCTTGAACTCAGGTTTTCAGGCTGATATAGGAAACTCTTTCAATTGCTGTTCCATCTTGCTGGACCTTGCGAATACAATTTTGAACAGAGATTATTTATTCATTTTAGTCAGGAATAGTCAAAAGAATGTCTTGTGTCCTTTTTGGAGTTTCTTTCAGTGTTCTTTCAATTCAATACATCCCCATCTCACTCTCTTAATTTACAAGAGAACATATTTGTGGGAAAAGTTATTGAAACTCTGGGGTATCAGAATTTAAGCACTTTCATTAGAATTTATATTAGAATTGTATTTTAATGTTGAGGGCATCAGGGAATATGGAATTAAGACTATGCAGTGTCAGGATTATGAATCAAGTTAAAGTACTTGAAAAGTACATTTTCTTTCAAATAAAAAAGCAGTTACTCCTTTAACAGCTCAAACTCAGGTTTTGATTCCACATTAAAGAAATGAACTTTCTAAAAGGGCACATGTTAAATATTTTAAACTGCTTTTCATGTGTCATTGTACAGATGTAAGTAGGATAGCAAGTGAATTTATTAATTTGCCATCTACTGATGCTGTTCAAATTTTTATCCATAGGGTTTCACAAACTGGACTAAGCGAGATTTCAACCAGTTTATTAAAGCTAATGAGAAGTACGGGAGGGATGACATTGATAATGTAGCTCGAGAGGTAGAGGGCAAGTCCCCCGAGGAGGTCATGGAATACTCAGGTTTGTATGTCACTTCCAACGGGATACTTTTATTTGAAACGTGTGCATATCTTTTGAAATAAATTTCTTTATTTTTCTGTGTGCATTTGTGTCCATGTGGATGTAGCCTAGGTATGAACAAGTGCCTGTGGAGAACAGAAGAAGGCATCTGATGCTCTAAAGCTAGAGTTACAGGTTGGGAGCTGTCTTATGTGGGTTCAAAGAACCAAGTTTTTGGTCCTGTAGAAGAGCAGCAAGTGCTCTTAACCACTGAGCCATCCCTCCAACCTCTGTTTCTTTGTCATTCATTTAGTTGTGTCTTTGTTCAGAGATGCTAGAACTTTTGGGTGAATGAGATGGAAGTAAAGATATGATAGGACTGGCTAGGAGGCGACAAACGTTGCTAAGTAAAGCACAAAGGAAAGTGGGTGCTTCATGGGTTTTCTATTCTCGAATTTCTCTGAGCTGGTCTTTTTAAAGCCTCTTCCTGAGGCTTCTGAATTAGCAGTTTGAAATAGTCACTGTAGGTCATCTTTGAAGTAGAGAATCCTTATCAGGCCCATTTAGAGACCCAACTACCCTAAAGGAATTCAATCAGGTGGTGGCAGGCCCTATTAACTTAAGGCAATTTAGAACAGATCTAAAAAGATTTCTTGGCTAAATCTGTTCAGTGGCCCTTGAATCATTTCCCTCTGCTATTCAGCTGTGTCTTTAGCCTCAATCAGAATCAGAATAGTGGCAGAGAAGCATGTGGAGTTAATATTAATTCCTGTGTCAGCGCGTATCTAAATTGTGAAGCTTCTGGAAATAAATCTTATTAAAATAGGTTACTCCATCTGTTTTCTATGTGTAGTTAAATTTCAAATAGGCCAACCTTTCAAATTTAGTCTGAATATTAGATATTTATAATTGAGAGAATTTTGCATAAAAAGGAAGCAATGTTAAAAAGTAGTTGTGTGGTTTCTTTGCCCACTCCCGGCCATATATTTGAGATAACTACTGAAATTCTGTGTTTATCAGCAAACAAACAAAACAAAACAAACAAAGAAACAAAACAACAAAAACCCAAAAGAAAACATTAAAAACTCCTAAATAAATAAAAGTTTAATCATTTCTAGATACAGCTTTTAGTTTATTTTGAGTAGTAGTTATCACTAAAGAAAATCAGTTATCATTAGAGAACACCTACTGTATTTTCCCTCATGGAAACCTAAAAGGGAATTTGGAAGTTAATTCTGTCAGGACATTATTTCAAATAGCATTGAATTCATGGACCTCTTTTTTACTGACTCTACTGTAAACCGTCTGGTTGCAAACAATGGGAGCTTTTGGGGAACAATAGACGGGAGAGAGAAATTTTCAAGAAAGGTGAATGAAAAGAATGTAAAGGGACATGGCATGGGTGTGGGTCAAGCTGAAGTTAGAACAGTGTTTCTAGAAGACATCACAGCATACGGAGTCTGAGGCAGGAGAATCGTGAGGCTGCTGTCAGTCTAGTCTGTTTGGCATGTTTGTGGCCAGCCTGTGTATAGTGAGATCCTGTTTTAAAATATACGGACTAAGGTGTCATGGCAAGGGATCCGAAGTTCCACTTACTGCTCTGAATTAAAGAAGGGAGGAGTGAGAGGAAGGAAGTGGGATTGAACATAAAGATACACCTAGCTGGGGTTTTAGTGCAATGGTAGGTGTTCTCTTAAAATTGTCACTAAACCAAGCACCAGGAAATGAGTGTGAAAGTGAGTGTGCAGTGAGACTTTTCAGAAAAACTTTCTTCTATCCTCAAGTTCTATGGAGCAAACCCAGGGCCTTTTAGGTCCAGGGAAGTCTTCTATGCTGGTTCTGCGCACACTCCCAGCCATTCTGAAGCATTTTTTTTCAGACTCCAGGGAGATGGCAGGATTGTATATTGTTTGGAGGCCATGTCAGAGGCTGGGAAGAATTAAGTGGGTTTATTTGATTGATTGGCAGGAGAAGAATTGTACAAAATTGGATGTTCATGAGTATATTGTATTTTAATGTAAAAAGTTACATACATGAGTGTGTGTGTGTGTGTGTGTGTGTGTGTGTGTGTGTGTGTGTGTGTGTGTGGTGTATGTGTATGGGAGAATGCATAAGTGAATGTGTGTACTTATCCAAGACATCAAATGCTAACATACCTTTCTTGATATGCTCTAAAATGGAAGCATTTTATAATGGAGATAATATCATTAGAAGACCTTTAATTGAAGTCAAAAGATGTCACATATTAATGTAACTCTGGGATTTGAATATCTTTCTGTATATGTCCAGTTAAAATCATCTTCTAAGAAACTGTAGGCGACTAGAAATATAAGATTAGTGAATGATTTTAGATATGACCAGCAGTTTCTGTAGAAATTGTTATTTCGTAGGAGAAAGGTAATAAGTTTATTTTCATTTTTGCATACTAGAAAGCTATATTTTCATTCACATGTATCTCACTTCTGTTTCACTTTATGCTTTTGGTTTCTTTTGTATCATATGTAGTTAAAATGGTAACAAGAGCATTTAGCAACTGAATATGCTATATACCCACAGATGACACCATATCTGCTAGCTAATTCCATATTCTGTAATTCCTCAAATTCACTTTCTTAAATGGGAGTAATTTAAAGTAACCGCTTTCTTTTCAGCTGTATTTTGGGAGCGCTGCAACGAATTACAGGACATTGAGAAAATTATGGCTCAAATTGAACGCGGAGAAGCAAGAATTCAGCGAAGGATCAGTATTAAGAAAGCACTGGATGCCAAAGTAGTATATTCTATTTCAGTTTATTAGTAGATTATTATATTCACTGTAGTGATGAGCTTTGTCTTGTTATTGTACATTCTATTAAAAGTGAAATTTTTGTTGAAACTTATAGATTGCAAGATACAAGGCTCCCTTTCATCAATTGCGTATTCAGTACGGAACCAGTAAGGGAAAGAACTATACTGAGGAAGAAGACAGATTCCTGATCTGTATGTTACACAAGATGGGCTTTGACAGAGAGAATGTATATGAAGAATTAAGACAGTGTGTACGCAATGCTCCCCAGTTTAGATTTGACTGGTTTATCAAGTCGAGAACTGCCATGGTATGTATTCCTTCTTGCTTACTTATTTTGGAAAAGTACACATTTTAAACTTTCTTTTTTACTTTGTTCCTCCAGTTGTTAACAGTTCATTCCATTAGCTTTCGCTCCCATCTCCTTCAATATATAGCTATATACACATATGCACAATGTACATGTAATGTGCCTACTTTCAGAAATATCAAAAGCATCTATATTCAGAAACACACCTGCATTTTATATTGATAAATATTTGTTTATGTGATGTATTTATGTATGTATATACATTTATGAACTATTTTAAAGTAAGTTGCAAACAACAAATTGTTTATTGTAGAATCTACAATGTAGATATTTTAGTACATAAAATGATTCTTAACACCATCCTCAGGCCTCCACTGCACATGCACAGACAATTGGTCCACTCCTTTACTTAAAAATAGATACACACACACACACACACATGTGTACACATACATGCACATGCTTGCACAGGCACAGACACATATGCTCTCCCCAAAACAAAACGAGGAAGGCTGGAAAGGTGATTCATTGGTTAAGAACAATTGCTGCTCTTCCAGAGGACCTGAATTCAGTTCCCACTAGCTCACAACCACCTGTAAAGCCAGTTACAGGGTTTCTTTCCAGTGACATCTTCTGACCTCTACATGCATTCATCCACATGTGGCACAGAAAGACAAATATGTACAGATAATTGAAAACCTTTAAAGTGAATCATAAAATAAAAGAATATCTACTTCATAAGTCTATCTTTCTATATAATACCTACAATTGCATGCAAATATTAACAGTCATCCAACAATTAAAAAAAAACATAAACAGATGATTCTGGCCTTTCTCCAAATGTCTCCTTTGCAGCACATCACCTGGAATACTGGGTCAGATTATCACACTACTTGTGATGCTAAATTTGGTCACTTGGTTTATGCTATGATTCCCAAGACCCACCACTTTTCATGCTACATTTTCCTTTTGTAACTAACCAGGTGACATTTGAGACTCTACAGGTGACTTGAGGACTTGTTTTCAGTGAAAAGAGATTGTAGTCCAAGCTGGGTCTCCCTAAGAACATTATAAGAAAGTATAGTTAAGTAAAAGTTACCTTATTTCTTGCCCCTGCAGTTTCCTCTATAGCTTTCCAACATGAACTCTGTTCTTTCTAAATTCTACTGCTCCCAAGGAGCAGTGTTTGTGATGACACTCAACTGTATGCCTCTTATAAACAAAACCCGCAAACACATTTACTGACAAGTTCTCACTATGTAGCGCAGGCTGACTTGGAATTTGCTATGTAGCTCAGGCTGTCCTTGAGTTAAAAAAATCTTTCTTTGTTATACTCCCAAATCCTGGGATTACATTCCAGTATTCCCACCCTACTCAGAGATACATGAAAACACTTTTAGGGTTGTCATTGAAGTTCTTTCATAAGCCAAGGTCATTAAAACAAAACTAGAGTTATATAGCCTAAAACTAGAAAGAGCCAAAACCCAACAACCCCAGCAGAGGTTTTGTGACTAGTTGTAAAATGGTATCCATTTCTTAAGTTGTTCTCATAAATATTTTATTTTCTAAAAGATTTTTGGGGTATGAAAAGTGCTTCATATGTTTTTCTGATTCATTTTATATCTTCAGTTCACACTGATGAATAAAAAGGAAAATATGAGTTGTTCTGTTGAAGACATTATTTTGGAAAAGGCTTTGCAATATAATTTGTTTAACCTTTAATAAATACATCTTTACCATCAGACATCGATGACAACTTAGGCTAGTCGGGATAATGTTTCACATGAGATTTTCAGCATGGCATTTAAGTGTTGTATTTATGTAAAATGACATGCAGAGGTGTGTCCATTACTATGATAAGTAAGATTGAAGGAAGAATGAAAAACATAGAAATTAATCTGCTGCACAAAAGACCATGATTGGCGTTAGGAACAGAACAGTTGTTTGACAAGGTTCTTTGGATCATTGAAGTAGATTATTGAAACACATGTAGAATTTTTTAAAATTCTTTTTGGAAATGTGATTTTGTTTTGACTGTGACTTAGTCATCTCATTCAGGGTGTCCATGGATGTGCATAACAGAAAAGTCCTTTCAAAGCCACACATTTAGCTTTCTAGCCACTTGGGTTTTTAAAAAATGTAATGACATAATTTAGGGCAGCATCAATAATTTCTAGAAGAAAAAATGCTTAACTGCTTTTTCCAAGAAATCACATTTTCAAACATGCATGCCCTTTTATGTGATGAAACATTTATTGAGTTCTGTGATATTTCAGTGATATTTTACTAATTTTTAAAAGGTTGAAAGCTTGATGTTGGGTCCAGTTTCTTTAGCTATTAGGATGAACGAGAGTGCAAGTGCGAGAAAAGACTTAGGCTGTTTGTAGCCTTCATACTCAGTTACAGAAGGGAAAAAAGAGCCAATATATTAACAACCACTAGATGTCTCTAAACACCTTTATAAAGAATTTTAGTCTTCCTCCATCTTATTTTTTTTATTTTTTATTTTTTGAGACATTTACCTTCATGCTTTTCCTTTTTCTAGATATTTAAATTTTCAGAACATATTTGCCAAAAGGCAGATATTAATTATATAAATGGTTACAAATGTGAACCTGTATTTTGTCTATTAAACTTGGAAATGTCTGTGTCCTTTATTACCATATAGAAGGTAGAATTTCTAATTCTTACAGACTCTTTAAAAATATAGTCATTTATTTTTTAATTCAATGTGTTAATTTAAAGGCTTTTTAGATGAAATTTTCTTTTATGCTAAAAATTTGATTTCCTTTCTAGTTAGTGGACAACTTTCACTTATATTTCTAGAATTAGAGTATAAGTTATATATCTAAAATATGCATATATTTCTGTGATCTCTTTACAGTATGTTATAGCAATAGTTATAGAGTTGTAAAATGGATTATTAATACGTGTAGATCATCTTCCATCATTTCAAAAATATTTTTTTAGTGAGTCATTTTCACAGTCTAGGGAGAGAATCTACCCTCTTGAGAGAGGCAGCTGTGATTTCTATAATAAAACACATTGGAAAAATCTTTAAAAATCTTATCTTTGAGATACAGGATGCAATTTGATTCATTTTGTGACTATAGTTGTGTTTAAATTAAAATTTTTGTAATGATTGAACTCAGCTTACTAAGAGTCTTCTTTCCCAGACATGTCAACAAACAGTGTGAAATCTGTCTTAGAAAAAAAAATGTAAGAATGTTCATAGTTATATTTTATGCGCTAATCTCAAAGTACTAAATTCATGACATCTGACTTAACACCCACAAAGTGCCTAAAGGAATGAATCCCCAGTTTCAAATATGCCTCACTTTGAAAGGCTTCGGCTAAAGGTTGAAGATTTTGAAGTTCTTCTTCATTTAAAACTGCTGGCTCTACAAAAAAGAAAAGAAGAGTCATTTCCATCTTTCTGTGCTAAAAAGATCGTGAATTTTTCTCAGAGAATTGTGTGGTCTTTAAGTAAGTAATCAGCCTCTATTGAACTCCATAAACAAGGAGGGAGCATATGCTGAACTCGGATTTTTAAGCTCAGAGCATATGAATTGCCTTTCATTCTCCTCCTGGCACTGGGGGATCCTAGAATAGGGCTTTAGTATTTGGTTGTTCAAAAACAACCCTAAATAAAAGGCTCCTTATGAAATGAACATGAAAGGAAATGGTAATGTGCTGTATTTATGTAAAGTGTCTTTTATAGGATGCGGACCTATCCCCTTATCAACATTAGCTCATTAATTTCCTTGCCATCTCTGTTCATTTATTAGTGACTAATGGGACATAGCATGTTGAAGAGAACATGAGACTTCTAAAGGCCATGAGACATTGGTCAGTTCATTGGACAGTACACATGGGACGAGAACCTAGCCTTCAATCACTAGGCCCTTGATACTTCTTAGTTTCCTTCTAGGTAGTTAAAGAAGAAAAACTAAAATTTAATTCTCAGAAATGAACATTCATGGACAAAATGTTTATTGTTTCCTCTATAGGATGGCTTTGGTTCTTTTTTTTTTTTCTTTTTACCTTTCAATAGCTGATGAACCTTTTCTTTTCTCGTCAGCCAGCTCTGTGTGTTGCTTTGCCTGTGGCCAAAAACATTACAATTGAAGCTGAGTATTAGTAATTAGTCATTACAATTACCCTGTCTTTTGTAGTAGTTTAAATGAGTTTTGGCGATAGCATCTTAGAGAATCACACACTGTTGAATACTAGATAATAAAAATTTCATGTTATTAGTTTGTTTTCAAATCACAATTTTATTATTAATGAAATTGTGCCTTATTTAAAAGTAATAAAGTGACATTTCTCATTAGAAGTGTAGGAGAAAAAAACTACTTTCTAGAAATTATTGCTATAGCTTTTTATGAACTTGCTTCCCAGTTTATATGGTTATCACAGTGGCTAGTAAATGTTAATTAGGTTACTGGTTCTGCACAGACTACTTTCCTAAATATTCAATCTAGTCAGAAAGGATGTTTTGTTTTAGATATTTTAGAGAAATAAAAGCGAAATAGAAATTTCCTGGTTGTTCTATAATCACAGTGGTGCATTGTTGCTTATGACTTTAATATATTATGTTATTACTTAGCTGCATTTAACATCTAGTGTTGATATTTTAGGAGACAGCATTCTTAATGAAATATAAGAAAGATTAACAATACACTGGCAAAATTGTTAACTTATAAATGTTCTGATGGGCTCTTCTTGAGTATGACATTATATGTGACCTAAAAGTGGAAAGAAAGCTATTCGGAGTAGGAGGGCAGACAAAGGATGAGCAGATGGGGAAGAAGTGGAGGCGGAGAGAAACAACAAAAACAAATTTTGCTTAGAAAAACACAGCCACACTTCTTTGGAAAGTCAAGTACATTTTAACTCACAGGAGCCTGTTTCCCTGTGCTTGAAAGGCTAAAATGTTCCCTCTCTGCCTTAATTTTGAAAATGTCTTAGAATAGAGAAGGTAGTGATTAATTTTGTTTTGTAGCAAAGAAATCAGGGAATTAGCTTTATAGAAGAGGTACATTTCAATTTGTGGAAGCAGGATTATGCAAATGGGATACATAAGCGCAATATATTCTAAAAGTAGTAATATATATATGGGGAAGTGTCAGAAGATGTAAGTAGCAGCCAAGGGATGGAGAAAGCTGCTGCACTGGAGACTAGATTTGGGTCATTAGTGTATAGGAAGCAGGGGAGTTAATGACAGACTGTAGCCGGGCAGTCAGATTTATGTACTGTAAACACTGCTCTGTAGGTGTTTACTTCACTTACCACTTGTACAAATTCTCAAATTGATTTCTACCATGTTTCCTATCTTGCTTTGCTCCCTTTGACCTATGTGCCACTGTCTGTCCTTGAGTCATCTTTACTACCAGCTTTAATCTTGAAGTGCCACTGATTTTATTCAAGGAGATCAGCATAGGCTCTTCTTACCTAGAGTAGGCATTATTAGGTCAATAAACCAACACAGATTAGTTGGGCTTCAGTTTGTCTCAACCCCTGCAATTGAAAACATTTTCTGAGGAGTTGCATCAGTATGTTACAGTTTATTTCTGACCCTGTGTCCTGCTAGATTTTTGACTGTAAGTTCTGTAGCCTTTATTTATTGGTATGTTTGTGTATCGCTTGCAAACAACATTTGTGTCTACACATGTAGCTACAGCGTACAGGATTTGTAATCCTAAACTATTTGGACAAGTAGAAATACAGTTAGTGAACTAAACAGGGTTCCTTTTGGGTATTTACACTGGTGCATCATTAGGCAGAACATGCTAAAACATTTCATGAAGAAGCAACTAATTTAAAAGTGACAATACCTACATAAAAGCATCCCACCATTCATAACTCATTTGGAAAGTGTAGGCTACATTTATCTAAACATGAATTTCCATTTAGCTGCTGATATTGTTGGGCTATGAATGTCTAGTATATACTATTATTGTTTTTGTTAGTATTATAGAGGTTCAAAAGTGTTTTCAAATCTGTGAAATGTATTGCAGAATTTGCAGATGAAGATATTTATTTCAAATCAATAGTATTTTTAGGGGGTAATATATAGGGAGTCCATAAAAGAACAAAATAACAAAGGAGAAAATATGCTCATTTTGTTATTTTGTTCTAGGATTTGAAAATCCTAGAACAAAACTCTGACCATACAGAATTTCATGTACAAATTCAGAGACATACATGTGGAGTGTAGTTGTTTTCTTTAGCTAACTTTTTGGTTCCTTTATTATTCATTTTGGGCTCTCAACCCTAGCAGACAGACGGAATCTGACTACTTGTATCATATGGCATATAGGCTAAGAATTATTTTTGCACCTTTATAAAGAGCAAAACAACGTTTTGACATGTGAAAATTATAATACAAAATTCAAGGATTACTATTTGTATATTTTAGTTGGATATTTTCAGTGACTAGTTACATGTTACAATGGAAGAGATGAATAGTGTGACAGACTGTATTGTATGTTTTACAAAGCTGAAAATATTCGCCATCAATTCTAGTCACTCAAGGCATGAACCTGGAGGCAGGAACTGAAACACAGACTATGGGTGGACCCCGTTTATTGGCTTGCTCAGTGTGGGTTTTTCAGCTGCTTTATAGAATAACCTAAGACCACCTGACTTACAGCAGTGGCCCTCAACCTTCCTAAAGCAGTTTAATACAAATCCTCATGTTATGGTGACCTCCAACCATAAAATTTTGTTGCTATTTTTATAGTTAATTTTGCTACTGTTATAAATTCTAATGTAAATATCTGGCACATAGGATATTTGATACACAACCACCAAATGGGTCATGACTCTCAAGTTGAAAACTGCTGCCCTACCGTGTACTGGATCACGCCATGCCAATTATTAATTAAGAGAATATCCTGCAGACATGCCTACAGACAACCTGATGAAGGCATTTTCTTAATTGAGGGTCCTCTTTCCATATAACTACAGTTTGTGTCAAATTGACAAAAAATTACCAGGATACCACTTTTCTTTTTGTTCCCAATTCTCAATGTAAGTTTTGCCAAAAACAGACAGTAATAACATATAATGCTGCCATGAAATATTCTCGACAGATAAATTAACATATTAAGTAACCTTTACTGAACATTTGTGGGGAAAGAACAAAGTGTATGCAAGGTCTTTGTCATGTATAATACATGACATATATTCCAAGTTTTAATAGAATCCTTATTCACATCTGAAACCCATGAGCAGGGTCTTTATTCTTCTTATGCTTTGACTGGCATTCTGGTCTTTGGGACTCCCAGCAGTACCATTCATTAATCTCTCCTTACAGCATTTTTCTCTACCCAACTTCTTTCAATGTTTTCAAATTCTTCCAATAAGCGGTCTCTAAAGGTATCTGAGGCACATCACCAGGTAATCACAGCATGACTATATTTCTGTTATACTTTTCATAGTGATAATAAATTCATGAGAAAAATAAGGACGGAAGGGTATACAGATGTGAACATTTTCAGGGGTTTCAGCCCATAAAGGCAGGGAGTGTGTGGTGGAGCAGAGTCTCTTCTTTATTATGGTCAGGAAGCAGAGATAGAAGTAATGCCTGCATTAGTGGATATCTGAGATGCAACCATCAAACGGGTCATGACCTCTAAGTGTGCTGGGCTTTTTCGTGTTGATTATAAATCAAGAAAACGTCCTGCAGATTTCTCCCTCTCCCTGTTTCATTTTATCTGGACCCCCAGCATATGGGATAGTTGTATGCACATTCAGGTCAGGCTTTTCTGTTTAATCCTCTCTGAAAACATCTTCAAAGGTAGTCAGAAGGCTGTCCTCTACCAATTTGTGAGCATCTCAGCTCCATCAAGTTGACAGTCAAGATTAACCATTACATGTAGATTTATGTGTTATGTATCTTCCAAGAAACATTTTACACGAAGGACAGGTAAAGAGAGGATATTTACTCTAAACATGGGGTATTTGTAGTTCTATAGATGATTCTGTTTGAGGGAGCTGTCTTGAAACAGGATTCTTAGGCAGAGAGGAAATTGGCTTGTTCCCTTTGACTATACGGGTTAGATATGGAACCAGTTTTTAGATATCATATGGTAACAAATAGCAGTGTTGCAGAAGGAAGGGTGTCGTTCAGAATTGAAATATTCAGGCTTAGAGGGTACCAAGTACTCTGATATTGGAGGGAATCAGATAGATGGTCAGGTTGCATGACTTATTAACAAGGATCTAGTATTGAGGAGTCCTGTATAAACTTGAATAATTTTAATGTTAACATTTCTTAATTCTGAGATTTTTATGAAGTGCTAATCTGTATAAGGAGTTTGTCAACACAAAATGCACACAACTTGTGTCTCCCATACTGCTCAAAATTTGTCACAGAGCTCCCTTTGCCAGAAATTATGTATAAACCTTTAATTCTTTTTTTTCTGAGCTGTATATAACTTAGCCTTAGCCATTGCTATTACTTTGAGTATGATCTGCCAAGTTGGCTTCTACTAAACATTATTTCAGAACCACAAAAATGTTTTGTGCCAGAAAAATAGATTTGGGGCATGCTGACATTGAATCTTGCCATAGAGACTTCCAATCTACATTAGAATGCTAACAGCTTTGAGAAGTTTGTTTGCCTCTTTGAGTTTCCCACACGTGTGAACACAGAATTCTTAAACCATTTCCCACAGCTTCCAACACAGCAGAACAGTTTTTCAATTTGTCGTTTTTTATTGTCTTCTGTCGCCGTTAATTGCTTTGGCATCTCTTTTCTGGCTCCCCTGTGTTATTTTTCCTTCTTCCAAATTCATTCCTAAATCAAGAGTGGGGAATCGGTGGAAGAGATAATTAGACTACAGAATTATAGAAGTTGTTTGACATTCCATGAACCATTCCCTTAACCTCAGAAAAATAGGAAGATAAACAGAGAAACTGAAGAGAACAAAATGCTTGTCCTTTCTTTCTTGCCTTTCTGAAGAAGGTTTTTTTTGTTTGGAGCAGTTAGTGACAGGTTCAAAGGAACCATGGTGAGAACTTCTTTTGTAGTCTATTTTGAATCATTTTGAAATATTCTATCTCTTTACATATAAGACTGAAAGTATTAGTATTTATCCCTGAAACATTCATATGAACCATGAATATGTATCTAAAGATATCTGAAGTCTCAGGCAACTATTACTTATTGAGAATAATAATAGCCAGAGGGTATAGCTTAATGATTCAAGAATCAGCTTTTTATAAGGAATCTATGTAGTTTCCCTAGAAACCAAGGATCAGATCTCATCAGGGTCAACTTAGCCCTTTTTATAATAGATAAATTGAATAACATGCTGTTTAATTTGTATGTGTATATATTATTGAATGAAACTATGATGAATATTTGGTATGCATATTAAACTTATTACCATTACTTTGGCAAGTAATCAAAATTACAGGCTTATTGTTATTAGCTTATCTAACCTTGTGTAATTATGAATGTTCAAGAAACTTGAACACTCTGGTGTTATATAAGATTGTTTTTGTTTTTAACTGGAAAGCACAAATTTGTTAATGTGTAATATCTGTCTGGCTAGTCTCTCTTGTTTGTATTTTTGGGGGGTGGGGACTTGAAATAAAGAGTAAAAAAATTTTTGGTTAGTTGATAATATATTCAATTTCAACATTCCCTACGTTGTGCGGCAGTTTCCTAGGTCTTACTTAGAAAGACAAAACTGTTTTAGAAGTGTTTTTTTGCTATTTCTTACAAATTTATAAATTTTGTCAAGACCTAAATGATCATTTTAGAAAAGTTTGGAGTATAGAAATGAGTTGCTCTGGCAAAAGGGTCTTTAGAACTTTGGTGTAAATGCATCCTCTACAGAACAGACAGACACAATTGTTAAAGAAAAAGCACCACTGGTCCTACTTTCAGAGCTAGCTACTAGTTAGTGTTTGTTCAGCTACTTTCAGGGTCTGCATCTTTATTACCAAGTATCAAAAATTTGCTTCAAGAGCTATTTCAGTAGTTTTCCCTGCTTTCAGTATTCTAAGTACTTTTTTTTGAAATATTTCTTGTATCTCCTTATTACACTAAGTGTCTAAGAACGGGATTGTTAAGTCACAGGATATAAATTTTTAGAAATATTTGTTATTTCTAATTAAATTCCTTGAAGGGCAGTGTATTAGTTTGCTGCTCAATGCTGTAACAAATGACCACAGACTTAATGTGGTAGGTAACACTTTTTTGTTGTCTTGTTCTGGATATTGGACTCCAAGATTAATGTGCCAACATGGGTAATCTATTGGGTAGATGGCCACCTTTGCACATGACAAGAAGGTGATGGGAACGTTAGTAACCTACCGTGAGTCATTTAACCTTAAGTAATTCTGTAAATTATGCTTCTCTAAATATAGTCAGAAGGTGGCACTGGATCTTCTAAATATGGTGGTTAGCACTTTAACTGTTTAATTTTGGGGAGAATGTTCAGTTGACAACAAGTGACATTGTTATTCAACATCAAGGAATGAAAGTTCTCATTTACATCTTACTGTAACCAAGTACACACACTGAACTCACATGTGTTCAAAGCATGTACACATCACTACTAATGTGATAGAAATTACTTTGTTTTGTTTCCCATTTCTTTGAGCCTTGGTTTCAGAAAACAAATTGTGTTTGTATGTGTGTGTTTGTGTGCACATGTATATTGCTAGACAAGTTACACAAGCGCTCTCCCACTGAACTACATCCTCAGCTCTTGAAACTTAGAAAAAAAAATTCTTGTACCGTGGCGAGATGACGCAGTGTTAGAGCAGTTCTATATGCGGTGCACAGACATGCATGCAGGAAAAAACTCATAGGGACAAAGTAAAAACAAATTCTTAAAAATTCTTTGAAACTTTGCAGAGTTCTTATACTTTGGTCATTTTCCTTTTTCTTGAGTTTGTTCTTAATTGCTAGAAAAATAATTTTTGATTTGAGTGTATAACTGTTTTGTGTTTTGTCAGACGTTTCTTCTTATACAGAAAAGGAATCATATACTTAAACATCATTTATCCTTTGGTATTAATTCATTATTTACATTTAGACACAGCAAAGTGTACAGGGTTAATAATAAATGAGTTTCCATATTAATGAATCATATCTTTAATGCTCACCATACATTCATAAAGTGTGTTTATAGTTTGGATGCATTGATTGCTGGCAGTAAAATATAGTAGTGGCAAGGTTAATGCAAAAATCTTTTCAGATATTATTTACTCTGAATTAGCAAGTTCATTCCAAATTCCCAGAACTTAAATCCAATAAGAGGTATACAGAAACTTCTGTTGGCTAAGTAGCTTTGGGAACAGCTGTATCTTATATCCCCTTCTTAGTGGTTCATAGTGATCCTCAGGGACGAAAAGCCTCCATAAAGCCCTGTAATAAACAAATCTGTTTTAGAAAACCACAACCAATCAAAATGTGGAGCTGCAGAGCTCAGTCCCAATGGATAAAAACTTGAGTAGCTACAATGTAATAATATTGCAGTGTGAAAATTCATATTAGTATAGTCAACAGAACTTGTTGAGATCTCATTTGTATAGGCACTGTGTGTGTATTTTCATTAGACATATGGAAACCATTATTTCCACAAGTTGTACTACCTCTGGCTACATACATTCTTCTACTCTCCTTAGCATCCCACAACCATTGTTCTGTTCTGTTCTCTAATTCTATCCTTTAATGGTGTTATATAGCCAGGCATAGTGGACCATACCTGTTATCATTGCATCTGGGAGGCTGAAGCAGGAGGATTGCTGTACATTTAAAGCCAGCCTGACCACATAGTGAGTTCTAGTTTAGCATGGACTAGAGAATGACACCATGCCTCAAATCATTTTATATAAATGAAAGCATACCAGACATAATCTTTGTGACTGGATTTGTCCCTTTCATTTTATTGTTGGGTAGTGTCCCATGGCAAAACATACCAGCTTGTTTAACTTGTTATCCATCAAATGACCTTTAGCCCACCTCTGCAATACTGGAACCTATTATTACCCTATATGAATGGTTTCTAAAGAATAGTGGTTTGATGGGGGGGGGGGCTGGAGAAAAAATACAAACTTTGGAGAGTCTCTTCTAAAGAAATGATACAGTTAAAGAAGTATCTTATCTTAAAAGGATATGCTTTAGAAATTAAGTTCTTTATTATTTCCTTTAGGAATTTCAGAGACGTTGTAATACTTTGATTTCACTGATTGAAAAAGAAAATATGGAAATTGAGGAAAGAGAGAGAGCAGAAAAGAAGAAACGGGCAACTAAAACTCCAATGGTAAAATTTTCAGCATTTTCCTAACTTTTAGGTAGATCTCATTTTTTTTTTACATAATTACAAATGTTTATACTATGTTTAATGCTGGGTTTTATGAAGTGCTAATTTGTTTTAGGAAGAAGAATAATCACAACATAAGTGTACTTCTTTTTTGTTTGAAGAACATGTGTTTAGAAATTTCCCTGTTACAATACTCAGTATTTAATAAATTCCTTACAAATTTGAACAGAGGCATAATGAGATCCTCTGAATTGAGACTAGGTCGCCGCGGGGGCAGCAGAAGGTTAGAGTAGGGATGGAATGGTGTGAAGACTGAAACCTAGAGTTCTGAGTTGATCAAATAAGTTGTTTGATCTTTGTGGTACTGTGTATACAAATGGGAACCCTGAGCAGACAAGATAGCCTGTTTTGGCAATAAGTTAACTGCTGGATGAACATGTGATTTTAATTCTGTTGGGTTGCTGTGTATATCTATGATTCAAAATATTCTGTTTTGAGTGTGTTGTTGTCCACCATATTTCATCAAATCTAAGATGCTTTGTGCTGTAAGACACAATATTTTTTGTGCCACTAAGAGATATGGTGCCAAGTATCATCTGTTATCAGTTGTAAGATACATCCTGATGTCAGAGATGCTAATGGGGAAAAGAAATATGCATCATAGAAGATATGAAATATGGTGTGTTAACATTTATCTTAACGTTATCAAATAACACTCATAAATAAAAAAAATCCCAGAAACTTTAAATATTAAGTAGTTCTTTAAGATAAAAGTACATTTATAAGCCATGTGTAAGTAGATACTTGATGACTATTTTTGATGGATATTTTATGTCTTTTCATAAAAGAAACACCTTTAAAAGTTATTTTACATTGGGTTATATAGTTTGTCGGGTATATAGAGCATTAACTGTGAGTCTCACATTGAAGTGAATATTCATGTTAAATTTTTTAATGCATTTACATCCTAGATTTAACATTGTTGGGCCATTTAAAAGTGTGCATATTGGAGCAGAACATTAAATCTGTTTCCATTTTAGTCACAGAAAAGAAAAGCAGAGTCAGCTACTGAGAGCTCTGGAAAGAAGGATGTCAAGAAGGTGAAATCCTAAAGCCTAGAAATAAAGTTTTAAATGGGAAACTGCTATTTTCTTGTTCCCATCTTCAAATGCTAATTACCAGTTCCAGTGTATTGATGGTACTCTAAGGAAAAAAAAAAGAAATACTCTTTGGTTTTGATTTCTTGCATATTTTATATATTTTACAATGCTTTCTACTTGAAATGTGTAGCTTTCTATTTTATGCATTCTAGTATTTTGTGTACTGTATTTTGTGCATTTCATGTCTTCATCAAATTCCTCTCAGTCCTTGTTTTTTTGAAGCTTGTGCTGAGGTTTTAGCTTTTCTATGTTTTATATGCCGCTGCTTTGAAAGAGAACCTAGATTCTATAGCTGTATTATTGTTGTTTCAGACTTTAAATTTATATGGCTGTGGAAAAATGAATTAAAATGATTTGAGGAGAAAGACTTTTTCACTTCTTTGTTGCTTTCTTTCCTATTGTGTCTGGGCTTGTGTGTGTTACTGCCTACTGTGATTAGCATAATAATTATTTCTTTGAGGTCACCTGAATACTTTTTCCTAAAGAAATAAAGGGTGAGGAAAGAAAAATATTAAAAAAATACCTTAATATTTGATACTGTGCTTGCTGTCAGTATGAGTTACATTTAAATTATTCTCTAACTATTCAAGTGGGAAAATATAATAAAGAACTGTCTATAAGAAATGTAATTATTTCCTGTTTTTTTGTACAGTACAAAGCAATTGTGTTTATTGAATTGTATTGCCCACTGTTGTGTATTTTGGGTTAGAGGTAAAACTTTGCTTGCTGATTGGTGCATGATTGTTTGTCCCATAGAGCCAATACAGAGGATTCTAGGTGCAACATACAGATCTAGTTACAACTAAATTATAAGGTGATGACGTAAGTGCTGTGCACTGCAGAAGATGGGGAGCTGTTTTCATTAGGGATACATTCATGTTCATGTAGCAAGCTCAGAGCATCAGTGGTTTTGAACAGCGAAAATTTGTTTCTTGCTCACACTAAAAATCTCACTCAGATCAGAAGAATCGGATGGGAAGGAATGTGCGCCACACAGTCACTCAAGTGTCTACGCTGAACTGAAGTTCTGCTGTCTTATAGTTTATCTGCCTGGGCACAAAGCCTTTTCATCTGTCCCTGTAGGAGAAGGATAAGAGACTGGAGAGTTTCATATGGGCTCTTTACTGCTTCAGCCCAGAAGTGACACATGGTCACACCTGCTTAGATTACATTGTCCTCAGCTAGCCACGTGACCCTGTGTATTTCCATGAGAAAAAGCAAATGTAGAGGAACAAATGGAAACGGCCACATTACTCTTTCACTAACTTGTGCTATGACCCACAAACTGCAATCCAGAGCAATTAAGCTTCACATCACATTTTGGGATTTTTTCACTCAAATGAGTTGAGGAACTCCCCTCAGTCATCGGAGCTGGGAAAAATGATATCTGGAAGTGATGCCTCCAAGTTCTTTGTATTAGAGAAACCTTTGTTTGTTTGTTTGTTTTCTTGGAGGGTGAAGATGAAGGGTGGGAACATGGGCCGTTGGAAATGTCTTTCTCTCTTATTCTTTCTCTCTTAACCCAAAGTGGTTAGTGTATAAGCTGTGTGTGTCTTCCGTAAGGAAGAGCGTGAGCAGGTAAGTTCTTCAAGCTTTATCACGAGGCTATTTTCTTGGTACAGAGCATGAGTTGTGCCATCCAGCTCTCAAAGATTGTCAATGAATTCTTGAGACGTCACCCTTAGAAACTTTCGAAATGGTTTTATGCAAGAGTCACAAACCACACACCGTACACAAGAAAGCATGCCCTTTGTATTTAAAGATAGGCTACTGCGTCACTGAACCAAACCTTTTAAGAAGACCACCTATACAGGATCATCAGATGTTAGCACAATCTAAATAATGTCACGCTGAGGGCACTGAGACCCCTTTTAGTTGTTAAATTTACAGAGAAATTAAACTGGCATCGAAGATTTTAAAATTCCAGCAGGAAAAAAAAAAAACATTTCAAACTAGAGGTCTAGACTTATGAAAACATATTCCTAGAGGTGGCTTCCATGTTCCAGCGAGAGATGCAGAGACAGTTTGCATATCAGCTGCTTGAAGGGCATGAGAAGCAGAACAGAAAGCCACATATAGGCATGGAATTTTCTAAGAGCACAATGCCCCTGCACTCGGTTCTCTAGCAACAGACTCTGATTGATTGCCAGCACAATTCTTTGTTTGGAAAGTGTGCAGGGGGTAAGGGGGGTTGAGAAACATGGGCCCCTAGGAGTATCCTCTACTCAAAGAATCTATCCCGAAGACAAGGGCTGATGAGGTCCCTAGCAAGGTTCCTGTAGGGTCCCTTGTAAAGTAGTCATCTTAAACTCTGCCTCTAATTGCCTTACACACACACACACACACACACACACACACACACACACACACACACACACACACGATGGTGCTCAGACCTTGATTTCTCATCATCACTCTTTGGATCTCCTTGGTGCACAGTCTGACTCTATAGTTTTTTTTTTTTTTCCCTATGAAAAACATGTTCACAATGTTTACACTTTGAGGCCCTTTGTGTTTGACAGTTTATTGGATAAAATATTGGCTGCTACATTGCTTGCTATGATCTTTTGGTTTGAAAAAAAAATTAACAAAACGCTCCACTTAACTGGTAGATTTACCCACTATTGCTGAAATAAAATGGCATTTCCCCAAGTTTTGTCAAAGGTTTGTCCTTGTGGCTTGTTACTCCTATTAGCAGTACTTAGGCTTCTCTGCCTGGCTTCCAGGCCTATGATTAATACCGAAGTCTACATTACTTTCTCTCCAGGTGTTTTTTACCAGCTCCTGAGAACCTCAAATCTGCTACCAGATTACTGTTTTCTTGTATCATTTATCACTTTGCTATTCTTCACAGTGTTTCCTCAGGTCAGCCTTCTGTTTTGCTCATTCGATTCCCCTCGATTTTTACTGGGGTTACTTACGTAGCTCAGGCTTGCCTGCAACGTATGGCTCTACTTATTCTGGAGAGTTGGATCTGGGCTCAGTTCTTAATACATGCACTGGGATCTGAATTGTTCTTAGGTTCTGCTTCTGAGGAAAGTCATAATAAGATATCTTGCAAAGAGAGCACTTCCTTGCTCTTTAGTGAATTCATGAAAAGCTGGAAGATGTGTAAGGATAAGTAAAGTAATGACCAGATAATGAATCACAGATCTGTCCTTATAATCACTGCACTCCGAGAAGAGTTCATAGACAGTGCAGCATTGGGACAGGTACTTTCTCATAGCTCATATCATCAATGGCTGTAATATTGGAAATTATTCAGTACAGATTACAAGATACCCAAAGGGTTTGGTAAGGCCAAAGCTGGTGTCCAGGCTACTGTCCCAAAGTGTTCTTTGTGCTGGCTAGCTGGCACCCACTTCCAATACCAGTGGCTTGTTGGACCAGGACTTAGACTATTTTTGAGGTAATTTTGAGCAAAAACACTTTATTTATTATTAATTTTTTGACAATTTTTATAGAAGAAACAGTAGATAATTTCCTATCTTGAACTCCGCTTGTGTCCTTGTAGTCCACAGAACAGAAATTTGGTGAGACGATCAATTGCGAATGGTTCACATCTAGTTCTTATGAACAACATGTCTGGTCTAATTATTAATAATCATTGATATTATGTTTATTTTATTTATTTATGTATTTTAATATTTTACACCCCATTTATTTTAATATTTTACACCCCAGTTGCTGGACCCCTGTCCCTCCCTCACAGAGTTTCTTCTTCCATTGCCCCTCCCCTTCTCTGAGAGGGGGGGCACCCTGAGTATCCCACTACTCTGATGCATCAAGTCTCTGCAGGGTTAGGTGTATCAGCCCTGTTGGGGAATTAATTCCACAGATAAACTTTATGGATAGCCCCATTCCAGTTGTTTGGGGACTACATGGAGACTGAGCTACACGTCTGCTACATATGTGCCGGGGTCCTCTGTGTAGCCTATGAATGCCCTTTTGTTGGTGGTGGCTCAGTCTCTGAAAGCCCAAAGGCTCCAGGTTAGTTGACTCTGTTGGTCTCCCTGTGCAGTTCCCATCCCCGTCAGGGCCTTCAATCTTTCCCCCAACTCTTCCATAAGAGATCCCAAGCTCCGTCTGACATCCAGCTGTGGGTATCTGCATCTGTCCAAGTCAGCTGCTGGGTGGAGTATCTCAGAGGACACTTACACTAGGCCCCTGTCTGCAAACATAACAGAGTATTGTTCTTCTCCTTTGCTCCGCCCTCACGCACACTAAGCCTGATTCGGCTTCTCGCCCTGTCGTCTCACAAGACTTTCAGAACCAAGTGATTCCTGGCCAAGAAACAAAAGCAAATTCGCCCTATTCTTCAGTGGATTCAGATGAAAACTGGTAACACAATCAGGTACAACTCTAAGAGAAGACACTGGAGAAAAACGAAGCTGGGTCTGTGAGGATTCACATAATGACAAGACTGAGGGTTTATACTGAATTGTGGCCATCGGTTAGTCCTACCAGATGGATTTCAACATTTTTAACGTGGAGATTTGTTTGTATAGTAATATGATTTAGAAGATTTCAAAAAACAAACAAACAAACAAAAAACAAACCAACCCTCCCCCAAACCCCAAAAGAATAACAGCGTATCAGTAATAGTGTCAGAGATTGGTGCTTGCCCATGGGGTGGGTCTCAAATTGGGCTGGTTATTGGTTGGACTTGGCCTTCTTTTTTTTTTTTTTTATTTCCATGCTCTCCTGAACTTTAAATTTTATGCCTAGAAATCAATGTTATTCTGAAGGATTTGCCTAAATTAGCATCTTTTTTATTATTTCCAATATTCTTTGCATGGTCTGTATTTTTGCTAGTTTATTTATAATTTGTTACGAACTATGATTTGTATTTTAATGTCTCTGTCCATATGGGGTTTATGTTGGAGTCCAGTGTACTTGTGTTGGCGCTTGCCTTTTTAAAAGTGTATTTATTTATTTATTTTATTGTGGCATGGTGTATAAGCTCTATAGAATAATTGGGACACTTGATTTATTTTCAGTCATTGGTCTAGTGAATCAATCATTTGCCTTTTTGTTGGGAAAATTATCTAGGCTACTTTAGTCAGATCCAACCTAAACTTTTAAATTAGCCTTAAACCTTGCTTTCCATATTTCCTGTAAGACTGGCGGCCTTATGCACCTTTGATATTTCCACTGTTATATAAATGTTAGAATTTAATAATATGCTAGACTAGTGAATAGTGTGGGCTACTTTTAAGGGTCTCTGCACAGCTCTACTATGTTAATAGTAAGCACTAATCATATCTAGCTCTTTAACTCACATCATAAATACAGTTTTGAGTTAATGTTTCTTCAGGAGACAAAGCCTGTTTGACATATCCAAAACAGAACAATGCCTTTCTATAAGGCCCAGCTTGACTAGATTATTTGGTATCTTATTAATCACCATCAATGACACTGGTACCCTGGTTTGCCCTCTTACAAAATAAACTGAAATTTCCCAAGTGCTGTTTTAACGTGCTGACTGTTTAGTTTTGTGTTGGCAATCAGACTTGCCAGAATATAACCACTGGTCTTTCTTTTACTAAGATTTCCACAGTATTCTACCCACTGCTTCCCAGCATGCATTATCTGCATTGTTTATAATTAAGTAGATGGCTTCCATTAATTCCAATTAAGTTTGAGATTTGAATATGTCATTGTGGGTATATCAAGTCATTTGTGGTTTCTAAGATCCCAACCTTTCTTCTTTTTCTCCATTTCCTAATTCTTTCCTTTTTTGTCTCTTATAACTTATAAAGCTAAAACATCCTCTAGACAAGCATATTTGTTCATTTAATATATCTTGTAGCTAATACTTGGTAATCAAGGGTCTTTAAGTGTGTCTAGACAACCCAGTTCTTAGAGAATAGGCATTCTGGTTGCTAGCCATCATTTACTATCTTTCTTGCTTTTGCTCTTGTTTATTCTTTCATTAAGTTTCATTCTCCATCTCAATCCATGAAAAGTGCTCAGTCTATTTTGTTAGTGAACTCTCTGTTGCTGTATTCAGTGGTTGCACTTAGACTCTGAAATTTACAAGCATAACTGGACACTTGGCTGAGATTCTTGGCTAAAAAGCAGTTATAAGGAGTCTGTTGTCAATGGTTAGCCCTTGCCGTTCTTTAGTAGTTCTTTCTTTATCTGCTCTTAAGATATATGTAGGTTAAGGTTTAAACAACATCCAACTTAAAACCAATATGATAATATTTTCTGGGGAAAGGACTTAGGAGACTAACTGTGACTCCATATGATTTTATTGCACTGTCAGTTTTTTCATATCTATGAGTGTAATTTCAAAGAGCAATCTGATTTGGCCATGTGGTTGACTACCAGAGTCCATGTGTGGATCACATGTATGAGATGCTGTTATTTTATTTATATGAAAGAGGCTTAGCTCATGTGGAACCTTGTTGCTCTTGCAGGTTCAAATCATGGTCAAGCCAATCTTAGCTTCTCAACTGTCATGTTTTCACAAAAACCGACACCTGTCAGGTACACACAGGATTACATCCCAGTTTTCCACCAACAGTGATTTAAGTATGAGGGCTGTCTAGTCTTTGTAACCTTATTTTCCAAAATCAACGCCAAGGGCAAATTGTTGCTCTTGCATTCTTAGACCAAGTATGTGTTAGAAATGGAGATGAGCTCCAGATGCTATTAAGGGATAAATCATGGTGATAACCAGCCCAGAGAATATTTGAGTCCTGCATTATCCCTAACATTCATTTTTATTCCACAAAGGATACATGTGCCCAAAGGGTGACATATGAAGCACATATATTTTATTAAGTAGTATCTTAGCCCCAAACTTTAGTTCAGCACTCTACTGATCTAGTTTTGATCATTAAGGGGCTTAGGATGATAGCTTGAAACTCAAAACTGATAAAAAGGTGAGTATTCCCTTAAGACAAAAAGCAGCTCTCTAAATTTGCTGTTACAGCAAGAAAAATAATCATAGCTACCAGACCAGAATGGAGACTTTGTATCTATGTGGTATTGCTTATATATTTTCAGTGCTCCACACACTAGAAATTGTTTTTTAGTGGCCAAGGATATTGCCAGTCATTTCAGTACTCTTATGCTCCTTAGAAGGTAGCTGGAGAGTGGACCAGAGATGATCTTCTTCCTTTGCAAATCAATCTGGTCAGCAAGCTTAGACTGCTCAGATTCTGTAGCGGGGTCAGTTTCTACAGCTCATGGTTGATTATACACTCTTGTGTGGCTGGAGCATTGAGTAAAATAGAAAGTATCACAGGAAGCATGTTCATACATAAGGAGCCAGGGCTTTGCACATGTTCAGTAAGGGCTCTACCGCTGAATTACACCTCCAGCCTCAAAACCCTCAATTTGTGATGAGAACCTTATTCTCTACATGAGATTTCTTACTACATGTGTGTGTGTGTGTGTGTGTGTGTATGTGTGTTATGTATTGATGAGCCTTTCATTGAGCCCAAGTCCTTGAAAATAATGTTTTACTGAATACCAATTCCAGTATTTTGAGCATTTTGAGAGATGGTAACTGCTGCTACTCACTATAGCAGCAGAAAACTCATTTATTTTATAAGCTACAACAAACACACACCTGCTGCAATCAGAATATGCCTGGGCTTTGAAATAGATTCTTCTGTTGTTTTTATTTTCCAAAAATCAATCTAAATTATATACATGTAATTTGCATGACCTAATTTCCCCTGTGGTCATCTTCCACAGTGCTAGGTAAGTTCTGTGACATGACAAGCCGGACTGTGTATGCCTCATGGAGCTGTCACCTGGGGTTGTTGCAGGAGATTTGGATTCACTATACTGAAGGCAAACATCGTGAGCCGTATTCGGAATTGTTAACCTGAGCCTTTGATAACTGTGTTTGCTTTGGCTTTACTTTAGTTAGAGTATCAGATTTTGTTGCATAGCAGATCATCCTAAAATGTAGTGCCTCAAAACAATATTTAACTTGTAATTTTGTTAAGCTGGCAGGTTGGGTTAAACACAGTATGTCCTGCATTCAGTTACCTAACTTTTTAATAATACATCCAAAGAAATACTTATGGGTTGAAAGGGGGTATTAAATGCAACTCTGAGGAAAGTTGAATTGTTATAACGCAAGTGTATTCTGAGTGGAAGAAAGTGTAAAATGTAAAACCAAAATGCTTCTGTAGCCTAATGGCAGGGTCAAACTAATTTATCTTATTTTGTCTGAGAAGGCCCCAGGGTTCAGGCTAGCCTTCTGGTAATCCGTTCTGATGCATGCAGCTTCAACTGGTATCCAAGGTGTCTGCTTCAGAATAAGCTTTCCTACCTCCCTCTGTCTGCTATCCAAGCCTTCAAGGTCTGTGATCCCTTGATTGCCATTTCATTGTTGTTACTGCTGTGGCTTTAGTGTCACCTGTTATGACTAAATCGATGAGTCCAGGGGCAAAACATCCCTCTCATCTCACCGGCCCCCAAGTGAGATCCTTACTGAGGCCACCATTAAGTACAGGTGCTGTGGTAAAACCTATTCTAGAAGTTAAACGCTTCCGCTCTTTAGAATGAGAAACATCTAAGGAAGTGCTCAACATCCTTAGCCATCAGGGAAATGCAAATCAAAACAACCCTGAGATTCCACCTCACACCAGTCAGATTGGCCAAGATCCAAAACTCAGATGACAATAGATGCTGGCGAGGATGTGGAGAAAGAGGAACACTTCTTCACTGCTGGTGGGGTTGTAAACTGATACAACCACTCTGGAAATCAGTCTGGCGGTTCCTCAGAAAAATGAACATAGTACTACCTGACGATCCAGCTATTCCGCTTCTGGGCATATACCCCAGAGACACTCCAATATACAACAAAGATACATGCAACACAATGTTCATTGCAGCTCTATTTATAATAGCCAGAAGCTGGAAAGAACCCAGATGTCCTTCAGGAGATGAATGGATACAAAAATTGTGGTACATTTACACAATGGAGTACTTCTCAGCTATCACAAACAATGGCCTAACAAAATTCTCAAGAAAATGAATGCATCTAGAGAATATCATCCTGAGTGAAATAACCTAGTCACAAAAGAACAGACATAATATGCAGTCACTGACAATGGGATACTAACCCCAGGAACCTCTGAACACCCCAGAAATAACCCACAGACTGTGTGAAGATCAAGAAAAAAAAAGAAAAAAAAGAAAAAAAAGAATATATTTTAATTAAAATAGAACTGTATCACATCCCCCTTTCCTTCCCACAGCCCCTCCCAGTTTCTATCCTATCCCTTCAAATTAATAACCTCTTTTCCTATATTATTGTTACATATATACATATGTGTATGTATATGTACCCACAGATAATTACAACCTTATAAAATGTATTTGTATACTTTTATGCAAAAATGTTTAAAAATCTGTACATTTATCTTTGTTTTTAAAAATAAAGATGAAAAATGTGTGTGTGTGTGTGCATGTGTATGTGCGTGTGTGTGTGTGTGTGTGTGTGTGTGTGTGTGTGTAAAAAAGAAACACTGTTCTCGTTAATTCTCCCACCTCGTAGATCTAGTCCTGTGTCTGTCGGACTGCAGGGGCTGGGGCAAAGACTGGCTCAGTGCTTCTATTCCTTTATTCTTACTGACATTTGATAAGCAAAAGCTTTTCTGTGCTGTATGCTCTGTCCAGAGATGCCTCTCTATACCCCAATGACTGTTGCTACTTTAGTTACTCATTCAAATGTACTTACCCATCTGTCATTCGTGCATCCATTTATTCTTTCATGCATTAATTTCCAACTAGACCTTAGATCAAACCCTTTGAGAGAAAGGGTTTTGTCTATGATCACTTTCCCCACTGAATGCCTTTCAAGCTTTGAAGCCACAGGGATGAACTGTTTGGCTCAGTTTTGTTTTCCCATTGGTCCCTGTCTCTTATCACATGTCTCTGTTACCACATCCTTAAAGCAGATGGTTAAAGTAAATGGTACCCTCTCCAGATATTCTAGTAACTCACTTGGATTTCATAAAACACAATAGAAGGGCTGTTGGAAGGTCCTCAGGCATTAGGAATGTTGACACTTATGCTTTCTGTTACTTTCCAGGTAGCAGGATACATATCTTGTCTCTGTCACTGTCTTTGTCTCCTTGTGGTTCTGCTTCTATCTATATGTATCCATTAGCATAAGGCAGTCATTCTCAACCCCCAAAACACTGGGACCTTTAATCCAGTTCCTCATATTGTGCTGACCCCTGCCATAAATTTATTTTGTTGCTACTTCATAATTTTCTACTTTTATGAATAAAAATATGCAGGATATCTGATATTCAACCTTCTTTATTTAATTTGAGGGTTCATGGGTCTATCGGGTAAGTTTATGACCATCATGGTAGAAAGCATGGTGACAAGCAGGCAGGCATGATGCTGAAGCAGTACCCGAGAAAGCTTACATGTTGAGATAACCAGACAGAGGGGGCGGGTAATTTGGAATATAGTAGGCTTTTATAACCTCAGAACCCACCCCTAATAAAACACTTCCTCAAAAAATCCATACCAACAGAGAGGGGGGAAGGAAGGAGAGACAGAGGGATAGAGAGAGGCAGAGGCACATCCAGACAGAGATGGGAGGATAATGTGGTAGGCTTTTATAACCTCAGAGTCCACCTCCAATGACACACCTCCTCAAAAAAAGCCAGACCTCCAAATCCATCTCAAACAGGGGAAACCTCTCACTAATTGAGAACCAAACATTCAAACTATGGGTCTATGGATAAATTCTCATTCTAGCTACACGTGTACTGAATCTACCTTAGGAAGATCAAGGGAATGCTTTGTGGAAGTAGTAATGTCTGAGTTAAATATCAGGTTAGTAGTGTGGCAATCCTAATAAGGGTGGTAGTAATGGATTGAGGAGAGTACGCTTTACACAGAAACATGCCAGGCAAAAGATTGTGACTCAGTTTTTAGTGGAGTGGGCATTTAAAATGTCTGTCTTCCTTCCCTAGTCCATTTTCCGAGTTTGGCTTTTGACAAAGCATTACCCATCTTTTTCCTTGCCTTAAGGGATGACCTAATAATTTTGTTTCTTGGAATTCTATGTTGTGTAATATATTTGCTTTCATCTTATTATGATTTACCATGTTTCTTCTGACCTCAGGACACATTTTTGTAAACCTTTGCCCTTATTTCTCACTGTTAAGTGTTTTCAAATTCTTAGTGGGAGGTTCATATAGGTAGTAGATTGTCTCCTATGTAAGGTCACTTACTGATAAATGTCTTTGCTGACTTGGCTATAGGTGGGACATGGGTCATGTTCTATAGCTGAAGGGTGAAGCTATATAATACGAAATTGGTCATTATAAGCAACAGCATGTAGGAAAATAGTGTATTATCAGGCCACAAATGACACCTCCCTAAAGTCTGTTTCTTGCCAATTAGTGCACTAATATTCACCCCAAAGCAATGACAAAGTTTTTTTTTTTTTTTTTTTTTTTTTTTTTTTTTTTTTTTTTTTTTTTTTTTTGCCTAGCCTCTTTCAACTCTTACACCTTAACCACAAAACTTTTCCAGGAGGAAGACAAGCCAATTTCATTTGGAAGCAAATCCAAAGGAACATTAAACTGCCTGTCAGATATAGTGTCTGTAATCTTTTCGGGGACATCTTCATACTTCAATTTCCTTGGCTTGCCATTTCCTAAAGTACACATTGCACTGTGTAGCTACTTGGAGATGGTTAATTATTAACTGGATGCAATAAGCACAAATGTATCGTAGAGAAGTGAGTTCTTTCACCAGCATTTCTGAAAAACTGGAGAATCTGCATCAAGGAGATGTTTATCTTTGAGATGCCTGAAGGGCAGAAGCAATCTTCTAGGGGATGCTGTAGGCTGGGTAAAACCAGCTTACAGATCTGGGTCTCAATTTTGATTTTTGATCAGAATCACTTGGATAGCTGGTGACTGCTATAGTGTACCCCCTGCGTTTCCAAGTCAGTGGGGATTTGTATTCCTTCTAGGTTTTCAAGAGGTGTTCATGTTGCTGGGGAGCTACATTTTGAGACCCATCATTCTTGGATGTTTGCTTGAGTCAGACTTTTGGTGGCTCAGTAGGAGTGGGTTTTGCTTTATTGTTGGTAAGTTCCACTCAGAGAAAAAAATTCTCAAGGCTGTCAGTTGCATTTTTCTGAGCCTTTCATTTTGTAAACCACAAACATGTCTCCTTGGGTTCTGTCCCTCCAGGTAGCAGGTTTGACACTCTTCCCTGTGTGCTGCTGATTGCCATCCTTGTAGCTATTTTCATGATGAACTGTTGCCACTTGGGTGAATGAATCTCCAGCTCTTGTCATCCACTGTGTCTTCAGTGATACTATTGTCAGTCCGTCTTCCAAATTCATTTCCTGCCAGGAAAAAATTAACCTTCATGTACATCAAAATTCCGAAGACTGGGAATATGGTCAGCTGACCATGTTATCTTTATGTACCACACACTTAATGACTGATTCTTATTGTGAATTCATCCTGAGTTGTAATGGCTATAGCTAGTGGAGACCAGAGTCACAGGATAAATATCATAGCTCACTAGGCAGTAGGTGTTTGGACTGAGGGCTTGGTGTTTGGAAAGTAGTAATGGCCATTTTGAGTATGGTGAATTGACTGAGAGGGTTAACTTCTTACCAACATACTGATGGTTTTAGTAATATTAATATATTATGTATTATTGAATATAACTCAAATTAAAATATAATACTAACAATTATTTAATAAATAACTAAAGTGACCTGATCTATTCTTGCAACTCACAGTAACTTCTGACTGGCCATCAACTATAGATTTGTTTGTGCTCTAGACTTTGGCTTTGGGACTAATGTTAGCTTGCATTTTGGTTTGCTGATGTCTATGTCATACCAATTACTGTTTTGGATGCCACTCTCATAGACAGAAGATCTAAAAGTTATATTACAGAGAAAAATACTCATACTTGTATAATATGTTCTATGTGTATATTTGTTGCAAACTATGTATTTAGTGGTTTAGTTGATTTTTAGATAAAGTAAGTTTTAGCATTTCCTACTCTGAATTAAATACTTACCAATAGTATTGTTACACACATACATACATACACTCTCTCTCTCTCTCACACACACACACACACACACACACACACAAACACAGAGAGAGAGAGAGAGAGAGAGAGAGAGAGAGAGAGAGAGAGAGAGAGAGAGAAGAGAGAGAGAGAGAGAGAGAGAGAGAGAGATCGAGAGAGAGAGAGAGAGATCATGTGTTAAAATTGTTTTGTGATAATCACTGTCTTTTGCCTGAAAAATAAATTTAGTCTTAAATAGGACTGATTAGATTGCCTGTAGATCAATATGACACACCAGCAAAACTGAGTGAAAGTAAACATCCCTCTGTTCTTTGCAGAGAAGAGCAGATTTTGTAGCAGAAGCAAATCTATTAGAATGTTCTACAGGGCTGTAATAGAAAACAACATCAGAGCAAACCAAACATTGTTGAATGTTTTTATTCCTACTAGGGATTCAGCATGATGTTCAATGTCTGGCCACAGTGGTGTGCAATGGCTGATTGAAGGATTCAGTAAATAACCATGTCCCCAGATGGATATATAATGGTTCCTTGGACAAACAATTTTTGAAAAATTGTAGAATTCATCAGCCAACAGTGAAGTATATAGGATATAAACTATTGCTCAGAATTTCCACAGAATATCATCATGGTGGGTATACTTTCCAGCAGTTGAAATATGTCTGTCAAAAAGCGCTATATTTTGCAGATCTCATTTAAAAACACAGACTTTAGGAAATACAAATGGAGCAAAGAGCATTATTTAATAATTGTATCTTTTGCTGAACCATTTTGTGTTGAAAGTAATAAAAACATACAGCTTCTATTTATTAAAATAACAAAGCAATGTTATAAAGCAGCATGTGTACTTGTATGTGATGTGTGACGTAAGGATCATTACAACACAGCTTTTTGGAACAGTGACTATGAGGCTTAAATGTACTTTTTCACTTTGTTGCCATGTGGGCATGATGCTTACTGGTGAACATTCATATGCCAATCTGTGATATGCTTAGGATTGACTTTCAGTTCATATTTTCAGCATAGATAGAACACTTGTTCACAGCTGAGCTCAGTTCTTCCTGGAACAGTGTCTACTCTGATTGATGGGTGTCCATCATATACTATTAATTAAATAGTTTGACTGTTGCAATTAAGAAGACTTGATAAGTAAGGTTATTAAGAACATGAAATGAGTGCATAAGTGAGATTCCTGATACATAGCTACTACTCAATAAATATTCCTTTTTATTCTCCCCTCAAAGAACTGAAAACATCTTTTTCAACTTCAATAAAGAGAGAGAAAAATTTCTACCAACTCTTATTCTTTTTGGATTTTTATTGGATATTTTGTGTATTTACATTTCAAATGTTATCCTCTTTTCCTGTTCACCACTCCCACTCCCTTCACCACCCCACCTCTGCTTCTATGAGGATGCTCCCTCTCACACCCACTCCCACCTCACCCTCCTGGCATTTCCTTACACTGGGGAAACAAGCTTTCACGGGATCAAGGGCTTCTCTTATTGATACCAGATGATGATATCCTCTGCTACATATGCAGCTGGAGCCATGGGTCCCTCCTTGTGTACTCCTTGGTTGGTGGTTTAGTCCCTGGGAGCTCTGGGGGGTCTGGTTGGTTGATATTGTTGTTTTTCCTATGGGGTTGCAAACCTTTTCAGCTCCTTCAGTCCTTTCTCTAACTCCTCAATTGGATTTCCCTGCCCAGTCCAATGGTTAGCTGCAAGCATCCTCACATATATGAGTAAGGCTCTAGTAGAGCTTCTCAGGAGATATCCATGTCAAGCTCATGTCAGCAAGTACTTTTTGGCATTAGCAACTGTTTTTAATAGGTTAAGGAAATGGTTGGGATTGTCTAACCATTTGACCTTGTGACTTCATGATTTGCAAACAAGTTGTGCTGAATTCATAGCTGTCATTGGTGTGGCTCTGAGGGTGTGGGTTGGGCAACCTTTGTTACACATTATATTTACTCAGCACCCATTAAACAAACATGAAGTTCTTACTAAATTCCAGGAACTGAAAGCATGCTAGGACTAAAACTATGAACACTGCATAGTTTTGAGATCACAGACTCCAGAGAAATGCATTCTCTCTCTCTCTCTCTCTCTCTCTCTCTCTCTCTCTCTCTCTCTCTCTCTCTCTCTCTCTCTCTCTCTCTCTCTCTCTCTGCATGGGTATGGTTATTGTAAGTGTGTGTGTGTGTGTGTGTGTGTGTGTGTGTGTGTGTGTTTAGTCATTTGTACAGAAGTCAGAGAAGGATGTTGGGTGTGCACTTCTGTCATTCTGCAAGGTATTTCTTTAAAATGGGCTGTCTCTGGACCTGAACAAGAATGATGGCTCAGCAGTCCTCTTATCCTCTGTATCCAGTCCAATGTTGCTGTATTTATAGGTACATACAACCATACTTGGCTTCTTTTCTGTTGGTGTTAAGGACTTGAGTATTTGAAATCAGATTCTCATGCTTATCTAGCAAGTGATCTTCCCTATTGAGGTATCTACATGGTCTGTCTCTGATTTTAATCAAAACAGCTGGAAGAATCGACATAAAATTATAAGATACTCCTATACAAATGTAATATAAAGAAAGACCTTATTTAGGTAGGTAAAACCTGGCTTGGCTTGAAAGCTGACAGCAGGCTGGGTTTCAACTTCTTGATGGTTATATGTACTGGTTCTGAGAACTGTTATGACAGAGTTATTTCCCATATGCTTGTAGTAGGAAAATTCTTGAGTTTTGCAGAAACTGGCATTTGGCCAAAGATAGATGCAGGAAAGGATATAAGAATTTGTGCAAAAGGAGAAGTAAGAAAGAGCTGTGAGATCAGGGGACTTAGAGATGTTTTAATCGTCAGATAATATATTTGGACTCTTGTTTTCAACAAGGAGATGACAATTCCATTAAATACTATGTTTATACTATTTGTAATTTGATATTTCTTCATCTTTCTAGAAAAATGCAAAATACTATGAGCTATGTGATTTTTAAAATTTTCATCTGTATTAAAAGTTTTGCTTTCAGTTGATGAGAATACACTGTTCTTTAAGGTTATTTGAGGTCATCTAGTGTATTTTTTACATGCCTCGGGCTCAGACAAAGGCCAGTGATCAACAGAGAATAAATGATTCAGTGAAATTGCGCTTATTAAAAAAGATTATTGAACATCTTGCCACTGAATTATGGATCTGTGTTTCCTCTGTAGAACATTAAATCAAACTTTCAGAGCTTTGAGATCTTTGGAGACCATTGGCTCTAATCTCATTTCGAAAATGATTTTATTGTTCTTCTAAAAATGGTACATGTTCATTATAAAAATTCTAGCCATTCAAAATAAAACGTTGAGATCTAAAACTCCCCTAAATCTTGCCATCCTGCAGTGACTGCTAGTAACACAAGGGTAGCCAGATTACTTATATATCATTGTGTACCTAAAGACAAGTAATAAGTAAAAGGAACTCTTTTTATGAAATTTGGATCATACTATACATATTTTAATAAAAATGTAATTTTGCTAGGATTTAGTGGAATATATAAAATAATATAAAGCAGAGACAAGCATTCATTTCCTGCTAGATATATCAGTTTCTAACAGATCCCTTTAAAGTTGAGGAAAAAGTGATGAAAACACTCAAAAGTTGGTGTCCTTATTTTTTTCAAAACTTTTTTCAATTTTAAATATTATTGATTGATTCCCTATTTTGGCAAATGAAAAAATTCCATGTATTTCCCCTTTTTAATGTTATTTCATTTTTAAAATGATGTATTATGTTGTCAGGACTGTAACATTTGCTTTATGTTAAAGGGATCACTTATAGATTGTGTTTGCCAGTTAGTAAAGGCAAAATTATAGAAACTAAACATTTACAGATTTAGTTTTGGTCAAGCCTTAGTGATTGACTTCTTCAGTTGCCAGCACTTGTGGAATAGTGGCACAATGATTTTGTGTCTGAGGCTAGTCAGATCTCCAATGAGCTACACAGAAGACCATGTCATACAAATCAAAGACAAACAAAAGGTATTATTTTTCATGTGAAGCAAGTTCAGAGTTCATAGACAAGGCTCTGTGACTCATTAGACATCCAGATACTCATTGTTTCCTGTTTGACCATCACTAGAATGTGACTTCCATTGTGAAGGTTACTATTACTGTTGAAGTTCCACTTATGTCTGTGGTACAAAGAAGAAGCAAAGATGAAGATGGTAAAAACAAAGCAATTTCAGCAGTTCCAAATGCCTTCTCTGTTGTACTGCTTAGGTTTATTTGAGGGAGATTGAAAATTGCATTTTCCCATTTCCACAATTCTTGTTTTTAGATTTATATTTACATTGATTTAAGACTTTGGAAAATGAATGGATTTCACTAAAGGATCTCTTTAAAATTTTAATTTTTATGACCTCTTTTTTGAGTAAATGTCATTATTAAAGGAATTATTGCCAAAAAGATTTTATTGGAACGATATACCTAAGTTTCTGATTGCATGATGTCTCTTAATTGTAGGGTTTAGGCTGTTTTATGTGTCATCTCAAGTATGGCGTACAGTTTCTTAATTCCTGTTGTTTTTAACTGATAGCTCCCTCCTAGAGTCCTTTTTCCTCTTTTTTCAGTCTGACATGATTGCTTTGTGGTACTAATGTACTTCAGTCATCCTGTGGGTTCTTTTCACTGCAGTCTTAGCTGGATCCACTGGTTATTAGATCTCAGTGACTTCTTTTCCTTGGCTTACGGCTCTATTTTGCTCTATTTAGCTGGAGCCATGACTCCAGTAACTTCCTAATAAATAATGTGTGAGATAGAAACTTTCGGAGGGAAGATGTTTTGATTCTCTTGTCACTTTTTGATTGATTGGTTTGTACTGTAGAATTCTCAGCCAGAAGTCAGTTTTGTTCAGAACTTGAAGGCAGGGCTCAGTTGTCTCTTAGGATCCAGTGTAACTGATGAGGCGTAGTATTGTTGGTACAATGCTTGTGTTGCTATAGGCCATCAGTTTTCTTTTCTTTTTTTTTCAAAAGCTTTCAGCACTTCCCTTTGTTTTTTTTATGTTCTAAAATCCAGGGTGCTGCAGCTTGCTGTGGGGTAATTTTGTACTGGGTACTAAAGGATCTCATCTGATACAGAAACTATTATTCACAAAGTTCCATGAAATTCTCTGATTTTATTTGTTTTGCTAATTTCTTCTCTTTGCCTATAATGTCGGCGCTTACTGTTTGTTCTTTATATTTTTAATGTTTTAAAATGGATTGTCAATTTATTTGCTATTTTGTCCTATTTTCTTTGGAATTTCTTAATTTTATGGTTAACATTGTAACCTTTTGGAAACAAACTTTTAAATTTGCACAAGCTCTTTCTTGTCTTCTGATTGGCTTATAGATATCACATTGTGTTCATAGTTTGGAGCTGCAGTACCTTTTATTAAAATATTTTTGTTAATTTGAAATCTTCATACATAGTGGGGTGCTAACCCCAGAGGGCTCGGACTGCCCCAGAAACAACTCACAGACTGTGTGAAGTTCAAGAAAAAAAACCCCAAAAAAACATTATGCTCAATCCTTACACACCAAGAAAACTTTGACTAATTCCGGGTTACATCCTGTTTTACATGTACTTTTTGCTCATTGTAACTAGTAAGATCTTAATGCAGAGTATCAAACCTTAAAAAAAAAAAAAAAACAAAAATGTATTCATATACATTTATGCAAAAATGCTTACAATTTGTTCTTTTATCTTTGTTTTTTAAAATAAAGTTAAAAAATTTGAACATTGAAATTGATTCATTTTTCTATTCAGAGATAATTTAAATTATCTTTTACAACATTTTGTATTTCACGATTAGATAATTTACAATATTGTGATGTATACCTTTAATGAATATGTTATTTGTTACAGATAGTAGAGAATGCCAACAATATGTATGCATATACACAGAAATTATTGATTCATATAAGACCAAACAGTTTGGTACATTTTTCCTATAATTTCATTTTTACATATATGTGCATAAGCATTTAATTATACATTTTATGAAATTTGGTATCATTCAAAATGGGTAATTTTTGAAAACTTAGGTTATTGTGTTTAAATTTCAGAAAGTATACTTCTCTGATTTAGTGAGAACCAGTGCTTATTTAATTCTTGTGATACTTATATAAGGATAAAAGAATGTATGATGAGGTTTGAGAAGATGAATAAACTGCAGAAAACTAAAAAAAAAAAGAAATCTTCATACAATGATTTCCTAAAAGTCATACTTACCCCATTCATTTCCTTTAACTCCTTTCAGATCCACTCCACCTCCCTACCTTCCCAACTTTGTGTCCCTGACTTTTAAATATAATCCATCTCATCCAGTGTGTGCTGTTTCTGGGTATGGGGCTCTTGAGGTAAACCCCCTCAGGGATCATCAGCTGTCCTTAGCTTCTCTGTTAGTGACAGTGACTCCTGAAGCCCTTCCCACTCTGTGCTAGGATGTTAGCAGTCTTCATCTTGTGCATGGCTTTTGCAGGCAACCCCAGCTGCTCTGAACTCATAAGTGCAGCTAGCTGTTGGTCCTATCATGTTCAGAAAATCATGTTTCACTTCAAGTATTTGCTCTTACAAATTTTCTGTCCTTGATTCTGCTGTGGGTCCCTGAGCCTTTGGGATTTAGGTACAATATGTATTGTTTGTGTCTGGTTCTACAATGCCTATTTTGTTCTTAATAGTAGTGATGTTCTCTTTATTTCTGGTGTTATTACTGCTTCTCTTGGAGCTATTTTCTTTTCTATTGTTTATTTTTATTTGCATGTCAAATGTTATCTTTTTTTCCAGTTGTCTGTCCACAAACCTACCATTCCCTTCCCCTATGAAGATGCTCCCCCACCTGCCCACCTACTTCTGCCTCAGCACCCTATTATTCCCCTATGCTGGGTCATGGAGCCTCCACACGACCAGAGGGCTCCCCTTCCAATGATGGCTAACAAGGCCATCATCTTCTATATGTCCAGCTGGAGCCATGGGTCCCTCCATGAGTACTCTGTGGTTGGTGATTTAGTCCCTGGGATCTCTAGGGGGTCTGGTTGGTTGATATTGTATTTCTTCCTATGAGGTTGCAAACCCCTTCAGCTTCTTGGAGCTATTTTCATGCTTATTATCAAGAAACAATAGTTTTCTATTACTTCTTTTTTTTTTCAAATGTCAGATCATACTTGAATGTCATCTTATATAAGAATATGCAGCTACCTGGGAGACCTGTGCTTATATAAAGCATTTCAACTCTATTTCATTTTTAGGGTAATTTGGCAGAGAGCAGAAGTCAGAAGGTTGGAGACTTTGTTCTAGGACAGTTTAATTTTTCCAGAGGGAAAAAAAAACATTGCCCATCTGGAATAGAAATCTACTTACTAATATTTCTGTGCATAAGAAATTGGATATGAAATGTATTGTTCATTTTTCAACTACTAATTCCTGTATTGTTAATTCTATGGATAACCCCTATTCTTGTTTTAAACATCAGGTAACTGTATTCCCACTTCCCAGCACTATGTCACTGTTTTTTTGCAGATTAAATTTTGAACATAGATGATATAAGCCACTTCTTGGCTGTGGGAGAAAAATTCTCTGTCAATCACAGTAATTCATTCATTTATTAATTCTTTCTCTCCTTCTGTTACCCTCTTTGATTCTATATCTGTCTTTCTTGCTTTTCTCAATTAGTTTAGTTCATGGACATGGAGACTGATTATAGAGATAATGGAGCCCTATGATCATTCCAGCTTTTATTCTGGTCACATAATGGGGAACTGCATGGAAATCTAGTTGATGTCAAATTTTATGAATGTGGAACTTTCGTGTATTAAGTCATTGGAAGTCCAACTTACTCTGATTCATGTAGCATCCTTATAAATTTATTGTATTTTCTGTGTTAGTTCTTTGGACATTTTTACTGAAATCTTATGCAAGCAATGTTTATTTTCTACTTCATTTAGTAGTTTGTTTTTATTTGGATAAGTAAGGTAATAAATAATATCAACCCATTTTTAGTTATAGGAATTGTAAACACCTCCATTCTGAAGCTTGTGATTCTTTTTAAAAGCCTTTATATAATGCAAATACTCTTTCTTTCCTTGAGGAACCATTAATTAACTACATTTACATACTTACAAAGACATGGGACCTCGTGGTGCCTCTCCCCTCCATGACAGAGTCTGCAATTCTATGCTGGTCGTATGTTGATAACCACATGCACTGAGAGTAAAGGTGGGGAATGACCATGCCATGCCTAGAAAAAACATCCGACAACAACTCTACTCTTTCCTTTGTCTGCTACATTCAGTCCGCATACTCTTATACAATTGTCTCTGCTTGACAGGAAGAGATATAAATGCCCTATTTAGGGCTTAGTTTTAAGACACCAGTTATTCTTAGAACTTTAACCAGCTATGCATTTCTGGGATAACTACCATGTACTGCAAAAACAGGCCTGACCAAAGATAACAGCTGTACTGATTTATGGTCTTAATCCAAATATTAAGAAATTTACTTGATAGGAACATCAGTAGCTTACCCACTAGTGCCTATGGCTTCCCCAGCCACAGACTTTGATTAGGTTGACATGATGAGTTATAAATTCCCTTCTGTGGAGCAGGACTCATGTCCAATCAGAATGCAGTTGGACTTAACCATTATTGCATGAGTGGGTACATCTTGTCGGGCCAGTTGAAGTAGCACAGGGTCATAACTGAGTAAGACTATTCATGACAGTTCTCTTCCGGCAGCCTACATACTACTTTCTGGTAATATGGGGGCTAATTCATGAGGGGAGGAAGTTTGTAGTTCAGTTTCAACTTGATTTCTGTATGTCTTGTGAGCAAAGCATGTACTGTATTCAGCAACAAGATTGATATGTCTTGTTCTAGTGGGCAACCAACAGAAATGGCAATGGCCTGCATTGTTTTAAGAGTCTCTAAATCCCTGAAACAACAGCTCAAAAAGATATCCCACACCCAGCACTGGGCTTTTTATTTAATAATCTATGGCTTCTGGAGGTAGCTTTATTTACTTACACGGTACTCTGTTCAAATTCTTTTAATTTGTTAAAATTAGTTTACAAAGCATGAGGTTTGCTTATGACCTATTCCTTAAGCCTTGGTTTGGATCGACCCTCCCCTATTCCTTCTTCCTTCCCATTTCTATCTAGTCATTATCCCTATCCCACTAAACCTGTCCCCCACCAGTATTATGTCTCTTTTCACTTCAATATAACTATTATTCCACCATTTTTCCTGCTTCCACTCTGCCAAAGCCTTCTCTTATAGTCCCATATTCTTGTGTGAATGTTATGGTTCCCCCCCACACACACACTCACACACACACTCACATGCACTCAGATTAGAGGGCAGGATATGATCTGCATATAAGAAAATCCTTTTGTGTCTCAGCAACTTTGATACTGTATTTTCCAGTTCCATCTCCTTTTATGCAGATTTCATAATTTTACTGTTATGGCTAAATAAAACTCCACCGTGTATATGGAGCATGTTTCATTAGTAGATAGACATCTGGGTTGATTCCCTTTCCTTACTATTGCAAATAGAACAACAACAAAAAAGCCCATTTGTTACATAACCAGTTTCCATATATATGCAGCTTTGCTTCTAGGCTCTCTTCTGAAGCCTTGATCCATTTTACAAGATGTCAGTGAGCTATGTACTATCTTAGTGATAAGGTCAGGTCATGACTAAACTCAAAACCAAACTGTTCTCGACCAACATGACCATTTTCTGGAAATAGATAATTCCTAGAAATGAAACATAAGGCAGCACCAGGTGAACCAGAACAGTTGGTCATTGTAATTTTACCCTTTAGACACTATTGTTTTATCTGGAGAATGTCTCTAACAAAGGATGCAGAGCCTGAGACCATGCACTCCAGGAACAAAGGGTGGGGAAGGACAGGAGCTTCTTATGGAAGTTTCACACCATACCATTAGTTCTCAGTTTTGCTCCTTGAAACATATAACCTAAAGGTTTTACTATCTAATGCTCTGTAGGAAAAAAATATCTGTTAACTTATATTGTTTCAAAGTTATATTGCTTTAAAGATAATCGATGAAACTGTCTGTGTGTGTTGATTTACTATCCAGACACATTGCTAAAAATGGTTACTTGTGTCATTTGCTGCACAAATGGTATGTTAGTTAAGTAGATTTTTGCTGATCTGAGAGAGTAAAACTGCAGGAGGAAAGATTGCTTTTGGCTTCCAGTCTTAGATGCTCCAGACCCTGGTTACTATTCTCTATTGGTTTTGGGCCTGCAGTTGGATGGAACATCATAGCAAGGGGGGCACGGTGGAGAAAAACTGTTCAGCTCACAGCAGGAGAGAGTTGGAGACAGACATTGGGGAGACAGGGAGAAAGGAAGGAAGAGGAGGAGGGGGAGAAAGGAAGAGATGAGGGAAGGAGAGAAAAAATGGGAAAAAAGAAGGGGAGGGAGAGAGGGAAGGAGGGAGGGAGGGAGGGAGGGAGGGAGGGAGAGAGAGAGAGAGAGAGAGAGAATGAGAGAGAGAGAGAGAGAGAGAGAGAGAGAGAGAGAGAGAGAGAGAGAATGAGAGAGAGAGAGGGAGAGGGAGAGAGAGAGAGAGAGAGAGAGAGAGAGAGAGAGAGAGAGAGAGAGAATGAGAGAGAGAGAGGGAGAGGGAGAGAGAGAGAGAGAGAGAGAGAGAGAGAGAGAGAGAGAGAGAGAGAGAGAGAGAGAGAGAGAGAGAGAGAGAGATGTTAATCTGCCACCAATACTGTCCACTGTGTTCTGAGCTTTGTTTGGGGGGGTTATAAGAAACAGATTTTTTTTCTTTAAAAATGCAATCCCACATATGTGCCTTTTTCTGTCTGGTTTACTTTTGCTATCATCAGGTTTTCATGACTCACTCACATGGCATGGGAGATATTCATATGTCTTGTGGATAAATTGTACCATGGTTAAGCCATGGTTTGATTACCTGTTCACCAATTGATTGATTTTCAGTTGTTTGTCCCCTTCAGTTGCTGTGGCTAATGCCGCTATGAACATTAGCATGTACATTTTTGTAAGCCTGTACTTTCAGTTCTCCTGGGTATGTGTCTGGGCCTGCAATTGCTGGGTCACATAGTAACTCATAGGCTTTTTGAGCAATTATCAGTGATGGTTCCTGTTATTGTTCAGGATTTCTTTGTTTTTGTTTCCATGGTCTACTTGTCTGGAAGTCAGATATTTCATGTCTTCTCTTCAAGTAGTTTCTTCTTACTTGTAAACTATAGAAATAACAACTTAAAGAAATCCGGTAGATAATTTTGAGACAGTGTCTTGTTAAGGAGATAAGACTGGCCTCAAACTCATGATCAACTAGCTTCTCCTGTTTAAGTCTTCAAAATGCTGAAAGTGCCATCATGCCCCGCATAAAATCTGTTTTCTCTGAATAATGCAAAAAAAAAAAAATCCTATTACCTTTACCATGTTACTTCCTAGTATACTAATTTTACCATCAAGCTTTTCCTAACTGTACTTATTTTAAAACTCTGTGCCTTTTCTATTTGAAACAATCTCCCTCAATTTCTCTGTTTACCAGTGTTTCTCTTGCTCTGAGTGTTCCTTCTGGAATCATGATTTGTTTCTTACAAAGGTATATAAGAAACAAAGATATATATTTTCAGTATCTTTCAGCAAAGGTCTGTGAATAGAAAATGCTCTTCAGTCTTGTTTATCAGAAACTGCCTTTTGTTTGTTCTCATTTCTTAATGATTGTTTAGCCAGGAACAAGCTTCAGGAGTAGCAGTATTTTTTCCTCATCTCTTTGAAGTGATCATTTCATTTCATTTGAGTTTCCATTGTCAATCTAATAGTCATTTCTTTGTAGGACTATTGTGCTTTGTTGTTTTATCTTTGGCATTCTGCATAATGAGTTGCCAAAAAGCCAATGATTGGCACTTAGGATAGAAGAGTTCATTACTTTGAAGCTAAATATAAAACTGCTTCCTGAATATTCAGTCAGTGCAAAAAACACTCAGCTGGTTTGTGGTGATTTGGGAAGTTAATTTAAACTTCACATGGCACTGTGTTAAAGAAAAGACATTTTTATAGCATCTGCAGAACTGATGTATATACTCCATTTCTTCAGCTACAATGCAGTGTCAATAGGGTCAAGTGACTTTTCTTGCAAACACAAGACTGCAGGAGAATAAAAGGAAGATTAAAAAGAAATGAAACACAAAGGGAAAAAAGTGTAGTATTATGTACCAGATCTTACAAAGCAGGGAAGGGATGACTTTAGGAACACTTGCTGTATCATGCAGTAACATTCAGTACATTTTTAATAACAAAAGATATCAGCATGGGATTTCTTTTATTGAAATCAAACCCAGTAGTTTACAAACTGCACAAAGCTTCTTTGAAGGTAAAAGCAAGAACTGTGACAATGTTGTTTTCCTCCCTTGGATTAAGCATAGTTGTTACCTTCCTATAGGTTTCATATCCATAAAAATACATTGTAAAGTAGAAATGGAAGGACAATGACACTTAACTCACAATTGTCAAGTATCTGAGCAAGTGTTATATTCCCTTAAATTGTGACATCATGTTATCACAGGGCTAAGAAGAAAGAAGCTATCTTTAATTCCAGTGAAAATTCAAGATGAACCAAAAGAAAAAGAATATCCAGAATGAAGGAGCTCATTGATGAGCTATTTCACTTTTGGGGTCTCATACTACATTTTCAGAATTTTAAATGAGCCTAGTTTTGGGGGAGAATATCATATTTAAGGGAGTTAGAGATCATTCAAAGTCATCCATGTATTACATGAAAGGGAAAATTTAGGGTCAGAGAACTGAAGTCTTGTGTTTTGTCAGAACAGAGTTGGGACAGAATCTTAACTTTTAGATCAATGTCATTTCTGACAGTTCATTCAAATTAAAACTTACTGTGTTGTTTGACTTTATTGTTCTAAGGTGGTAATTTTAGGGCTGAGGGTATAATTTGATGGTGGGATACTGGCCTAGTATATTGTGGGGAGCACAATCGTCAGCAGGTGGAGATGGTTTAACAAAAAAGCTGGATGAGCAGAAGCCTGTGAGTAGGTGAGCCAGCAAGGAGTGTCTGTCTGTGTTTCCTGCCTCAAGCTAGTATATACAACTTCTTGATTCTGATCCTAGCACCACATGTAAAAAGAAAATGTAGCTGTCTCTTAGGGGGTACTTTATCATAATACCATGAACTGTGTGTCTTAAAATAATAGATTGCCTCTGATTTTGGAAGTTATAAGTCTAAAATCAAGGTGTTAGCATAGCTACACTTTTCACTATGGGGACAACCCTTTCTTCAGTCTTTCTAGACCCTAATAGTCCCTAGTTGGCACTGCAGCACTCCATCTTCTCTTGTCAAATGACACTTTTCTTGAATGTCATTGTTCAAATTGCTTTCTTTCTATAGGGACCCAGACATATTTGAATAGAAAACATGCCAATGGTTTCTCATAACATGAGTATGACTTTAAATAACTTATTTACAAATTAACATACTTTTTGGGGAGAGATATAGTTCAATCCATAGCAATGGCTTTGTTGAAATGTAACTAACACTTATAATAATTCACATATTAAAATGACAGATCTGTCTATGGGTTTTAGTATAGTCACAGTATTATATAAAAAATATAGTTTCAGAATTTTCATTCTTGATAGAACCCCCATACAATTAGTACTTCTTCCCAATTTTCCTTCTTCCCAAAACAACCCTAAGCAACTATGAATCTAGCTTATGCTCTACAAATATGCTTGGCATGGACACTATATATCAAATTGCAAAGCTTCTGTAAGGCAAAAGAGACTGTCATTAGAACAAAATGGCAACTAACAAATCTTTACCAATCCTATTAGAGGACTAATAGCCAATATATAAAAAGAACTCAAAAAGTTTGACTCCAGAGAAGCAATAACCCTATTTAATAACCCTATTAAAAAGGGGGTACAGAGGCATACAAAAAATTCTCAACTGAGGAGTATCTAATGGCTGAGAAGCACCTAAATAAATGTTCACCATCCTTAGCCATCAGGAAAATGCAAATCAAAACAACCCTGAGATTCCACCTCACACCAGTCAGAATGACTAAGATCAAAACCTCAGATGACAGCAGATACTGGCGAGGATGTGGAGAAAGAGGAACACTTCTCTGTTGCGGGACTGTAATTTGGTACAACCACTCTGGAAATCAGTCTGGCAGTTTCTCAGAAAATTGGACATAGTACTATTTGAGGACCTAGCTATACCACTCCTGGGCATATACCCAAAAGATGCTTAACATACAATAAAGACACATGCACCACAATGTTCATAGCAGCCTTATTTATAATAGCCAGAAGCTGGAAAGAACCCAGATGTCCTTCAGCATAGCAATGGATACAAAAATTGTGGTACATTTACACAATGGAGTCCTACTCAGTTATTAACAACAATGACTTTATGAAATTCTTAGGCAAATGGATCGAACTAGAAAACATCATCCCGAGCAAGGAAACCCAGTCACAAAGCAAGGATGTACTCACTGATAAGTGGATATTAGGCAAAATATCCTATTAGGCTCTGAATACCCAAGAAACAATTCACAGACCACATAACACTCAAGAAGTAAGACCAAAATATGGATGCTTCAGTCCTTCTTAGAACAAAATACTTACAGGAAGTAAAGGGTGGGAGGGACTTGGGAGGAAGAGAGGAGGGGTAGAGCAAAAGGGGGCCAGGATCAGGTAATGGAGGAGACAGGGATGATATACAGAGGGTCAGAAAATTAAGTAGAGGTGTGTAGCAATGGGGGACGGAGAACTGTGAGTAGCCACCAGAAAGTCCCAGATACCAGGAAAGCAAGAGCCTACCAGGACTCAAAGGGGATGAAATTAACTGAAATTCCCCACATAGGGGAGGGAGAGCCTGTAGAGACCATATCCAGCATATCCAGAGGTTAGTCAAGGCCTCTTGTTAAGGGATGGGGCCACCCACTCATCTTCAAATTTTTAACCCAACATTACTTTTGTCTTAAGGAAATATGAGGACAAAGTGTGGAGCAGAGACTGCAGGAAAGGCCATCCAGATACTGTCCCACCTGAGGATCCATCCCATATACAAACACCAAACCCAGACACTATTACAGATACCAAGAAGTACTTACTGGCAGGAACCTGATACAGCTGTTTTCTGAGAGACTCTACCAGAGCCTGACCAATACAGATGTGGATGCTTATAATCTGAGTACAGGGACTCCAATGGAGGTGTTAGGGAAAGAATTGAAAGAGCTGAAGGGGATTGCAATCTTATAGGAAGAACAACAATATCAACCAACCAGACCCCCCTACAGTTCCCAGGGACTAAACCACCAACCAATGAGTACACATGGAGAGACCCATGGCCTCAGCTGCATATGTAGCAGAGGATGGCCTTATCTGACATCAATGGAAGGAGAGGCCCTTAGTCCTGTGAAACCGGAGAGTAGAGGAATGCCAGGGTGGTGAGGTGGGAGTGGTTGTGTAGGGGAGCACCCTCATAAAAATAGGGGGAGAGGGGATGGGATAGGGGGTTTGAGGAGGGGAAAATGGGAAGGGAGATATTATTTGAAATGCAAATAAATAAAATATGCAATAAAATATAATCATGCAGTATATAATCCATTTCAATAATTTTTTCACTTAGAAAATTGTTTTGTGTTTAATAAATATTATAGCATATAAAATAAATTTTATTTGCAGAGCTAAATAATATTTAAGTATAAGAACGGTATTGTATTTTGTTCATACACTCATTTGTTAATGGACATTTGAGGCGTTGATTATGAATACTGCTACTAAGATTATTTTTCTGAAAACTTTCACATGAACATATAATTTCATTTCTCTTTTGTGCATAACTAGGAATGAAATTTCTAGGTGTTGTGATATGTATGTATTTAAGCTTTTAAAGAACTTCCATATAATTCTTCATAGTGACTACTGATTACATTACTATTGGGTATGAGTGGGGAGTTTAAATTTCTATACATCATTTGGATATCTGTTATTCTTTATCTTTATTATAGTCCTCATAGTTAGCATGAAGTATTATTACATCCCGATTTTGATTTGCATTTCACTAATAACTAGTGGTGGAGAGCTTATTTTTATGTGCTTTTGGTCATTATCAAATATTTGGGGAAATGTCTTTTCAGGTCATTCAAACATACTTTTAATTGAGATGCTTGATTTTTATAAACAAAATCTGGGTACATCTTTGATCAGATTCATGCTTTGCAAATATTTTCTCCTATTCTATTGATTCTATTTTCATAATTTTTTTATTGAAAAACTATTTTAAAAAACAAAGACAAATGTACATTTTTGCATAGAAGTATATGAATACATTTTTAAGGTTGTAATTAAGTATTTGTGGGTACATATACAATCACATATGTACATATGTAACAATAATATAGGAAAAGAGGGTATTAATTTGTGGGGATAGGAGTGAAACTGGGAGGGGTTGTAGGAAGGAAAGGGGGATGTGATACAGTTCTATTTTAATTAAAATATTATATGCTTTTTTTTCTTGAACTTCACACAGTCTGTGAGTTGTTTCTGGGGTGTTCAGAGTTTTCTGGGGTTAGTATCCCACTATCAGTGACTGCATATAATTTCTGTTCTTTTGTGACTGGGTTATCTCACTCAGGATGATATTCTCTAGATGCATCCATTTTCTTAGAATTTCGTTAAGCCATTGTTTCTGATAGCTGAGTACTCAAATGTACTACAATTTTTGTATCCATTCATCTACTGAAGGACATCTGGGTTCTTTCCAGCTTCTGGCTATTATAAATAGAGCTGCTATGAACATTGTGGTGCATGTATCTTTGTTGTATGTTTGAGTGTCTCTGGGGTAAATGCCCAGAGTGGAATAGCTGAATCTTCAGGTAGTACTATGTCCATTTTTCTAAGGAACTGTCAGACTGATTTCCAGAGTGGTTGTATCAGTTTACAACCCCACCAACAGTGGAGAAGTGTTCCCCTTTCTCCACATCCTCACCAGCATCTGTTGTCATCTGAGTTTTGGATCTTGGCCAATCTGACTGGTGTGAGGTGGAATCTCAGGGTTGTTTTGATTTGCATTTCCCTGATGGCTAAGGATGTTGAGCACTTCCTTAGATGTTTTTCAGCCATTCGATATTCCTTGATTGAGAACTTTTTGTTTAAGTCTATACCCCATTTGGTAATAGGGTTGTTTAATTCTCTGGTGTCTAGCTTTTTGAGTTCTTTGTATACCTTGGATATTAGGCCTCTATCTGATGTGGGGTTGGTAAATATCTTTTCCCATTCTGTTGGCTGCCGTTTCGTTTTCTTGACAGTGTCTTTAGTCTTACAGAAACTTTGCAATCTCATTAAGTCCCATTTGTCAATCTTTGACCTTAGAGCTCGAGCCATTGGTGTTCTGTTCAGGAAATTTTCTCCTGTGCCTATGAGTTCTAAGGTTTTCCCTACTTTCTCATCTAATAGTTTCAGTGTACCTGGTTTAATGTGGAGATCTTTGATCCACTTACACTTGAGCTTTGTACAAAGAGATAAGAAAGGGTCTATTTTCATTCTTTTGCATGCTGAGTGCCAGTTGGACCAGCACCATTTGTTGAATAGGCTGTCTTTTTTCCACTGAATGTTTACGGCTCCTTTGTCAAAATCAGGTGACTATATACGTGAGGGCTCATTTCTGGATCTTCTATTCTATTCCCTTGATCCATGTGCCTATTTCTGTACCAGTACCATGCAGTTTTCAGCACGATTGCCTTGTAATATAGCTTGAGGTCAGGGATAGTGATTCCTGCAGATGTTTACTTGTTGTTGAGTATGGATTTCGCTACTCTAGGTCTTTTGTTATTCTAGATGAAATTGCACATTGCTTTTTACAACTCAATGAAGAACTGGGTTGGAATTTTGATGGGGATTGCATTGAATCTGTAGATTGTTTTTGGTAAGATGGCCATTTTAAAAATGTTGGTCCTTCCAATCCATAAGCATGGGAGATCTTTCCATTTTCTGAAATCTTCTTCGATTTCCTTCTTTAGGGGTTTGAAGTTCTTGTCATACAGGTCCTTCACTTGCTTAGTTAGAGTCACACCAAAGTATTTTTTAAAAAGGTCAAGTTTTTATTGCAAATCTCTGAATGATATGGAACTTATATAAATGAAGGTGGCCTCAAACTTACAGAGATCCACCTCTGATCCTGAGTGCTATAGGCATAGGCGTTTGACACTATTCCTGACCTTACTTGTCTTTTGAATAGCAATAGTTTTAAATTTTGATGAAGATCAAATTTTCTGGATGTTTTTCCTCATATTCTTCTGCAACCCCTCCCCCAATCTAAGTTTGCAAACTGTAGCCTTTCTCTTGCTACTTTTTAGGTTCTTTTATCTTCTATACTTTCCCACCACTTTTCTCACACCCTTTCAATTCCATAACACCAGATAGGAGAGAAAGAAGGATAGAGGGGAAATGGATTAGGGACCTTGAGCCTTTTGGGGCAAGTTTCATCTTCACTGTCAGGATACCTACTTTCTTCTTGTTTCCTTTTTGCATTTGACTATTTAACAAACCTCAACCAACAACTAATCAATAGCCAACCAATTCCCAAAACAACTAACCCTGCTTTTCTAGGCCCTAGTATTTACATACCTTCTGAAAAGCCTCCAGGGTTCCAAAGAGCACACAATTGCAGAAACTACTGCAGCAAGCAAAATCATGCCCTTTCTAGAACATGAGGAAAATCATGGAGTTGCTTTGGACAATCTGAAGCAGCCCCATATCCCACACCTAGGATTTAAATAAAAACATATTCTTATAATATTTCTGTGCTTTAAAAAAACTTCAAACTTCTCACTCAGTGCATGCTTTATCTTTTTGCTTTCTTTGAAGAATGTCATAGTATCATTGTTTTAAATTTGGGAATTGGATCTATATTGAGTTAGTGTTAGTGTGTTGGGCATCAGGTAAAGGTAAAGGTTCAACTGCTTTGTCTCTCCATTAAATAACACTACCACTCTTCTTGAAAATCAGTTGCTTATAGGCACATAGCTTTATCTTTGGGCTCAGGACTCAGCTTTATTGAGCAGTATGTCTGCCCTTTCTTTGATAGCAATCAACTATGCCAGCTGTCATCACCTTTCAGTATAACTTGAAATAAGGAATCACAAGTCAACCTACTATACTCTTTTTTTCTATTTGTGGAACCTTGTAATTCCTTTTGAATTTTAAAATCATTTTTTGTCAGTTTCTACAAAGAAGTTAGATTCTGACAGGGATGATGATAATCCCTAATGCATCAATGTGCAATTCATCTTAAAAACTCCAGGCGTTCTAAGCCCTAAACATGATGTTTTTTCTCCCCACTCACTTAGAATTTTAGGTTATGTCAATAATGGTTGAGGTTTTAGAGTAAAATTTTGCCTTTCTTATGAAATTTACTCATAAGTACTTTGTGTTTTTTTTCTGATGCTATTGCTGATACAATGTGTTTGGGCTCTTTGTTGCAATTATATGAAAATCAGGATAGTTTTACATATGAATATTTTATTCTGCAAATTTAGTGATTTTCTTGATTAGTTCTAACATGTGTTAGGTATATTCTTCAGTGCTTTTAATATTTGAGATTATCCATTTTTTTACCTTTGTATGCCTTTTAAATTACAACATTTTAAAATTTTGATTTTCATTAATATCTCAAGAGCTAAGAAGATAGCCTTGTGGCAATTTTTGGTATTTTAAAATCATTATGTTTAATCTTTGCACACCAAGAAAACTTTGACTAGTTCCATGTTACATTTTGATTTACATATACTTTATGATCATTGTAAATAGTAGGATTTCAATGCATACTTTCAAACCTTTAAAAAAGTCAAGTACTGACAAAAATATATTCATATATTTTTATGTTAAAATGCTTTTAATAATCTGTACATGTATCTCTGTTTTTAAAAAAATAATGTTGTAAGGAAAAAAATTGATTTTAAAAGTCCAAATTATTTATTTATCTTTTTCTGCACTTTTGTCTAAGAATCCTTTGGAAATAAAAATTGTTCTCCTCTTTCTAACCCAGATGCCTTCTTTTCCTTGCTTAGTTGTCTCAGGTAGAGCTGCAGTGTTGAATCATCCTTGTCTCTTCTTTTCTGGAGAGGGAAAGTTTTCTGTCTGTTCCTGGAAGGATGATGTTAACTGCGAACTTTGAAGCTCTCTTTTATTTACTTTGAATGGTTTTCTCCATCTCCCTTCCTACAGATAACCTCTGTGTGCTCGTTGCCCAACTTCACCCAGATTTGCTTACAGAAGTTCAGTGGCCTGACTGACCTGACTTTCCCTTCTTACCACATGTCCTGTTGTGTCTGTACTCACTGATTTTAAACCTAGGTGAATGGCCACTTTCCACAGGAAATTTAGCTTACATACTTCCTTAGGGTAAAACTCTATTTCCTAGATGACTGCATCATTACCTTCTCAGCATACACAGTGGACATCTACATTTCTGGATACACATACTCAACAGAAAGTTATTTTTTACCTACTTATTCCATGCATACTTAAAATTAACATTTTACCTTGGCTTGTACTAGGTCATTTCAGCTCCTAAATATTTTTTGTTATTTCATTTGTATTTGTCTTGGTTCCAATAACTACAGGCTAAGTTTCTTTGGAGGAAGAACTAGGAAGATCATATTCGAATTAATCTCCCACAGAGCTCAACGTATAAAGCTGTACAGAAGCAAAATTACTTAATGATATACAACTGACTTTATCTGAATTTCTTCTTCTAGAAAGATCTTCTCTTCTCTGTGAACTTCTGTGAACATCAGGGACTACCTGGATCCCATAATAGTTCTCAATCAGGCCCCATCTCTTTGCAATCCCCCCAATTATTCCTCTTTTTCTTCATGTATTGGCTGAGTTTCAGGAGGGAGATAATTGGCTCCATCAATTTTTACAGCTTAATGAAACTCTCAGCCATGTTTACCTGCTTTCCTTCCTGGCTAAATGTACCACAAGTCAAGGCAAAGTCATTCCCATAACCCTTGTTTAGAAAATGTATGATTTTTATATTGTCCCCATTAAAGCAATGTAGTTCAGTAGATATAACCTCAACCTGACCTTCTTTAAAAATGAGTGCCTCTCAGTGTGAAATGGTCATTTTCAAGGCCAGGACCATGCTGTGGTTTTGAGGGTTTGTAACAAAAGTCCCAGATTATTGAGCACAGTGCCTAATGTTGCTTTGCTTTCTGTGGCATTTGCTTGTTTTTGGTGCTGTCCTGCAACTAAAATATGGAATCTTCCTGCTCTACTCCACTAACCATAGCAAATGTCACATAAGGTAAATCCTTTGCAAAGCACATGCTGCAGATAACAGACTATAGGTCTTGGTTTTTTCTGCCTTAACAGCTCAAGAGGCATTCTGTATTCTAAGTAGACTTTATTATGCTTTTTGCTGAGCAGAAAGCCTGTTCCAGGAACAGGGAGATAGGTAAGTCAATACATGATTACTGCTTTAGGGGACTTTGTAGTTTTAGCAGGGCACTAAAAGCAATGTACCTCATAGGTAGTATTAAATTATAGCTGATGGATATTTGCTAAAATGAGCCATAGAAACACAGGGTCAGAATGAGTTTTGAAAGAAGATGATATCTCACAGTTGACTTGGAAATATTTTAATGGAAAGAGCAGTGTAAGGGATATTCAGAAAGTAACAGGAGATTAGGAGTGGGGAGTACAGCTTAGCCATTTAAGTGTTTGTCCATACATGTACCAAAACACAGATTTCATCTTCAGAACACTCAGTTTAAAAAGTCAGACATGATCATAATACTCCGGCACTCATAAAACCACAATAGCTTTGGTTGTCCACACAAGGCATGCACAACGTCAAGCCAGTCAACATTCTAGCAAGGAGAAGAAAAACCTCTAACCATAAATAAAAAATGTTGACAACTGATTTTTTGGGGGGGGTATGAAAAGTCAATTTTCTTTAAAGTTATGGTCAATGATAGAATGACGATACTATAGTGTAAGTACCTGAACCCATGGGGGAAATACAAATTGGACTCTGTAGGAAGGTGGAGGTTGATCTGGGAAGAGTTAAGGGGTGAGTGGGACATGAATATAATGAAAATACATTGCAAGAAACTCCCAAAGAATTAATGACATTATTTTAAAAGATAGGTGTGGTGGCACAGGTTTATAAACTCATCCTAGGGAGGCAGAGACAAATGCAGCTCTAGGGTTCACTAGCCACACAACTTGACCTACTCATCAAGATTCAGGCCAATGATCGACCCTGTCTCAAAAATCAAGATATCTAGTTCCTGAGGAATGACACTTATGGTTGACCTCTCTTTCTCCACAGATATGTATGTACACCTGTAAATATATACACACATATGTGAACCTAAAGAAACATGTAAACATATGAACACATACCTCTACACACCTACTTTTTCCCACAGAAAGTAAAGTAGTAAGAAGTTGACAACATGTTTGAATATACATATAAGAAATTGTTTGGAAAGGATATTGTGAAACTAAAATTAATATAGGGTGTGTTACAAATGGGTAGAATTGGCTACCCATAGGTGAAGGTTTGGGAAGTCTCAAGGATCAGTACAGTGCACTATTCATCTACCTATTGTTTTAAGGATCTTGTCCCAATTTAAGAAAGCATTCAGGGATGAGCCTAAGTAAAGAAATGGGAACAAGTTTATTATAGGTCAAAGGTATATACTTACAGAATGAGGTTATGCTTTGCAAGATAGTGTCACACTGAGGTAGTTTTGACAGCTCTCATATCAAAATTGAATGGAAAGTTACTCATCAGTTAAGATGAGAAAAGGGAGAGAGTTCATCTTAAGGATGATGTAGTTTTTCCAGAATAGGAACCACTTTTCTTTCTTCATATGTGTTTTTAGATGTGATATGATTTCAGATGTATTATGAGATCATATATACAATGTGATATGTAAGAATAGGGATATGAAAATGACATTACAAGGAAGGAAAGGGCAGCTATCAGTCATCTTGCTAGCCATGTTGATCCCAGCAGGTTTTAGGTGGTCTTGTTGTAACTTTGCTTTATATTACATTATGTTCACATTGTAGTTTACTTTATGTTTCTTGTATTCATTTATAACCTATCTCAGAACCACAGTTCCAAGTCCTGCATAGTCATGGAAGTGCCAGTGTGACATTGTTTTCTGTCCCACAGCAGAACCATCAGGGTGTACGCCTCCATAAGTGTTGATAGTCGCTGGGCATGAGGCCTGTTTATATAATATATATAAAACTCCATGTTTCTCCTTCAGCAAATAGTCTCCCTGCCAAGGTTATTAGGAAATATTCTCCCTTCGAAGATTATCAGGGAATGTCCTTTCTGCCAATGTTAATGACTCCATGATAATCAGAGACAACCCCATGATAATCAGATGTGTCTATGTTCTTAGCAAAAAAACTGTACACACTGTGACTTTCAGGACAGCCCTTAAAACTGTGTGAAAGGACTCTGAAAACATGAGTTCAAAAATATATAATTTCTCAACTATATAAAATATAAGGATGCAATATGAATTATATGAGGGGCTTCACAGATCTAAAAGAACAGAGGCAACTACACTATGAGCCAGCTTGTCAGAAAGGTACAAAGGCAAGCAAATACAAAGATAGGCAGATTCCTGAGTTCAAGGTCAGGTTGGAATAGAGCAAATTTGGTCCAAGCATGGTCAGAATGGTTTCAGTCTGTGAGAGCTGAGCTTTCTGGAAGAGCTACCTGGAAATCTCCAAAGAAGGCTGTAGATTTACCTATTTTATTTTATGTACACGAGTGTGTTTTGCCTATCTTCATGTTTGTGCCTGTTGCCTGCTGAGTTCTGAAAAGGACATTGGATCCCCTGGAACTAGAATTCAGCATGGTTGTGAGCCATCATGCGGGTGCTGGAAATTAAAGCTGGGTCTTCTGAAAGAAAAAATCTTAACCTCTGAGACATCTCTTTAGCCCTGGGTTTGTTAATTAAAAATCATTTCAAAGAACCAATTTTGTTTCATTTATTATTTTTATTATTGTTTTAACGTATTTAATTTTGGCTATGATCTTTGTTATTTCTTCATACTTACTGCTTTTGGAATTGGTTTGTTTTTATTTTTCCTGTGCCTTATGTTTCATATCATTTATATGAGACCTCTTTGTTTCTTAATGCTAGTTGTTAGAAGTTTTCTTGTAGGAATGTCTTATTTCCCATGTGATTTGTTATATTGTATATTCATTTTTATTAGCTTTTAAGAACATATTTTGTTTCTTTCTTTGTCTTTTCAATGACCCATTAATCATTAAATTGGGGTTTTAATCTCCACGAGTTTTTATATTTTATGCAGTTTCTTTTGCACTTAAGTTTTAGCTTTATTTGTTGTGATCATGTGCAGTCATTGATGATAATAATTTTACTTTTCTAAAGATTTTGCTTTTGTGTCAAAATATGTGATCTATTTTAGATATGGTTCTATGAATGGTTGAGAAGACATCTGTATTCTTTGGTATTTGGATGAAATGTTTCATAAACATTTGTTAAGTTTATTTGACTTATAATGACATTTAATTTCAGTATTTCTTTTTTTCCTTTAAATCTTTTTCATTGGATACTTTATGTTTTTACATTTCAAATGTTATTCTCTTTTCCCCTCTCCCATCATCCTCCCCCTTGCTTCCATGAAGATGCTCCCACTGCCAACCACCCAGTCCCACTTCATCACTCTGGCATTCCCCTATAATGGGAAAACGACCCTTCACTGGACCAAAGACCTTTCCTCCTACTGATGCCAGACAATGCTATTCTCTGCTACATATGCAACTGGAGCCATGGGTCTCTCTATGTGTACTCATTGGTTGGTGTTTTAGTCCATGGGGGTTGTGGTGGGTTGATTGGTATTGTTCTTCCCATGGTTCAGTTCCTTCAGTCCTTTCTTTAACGTCTCCATTGGAGTTCCCATGCTCAGTCTGATGTTTAGCTGCCAGCATCCTCATCTGTATCAGTATGGTTCTGGCAGGGCCTCCAAAGAGACATCCATATCAGGCTCCTGTCAGCAAGTACTTTTTGGCATCCATAATAGTGACTGGGTTTGGTGGCTGTATATGTGATGGATCCCCGGGTGAGGCAGTCTGTGGATGATCTTTTTATCAGTTCCTGCTCCACTCTTTGTCCCTGTATTTCCTCCTGTATTTTTTTTCCCTTCTAAGAAGGACTGAAGCATCCACATTTTGGTCCTCCTTCTTTTTAAGCTTCATATGGTCTGTGATTTTTTTCTTGAGTATTCTGAGATTTTGGGCTAATATCCACGTATCATTGAGTGCATACCATGAGTGTGCTTTTGTGAGTGGGTTACCTTAGTCAGTATGATAGTTTCTAGTTCCATCCATTTGCCTAAGAATTCTATGAAGTCATTATTTTTAATAGCTAAGTAGTACTCCATTGTGTAAATGTACCAGTATTTCTTTATTCATTTTTATCCTGTTGAATTGCCTAGTGGTGAGAGTGGGATATTGAAGTCACTCACTATTACTGTGTTGGGGTTAATCTATGACTTTAGATCTAGTAATATTTACTTTATGCAACTGAATAACCCTGTGCTTTGTGCGTATGTATTTAAAATTATAGTTTCTTCTTAACTGATTGTTTTCTTGATCAGTATGAAGTAATTCTCTATTCCTTATGGCTAGGCTTGGTGTGAGATAGATTTTGTCAGATATTAGACTAACAATGCCAGATACTTTCATATTCCTATTTGTTTGGGATATAATTTTCCATTCTTTCTCTTGAACATGGTACTTATCTTTGATGGTGACATGTACATTATTTTTTTTTTTTTTTTATGGAGCCAACAAAAGGAATGATCTTGATTTCTATTCCAATCTGTTAGTCTGTTTCTTTTGATGTTGGAGTTGAAACCAATAACATTCATAGTGATTATTGAAAGGTATGTATTGATTACTATTATTTTACTGATTTTACAGTGTTTGAGGATTATGTTTTAGTCTACTTTTTTTCTCATCAAGTATCGTAGTATTGTTTATTTTTATCTCCTATAGCCTCTTGAGTGTGTTTATCATTCTCTTCAGGACAAAGTATTTCCATCACTATACTCTGTAAGGTTGGCATGGTTATACCAAATTCCTTTACCCTGCATTATTCATGGAAATGTTTTTTTTCACTTTTAGTTATGACAGACAAATTTGCCATGTATTAGGTTAGGTTGACATTTATCTTTTTAGGGTTTGCTTTTGTGGTTTGGACTGAAAACTCAACAGTTGTTCAGATGAACTTGTCTTTGTATTTTACTTGGCTCTTCTCTTACACCGTTTCCCTGCCACTTTATCTACCTAGTTTTGCTTTGGAATATACTCCAAATATATATATATATACTACAAGGTGGCAGTTGTTCTGACAGTTTTGTTGTTTCCCAAGGGAGCACTCACTGATGGTCCTGGCTGAAGTCACTGGGGACTCATCAATAAGATCCCTATTTGTATTGTTTTTGTTGATTTCTTGGAAGAGGTGTATTTGCCCAGTGTGATGGTTTGTATATACTTAGCCCAGGGAGTGGCACTATTAGGAGGAGAGGCCTTGTTGGAGTAGGTGTGTCACTGTGGGTGTGAGCTTTAAGAACCTTGTCATAGGTGCTGGGAAGCCAGTTTTCTCCTAGCAGCCTTCAGATGAAGATATAGAACTCTTAACTCTTCCTGCACTATGTCTGCCTGAACATCGCTATGCTTCTTCCTTGATGACACTGCACTGAGCCTGTAAGCCAACTCCAATTAAATGTTGTTATATAAGAGTTGTTGTTGGTTTACAACAGTAAAAGCCTAACTAAGACACCCAGTTTGAAGTGAATTGCTGGAGTCCGATAGATTATGTGGTGGCATTGGCCATTGCTCTGATTGTAATTGTAGTGAGAAGTTTGGTTCCCATAGTAGGGTAAGCTTGTTGAGATGTTAATCAAGTGGATCTTATGGACTAGACAGTCTGTTGATGGAGTGATAAAATGTTCCTGTCCTCTTTATCTTCCTAACTATAATAAACCACCTCATTCTAATGTGAATTGTAGACTGCCTCATTTCCTACATTTTAAAAATCATTTTTATTCAATTTTATGTATTTACATTTTAAACGTTATCCCCTTTGCACCCCTCTCCCATCCTCCTCCTTGCTTCCATGAAGATGCTCCCACTCCAATCACCCATTCCCACTTCAGTGTCTTGGCATTTATCTACATTGGGGAAATGAGCTTGGACCAAAGGCCTCTCCTCCCATTGGTGCCAGACAATGCTATCTTCTGTTACATATACGGCTGGAGCTATGGGTTTCTCCATATGTACTCACTGGTTATTGATTTAGTCCCTGGGTATTCTGGGTGGTTTGGTTGGTTCAGACCAATTTCCATCATTAATATTGATGCAAAATACTCAACAAAATCCTTGCAAACCAAATCCAAGAACACATCAGAATGATCATTCACCATGATCAAGTAGGCTTTATACCAGGGATGCAGGGATGGTTCAATATACTAAAATTTATCATTGTCATCCACTATATAAGCAAACTAAAAAATAAAAAAGACAAAACACGTGATCATCTCATTAGATACTGAGAAAGCATTTGACAAATTCAGTATCCCTTCATGATAAAAGTCTTAGAAAGAGTAGGATTTCAAGGGCCATACCTAAATATAGTAAAAGCAATATACACCAAACCAGTAACCAACATCAAAGTAAATGTCGAGAAACTTGAAGCAATCCCACTAACATCAGGGACTAGACAAGGCTGTCCACTCTCCCCCGACCTATTCAACATAGTACTAGATGTCCTAGCCAGGACAATTAGACAAGAAAAGGAGGTCAAAGGTATACAAATTGGAAAGGAAGAAGTCAAAATATCACTATTTGCAGATGATATGATAGTATACTTAAGTGACAATTCCTACATTTTTAAAACTGAGAAAAGTGACTCATGAAGTAGAAATTTCTGGTTTCTTTGGGGGACTCAGTTATGTCATGTATGTTTTGCTGAAACAGAGAGGTGAGAGGATGTCTTGCTGAAGCAGACATGAGAAAGGATGCATCATCATTAAAAACAATATAAATATAACCCCACAGACAGTGTGACAAAGCTTGTGCATTGATTTGCCTTGTTCTGCTTTCCTTGTCTGTGCTGATGATGTTCTTGTATTGGTTTGCCTTGTACCACCTTGCTGATCTTTGCTAGTCATGACTTCATAGAGAATAACTTGCCAAAGAACTTCTAGTGATATTCTGGAGGCTTCTTGCTGCTTCCATGGACTCTTGCTGATTGGCAGAACCTCTTGGTTTCTTCTGAGTCAAACTGCCATTGCTGATTAGTGTTTGGTGTTTCCTGAGTGGAATAGAGTGCTACAGCTACTGATTAGTCTCTGGTGGTTTGGCCTGGACTGCTGATATCCTGACAACAAAGACTGGAATCTTCCAAAAGAGGTTCACAACTTCTGTTTTCTATTAACCTTTCTTTTCTCCTACATCTGGTAGGTGCACTAGAAAGGAGGTTGAAGCACTTAAGAACCTTTATTAAAGTAGGTTTTGAAAGATCTAAGCCTACTAACTCACATGTCACCAAATCGCAGAGACTCTTAGCACCCATCCTGCCTGTCTTCTTGGCAACACACTGCATTGCACACTGTCCCTTCTTGCTCAAGACCCTCCTTTCCTATGTTGTGTATGATGCAACTCTATGGACATTTTACTTCCTGGTCTCCCAGTTCCACTATGTGTTTGATTTCTTTCAGTTCAACTTTGAATAGTGCATGTCTCAGCTTGGGTTGTATACAGTTTTACTTGCCTTCTGTGAAGGTTGGTTTTTAACGTCTAATTGCCACAACGTACAGTCATTTGAGAGAAAAGCAGTGTCTGAAAAATTGTTTATATCTGTTTGCTCTGTGGGAATGTTTGTTAGGGCTTCTTTTAATTATTGACCTAGAATGGCAATGGCCCAAAACCACTGTGAGCATCTTCATCACTAGGCAGGTGATCCTGAGCTATACAAGAAAGATAACTAAGTATGAATCTGTAAACAAAGCTAGGGAGTGATTCACTAAGTGATATTCCATGGATCCTGTTTTCAGGCTTCTTCCTTGAGCACTTAACCTCCTCTGTCCTTGCTCAGTGATGGAATGCTTTCAGAAAGTAGAAACTAAAATAAACACACTTCTCTCCTATGTTGGCATTGGTCAGGGTTTTATCACAGCAACAGAATGAAATTTGATGATGTTATTTTATGGATCTATGCATACCTTCTATAGGATAATTCCAAGGTTATATTTCAGTTCAAAGTTATTGCTGAGTTTATTAATGACTGAAGATCTTCAAGTGGATCCCTTACACCACCACATACTGAAAATTTGCAAAAATCATCTATTTTGTTCCTCTAGCATTCTACTATACTCTTCATGTGAAAATGAATGTCCTGTTTATGTGAAAGTATATGGGATGGCCAAACATCCAGTTTCCTATGCCATATATATTAGATTCATTCATTTTCCACTGCATCATCAATTGCTGGGTCTTATTAACCTTAATTTCTAAATATCTTTCTAATAGCTCATTCTTCTACTTCTCTGTTGCTTTCCTTTTCACCATCATTTCTCTATTCTGTTACTAGGAATAACTTTTTAACTTTTGTTTTGTTTGTTTGTTTGTTTTCTTTACTCGCCTCCAACTAGTTTTATGCTTTGTAGTTCATAGTGGCTTTAAGGAATAAAGGGGAAAAAGATTTTTGATACAGAGTTTCACTATGTAGTTCATACTTGCCTTAAAACCACTATGTAGCCCAGGCTGGATTTGGGCTTGTGAACTTCCTTCCTGTTGCTTTTAAGTTATACAATTATCAGAACACACTATACAACCCAGCCTAAGGAATAAATCTTGAATATGCCTTTCTGCTGCTCAGAAATCTTCAATGATATCCCATTGCTTAGAGATAATTTCTAAATTATTTCTTTTTTTTTAACCCATAAAGTATATTTTATTAACTCTAGGTGACAGCTATCAACATACTACTGGTCAGGAAGGGTGCACCCAGACAACCCTGGCGTGTTTCGGTTGCACATGCACGTACACACGTGTAAACAAACAGGCTGAATGGAAATAGGTGTACATGCTCACAGAGTCACAAATGCAGGTGGAAAAGGCAAAGACCTCAAACCTCTAACCTCATGGCCATACTCATATAGCACCCATGAAAAATGATATTTGGCCAACAATTGTTACATCACAGACTATATGACCTTCTACATTTTGGTTTCCCCCAACAACTGATGGCAGCCATTTTATGCTCCCAGTCATTGACCGCATTGGCCCTTACCCCACCCCAACCTCAATCTTCCCATTTGCTCTGTATTGTCCACCAGGATTTATTTTTCTTATTCATGCCTGATATTCATAACAGCTCTATCATTTTAGCAGAAATCAACTGTAACAACCCCTCTGCTCCAACATACCTGTGTCTTAGTACTTAGGGTCTAAGGTGAAAAAAATGTTGCCAATTTGAGAACAATCTGAGCTACATAATGAATTCTAGGTCAGTTTGGCTAAAGAAGGAGAATGAAACCATATATCAATGAAATTAGTCAATTCCAGAACCCAGTGAAGTCATTTCTTATCAATGTGATTGAACATGATTCATTTTAACTTTGTTTGTGACTGTTTTTCAACATGTTTTCTACTTGACCCAAATAGAAAGTTTATAGTTTGTACCATACCTTCACTTTTTATCACTCACATACTATCAACACTTTTAGATGAAAGGCAATGCCAATGAGATTTTTTTTTTTTTACATAAAACTATGTGAATATATTTTTTAGTCAGTACTTGATTTTTTCAAGGGCTTGACAGTATGCATTGAAAACCTAATAGTTACAATGAGCATAAAGTACATGCAAAACAAAACGCAACATGGAAATAGTCAAAGTCTTCTTGTTTTGTAAATATATATATATATATTTGTTTTCTTTATTTCCTGGACTTCATACAGTCTGTGAGTTGTTTCTGGGGGAGTGCAAGCCTCTGGGGTTAGCATCCCAATATCAGTGACTGCATATTATGTCTGTTCTTTTGTGACTGGGTTATCTCACTCAGGATGATATTCTCTAGATGCAGCCATTTTCTTAGGAATTTGGTTAAGTCATTGTTTCTGGTGGCTGAGTAGTATTCCATTGTGTAAATGTACCACAATTTTTGTATCCATTCATCTTCTGAAGGACATCTGGGTTCCTTCCAGCTTCTGGCTATTATAAATAGAGCCGCTATGAACATTGTGGTGCATATATCTTTGTTGTGAATTAAAGTGTCTCTGGGGTATATGCCCAGAAGTGGAATAGCTGGGTCTTCAGGTAGTACTACATCCAATTTTCTGAGGTATCGCCAGACTGATTTAAAGAGTGGTTGTATTAGTTTGCAGCCCCACCAACAGTGGAGAAGTGTTCCTCTTTCTCTGCAGCCTCGCCAGCATCTGCTGTCATCTGATTTTTGGATCTTGGCCAATCTGACTGGTGTGAGGTGGAATCTCAGGGTTGTTTTGATTTGCATTTCCCTGATGGCTAAGGATGTGGAGCACTTCCTCAGATGTTTCTCGGCCATTCGGTGTTCCTCAACTGAGAACATTTTGTTTAGCTCTGTACCCCATTTTTTAATAGGTTTATTTGATTCTCTGGTGTCTAGCTTTTTGAGTTCCTTGTATACCTTGGATATTAGGCCTCTATCTGATGTGGTGTTGGTAAAGACCTTTTCCCATTCTGTTGGTTGCCATTTTGTTTTCTTGACGATGTCCTTAGCCTTACAGAAACTTTGCAATCTCATTAAGTCCCATTTGTTAATCTTTGACCTTAGAGCTTGAGCCATTGGTGATTTGTTCAGGAAATTTTCTCCTGTGCCTATGTGTTCTAAGGTTTTCCCTACTTTCTCATCTAATAGTTTCAGTGTATCTGGTTTAATGTGGAGATCTTTGATCCACTTACACTTGAGCTTTGTACAAGGAGATAAGAAAGGGTCTATTTTCATTCATTCTTTTGCATGCTGAGTGCCAGTTGGACCAGCACCATTTGTTGAATAGGCTGTCCTTTTTCCATTGAATGTTTACTGCTCCTTTGTCAAAAATCAGGTGACCATATACATGAGGGCTCATTTCTGGATCTTCTATTCTATTCCATTGATCCACATGCCTATTTCTGTACCAGCACCATGCAGTTTTCAGCACAATTGCCTTGTAATATAGCTTGAGGTCAGGGATAGTGATTCCCACAGATGTTTTTTTGTTATTGAGGATGGATTTCGCAATTCTAGGTCTTTTGTTATTCCATATGAAATTGCACACTGATCTTTCCAATTCCATGAAGAACTGGATTGGAATTTTGATGGGGATTGCATTAAATCTGTAGATTGCTTTTGGAAGGATGGCCATTTTTAAGATGTTGATCCTTCCAATCCATGAGCAAGGGAGATCTTTCCATTTTCTGAGATCTTTTTCGATTTCTTTCTTTAGAGGTTTGAAGTTCTTGTCATACAGGTCCTTCACTTGCTTAGTTAGAGTCACACCAAGGTATTTCATAGTTTTTGTGATGATTGTGAAGGGTACCTTTTCCCTAATTTCTTTCTCCACATGTTTGTCCTTTGAGTATAGGAAGGCTACTGATTTGTTCGAGTTAATTTTGTATCCAGCCACTTTGCTGAACTTGTTTATCAGCTGTAGGAGTTCTCTGGTGGAATTTTTGGGGTCACTCAAGTACACTATCATGTCATCGGCAAAGAGTGATGTTTTTATCTCTTCCTTTCCGATTTGTATCCCCTTGATCTCCTTTTGCTGTCTAATTGCTCCAGCCAGGACTTCCAGTACTATGTTGAATAGGTAGGGGGACAGTGGGCAACCTTGTCGAGTCCCTGATTCTAGTGGGATTGCTTCAAGTTTCTCGCCATTAACTTTGATGTTGGCTGTTGGTTTGCTGTATATAGCTTTTATTATGTTTAGGTATGGACCTTGGATTCCTGTTCTTTCCAGGACTTTTAACATGAAGGGGTGTTGGATTTTGTCAAATGCTTTCTCAGCATCTAGTGAGATGACCATGTGTTTTTGATCTTTGAGTTTGTTTATATGTTGGATTACATTGATGGATTTCCTTATGTTAAACCATCCCTGCATCCCATGGATGAAGCCTACGTGGTCATGATGAATGATCATTTTAATGTGTTCTTGGATTTGGTTTGCAAGGATTTTGCTGAGTATTTTTGCATCAATGTTCATAAGTGAGATTGGTCTGAAGTTCTCTTTCCTTGTAGGGTCTTTGTGTGGTTTAGGTACGAGGGTTATTGTAGCCTCACGAAATGAGTTGGGTAGTATTCCATCTGATTCTATCTTTTGGAATAATTTGGAGAGTATTGGTGTTATATCCGCAATAAATGTCTGATAGAATTCTGCACTGAACCTGTCTGGACCTGGGCTTTTTTTGGTTGGGAGACTTTTGATGACTTCTTCTATTTCTTTAGGTGTTATAGGGTTATTTAGATGGTTTACTTGGTCCTGGTTTAACTTTGGGACCTTGTATCTTTCTAGGAATTCATCCATTTCCTCCAGATTTTCCAATTTTGTGGAGTATAAATTTTATGTAGTTGGATCTGATGATTTCTTGAATTTCCTCAGTTTCAGTTATTATGTCCCCACTTTCCTTTCTGATGTTGTTAATTTGTATACTCTCTCTTTGCCCTCTAGTTAGTCTTGCTAGGGGTTTATCAATCTTGTTGATTTTCTCAAAAAACCAACTTTTGGTTTTGTTGATTTTTTCAATGGTTCTCTTTGATTCTATTTGGTCTATTTCTGCCCTAATTTTGATTATTTCTTGCCGTCTACTCTTTTTGGGTATATCTGCTTCCTTCTCTTCTAGGGCTTTTAGCTGTGCTGTCAGGTTGCTTATGTAAGCTCTCTCCAGTTTCTTTTTGGAAGCACTTAGGGCTATGAGTTTTCCTCTCAGTACTGCTTTCATTGCATCCCATAGGTTTGGGTATGTTGTGTTATCGTTTTCGTTGAATTCTAGAAAATCCTTAATTTCTTTTTTCATTTCTTCTTTGACCCCGCTATCGTTTAACAGACCGTTGTTTAGTTTCCATGTGTATGTGGGCTTTTTGTTGTCTTTGTTGTTGTTAAAGACCAGCCGTAGACCATGGTGATCTGAGAGGATGCATGGGAGTATTTCAATCTTCTTATATCGATTGAGGCTCGCTCTGTGTCCAATTATGTGGTCAATTTTCGAGAAGGTGCCATGGGGTGGTAAGAAGAAGGTGTATTCTTTTACTTTAGGATAATATGTTCTGTATATATCTATTAATTCTAGTTGGTTCAAAGTCTCTGCTAGTTTTGCAGTGTCCTTGTTCAGTTTCCGTTTCCCTGATCTGTCCATTGGTGAGAGTGGGGTATTAAAGTCTCCCACTATTATTGTGTGGGATGAAATGTATTTTTTGAGCTTTAGTAGGATTTCTTTTATGAATGTGGGTGTTTTTTATTTGGAGCATATATGTTAAGGATTGAGAGTTTCTCCTGACAGATTTCCCCGATAATGAGTAAAAAGTGTCCTTCCTTATCTTTTTTGATAACTTTTGGTTGGAAATTTACTTTGTTCGATATTAGAATAGACACTCCAGCTTGCTTCTTGGAGCTGTTTGCTTGGAAGTTTTTTTCCCACCCTTTTACTCTGAGATAGTGTCTGTCTTTGTCTCTGAGATTAATTTCCTGTATGCAGCAAAAGGCTGGATTTTGTTTATGTATCCAGTCTGATAGCCTATGTCTCTTTATTGGGGAGTTGAGTTCGTTTATGATAATAGATATCAAGGAATAGTTGTTTCTGTTTCCTGCCATTATTGCTTTTGTGGGTTGAGTTGTGTCTGTGTCTTTTTCTTCTTTTAGTTTTCTTGTTTCGAAGTTTTCTTGTTCTTACTAGGCTATATTTTCCCTCATTGTATTGGGTTTTCCACCTATAATTCGTTGTAGTGCTGGGTTTGTGGTCAGATATTGTGTAAATTTTGATTTGTCTTGAAATATCTTCATCTCTCCATCGATGGTGATTGATAGTTTTGCTGGGTATAGCAGCTTGGGCTGGCACTTGTGTTCTCGTAGGGTGTGCATGATGTCTGTCCAGGCTCTTCTAGCTTTCATAGTCTCTGTTGAGAAATCGGGTGTGAGTCTGATTGGTCTGCCTTTATATGTTACTTGACCTTTTTCCCTTACTGCTTTTAGTATTCTTTCTTTGCTTTGGGCACTTGGTGTTCTGACTATTATGTGTCTGGAGGAATTTCTTTTCTGGTCCAACCTATTTGGAGTTCTGAAGGCTTCTTTTATGCTTGTGGTCATCTCATTCTGAAGGGTAGGGAAGTTTTCTTCTACAATTTTGTTGAAGATATTTACTGTGCCTCTTAGTTGATACTCTTCTCCCTCTTCTATTCCTATTATCCTTAGGTTCGGTCTTTTCATTGTGTCCTGGATTTCCTGGACATTTTGGGTTAGGATCTTTTTGTTTTTTGCATCTTCTCTGGCTGTTTTGTCTATGTTTACAATGTTGTCTTCTGCCCCCGAGATTCTCTCTTCCATCTCTTGTAATCTATTGGAAATGCTTGCTTCTGTGATTCCTGATTTCTTTTTTAGGTGTTCTACCTCTAGGGTTATCTCTTTTTGTGGTTTCTTTATTGTGTCAATTTCCATTTTAAATTCCCTCTTCCATTCCTTCATCTCTTTGATTCTGTTTTCCTCTAGTTCTTTGAGTTCTTTGAGTGTTTTTCTTGTTTCCTCTTTAAAAGCTTCTGAATCTTTTTGCTTTTCCTCCCGTTCTTGTTTAAGTATCTCTATCAGCATCTTGAGGTATGATTTCAGGTCTGTGTCTTCCTTTTCTGGGGTGTTTGGAATTCCGATGTTTGCTGTTATGGGAGAGCTGGGTTCTGGTGTTGCCAGGTTGTCTTGGTTTTTTTGGGATATACTCTTTCACTTTCCTCTTGCCATTTTGTTGTCATTGATATGTTCTTGGCTTTCCCTTGCATCTGGTCTGTGTTACTGGATCTCCACTGGTGCAGGTGGCAGATGGGTCGAGCCCTGTTCTATGCCTCAGAGTCGTCGGTGGAAACAGAAGTTCCAAAGTTCTATTCCTGGTCGCTGGATCAAACAGGTCGGGGCAGGGCAAGGCAGGGGGTACACTTTCCGTGTGCACTCCGCAGAGATTTCTCTGCTCCCTGGCAGCCCAGGTCTCCCACCCACCAATTGCTCAGCCTCTACGAGCCGCTGTTCTGGGTGGCAGATGGGCCAGGCTCTGCTCTGTGTCCTGAAGTCGCCTCCGGGAGGAAATAGAAGTTCCTAAGTTCTGTTCCAGGTCACTGGATCGGGCAGGACAGGGCAGGTCAAGGCAGGGTGTGCACTTTCTGTGTGCACTCAGCAGAGATCCCTCCGCTCCCCAGCAGCGTAGGTCCCCCACTCACCAGTTGTTCAGCCTTTAGGAGCTGCTGTTCCGGGTGGCAGATGTGCCAGGCTCTGCTCTGCGTCCGGTTGCTCAGCCTCTACGAGCCGCCGTTCCGGGTGGCAGATGAGCCAGGCTCCGCTCTGCGTCCTGAAGTCGCCTCCGGGTGGAAACAGAAGTTCCTAAGTTCTGTTCCAGGTCACAGTTGTTCAGCCTTTACGAGCTGCCATTCCGGGTGGCAGATGGGCCAGGCTCCGCTCTCCCTCTAAATTAATTCTTAACCTGTCTCAGAAAGCACTCACTCAATCTTATTTTCCTAAATCACTCACTCTCTCTCTCTCTCTCTCTCTCTCTCTCTCTCTCTCTCTCTCTCTCTCTCTCTCTCTCTCCCCCCTTACACAGCCATTCCAACTATAATCAAATTGGTTCAATCCCATTGGTTGCAATGGTTGCAGTCTGCTGACTCATCTTCTGGTCTGCAAGGACACTTTATTGCCTCTGGGAAGATTTCCTAACTCTATTCCCTCTCCTAAATAAAGAATAAGTACCCCTCCATTGCATTTTCTGCAGCCCCTTGAGAGACTTTTTAATGCAGAATGCAGCACATATTATTTTCATTGCTGCTGTAATTGTTTCTAATATTAGCCATCTTGAGGTCAATCTTGAGTATACCTGTACCTTCACTGTGTAAGATGCTACCTGAAATACAGTATATATATTGAGAACACCTGAAATTTACTTTAAGTAATTTTGAATTATCAAAGGTAGTATTATCATCTATAGTTAAAATATTTTTCATTAGATTTTACTGAAACATTCTTTGTTTATTTGCATCTTTGTGATTTGGAACAATATTTCTCCATTTTCTTGCTCCTAGTCTCTGATAATAACAGTTTTGTTATGGTTTTCTGAGTTTGATTATTTGAGAGTCTACATCAAGTTTTATGATACCACGTTTGTCTTTCTGTGCCTAGCTTATGTCACTTAATCCCATGCCCTCCAGCTTCATCTGTGTTGTCACAAATGGCATGATGTCAATTAAGGAATTAAGTAGTAATATTCCATTTTTTCTAAAGACCATATTTACTTTATACATTTATCCACTGATGGACACTTGGATTGCTTTAACGTTTTGATTGTGATGTGATGTTCTAAGTCATGTGGTAACTCTGTTTGGGTTCTCTAACTATTGGCCGCAGGTTGGGCTGCTAGATTATGTAGAATTGTTGCTGCTCATGATTGATGGGACAAGAAGTTACACTCTTAAGAAATATTCAATGGCAGGTATCTTCCTGACTGGGTGGGGCCTTGACGCAGGCCCCCGAGTATGAAAACAACTATTGTTTGGACTCCTGTTATGTCTAATGCCCATGGTCTGATAAAAATACTCAGTGGCAGTGCCTCTCTATTTTAGTAAATCCTTAGAATATGCTCTGAGATATAGAAGAGTTTCTGTTTGGATTCCTAGGTCTTGTGACACTATCGTGTATTTTGAAGAAATCAATAGATATGGGTGTTTTTCTGCCAGAATGAACCCTTATGTTTAATACTGAACTGATGGTTGTATGCTAAAGGTTTCCATTCATTTTAAATTTCTCAGAGGCTTACTAAAACTGGCTTCCTTTCTTGCAGGTAGGCTTTGCCAGTGACTGGGTTGTCTGATCAGGTGCTACTATGGGTTGTCGTATCAAATTTTGGCCATAAAAGTACTACCAGTGTCTGGTGTACTATTTGTTGGGATCTCTACAGCTTTAGTACTAGTTAACTCCAGGCAATCTGGCCTTCCCATCTCGAACCCTCAATGTTTCTGACCAGGCAAGGTTGTTATGGTCATTCTAGAAAGTTTCCTGGACTTCTAGGGAGGTTCAGAGTCCAATCTTGGTTTTCTTTTACAATGAAATCTGGTCAATGTTTTTGGACACTCTGATAACTAGCTCAAAGGGGAAAGATGACACAGCCAAAGTCAAACTAAGATCATTTTTTCTTAACTGTTCTAATCTTGGTTTTATTCAGTCTTTTGGTTCATGTGATTCTATCAGTTTTGTTCTCAACTTTGGGGGTTTTCACAAAAGTGTTCTTGGTTGTGACTAGTTACTAATTCAACTTTCTGAGTGTAGAAATGGAAACTGTGATCTCTTACCTTGCCTTACATTATTGCAGCAGGCTCTTAAAAAGATACCTGCTGAACACACAAATGAATCAGTCAAACCATGTGTGAAGCTTACATTACTTTCCAGATGGCCTAAGAAAATGTGACAAAGGTAAATTTGCTACAGTTTTCCAATTTTACTGTTTTTATTTGGCAACCTTCTTAAAAAGAAGACCTTGGAAGATCTTTGAGTTCTTAGAAAATTGTTTGCAAATGCTGTGGGCATTCTTCCATGTGATGATTAGATATTTTGTCAAGATTATTGTGGCTGAAAATCTCGCCAACTATTCTGTAGGGAAGGCTTTTCTTTTGGCTTGCAATTATGGTTACCTAACTTCTGCAAAGATCCACTGGGGAAATTAAAGAAAAAAAAAAAAACAAAAGAAGAGGGATGTTAGGAGAGGGAGCACCTTTATGGAGGCAATGGGACGGGGAAGGGGTATGGGATTGGGGAAAAGGGATAACATCTGAAATATAAATGCAGAGAATATCCAATAAAAAAGGAAAAAATTAAAAACATACGAATGACAAAAATTTAAAACATATGGAGATGTAGACTTTCTTCTTTCTCAGCTGTTTATCACTTATGAACATCAGAGTATTTTTGCTGAGGGAGACTATTTTGTTGGTGATATGGTTGTGTTGGCAGAAGACTAGACACGGGAAAGCACAAAAGAGAAGTGAGAGACTATCGAAGGACAGTGTGGCGAATTAACACTCTAACCCCATGAACTCCCTAAATTGCATGATTTTCATTTTAAATAAGTAGATGGAGCCAATTTCAAGACCTGGAGCAAGAACTCTGCCATTTTAATTGCCAGGCAGGTTAGGAGAGTTAGAGGGCAGCATTATGGCCATAGCTCTGTGACCTTAGTCTTAACTCTTAGATAACAGCAGCTGGCTGAAACAAGATCATAGATCTTGTGGTTGACAGAGAAGGGGGCCTGCCTCTAGCACCTTTAGGAGAGAAGAATGAATATCCTAACATGTTTCAGATGCCATATCTTCAAAGTTCCTACTTAATGCCCAGGGTAGTCTGCTCCCCTTCAAAATAATCAACCTGTAGTAAAGCAGCATGTAAGTATTTTGTGATGTCAGCAGCAAAGAGCTGCTTCTCTCTATTTCCAAGAGGGTTTGTAAGTAGAGTAACATAAAAAGAGCCCAGAAGGGGAGAATATGCATCACGTGACAACCAGAGAAGTAGCAGATTGCTAAAGCAAATTATCCATGGGAAGGAAAATGGTGTAAGTAGGTGTGGCTTGTATAAACATCCTGAGTCTTCCTCTTAGCCTAGCACACTATTATTTATAGACCCAGTTTCTGGTCTCTACTTATGCTATCTCTCCTTACAAGTTTCTTACACTTTCAATGATTAGTTCCATAGAATAATAGGATATGGAAACACTAGATCAAACTTCCATTGCCATTCAAATATCCCAATTATATTTTAAGTGATTGCATTGAGTTCCTTAGACTTTTATTAGAAAATATCTCCAATTAAGTGCTTTGAACAAGAGACATTTATTGTCTCTGTTCTAGAACAGGAAAGTGTGAAATAAAGGCATAGACAGGGATATATTCATTCTGAAGATACTTGGGAAGGATCTTAACCAGGATTGTCTCTTTGCTTCTGGTAATTCCTGAACAAGTTTCTATCACAGCTTCCATATGCACTTGAGAGTCTTCCTGTTCATGTCTATCCCTTTACATGTTGTTTAATTTTTCTATATTTCTTAGTCAGATTGTAACTGGACCCAACTCCACTCTGGTGTGACTTCTTCTTCACCAATGATACATATAACAAATTAGTTTATGGATTATGTCACATTTAGAGATACTGGAATAAGAACTTTGTGTAATGATTATTGATTGCAGATCATTTCATCACCTCTAAATGAAACTCAGTTTCAAGGTCTTTCCTCCCCATCAGTACTTTCAGTGAAAAAAATATGGACAGCTTCTTCTGAAATGTGGATATATTTTCAGGGATACTAAGTCATCATAATTTTATGCCCATTTTCATGGAGCTGGTCAGAATGTGTTTCCAGGTAATTGTTATGATATTAGTTTTATGGTGTATTTTCAGACATTTTATCAGTTGCTTATAAACACTGGTTTCATGAAACTTTTGAAGCATGTGTCAATAAATGTGATACTATTTCAGGGAGTTGGATCAATCTGAATATTATTAAAATTTCTTTTATTGTTTTTGGTCTAGTAAAGATCCCATGTTTACTCTTGAATAAAGTTTGGTAATTCTCACTTTCCTTTAATGTAACACTTTCTAGTTTTCCAAATTGATTGGTATCATTTTGGCTCTGGTGTTCTCTTATATTTAGAGGCTCTTCTTGGATTAATAAATGAAATCATGTTCCATTCGTGCACTTGATAGCACTTATTTTGCCTTCTCCCTTTTAAAAGTGGTCATACTTGCCAATGTTTGGTTTAAATGATTTGAGAATGCTAACCTTTTAATTATCATTTTTGAGACATGCTTAATTTTTTCCATAATTAATTTTTTATTCCCATTACATCCTAATCACAGTTCCCTCCCAGTTCTGCCCTTAAAAAATCCCTCCCCCCCATTGCCCCATTCCTTTCTCTTCAGAGAAAGGGAAGTCCCCCTGGAGTATTACCCCACCCTGGGACATCTAGCCCCAGCAGGACTAGGCACATCCTCTTCCACTGAGGCCCAACCAGGCAGTTCAGGTAGGGGAAGGGCAGGCAACAGAGTCAGGGACAAAATTTGCTTATTATTTTTAAGTTAATTTTTCCTACAATATATTTTGAGAATGTTTTTCCTTCCCTCAACTTCCCCAGAGTTTTCTAACCTTTCTAGTTACACACATTCAGTCCTTTCTCTAACTCCTCTATTAGGTCTTTGTGCTCAGTCTGATGGTTAGCCGCAAGCATCCTCATCCGTATCAGTATGGCTCTGGCAGAGCCTCTCATGAGACATCTATATTAGGCTCCTGTCAGCAAGCAGTTCTTGGTATCAGCAATAGTGACTGGGTTTATTAAATAGACTTTGTATTAAATGATTTTACTCAACTCCAGGCTAACGTAAGTACTCTGGGTATGTTCAATGTAGGCTAAACTAAGCTAGCATTTTTTGGTAGGCTAAGAATATAAAATAATTTTAGACCTATTTTTAATCTTTGAGTTTTTTGAGCCACAATATTATTATAAATTGAGGAATACTTACAGTCTTAATTTTTGGTTATCTGATATCTCAGTTTCTCAAAGGAAATTAATTTTTTTACATTGGGATTGCTACTTATAGAAACTACCACTCTGATTGTGTCTGCTTGTACATTTCAAGTTCACAACTACAGATAGGCTCCTAACTATCATCATCTTCTTACTGAGGTATTTACTTTAGACTAGAAAGATGTTTTTGTCTCAGAGTTATTCTTGTCTTTGAACATATATTTTGTTTTTACAAAGTTACAAAGTAGCTTTCCTCTCTTATTTTGTTATACCAACAGAAATGGATGAAACAAGGTTTGTTTAACCTATCATGCCTGGCATTTCACAGATCCTTTCAGCTAAAAATAAATATCGCACTCACACTCTGGGAACTTTGTGCTCACTGGTTTGCTAGTTATTGCTTCCTCGCCATATTGTCTGCTTTCCTTTCGAGCTACTTTCTAGACTGTTGCCTACTCTTTTGAGTTGGTCACCATGTCATTGTACTTTTGTACTCCTGTATTATTAGATCTTTGAATCTTCCTGAATAAAATGTTCTCTTCCATCTTTCTGGCTAGTCTGTGTTTTATCTTAGAATCCTGCACACCGATATGCAGTACTGACCTGGATGTGTACCTACTATTTGTGGCTACTCCCTGGTCATGTCAAGAAGGTATAGGGGAGAGATGTACAAGGCATATTTAATTTTACATAAAATACATCACACTAATTCCTGAGTTGTTCTTTTTTCTATTTCCTAAGGGTGTGGGGCACTCTTTGTCCAATTTTTAACTAACCAGCAGAGTTTTACCTTGTATGACTAGGGCTGTAATTTCTCTCATCAGTACCCACAGATGCTTTTACATCACAGTGGATTTGCTGCTGGATGGGGAGACTACAGCATGTATTAGGCCTTCCTTCTTGAAACCAGTGATCCTGAATCATTGTATCTCAGCCTATTTTATTTCCTGACATGATCATTAGTTGTTACTTCAAATCATCCCGTGCAGCTGGACTCTAGAGATGAGAAGAACCCCATGAAATGTAATAGAAAGTGGCATCTGGAACATGGAGAAGAAATACATTTGAGGCCTGAGACAACAGAAAGTACACTAGAATGAGACATGGAGCCTTTATTGCCACTTAATAGTTGTGACCTTAGATTAGTTTTTGCTACAATAGGCTTCCGTCTTCTCCCTTTGCAAAATGTACGTTTCTCTATTTTCTTGACACAAACGAGAGAACTTCTAATTTGACACCCATCTATATTTTAAAATCTATATGTACAACTAGTATAGGTTTTGTTTAATTGATACTTAAAGTCAATAGGTTCTGAGTGAGTACAAGGGTTCTATCACTTGTTTCTCAGAACTTTGGCTAACTTCTATAAGTTTGTCACGTGACATTCTCAGTTTAGTGTTTAGCATATAAGTAACTGTTCAGTGAGTGTTCACAGGTCTGGGACTAAATGGATCCCGGGGATTAAGAGGAGACAGGCTTTGGTCACCTTTGATTTAATGACAAAAAAATAACAATTTGTGGATGCTAGGACAAATTCATGGAAATTTTCTTTTCTTAATTGGAGAGCAGACTTCAGTGCCATGACAATAATGAAATCAGCTTAGTTTTCCATGAAGGCAATGTGATGTTTTTTTCTTTTTTTTTTTTTAAACTAGAGTTTATACTTTTTACCAGAAGCATGATTATCAAGCATAGGAAATGTATTAATCACTTTCTGGACACGTGGCCAGTCAATATCTGCCACCTTTACTCTGTTCTCCGGATTCATTATTTAATTTTTATTTTTGGTTCAGAAAAATTAACTTTATGGTAACAACAATAATTATCATTGTTATCTTTGTTTTGGTTTTCAGAGTCTCTGCTTCCCTTTTCCCACATTTCCCCAGGCTGTTCTTGTACCTTCTACTCTTCCAGTGCCCTCCTCCCCCTTTTGTGTTTTATGTGTTCGATTGTCCCCTTCCTCAATGCCATTTTCCTTGCCTGTGGCCTCCTTTTGTCTTATAGTTAAAACTCTGGAGGCAGTTTTCAAAGGGAAGCAGGCACAATGTGTTTACCTTCTTTTCAAGAATTTACTTATAACGTTGGGAGGGGGGGTGTACAAGGCTCCAGCTCAGGGCATTTGTATTGAGGATTTATCTGCATGGCATAAAGCCTGCAGTGTCAGGAATGATTGCTTTGCTTTCTGCTTTGTGTGATTCCAATCAATAATTACACCTATTGATCAAAGGCATACATGTAAAACATTAATTTACATTGAGCACCTTAACTTCATAAAATAGAACTACTGAATTGGCTGAAATTGATTTCCCGTTTGTTTTCAAAAGAAAAAGTCTCCCTGCTGTGGGTACCCGCAGTGTGATTCAGAGCTCAAGGGTGGCTAATTATCAAGCACTATTACAGATCAGAAAGCCTTGTAGCCATTATTAGGGTAAAATTTGGAAACCAAATAAAAGCTATTCATGTGCCCCCTTTGAAATTCATCTGCAGCAGTGGGTGTTGTTGACCTTGGAAGGAATTCAACATGAGATATAGTGCCATTGTCATTGAAGGTAACTTTCTCAGGGTGAGAATGTCCCCCCCCTTCCAACTGTTGTTACTATGCCAGATACTAGTGTTTCCTATGTGAAAATGCGTGAATAAACAGCACTAGGCTGGATTCCCTGGTAGCATTCTACCAAAAGACTAAAAGACTATAGTTGCCTGTGAAGGCTAGCACTTCTCAACTTATCATAAACTAATTTTCTAGTCCAATTCTTGCAATTTTAAACACATATTATTTTAAGACTACACCTCAATTCACTTCTAATAGCAAACATTTTGTATTTTCTCCATTTTCTATTGGTCTCTTTCATTCCTAGACCTAATTCGAATAAAAACCGTGTATTTATCCATTCTTTGCCTTATTGACAATACACTTTCTCCATTGGAACATTCCTCTGGTACAAATTTTTACCATGAAAGTTGAGTATGTTAAAACGAAGGAAATGGGCTCACTGGAAGGAAAAAGAGCCTTGGAATAGAGCACCGGGTTCGTTAAAATTGGGGTATTTTCAAAATTAAAATTATGGTAATAAAATGAATTATTCTGAGTTAGTAGATAACAAATGTAAAGGAAGCTCAGGAAGACTTCTGATGAGAATGATTAAAAGATTTAAAGATAGTATCTGATCCAAAGAAAAGAATGAGGAAAACAGAAAATGTTGAATTTATTATCATACTTTCCCAGGAGCTGAAAATAAACTGTGCTTTTGCTGGTTCCACCAATGCCATGAAGTTGTTTCCGATCTCCATTTGCCAGAGACTTAGGGGTCCATGAGTAAGTTTCTGGAACTTCTGGGCATAGGTAGAGAAGGTATAGTTTGTCTGACAAGAGACAGTATCTTTGTTTCAAGCAATAACCTCATGTCATAACTGTTGTAAAAAGAAGACTCAATATCAATGCAGAGTTCATTAGAATGATGCCATTCTTGGTACAAGATCTCTCTAACTAGCAACCAAAGCTATTTTTTATTCAATCTTTTTGTCTCAAAGTATATCTATGATTGAGTGACTGTACCAAGTCTCCCTAATTGTTTACTTCTACTGATGATACATTGGCTTCATTATTGACAAATTTTGGTCTATTTTGCCTCCTGATTATTCTCTTTTTCCCTCCTTCTGTTGTTGTTAGTGGTGGTTGTAGTGTATGTGTGTGTGTGTGTGTGTGTGTGTGTGTGTGTGTGTGAAGGGTCTCATTAATGTAACCCTGGCTCTTCTGGCTGAGCTTGATGTCTCCTCTTGCTAGATATATTCAAGAAATACAAAGGTGCCAAACCATCCCTCACCCAAACTTTGTTCCCTAACAGCAAGTAGCTAGCTGATCTTCAGGCAGGAATGAGATCATCCAATACTTGTCCTTTGACCTGTAGGGCCAGGGAACAAACTAACAAAGTTCATAACATCCTAGCTAACTTACAGAATTGAGATAAGTAAGAAATGCTCACCTGCCACTAAGTGTTGAGTTTTAGGGGTATTTTATTGCATAGCATCATTGGGTCAAAAACACACAGTCTTTGAAGTTTAATTCCAATTAGTGACAAATGTTCTTTTGCTACTCTTATAGAAGAGGACACTTCTTTTTCATCTTTCCAAATATCACCTGTGATGTTTGTTTGGATTTTTGTTTTCCTGAACTATATGGACACCATTGGTTTCAAGAATCTTTTGGGGAAATGAAATCCTGTTGTTTCATGAAACCACTGATGATGATAACAATCATCATTAAATACACAATAGTGAGCCATCCATCAGAAGTTGTATCCTACCTTGAGGAAATTTAAAATGTGTTTGCTAGAATCAGTGATACATTATAGTTATCTCTTCAGGTTCAACTCTTAGTTCTCCAACAAAGTTATCTCTAAGAATGAAGCCAGGCAAATTCTTCTAAAAAATTCTAGCCCCTGGGAAGTGAAGAAGAGAGGATCCTAGATTCAAGCCCAGCAAGTTGTTTGTGTGCTTAGAGATTTGAACACGATCTCTAAAAAAAGAAGAAAATATGCATTTTCCTCTTGTATCAGGAGCCTGAGTACTAACACAGCTTTGGAGGAAGGGTGCTGATGTTTGTTTTGTTTCTGGTACCTTCATCTCATAAGTGGACCACATGTTCATAAACTTAGTGTTCCTTAGTTTTCTGCCTGTAAAATAGGAGTAGCAATATTATTCATGTCAAGGTATCATTGTGAGAATTTACTAGATCATGTAAATGTTGTATTTGTGATCTAAATGCAATTAGCCTTTCAATTAATTTAAGTTCAGAAATTTATATTCAGAAGTTGATAAAATATCTACACATACAAATGTATAAAGAAGCTTCTAGCTGACTCCCGTCCCCCAGGCAATCAGTTCTACCCCAGGAGATCACTGCACCCATCAATTTCTTGGGGTGTTTTCAAAAAGAGACATTTATACTAATTATTTCATAGAGAACTAGTTTTTTTTCTGCCTCCTTTAGACTCAAACAAGAAAGCTAGGTCTTTTGCAAGAGCCAAGGTGTAAATGTTCACTACTGTCTAGAGCTTGATAGAGAAATAGGTAGTAGAGAAAATTGGACTGGTTAGAGCAGTACCAGATGTTGCTAGGAGTGGGGTGGGGGAAATGTGTGCCAGTCTATCTTTACACAAGAGCTTCTTCTTTTTCCACAAGAGCTAAGTACAGGAAAATTTCAATTAGCAGAAGGTTCATTACTTGGGGACAAGTTAATATAAGTTTTACTGTTACCAGCACTTCTTCAAAAGTGCTGAGACAGGGACTGCAGACTTCACTTATCCCAACTGAAAAGCTAACCAAGCAGAGGAAACCAAACTAATAATGTGGCTGATATTGTCAACTGCTATACATACACACATAGAGGAAAACTGTATTGACATAATAATAATAAATATGTAAAGAAAGCTCGTGGTTTACCAATAAAATCATTTACCATGTTGCTGACTTTACTGGAAAATGATGCTTTATTACCAGTCTTTCAATTTGATTGATACCTAATTAAAAATTCACTAGGCTCAACTTCAGTTACCTCAAACTATATTAAAGTCAGTGCTGAGCCACTGGAGGCATAATATCATTTAAAGTCAAAGCAAGCACAATCATTTATTTAGAGCTTATGGAAAGAGTTCTGAAAATGACAAAGTTGCACACAGTCTGTGGCCACACACAGGGAAACAGTAGTGTGGCCTCGTGGAATGATCTAGGAAGAAAGGCAGGGCTAAATCAGCATGGGCTCCATTATGGTAGAACGGCATGGTCTGGAGTAAGTCACTCTTTTCTGGACCCTGATTTCTTATTGGACCAATGCAATAAATCTTTATTTATTACCTTATTGGGGTTTTTGCTAGAGCCAGTTACTAGATGTACATAAACTAGTTCAGAAAGTATAAAGCCATACCCTCAAACAGTGTTGAAAGGTTTTATAAAAATATTATATAAGGCCTCATGGAACCCCAGGTTAGCCTCTGACTCAGTACAGACAGAGATCACCTTGAATTGCTTCCACATCCTCCCAAGTGCTGGGATTACAGGATTATACCATCAGATCTAGCTTGTGTGGTGCAATAGGCTAAATTCAGGACATTGCACATGTAAAGCAAGGACTGTAGAGTTGGGCTCTATCTCTACTCCCCTAAAGTTTTTCGTGAATATTTACTATGTGCTAAAGGTGTCATGCTGATAAGAGTACACAGAAGCACAAACTAGAACATCAGCCCTCAAGATGAATTCCTGGACAATTCACACTACTGTGGGGTGTTGCTAAAGCCTGGGGTAAAATATAGGTAGTAAAGTTGTGGCTAACACAATCCAGGCCTTTGTTATATCCCCCTTGCTTCTCTGTTAGATGTCCAGATATCACACGGAAGACCTTGTGGTTGAGAATGGGTGGTAGGGCAGAAGATGTAAAGGGAGGATGATTGACAGATGGAGATTTGCAGTTTGAAATGTGAGGTTTGGTAGGAAAGAAAAACATGGATCTTCTGCCTAAATGCTGAATCCTACAAAGGATAGGACAGGAACATCTTTTAAAGCTAGAAAGCAAATGAGATCACTTCAGAATGACAAACTAAAAACATATGAACTTCACATAGTATGGAGTACATATAAATTCAGTTTCTTCAAAGAATAGTCTAGACCTAACATATAGAGAAATTAAAGAAATGCTGGCATGCAGACAGAGATGTCAGGGTTTCGGCAAAGCTATGCATACTCACCTTACACACATATGGAAGGATGGAGACATGGGCAGCTAGGTGCTGGTTTCCAGGAAGTACAGAGGTTGCTAAATGAGCCACTATGACTGCTAGCCAAGAGGAGGTACCTTACAGTATCTTATGAGAGCCAAAAATTCTATTTTCTGGAAAATGTGTCAACCTGTTTTTAAATCAAAGTAAGTTGTTGCCTGGGAGATAGCTTGTTGAGTGGAATCCCTGCTGTAAAACACAAATGACTAAGTCTGTTTCCCTAGCATGCACTTAGTTTTTATTGTCCTTTTTATTGGATAGTCTCTTTATTTACATATCAAATGTTATCCCCTTTCTACCCTCTCTGTATCCATTCCTCCACTGAAGAACTCTTGGGTTCTTTCCAGCTTCTGGCTATTATAAATAAGGCTGCTATATTCATGGTGAAATGTGTTCTTATTAGATATTGGAGCTTCTTTTAGGTATATGTTCAGGAGTGGTATAGTTGGGTCCTCAGGTAGTACTATGTCCATTTTTTGAGGAATAGCCAGACTGATTTCCAGAGTGGTTGTATCAGTTTACAACCCCACCAACAGTGGAGGAGTGTTCCTTTTTCTCTACATCCTCACCAGCATCTGCTGTCATCTGAGTTTTTGATCTTGGCCAATCTGACTGGTGTGAGGTGGAATCTCAGGGTTGTTTTGATTTGCATTTCCCTGATGGCTAAGGATGTCGAGCACATCCTCAGATGTTTCTCGGCCATTTGGTGTTCTTCAGTTGAGAATTCTTTGTTTGGCGCTGTACCTCATTTTTTAATAGAACTATTTGATTCTCTGGAGTCTAACTTCTTCAGTTCTTTGTATATATTAGATATTAGACCTCCATTAGATGAGGGATTGGTAAAGATCTTTTCCAAATCTGTTGGTTGCCATTTTGTTCCATTGACAGTGTCCTTTGCTTTACAGAAGCTTTGCAATTTTATGAGGTCCCATTTGTCAATTCTTGATCTTAGAGCATAAGCCATTGGTGGTCTGTTTATGAAATTTTCCCTTGTGCCATTGTGTTATAATCTCTTCCCCACATTCTCTTCTATTAGTTCCAGTGGACCTTGTTTAATATGGAGGTTGTGATTCACTTGCACTTGAGCTTTGTACAAGGAGATAAGAAAGGTTTGATTTGCATTCTTCTGCATGCTGAGTGCTAGTTGATCCACCACCATTTGGTGAAGATGCTGTCATTTCTCTAGCAAATATTTTTAGCTCCTTTGTCAAAGATCAAGTGACCATAGGTTTGTGGGTTCATTTCTGGATCTTCAGTTCTATTTCATTGATCTACCTGCCTGTCTTTGTAGCAATACCATGTAGGTTTTTTTTTTTTTTTTTTTTTTTTTTTTTTTTTTTTTTTTTTTTTTATCATGATTGCTCTGTACTATAGCTTGTGGTCAGGGATGGTGACTCTCCCAGAATTTCTTTATTGTTGAGAATAGTTTTTGCTATTCTGGGTTTCTGTTATTCCAAATGAATTTGCCAATTGCTCTTTCTAATTCTATGAAGAATTGGTTTGGAATTTTGATGGGGATTGCATTGAATCTGTAAATTGCTTTTGGCAGGATGGCCATTTTTACTATACAAATCCTGCCAATCTGTGAGCATGGGAGCTCTTTCCATCTTCTGTGATCTTCTTCAATTTCTTTCTTCAGAGATTCAAAGTTCTTGTCTTACATATCTTTCACTTGCTTGGTTAGGGTCACACCAAGGTATTTTATATTCTTTTTTTACTATTGTGAAGAGTGTCATTTTTCTAATTTATTTCTCAGCCTGTTTATCCTTTGAGTAGAGGAAGGCAGTTGATTTGTTTGAGTTAATTTTATATCCAGCCATTTTGCTGAAGCTGTTTTTCAGGTTTAGGAGCTCTCTGGCCTAGCATGCACTTATAAACTGGACAGAGCAGCAATTATCAGTAGTTTAGTACTGGGAGGAGGGTGGAGACAGAAAGATTCTGGTGGCCTGCTAGTCCAAAATGACAAAGTTCTGGGTTTATTGAGAGATCATGGCTCACAAAAGATAAGGTGAAGTCTGATTTAGGAGATACTGGACAATGACATCTGGCCATAAAAATGAGTTCTTATACTCATGTGCACATACACATGTACAATATACAGATAAAATTATGTAATCATGGTTAAATTTTATAAAAACAATGGTAATAAGTACTTAAAACCATCATTGCCTGATTATTTGATTTAATTTGTATCTATGCTCCTGTTTTTCCTTTGATAGAAATGTACATAATATTATGCTAGTTCATGCATTTCTCCCAACTCTATATTCAGTGATGTCAATTGCAAGCTTGAGGTTGGCCATGATAAGAATATTTACACTATGGAAATCAACAAGAATTTCACAGCATTACATTTTCCTCCAGATAGCTAGTTCTTCAACATCTAGCATTTGGCCACTGGGGAATAAGGCGATAGTTCCTTCCTCATTAGAGTGATACTATGGAAATTCATTTATAATTCCAGCTTTTCCTGTATTAACCAACCAGCTGCCTGGCTTTAGTCACTAAGTAGCTCAGCTAGTTGCAAAGTGAGGATGATGCTCACAGCTCCACAGAGATGTTCGTAGATGGTAGCATAATAGTTAACATTGCTGGTAAAACAAAATAAAACATAACAAACAGCAAAATCCTCGAGACTATGAACTAATAATGTGAGTGGAGAAGGCTCTTAAAGGGAGGGGGCAGTGAAAGTTAAATTTAGATATGTGACACCATTACAGTATCTTATTATTTGTACTAAAACAAGAGAAAAAATAGAACCCTATGTTATTTAAGGAATTATTACTTTTTATAACCAGGGATTACCTGACAGGTTAATTTTGAAGATTGCTTGTATCAATACAATCATAATGCCGTACTTGATGTTAGAGCATGATGCATCATAACTAATCATTAGACGTTCACCCTGGTAATAAAGAGAAATGGGGGCCATTAGCATTGTGCAGGGATAATGCTAACACAATAATATTCAGAGATGGATCATCCGGGGGCATTGTGGGATACAGGCTTCTGTCATATTCTTTTGGAACAAATGTCAGAGTTCCAGGGAGAGGTAACCCCCACAAAGTATCTGGACTCTCCTGGCATATTCTGGTATAATATTTACATTGGAGGCTGAGAGTACTAAGAAGGAATAAGAGTATGGCAGCACTGGTGATGGCATTTGCAGCAATTACCCCTGTGACAGACAACACCAGTAACTTTGAGAATCAACAGCATATTGTTTCCAAAGTGTGTGGTCCAGATCTAGCATTCAGAAATGACGTGGAAATAAAGTCCAAGGCAGGAGTTGCAGAACAACCCAAGGATCCAGCCTCACCTGGTCTCTTCTAGGACTTGATCAAGAAACAATTTGGATAGGGCTAGATTTCTTCCAATTTTGCAAGTGACTACTGAGCCACAGTAAGTCTGTTTTGTCATTTCTTACATGAGAGTGCATTATATCTGAGGCTTTTGGGCTTAGCACCATTTGACATCCATACATTCATGAGCAACAAAGTAAAAGTAGTTATGTAAGGCCAGGATATTTATATAGGCAATATATGCCTGTACTCTATAATGTGAAGGGCATGAAGAATATCCACTGTGTAGAACATCCTGCTCTGAAGCACCTTTCCTGCCCAGGGAAATTAAAAAATGGTTCATTGAAGTGGAGCATTAGCACATAAAATTTTTATGTTTCTGTATTTGTTCTGTTGGTTTTTTTCCCCCAATATTGTAACCTCCTGGTTCTTTTCTTTAGACCATTAATACTTACAATCCACTCTGACTAGAAGAAAGGTCCTTAACATTCTACAGTGTAGATGGCTGAATAGGAGATCTAGTAGAGCATCCTTCATCCCGCTCCTTGCTGCTTGTAAGTTAGGAGCCCAGCTGTCTGTTACAGTTTAGGGGAGATCCCTGTTCTTGCATTGGTTAGATTGACTTTTACTTAGTAACTTTTGCTGGTGGTAATGCTCTTTGTGATTACAGAAGGCACATGTGGTTTTCTCAGGAATGTGCAATGGACAGAGACATATGTTCCCATTATTACTGAGTGCTTCCTCAAAGAGGGGGAGCTCAGTTTCTCTCAGAAGTTCAGGTCATCTAGCTTTTTCTCTGTGTGTCACTGTGACCCCTCACTCTGAATCTCTTTAGGTTTCCTTATAGCTTACATTCCTCTGCACACAGTCACAGAGCTACCATGTCATTTTTTTGGGATCACACAGAGCAACAGGAATCTAGATTTGGATTGTTATCCCATCTTTCTCCAAGTTCTGTTATGTCAAAGTTTCTTTTATGTCCTCTTTGTGTCTTTGGATCACAGTTACCAATCTGGTGATAAAAGGAGACAACTCTTGAACGTTACACAAAGTTTTCTGTATAGTCTTTGAAAATAGCTTAGGTGTGAGAAAGGACATTTGACTCACCTTATGGTAATTCTTCTAATTAAGGTGAAGATCCTCACAAGACCAAACCCCTATTTACACTTGATTGTCTCAGTAGAAATAACCAGGAAAATAATCCTTCATGGGTCATTGGTGTATCCATACCTGCTTAGGAAATCAAGCAGGCTCTCCTGCTGGTATAAGTGATAATGTGTTAAAGGACTATGGATATTCAAACGAGGAACTGACATATTCCTAATAAGTGTTCCACATGCACTAAAGTGAATTACAATGCTGTGTAAACTCTGGAAGGAAATTTCCCTCACTTTCCACTGTATAGAAAAGCTGGTTTTATTAATATATTGAGTAACAGCATTCTGTAAGCAACTCATACTTTTTAAATTTACTCCTGTTAAAGAAAGCCATACTTAAGTGCTTGGAATTGACGCTTGAGAATGAAACACTGGTGCAAATAATAGGGAAATTGTAGATGTATTTTATACCTTGCCTTCCCAAATCAAAAGGTCTCATAAATACAGTCTCTAAAAGTGTCGGCGGGGGAGTTAACATAACTGTACAAGCAATAAGCCTGACCTTTCAATGTAATTTATTTTCGATTTGCTCAATCCTTTTTTTATTAAAACTAGCACATCTGAAGCAGAATTAAATCCTATTATAACAGGTGTGCGATCATACCAGGTTCTCCTTGCCACCAGCCTGCTTTATTAGAAGTTACTTTGTTTTCAGAAGAATAACGTGATCAGGGCAACGGGATAGCTTTGCCAAGTCGAGGATAGCAGGAGAAGGATAGTTTTATTTTCTTCAGAGGAACTGCTGTTGCCAGTGAAATCAAAGACTATTTACGACCAGTTCTTTTGTGCTTGAAAGTCATGGTGGGACATAATCTCCCCTCTCTTTTTATAAAGGTTATTTCTCCCAGAGGTTATTTAGACCTAGTGACAAAGTGGGTCATCAAGCTGTTCTGTATCATGATTCACACACTACTGGCCTACGATCACTTTCCTTTTCTCTCTCCAATCACTTTCATGCACAACATTCATCCTCCAGTGACCACTGGGAGGCTAAAAACTCCACTGAGACCCTACTTAGCTATGGGTCCATTTGGTAGCAACTGGCTTTCAGTATTGGCTCATCATAGGGAACCCAATTCTGTGAAGTCCTTGATAAAATTTAGAGTTTAAAAACCCACCTCACTTATACGTGGTTTGTGTTGTTACCTCTATTTTCATCTTTTTAATCTCTCCTTTGCTCTGCTTGGTCATCTCACACCCCAGCTCAATTTTTTGAATGTTTTTCAGGAACCTAGTCCTAATATGTGCACATGCCTACAGCAGTCTGTTTCTTGTACCAAATCTTAAACAATGGCTACCAATCTGATAGGATGTCATGTTAACTCACCTTTGGTAGAGAACTGATGCTCTAAGGGAGGAAGCCAAGCCAGGTTAATTTCCTTTTTTTATGACTTGGATGGTGTATTGGGGGATATCAAAGAAAAGGAATTGACAAGAAAGTGGCAGAAACATGCAACAAGTTTTCGTTTTGTTTTTATTTTTTTATTTTTTTTTTTTTAGTAATGTATTGACAGGTTTGTGGGGAATGTGGGAAAGCCTCCTGTAATACAAAATCTTTAAAAACAATGGTTCAGGGCCAAAAAGAAAGGAAGAACAAGGACCACCTAGGCGATAGAAAAAAATGATGGGTGGGCCTTACAATTCTGAATGCTGTCGCTCAGAAAGTAGCACACTGGGGAACTTCTGAGTCAGAGATCTCTGAAAAATCAGAAGGGGTCCAACATCTTTAAAAATTGTATTTAATCATTTTTATTTGTGTGTATTTTGTGTAATGTTATGTATATGCCCACACATACACACTTTAATCACTTTTCACCTTATTCTTTCTTCCTTTATTATTTTTTCATACAATATATTTTATCGTGATTTATCATCCTCCAATTCCTGCCATATCCTCCCCATATTACTACCCAATTTTATGTTCTCACTCTTTATTTAAGAACCCCACAAAATGAAAATCAAAACAAATAAAACCCAATAAAATAAACTCCCACAAAAATGATAATCATAAATAAACAAAAGAACAATAAAAAAGAAAAGCCAAAATCACACACAGACACACACACACACACACACACAAATCAAATCAAATCAAACCAAAACAAACAAAAAAAACATGGAATACATTTGTGTTTAACATCTACTCCTGGGCATAGAACCTGGAATATAGTTGATAAATTCAGTGACACACCATTGGAGAAAACAGTTTTTCTTTGCCAGTGGGTATCAATTGCAAATAGCTTTTTTGGTTTGGGTTGGGGCCTCTTGTATACTCTTTCTCAGCTTAGAACTCATCTGCCAAGAACCTGTGCTGGTCTTGTAAGTGCTGCCACAGTTTGTGCATAAGTCTTATAGTGCCTGGGAGATACTAGTTTCTCGGAGTCATAAATCAATGAATTATTTCTGGCTATCACAGTCTTTTCACTCCCTCTGTTGTATAAATTCCCAAACCTTGATGGAAAGAGTTTGATGTAGACATCCCATTTAGGACTGAGTGTTCCAGAGCCTCGCATTATTTGTACATAGTCCAGTTGTGGGTTTCTATATTTATTCCCATCGACTGCAAGAATAAGCATTGATTTAATGATAATTTAGATACTGTCATTTTTGCTATGTTGCTTCCTTTAGAGAATAATTGAATCAGAGTTTTTCCTAGTGACATGACCTATCTACTCTCATGTTTTTGGCCTCTTTAGATCTGCCAGGAATGGATTCTATTTCATTGGATTCTATTACTTAAATCCAGTCAAAAGTGGTTGGTCACTCCCATAACATTTGTGCTTCTATTGGACCAGTATATTTGGCAGGCAGGTCACTATTGTAGGTTATTGAACTTGTACCTGGTTGATGTTGATAATTACCTTTCTCCTCTGGTAGCGTGCATAGCACCTTTCAATTATATGGGTGGTATCCAATAATAGAGATGAAACTTCTAGTTTGGCACCAGTTCAACTTCTTTATATTATATAACAAGTAAATGTTGTATTTTGCAATAGAACTTCACCATTGGTTATGGAGGACAACTATTATCCTTGGCAAGAACCTGTGATATTTACAATATTCCATGGGATATCTTTGTCAATGCTTTAACAAGGTGTAATCCATTTCTAGCACTAGATATTTTAGTTTTTATAAAAAGATGCCTACTTGGGTCATTGTTCTTCCATTATGTGGTGACTCCATTTAGTTGCCTTTTATATATGTATGTATTTTAGGAATCATCTTTATTAGTAATGGATTTTTAAGGCCTTTAATGTTAGTTGTACTTTTCTATCTTCCATCCTTTATATTTCTCTTCCTTTGCTATTTTCTTTCATTCCCTCATTTAATCTTTCTACTATTCTAGTTTTCCCTTCATAGCTCCATAATAATATAGTCTATTTTGTAGTCCTTGAAAGAGCCTTCCCTGTCCTCCAGTGTCTAACTAAGCACCTAACTTCTGTGGTAATTCATGGGATTGTAAACTGGTACAACACTCTGGAAATCATTCTCGCCGTTCCTCAGAAAATTGGACATAGTACTACCTAAAGACTCAGCTATACCACTCCTGGGCATATACCTAAAAGACATTCTGACATCTGACAAGGATACATGCTCCACCATGTTCATAGCATCCTTATTTATGATAGCTTATTTATTTTTCCAGAAGCTGGAAAGAACCCAGATGTCCTTCAACAGAGGAATGGATATAGAAATCGTGGTACATTTACACAACAGAGTACTACACAGCTATTAAAAACAGTGACCTCATGAAATTCCTAGGCAAATGGATGGGCCTTGAAGCTATCATCCTGAGTGAGGTAACCCAGTCACAAAAGAACACCCATGGTATGTAATCACTGATAAGTGGATATTAACCTAAAAAGCTTGAATACCCAAGAAACAATTCACACAATTTATGAAACTCAAAGAGAAGGAATACCAGAAGGTGGATGCCTCAGTCCTTCTTAGAAGGGAGAACAAAACGCTCAAGGGAGGAAATAAAAGGACAAATAGAGGATCAGGAATTTAAGAAAAGGTCATCCAGAGACTGCCTCACCAGGGTATCCACCCCATATGCAGCCACCAAACCCAAGCACTATTGCTGATTCGAAGAAGAACTTACATATAGATGCCTCCTCAGAGGCTCTCCCAGAACCATACTGATACAAGGAGGATGCTTGTAGCTAACCATCAGACTGAACATGAGGACCCCAATGAAGGAGCTAGAGAGAGGACTGAAGGAGCTGAAAGGGTTTGCAACCTCATGGGAAGAACAAAATTATCAACTAACCAAACCTACCACAGCTCCCAGGGACTAAAACACTAACCAATGAGTTCCCATGGAGAGACCCATAGCCCCAGGTGCATATGCAGCAGAGGATAACATTCTCTGGAATCAATGGGAGGAGAGGCCTTTGGTCCAGCGAAGGTTTGTTTTCCCAGTGTAGGGGAATGCCAAGGTGCTGAGATGGGAGAGGGTGGTTGGGAGAAGGAGCACCTTCATGGAAACAAGGGGAGGGGGATGAGATTGGGGGAAGGGGATAAGATCTGAAATGTAAATGCAGAGAATATTTAATAAAATTGTAAAGAAAAATTACAAAAGAAAAATAAATTCTGTCATACATACTGAAAACCCAAAAGGTAACATCAAATATAAGACAAAAATACACAGTTTTGTCTTTTGAAGTATGGGCTACTTCCCTTAGTATGATATTTTTCTATTCTCACCTATTTACCTACAAATTTTTATGATGTAAGTTTCTTAACAAACAGATGAATAATATTCCATTGTGTTAATGTACCACATTTTTATTATTAATGCACCAGCTGATGGACCTTTAGCTTGTTTCCATTTTCTGGCTCTTTTGAATAGAACATCTGTAAACATGGATGGGCAAGCATATCTGAAGTAGGACTTGGTATATCCAAGAGTTGTGCAGCTAAATCTTGAGGTCAATCTATTACTAACTTCCACAGTAATTTTCATACCAATTTGCATAGTGGTCATGCCAGGTCACACTCCCACAAGCAATGGATAAATGTTTCTCATTTCCTGCATCCTTGCCAGCTTGTGCTATTATTTGTTTTACTGTTCTTGACCATTCTTAATGGCATAAGACACAATTCCAACATAGTCTTAATTTTTATTTCCCTCATGGCTAAGGATGTGGAATGTTCCTTTAAGTGTTTTTCATCTATTTATGTTCATCAGTAGAGATTTTTCTGCTCAATTCTGTACACCATCTTAAAAATTATGTTTGCTTTATGATGTCCAATTTGTGTAGATTTTTAATAATATATATTATCTCTCTATGAGATGTATAGCTGCTAAAGATGTTTTCCAGTTCTGTAGTCTGCCATTTTGTTCTTTGGCATAGAGATGTTTTTCAGTTCCACTGGGTCTTATTTATAATTGTTGACCTTAGTGCCTGTGCTATCATATTCCTTATTTTTAAAGTACACTTTGGGTGTATTTATGAGGACATTTTAGGAAAGGATTACTGAGAGAGGGATAAGTAGCACCATCCCATGGGGTGGGGTCCCTAATTGAGAAAAATGAGCAGAAAGTCAGCAAGTACTGAAATGTCCTCTTTTTTCCTGCTACTGTTTTGTGGAGATGTGAGCATCCAGTGCATTACACTCCTGTTGCCAACAGGGTTGCTGTGCCACCATGCTGATCAGAGTACAGTGGACCACGTCACCTTAACCATGACCCAATCATTTACTGTTCCATTTGGTCACAGTGATACAAAATGTGCCTGGCATATATTTTAAAGAATTTTTTATGCATGGACAACCATGGCCTGACACATATTCTGAAAACTGACTGGGATTTCTTTTGACTTAGAAAAAGCACTTTTTCTGTATTTAGGATGTCATACAAAGAGACACCTTAGACAGGTACCTGTCCAGTTTTTCTTAGTGTTAAATTACAGTTCCCCTATGAATATTTTTAGATTTTTCATTCATTAATTTATTCATTTCACATCCTGATTGCAGCCCCCCCCTCTTCTTTTCACAGTCCCACCCTCCCACCCTTTCCCCTATTTCCCACTCTTTTCTCCACAGAGAAGGGGGAGTACCGCTTCCCTTCATAGGCAACAAAGTCTGAGTCAGAGACAGATCCTGCTCAAACTGTTAGTGGAGACACTTTACCAAGCTGCATGTCTGTTACAAATATGTAGGGGCCTAGGTCCAGCCCATACATACTCGTTATTTGGTGGTTCAGTCTCTGTGAGCCCTCATGGGCCCAGGTTAGTTGACTCTGTAGGTCTTCTTGTGTTGTCTTTGACCCCTCTGGCTTTCTTAATCCTTCTCCAGACTCTTCCACAGGACTCTCTGATTTTCATCTAATGTTTGGCTATGAGTCTCTGCATCTGTTTACATCAGCTGCTGGGTGAAGCCTCTCGATAACAGTTATGCTAGTCTTCTGTCTGCAAGCATAACAGCATTTCATCAATAGTGTCATGGATTGGCTCTCTCTCATGTGGTGAATCTCAAGTTAGGCCAGTCATTGGTTGGCCATTCTTTCAGTCTCTGTTCCATCTTTATCCCTGTGCATCTTCCAGGCAAAGAACATTTGGGGTTAAAGATTTTGTGGGCGGTTGTTGTTCACATCCCTTCATTGGAAGTCCCACCTAGCTACAGGAAGTGGCTACTTCAGTCTCCATATCCCCAGCCAATAAGAGTCTCAGCTAGGTGGGACTTCCATATCCTTCCAGAGGCCTCCCCCATCCAAGATCTCCAGCTTGTCCCAGAGATTCCCCCATCACTGATTACTTTTTGAGACAGGTTTTCTTGTTGAACCTAAAGCACACTAGTTTGTCTAGACTAGCTTGCCAGCGATCCCCAGAGATATTTCTGTCTGCTTCTTCCATGCTGGGGTTACATATGTATTACTCTGAATCTTGCTTCTCTGTAGGTGCTATGGACCTGAACTTAGGTCTTCATGCTTGTTGAGCAAGAACTGCTCCTAGTGAGCCATTTCCCTCACTTGATGCCTTTCATAGCCATATGTTTTATATTTGTGTTCAGGAGGTGTTAGGTATAGTTTTTCAGGATATATAAAGCAGGCAGAAACTTAGTTGGCAAAATGTCAGACTGTGTGGGATATATTTACAAAACTGGATGGGTAGATACTGGAGTGTAGTGTCTATTGGTGTTTGAGATAACAGGTCTCAGCTTTCTAGCAGGAAGTAGACTGTAGATAAATTTACAGAGGATATCTTTTAGGCTCATTAATATAGTACTCATTGGTACCGTTGACATACTACTCAATAGTAAAAATGAAGTGTGTACTTCATTTCCCAATTAAGTGAGACAAAATTCAACCTGTTACTAAAGAGTTTACCATATACAGGATTTTGGATAACATACAGTTCTTGTATTAGTGAACTTTCAAAAACAAACAAAAAAATGGTTTGGGAACTTTATATCTATTCACGAAACAAGGCTAATGGAATGTGTCTGCTAAGATTGGCTGCCTTTCTGAATCATAGGGCTGTTGTTAATTGTTTGTCTTTCAAAAACCATGATTATGAATGCAAAATGTCACTGACCAAAGAATTTGTTCATAACTAGCTCTGGGGAATACTTGTTTCTAGGATGAAAGGAAAATCAGTCTTAAGGGAGTAAGAACCACTTTACGTTCAGCACCAAGTACTTAACACAGTCTTTTTAAAGCCCAGAGCACACAGAATGCACCTTCAGGATAAATGGGCAGCACATATAGGCCATATAAAACACATTGGTTTCTATTGTCTAGGATGAAGTTTCTCCATGGAGTTTAAAGAGCTTCCCCTGAAATGAACAATATTGTGCTCATCTTTCTACAACCAAACATAACATTTAGATATTTATCATCTCATTTGACCTTCACTTTAGGCTGGGAAGTAAAGAAAGATTTAGAAGGAGTCTTATTTGTACATGAGAGGTTAAGGGAATTTCCAGTGTTGCACAATGCCTGCTCTCTAGACTCTGTTTCTATTTTAAGGGAAAATGTCAGAGCAGTAGAACAGAGAACCCCGGCTGGTATGAAATAATGATGACTCCTACTCACTGTTAGATGGGGAAGGTTTTGGAGGTCGAATCCATTGCAGACTGCTCTAGTTGCAAGAAATTTGGCTCATTTTCTCTCCATATACTGACAAAAATATTTTCTATGTGGGTACAGTTATGAAATGGGGGTCAATACTACACAGAAGTGCAAATCAGTTCATAGGTTAATCTGTAGATGTGGTCCATAACTCTTAATTTGATTCCTGGAATCCATATGGGAGGAGACTACTCCTGTAAGTTGTCCTCTGACTTCCACATGTGCTTATATCCTTGCATGAACAGACACCTTGGACCTTTAAACATAACTACGCGTATACACCACAGAGACACACAAACAGGTAAGCATAAACAGAAAGTATCATAGTTTTCTAACAGAATTTAAAGTACATGACAGTTAATTTAAGATGTTCACTTAACTGGATGGGTATATCATTAAACAATAGTTCTTGGTGTATCTGTGAGGATATCCTGCAAAGATCAGCATTCAGATTGTCAAACTAAATGAAATATATGGGCCTCTTCATTGTTGGTGAGTATCACTCCATCTGATGTAGATCTAAATATAACAAAAAGGGAGAGGATGACTGAATTTTTTTCCCCTGGCTGCTTGGTTTGAGACAACTCTTCCCCCTTGGCATTCCTTGTTCTCAGCTCTCTAGACTTGAATTGGAATCTATTCCATCAGCTTCTTGCCTCTGAAGTCTTCAGACCACACCATTTGCTTTCTTGAGTCTCCATCTTAGAGGTGGCAGATTGTGGGAGATAATTACACAGCCTAGTGTAACAGGACTTAAGGACTAAGGTTGTGGATCTGGTAGTCCTAACCCATTAGACTGTACCAGCTATCCAGCTGTGTCAATTAATGAGATGAGTAATAGTGAAAACTAGAGAAAGGATATTTCATCAATGTGAGGAGGAACAGAGTAGTCCAGTGACTGTAGGTTCATCTTCAATGAGCTGACATGAGCTTTAGATTTAAATAGATGAGGAACTGTTGAAAGGATGTCTGGAGCCCTTTTGCCTGCTTCTGTGAAAGCCAGGCTGTCAGGCAGAGTCAAGTCAGACCAGGGGCTGAATGTACTGTTAAAAGTGGAGGAAGAAACAGTGAGGAACAGGGAGGCCTCCTGATGGGAATAGATATCCAATGTACATCACAACAAAATGTGACTTTGTTTCCCAAGTCATTGTAAAATATATACAACCTATGAGAATTAAACTTGAAACTGCCACAGCATTCACTGAACAGCCCTCCTGATTTCTGACCTCTGTCTCTGAGTCTTTCTTTCAGTCTTTTCTATAATCATCCCCACTCCTCCCCTCAGAGGACCATTCAACCTTGCATCAGTGGGACCAGTGCAGAAGAGAACAGACAATAAGTGATCCCTCTCTGTCTCTGTTTCTTCTCTGTCTCTGTCTTTTGTTTCTCAGAAGTGCTGTGATATGATTTCAGGTCTGAGTCTTCTTATTTCTGGAGTGTTTGGCAATCCACTGCTAACTGAAAGCAAACTCGATGTTCAAAGTTGGAGAAATAAAAACGAAACAGACAATCTATTTGCTATCCTTAAAAGTGTTTGTATTCCTAATACTAATATGTTTATAATATTGTGTACACAAATATAACTTCAAATCTCTAAGTTTGAAATTTTATTGGTCTGTATTAAAATGAAACTTACATAAAAGAAGAAGTGCTGTGAATTTAACATAGGATCTTGAGCACACTAGGTTAGCATTCCACCGGGAAGCTATGTCTCTAGTCTCTTAGTATGTTGTCTGGTTGATTACTATCTCAATTCTGGTTCTTAAAGATAGCGCAAAGAAGTTATCTTGTTATTGCTATAATTTGTCATTGTTTGACAAAGAAGCAATGTAGTTCCCATGAGATAATTACTTATGCTCCAGGATTTAGTCGTACACCATATGTAATTGCTCTCACTTGGAGGGGTCCTGTCCTGTAAGGCTTTGCTGATCCTACAATCTAATATGACTACAGATTTAGGAAAATGCCTTGTCTCTTTTGGCTTTGAAGGGGGGGGGATAAGATAGATAGACACCCAGACAGGCAGATAAATTTATTGATTAATTGATTGATAAAGTAACCTTGAATGGTCAGTATGCCTATCAAGATTCAAGCAGGAATCTTACGCAAATTGAAGAAGACAGACACAATATGCAGAGATTCTAGGCTTGCACCTCATTTGCAGTTATCTTGTGGACTTAAGTAAGGAGCCAGTGCTTATTAGCAAGAGCAGCTTCTTTTCCTCACTGAATGATAAATCCATTGTAATATTCTTCTGCTTACATATCATTATGTTTATGCATATTTTCCACTATCCCCTCTTGATTCCTTGTCTTAGAGATTCCCCCCAAAAGCAGTTTCTAAGTACCTGTTACATTACTTTATAATAAATCTCTTTATATTATACGTGTATGCAATGTGATAATGGATGTTTATTGTCCATTTATATGTTTATCTCCATTCTATTTGTTCTCATCTCTTGGAGAATGTTAACTAAAGAAGACTTTAGAAGTGAGTTTGGTTTTAGAGGAACAAAATATTAACGGTGCATGTCATAGTTATGGTTTCATTGCTGTGAATGGACACGGTGACAAAGGTAACTCTTGTAAAGAACAACACTTAACTGGTTCAGTCTTTTGTCATTAAGGCAGGAAGCATGATAAGTGCCCTGTCAGGAATGACCCTAGAGAAGGAACTGAGAGTCCAATATCATGTTCTAAAAGGAACCAGGAGAAGACAGGCAAAATTCAACCCCCCCAGTGACATACTTCCTCCAACAAGATCATGGGTCCTAATAGTACATCACTTCCTGTGGGCCAAGCATTCAAATACATGAGTATATGGGGGTGAACCTGTTCAAACCACTACTGTGCATTTTATGAATTGTTCCCAAGGTTTCTGGAATTGGTTTTGAAAACTGAAGTTAAATTTAAAATTTTAATGATTCTATTTGTAGTAATGAAGAGTGCACTAGTAGTGTATGTATAACTTGGCAATGGAGATGTTTAACACTTCTTCTTTGGATACTTTTAAAAAATTTACAACCAAGCCATTGCCCCCTCTCCCAGTCCCCACTCCCACACTTTCTCATCCCATTCCTTCCCCACCACATCTCCAAGAGGATGCTCCTGAACCACTAGGACTCCCCTGTCATTGGGGCCTCAAGTCTCTTGAGGATTAGGCACATCTTTTCCCACTGAAGGCAGGTCAGGCAGATCTCTGCTATATTTCTGCCAGGGTCTTCAAGCCTGGCCCATGTATCCTTCTGGTTGGAGGTTCAGTCTCTGGGAGCTCCCTATGATCTCGGTAAGTTGAGACTGATGGTATTTCTATGAGGTCACTGTCCCCTTCAGCTTCTTCAGTCCTTTCCCTAATTCAACCATGGGGTTCCCTGACTTCAGTCCAATGGTTGGATGTAAATATCTGCACTTGTCTCAGTCGGCTGATGGTTGGGCCTCTCAGAGGAGAGCCATGCTAGTACATCATAGCATTAGTAATAGTGTCAGGCCTTGATGTTTTCCTATGAGGTGAATATCCAGTTGGCCAGGTCACTGGACTGACTGCCTTTCCCTCAGCCACTTTTCCATTTTTGTCCCTGCAGTTCTTTTACATAGGAACACTTTTGGGTCAGAAATTTTGACTGTGGATTGGTAACACCATCCTTTCACTTGAAGCCCTGTCTATCTACTGGAGGTTGACTCTATGAATTGGAATTTTGATAGGGATTGCACTGAGTCTGTAGATTACTTTTGGTAAGATGGCCATTTGTATGATATTGATCCTGCCAATCCATGAGCATGGAAGATCTTTCCATCTTCTGAGGTTTTCTTCAATTTCCTTCTTCAGAGTCTTGAAGTTCTTGTCAGACAGATCCTTCCCTTTCCTGGTTAGGTGACCCTCAAGGTATTTTCTAGTCTGTGACTATTATGAAGGGTGTCGATTCCCTAATTTCTTTCTCAGCATGTTTATCCGTTGCATAGAGGAAGGCAGTTGATTTGTTTGAGTTGACTGTATGACCAGACACTTTACTGAAGTTGTTTATTAGTTGTAAAAGTTCTCTGGTGGAATTTTTGGGGTCATTTAAGTATATTATCATATCATCTGCAAGTAGTGATATTTTGACTTCTTCCTTTTCAATGTTATCAAACCTTTAAAAAAATCAAGTACTGACTAAAAAATATATTTATACAGTTTTATGTAAAAATTATTTTAAAATCTGAAAAAAAGTACTGACAAAAATGTATTGTATAATTTTATGCAAACAATGCTTAAAATCTGTACATTTATCTTTGTTTTGTAAAATAAAGTTGTTAAAAAAAAACTACCAAAGACACAGCTATGCCATTCTTCAGCCTCTACTTAAAGGACTAAAGTCTAAGGACAGAAATACTTACATATACATATTTATAGTTGCTCTAGTCACAATTGCTAAGGAATGGAACCTGTCTAGATATTGAACATCAGATGGATAGATGAAAACCTGCAGAATGTATACACAATGGAACTTTATTCAACCATCAATAAAAATGGAATTATGACAGTTGCAGGGAAATGGATGTAATTGGAAGTCATTATATTAAGCAAAAAATGCCAGACTTGGAGACAAACATTGCATGTATTCTATCATATGCTGATTTGAGACTATATTTTTTTTTTGTATTTTGTGTGTGTGTGTGTGTGTGTGTGTGTGTGTGTGTGTTGTAGTGTGTGTTATGTTATTAGAAAGGTAAACATCAAATTGGAGAAAAAACTTTATTTGAAGGGGAAGATGAAGGACAGGAAGAAAGACACTGTAATGAAATACATAGGGCATGAAAGCAGAAGCAAAGAGGCCGCTGGGAGGGAGACCTGTAAGAGGAGGCCAGCTGGGCAGATCGGGGAATGGGATGAATGCATAGCTGAAAAGGTCACCACGAAAATTTCAATTTGGTATGCTTTCTGTACAAACATAATAAAAAACAATATTATTTTTGTGCAAGAGGATGAAAAGTAAATCTGACAAGAAATCAGTGTCCTTAATACGTCAATGAAATTTCTAGAGATCTGGTTGTGTGGGATAGAGATATCCCTTCCTAATGTGAAGAATGAATGATTACATCCTATTAGTTCGGCAACTAAAATAAGGGCTCTGAATTTTAAAGTCAAATCATTTGGTTTTGGGTAGGCTATCCTAACCATTAGCCAAGTGATCTAAACATGTTCTATTTTTTTTTTTAACCTGGACCCACAGCAGGTGAAGGTTCTGCTCACATCATAATCCAACTGGCTTGATAAAACTGTATGGCCTTTTGAAGTTTCAGTTACACTGCCTAGTAGGTAGCAATAATGTTATGTATCCAGGGAGATTCTTCTAGAACACTTTGTGAACTATGAGAACACAGTGCAGCATCTCCCATATCTAAGATTTACTTGTCTAGGAATCAAGGGGATGGAAGTGAGAATAGCAGTATCCACAATTATCACCCATACTCTACTAGCCAGATTGTGTCTCTTATTTTCTGTGACTTTATGTTTAAAGGTCTTAGTTGTAAATACAGGGACTTGCTCATCTGAATAAACAGTGATCAAGTTACTGAAGGTAAGATTGCTGGTCAGACACTTTGAAAGCTTCATTCCACTGAATCTATAGGCAGAGAAGAAACGTATGATGCCGGTGGGAGTAACTGATCATGACCACCTTAGAAAAATTGGAGGGCTACCTCAGTGTGGAGGTCAGGCAGTGCATGTTTGTACATCTTTGAAATACAGGTGATTCCTTTGGGTATCTTTTTTTTTTATTTACTTTACATTCAGATCACACATCCTCCCTTCTCTGTTCCCAGTCTCACCCTTACAAATCTCTCCCCCATTGACTCCATTTTTTCTTTTTTTAACCTTTATTTAAAATACAGAGATACATATGCAGATTATTAAAAACATTTTAGTGTAAATATATATGAATATATTTTTCACAGTGCTTGATTTTTTAAAGGTTTGATAATATGCATTGAAATCTTACTATTTACCAAGATCATAAAGTATATGTAAAACAAAACGTAACATGGAATAGTCAAAGTTTTTGGCATGTAAAGATTAAACATAATGATTTTTAACTACCAAAAATTGCCACAAGGCTATCCTCTTAGCTCTTTAATGACCCCACTTTTTAAGGATATGTGATTAACATTAATGAAAAAATTGCAACTCAGTATAACAAAGATTAGTATTAGTCAAAGCTGTTCAGAAATGAATATTTAAGAGACCCACAGGGAGAAAGTTCATGTAGCCAAATAAAAGTATTTGATGTATTAAATGCAATTTTTATTTAGGATATTTTCTTTCTTTCTATTATTTTAATTGGAGATAGATTTTTTATACAATATATTCTTATCATGGTTTCTTATTCCCAACTCCTCCCAGGTCATTCCCACATGTCCATATCCCACAACCTAACTCTACACTCTCTCATTAGAAAAAAAACACTTAAAATAATCAAATACATTAAGATGAAATAAAAATACATCAACCAAATCAAACAAGTACTTAACAACAAACAGAATGGGTTCATCTGCATGCAATATGACTATAACTCAAGAAGCATCTGCACATTAAGCAAACACTGGCACTATTAGATTTAGAGATAGACAATTCAACAGTAATAATATTTGGGAATATCAATCCTCCAGGTTGAAAAACAGCAATGAAAAAAGTAAAAATTATTTATAATGACCTAAGTGACATTTATAGAAAAAAGTCCCCAACAGCGTTCTAATAATATTTTCATATATAACATTGATCCTGAATATTTTTTTTATCTCACCCAGTTGTCTGTTTTATGTACTTGACCTTCCAAAACTTATAACTAATTGGAAGTGAGCACCTTTCTAGTTGTTGGCATCATGTTTAGAAATGTACTGTGATAACTTTTTGTTTTGAGTTTCTTGTTATTATTTTAGGGAATATTGCACCCCAGAAGATGGCACTGATTACAGTTACAAAGAGTGGGCAGGGCGGACAGACTGTTTTCATGTTTCAAGCTAGAGTTAGAAAGAAGGGAAATTTTCAAACTCTTGGAAGGTAATTATAGTTGAGGCACTGAGGCAGAGTTAGGCAGAAGTATAGAATTTCCCTTTTGCTGTTTTGGCATTAGATGGAGTGTTGGAGCCTGTATAGGTGGCTTACCTGTTTAAAGCACTTAATGCTTTTGCAGAGAACCCAAAATCAGTTCCCAACACCACATAGCCGTTTGTAACTCTAGTTCCAGGCGATCCAAAATCTTCTTCTGAGTTCCATGGCACATGTATGCATTCATGGAAGACCCTCATACACATCAAATAAAAAATATTAAAGGGACATTTTATTAATGATAATTTTTAATATAGACTAATTTTGATATATATTAAAATAGAGAGAATAGTGTCAGGACCCCTCTTATACCAGTCAGCTTACCCTAACCATTATCACTTAATGGTGAGCCTTGCTTAATTAACATTTCCTTACCTAATTCTTCATTAATTTATCACTATTTTTTTATTCTAGATATTATCTTTTGAAAATCTTATTTTGTAAAATCTTATAGTCAGGCAGAAGTACATGATGGCCCTGCACTGAATTATGAGTTGGGAAGTTCAGCCTCTGATTACTAAGAGATATGGGGAAAATGTGATCTTTTTGTCCTCCGTTTCTTTCTGTGGAGACTCTCCACAATGACCACACTGTGCATTAGAAAAAATTAAGGGATCTGTAGGAAATATGGAACCTCTTGGGAGAGCAACTTTCCTTTAATAATAAAAAGAGGAGAGGACTGGAAAGATGGATGGCTCATTGCTCATTCACCGAGTGATTGCTGTCTTTGGTTCTAATAGGTAAGATATATTTTATTACTTTAAATATTATACTTATTAGATCTGTATTAGTAGCCCAAGTCATGATCACTAGTAACCTAAAGATACTGTTTTTGCCTAAACCATAAAAATGTGTGTATGTGTGTGTGTGTGTGTGTGTTTCTTTTGTACAAGAGTGCTTGCACTGAGCTGTCTTTCCAGGCCCCACCTTAAACTACTCTTGTTTTGTTGTTCATAATTCGATTTTTTCTTCTGGGTTCATATGCATTTCTCTTTTGTTTTAGAAATCAGGATTACTTGTAGTGCATAATGCTTAAATGAAAATACTTAGATATAATGATAGCATGGGTTAAAAATCAATTGCCTTAAATTTATATTGTATAGTTTCTCTAAATAGACTACTAAATTTGAGGGAACTCAGGAGATAAACTTTGGTGGAAAGAGTGATATATCAGCTGCCCAACCCAAAGACATATTCTGTTGGATGCAGAATCTTTCTACTCTAGACCTACTGAAGCACATTGTGCATGTTATTTAATTGTTTTATTTTTATATTAAAATATGCTTACTATTAACATACATCAATTGCAAAACAAAATGGGTTTCATTGTCGTGCCCCATATATGAATAAGATATTCTTTGCTTTCTTTTCTCCCCATTTCACTTCCAAATCTCTCATTAGTCTGTCTCCCTTTAGCTTTCATGTTCTTTTATTCACTCCCCTGATGTCACAAATGAGAAAAAATGTGACACTTTTCCATAATTGGCTTATTGGCTTATTTCACTTAACACAATTGATCTCAGAATATGTACTGAAAATGAGATCTGTCACTAATGAGGTTGCTCAGCAGGTAAAGGCACTTGCTGTTAATTGTGATAACCCGAGTTTGATCTCCAGGACTTACATGGTGACCAGCAAGAACTGACTTTCTCAAGTTGTCCTCTGAGGCATGATTTTAAGTCCAAATCTTATTTTTCTGGTGTGTTAAGACATACACTACTTGCTGTGGTGAGAAACCTGGGTTCTGTTGTTGCCAGGTTGTCTTGGTTTCTGTTGCTTAGATTCTTGTAATTGTCTCTGGCCATCTTGTTATCTTTAATGTTAGTTGATCTTGTTGTTTCTGAATGGAGCTTGTCTCTCCTGTGTGTCTGTGGGTCGTGGGCTCTGGAGAGAGATCGGTCCTGGGTGTTCAGCTCTCTGTGGGTAGGCTGTGATTTCAGACGGTGATGGGTTGGCTCCAGCTCTGGGTCCAGATGGAGGCCTGAAGGGTAGATACCTAAGAGCTACTGGGATACCTCTGCCTGGAGAGTTCCCCGAGTTCTCTCTCCAGAAAGGCAGAGGAACGAAGAGTGTGGACTCACCTGAGAGCTCAGGAAGGAGAGCACTCCTGGGTCTCCTCTGGATGCTCATCTCACTGAGGGCAGGCTGCTAGTCCCGATGGCTGTGTGCAGGCTCTGCCTGTGGTTCTGGGCACAGATGGAGGCGGGACCAGTCTGATCCCAGACTTTCTGGTGCATATTTCTTATCCAAAGTTAAGTGACTACAATTTGTTGTGGACTTCTGGGTGGCAGAATCCATAGGTGACATAATAATTTGGTGAAAAATAAGGAATATTTCTAAGAGACCTAACAAGACTCGTATAGCAAACGAGTGAATAGATTAACCTTTTCATGAATGTAGAAGTCAATACCTCTTTAAAAGTCCTTCTTCTTTAAATCCTATAATTACTTGAGACTGTCTCTTATACAAAGAAATTTCTCTTACGGGGGCTAAGAGCTGTATTAATCTCTGCGTATAGCGATACTAATTTAGAAGGAGATTTGATTCTATGCTCACTTAACAGAATTATAATAGTAACTCCTAGTAACTCTTAAGCTTCATGAGCTCCATAGCCACGGATTCTTGGGCCAGATTTACTGTTTTTCACATGTACTTCTTCCTATGGAGTGGGACTTTAATCCAATCGGAATGCACCTGGCTATCTGCATGACACTTTCAAACTCCCAGTTTGTTGAAGGGCAAAGAGTAAGTGCAATAGGTGTCAGGGGAATGTTTAGTCACACACAGGACATCTATATCATATACCCTTAAGGCAAAGGACCATGAATGAAGAAGAAGCAGGAAAACTCTAAGACATACATCTGGGATGACTTGAGTGAAGCAATATCTTCTGACTTGACAGGACCACTTCCCTCATGAGCTTACAGCAGCAGTGTTTGCCTGAAGAAGATCCACATAAGATCAAGCCAGTAAGCTGTACAATAGGGAAGGGCAGGAACTCATGATCCTTTGCCCTTCACTGAGTAGCTATGGACAGTTGATGGCTTCTAGGGGAGAGTCAGTTTAATTTAAAGTGTGTCTCCTGACAAGCTGGCCATACTCCAGTAGACAGCCTCATACCAGTGAGCATATGGGCAGCACAAATTGGAATCCTTGGGTTATTTCAAAAAAGAGAACGTGAAGTTAGGAGAGAATTGGAAGGTGGAGAATGTCTGGGAGGAGATAAGGGAGGATTGCATGTGAATATGATCAAACACATTGCATATAAATCCCAATATAAATATAATATTTAAAACTCCCATAATGGATATTACGTTTCTATGTAGGTTTGGGAGAAGAAAAATCATTTTCAAATCATTGCTTTTTTCAAGAAAAAATTCAATTAAAGTTTATTTTTTACTACTAGTTGTATATTATCCCTTTAGAGATATGTAACTATTCTCTTCTACCAATCTCACAGGAGAGTCTGAGAAGCACTGAGTATGATAAGAGTTATGCTAAATGATGGGATACAGAGATGAATAAACTGCAGGTCTGATCTCCAGCATCATATAATGGGTGCTATAAAATATGCTCAAGTAGACACCAAGTTCCTGGAGGGCATGGTGCTATACACTACTTGTAGTTGAATCAATAAAACACAGATTTCTCTCATAATGATCATGCTGTTTCATTTACCAACCATTGGATGAGCTGCTCACCCTGCATTTTGGAGTGCGGTGAGAGCTGAGGAAAGAACTATAAATTAGAAAACGTCTCAGCCCTCAGGTGAACCTTCTTATGGGAGAGACAATGAAGCAGACTCACAATCCACTGAGGTCACTGTGTGCTGATGAGAAGCTGTAGAAGCAGTGATTTGTAGAAGAAATGCATTCTAGCTATATGGGGTGACATCTAAGACAGTAAGTATAACTATGGGAAGCATATCTCTTAAAACAACCACGAAAACTTACATTTCAGCTGTAGTTTGGCTCTGATATATTCTCTAAAGGCTCCAGTATATAGGCCTGGTTGCCAACCTGAAGTACTATTGGAAAGTTCTAGAACTTTTTAAAGGTGATGGCAGTTGGAAGGTAGTTAGTTAGAGACTTGTCTTTGGAAAGTTCTAGAACTTTTTAAAGGTGATAGCAGTTGGAAGGAAGTTAGCTAGAGACATGTCTTTGAAAAGGATGCTGGGATATTAGTCACTTCATTTCTCTTTTTCTCTCTTTTATTTTTTAGTAGACAAGTACTTCATCTTAAGCTACCTCCATGATGTTCTGCCTCAAACCAGGTCTCAAATCAACAGATCCAATCAACTGTGAATGAAACATCTGAAACATGAACCAAATATGCTGCTTTTTCTGTAAGTTGTTTATCACGCGTTTTGCCACAGTGACAGAAAACTAACACAATTTAAAAAGTTAAAGGGAAGCTCCCCTTTCTTTTGAAGTAAATTTGTGTGCACATAAAAGATATTTTTCATGGAACTGCTAATAATCTTATGACAACCAGATTGAAATTGGCAGGTTTACAGTAGCTCTCAAGGTTTCTACATTTTCAGTAACCTCATTAAAAGTCCAAAACCCTTACATGTTTGGTTGTGAGCTTATCGCTTAATAGCTGTGCCACCTCGCCAGTATCTCCTTCACCTGCCGGAGCGTGTGGAGGGTTCAGATCTACAGACCCAACGCTGCAGAATCTCCATGACATAGGGCAACAACAGAATATCTGAGAGGAGTCCTGGAGAAAATGTAGTAATTACCGTGTGGCATAAGGCAGAGACCTCAAACTAGTCCAATGATACATTGCAATGAACATTTGCAAATAATGATGCGTGGACAAAAGGGTATACTGTCTAACACACTGCAGCTGCCAATGATAAAATAATTTTATTAAAAATTTATTTTTGTTTGGTTTTCCTTTTGTGGGGAAGGTTGCAAGGGTGGAGGGCAGATCCAAGGGGACAGGAAGATGAGTAGGATTTGGTGTGCATGGTGTGAAATTAATGAAGAGTCAAAAAGCAAAACCTGCCTCTCCCACAAAACTACAACACATTTAAAACAGCATATAAATTGCCATTTGAACCAAAGGTGGTGGTAGGAAACTGCTGTTGTGATTTGTTCACCTGGAGGATCTGATGTATTGATACTGAAGGAACCTGACAGCACAGTTCCTTCGGAGTTAAGAGACTGTGTACAGTGTGGCCCCCTACTTCCACCATGGAGGAAGTTTTGTCTTTCATCTTCAGTCAAGTAAGTTGGCTGCTTTAATAAAACCCTAGGATCAGCTTGATTTGTGAGTCTGGAGTTGGTGAGACAGTCATACATTATAGCAAGAGAAACTTGCTAAACTGAGGTCAGCTTTTTCCCTGACAAGATGGAAAGAATGTGCAGTTTGTGTGACTAAATTTGAGACTCGTGTATCTGTTCTTGCTCTGAAGAATTAAAAAGAATATATACTGTATGAAATTCTCAAATAAATTATTAGAAAAAACTTTCCCAAGCATATTTTTATGTACTTGGGCTCCTGAGAGCGGTCAGATAGTTCAATGTCTAGGACCTCTGCCTTGAAGGCATTAGTATACACTAGAGAAAATATATTATGCAAAAGAAGTTTAAAGGCCTCAGTGGGGGCAATTTCTGTGGAACATGCCACATGAAATAAAGGATACGTCAGATTGCAGGTATGCCAAGATCAGAGAAGATCTTTTACTGGTTATGATGATTAATTTTGTGTGTCAGTTGTCTGGGCTCTGAGCTATACACATATCTAGCCAAACATCTTTCTGAATGTGTCTATGAAAATACATTGGATTAAACTAACATTTACTTAGTAGAGAGAGGAAAGAAGCTTGTTCTTCCTAACAATGGTGGGGCCCATTCAATCAGCCATTACTCTCACCTAGAAAGAAAAAGTCCATCCTCTGTGCTAGGGATTTGTTTTATGTTTGTTTGTTTGTGCTGAAAATTTGCCTTTTCTTGCTTTGCCTTTTTTTCAAAATTATTTTAATTATTTTTGACAGTTTTTTATGATGAATTTTGGTGACATTCACCTCATTTCCTCCCATTATCTCCTTCCAGATCTAGCTCTACCTCATCAATACCCAATTTCCTTTAATATTTTTTATATTCAATAACAGATGAACGTAAATTTGTGTTGCTCATACACTCAAGGGTGTAAGACCATCCACTGGAGTGTGGTTGGCTTACTATGAGCCATACTCTTAAAAATAAAAGTGACTCTCTCTCCCCTAGAAGCCGTCAACTATCCAAGATTATGAAACCCTCCCTGATCCATGCTAGACTGTTGACTTAATTAATTTTTTTTTTTTTTTTTTTGGTTTTCAACCTTATTGCCTTTTGATGGGAAAACATCAGCTCTTCTGCATCTCTTACATGATTTGAGCCTTGTTATCCTCCATAAGAGAATTAACCAATTCCTTATAGAACACCTACCTACACTATATATTTTATATAAGCACACATATAATATCTTAGTCATTGTTTTATTGCTGTAAAGAGATATCATGGCATGGCAACTCTAACGAAAGAAAACATTTAATTGGGGCCATTGCTTACAATTCAGAGGTTTAGTCTATTACCCTCATGGTGAGAAGCATGGTGGCATGCAGGCAGACATGGTGCTGGAGAAGTAGCAGAAAGTTCTACATCCTGATCCATAGAGAGATAAAGATAGATAGATAGATAGATAGATAGATAGATAGATAGATAGATAGATAGACAGACAGATGGAGCACACCACCAGTGACACACTTACTCTAACAAGACTAAATTACTAATCATTTCAAATACTTCAATTCTCTGTTGGCTAAACATTTGATCATATGCACTTTGGGGACATTCTTATTCAAATCACCATATATACTATATATCTTAATACTTTCATACATTATAAATACATAGCATAGTTATATATCCCCATTTGTTATGTTTCTCAGAAGAACTTCATTAGATCTGTTATGTAAAACCTATATTGACTTTTACCTGTTCTTTCTCACTAGGCTTTCACCTTCATGAGCTGACAATCCAGTGGTGAGAAAAGAAGAAAAACATTTATGTTGGAGGAAATGCAGTAACTGTCTTTGTCTCTATGATTTCTGAAAAAATATGATCTTGTACAGAAACTCCCTTTTTCCCTATGACTTCCAAGAAACATTATCTTGTCCATCGAATGATACTTCTGGTTTAGAAGATAAAAACTCATTGGCTCCAGTTCTACTCAATACTACTTGAGACTTGGAAAGTGCTTTAACTTTCTCGGGAACTTGTGTTTTCAAATCAGTGTACTTGGGCTACAAGTTTCTGCATTGGTTCTCTTATAAGAGGAGTTAAAGAGTCTGGAGAGATGCTCCAGTGGTTAAGAGAACTTGCTTCTCTTCTGAAGGATCTGAGATCTGATCCTGACACTGAAGGTGAATGGTTCACAATTACCAGCTACTCCAGCTCCAGGGGATATGAGCCCCTCTGGCCTACTTGGGTACCATGCACATATGGCATAAACACAACTACACACATACACACACAAAGTAAAAACAAATATTCTTTTAAAAACAGAATTGCTAATAATGAAATTATGAAAATTTCAGATATATGGATAAGAGTGGAAAAGATGCAGAATAAGATATTCCAGATCCAGAAAGATAAATGTTCCATGTTCTCTTACTTGAAGATCATAGCTCTGAATCTTTAGATTTGAGTACACAATATGAGGTAAGTGAATAAGTCAGAGAAATAGCAAGGGATCGTGGAGAGGGGTAATATAAAACTCTAGAAGAGCGAATAGTAGAAGACGTGGGATAGTACGAAGAAGGTAAAGGGCAAAACAGAGAGACTTTAACTGGAGAAGGGGAAGAAAAGACAATGCATGAGGAGAGGAAGGAAGGAGTGATAAATAACACCAAGGATGATTGAAAAGGCCATAGGGAAGCATATTATAAACTTACCTAAAATAAACACACACACATATATTTGTGTTTGTGTGTGTGTGTGTGTGTGTGTGTGTGTGTGTGTGTGTAATTTTGACTGAGTTATGCCTCATGGAATGATGTTGCTTACCCCAAGAGCCATGTACTAGCTACCCTCAGTGACAGGGATGAGAACCCCCCCCTTAAGTTGTTGTTGGGAATTTACAAGCAAGAGTCCCCTAAAACCATATGCACTATTGTCATTGCCCTTTTTGCCATCCAGAACTTGAAGGTAATGACCCAATGGCTGGATACAACACAGGGCTTCAAGGAATCAAGAGGAAGAGAACCATTTCCCTAAACTAATGTAATATCTAACTACAATCTAAATTCTTTTTCTTATGTAGATTTCCTCCCTCATCTAAGAAGTTTCCTTTTTAAACAAATGGAGAGTATTGCAAAGCTCTACAACAGATCAAACTGCAGAGTCCTTGGGATGTTAAGTCCCCACTGAGACACCTACAGTGCAAGCACCACACCTAAGACTCGGAGACATTGCATAAAAGGGAATGGGAAGATGACAAGAGCCAGTGGACCAGGACACCTGTTGCAAGATAGTGTCTTCCAGGATGTCACAGAAAACCTACCCTCTACCCATGATTTTTCAACAATATGGTTGCCTGAACATGACTGGCACAATGCCATCAAATGACCTGCCACTATATACAGAAAATCTCACAATGTCTCCTAGATGAACTAACTGTAGGTGTTCAATGGCTACTAAGAGAGGAGAGGAGAATCAATTTTCCTTGAGGGGTGTGTGTGTGTGTGTGTGTGTGTGTGGAGAGAGAGAGAGAGAGAGAGAGAGAGAGAGAGAGAGAGAGAGAGAGAGAGAGAGAGAGAGAGAGAGAGAGAGCATATTAATAAAGAAAAAAGGTGATGAATTTGGGAGGAGAAAATATGGTAGGACTTGAAGTGGGTGTGAGGATTGGAGTGATGTAAATAAAGTACTCATGTATAAAGTCCTCATGAAAAAAAATTAAAGCCATTTAAATGGTCAAAAGAGCCATTAGATATAAGCAGGTAATGTGTCAAGGCCGCATACATATGAGGTCTTATGTTTTAAATTGAGATGATCCTCGTGGATTCACATTTGAAAGTTCAGTCTCCAGCTTGTAGTGCTACCTTGTAGTGCTATGGAGCCTCTAGGTGGATCATTCTGGCTTGCAGAAGTGGGTCTTTAGGGGTGGTCTCTTGAAGGCCTTAACTCTGCTTCTAGTCGGCCATCTCAGCTACTGGTCCACCACTGTGTAAATAGGTGGTCACCACATGTCCCTGCCACCATTGACTGAGCTGATATCCCATGCCTTTTCTACCACTATAAACTGTGATCCTCTGAAACTGTGAACCCAAATAAGCAGGTATTTTGTGTCAATGTTGAAGAAAACCCCAAGTAATTACAAAATAGTTTAAAATATTTTATTATTTAATTATTTGACTTATTTACACACTCAATGCTGCTCACTGGTCCTCCCTTACAGAGTTCTTCTACCATTTCCCTCCTCTTCTGAGAGGGCAGTCCTGGCCCAAGTATGTGCCTAATCCTGGAGCATCAAGTCTCTACAGGATTAGGCACATCCTCTTGCACTGAGGCCAGACAAGGCAGCCTTATGTTATATATGTTCTGGGGCCTTAGGCCAGCCTACGTATGCTCTTTGGTTGGTGGGTCAGTCTCTGCAAGCTTCCAGAGGTCCAGGTTAGTTGACACTCCTGGTCTTCCTGTGGGATTGCCATCCCCTTCAGTTCCTTCAATCCTTATCCTCTTTCATAAAGATCCCCAACCTCTATCCCATGCTTGGCTGTGAGTATCTGCATCTGTCTCATTCAGCTGCTGCATAGAGCATCTCTGAGGACAGTCATGCGAGGCTCCTGTCTGCAAGCACAGTATAGCATCAGTAATAATGTCAGGGATTGGTGTCCACCCATGGCATGGATTCCAAGTTGAGCCATGGTCAGCCAATCCTGTCTCTGCCCCATTTTTGTCTCTAAATTTCTTTTAGACGAAATAAATTTTGGGTCAAAAGTTTTGTAGGTGGGTTGGTACCCATTAGAGATCCTGTCTGGCTACTGGAGGTGGTCTCTTCAGGTTCCATCTCCCCACTGTTGGGGATTTCAGCTAAGGTCACCCCCATCCCAGGTCTCTGAGACTTCCTAGAGATTCTCCTAACCCCCAACACCAGCAGCTGCATATTTCCATTCGTTCTCCTGGTCTTCTGGGCCTCTCTCCTGTCTTTACCCAAACTTGATACTGCCCTCTCAATCCTCTCCTTCTCCCCTTTGCCACCTAGATCCCTCTCTCCCTCTGCCTCCACGACTATTTTGTTTCTTATTCTAAGTGGGATTTATGCAACCTCACTTGGGTCTTTCTTCTTGTTTAACTTTTTTGACTCTGTGGGGCATACCATGGATATTCTGTACTTTTTGGCTAGTTTCTACTTATCAGTGAGTACATGCCATGCATGCCTTTTTGAGTACAAAGTAGGTTTTTGGCTTCATTACAGAGTAAAAGAGTTTCTGGCTTTCCACAAACTGCCTTCACCTATGGATTAAAGAGACTTAAATTATCCCTGCAGGGTAGGGACAAATGAATATTTATTTGAAGATAACTATTTGACATGTTGTAGGGTAGGTATTTTAACAGAGCTAATTCCATTAAACAATATAACGTCACAGGCTACAGATGAGTAGCCTGAAGCTCAGTGTTAACTTTTCCAAGACCACCCAGTTAGTGAGCAAGTATCATAGGCAAGGCTACTTGCCTGTCTCACTCTTAAATCCATCTCTTAGTTATCACTTCATTTTGCCACCTATATTTGGTGTGTATTAAATTATAGTTTTACCTGAAAGGAGTACCCAAATCTCAATCAATAGCTGTCAGACAGATGAATGTGAATCAATTTGCCAACTGCTTTATCCAAGCATGCTTCAGTTGGTGTTACAGATGCAAGTGTGGGACACTGGATATTACTCAGGGGTCAATGGCATTAAGGAAGTACAAGATGTAGTAGAAAGAGCAAGGGCATTGACAGACGGTTACAATTGTCTCCATACTTCTATTTGATCACACAGCTAACATTTCTTTGAAAAATCTATTTAGTGTAGTTGAAATAGATGAGGGTAACTCGAAGAACTGTTAAGGAATGAGGTGATGTTTGTGAAACTGAAATTTGGTATTTTGTCTTGTCAAAATTTTTTGTCCTCTGAGGGATGGTATCATGTCTTATTTCATGTGATCCTGGTGGAGGTATTCATGATGATGCTTCCAATCCTAGTTATAATGCTATTCATATGATGATGCATGTGTATACATATGCATGCATGTATACATATATATATATATATATATATATATATATATATATATATATATTCTAGTATGGGCTTCTTATAGCATCTATCTACTGACAAAGTACAAAGGTAGGCACTAGGTATAAAAAGGGCCAAACATATGCCTGTCTGCACTGATTTTTGGATGCTGTGAGGAACATAAACTTTTATTTTTCTGTTTGTGTCTAAATTGGGAGCATATGGGTAGTCATCTTCCCTTGTTCATGGAGAAAATCTGTCAAAAAAGTGAGCCAACTTCCCAAAAGAGAATTTAGATGTGCAAAGTATGCCCTTGGTTTTACCGGTGTCAGAGGCAGGATATCTTGTGAATTCTGAAATTTATGAGTCCCTGTGTTGCTTGAACATTTGAATTGCATTTCTCTCAAATACTTTGGAAAAACATCTTGAGTTATGCATTGATATAGTACATATAAATGCATCTTACATCATTAATGCATGTGATGAGAAATTTGTTTGCAAACATATATCACAAACCTCCTCCTGCAGCAGATGGGAACAAATACAGAGACCCACAGCCAGACATGAGGCAGAGTTAGAGACCCTGGAACACTAAGCTCTAAAAGGCACGTCTTCATCAAATTCCTTCCTGAGCCTGTGGGAAAGAAGGCAGAAAGAGTGTAAGTGTCAGAGGTAATGGAGGACACCAAGGAAACAGGGCCCTCTAAGTCAACTAAGATCGATGCACGTATGAACTCACAGAGACTGAGGTAGAATGCACAAGGCCTGCACTTGTCTGCACTAGATGAGGTCGTAGAGCTGAAAAGAAGGGAATACATGGCTCCATTACTAACACAGAAGCACTCTGCAATTGATAAGCACTTGCAAATAAAATTTTAGATTTTTTCCAAAGAAGTGCTACTGGGGAAACAAACTACTCTCAAGGGTAGACTGTATGCCCAACAATAGATGGCCAACAGAAAAGAGATTCAATGGGATGTTTGGAGGTTTCTTGTCTCACAAATGTAGGCTCAGGAATAATCCCCTCTTTAAAAATTATATTCTGTTTTATTTTTACATATTTTTAATTGTTCTCTTTCTTCAACCCAAAGGTTCATTGTGTATATATTATGATTTCCAGTTTAGTGATTTTTATAGGATTTCTGAGTGTGTGAATGAGTCTCTACATTTATATCTGTTTTGTTTGCCTCTTCTTGGGCTCCTTTCATTCCGTTTGCTTAGTCTCTGCTTTATCTTTTTTTTATTTTATTATTACTTCCTAGAAGACTGTTTACTAACGAGAGATAGATAGATAGATAGATAGATAGATAGAGAGAGAGAGAAGGGGGGGGGAGAGAGGTGGGAAGGAGGAGAAGTAGAGTGAAGAGAAACCATAATTAGCATATGTCAAAGAAGTTTACTGTCTTCTAAAAAAGATTTATTTATTTTTGATTTAATGTATATTGTTGTTTGGACTGCATTGTGTCTGTGAAGGTGTGGGATCCCCTTAAATTGGAGCTACAAAATGTTGTAAGCTGCCATGTGGGTGCTAGGAATTGAACCTGGGGCCTCTGGAAGTGTTCTTAACTGTTGAGACATATCTCTACTACAACCCCCCCCCCACAAATCTATTTTCAAGGAAAGGTGAAAATACCTGTCACATATGCATTTAAAGGTACATGCCCTCCTTATTTTGCTTAAGATGTCTATTATTGCTGAATAAATATGATTGAGAATAAAAATGCAAATAAATAACAATGTTTTTGATACTCAAATTAGAATGTTATTCAGAATTGCTTGAGAACTATCCATTATCAAAAGGATTCTTCTAAATTACCCAATGTCTGCCTTTAGCATATTATTATCTAGTCTTGATGATACGGGATGTAAAATGGGGGAAAGTCCCTTTTCTTCAAGTTTACAACTTGATAAGAACTCAGAAAACATAGAACAGCCATATTTGCACTTCATTTTCTCCTACTCATCCTGTGATAGTTTCTGAGTTATCACAGAGTGCCTTAGCATAGCTAAATGGGAAGAAAATGTAGGAAGAGAGGTCTTCTGCCTTGTTTCCTAGTGGTACTGATACTATGTTTAGAACTATTAAATGTTCAGTAAGGCTTTTCAAAGTAGAAAGAAGGCTTACAATATTGTCTATGGTCCAAACAGAAGAAAGATATGAGAAAGAGTTCCAGCTAAACAAGGGCTACAAAACACATTACACTACATGTGCCAGTAAGTGTTGCCTGTAGAACATTAAGAATTAATGTTATAAATTGGACAACAATTCAGGATGGCTGTCAGTGTGCTTAGAGAAGATGCTAGAAGTATCAAAGTAAAAAACTATTGGAAATCATCTTGGCACAAATAAAGCTGAAAGTTTTTTTGAGAGGTATCTAGGGTATGTAGAATTAACATCAAGAATAACTTCAGTTGGGGGCAAAGGCTGGAATGTAAATAAGTAAAATTAATCAAATATAAAAATTAAAAATAACTTTAGTCAATTGAAGAACATTACAAGTTGTCCACATGATTGTTTTGCAACTCTTTTGGGAGTCCTCAATTTACAGACCCCAAAATTCAGACTTAGTTGAAAGCTTACATAGTATTAGAAGGCCATTTTATAATATAATATTAAGTTTTTATGACAAAAGTTATTTTTCAGTATGCTGACTTATGCTCAGAGCTTTGTTGTTCTTAACCTAATAAATCCAGAGGTTAAGAGACTTCACAGCCAAATGGTTGGAGGCCCCGTGTCTACTGGAAGCATTAAAAGAATGCATGTGGAAGGTTCCAACTTTAATATCCTGTGAATCTAATAAGCCCTATAACTTCTGTTTGAAAAATTTATGGTGCATTACTTGATGAGTGTCATGGTTAGCTTCAGTTGTGAGCTTAATATATCTTGGAAGAGGGAACCTCAACTGAAGAATTTTCTCCATCGGGTGGCCCATGGGCATGTCTGTGGGGACATTTTTCTTTTGGAGTATTTTGCCTGTATGTATGTCTGTAGAATATCAATGCAGTGCCTGTGAAGGGAAGGGAAGAAGAATGCATCAGATTCATTGTACAGACTGCCATGTGGGTGCTGGGAACTGAACCGCTGAAACAGGTTCTCTGCAAAGGCAGCCTAGCTTTTTATCTGAGTCCTCTCCAGCCCAGGTATTTCCTTGTTCGATGATTGTTGTAGAAGGACACAGGCCACAGTGAGAGGTAGCAGTCCTAAGCAGGTGCACTTGGGTTGCATATGGAAAGAAGCAGAACATGAGTCCAGAAAACAAGCCAGTAAGTAGAATTCTTCCATAGTCCCTATTTCAGTAACTGCCTCTAGGTTTCTGATTGAGTTCTTGTTCTGACTTTCCTCAATGATGGATGTTGATCTGCAAGTGTGAGTCAACTAGACAGATTCTTTGCTTTCTCTAGTACCCTTTGGTTATACTGTTTATCACAGCAACAGATAGCAAGGGATGACAGTGAACATGTCCATTTTTAGATAGCTTCAATTATTTAGAAGTTATTTTTGTACTCAAGGAGAAACCTTTCCTTTTATTCCCCCCTCCTTCCTCTAAAGTCTTTCTCATTCTCTACCTCCTGTGAATATTTGTTCCACCTTCTAAGCAGGACTGAAGCATCCACATTTTGGTCTTGCTTCTTCTTGAGCTGCATATGTAAATTGGGTGTTTCAATTTTTGGGCTAATATCTGCTTACCAGTGAGTGCATACCATGTGTGTTCTTATGTAACTGGGCTTATTTACTCAGGATGATATTTTCTATGTCCATCTATTTGCCTAAGAATTTTATGAAGTCAGTGTTTTTAAAACCCGAGTAACATTTTATTGTGTGAATGTACCGAATTATCTGTATCTATTCCTCTGTTGAAAGACATCTGGGCTTTTTTCCAACTTCTGGCTATTATAAATAAGGCTGCTATGAGCATAATGAAACATGTATCACAGACACTTCCAGCCCAAGGCCAGAGCCTGCCCAATTCCATCAGGACTGGCAGTCTGCCCACAGATTGCTGGGCACCCAGGAGAGCCACAGGAGTGCTCTCACTCCTGAGCCCAGGGGTGAGTTCACACTCCCTCTTCACTGACTATCCCAGAAGAGGTTGACCAGAACTCCCAGAGGGCAGGTAGCAGTGCTGCCTGGGAACAGACTCTTTTGGCTCAAGGCCAAAGCCTTCCCAGTGGCATCAGGACTGGACACTGCCATCAGAACTTACAGCCTACCCAGAGAGCCAAACACCCAGGAGCAAACTCCCTCCAGAGCCCATGTGCCCACAGACCCACAGGAGAGACAAGTTCCAGCAAGAAACAACGAGATCAACTAGCATCATCGATAGCATGATGGCAAGAGGCAAGCACAAGACAACCAGAAAGTAACAGAAACCAAGACAACCTGGCAACATCAGAACCCAGTTCTCAGCACAGCAAATAGTGGATATCCAAACTCACCAGAAAAAAAAGAAGATTTAGACTTAAAATCATACCTCATGATGATGGTGGAGGTCCCTCGAAAAGTGCATAAATAACACTTAAAGAAGTACAGGAAAGACAGAACACCCGCAAACAAGTTGAAGACCTTAAAGAGGACACACACACACACACACACACACACACACACACACACAAATCAAAGAGCTACAGGAAAGCACAACCAAACAGGTCAAGAAATTAAAAACAGAAATAAAAACAATAACAAAATCACAAAAGGAGACAATCCTGAAGTTGGAAATCCTAGGAAAGAAATTAGGAGACATAGATGGAAGCATTAACAACAGAATACAAGAAATGGAAGAGAGAATCTCAGGGACGGAAGATACCATTCAAATCATTGACACAATAGTCAGAGAAAATGCAAAAATCAAAAAGCTTTTAACCCAATATAGTTTGAGTTCAGGGATGGTAATTTCCAGAATAGTTTTCCCTATCCTCAGTTTTTTATTATTCCAAATGAATTTGCAAATTTCTCTTTCTTACCCTATGCTGTTTTGAATAGGAATTATAATGGGGATTGCACTGAATCTATAGATTGCTTTTGGCAAGATGGCCATTTTTACTATATTAGTCCTGACAATTAATGGACATGGGAGGCCTTTCATTCTTCTGAGTTCTTCTTCAATTTCTTTCTTCCCAGACTTCAAATTCTTGTTGTACAGATCTTTCACTTGTTTGATTAGAGTCACCCCAAGATATTTTATATTATATTTTACTATTGCTAAGGGTGAAATTTCCCTAATTTCTTTCTCAGCCTATTTATCCTTTGAGTAGAGGAAGGCTACTGATTTGAGTTAATTTTATACCCAGCCACTTTGCTGAAGTTGTTTATCAGCTTTCGGAATTCTCCGGTGAAATATTTGGGGTCACCTAAGTATATTATCATATCATCTGCAACAAGTGATATTTTGACTTCTTCCTTTCCAATTTGTATCTACTTGGCTGCCTTTTGTTGTCTAATTGCTCTGGATAGGACTTCCAATACTATAATGAATAGGTAGTGAGCGAGTGGGCAGCCTTGTCTAGTCCCTGATTTTAGTGGGATTGCTTCAAGTTTCTCAACATTTACTCTGATATTAGGCTGCAGGTTTGCTGTATATTGCTTTTGCTATGTTTAGTTATGGGCCTTGAATTCTTGATTTTTCCAAGATTTTTATTATAAAGGGGTGTTGAATTTTTAAAATGCTTTTTCAGCATTTAATGAGCTTATTTTTTCCCTTGAGTTTGTTTATATAATGGATTATATTGGTGAATTTCAGTATATTGAACCATCCCTGTATCCCTGGGATGAAGTTTACTAGATCATTTTGATGTGTTCTTGGATTTGGTTTTTGAGAATTTTATTGAGTATTTTTACATCGATATTCATAAGGGAAATTGGTCTGAAGTTCTCTTTCTTTGTTGGGTGTGTGTGTGGTTTAGGTATAAGCATAAATGTGGCTTCATAGAACGAACAAATTTGGTAGTGTTCCTTCTATTTCTATTTTGTGGAATATTTTGATGAGCATTGCTTTTAGGTCTTCTTTGAAGGTCTGATACAATTCTGCACTAAAACCTGGGCTTCTTTTGGTTGGGATGCTTTTAATGATTGCATATATTTCTTTAGGGTATATGGAACTGTTTTAATGGTTCATCTGATCCTAATTTAACTTTGATACTTGGTATCTGTCTAGAAAATTGTTCATTTTTTTCAGATTTTCCAGTTTTTTTTTTTTTGAGTATAGGATTTTGTAGTAGGCACTGATGATTTTTTTTCAAATTTCCTTGGTTTCTGTTGTCATGTCTTTCTTTTCATTTCTTATTTTGTTAGTTTGGATACTGTCTGTGTGCTCTGGTTAGTCTGGCTCAGGGTTTATAGATCTTGTTTATTTTCTCTAAGAACCAGTTCCTGGTTTTGTTGATTCTTTGTACAGTTTTTATTTCATTGACTTCAGCCCCGAGATTGATTATTTCCTGCCATCTAATCCTCTTGGGTATATTTGCTTCTTTTTGTTTTAGAGCTTTCAGATGTGCTGTCAGCTAGTGCATGTTCTCTCCAGTTTCTTTTTGGAAGCACTCACAGTGATTTTTTCTCTTAGCATTGCTTTCTTTGCCCTCCCCCTTAAATAGTTGTTTATTGGCAGTGGGCTGGAAGGGATGGCAGAGTTAGCATTCACAGACAACACTGCACACACGAGGGCAGCAGGAGTGATGGCAAAGAGCTTGGAGGCCCCTCTTCAATAGCAAGTGGGTCGGCAGGGGCCTGGAGTGTTGATGGAGCAGCTTTAGAGCCGCCCTGTTCAGTAGGCATGGTTAGAGATGAAGAGAGATTCACTGGCTGCAGCTCCAGACTGGCCACTTGGGGTATACTTTCCTTGACAGGCAAGGCTGTTGGCCAGGGCCCGCTTGATGTACTCCTCCTGAGCTGCCTTTAGGTTCTCCTTCTTCCCACCCCAGGCCTTCAGAGCAGAGGCCTGCAGGGCTCAGCCATAGGAGAAAGTCAAGGCCCATGTCTTCAGCAGGGGACACTTGTTGGTGACATTGAGGTTGATGGATGCCTCTTCCTCACTCTGCCCTCCAGAGAGGAAAGTGACCCCAGGGAAAGCAGGGGGCACTGTGCGACGATGTGCTGTGACAGTTGCCATGGCAATCTCCTCATTGGAAAATTTCTGGGTGCAAGCATGGCCAGGGGTGACCATGTTGGGCTTCAGCAATGTGCCTTCCAGATAGACATGGTGGTCACTCAGAGCCTTATAGACAGCTGCCAGTAACTTCTCAGTTACATACTGGCAGCGCTTCAAGTCATGGTCCCCATCAGGGAGAATTTCAGGTTCCACAATGGGTACAATGCCATTCTGCTGGCAGATGCTGGCATAACGGGCCAGAACATTGGCATTTTCCATGATGGCAAGGGGCGAGGGAGTGTGTTTCCCAATCTTCAGTACACAGCGCCACTTCACAAAGTCGGCTCCATCCTTCTTATACTGGGCACAGCGTTCAGACAACCCATCCTGTCCTTGGGTAGTAGTCTCACCATTGGTTCCTGCCAGGTGCACCACACCCTTATCTACCTTAATGCCCACAACCCCACCCTTGGACTTGATAACTTGGGGGAAGGGACGCCCATCATCTGCCTTCTGGGTACAGTGTCTCATAGAAGAGGATCACCCCCCCCCAATGCAGGGATTCGCATGGTCATCAGCAGTCAGCAGCAGCTGGCGGTAGAAGCCCCTGTTCTCCTCAGTGTTCTCAGTGCCGATGGACTGCAGGTGCTTGGCAATGCTTCCAGTGGCCTCGTCTGCAGCCAGGATGCCCTTGCCCGGAGCCACAATTCGGTGAGCGATGTCAGACAGCTCCTTCTGCTCCGGGGTCAGTGCTGGGTATGGGTAGAACATGGTGCTGGTGGCTGTTCTTTCTTGGCATAGGACAGGGTGTGTCTGTCAGGTACGCTGGTGGGTAGGCGAAAGGACTAAGGAAGGAACGTGGCTAGGGTCACCAGAACCTCGTTCTGCCGTGCGTTCCAAAAGAACGCAGTCTATTCAGCTGGGGGCGGGGGGAGGCTTAGCATTGCTTTCATTGTGTCCTATAAGTTTGAGTAGGTTGTACCTTTATTTTCTTTACATTTTAAAAAGTTTATCATTTCTTTCTTTATTTCCTCCTTTACCAAGGAATAATTGAGTAAAGCATTGTCTGGCTTCCATGTATGTGTATAGGTTTTCTGTTGTTATTGAAGAACAGCCTTAGTTTGTGGTAATCTAATTTGATGCATGGGGTTATTTTAATCTTCTTGTATCTACTAATGACTGTTTTGTGACAGATTACATGGTCAAGTTTGGAAAAGGTGACATGAGGTGTTGAGAAGAAGGTATATTCTTTTGTTTTAGGATGAAATGTTCTATAAATATATGTTAAATCCATTTAGTTCATAACTTCTGTTGGATTCACTGGGTCTCTGTTTAGTTTCTGTTGTCCCTTCCATTTTGAGCATAGATATTCAGAATTGAGATTTCATCTTGGATTTTTCCTTTGGTGAGTATGATGTGTCCTTTCTTCCCTTTTTTGATAACTTTTGAATGAAAGTCAGTTATACTTAACATTAGAATGGTTATCCCAGCTTGTTTTGAAAACCTTTTGCTTGGAAATTTTTTTTAGCCTTTTACTGTGTGGTAGTGTTTATCTTTGTCTCTGAGGTGTGTTACCTGTATGCAGCAAAATGCTGGGTCCTGTTTACATATCCAGTCTGTTAGTTTATGTCTTTTTACTGGGGAGTCTAGTCCATTGATGTTAAGAGATATTAGAGAAAAGTGACTATTGCTTCTTATTATTTTTGTTTTTAGAGGTAGAATTATGTTTGTGTGGCTATCTTCTTTTGGGTTTGTTGAAAGAAGATTATTTTCTTGCTTTTTTATGATATAGTTCCCCTCCTTCTGTTGGAGTTTTCCATCTATTATCTTTTGTAGGGAAGATATACTGTAAATTTGGTTTTATTATGGAATATCTTGATTTCTCCATCTATGGTAACTGAGAGTTTTGCTGGGTACAGTAGCCTGGCCTGTTATTTGTTTTTTTCTTATGCTCTGTATGACAATTGCCCCTGATCTTCTTTCTCTGTTAAGTCTGATGTAATTCCGATAGGTATGCCTTTATATGTTACTTTACTTTTCTTTCTTAATGTTTTTAATATTCTTTCTTTGTTTTGTGCATTTTGTGTTTTGACTATTATGTGACAGGAGAAATTTCTTTTCTGGAGTTCGGTAAGTTTCTTGTATGTTCATGGGCATTTTTTTTTTAGGTTAGGGCAGTTTTCTTTTACAATTTTGTGGAAGATATTTATAGTTCCTTTAAGTTGAGAATCTTTGCTCTCTTGTATAGCTATTATAATTAGGTTTGGTCTTTTCACTGTGTCCTGGATTTCCTTGATGTTTTGGGTTAGGAACTTTTTGCATTTTGCATTTTCTTTTACTATTGTGTCCATGTTTTTTATGGTATCGTTTACCCCTGGGATTCTCTCTTCTATCTCTTATATTCTCTTGGTTATTCTTGCATCTATGACTCCTGATCTCTTTCTTATGTTTTCTACCTCCAGCATTGTCTCTATTTGTCATTGCTTCATTGCTTCTATTTTTATTTTTAGATCCTGCATGGTTTTGTTCTATTCCTTCACCTGATTGCTCATGTTTTCTTATAATTCGTTAAGGGATTTTTGTATTTTGTTTTTAACGGCTTCTGTTTGTCTGTATTCTCCTGTATTTCTTTAAGGGAGTTATTTATGTCTTTCTTAAAATCCTCTATTATCATTGCAAAATGTAATTTGATGATTTAAATATGAACCTTGCTTTTCTGGTTTGTTGGGGTATCCAGGCCTTGCTGTGGTGAGAGAACTGGGTTATAATGATGCCAAGTAGCCTTGGTTTTTGTTGCTTATGGTCTTGTACTTGCCTCTCTCCATCAGATATCTCTGGTATTAGTTGGCCTTGCTTTCTCTGACTTGAGCTTGCCCCTCCTGTGAGCCTGTGATCTTAGGTGTGTCAGCACTCTCTGAGCAGGATTTGGCTTTGGAAAGCTGAGTCACTGAGTGACCTCCTGGGCGCTGAAGGAAACTGGAAGGATCCTTTCCCTGGCTTCTTCACATTTCCTGTGTCCTGTGGGCTCCTGGTGGGTCTCTCTTTGGCCAGTTATTGGAGTAAAAGTGTGGATCTCACATGAGAACACTCTGGGAAGACTAGCTCTCTCAAGATGGGATTTGGATATGGAGGGCTGTGACACAGCCTTAGTTCTGGGGTGCAGATGGAGATAGTAAAACTTTTTTCTTTTAAACATCAAACCATGCCAATTGTCTCAGTTTTGACATTTCCTACATTATGCTAAGTACAATAAGCTAGACACAGAGAAAACTACTGCATGATCTAAGATATATGTATAATTTCATAAAGTCAAAATAAGAGTAACAATGAGTGGGATGGTTAATAGAAATAGATGGAAGGTGGAAAAAGGGAGCTATTGGGCTAAGATTACATACTCATAGTTATGAAATTAATATGTTCTGTAGATCTATTATACTGCTTGACAGTGAATTAATGCATCACATATTTGAAAAATGCGAGAAAATAGCTCGCAAATTCTTTTCAGATACACAAAATATAATTGTGAGGTGGTCGATGTGTTAATTAGCTTGATTATAGGTAATCAGTTCACTAGATATATAAAATGTCATATATATTATATAATTTTTACATATATGCATATGCATATAATTTTTACTGGCCAATACCCTAATAAATCCAGGGTTAAAGCTAAAACAAGCAATCCTCTGAGAGTTATTCCTCACTAAGCCTTGGGGTTAATCACATTTAGGCCTTTCAACTAGTGATTAAAATCTAAGATTCCAAGTCCTCTGATTATGTTGCTTACTCTTTTCTGAATGCACTATAGTTCCCAAAGTTCCTTGTTACATACGGTGTCTGCCTCTGAACACACATATTTCAGATTTTGTCTGTTTGGTACAGTGCAATTTTTATCCTTTTGCTTTCAAAATGAGTCTTCTGTTAAGGTAGTTTACAAGTTAGACTGAGGTAATATTTCTGAAGCAAGTATCAGGCACCAGTGATTTTTAATCAACCTTATAGCCCTAGAGATACAGGTGGTGAAAGTTGAGGGACATACTTCATTCCTTGTTTAGTTTTATATTCTACTATGCTCCTACTTTTGAAAATCATTACATTTCCTCAACCTGTGGCTTGTATGGATTTGCATACATATTCAGAAACTCACAAGTAGATTTTTTTTCCATTTGTTCAACACTTCTGACTTTCTAGACAAAACTTAATGAAACTCAATCAGAAACTATGTTTAAACCCAATTAACCTTCTTGCTCTGGGATTACTATTCTTATCTAGATTCTTTATGAATGTAAAAAGGTCTAACTGTGTCTCTGCTTTGGGTTCTGTTGACGGAGCTTACATTTCTCCCTTATCCAGTTCTACATTTCTGCTCGTATGGAAACCGAGAAAGACTAAAGGTATTGAACAATGCATTCAGAGAGATTTATGGCTATAATGAGTCCAGGGGCAGGTAGTGAAGAGCAAGCATGTTAGTAAACAGACAACAGTGAGACCTCAGATAATGTTAGCAACTAGTCCATCCCAGTTGATTACTACCTTTAACTAAGCTCTGGTAAGTATGCTTGCAGTATGGCTTATTTAGTCAGCATTATTTTCTGGTTGTGTAGTTTTCTTTTCTTTTCTTTTACTTTTTTGGGGGGGTTGTGAAGTGGTACAGCCAGAGAGCCTATGAGAATGTTGGGCATTAAGTATATATCTTTGTGGTAACACTTTTGATTGGAGCCAATTTGATTCAGTGGGAAATAACTTCAGTGCATTAGACATACAGTTCATTTAATGAGCTCCAATAGGGTAAACCAGGTGAAGATAATAATTTGGTTTCTGATGGGATTTCTGATCTGCATCCTGCTATGAAAAACTCATTTATTTTTAAACAGGTCCAGAAAGCACCAGGCTATTTAGACATAAGAAATTGACAGTTGCATATCACAATAAAATTATGATGACTGAGCTTCTCTAGGACTCAGTTTACATTTTTGTAAAGTGAGCAAGCTGCACCATGGACCTAAAGCTGTGAGCCTTTTAGTGCAATAATATGTCATACAACAACATTTCCATCAAGAAGAGACTGTATATATATGGCAGTGGTTCCATAAAACTACAGTGAAGCTATCATAATGTCAAGGAACAATATATAACTCTCATATTTGTGGTGATAATGCTATAAAACCCCACAGCACTGCCAGTCATACAAAACCATATATAAAATTTAGAATATTTGATAATGATAACAAATGCCTATTACTGGGTTGTATATATAAAATGCCATATTTTATAATTATTTTAGAGTACACGTTTACTTATGGAAAATGCATTTATATAAAGTAAAGATGAAAAGTATTCTCCCATGTTTATCTAGCATCAGCTTCAAATATCCTATGCTCTTGGGATCACTTGGTTGAATGATTCACATATACCATACAGTTTTATGTTAGCACACACTATGATGCTGGTCCAACAATGAAATAACCTATCGAAAAATTTCTCAGATTGTATTTCTGCTGTTAAACAATTCATGACTTTATTTTATTTGTCATATAGGAAATAACCCATTTTAGGAAGTATTATTTATAATAGAGACAAATTTGCGTGAGTTGTTCTCATTGTGAATGGTATCTCCTTGTCAAAAATCATGGCTCCACAAAACCATATCTGATTCAAAGTCGTATCTTTCAATGTCTTACAAGCAAGACACTGCTTGTTGTTCTTATTTTTTCCCCATGATATTTGTATAGGGTTGTTTGTATGCTATTGATACTGTCTCCTTTTTGTGCAAAGGGGCAGGCATGCTTATTGCCCAATTTAGAAGATCCTATGAATTCAGGCTTCTTTTACAGTGCAGTTCATGTCATGTGCAGGTGACATTTGGCTGACCTTTCATAGCTCTGTAAGATTTTGGAATTCAAAATTGTAAAAGCATAGACACTCTGGTTATTGTTATTACTGTGAGTAATAAATTTGCTTTCATCTCTAATCTCATATTGTCACCTGTATCCATAAAACTATGCTAGCCTAAGTTGTTAATTGGCAAATGGGTGAATCGCGCATCATTCACAGCTCTCTATTACAACTTCAGTCACGTTTACTCTCCTCTCTCTCTCTTTTTTTTTTTTAACACCATATCATTTAGCCTCTGAATAATGTAGTTTCAAACACATTCTTTTGTGTAATTGTTTTATGTGCTAATTTTGTCTCCCACCTACTTTCTAGGCATCAAGACCAAGAATCTTGTTAGTAATTGTTTATGCAGTAACAGTTGGCACAAGAGTGGATGCCATAGATAGGGCGTAAAATGTGTTTTGTGGTTGACCAGCAGAGTTAACTCACTCCATTAGTATTTGCCATTGAGTTTCTTGCCTTGGATTTCTTATGATAAATGCCAACTATAGATTTAGTCTCTGAGAAATAGAAAAGCACTAATGAGAGAAGAAGACGCTGTTTGTTTTTTGGACATTTAGGATGCAAGATATAGGCATTCCTTAATCAGTTGGACATCATTGACTAAGGGGTCAATTAAAATGATTTTTGAACCCCACATTTCTCAAGATATTCAGCTGAGTCTGTTTTTTTCTGGGTTGCTAGTAATTATATTTTATCTGTTAAACAACTAGAATGAATCTATGATTTCATAGAATGTCATACCTTTGGAAAGTCACCTATACATAAGTGGTATATCATTTGAAATTTGATACTACTTTTATTTTCATAAATATCCTAGTATATTTATTTATGTTAGAAACATACATGTTTATAGAAGTGTTTGCACTAGGCTTCTTACTCTTTTTAGTGGTATAGATTATTTGATGATTTAAGTAATTAAGTTTTCCATAGCATAATATGGAGACTGAAAAGGTTTTTCTAATTTTAGTGTTAAAAGACTAGAACTCAGGGTTTGTCTTTTGGGTCTAACTCTGAGTGAGTATGTATTTCCTGAACCCATGATACTCACAAAACTGACTTTTATTTCTTCTTTTTCTTCTTTTCTTCCTGTCTTCTTCCTTCCTCCTCTTCTTGTTCTTCCTTTCTCTTTCTACTTCTCTCCCCCCTTCTCTCCTTATCCTCTTCCTGCTGCTCTTCTGTTTAAAATACATAGCAACACTATTATTTCTATCTTCCAGAGGCCAACCTCTATCGCTGAGCAGGTGTGACATGGTTATCATTTGCTGACTTTAACTTTGTGAAATTTGCATTTTCCAACTTTAGGTTTTTGACTTCTGGCTATCCCTTCTCAACTTGAAAAACTATTTCCTTTTTCAATTTGAGTATGCTGCCACCCTGTGGTTGCCAGTTACTTGCTTTTCATGGGCTCCTAATGCAAACTTCAGGCTGTTTGGAGGAGTATGTCTGTCAGGGTAGGGTAGGCTAGTGTGATGCCTATTAATAGGTGAAGGTACCAAGTATGAAATGGGTTAGGAGCTAATTTTCATAGAGTGTCAGGAAGACATTGAAGAAAAAAATGGGCTATAAAACACAGAAAAAAGAAAAATAGTCTGAGGCCCAAATAATGTAATTAGGAAATAGTATGGTGGAGGAAACAAATAATTAAAATGAATGATGAAAGAAAAACAAAATTAAGAGAATTGGATCACTGAAACTACTTTCACCATTTTTGTCTTTTTTTCTTATCAATATGCATATGTATGTGGTGTTTGTGTGTATGTGTACATGTTTTTGTATGAATGGGTGCATATCTGTATGTGTGCATGTGTGTGTGTACCTGAAAATGTGTGTTTACTTGAATATTTGTGTGTGTCTGTGTCCATGTAAGTATGTGTGTGTGTGTGTGTGTGTGTGTGTGTGTGTGTGTATGTGTGTGTGTGCATGTTTTTGTATGAATGGGTATATACCTGTATGTGTTGCTATGTGTGTGTGTGTGTGTGTGTGTGTCTGTGTGCCTATGTGTGTGTGCCTGAATATTTGTATGTGTCTGTGTCCATATGTGTGTGTGTGTGTGTGTGTGTGTGTGTGTGTGTGCGTGCGTAGAGGTCAAGTTTAGTTGTCATTCCTTGGGAGCCATCCACCTTTAGTTTTGAGACATGTTTTTTCACTTCTCTGGAGCTGGCTTTGTAGGATGAGATAGCTGGGATGATGTATATAGGTAGGAAATACAAATGTACACTTTTTGTTTTCCCTTGCTGAGTTCAGAGTTGAAGAGCAAGTTGATTGAAAATGCAGCCTAGTCACTTAGTGCACTGTCAGGACATGGATGTCAGGACATGTGTTTTTCTATGGAAAGCACAAGGCAAAGCCTGATCCTAGCTGGAAGTAGAATTAATTAGGGAAGAGGCCAAATTTTATTTTATTTTTTCCACAATTTACATTACTTCCCAGTCTCATCCCTACTTCCCTCTTCTTTTCCCAGTCCTGCCTTTATAAATTCCTCACCCATTACCTCCTCCCCTTCTCCTCAGAGAGGGCCAAACCAACCATAGGTACTACCCCACCTTGGGACATTTAATTCCATCAGGATTAACTACCTACCCCCCCCCCCCTAGGCTCAATCAGGTAATTCAGGTAGGGGAAAAAGTCCAACCTTAGGCAATAGAGTCAGAGACAGTCCCCATTTCATTGGGGATCCACATCTAAACCAAGCTGCACATCTGCTACAAATGGGGGAGGGTGGGTCCAGTCCCTTGCATGCTTTTTGGTTGGTGGTTCATTCTCTGTGAGCCCCCCATTGGCTAGTTTATTTGACTCTTTAAGTTTTCTCATGACACTCCCTACCAGCTCACTCGGTTCTATTCCCCACTCTTCCATAAGACTCCCCAAACTCTACCTGAGTTTTGGCTGTGGGTTTCTGCATTTGTTTATATGTGCTGCTGGATGAATCCTCTCAGGAGACAATTATGCTAGGCTCCTGTTTGCAAACATAATAGAGTATCATCAATAGTGTGAGGGGTTAGCTCTCTCCCATGGGATGGGTCTCATGTTGGGCCAGACATTGGTTGACTGTTCTCTCAGTCTCTGCTCCGTCTTTACCCTTGAGCATTCTTGTGGGCAGGGCAAATTTTATGTTGAAGGTTTTGTGGGTGCATTGATGTATTCCTCTTCACTGGAAGTACTACCTGGCTACAGGAGATGACCATTTTAGCCTCTAAATCTCCCACTGGTAAGAGACTCAGCTAGGGTCATCCTCATAGACTCCTTGTAGTCTCTCTCATCCCAGGTCTACAGATAGTCCTAAAGATGTTCCCCACTGGTTCTTATTCTTACTCCTTGCCCTTTCCTGTCCCTCTTTCCCCTACACTGGATCCCTATCCTTCTATCCATCTTCACCCCTCTCTCACTCATTTCATTCTCTTCATCCATCTCCAATTCTATTTTGTTTCCCCTTCACAGTGGGATTCACAAATCTTCCCTAGGGCCCTCCTTATTACCAATTTCTTTGGGTCTGTGGATTGTAGCATAGTTATCCTGTTCTTTATGGCTAATGTCCAATTATAAGAGAGTACATACAATATGGGTCTTTTGCGGTTCGGGTTACCTCACTCAGGAAGATACTCCCAAGTTCCATCTATTTGCCTGAAAATTTCATTATGTTTTGTTTTGAATAGTTGAATACTATTCCATTGCATAGATGTACCAAGTTTTCTTTATTTATTCTTCAGTTGAAGGACATCAAGATTGGCTTCTGTTTCTGACTATTACAAATAAAGTAATAAAGTGCTATGTACATGGTTGAGCAAGTGTTCCTGTGGTATAGTGGGGTATCTTTTAAGCATATTCTCAGGAATGGTATAGCTCAGTCTTGAGGTAGAACTATTCCCAATTTTCTGAGAAATCACCAAATTAAAATTCAAAGTGGTTCTACAAGTTTGCTCTCCCACCAGCAGTGGAGAAGTGTTCACCCTGCTTCACATCTTACTAGCATGTGCTGTCACTTGAGATTTTTGATCTTAGCCATTTTGATTGATGCAAGATGGAATCTCAGAATAATTTTGATTTGCATTTCCCTGATGACTATGAGCTTCTCAGCCATTCAAATTTCCTCTGTTGAGAACTCGGTTTATCTCTGTACCCCATTTTTAATTGGGTTATTTGGTTTTGTTGGTATCTAACTTCCTTAGTTCTTTATAAATTGTGGATATTAGCCCTCTGTCAGATATGAAGGATTAGTGAAGATATCTTCCTACTCTGTAGCCTGCTGCTTTGTGCTGTTGACTGTGTTCTTTGCCTTACACAACCTTTTCAATTCCACAAGGTCCCACTTATTAATTGTTGCTCTCAGTACCTGTGTTATAGTTTTTTTTTTTTTTTCAGGAAGTTTTATTCTATGTCAAGGCATTCATGTCTACTTTCCACCTTTTCTTCTATTAGATTTAGTGTATCTGGTTTAACATTAAGGTCTTTGACCCATTTGGTCTTGAATTTTGTGAGGGGTGATAGATATGGGTCTATTTGTATTATTCTGCATGCAGACATACAGTTATACAAGCACCATTTGTTGAAGATGCTTTGTTTTATTCATTATATGGTTTCGGCTTCTTTGTAAATTTATGTCAAGCAAGTACATGACTGGACAGTAGAGAGGTAGGCAGGGAAAAGGTAGAAAAATGGAAGAGGAAGAGATAGGGAAAGGAAATCAAGATGGAGCCAGAGAAAGCAGACCTGGATCCTGGTGGCTGTTATTGGCAATAGGTAGATAGGAATATTTTAATAGATTCTATAGGTCTTTTATCTCATATAGAAGGGCAGTTTGTATCTTTGTCCATTTGATGTCATCTTATGGTATAGAGGGTATGTGGGTTGAGAATGTAATATATAAACCTGCATGAAAAGCTATTGGACCTTGGAGTAATGTTTGTGCCGGGCCGTGGGGGAAAGAAAATGCTGGGATGGTAACCACTACCCAAGATAGAAACAGCAGGGCAGGCAGAGTGAATCTCCTGGTGAGAGATTCGTGTGGAGAGGGTGGCTTGGACCAAGTGACAGAGTCCATGTGTTTGGCTCCATACTAAATTGGCTCCCACAGAGCGAGACAGGGGTGGGGAAAACTGGCGATAAAGAGATAAGCCTTCCATTTGAATATTTGCTGCAATACTTCTTTGTCAAAAATCAAGTGTCCATATGTGTGTGGGTTTATTTCAGGGTCTTCTATTCAACTCCATTGACAAACATTTCTGTTTCTGTACTGATACTATGTAGTTATTATTACTATTTCTCTGTAGTACAGCTTGAAATCAGGGATGGTGATAGCTCCAGAAGTTTTTTTTTTTTTTTTTTTTTTTTGGTACAATAATGTTTTAGTCATCCTGAGTTTTGTAGTTTTCCATATAAAGTTGAGAATTGTTCTCTTGAGGCTTGTAAAGAATTTTGTTGGAATTTTGACGGGAATTTCATTGAATCTATATATTGCTTTTGGTAAGATAGCTGTTTTTACTGTGTTAATCCTAAGGATCTATGAACATAGGAGCTCTTTCCATCTTTGGATAGCTCCTTCAATTTCTTTCTTCAGAGACTTGAACTTGTCATATAGATCTGTTACTTGTTTGGTTAGAATTACACCAAGATATTTTATATGATTTGTGACTATTGTGATGGGTGTTGTTTCCTTCATTTCTTTTTTTGGACTATTTATCATTTGTATAAAGGAAGTCTACTGATTTTTTTTAGTTAATTTTGAATCCAGCTACTTGGCTGATGGTGTTTATGAGCTGTAGGAGTTCTCTGATAGTATTTTTTTTGGTCATTTATATATGCTATTATATCCTCTGGGAATTGTAATACCTTGACTTCTTCTTTTCCAATTTGTATTTCCTTGATTTCCTTTTGTTTTATTGCTCTGGCTAGAACTTCAAGTATGATATTGAAGAGATACAAAAATTGTGAACATCACTGTCTTGTCCCTAATTTTAGTGGAATTGCTTTAAGTTTCTCTCAGTTTAATTTGACATTGGCTGTTACCTTGCTGTATATAGTTTTTATTGTGTGTAGATGTGCATCTTGTATTTCTCATCTCTCCAAGACTTTTAACATGAAGAGCTGTTGACATGTTAATATTTTCAGCATCTAATGAGATGATTATGTGTTTTTTCCTTCAGTTTGTTATATGGTGAATTGGAATCACAAATTTAAGTTTCAAATGCCCAAGTTCTAGAGAACTGGAGAAACACCCCCAGGGCTCAGTCATAGATGCATGGTGGTCCATGCTGTGGCTTCAAACGTCCAGTTCAATGGCTCTCAGGTGTCAGAGCTCTTTATGGATATTTTAAAAGTACCTTTTCTTCTAATATCCCACCAGCGTCTAAGGAATTATAACAGGTTTTCATGCCCTATCTCATCAGATACCACATCATACCAACTCTACTGCTTTCATACAGCCTGTGTTGAGAACGCTGCAAGACTCGCTGTTTCCTGCTTTCTTACTGTTATAGAGCGAAGCAAGACAGGCTCATCTGCCCTCAGGTTTTCTCTTTAACTATAGTGTTTTCTTACCCTGGGGCATGGTCCATCAGGACAGGTTACCTTCATTACTTTCTAAATTTTTACTTCAGGCTAAAATTCTGATTCAGTAATTTAGTATAATTAAACATATACAATGTGCCTCAGTGACAATGATTATAATATTTAAGTTGCAATCCAGACGCACAAGAATGTTTCTGTTATGGCATAGTCAGTGTGGAGCCCCATTCCTTCAGGGAATGTGAGACTTGGGATTGTGACTGAGTGACTAGAAATCATTTTCTTTTCGCTTATCTACTGTCATTCATGCTACAGTCCACTGAATGGTTTACTGTCATATGTCGCTTTGTGTCCTCATCTGTGAATGATCGCCACAAAAGTCACAAAAGCATATAGAACCAGCCAAAACTAGTTTCTTGTCCTTGAACTAGATGAGGATTCTCTTGGTTTTGAGAGAATGAAAGAACAAAAGACTAAGTCCTTGGTTGTCCCTTAACAGGCTATGGAAGTTATGAAAATATGAAAAAGTATTGTGACCCTCAGTGAGTCCTATGGAGGTAGACTCAAATCAGAATACAACCACAGCATTGCTCCATGAACTGTCCTCACCTCAGTGTGGTTTTACTGTAACGTTACACAGCTCCTCTAGTCTTTGGTAGTGACACTGCACACTGCAACATCTTTGGTTAGCCTAAAGAGGCTCTACATAGACTCACTCAACTACTTCTTAACATCAAAGGGGGAAACTTGGGAATTTTAGAGGCCTTACATGCATTTAGAGTGTGAAACAAGCTAAAGTTTAAATTCAGCATCAGATACTCAACTTCGAAAATAGTTACAAATATATGGCTTGATCATTGATTTTTTTTTAGAAAGCGAACAGAATTGGACAGGTTCATATTTTTAACTGGGCCATCACATAAGTGTGTAGCACTGAAAAGGGCCACATTATTTATTAAACTGTGTGAGGCTCTTGTGATTATGCCATAGATAGGCAGAGGTCTCCAAAGTCAATTGGAGTTGTCGAATCACATTCAATGAATGGCCCAGTGTCTCAATTGAAGAAGCCTGCTATTGAGGGACTCCCCAGGAGTAATCAATTAAAAGCAGTAGCTTTAAACAGCTAACGGTGCTGGCAAATCAATAGTGGCAAGGCAAAGAAACAATTCCCTGCAATGATTTCTATGCAAATTCTGATTCGTGTACCTAATGACATTAGGATTCTCTAATGACACATAACTCAAAGAGGCCCTTCTTTCTCAGTTAAGCGTGAAGCATATTTTTGCCCTGGCAACCTTGACATCCACTTGGGATGCCAGCTTTCACTGCTGGGAAGTAATAGATTAAGTTGAGACAACCCAACTTTCAGTTTGTCTCCTATGGGAGAGATAGAGAGATGAAAGAAGGAGAACATTTCTAGATTTGGCATGAGCTGCTAAAAAGGCCCGGATTGATCATTCAATCACTCACTCATTCATTCATTAATTCATTCACTGAGTACTGAGCATTTTAACTACTTCCCTATTAAATATACCAATAGCTGAGTTCAAATTGTTTTAAGAGTCTCTTCACATTCTACATCTACTCCCCAAGATTACATTTTATAACAGGTGTGGATTTACTACAGAATAACAAGTGAAATAGGCATATTTTTGTATACACTGCATCTAATTCAGTCTTCTCCAAAACTATACATCCAATCTATATTTAATGGGGAATTCAATCTCAGCCTTTACTGAAGTCCCCTGACTCATGCTAAGTACTGAATTTCTTAGACTTCCCAGTCTTCGGCTTAGTCACTACTGCTGGTACGTTCCCTGCTCAACCTGGTATAGTCTCTTCAAGACTATATGATCTGTTGATTTTTGGACCAAGGTTAAAGACAGAAGTGTGACAACCCAGATGTCCCTCAACCAAAGAATGAATACTGAAAATGTGGTTCATTTATAGAATGGAATACTAATCAGCTATTAAAAATGGGGACATCATGAATTTTGCAGTCAAATGGGATGTAACTAGAAAATGTCATTCTGAGTGAGGTAACCTAGACCTAAAATGACATATATATATATATATATATATATATATATATATATATATATATATATATATATCAGTATTCACCGTTAAGTGGATATTAGCCAAAAAGTACAAAATACCCTTGATACAACTCAGAGACCATGTGATGCTTAACCAGAAGGAAAGCCCAAGTGTGGATACTTCAATCCCACTTAGAAAGGGAACAAAATAATCATGGGGGCAGAGGTAGAGAGAGACCTGTGTGGGAGAGGGGAGGGAGAAGGGGATAGGATCAGTATGGGGGAGACAGGAGAGAAGTCTAGAAGACCAGGAGAATGAATAGAAATATGTAGCAATGTGGGACAGGGGGCAAGGAGAATCTCTAGAAAGTCCCAGACACCAGGGATGTGAAAGGCTCCCAGGACCCAATGGGAATGACCTCAGCCAGAATGTCCAACAGTGGGGATACGGAACCTAAAGAGACCACCTCCAGTAGATAGACATGGTACTCAGTAAAGGGATGGGACCACCCACCCATCTCAAATTTTTTGATCCAGAAGTGTTCTTGTCTAAAGAAAATGCAGGGACAAAACTGGAGCAGAGACTGAAGGAAAGGCTATTCAGAGATACCGCCCCAACTTGGAATCCATCCTATGCATGAACCAATTCCAAACACTATTGTTGATGCCGTATGGTGTCTGCAGACAGGAGCCCAGAAGGATCATCCTCTCAAAGGCTCTACCAGCAGCTGAGACATACGCAGATACAGCCAGCCATTGGATTGTGATTGGGGACCCCTATGGTAGAGTAAGGGGAAGGATTGAAGGAGTTGAAGGGGTTTGCAACTCCATAGGAAGACCAACATTATCAATTAACCCGGATGCCTGGGAACACCCAGAGGCTAAGCCACCAACCATGGGCTGGCTGGTCTGTGGCCCCCACTACATATGTAGCAAAGGACTACCTTCTCTGGCCTCAGTGGGAAAGGACACACCTAATCCTGTAGCAATCTGATGCTCCAGAGAAGGGGGATGTTTCTGGGGCGGGGCATTGAGGTGGACGTGGGTGGGCAGGGAGCACCCCCTCAGAAGCAAAGGGGTGAAGGCAATGGGGTGAAGAACTCATGGAGGGGTGATCAGAAAGGGGGGCAATATTTGGAATGTAAATAAATAAATAAAACAATAAATTAAAAATAAATAGCTTTCCTTGGATGTCATCTTGTTGACTCCTCTGAGGTGTACTCACTGGCCTGGGGTTTGTCAAGGAACATAATGATAACACAGTCTGCTTGTAAGAATTTGTAAAACTCCAGTAGCCCTGCTAGGTTTGGGGACACTGTTTTGAAATTCAGGTACCTCCTTGTCTTCATGCTCTAAATTTCAAAGATACTCTCATTTTAAGACAACAAGTTCACTCTGACTACTTTTGCCTTGACTTTAGAATTCAGGATTATCTCAGTTGTGATCTGAAGTACTTGAATTCTTCTGTCACATTGTCTTAGATAAACTGTGTGCATATGTTTGTGTGTGTGTGTGTGTGTGTGTGTGTGTGTGTGTCTGCATATGTCTATGTGTAAAAATTATTCTTTCTAAATTTCCTTCTTATCAACACTGCTACTCTTCCATCCAGAAAACAATCTGGCAACTATTATATAGTTCCCTCAGTCTAATTAGGGTCCCATTATGCACAGGTATAGCTCCTTGTAACTGTCTTATGCAGCATTTACTATAATTATAATGATTTATTAGGGTGATTTTTTTTGATACAAGATCTTATTATGTAGCTCAGACAGGCCTCAAATTCGCCATCTTCTTACATCAGCTTTCACAATAATGATAATATAGGCACATGCAGTGATGCCTGGCTTTAGGGTGATTGTTAAAGTTTGCTTTTTTCTATAGTTTGTTGAATACCTGAGGATAAAAATACAACCACTCTGGAAATCAGTTTGGAGGTTCCTCAGAAAATTGGACATAGTCCTACCTGAAGACCCAGTTATTCCACTTCTAGGCATATACCCCAGAGATGCTCCAGCATATAATAAGGACACATGCTCCACCATGTTCATAGCAGCTCTATTTATAATAGCCAGAAGCTGGAAAGAACACAGATGTCCTTCAGTAGATGAATGCATACAGAAATTGTGGTATATTTACACAATGGAGTACTACTCAGCTACTAGAAACAATGACTTTATGAAATTCCTAGGAAAATGGATGTATCTAGAGAATATCATCCTGAGTGAGATAACCCAGTCACAAAAGAACAGACATAATATGTAGTCACTGATAATTGGATACTAGCCCCAGAAAGCTCTGAATACCCAAGAAACAACTCACAGATCATATGAAGCTCAAAAAAAAAAAAAAAAAAAAAAAAAAAAGAAAGAAAGGCCAGAAAGTGAAAGCCTCAGTCCTTTTTAGAAAAACAAAACAAACAAAGAAACAAAAAAAAAAAAAAAACCCAAGTGTATAGCACCCACTCAGACTGGGGAGTGGGGTACACCTAGACCTTAAATCATTAACAACTCAAGAGCTAAGAATATAGCCTTGTGGCAATTTTTGGTATTCAAAAATCATTATGTTTAATCTATACACACCAAGAAAAATTTGATTATTTCCATGTTACATTATGTTTTACATGTACTTTATGATCATTGTAACTAGTAAGACTTCAATGCATACTATCAAACCTTTAAAAAATCAAATACTGACAAAAATATATTAATATATTTTATGCCAAAATGCTTTTAAAAGTCTGTACATGTGTCTCTCTCTTTTAAAATAAAGTTGTAAGAAAACAGTGATCTTTTATGTTCATTGTTATAATCTTGCCATATTGGGGTTTTCTAAAGGAACAGAATGAATGGAAGTATGTGGGTTGTAAGATTCTCAGACTCTTGGATATCCAGGTGCTGCTAGGAGTTGCAGAACAGAGAATGGAGTCAGGTGCCACGGGCTAGGGACAGCATCTAGCTGGGAGGTGGTGGGAAGGGAACTTTGACTTGTTCTTGCAGACATGATTGTCCTTATCTTGGCAGAGTCAGGCTTGGTGGTGGTTGTGGCTGGGAGTGGAGAGAGTCCTTCTATTGGAGATTAGGTTGTGGCTCTGTAGGCGAAGTCCTTCCTCATGGCTCCCCACTAGGATATTGAAGAAAGAGACAATCCATGGTTCTAAACTGTTTATTGACTATTCTTGGTTCAAAATAGATATATACCAATACACTAATCACTTCTCAGGGTGGGCCTGAGAATAAGTACGTCTTGCAAAGAAAAATGTCTGGGAAGGGAAGCTTATTGGCTAACCCCCCACCCCCATCATGGATCTCTATGTACCTCATTAACATGGAGAACAATTTTGAGCCTTTGTGACCATGTTCTTTTCCCATTGTACTTGTCTGAGATGTTAAGGATGCCTCATCTACATGTGGAAGGGCTTGGGTCATTGTCCCTACATGACTGATGACCACAAATCTCTCTATGGAGCTGGGGGGGGGTGTGTGTGCTGCGACTATATGACAAGGGCCTGGTGCCAAGATAAGATGAAGCTCTTATTGTCCATTCAGGGTCTCCAGGACTTCTAGCCTTTGAATTGAACTTACCAGGCTTCCTTTCATGGTCCACTACCCTGAATAACACCAGTGAAGGAATGAAGTACAGAGAAGAAAGTATATTCTTGTGTTTTCCTGTAGTTCTTTGAGTGATTGCTCCTGGTTCTCCTGTAATTGTTTAAGGGAGTTATTTATGCACTTCTCGAAGATCATCATCATTATGAAGTATGATTTTAAGCATAAATTTTGTTTTTCTGGAGTGTTGAGAAATTCACTTTTTGATGTGGTGGGAGAACTGGGTTCCGATGTTGCCAGGTTGTCTTGGTTTCCATTGCTTGGGTTCTTGTCCTCTTGCCATCCTGTCGTCAGTGATTGTAGGTGATCTTTTTGTTTCTGACTGGTGCTTGTCTCTCCTGTGGGTCTGAAAGCCGGTGGGCTCAGGAGGGAGATTGCTCCTGGGTGTTTGACTCTTCGTGGGGAGGTAGTGAGTTCTGATGGCAAGTGATTCAGTTCTGTCTCTGTGGGCTCAGGTGTGAGAGCTTTTGAGAGGCTGTTCTGGGAGCTTAGCTCTCTGCCCACAGGTCCTGAATACTAATGGTGGGGACCCCGCTCTTTTTCTAGGCCAAAAAGAACGATTTTCCAGAGAGCACCAGCTCCCTGTGCTCCAAGAACTCCTGACATTCCCTGGCAGGACAGTTGGCAGGCCTGTGCCTCAGGCTAACCCTTGGTTCAGGTGGAAAAGTGCCTGTGCAGTTGATCTGGGAGCTCAGCCTCCTGTAGGCAAATCCTGAATCCTATGGTGAGGACCCAGACCTCACTGTGTGCCTGGAAAGAATCCTTTTTCCAGAGAGCACAGCACTCGCTGTGCTCCAAGAACTCCCAGTGTTACTTCCCTAGACCTGTGCCTCAGGCTTATCCTTGCTCCAAAAAGTGCCTGTGCAGCTGATCTGGGAGCTCAGCCTTCAAGTGCAGATGCTGAGTCCCAGTCATTATCTTTTAAAATGCATGTATCTGGCATGATACTTTTTTATTTCTTATATTAATTTCTTGGAATTTATTAAAATAGAAATTTCTACCTAAATATATAAGAAAGTAAAAAGACAAACAGGAGTAGGAAAAAACCTTATATAAACATGACTATAAATATAAAGTAAATATAAATATATATCATACACACATAAATTCTATATATATAATTTATAATAATATCCTAAAAAGAATTCAGATAAATTGATAAGAAAAATGATAGATAATCCATTGTTTGAACAATTTTATTTCAAAAAACAAAGATAAATGAACAAATTTTAAGCATTTTTGCATCAAAGTATATGAAAACAATTTTGTCAGTGCTTGGCTTTTTTTTTCAAAGGTTTGATAGTGTGCATTAAGATCTTACTAGTTACAATGAGCATAAAGTACATGTAAAACAGGATGTAACCCAGAATTAGTCAAAGTTTTCTTGGTGTGTAAGGATTGAGCATAGTGGTTTTTTCTTTTCTTCCTTTTTTTTTCTTGAACCTCACAGTCTGTGAGTTGTTTCTGGGGTGTTAAGAGCTTTCTGGGGTTAGTATCCCATTATCAGTGACTGCATATTATGTCTGTTCTTTTGTGACTGGGTTACCTCACTCAGGATGATATTCTCTAGATGCATCCATTTTCTTAAGAATTTGGTTAAGTCATTGTTTCTGATAGTTGAGTAGTACTCCATTGTGTAAATGTACCACAATTTTTGTATCCATTCATCTACTGAAGGACATCTGGGTTTTTCCCGCTTCTGGCTATTATAAATAGAGCTGCTATGAACATTGTGGTGCATGCGTCTTTGTTATATATTGGAGTGTCTCTGGGGTATATGCCTAGAAGTGGAATAGCTGGATCTTCAGGTAGTACTATGTCCATTTACTGAGGAAGCACTAGACTGATTTCCAGAGTGGTTGCAACAGTTTACAACCCCACAAACAGGGTAGAAGTGTTCGTCTTTCTCCACATCCTCACCAGCATCTGCTGTCATCTAAGTTTTGGATCTTGGGAAATCTGACTGGTGTAAGGTGGAATCTCAGGGTTGTTTTGAATTGCATTTACCTGATTGCTAAGTTTGTCCAGCACTTCCTTAGATGTTTCTCAGTCATTTGATATCCCGCAATTGAGAACATTTTGTTTAGCTCTGTACCCCATTTTTAAATAGGGTTGTTTAATTCTCTAGTGTCTAGCTTTTTGAGTTCTTTGTATAGCTTGGATATTAGGCCTCTATCTGATGTGCAGTTGGTAAAGATATTTTCCCACTCTGTTGGCTGCCATTTTGTTTCCTTGACAGTGTCCTTAGCCTTACAGAAACTTTGCAATCTCATTAAGTCCCATTTGTCAATCTTTGACCTTAGAGCACAAGCCATTGGTGTTTTGTTCAGGAAATTTTCTCCTGTACCTATGTGTTCTAAGGTTTTCCCTCCTTTCTCGTCTAATAGTTTCAGTGTACCTGGTTTAATGTGGAGATCTTTGATCCACTTACACTTGAGCTTTGTACAAGGAGATAAGAAAGGGTCTATTTTCATTCTTTTGCATGCTGAGTGCCAGTTGGACCAGCACAATTTGTTGAATAGGCTGTCCTTTTTACATTGAATGTTTACGGCTCCTTTGTCAAAAATCAGGTGACCATATACCTGAGGGCTCTTTTCTGGATCTTCTATTCTATTCCATTGATTCACATGCCTATTTCTGTACCAGTACCATGCAGTTTTCAGCACAATTGCCTTGTAATATAGCTTGAGGTAAGGGATAGTGATTCATGCAGATGTTTTCTTGTTTTTGAGTATGGATTTCGCTATTCTAGGTCTTTTGTTGTTCCATATGAAATTGCACATTGTGCTTTCTAACTCAATGAAGAATTGGGTTGGAATTTTGATGGGGATTGCATTGAATCTGTAGATTGCTTTTGGTAAGATGGCCATTTTTAAAATGTTGATCCTTCCAATCCATGAGCATGGGAGATGTTTCCATTTTCTTAGCTCTTCCTAGATTTCCTTCTTTACAGATTTGAAGTTCTTGTCATGCAGATCCTTCACTTGCTTAGTTAGAGTTATGCCTAGGTATTTCATAGATTTTGTGACTATTGTGAAAGGTATCTTTTCCCTAATTTCTTTCTCCACATGTTTGTCCTTTGAGTAGAGGAAAGCTACTGATTTGTTTGAGTTAATTTTATATCCAGCCTTTTTGCTGAACTTGTTTATCAGCTTTCGAAGTTCTCTGGTATAATTTTTGGGGTCACTTAAGTACACTATCATGCCATCTGCAAATTGTGATATTTTTACTTCTTCCTTTCCAATTTGTGTCCCTTTCATATTCTTTTGCAGTCTAATTGCTCCGGCCAGGACTTCCAGTACTGTGTTGAATAAGTAGGAGGAGAGTGGGCAGCCTTGACTAGTCCCTGATTTTAGTGGGATTGCTTCAAGTTTCCCAACGTTTAGTTTGATGTTGTCTGTTGGTTTTCTGTATATTGCTTTTATTATGTTTAGGTGTGGGCCTTGGATTCCTGTTCTTTCCAAGACTTTTAACATGAAGGGGTGTTGAATTTTGTCAAATGCTTTCTCAGCATCTAGTGAGATGACCATGTGGTTTGTTTCTTTCAGTTTGTTTATATGGTGGATTACGTTGATAGATTTCCTTATATTAAACCATCCCTGCATCCCAGGGATGAAGTCTACTTGATTATGGTGAATTATCATTTTGATGTGTTCTTGGATTCGGTTTGCAAGGATTTTGTTGAGTATTTTTGCATCATTTTTCATAAGTGAGATTGTTCTGAAGTTCTTTTTCCTTTTAGGATCTTTGTGTGGTTTAGGAACGAGGGCTATTGTAGCCTCAAAAAATGAGTCAGGTAGTATTCCATCTGATTCTATCTTGTGGAATAATTTGGAGAGTATTGGTATTTTGTTGTCAATAAATGTCTGATAAAATTCTGTACCAAACCCATCTGGACCTGGGCTTTTTTTGGTTGGGAGGATTTGCTGATTGCTTCTATTTCTTTAGGTGTTAAGGGATTATTTAGACGGTTTACCTGGTCCTGGTTTAACGTTAATATATTGTATCTGTCTAGGGATTCATCCATTTCCTCCAGATTTTCCAGCTTTGTTGAGTACAGCCTTTTGCAGTAGGATCAGATGATTTCTTGAATTACCTGATTCAGTCGTTATTTTTATACTTTCCTTTCTGATTTTGTTAATTTGAATACTCTCTCTTTGCCCTCTAGTTAGTCTGGCTAAGGGTTCATCAATCTTGCTAATTTTCTCAACGAACCAGCTCTTGGTTTTGTTGATTCTTTGAATGGTTCTGTTTGTTTCTATTTGGTCTATTTCTTCTCTACGTTTGATTATTTCTTGCTGTCTACTCCTTGTGCATGTATCTGCTTCCTTTTGTTCTAGAGCTTTCAACTGTGCGGTCAAGTTGCTGATGTATGCTCTCTCCAGTTTCTTTTCGGAAGCACTTAGGGCTATGAGTTTTCCTCTCAGTACTGCTTTCATTGAAGCCCATAGGTTTGGGAATGTCGTGTTTTAATTTTCATTGAATTCTAGGAAATCCTTAATTTCTTTCTTTATTTCTTCTTTTGCCCTGCTATCATTTAATAGAGCATTGGTTAGTTTCCATATGTATATAGGCTTTTTGTTGTCTTTGTTGTTATTAAAGACCAGCCTTAGACCATGGTGATCTGAAAGGATGCATGGGAGTATTTCAATCTTCTTATATCGATTGAGGCTCATTTTGTGTCCAATTATGTGGTCAATTTTTCAGAAGGTGCCTTGAGGTGCTGAGAAGAATGTGTATTCTTTTGTATTAGGATGATATGTTCTGTAGATATCTATTAATTCCAGTTGGTTCATAGTCTCTGCTAGTTTTACAGTGTCCTTGTTCAGTTTCTGTTTCCATGATCTGTCCATTGATGAGAGTGGGGTATTAAAGTCTCCCACTATTATTGTGTGGGGTGAAATGTATTTTTTGAGCTTTAGTAGGGTTTCTTTTATGAATATGGTTGCTTTTGTATTTGGAGCATATTATGTTAATGATTGAGAGTTCCTCCTGACAGATTTCCCCAGTAATGAGTAAAAAGTGTCCTTCCTTATCTTTTTTGATAACTTTTGGTTGGAAATTTACTTTATTTGATGTTAGAATAGCCTCTTCAGCTTGCTCCTTGGGACAGTTTGCTTGGAAGTTTTTTTTTCCCAACCTTTTACTCTGAGATATTGTCTGTCTTTTTCTCTGAGATGAGTTTCCTGTATGCAGGAAAATGCTGGGTTTTGTTTATGTATCCATTCTGATAGCCTATATCTTTTTATTGGGGAGTTGAGTCCATTTATATTAATAGATATCAAGGAATAGTGGTTGCTGTTTCCTCCTATTATTCCTTTTGTAGATTGAATTGTGCCTGTCTGTCTTTCTCCTTTGTTTTTCTTGCTTAGGAGTTTTCTTATTTTTACTAGGATGTAGTTCCCCTCATTGTATTGGGCTTTCCATCTATTATTCATTGTAGTGCTGGGTTTGTGGTCAGATTTTGTGTAAATTGCATTTTGTTTTGGAATATCTTAGTCTTTCCATCTATGGCGATTGATAGTTTTGCTGGGTATAGCAGCTTGGGCTGGCACTTGTGTTCTCTTAGTGTTTGCATGATATCTGCCCAGGCTCTTCTAGCTTTCATAGTCTCTATTGAGAAACCGGTGTGATTCTGATTGGTCTCCCTTTATATGTTACATGACCTTTTTCCCTTAATGCTTTTAGTATTCTTTCTTTGCTTTGGGCACTTGGTGTTTTGACTATTATGTGTCGGGAGCAATTTCTTTTCTGGGCCAACCTATTTGGAGTTCGATAGGCTTCTTTTATGCTCGTGGTCATCTCATTTTTAAGGGTAGGGAAGTTTTCTTCTGATTTTGTTGAAGATATTTACTGTGCCTCTTAGTTGATATTCTTCGGCCTCTTCTATTACTATTATCCTTAGGTTTGGTCTTCTAATTGTTTCCTGGATCTCCTGGACATTTTGGGTTAGGAGCTTTTTGGTTTTTGCATCTTCTCTGACTGTTTTGTCTATGTTTTCAGTGTTGTCTTCAGCCCCCGATATTCTCTCTTCCATCTCTTGTAGTCTGTTGGAAATGCTTGCATCTGTGACTCCTGATTTCTTTTTTTAGGATTTCTACCTCTAGGGTTGTCTCTTTTAGTGTTTTCTTCATTGTGTTAATTTTCGTTTTAAATTTCTTCTTCCATTCCTTCATCTCTTTGGTTCTGTTTTCTTCTAGTTCTTTTAGTTCTTTGAGTGTTTTTCTTGTTTCCTCTTTAAAAGCTTCTAATTCTTTATGCTTTTCCTCCCGTTCTTGTTTAAGGATCTCTATCATTATCTTGAGGTAGGATTTCATGTCTGAGTCTTCTTTTTCTGGAGTGTTTGGCATTCCACTGTTTGCTGTTATGGGAGAGCTGCGTTCTGGTGTTGCCGGGTTGTCTTGGTTTCCTTGGGATATGCTCTTTCGCTTTCCTCTTGCCATCTTGTTGTCAGTGATTGGTTCTCACCTTTCTCTTGTACCTGGCCTTTGTCCCTGGATCTCTGCTGTTCCTGGTTGCAGATGGTCTAAGCGCCTGTTGTGGACCCCGGAAGCCACTGGCTGGGAACAGAGGACCCAATGCTGCCAGGTTCCTGGATCCCTCGTTCAATCCAGGCAGGCACGCACTTTCTGGACACAAACTGGATCATCTAGAAGGAGGAAACCACAAGGGAGAAAATATACCCATCAGTTTGGCAAAGATTATTGGCATTTTCTTGATTAATGTTTATGTTGGTGGTAGCATAACTGGGCTAATGGTTCTGGATTGAATAAAAGAAGCATGTGAATCATGGTAGACGAGTAGAACAATAACCAGCATTCTTCTATGCTCTTTGCATCAGTTCCTGCCCTACTTGAACACCCTGTTTTTAATGGCATCATTCTAAAGACAACATAACCATTCATACAAGTTGGAATGAAGAGTGTGTTGGGTGATATTTGTGCAGTAGAATAGTACAAGCAACCGGTAAAGCAAAATACATTAACATCAAAAAATTTCATGTATATCAGGTTGAGAAATACACAAAACAAAAATTATAACCCAAGTTTGAACACAGGTAATACAAACAGAAAGGGAGTAGAAGCACATGAGAGGCCTTAGAGGTACTGATCAGAGTCTGGGGGTGGCAATCTGCTATGCTCACTGTATAACAGTGTGCCCAATTCGGATTCATTTTTTTCTGTAATATTTAATGCTTTAATAAACATTTACAAAATAAATGAGAATATGAGAAAATTGAACTAGTTGCTTTTTAATGTTCTCTATAACTCTAACTTATTATAATTTAATGTGAAATGCTTAGAAAATAAGAAAATCTCAGATAAGGTAATTGTGATTAGTGCTAGATACACTGGATTTCATATGTATATTTACATCCCAATATCAGTTCACCTCCTCCCAATTCCCTCTCAAACAGCTCCTTCCCATTTTTCCACTCCCCCTCTCCTGAAAAGGTGGAGTTCCCCCTCTGGGCATTCTCTCCTCCCTGACAAGTTATTGCAAAGATTAGGTGAAGCCTCTCCCACTGACACCATACAAGGTGATTCAACTAAGGCAACAGGATTCACAGGGAGGCAACAGTTTCAGGGATAGCTCCTGTTCCAACTGCTAGGAGACCCTTAGGAAGACCAAGCTGCACATCTGCCACACATGTGAGGGAGGCCTAAGTCCAGCCCTTCTGTGTTTGGTTAGTTGTCCAGTCCCTGGGAGCCCTCAAGGGTCCAGGTTAGTTTATTCTGTTGGCCTTACTGAGGAGTCTCTATCCTCTTCTAGTCCCTCAATCTTTCTCCCAACTTTTCTACAAGTCTCCAAGCTCCATCTAGTGTTTGATTGTGAGTGTCTGTATCTGTTTCAATCATTTATCTCAGAAGATAGTTCTGCTCAGCTCTTGTCTGCAAGCTTAACAGAGTATCATAAATAGTGTCAGTGATTGGTACTTGCCCATTCGCTAGGTCTCAATTTGGGCAAGTCATTGGTTGGCAGTTCCTTCGGTCTCTATATCATCTTTGGCCCTGTGTTTCTTGCAGGCAGATACATTTTTGGCTCTAAGGTTTTGAGGATGGGTTGCTGTCCTTGAGATTCTACCTTACACCCATTAAAACAGCTAAGATTAAAAACTCAAGGAACAGCACATGCTGGCAAGGACTTGCAGCAAAGGGACCACTCCTTCACTGTTGGTGGGAATGAAAACTTATGCAACCAGTTTGAAAATTGACTTGTCAGTTTCTCAGAAAACTGGGAATAGTTAGTTCTACCTCAAGACCCACCTATATCCCTCCAGGGAATATACCCAAAAGATGGTTAAACATCCTACAAAGATACTTGTTCAACTGTGTTCATGGCAGCTTTATTTGTAATAGCCAGAAACTGGAAAAACCTAGATGTCCCTCAACTAAAAAATGGATACAGAAATGTGGTTCATTTGCACAATGGAATACCACACAGTTATTAAAATATAGATGTCATGAAATTAGCAGGCAAATGGATGGAACTAGAAAATATCATCCTGAATGAGGTAACCCAGACCCCAAAGGACATGCATGGTATGTACTCACTTTTTTAACCCGATGAGAAGAACAACAATATCAACCAACCAAACACCCACAGAGCTCCCAGGTACTAAAACACCAACCAATGAGTAAACATGGGGTTTACCATGGGTTCAGCCACATATGTAGCCTTTGGTCCAGTAAGGACTTGTTTCACCAGTGTAGGGGAATGCCATGGTGATGATGTAGGAATGGGTGATTGGGAGCAGAGACATCTTCATGAAAGCAAGGGAGGGGGGAGGGAGGATGGGAGAGGGTTGAAAGGGGATAACATTTGAAATGTAAATGCATAGGATATGCTCCAAATGATAACAACAAAAGTAGATGTTAGCCTTAAAGTGAAAGATGAGGGCCCAAGGAAGGATGCTTGAGTCTCTCTCAAAGGGGAAGTTGAAATGGATTTTGGAGGTGAATGGAGGGATGGGACTTGGTGGGAGAGGAGATGGAAATGGGGTAGGTGTCAAGTGTGTGGGGAGCAGAGGAGAGAGAATAGAAACTGGTGGTGGGCAAAGGGGCAATATCTCTAGGATGTGCCAGAGAGCTGGGATCAGGAAGGCTCCAGGGAGTCTATGGGGGTGACTCTACCTGAGACTCCTAGCAGAGGGGTGTATGGAACCTAATGGCCACTTCATGTAGCCAGGAAGGAGTTCCTGTTTCTTTTAAATTAACTATAGCAAATAATATTCTTAAATTTCTCTATATTTCATTTCCACCTTGATATTTATTATCCCTCTTTCTTGGTTCATATTTATTTTCTAGTTTCTTTTAAGTTTTCCTTTATAAGACCCTGGATGAGTTTTGAGACACATCTGTTTAGATGTATGAAACTCCTCACAATTTGAGCTGGTAATAAACAAAGACAAAGCCTCTAAATGCAAAGCAGGGAGGTTAAGGGGACTATCTTCCAATTGCTTTGAGCAAGCTTTTGCCTTTACATCCCTGTGCCAAGCTTCTTCTTCTTCTTCTTCTTCTTCTTCTTCTTCTTCTTCTTCTTCTTCTTCTTCTTCTTCTTCTTCTTCTTCTTCTTCTTCTTCTTCTTCTTCTTCTTCTTTTTTACTGATTCACTGTTTACAGTTTAGCTCTTCAACATTCCCACCCCCAATCTTGTATGGTGAATACGTTGTTCTCAACAGAGCAGTGTTTTTATGTGAAGTCCCTGGGAGGCTAAGATAATGGGGGTTCTTTCTTGCTTAGTTAATGAATTAGTTCATTTACAGATTTAAAACTTAATCACTGGGTAAAAGGCTTTGTTATAAAGTGAGCTGTCTCAGTTTCCTGGTTGCTCTAAAGCAAACAGCTTTGTTCTGCATTGGCTTTCTTCAGTAACACTCACTATCACCTCAGTCACAAGTCACGGGCTCAGGTAACTAGGAATCTATATGAGCCACAATAAACTTTTTTCTTTAAGTTACTTGGCCCCCATTATTATTTCATAGTTATAGAAAGCTACCACTGCATGATGTAGTAGTGGAAAAGGAATGATTTGGCCAGTCTTCTGACTTCTGTCAGAGGTCCATAATTGTAATAACAGAGGAAATAGTACTAAAATGCTATTGAAGTATAAGAAGAAACACTGGAGATTTATTTCCAAGCATAGTCATCCAAATAATTTCATATTTTAAAAGGATTTATTTTTGTCCATGTGTCTGTGTTTTTGTTACCATCCAGACATGAGTGTATGCACACGTGTGTACAGGTGCTCAAGGAGGCTAGAAGACACTATTAGATCCCCTGAAGATAGAGCTACAGGTAGTTTTGAATCATCATGTAAATGCTGGAAGTCAAATTCCTGTCCTCTGCAAGATCAAAAAGTACTCCAATCCTTGAGTCTTCTCTCTAGACCCCTAATGATATTAGTGTTAACAATTATCATAAATTTCTTTAGCCTTCCCAGTAAAACTGAGCTAATGAGTATACCTTTAGGCTTAGTTGATAAAATATTTCACTTATACTGAGAGCTAGGCTTTGGCTTTAGTGAAGCCATTGAGGTTGTTTAGAACTTACTATATATATATTTTTTTTTTCTTGGAAGTTTTTCTGTCTTCAGGTATTCATTAAATAACCAACTTCTTGGAACCTAAATGAAAGTGGGTTTCAAAGGTATATTTCCATTCTAATGCTTGACCTGGGGGAAAATGTCAAAAATTTCTTTAAAACCCATTTAGTGAAGTATTTTAAATGCTCATCTTGCACTTTTGAGTGAAGTGTAATTTACATTTCATAAAAGTAGAAGCTGAGCAGCAAGCTGTAAGTAATTATCATATAATTAAATGTCTACTATGAAGGGGATGAAAACGTGAGCTCCTTCCTGCTTTCCGTGACTGGGTTACACAATGGCAAATTAAATTTTAGCTCTTTATCTCAGAAGGGCTCCTGGGGACCTACTCAGAGTTTGAAGAGATACTTCTTAGTTGCCAATATAGTTTTAGTTGGAAGCTGAAGCAGTCACTTTGTCCTCCAAACAAGCCATATGGAAATGGTTTCTGTGATTTTAGTTTTAGGAATGGTAACTGAAGTATATATTTCTCTCAGTGACTTTAAAAACCCCCTCTATATGTTAATATTTGTAAATGGGAATCACCATCAGGATAATTAATAGCTAATTATTATCATAGATCACTCTCATTTTTTTTTTCAAATTCGCAAAGCGGTTGGCTTTGGGGATAATAATCAGATGCCAAGTGCATTTATAATTAGTTGAAATGCTTCCCCTAATCTGATTTTGTTTAATATTCATTTTAAAACATGCATTAAGTACCTGCTAAGTTTGGGATTCAGGAAAGTACCCAAAGGTCAGAAAAGAAAGATATATTCTTTGCTGTGAAGTAGATTATTTCCAGAAAACGGATAAGAGGTATGTACACAAAGCCTACAAAACAAGACAAAATTGGGTAGATATCACATAATCTAAGGTGTGAGAATACAGGAGAGATAATAATCACTTACATTTTGGGTTATTGGAGCTGTGCAGTTTTCAAGAAGACATATAATATTTAACTTGGTGGGTGGTGGTTAGATATTTGGATCTGAAAGTTTCTAATAAAAGCCAGAACATCTGCTAGAGATATTCTTAAAACCTATAATATTATGAAAGAAGATTGAGGAGAACATTAGCAGTAATGGAGGTAGGATATTTGTACAGGGGTTTTTCAGAGGAAGAAGGACACCAGTTAAAGTAGCAATTTATTGAAGTCTGTGAATGACAGCCAACTTTTATAAACTCTCCAGTCAAAATTTATAATATGATATTTTTAACTATTTGTGTTGCAAGAGTCTTGGGCACCAGTCCAATGAAGATTATCTTTGCTCAAAAACACTGTTGAAATAGTTATTGGACTATTGTATATCAGGTGCTTTAAAAATATGTAGATACAATGCTGAAAGTAATTTCTGCTTCTAGGGAAAATAGGTCAGTGGATTAGATAAGTGAAAAATGTGATAGCACCAATCTTGGATAGGGAATGAGCTCTCACAGAAAGGTACTTATTATAGAAAAAGAAAGTACAGCTATTGTATAATATTATGCACAAGATCTATGCAAGATCTAGCCAGACCAAATAGTAACAAGGAGAAGGAATATAGGCACATAGTTGTTCTTCATAAAGCAGCCACTGCCAAATGATGAATGCTAGCAGAGAGGTAATTAATTTCCCTTTTTAAAGTGTAGACAAGTGGTTCTCAAGCTTCCTAGATGGAATTATTTTATTGCTACTTCATAACTGTAATTTTTCTACTGTCATGAATCATAATATAAATAGGATATCTGACACATGACCCCAGTGAAAAGGTCATTCAATCCCCAAAGGTAGAGAAACACTAGTGTAAACACTAGTAAGTAGACCCTACCCAAGTGGACGATAATGCATCCAAGGAAGAATGGGCAATATGTGTGGGACTTGATTGGCATTAATACAAAGGGCATACAAAACTGTATTGACAGGGAAGGGAGTAGATCTCAGAGAAGTTGGAGAAGGGACTGAATATGATAAAAAGACATAACATAAAATCATTAAAGGACTATTTATTTTAGAAATACTACACACTTCAAAAGAGGTTGGGATAATGAAGATTGTGGCATTTGTATTTTGTCATAATAAAATTTTAAAAATTAGTCAAACTTGCCAAGCATGTCTATTGCCCTATTTTGATTTCTGGACCTTGTGTAAAGGCAGGATGAGTGAATCCACTCCATTAAACAATTCTCTGAGTGACATGAACATGATGTGGCACAAGTGTACCCTCATATCATGTACACACACATACACACACCACACACACACCCCACAGGTATACATGAGTTGAGAGGAGTGGGGATGGGTATGATCTGAAAACCTTGCATTTATGTAAGACATTTTCAATTAGGAAATACAATTTTAAAACAAAATATTTAAATACATTTTGTCTTGCATTACATTTATTTAATAAAGTAGCTAAGAGAACTGACTAGTTATTTTAAATTACTATTGAGTTATAAAAAGGAAAAAGAAATGCTGTAGTCCTGTTGGAAAAACATGGTAGTAGGAAGGAAGAAAGCATGTACTTGAGAGATTTAGAGGGTAGAGTTGATAGGATCTCTAACCAGTGATATGAAACTCTAGAGAATAATTATCAATATTTGGCCTTGGCTTGATGTTCAGGGGTGGGAAAGTAGAAAGATAAGGTTTGGATTGGAAGATCTGAACTGTCTATCGTGTCTGTGAAGGTACCTATCTGATAGGCAAAAGGTGATAAAAATGTTGGCTGTAATTCAGAGTTTAGGAATGTTGTTTGAGGTACAGATAATCCTTTAAAAAAGAACTATTACCACCAAGAATCACATTTGAAATGTTTGTAGGAAGATGGAAAATTATATAAATGGATATTTTGGCTGGGTTTATACAGGATTTAAGACAGGGTTATCAAGTTTGATAACAGTCTGGTAAGCCAGCCAATCACAATCTATTGGCAAGATGTATGCAACTTGATCCTGGATTAGTCGCCCTGGAGAATGTGTGTTTGTGTGTTTGTGTGTGTGTGTGTGTGTGTGTGTGTGTGTGTGTGTGTGTGTAAATGTATGTAGGGTATAGAAAATGCCAAGGATAAAATTCCAGAAGAACATCATAAAGAACAGGGAGATATTCTGGATGTGCTTCTTATCTTCAACTTTTGAGAGATTGTACTTTGCAAATATTTTCCTAGTTCTGTAGTTACACTTTTACATTTTTGTAGGAAAGTTCTGAATTAATTGAAGTTCAATATATCAGCTTTCCTTCTGTGAGTTGTGCTTTTACCTATCTTAGTTGTAATTGTTTCTTTTGTGTTCTTAAAGGTTTCATGGTTTTATGTTCATTTAAGATCATGATCAGTACTGATTTGTTTTTTGTGTAAGATTTTGGTGAGGGGTTTATCAACATCTCTAATTGAAGTTGGAACCTTCCTCACAGAAGGAAATACAAGGCTGGTAATGTAAACCTATTTAAAATCTATGATGGGAGACATCATAGGCCTTAGGGATGAGCCTACTGTTGTTGTTTAGATAAATTAACAAAATGCCAATCTGCCTTCTAAATATTTTCTCATACAGTTAGACAAACATTATTCTCTGCATTAGTCACAAAAGCTTCTCTTTCCAGTGAGTGATGGTAAATGCACAAGCCCATTGCTGTAGAAGATAAAGTGAATAAGTGATGGGCAAGTATTCAGTCCTAAACAAGACATTTTCTACTAGGTTCAATAAGATTTTGGTAACATTGTGGAAGGGGGAGGAGAAAGAGTCTGGAAAAAAGAAGACATTAAAAAATGTCATTTTCTGGGCAAGACTCTTCCACTGCAATTATGAACTCACAGCAGCTTTAGATACCTGCCCGGAGTTTTCATAAGAATGGTCTGTCAGCAGTTGAGTGTAGGTAGAGTTGGGGCATGGAAGTTCCTACTTGCCCATGCTGAACTATTTGCTACTGATGAGTTCAGGGAAAGAGGCAATTATTGCTTTTAGTTGTATACCTATTGGTGATGTCATAAGGCTCCAATGGATGTTACAGTTCGATATTTACACAAATGGCCCTGGTTCAACAAAATATCTGACAAAAGCAACCCAAAGTCATGATTCTAAGAAGGGGACTAGTATAAGTATAAAGGGTTGGGGTTGATAGGGGTGGAAGGGGAGATAAGAGAAGGTATAGGAGAGATAATACATTATGTACTTAAATAAAATTAACAAATATCAAAATTAATCATTAAAATATTTTAGCTACTTTTGTTTCTTTTTACAATTCAATATTGAATTACATTTTAAAAAAAGATTTGTTTATATATAATGTATACAATGTTCTGCCTGAATGGCCAGAAGAGGGCAAAAGATCTCATTATGGATGGTTATGAGACACTATGAGGTTCTTGGGAATTGAACTCAGGACCTTTGGAAGAGCAGTCAGTACTCTTAACTCCTAAGTAATTTCTCCAGCCCCCTGGGTTACATTTTTAAAGATTCTGAAAATTTTATATGTTTTAAATTTTATTTGAAATATAATCACATCATTTCTTCTCTTTGTGCTCCTTCCCTCAGCTTCTCCCATTAGGCTTACTTTTGTGTATATGATTTTAGGATTGACAACTTGATATTGGATAATCAATTAGAGGTTTCATGCCAGGGAAAGACTAATTTTCTGTCTTCTGGCAAAGATTAGTTGCTTGTAGTTGTTTGTCGACAAGTAGGGCCTTGTGAGATTTCTCCATGCAATGATACTCATCTTATTCTTGGCATGTAAATGTGTGTGTTTTCCTTTTAGCTGTGTCAACATTTCTTGATGTTTATGAATTTTATTGATCTTTTAAAAGTACCAGCTCTCCATTTTACTGACATTGTTATTTCTCTTTTCAATTTTGTGGACTTCTGATCCTTAATATTTCTCTTTTATTTCTTGCTTTGGACCTTATTTTCTTCTTTTCTACATTCAATTTGTGAAACCTTACATTATTGATTTGAGAAATTTCTTGTTTTAATAGTTAGTGCTGTAAATTTGTTAAGATGTGCCCATAATTTTTGGTGTGTTCTTTCTATATTTCAAAGCACTTTAATGTTTCTTAAGTTTTCTCCATTGGTTCATGAATTATTGTGGAAATGTATCATTTATTTCTAAGTGCTTGGAAAATGTCTTTTTAATTCCCTGTTACTGATTTTTTGTATGATTCTATTTTGCTTGAAGAATATGTTTGGCATTGCATAAATTCTTTGTTTTATGACTTAGGATATGGTCTATGATGAAATGTTCTAAAAAACATTTGAAAAGTATGTATATTCAGCCCTCTTGGGTACATATTTATCTATCTGTCCATTAGATATTGTTGGGTAATTATATATCAATTTTAGAACATAACAATATTCTGTCTAGTTTTATTAATTGCTAAGGGCTGAATTTTGAACTATTCAGTTATGATTGTGATTTTTATCTATTTCTCTAATAGCAAGTATTTATTTATTTATTTATTTATTTATTTAATCAAAAGACATGAAGTTCACGTCACATTATTACAGAAAAAATCCACCTAGAGGACATTACAATTTTTAATATCTATGCATCAAACACAAGAGCAAACAAGTTCATAAATGAAACATGACTACAATTTACATCACAACAGCAAGTCTTTTAGGAGTTTTTCTCAGCTCTGTTGTTGTGTACTCATTTTTTTCTTCCTGATAATTTATTTGATGACCAAAACTGTCTCTGGAAATTTTATTTTTAAAGAGTTTACTGTATCTGATATGATTCCTGCCTTATTTTGTAGATGTTTCTATAAAATACATATGTTCTACATGTAGTTTATGCTCATTGTAACTAGTAAGATCTTAATGCACACTATCAAACCTTAAAAAATAGCCAAGCACTGACAAAAATGTATTCGTATACTTTTATACAAAAATGCTTAAAATTTGTACATTTATCTTTGTTTTTTTAAAATAAAGTTGTTTAATAAAAATACATGTTCCTAAGTTTATTTCCATTATTTGTAATGTTATAGTGGGAGTGGGTTTCTTACATAGAGCATAGAATTGGGTCATAAGGTCATATTCTTAAGTCATTCCTTCTATTTTAATCTTTTCATTCATATGTTTAGATATTTTATGTTTGGTACAATCATTAATATCCTATGAAGGGATTAACTCCCCTATTTATTTATTCTATATTTTTAAAATTCTGACTCAAGTGAGATTTTTTACATACACAGAACCATATTAAGTAGAGTTATAATTTATCATCAAACCCTAAAACATAATTTGGAAATTGCAGGAGAGTGAGTATGAATATATATTAACATGTTTTTTGTTTTATACGTATTTTTCCTTTTTGATTCTCTTTCTTGTGAACTTCCTTTAGACATTCTTATATTTTATATTGATTTTTATTGTTTGCTTGTTGCTTTCTTTTGGTTTTTCTTTGTGAAAGGGATTCTCTATGTTGCTTTGACTGGCTTGAAATTCTGAACACAGACCAGTCTGATCTTGAGTTCACAGAGATTTGCCTGTCTCTTTCTCCCAGTGTTTGGATTGAAGGTCTGTGCCATTGTGCCTGGATCTATAAGCCTTTCTTTTTTTCTCTCTTTTTCTTTTATTGGATATTTTCTTTATTTACATTTTAAATGTCCTTTTCTGGTTTCCACTCTGGAAACCTCCTATCCTATTCCTCCATCCCCCTGCCTCTATGAGGGCGCTCCCCCACCACACTACCCACTCCTTCATGCCTCCTCATCCTGGCATTCCTCTACACTGGGGTATCAAGTCTTCACAAGACCAAGGGTCTCATCTCCATCTCCTCTTGATGCCTTACAAGGCCATCTTTTGCTACATATGCAGATGAAGCCATGGGTAACTCCATGTATAATCTTTTGTTGGTGGTTTAGTCCCTGGGAGATCTGAGATTGATATGGAACAGCAAATCCATAAGCCATTCTTATGTAATTCTTATGTAAATCTGCTAATGACAAAGTTCTCCCTCCCCTCTCTTTCTCTTAAATCCAGGACTGCTTTGATCAATTCAAGTTCTGAATCAATATTTGTTCTGGATGTAGTGTTTTAGGTTAATAATGTTCACATTTCAGTACTTTTAAATGTACCATTTGGTTTGGGTGTCTATGGTTTATACTAAGAAACATGCTGTTTCTCAATTTGCCACTATAAGGAAGTAGTAACAAGTCCCTCACTTCTGTCAGCATGTTCTTCTTTAGTTTCAGAAGTTTTACTGTGATGTGTGTTGGTGTAGATTTAAGCTTGCCATTTTTGGAGGTTACTCAGTTTCTTGAGTCTGTAAGTTAATGTCCTTGTGCCACTTAAAGATGTTTGCAAACAGTGTTATTTTTGAGATAATTATTTCAAAATTTTTTATTAGATACTCTGTATTTACATTTGAGATGTTATCCCTTTTCCCTGCCCAGCTCCCATCCCCCCTTCCCCTCCATTTGCCTGCACAAAGATGCTTACCCTCCTAATCACCCTCTCTACCCCATTGCCTTGTCATTCCTCTACCTAGGGAAAACATGCCCTCCTTGGACCACTTCTCACATTGATGCCAGACACTGATATTTTCAGCTACAAATGCAACTGGATCAATAGGTCTCACAAAGGGTACACAGAGGTTGTTTTTTTTAATGGCTGTTTTGGAGGTTTTGTTTGGTTGATAATGTTGTTCTTCCCATGAGGTTGAAACCACTTTCAGCTCCTCCAGTCCTTTCTTTAGCACCTTCATTGGGGTCCTCATGTTCAGTACGATGATTAACTGCAGGCATACTCAGCTGTATCTATATGACTCTGACAAAGTCCATGAGAAGGCATCTATATCTGGTTCCTGCCAATAAGTACTTCTTGACATCCTAACAAACATCTGCTGTCACCTGAGTTTTTGATCTTAGCCATTCCAACTGGTGTGAAGTGGAATCTCAGGTTTATTTTGATTTGCATTTCCCTGATAACTAGGGATGTTGAGCATTTCTTTATATCTTTCTCAGCCATTCGATATTCCACACAGGTGAGAATTCTTTGTTTAGCTCTGTACCCCATTTTAAAATAGGATTATTTTTGATTCTCTGGAGTCTAACGTTTTGAGTTCTTTGTATATATTGGATACTAGCCCCCTAGCAGATGTAGAATTGGTAAAGATGCCTATTCAATCAGTTGGCTGCCATTTTGTCCTTTTGACAGTGTCTTTAGTCTTATAGAAGCTTTGCAGTTTCATAAGGTCCCATTTGTCAATTCTTGATCTTAGAGCATTAGCCACTGGTGTTCTGTTCAGGAAAATTTATCCTGTGCTTATGTGTTCTAAGCTCTCCCCACTTTCTCTTCTAAAAATTTCAGTACCTGGTTTTGTGTGGAAGTCTGTGATCCACTTGGACTTGAGCTTTGTACAAGGAGATAGGAAAGGATTGATTTACATTCTTCTGCATGATGACTGCCAGTTGAACCCACGCTACTTGTTAAAGAGGCTGTCCTTTATCCATTGAATGTTTTTAGCTCCTTTGTCAACGATCAATTGAACATAGGTGTGTGGGTTCATTTCTGGGTCTTTGATTCTCTTCCATTGGTCTACCTGTTTGTCTCTGTACTAATACTAGGCAGTTTTTAATGACAATTGATCTGTAACACAGTTTGAGGTCAGGAATGGTGATTACCCTGGAAGTTCTTTTATTGTTGAGAATAGATTTCATTATTCCCCGATTTTGTTATTCCAGATGAATTTGCAAATTGCTCTTTCCAACTCTATGAAAAATTGAGTTGGAATTTTGATGGGGATTGCACTGAATCTGTAGATTGCTTTTGGCAATATAGCCATTTTTTACAATGTTGATTCTTCCAATCCATGAGCATGGGAGATCTTACAGATGCTGGCGAGGATGTAGAGAAAGAGGAACACTCCTCCACTGTTGGTGGGGTTGTAAGCTGGTACAACCACTCTGGAAATCAATCTGGTGTTTCCTCAGAAAACTGAACATAGTACTACCTGAAAATACAGCCACTCCACTCCTGGGCATATATCCCACAGATGCTCCAACATATAACTAGGTTATATGCTCCACCATGTTTATAGAAACCTTATTTATAATAGCCAGAAGCTGGAAAGAACCCAGATGTTCATCAATAGATGAATGGATACAGAAAGTGTGGTACATTTACACAATAGAGTACTACTCAGCTATGAGAAACAATGACTTCATGAAATTTGTAGGCAAATGGATGGAACTAGAGACTATCATCCTGAGTGAGGTAACTCAGAAACAAAAGAACACACATGGTATGCACTCACTGATAAGCAGGTACTATCCTCAGAAAGCTTGGAGTACCCAAAACCCAAGAAACAACTCACAGACATTATGAAGCTCAAAAGAAGGAAGGCCAAAACGGGATGCCTCAGTCCTTTTTAGAAAAGAGAACAAAACTCTCATCAGAAGAAACACAAGGTTAAATAGAGGAACAGGGATTGAAGAAAAGATCACTCAGAAGCCACCTCCCCTGGAGATCCACCACTTACAAAGTCACCAAATCCAAGCATTGTAGCTGGTCCCAAAAAGTACTTACTGGCAGGAGCACAGCAGAGATGCCCCATCAGGGACTATGCTAGAGTCATATAGATACAGCTGAACATGTTTGCAGCTAACCATCGGTCTGAACTCAGGGAGCCCAATGAGGTTGCTAAAGAAAGGATCTGAGGAGCCAAAAGGGGTTGCAACCTCATGGGAAGATAACATTTTCAACCAACAAACTTCTCCAAAACTGCCATGGATTAAAACACCAACCTCTGTGTAACCTTTGTGAGACCTATTGATCCAGTTGCATATGTAGCTGAATATAGCAGTTTCCAGCATCAAAGTGAGAAGAGACTTGTTCCAGAGAGGGCACGCTGTCCCAGTGTAGGGGAATGACAATGCAATGGGGTAGAACGGGTAATCAGAAGGGAGTGCACCTTTGTGAAGGTAACTGGAATTGGAGGGGGATGGGAACAGGATGGGATAAAGGGATAAGATCTCAAATGTAAATACAGAGTATCTAATAATAAAAAAAGAAAAGAAAAAAAAAGGGAAATTCTGATAGAATTCTTCACTGACTACCTGGTCCTGGACATTTTTTGCTTGGGAAGCTTTTGATGACTGCTTCTATTTCTTTAGGTGTTATGTGACTGTTTAGATTGTTTATCTGATTGTGATTTAACTTAATATCCTGTATCTGTCTAGCAACTTGTTCATTTCCTCCAGATTTTCAAGTTTGGTTGAGTATAGGCTTCTGTATTAGGATATGATGACTTCTTGAATTTCTTCAATTTCTTTTGTTATGTCTCCCCTTTCATTTCTGATTTTGTTAATTTGGGTAACCTCACTGTACCCTCTAGTTAGTCTGGCTAAGGGTTTATAGATATTGTTGATTTTCTCAAAGAACCAGCTCTTGGTTTTGTTGATTCTTTGTATAGTTCTTTATGTCTCTATTTGGTTGATTTCTGCTCTGAGTTTGATTATTTCCTACAGCCTCCTCCTCTTGGGTGTATCTGCCTTTTTTTTTTTTTTTTTTTTTTTGTTCTAGAGCTTTCAGCTGTGCTATCAATCTGCTAGTGTATGCTCTCTCCAGTTCCTTTTTGGTGGCACTCAGTGCTATGAGTTTTCCTCTTCATACTGCTTTCATTGCATCCCATAGGTTTGGGTATGTTGTGCTTTCATTTTCATTACATTCTAAAACTCCTTAATTTCTTTCTTTATTTCTTCTTTGATCATATTATCATTGTGTAATGCATTGTTCGGCTTCCCTGTGTATGTGGGCTTTTTGTTGTTATTAAAACAAGACCTAGTCCATGGAGATATGATAGGATGCATGGGAGTATTTTGATCTTTTTATATCTGTTGAGGCTTGTTTTGTGAACAACTACATGGTCAATTTTTGAGAAGGTACTCTGAGGTACTGAGAAGAAGGTAATTATTTTGTTTTAGGATGAAGTATTCTGTAGATATCTGTTAATTTCAATTGGTTCATAACCTCTGCTAATTTTGCTGTGTCTATGTTCAGTTTCTGCTTCAATGATCTGACCACTAATGATAGTGGGGTGTTGAAGTCTCCCACTATTATTGTGTGTAATGCAATATATGCTTTGAACTTTAGTAGGATTTCTTTTATGAATGTGTATGCTTTTGTATTTGGAGCATAGATGTTTAAGATTGAGAGTTCATCTTGATACATTTTTTTTCTGTGATGAGTTTTATGTGTTCTTCATCTTTTCTGGTAACTTTTGCTTGAAAATCTTTTTTATTTGATATTCGAATAGCAATTACAGATACTTTCCTGGGACCATTTGCTTGGAATGTATTTTTCCCAGCCTTTTACTCTGAGGTGTCTGTCTTTGTCTCTGAGATGAGTTTCCTGCATGCAGCAAAATGCTAAATTCTGTTTATGTATCCAGTCTGATAACCTATGTCTTTTTGTTGTGGAATTGAGTCCATTTATGTTAACAGATATTAAGGAATAGTGGTTGCTGTTTCCTGCTATTTTTGCTTTTAGAGGTAGACTTATATTTTTGTGCTTTTCTTCTCTCATGAGAGCAGTGAAGGAAAGAAAGGTATTTAAGAGCATTACAGTGAGAGATTGGGTCATTAGAGTTCAGGAGAATGCAGAACAATTTAGTGGCGTGAAGTTTTGTTCAGTTTCCTGCAGTCAGTGCAATTTAGTTCATTGAGTTCAGAGGAAATAAAGTTACCCCCTCCCAATATGTTCTCAAGTGTCTTTTGAAACTTGATTGTGATAATTGTTACGATTTAGATCTAAAGTGTCTTAAAAGGCCCATATATTGAAGCTGTGGTCCATAATGCAGCAAGTCAATGAGATTCTGAGCAAATTATTAGGTCACAGAAAATCTAATTTCTTCATGAATTAATTTAGTGATGGGTTGCTGATAGTTTCTTATTTTATGAACTATTGCTTAAGCATATGCCTTTGTGGAATATTAACTATTTTCCTCTGTTTCATATCTTCACAAGAATGTACTTCTCTGTTACCACAACCATGACTATTTCATTATGCCTCTATGTAGGACAAAAAGATCAAAGCCAGCGAATCATGACCTAAAAGTTTGAACCCATAATTCAAGATGAACCATTCTTCTTTTCAAATTGTTTCAAGTTTATGTTATTACATATGTTATTACGGTGATAGAAAGTTAACACATTGTCAATAATCTCTCAAATGTTTCTAAACTCCATAATATGTCAGCATTGTCACCTATTGGCTCTTTCTAATCACTCAGTTTGATCTCTTCCTGTTTCTTGGTATGAATAAAATTTGGAGAAATTTTCTAATACGTTATGAAACTTTGTATTTGATTTACATCCTATGTTTATATGACATTGTAAACAGCATTGTTAATGAAAGTAGAACATCAGATAGGGAAGATCTTCATTATTGTACAAGGGTAGAATTTTTAACTCCATCCTAGGCCTCTTTTGATAACTTTGTGGATGGGAAAAAGAGGAATGCTTTATTACTGCTCAGATTGACTTTTCTTGGACTACCTCGGTGGGAAGGGGAAGAGATGTATCTTATTACTGCTATGTGAAAGTATCTTCTGATGATAACTTCTAATGAGTGAGGTTCATTTTCTCCTCAGCAAGAGTGAAATTCAAACTTCATGCAAGGACTTCTCTGATACACCAATGGACATTTGAGGACTGTTCTTTACAGCATTAGAAAATTAAGACTGATGTTTCCTTCTTGGCCTTTGTTGGCATGGGTAAAGGAGAACAGTAGTATTATGTTGGGTTGTTTGGCTTGAGAAGAGTATTAGTTGTTCAAAATTTTTCTGCCCATAAAGGCTTTTTCTGCTTTTTTGTTAACGAGGCTTTAGTTGGTGGTTTCATTTCGCCTAAACCTATGTGATATTTTTGCATTGCCGGTTCTTTTTTGAGGCTGGGCTATATGATACAAAGAGAAATCTCAAGAAGTTTACCACTGTGTTGTTCCTTAGCTACAAAATCCCTAGTCGGGCTTCCTTTTCTCTGCCTTCAAAAGCCTACCTATTATGCTTTATATGCACTTTCCTGGGGTTTTCTTTGTAGTTATTGAGTAGAAGGAATAGAAGAAGATAAAGTAGAAGTCCTGGGTTATTTTTCTTTAATCAAAGAAAACATTTGCATACTTTGAATAGCCAAGGTAACCATAAGAAAACTCATTATGGACTTCTAAATTCTAGTTTTGGAAGAGACCACTTTTAATGTTTTCAGCTGTTTCCTCTCTTACATAGTCCTATGTTTGTTTGCGTGTTCCTTTTCTCCCTCCCATCTTACTTCCCTCCCTTTCTTCCTTTCTTTTCTCCTTTTCTTTCTTTCCTTCCTTCCTTCCTTCCTTTCTTCTTCCTTCCTTCCTTCCTTCCTTCCCTCCTTCCTTCCTTCCTTCCTTCCTTTCTTCTTCCTTTCTTTCTTCCTTCCTTCCTTCCTTTCTTTCTTTTCTCTCTCTCTCTCTCTCTCTCTCTCTCTCTCTCTCTCTCTCTCTCTCTCTCTCTCTCTCTTTCTTTCTTTCTTGTGCCAAGGAGTCTTTATATTCATGTTTCTCAAATTAAGCTGGCAGAGTTGGTTGCTTTAAGAGGAGTTGTCAAAGAGACCAAATCCCATATCCTCATCTGATTCCTTGGCTGGGGCTATAGCAGCAGGAGCAGCAGTGGTGGCATCAGACACAGAGGCAGTAACCATGGATGCAGATGGGTTATCCCAGAAAGCCTTGGCCTTTTCCAGTAAGTGGGCAGGTGTACTCAGTTTCCACGGGCTAAGGCATAGCCTGCTTGTATCCATTGATAATAGAGGCAACAGTTGGTTAACTAGTCTGCAGATATGCTGTCAAAAGTGATGACACCCTTCAGTGAGAAGCCAGATTTCAGAGTTTCTTTTGTTATGTCATATACTTTTGGAAATGTAGATGCTGCCATTTTAAAACACCTGCGGGATGATCAGTCCAAAGCAGCATGTTCAGCAGTTTGGCTTCACCAGCTCTTTGTTTCTTGTCTTAATCAGCTGCATATCAATGGCATCCCTGGAGATTTCAGTGGTGATGCCAAATTCCTTGAAGAAAGGAGTCTTCCTGGGCTTGAGACCAGTGTTCTGGACTGACACAGTGACTTCACATGGGTCAGTGGCACAAGCATGGGTGACAGTTGGCACCTGATTGGCCAGCATGTCTCTGACCTCAGTGAAGTCCTCCTTAGTGAACACAAAACCTGCATTCTCCTTGGGTAGGAGACAACAGTTTCTCCAGAGCTTTGTTGTCTTATTCATGTCTTATCCTATGCTAGTGTTCTTTCTCATCAACACCAAAATTTCCTCTCCTTGGAAATACATGCTAATATTCTTGGAGCCTACTTTGTTCCCTAAATGAAGCATTTGGAAATACTTGGACTTTCATGTTGTCCTGTATTTTGGAGGCATCTCGGCATTGTGTCAGATATTACTACACAGGGTTTAAAGATGATATCACTTTAGGGAAGATGCCTAGCAAGAGAAGATACTCTCCTGTCTCTAAACAATTGTGCAGCTTCATTACTTTCCTACTTTTCTATACAGGTGCCACACTGGGAGTTCCTTTCTCTTTACTCATTTCCTTATCCATTAACCCACTTAACAACCTTATTGAAATTCCACAAATGCACAGAATGATGGTAACTCCAAAATCTAATTGGATGATATGAAAGAATTCCTTTCACCAGTCTTTTTCTTATTATATAGGTTGACATTTTTTTTCAAAATAAAAGCATTTAAGGAAAACTTTTCCATAGAATTTTGGTTCTGATGTCTTTGGATGTAATACCCCTCTGGAAAATTTTAGAATATCTTGTTTTATTCTGTCATAGTGTAAGGTTTCATTGCTTTAATCTGGTATTGGGTCTTTAGTCATTATACTAGACACTCTGTGATACTGTTTAATAAGTAGATTCATGTCCTAAAAGTCCAAGAGATTATTTTATTGATATTTTTTCTGTGTATTGATATTTTTTCTTTTATTCTAATACTATTTTTTAAGTAATCAATTAATTAACACCCCAAATGCTGGCCCCCTTCTGGTCCCCTGTCCCAGAGTCCCTACCCTCTCCTTCTCTCCATTTCCTCCAAGATGCAGCTGTTACCTGTGTTTACCCCCTCCATGGTGCATCAGGCCTCTGCCAGATTAGGCTTATTCTCTTCCACTGAGACTAGACAAGGCACCTGTCTTAGGGTATTGATACCACAGTTAGGCTAAAGCTTTATGGAAAGACCTCTGCTCCAGTTGTTGGGGAACCCAGATAAATACTGAGCTGCACATCTGCTACATATGTGAGGGGGCACTCAGTCCAGCCTGTGAATGTTCTTTGGTTGGTAACTCAGTCTTTGAAAACTACCTGGGTCTAGGTTAATTGATTCTTTTCTTCATCCTGTGGGAACCCTATCCCCTTCAGAACCTTCAATCTCTCTCCTAACTCTTCCATAAGAGTCCCTGACCTCTGTTCAATGATTGTCTGTGGGCATCTGCATCTGTTTCAGTTAGCTGCTGGGTAGAGCCTTTCAGAGGACAGGCTCCTGTCTGCAAGCCTAAGAGAGTATCATTAATAGTGTCAGGGATTGGTGCTTCCCCATAAGATATGTTTAAAGGTGGGGCAGGTATTGTTTGTCTATTCCTTCAGTCTCCACTACATCTTTGTGCCTACATTTTTTAGACAGGACAACTTTTGGGTTGAAAGTTTTATAGTTGGATTGATGTCTTTATTCTTCCATTCAGGGTTATGCCTCACTATAAGAGATAGCCTCTTCTGGTTCCATGCCCTCACTGTTAGATATCTCAGAAAAGGTCACTCACATTGACTCCTGAGAGCCTCCCCCATCCTAGGTCTCTGGGATTTTCTAGAGATCTCCGCACCCACACACACCCCAGGCAACTGCAGATTTCCATTTATTCTCCTGGGTCTCTCTCCTGTCTCTCTCACAACTAGTCCTACCTCTCCATTTCCCTACCTTTCCACTCTCCAGTCCAGTTCTCTCCCACCCTCTGCCTCCTATGACTATTTTGTTTCTCTTTTTAACTGTGATTCAAGCACCCTTGCTTAGACATCCCTTCTTGAATATCATGAGTATTCTGCATTTTACGACTAATATCTACCTATCAGTGAGTACATAGCATGTATTTTTTGGGTCTGAGTTACCCCACTCAGGATGATATTTTCTATTTACAACTATTTACCTGAAAAATTCATGATGACCTCATTTTTAACAGCTAAATAGTATTCCATTGTATAAATAAACCACATTTTCTGTATTCATTCTTCAGGTGAGGGACATATGGGCTCTTTCCAGTTTCTAGATATTACCAGTAAAGCTACTATGAACCTAATGGAGCATGTGTCCTTGTGGGATGGTGGAGTATCTTTTGAGTATATGCCAGAAGTGGTATAGCTAGGTCTTCCTTGCAATTTTCTGAGAAACTTCCAGATTGATTTCCAGAGTTGTTAAACTAACAATAATTCAGATATTTTACCTCTTCTATTGACAGCATATAATTAATATTTTCTGGTTTTAATTTATTCTGGTTTTATTTTTTTGCTTTGATTTTCCACATTTCATTGAACTGTTACTCATCAAGTTATAACTATTAGATTATTAGTTTTTCTATACAATTGTTTATTTCTCTTAACTTTCATACTCAATGAAACATTGGTTTTTAGTTTTTCCTTAATTTTTATAACATTTTGCATTTGTTTTATAGCTCGGATACTATTTCAATATTTCCCCCATTCCTAAAAACATTTTGTAAAGTTTCTTTCAATATTTCATTTTTCTCATATTAAAGAGCTTTCCTTCAGTAATCCAGTGATTATAGTTACAAGTTTAATGAGCAAAATCCTGAGTTCATGCTTTCTGTGTATAAGCAGTATGTGTAGTCTAGAAGTATTCACCATGAAATGTTCAAGTGGTTCACTGGAGACCTCAGATGTTGCTACATGAGAATCTTTTCTTTTAAACTATGTTTATCTAGGAAACTCAATACAAATTTCTTATTGAATGGCAATAATAATATCCAAGGTATACAAAAACTCAAGAAGCTAGACATTAGAGAGTCAAACAACCCTATTAAAAATGGGGTACAGAGCTAAAAAAAAAGTACTCAACATCCTTAGCCATGAGTGATGTTCTTACTTCTTCCTTTCCGATTTGTATCCCCTTGATCTCCTTCTGCTGTCTAATTGCTCTGGCCAGGACTTCCACTACTGTGTTGAATAGGGAGGGGTTGAGTGGGCAGCCTTGTCAAGTCCCTGATTTTAGTGGGATTGCTTCAAGTTTCCCACCATTAAGTTTGATGTTAGCTGTTGGTTTGCTGTATATTGCTTTTATTATGTTTAAGTATGGACCTTGGATTCCTCCTGTTCTTTCCAAGACTTTTAACATGAAGGGGTGTTGAATTTTGTCAAATGCTTTCTCAGCATCTAGTGAGATGACCATGTGTGTTTTTTTTTTCTTTGAGTTTGTTTATATGGTGGATTACATTAATGGGTTTCCTTATATTAAACCCTCCCTGCATGCCAGGGATGAAGCCTAATTGATCATGGTGAATGACCGTTTTGATGTGTTCTTGAATTCGGTTTGCAAGGATTTTGTTGAATATTTTTGCATCAATGTTCATAAGTGAGATTGGTCTGAAGTTCTCTTTCATTGTAGGGTCTAGTGTGGTTTAGTTATTGTGGCCTCAAAAAGTGAGTCAGGTAATGTTCCATCTGACTCTATTTTGTGGAATATTTGGGAGAGTATTGGTATTAGGTGGTCAATAAATGTCTGATAGAATTCTGCACTGAACCTATCTGGACCTAGGCTTTTTTTGGTTGGGAGGCTTTTGATGACTGCTTCTATTTCTTTAGGTGTTATGGGATCATTTAGATGGTTTACCTGATCCTGGTTTAACTTTACTACCTTATATCTGTCTAGGAATTCATCCATTTCTTCCAGATTTTCCAGCTTTATTGAGTATAGGCTTTTGTAGTAGGATCGGATGATTTCTTGAATTTCCTCAGTTTCAGTTATTGTGTCTCCTGTTTCATTTCTGGTTTTGTTAATTTGGATACTCTCTCTTTGCCCTCAACTTAGTCTGGCTAAGGGTTTTTCAATCTTGTTAATCTTCTCAAAGAACCAGCTCTTGGTTTTGTTGATTTTTTAATGGTTCTTTTTTTGTTTCTATTTGGTCTATTTGTGTTTTAAGTTTGATTATTTCTTGCTGTCTACTCCTCTTGGGTGTATCTGCTGCCTTTTGTTCTAGAGCTTTCAACTGTGCTGTCAATTTGCTAGTGTATGCTTTCTCCAGTTTCTTTTTGTAAGCACTCAGAGCTATGAGTTTCCCTCTTAATACTGCTTTCATTGCTTCCCATACGTTTGGGTATGTTGTGTTTTTATTTTCATGAAATTCTAGAAAATCCTTAATTTCTTTCTTTATTTCTTCTTAGACCCTGCTATCGTTTAATAGAGCATTGTTTAGTTTACATGTGTACATTGTTTTTTTTTGTTGTTGTTGTTGTCTTTGTTGTTATTAAAGACCAGCCTTAGACCATGGTGATCTGATAGGATGCATGGGACTCTTTCAATCTTCTTATATCAATTGAGGCTCATTTTGTGACCAAGTATATGGTCAATTTTGGAGAAAGGGCCCTGCGGTGCTGAGAAGAAGGTGTATTCTTTTGTTTTAGGATGATATGTTCTGTAGATATCGATTAATTCCAATTGGTTCATAACTTTTGCTAGTTTTACTGTGTCCTTGTTCACTTTCTGTTTCCATGATCTGTCCATTAGTGAGAGTCAGGTGTTGAGGTCTCCCTCTATTATTGTGTGTAGTGCAATGTATTTTTTCAGCTTTAGTATGGTTTTGTTTATGAATATGGTTGCTCTTGTGTTTGGAGTATATATGTTAAGGATTGAGAGTTCCTCCTGACAAATTTTCCCTTTAATGAATAAAAGGTGTCCTTCCTTATCTTTTTTGATAACTTTTGGTTGAAAATCGACTTTATTTGGTTTTTAGAATGGCTACTCCAACTTGCATTTTGGGGCTGTTTGTGTGGAAGGATTTTTTCCCCAACATTTTACTCTGAGATAGTGTCTGTCTTTGTCTCTGAGATGAGTTTCTTGTATGCAGCAAAATGCTGGATTCTGTTTATGTATCCAGTCTGATAATCTATGTCTTTTTATTGTGGAATTGAGTCCATTTATGTTAACATATTAAGGAATAGTGGTTTCTGTTTCCTGCTGTTTTTGCTTTTATAGGTAGAATTGTGCCTGTGTGATTTTCTTCTTTTGGTTTTCTTGCTTAGATATTTTCTTGTTTTTAATAAGATGTAGTTCCCCTCATTGTATTGGGTTTTCCACCTATAATTCATTGTAGTGCTGGGTTTGTGGTCAGATATTGTGTAAATTTAGTTTTGTCTTGGAATATCTTTGTCTCTCCATCTATGGTGATTGAGAGTTTTGCTGGGTATAGCAGCTTTGGCTGGCACCTGTGCTCTCTTAGGATCTGCATGATGTCTGTCCAGGCTCTTCTAGCTTTCATAGTCTCTGTTGAGAAATCGGGTGTGATTCTGATTGGTCTGCCTTTATATGTTACCTGACCTTTTTCCCTTATTGCTTTTAGTATTCTTTCTTTGCTTTGGGCACTTGGCATTTTGACTATTATGTGTCTGGAAGAATTTCTTTTCTGGTCCACTCTATTTGGAGTTCTGTGGGCTTCTTTTATGCTCATGGTCATCTAATTCTTAAGGGTAGGGAAGTTTTCTTCTATGAATTTTTGAAGATATTTACTGTGCCTCTTAGTTGATATTTTTTCCCTCTTCTATTCCTATTATTCTTAGGTTTGGTCTTCTCATTGTGTGCTGGATCTCCTAGACATTTTGGGTTATGATCTTTTTGGCTTTTGCATCTTCTTTGACTGTTTTGTCTATGTTTACTATGTTGTCCTTGTCCCTGGAGATTCTCTTTTCTATCTATTGTGGTCTGTTGGAGATGCTTGCACCTGTGACTCCTGATTTCGTTTTTTAGGATTTCTACCTCTAACATTGTCTCTTTTAGTGTTTTCTTTATTGTTTCCATTTCCATTTTAAATTCCTTCTTCCATTCCTTCATCTCTTTGTTTCTGTTTTCCTCTAGTTCTTTGAGTTCTTTGAGTGTTTTTCTTGTTGCCTTTTAAAAGCTTCTATTTTTTTATTATTTTCCTCCATTGTTTTTTAAGGTTCTCTATCATCATCTTGAGGTATGACTTTGGGTCTGAGTCTTCTTTTTCTGGAGTTTTTGTCTTTCCGCTGTTTGCTGTCATGGGTGAGCTGGGTTCTGGTGTTGCCTGGTTGTCTTGGTTTCCCTTGGTTAAGTTCTTTCACTTTCCTCTTTCCATCTTGTTGTCTTTGATTATAAGTGGTCTTATTGTTAGTGATTGATCCCTTCTCCCCAGTGTACCTTGCCTGTGTCCCTGGATCTCTGCTGCTCTCGATGGCAGATGGCCTGAGCATTTTGTTCACAGGCAGGGGCCCTCCGGGAGGAAACCGAGTCCCTAAGGCAGAATTCCTGTTCCCCTGAACCAATTGGGGGTGGGGGACCGCAGAGTTCCTGTTTCCCGGAACCAATTTGGGGTGGGGACACGCTTTCTGCATGTTTGTCCCAGACCTCTCTGTGCCCAGGTTACTCCAGAATAGTCTCACCAGGCCTGTGTTCCTGGATCTCCGCTGTTCCCAGTGGCAGATGGCCTGAGCGTTTTGTCCTCACGCATGGGTTCTCTGGGTAGAAACCGAGTCTCTATGGCAGAGTTCCTGCTCCTCTGAACCAATGGAGGGGGTCACTTTCTGGGGGCTCGGCCCAGACCTCTCTGTGCCCAGGCTACTTGCAGCAGTCTTACCAGGCTTGTGTCCCTGGATTTCCGCTGTTCTGGTGGCAGATGGCCTGAGCATTTAGTCTGCATGCACGGCCCCGAGCATCTTTTAACAAAAGTGTTCAGTGCACATTTACAGTTATGAGCTTCTCCACTCGGTGAAAATAGTTACTACTTTTCACTTCCTGTTTGTTTCCTAAAAATTTTTTTTGGTTTTTTTTTTGTCAGCTACTACCTAACCTCCTGTTATAATTGGATTTGACTATTCTTTTTAATATGAGAAAGAAACACATGTTTAAAACACATTTGTTCTACGGTTTATAAATATAGGGAGTAAGAGCTCAAACACTGAACTATATTTCTGGCCCTTATTTACTTATTCATTTATTCATTCATTTGTTCACTTTTATTTTGAGACAGTGTCACTAAGTTCCCTAGGCCATTGCCCATGTATAGCCTTGCTAGGTCTTAAACTGTGATCTTTCTTTCTTTGCCTCATATGTAGCTGGGATTAGAGAATCATACGGTAGGCTTACGTTTTCTCTCAACACTATTTTTCATAATGATTCTTAAACATTTTAACATCTCTTCACCAGAAATGGTGGAAAAGAAAGTTTATTAGGATACAGGGGATGTAGACCTATTTAGGACTTACTATTTTGGAGCAAATCTCATATGCGTTTATCAGTTCAGTTCATAGGAATCATCAATGACAGCTCTATCTATTTGAAAACACTTAATGAATATATCAGCAGTCCATTTCAGTAGTGTTGGAATAGCAAACATGAATCAGAAGCTGCAGCATGACATATCAGAACCATCCAGACCTCACCCAAATCAGCCTGAGTGATAAGGAGGAACCAAGACCACCAGGGATACCAGGGATGTTCTCTGTCATGCCTCTCTCAACTGAGCAAAGATCTGTGAAGCCATCAGACTAAGCGGAGTGGCAAAGTTAGCTATGTAAGCCAGCAAGAAACCCCTGTTACTCTCCACTGAGTCCTACTGTGGGATTTTTAGATGAGGAACGAGAGTTGTAAAGACATAAAAATGGCTTTTAATTGAAGGCAGTTCTATTAGAAATTTCTACTTACGGTTTTTAGGATCTAGAACATACTATCTCTCTCTCTCTCTCTCTCTCTCTCTCTCTCTCTCTCTTACACACACACACACACACACACACACACACACAATATCTGTCACAAAAAGTTTTTAAAATAAAAAAAAAATATAGTTTGATGTTTGTATTTGGGTTTTTGTCTGAAAAGCAAACATGATACATTACTATAAAAACGCCCAACCAGCAGTTTTGTTGTGATGATAGTTACTAAATTTTACGCGGGGTAAATTTTTATAGAACTATATATAAAAATGTACAAGTAAAACTGGTGAGCTTTTACTTTTGCTGAAGATGCCACACATTTTGGTTTCAGGACAGGGAGAAATGAAGCTGGAATTGACTAGAAACTTCCCGTGTGCTGGCCAGAAGGCACTGTGTAGGCTTCTGGGAAAGAAATGTCATCAACAATATTACTCAGCTGTAGACCTGTGTGCAACAACAAAATTGACAGATCAGACAAGATACAAGAAAACTGACAGGCCACTGGTGCAATGGTAGTAATTCTTTTATGGGGATAACTAACTGATACAGTAAAGCTGGTGAGAAGCTGAAGGCATGGGAGGTCATAGACCATAGTGAGGAAGCTATTTTTATTGTTTTTGCTAAATACATATGTTGTAACAATCCAATTGACTTTTAACTGATGGTTTTTTTTTTTTTTTGTTTTTGAACTAATGTTTATACCCACAGATTATTGCTGCTTTAAGCTGTTTTCAAATTCATTTCCTTTTTCACTTGCCAATACTGACTACAGAGATTCATAAATGGTCAAAATCCTGAGACAAAATGAGAGGCGAATATTCAGCCACTTACAGGACATCTACATTACCCTCTCCAAGGATTAGGAGCTATACTGGAAAAAGAAATAGAAAGAATGTGAGAAACAAAAACAGATGGCAGTGTGTCATGTTGCCAGACTTGTTGTAGCTGCATGATCTCGCAGTTACTATGTATCTTCACAAAATCTACAGAAGACTGGATCTATCAATACCCTATCATACAGAAAGGAGTGACTCATGGGGCTTTGCCTCTCATTGAGGATTTTTAGACAGTTAATGATTGATAGGTGATGGAAAGACAGTTTATTGAGTGGTTCAGCCACTAGCAAGGTGCATATGCTCCTGGAAACAAATATTTAGCTCATGTACATGTTAGCAACTCTAGTAGAATTTATTGGTATAGACACACACACACACACACACACACACACACACACACACACACACACACCACAGTAATACCAGTAGCAGAGCAAGCTGGGAGGAGGAAGGGATTAGTAAGGGTAGAAGGAGAACAGGAGAGAGTAGCAGCAGTTCATATTATCAAAATATATTATACACATGTATGAAATTATGAGATGCATTATGAATAATTATATATGCAAATGAAATCATTAAAGACCAGCCACGTCAAGAGTTTGAATCTAAAGAAACACCCAACAAAACTGGTGAGCTTTGAGGAAAGTTTGTGCCACAGTAAATAGTATTGTGCCAGTGTTTATTTCCTGACTTTTGCCATGGAATATTGTTAGGGAAGAACAGATGAGGAGAACAAAAGGAAATGCTAGTTTACTGAGCTTCGTGTGTTTTTGATTTTTGAGACAGGGTTTCACATAAACTAAGCTGGCCTCTAATGTATTTGTGGGTATATATACATACACATATGTATATATGTAACAACCATATAGGAAAAGAGGCTATTAATTTGAGGGGATAGGAGAGAGACTAGGAGGGGCTGTAGGGAGGAAAGGGGGATGTGGTACAGTTCTATTTTAATTAAAATATATTCTTTTTTTTGTTGAACTTCACACAGTCTGTGAATTGTTTCTGGGGTGTTCAGAGCTTTCTGGGGTTAGTATCCCATAATCAGTGACTGCATATTATGTCTGTTCTTTTCTGACTAGGTTATCTCACTCAGGATGATATTCTCTAGATGCATCCATTTTCTTGAGAATTTCATTAGGACATTGTTTGTGATAGCTGAGTAGTACTCCAATGTGTAAATGTACCACAATTTTTGTATCCATTCATCTACTGAAGGACATCTGGGTTCTGTCCAGCTTCTGGCTATTATAAATAGAGCTGCAATGAACATTGTGGTACATGTATCTTTGTTGTATGTTGGAGTGTCTCTGGGGTAAATGCCCAGAAGTGGGATAACTGGGTCTTCAGGTAGTACTATGGCCATTTTTCTGAGGAACCACCAGACTGATTTCCAGAGTGGTTGTATCAGTTTACAACCCCACCAGCAGTGGAGAAGTGTTCCTCTTTCTCCACATCCTCCCGAGAATCTATTGTCATCTGAGTTTTGGATCTTGGCCAATCTGACTGGTATGAGGTGGAATCTCAGGGTTGTTTGATTTGCATTTTCCTGATGGCTAAGGATGTCAAGCACTTCTTAGATGTTTCTCAGCCATTCGATATTCCTCAATTGAGAAATTTTTATTTAAGTCTGTACCCCATTTTTTAATAGGGTTGTTTGATTCTCTGGTATCTCGCTTTTTGAGTTCTTTGTATACCTTGGATATTAGGCTTCTATCTGATGTGGGGTTGGTAAATATCTTTTCCCACTCTGTTGGCTGCCGTTTTGTTTTCAAGATAGTGTCTTTAGCCTTACAGAAACTTTGCAATCTCATTAAGTCCCATTTGTCAATCTTTGACCTTAGAGCTCAAGCTATTGGTGTTCTGTTTAGGAAATTTTCTCCTGTGCCTATGAGTTCTAAGGTTTTTCCTACTTTCTCATCTAATAGTTTCAGTGTACCTGGCTTAATGTGGAGATCTTTGATCCACTTGCACTTGAGCTTTGTACAAGGAGATAAGAAAGGGTCTATTTTCAATCTTCTGCATGCTGAGTGCCAGTTGGACCAACACCATTTGTTGAAAAGCCTGTCCTTTTTCCATTGAATGTTTACAGCTCCTTTGTCAAAAATCAGGGGACCATATACGTGAGGGCTCATTTCTGGATCTTCTATTCTATTCCATTGATCCATGTGCCTATTTCTGTACCAGTACCATGCAGATTTTAGCACAATTGCCTTGTAATATAGCTTGAAGTCAGGGATAGTGATTCCCCCAGATGTTTTCTTGTTGTTGAGGATGGATTTCACTATTCTAGGTCTTTTGTTATTCCAAATGAAATTGCACATTGCTCTTTCCAACTCAGTGAAGAACTGGGTTGGAATTTTGAGGGGGATTGCATTGAATCTGTAGATTGCTTTTGGTAAGATGGCTATTTTTAGAATGTTGATTCTTCCAATCCATGAGCATAGGAGATGTTTCCATTTTCTGAGATCTTCCTTCTTTAGGGGTTTGAAGTTCTTATCATACAGGTCCTTCATTTGCTTACTTAGAGTCACACCAAGGTATTTCATATTTTTTGTGACTATTGTGAAGGGTATCTTTTCCCTAATTTTTCCCCATGTTTGTCCTTTGAATATAGAAAGACTACTGATTTGTTTGAGTTAATTTTATATCCGGCCACTTTGCTGAACTTGTTTATCAGCTGTAGGAGTTATCTGGTGGAATTTATGGGGTCGCTTAAATTCACTATCGTCATATGCAAATAGTGATGTTTTTAGTTCTTCCTTTCCAATTTGTATCCCTTTGATTTTCTTTTGCTGTCTAATTTCTCTGGCCAGGACTTCCAGTACTATGTAGAGTAGGTAGGGGTTGAGTGGGCAGCCTTGTGGAGTCCCTGATTTTAGTGGGATTGCTACAAGTTTCCCACCATTAAGTTTGATGTTGGCTGTTGGTTTGCTGTATATTGCTTTTATTATGTTTAGGTATGTGCCTTGGATTCCTGTTCTTTCCAAGACTTTTAACATGAAGGGGTGTTGAATTTTGTCAAATACTTTCTCAGCATCTAGTGAGATGACCATGTGTTTTTTTTTTTTTCTTTGAGTTTGTTTATATGGTGGATTACATTTTTGGATTTCCCTATGTTAAACCATCCCTGCATGCCAGGAATGAAGCCTACCTGATCATGATGAATGATTGTTTTGATGTGTTCTTGGATTTGGTTTGCAAGGATTTTGTTGAGTATTTTTGCATCATTTTTCATAAGTGAGATTGGTCTGAAGTTCTCGTTTTTTTTAGGGTCTTTGTGTTGTCTAGGAACGAGGGTTATTGTAGCCTCAAAAAATGAGTTAGGTAGTTTTCCATCTAATCTATTTTGTGGAATAGTTTGGAGAGTATTGGTATTATGTTGTCAATAAATGTCTGATAAAATTCTGTACTAAACCCATCTGGACCTGGGCTTTTTTTTGGTTGGGAGGCTTTTAATGACTACCTCTATTTCTTTAGGTGTTATGGGATCATTTAGATGGTTTACCTGGTCCTGATTTAAGTTTAGTACCTTGTATCTGTCTAGGAATTCATCCATTTTCTCCAGATTTTCCAGCTTTGTTGAGTATAGGCTTTTGTAGTATGATCTGATAATTTCTTGAATTTCCTCAGTTTCAGTTGTTATTTCTCCACTTTCCTTTCTGATGTTGTTAATTTGGATACTCTCTCTTTGCCCTCTAGTCTGGCTAGGGGTTTATCAATCTTGTTGATTTTCTCAAAGAACCAGCTCTAGGTTTTGTTAATTCTTTGAGTGGTTCTTTTTGTTTCTATTTGGTCGATTTCTGCCCTAAGTTTGATCATTTCTTGCTGTCTACTCCTCTTGGGTGTATCTGCTTCCTTTTGTTCTAGAGCTTTCAGCTGTGCGGTCAAGTTGCTGATGTATGCTCTTTCCACTTTCTTTTTGGAAGCACTCAGAGCTATGAGTTTTCCTCTCAGTACTGCTTTCATTGCATCCCATAGGTTTGGGTATGGTTTGTTTTCGTTTTTATTGAGTTCTAGAAAATCCTTGATTACTTTCTTTATTTCTTTTTTGACCCTTCTTTCGTTTAATAGAACATTGTTTAATTTCAATGTGTATGTGGGCTTCTTGTTGTCTTTGTTGTTGTTAAAGACCAGCCTTAGACCATGGTGATCTGAGAGGATGCATGTGAGTATATCAATCTTCTTATATCTATTGAGGCTCGTTTTGTGACCAATTATGTGGTCAATTTTTGAGAAGGTGCCATGAGGTGCTGAGAAGAAGGTGTATTCTTTTGTTTTAGGACGATATGTTCTGTAGATATCTATTAATTCCAGTTGGTTTATAACCTCTGCTAGTGTTACAGTATCCTTGTTCAGTTTTTGTTTCCCTGATCTGTCCATTGGTGAAAGTGGGGTATTGAGGTCTCCCACTGCTATTGTGTGGTTCAATGTATTTTTTGAGCTTTAGTAGTGTTTCTTTTATGAATATCGGTGCTTTTCTATTTGGAGCACATATGTTAAGGATTGAGAGTTCCTCCTGACAAATTTTCCCTGTAATGAGTAAAAAGTGTCTTTCCCTATCTTTTTTGATAACTTTTGGTTGAAAATCTACTTTATTCGATATTAGAATGGCCACTCCAACTTGTTTCTTGGGGCCATTTGTTTGGAAGGTTTTTTCCCATTCCTTTACTCTGGGATAGTGTCTGTCTTTGTCTCTGAAATGAGTTTCTAGTATGCAGCAAATTGCTGGATTTTTTTTTTAATGTATCCAGTCTTATAGCCTCTATCTTTTTATTGGGGAATTGAGTTCATTTATGTTAACAGATATCAAGGAATAGTGGTTGCTGTTTCTTGCTATTTTTGCTTTTGGAGGTTGAATTGTGCCTGTATGTCTTCCTTCTTTTGGTTTTCTTGCTTACGTGTTTTCTTGTTTTTATTAGGATGTAGTTTACCTCAATGTAATCAGTTTTCCACCTATAATTCGTTGTAGTGTTGGGTTTGTTATCAGATATTGTATAAATTTAGTTTTGTCTTGGAAATTCTTAGTCTCTCCATCTATGGTGATTGATAGTTTTGCTGGGTATAGCAGCTTGGGCTGGCACCTGTGCTTTCTTAGGGTCTGCATGTTGTCTGTCCAGGCTCTTCTAGCTTTCATATTCTCTGTTGAAAAATCAGGTGTGATTCTGATTGGTCTCTCTTTATATGTTATATGGCCTTTTTCCCTTAATGCTTTTAATGTTTTTTCTTTACTTTTGGCACTTGGCGTTTTGACTATTATGTGTTGGGAGGAGTTTCTTTTCTGATCCAATCTATTTGGAGTTTGGTAGGCTTGTTTTATGCTCATGGTCATCTCATTCTTAAGGGTAGGGAAGTTTTCTTCTATGATTTTGTTGAAGATATTTACTGTGCCTCTTAGTTGATATTCTTCGGCCTCTTCTATTCCTATTTTTCTTAGGTTTGGTCTTCTCATTGTGTCCTGGATCTCCTGGACATTTTGGGTTAGGAGCTTTTTGGTTTTTGCATCTCCTTTGACTGTTTTGTCTATGTTTTCAATGTTGTCTTTGGACCCCGAGATTCTCTCTTCCATCTCTTGTAGTGTATTGGAAATGCTTGCATCTGTGGCTCTTGATTTCTTTTTTAGGTGTTCTACCTCTAGGGTTATCTCTTTTAGTGTTTTCTTTATTGTGTCCATTTTTATTGTGTCTGTTTTAAATTTCTTCTTCCATTCCTTCATCTCTTTGGTTCTGTTTTCCTCTAGTTCTTTGAGTTGTTTGAGTGTTTTTCTAGTTTCCTCTTTAAAAGCTTCTAATTCTTTATGCTTTTCCTCCCGTTCTTGTTTAAGGATCTCTATCATCATCTTGAGGCATGATTTTAGGTCTGCATCTTCTTTTTCTGGTGTGTTTGGCATTCTGCTTTTTGCTGTGATGGGAGAGCTGGGTATTGGTGTTGCCAGGTTGTCTTGGTTTCCCTGAGGTAGGTTCTTTCACTTTCCTCTTGCCATCTTGTTGTCAGTCTTGTGTCCCTGGATCACTGATGGTTCACTGCTGGCTCACCGCTGGCTCACTGCTGGTTCACTGCTGTTCCAGTCCTGTGTCCCTGGATCACAGCTGGCTCACCACTGGCTCACCGCTGTTCCTGGTGGCGGGTGGTCTCAGTGTCTGTTTCTCACTCTTTGTTTTCCGGCTGGGAATAGCCTGATGCAGGGTTTCTGGTTCCCTGGAGCAAGCTGGGTCGAGTAGGGGGAAGCAGGGAACCGCACACTGGCTCACCAATGGCTCACTGCTGTTCCTGGTGGCAGGTGGTCTGAGTAGATAATTGATTTTGATCACTGTCAGATGAGTAAGCAAATTCTTTTTCATACTGTATCCACCCTACCTCCTTGAAGCACTGAAATGTAAGCTTTCTATTCCAGATACCTACCTCAATGGTTCTCATTAGGATGGTTATATATAACTCTTATTTCATAACCTTCCAACTCTTTTTTTCTGCTGAGTTTTGTTTCCTTTCCCCAAATACTTTCTGTTCTGGTTTTTCCTTCTATAGGAAAAATGCCAAGAATTCATACCACTTACAGACTTTTGCTCTTAGCTTATTTGTCTTTTACTTCTGGGTTTAGAACTTCACCTTGTCTTATTTCAGTCTTTCTGGCTTTCTCTGAATATTGACAGAGTGGTTTTACCCAAGCATTATGTATCTGAATATTTTTAACACGTCCCCTTTCATCCTTATACTCTACTTCTCTCAGATATGATAGCATCAGTTTCTACAAGAGAGACATGACAGGCCATATAAAAGGCATAGCCTTTCCTTGTTCCAGTATCATTTCAATTTATTCACTTCCCCACCCATCGCTATGTGGTATCTTGTTCAATTTCCACAATACATCTGGCATTTCATTTTTTTTCAAGAGTTTGAGAATAAAATCACACACCAGAGCCTTTTCTTGATCCAGACACATTTCACAGCCTTTGACATTTAAAAAAAATCTGAGAAATCCTACTTTTCAGTCAAATACTGCTTTCCTCTCTCTTGCTGTTTCTAGCACCTTGAGGCATATGCATTCTGCCAGCCTCAGCACCGTCTGCAGCTAGATTCCATGTGTCACCCTGATGACCATTTCTCCTTCCTCCCAGGTGCCACTGAAACCAGCAGCTTTCAAAGGTATGCTGAAGCGGCTGTCCCCTAGTCTTGTTGAACTCAGCAGTAAAGACCTCAGGGCAGGGAGTATTTTACTGCTTCAACAACTGGATCCTGCAGCTCACTTCTGGAGCTGTCATGTCAGCTCCTCTATATATGGTCTCTTTCTGCTTTGATTGGTACCTTAGCATAGGAGCCAAGCTTTTCCTTTCTCCCTGATCCTAAATCAGTTAGGAAAGGGACTCTATGATCCAAATTTCTTTCCTTCTGCACTGACAAATCTGTCGAGTTTGATTACTGATGCTACTACCAGCCAATAGTCTTCTCTTTTACTTATTTTTTCTTGAATGTTCATAGGACCTGACTTTTATTTTACCTTAGCTAGCTCTCTTCATTTTCCTCCTCACTCTACTTATGTCTTATTTTTTTTTTTTTAAATTTTGTTTTTGTTCTATCTCCGCTACCTATCAAACATATCCTGCATTGGAGAATTTGTGTTTGGCTTTCTTAAGCACTTGGTTTTACTCTTTACTTGCATGAGGCTTTCTAGGGAGACATGAAGAAATATATAGTCATCCCAGATAGGGAATCAGAATCTTCCACAGATCAAAGTGAATGATTCCACCTAAGTCTAACTTGGTGAAGCAAATGGGTTTATTGGGGTTACTTACTGAAATGTAGGTGAAGGATTACTTACAAAAGCAGGGGTAGCTCAAGGGAAGCTGTATCACCAAAAATGATCATCCTAACCTTGTTGAACACTCAGGAAAGTTGCATCTCTGGAGATATCTGGGAAGTCCTTTAATGCATGTATATAACCTTGGGGAGGGAACATGAATCTTTAAAGTTTTATTTCTCTAAGTCTTGTAGAATTGTTTTCTTCTTGAATTTCTTCATGAATTTCCCTCCAGGAGGGAACGGCTGCACAACACTCTTTCTGGTGGAGATTTTCTTTGAATGTTATTTTTCAAGTCATCTCTGTGATAACCCCAAAGTGCTATACAGATTCTAAGATATTATTTTGAGAGAAGATCAGCACTTGTATGTGATAATGAATGCTTATATAGGAGTTGGAGATATGGCCCCATTGTTAAAGTATTTGCTATGCAATGGTGATGGCTTGGGTTTAATCCCTAGAATTTATGTAAAAGGTTGTGTATAGCAGTGCACATCTGTAATACCAGAGCTACAGCAATAGAGCCAAGTGGGTCCCTGGAGCTTGGTGGCTAGCCAGTCTAGCTTATTGGCAACCTCCAGATTCAGTTAGAAAGCCTACCTAAAAATGTGGAGAGCTATTAGAAAAGATATCTGATATGACCTGTGGCCTCTACATACATTAACCCACAAATACATGTATACCCATACACATATATACTCATATGTTTATTATACACATAAAGCACATACATACATGCACATGTGTACCACACACATATGTAGGCATACAAAAAAATGAAAATATAGAACTATGACCATACAAGATGTAAAATCCATTTTTCTTGCAAAGAAAATAATTCTTTGAGTGACAACATAAGGAACAGAAGTAAATGCTTGCAGACTGTAGATCTTTTATGATGGCATCATCTAACATACATACAGAATCCAACACCATACCAAGAAAACCACACAAATAAAAAATGTGCAAAGGATATGGATACATGTTTTTTTAAAAAGGGAATAAACAAATGATCATGAGATATAAAAGAAAATGTTCAACTTCTCTAGTCATCAAGGGAATGCAAATTAAAACCACTAGATACCATTTCACCTAAAGTAGAATGAGTATGATCAAAAGGACTAGAGATGTTATCAAAAGGAACTCACACTCACAACACTTGCTACCATCTGGGAACAAGTTTGTCTGAACTGTTAAAGGGACTGATATATTCACCTGGATTTGAAATATTAGTGAAGCTTAGCCAGCTACTAAATTTTGGACGCATGAGTCTTGGCATTCCATGATATTTTCAAAACTGAGCCACGGCATGTGGTTTTAGAGGAAGCTATGTATCCAGAGGATTTTCAGTCTTGACAACCAGTAGATATTATCAGTTCTGATTCTGAAACATGAGTTAAGCATTTGGTTCAAAGGTATTCTTCTTTTATGGCAAAGGTAGTCTTTTATGGATCAATTTTTTCTTAATAGACTAAAGATAAGCCTAACAACTCTTTCTTAGGATGGATACATTTGTTATCATTTGTTATCCTTTCCTGTGTATTTCAATAAAATTTCAATTAGAGAAAAGGAATCAAGTACCTGTGAGGCTAAGGAGAGAAGGGAATACTTGCACACTGTTGGTGAGAATATCAGTTATTTCAAATAGTACACAAATTGGTATGAAGATTCCTAAAACTTAAAAAAAACAGAGCTACTATAAAATGACCATTTTTATATGCAACAGAAAATAAATATAAAATAATTAAATTAATATATGGAAGAGAAGTCTTTACTCTCACGTTCATTATATCAAATGATGATGAATACTGTCAACTCAACAGGATCTCCTATCACTTAGATGACACATGTCTCTGATGTAGTTTGTATATTAATTGTTGAGGAAAGACTGGCCCTGAATAAGGGTGACAGCATTCCATGGATTTGGCTCTTTAAGTGAGTATAAAGAAGGAGATTTGTGCACCAGCTTAAGTCTCTCGGTTTCGTGGCTATGAATACAATATGATCATCTATCTACCTCTCATTTCTGCCACTATTCCTTCCCTGCCATGATGGATTGTATTTCCTCAGACTATGAACTGTAATAATCCTTTTTATCTAAAGTTGCTTCTTGTCAGGTATTTTAGTCATATCAATGAAAATATATATATATATATTTTCAGTTTTCAAAAAGAAGGGCACTTTGTATTTTGAATTAGCCTTGATAAGCCTGGAGAACATTACATTAAGCAAAATAATCCAGACACAGGAAGACAAATACTATATAATCTTACTTACAATTTAGCTTCTAGAAAGGTTAAAGTTATGTGAATAGAGTGAAGAATGGTTGCTACCCAGAGCTGGTAGTATTTTGGTGGGTGATTTTGTCAAAGAATATCATATTTTAAATTGATGAGAGAGTTAGAAGATTTATTGTACAAATTTGTGTATGGGGTGGATCCCCAGATGAAGCAGTCTCTGAGTGATCTTTCTTCAATCCCAGCTTCTGTATTTGTCCCTGTATTTCCTCCCATGAGTGTTTTGTTCTCACTTTAAGAAGTACTGAGTGCTAGGGTATTTTGAGCTTTTTTGGCTAGTATGCGCTTATCGGTGAGTGCATAACATGTGTGTTACTTTGTGACTAAGTTACTTCACTCAGGATGATAGCTTGTAGTTCCATCTATTTGCCAAGAAATTTCATGAAGTCATTATTTCTAATAGCTGAGTAGTACTCCACTGTGTAAATGTACCACATTTTCTGTATCCATTTTTCTGTTGGAGGACATCTGGGTTCTTTTCAGCTTCTGGCTATTATGAATAAGGCTGCTATGAACATGGTAGAACGTGTACCCTTGATATATGTTGAAGTGTTTATGGCTTTATGCCCAAGAGTGATATAGCTTGGTCCTCAGTTAGTACTATGTCCAATTTTCTGAGGAGCTGCAAGACTGAATTACTGAGTGGCTGTAACAGCTTGAATTTCACCAACAGTGGAGGAGTGTTCCTCTTTCTCCACATCCTCACCAGTATCTGCTGTCACCTGAGTTTTTTATCTTAGCCATTCTGAGTGGTGTGAGGTGGAATCTCAGGGTTGTTTTGATTTGTATTTCCTGGATGACTAGGGATGTTTAGCATTTCTTTAAGTGCTTCCGAGCTATTCATTATTGCTCACTTGTGAATTCTTTGTTTAGCTCTGTACCACATTTTTAATAGGGTTATTTGATTCTCTGGAGTCTTAACTTTTTGAGTTCTTTGTATATATTGGGTATTAGCCCTCTGTCAGATGTAGGATTGGTAAATATTCTTTCCCAATCAGTTGGTTGTCCTTAGCCTTACAGAAATTTTGCAATTTCGTAAGGTCCCATTTCTTGATTCTTAACTTAGAGCATAAACCACAGGTGTTCTGTTCAAAAAAAATTCCCCTGTACCTACGTGTTCTAAGCTTTCCTTCAATTTTTTAATTAGTTTCAGTGTACCTGGTTTTATGTGAAAGTCTTTGATCCACTTGAACTTGAGGTTTGTACAAGAAGATAAGTTTGGATCAATTTGCATTCTACTGCATGCTGACTACTAATTGAACTAGCACGATTTGTTGAAGAGGCTGTCCTTTTTCCACTGAATATTTTTATCTAATTTTTCAAAGATCTAGTGACCATAGGTGTGTGAGTACATTTTTTGGGTCTTCAGTTGTGTTCCATTGATCTAACTGCCTGTCTCTGTACCAATACCATGTGGTTTTTATCATGATTGATCTGTAATACAGCTTGAGGTCAGGAATGGTGATTCCTCTGGAAATTTTTTTTTTTATTGTTGAGGATAGTTTTTGCTATCCTGTCCTTTTTTGTTATGTCAAATGAATTTGTAAATTTATCTTTCTAACTATATGAAGAAATGACTTGGATTTTGATGAGGATTGCATTGAATCTGTAGATTGCTTTTGGTAAGATGGCTATTTTTACAATGTTGATCCTTCCAATTCATGAGCATGGGAGATCTTTCCATCTTCTGAGATCTTTTTAATTTCCTTCTTCAGAGACTTGAAGTTCTTATTATACAGATCTTTTACTTTTTCATTAGGGTCACATCAAGGTATTTTATATTGTTTGTGATTATTGTAAACAATGTTGATTCCCTAATTTATTTCTCAGCCTGTTTATCCTTTGAGTAGAGGAAGGCTACTGAATTGTTTGAGTTAATTTTATATCCAGCCACGTTGCTGAATTTAAACCCATCTGGTCCTGGTCTTTTTTTGGTTTGGAGGCCTTTGATGACTGCTTTTACTTTTTTAGGGGTTGTGGGGCTGTTTTAGTGGTTTATCTGGTTCTGATTTAACTTTGGTACCTGGTATTTATCTAGAAAATCATCCATTTCATCTAGATTTTCCAGTTTTATTGAGTATAAGTTTTGTAGTAGGATCTGATGATATTTTGAATTTCCTCAGTTTCTGTTGTTATGTCTCCCCTTTCATTTCTGATTTCGTTAATTTGAATATTTTCTCTGAGTTCTCTATTTAGTCTGGCTATGGGTTTATCAATCTTTTATTTTTTCCTCAAAGAACTAGCTCCTCCTCTTTTTTATTCTTTCTATAGTTTTTTTGTTTGTTTGTTTGTACTTGGTTGATTTCAGATTGAGTTTTATTATTTCCTGCCATCTACTCCTCTTGGGTGTATCTGCTTCCTTTTGTTCTAGAGCTTTCAACTGTGCTGTCAAGTCGCTAGTGTATGCTCTCTCCAGTTTCTTTTTGGAAGCACTCAGAGCTCTGAGTTTTCCTCTTAGGACTACTTTCATTGTATCCCAAAGTTTGTGTATGTTGTGCATTCATTTTTGTTAAATTCTAAATAATCTTTAATTACAGTCTTTATTTCTTCCTTGACCAAGTTATCATGGAGTAGAGCATTGTTCTGCTTCTATGTATATATGGGATTTTTGTTGTTTTTGTTATTATTGATGACCATCCTTAGTCCATGGGTATCTGATAGAATGCATGCAATTATTTTGTTATTCTTGTATCTGTTGGAGCCTATTTTGTGAACAACTATATGGTCAATTTTGGAGCAGGTACTCTGAGGTGCTGAGAAAAAGGTATATTCTTTTGTTTTTGGATGAATTGTTTTTAGATGTCTGTTAAATCTATTTGGTTCATAACCTCTGTTAGTTTCACTGTGTCTCCGTTTAGTTTCTGCTTCCATGATCTGTCCATATGAGAGTAGGGTGTTGAAGTCTCCCAGTATTATTGTGTGTGGTGCAATACATGCTTTGAGATATAGTAGAGTTTATTTTATGAATGTAACTTGTTCAAAGCTATTCATCTTCTTTATACTAGCTTGAGTTCACATTTACAGAGCTTTGAATATCAGGTAAACTATATTTTAGTTCAATAAAAACATTTGAGATGAATGAATGCAGAGTGAAACAGCAGAAATAACAACAATGACTCTTATTATTTCATATTTACTATGTATCAAGCCGATTATTTATTTGGTATATTTCACATGACTAGCTATATTTTCATTAGCAAATATTGGTTATACAATATAATGTGTTTCATTTTATATACATGTATACAATTTACTTTGATCATATTCACCTCCATTTCTTTCTTTTGTTTCCATTCTTCCTCATATTGTCCCTTTAAATAATTGTTAGTTTCATAGTTTATGAAACATTTATTTATTGAAATATTGTTCTTCTTTCTTTTTTTTCATTTTTTCCATGTTTATTAAAAGTATTTTATATTCTTTGCTTGTTTGATCTGTTTATCTCCAAATTTTGATATTCTTTTTTTAAATTTTTTTTATTTTTATTTTTTTAAAAAACTTTATTTTACAAAACAAAGATAAATGTACAGATTTTAAATATTTTTTGCTTAAAATTATACATTTTTGTCAGTACTTTTTTTCAGATTTTAACATAATTTTTATATAAAACTATATGAATATATTTTTTTAGTCAGTACTTGATTTTTTTCACGGTTTGATTGTATGCCTTGAAAACTTAATAGTTACAATGAGCTAAAGTACATGTAAAACAAAATGTAACATGGAAATAGTTAAAGTTTTCTTGTTTTGTAAATATTTTGTTTTGTTTTGTTTTGTTTTCTTTATTTCTTGGACTTCATACAGTCTGTGAGTTGTTTCTGGGGGAGTGCAAGCCTCTGGGGTTAGCATCCCACTATCAGTGACTGCATATTATGTCTGTTCTTTTGTGACTGGGTTATCTCACTCAGGATGATCTTCTCTAGATGCAGCCATTTTCTTAAATTTGGTTAAGTCATTGTTTCTGGTGGCTGAGTAGTATTCCATTGTGTATATGTACCACAATTTTTGTATCCATTCATCTTCTGAAGGACATCTGGGTTCCTTCCAGCTTCTGGCAATTATAAATAGAGCCGCTATGAACATTGTGGTGCATATATGTTTGTTGGGTATTAAAGTGTCTCTGGGGTATATGCCCAGAAGTGGAATAGCTGGGTCTTCAGGTAGTATTATATTCAGTTTTCTGAGGTATCACCAGACAGATTTCCAAGGTGGTTGTATTAGCTTGCAACCCCACCAACAGTGGAGAAGTGTTCCTCTTTCTCCACAGCCTCGTCAGCATCTGCTGTCATCTGAGTTTTGGATCTTGGCCAATCTGACTGGTGTGAGGTGGAATCTCAGAGTTGTTTTGATTTGCATTTCCCTGATGGCTAAGGATGTGGAGCACTTCCTCAGATGTTTCTCGGCCATTCGGTTCAGTTCCTCAACTGAAAACGTTTTGTTTAGCTCTGGACCCCAATTTAATAGGGTTGTTTGATTCTCTGGTGTCTAGCTTTTTGAGTTCCTTGTACACCTTGGATATTAGGCCTCTATCTGATGTGGTGTTGGTAAAGATCTTTTCCCATTCTGTTGGTTGCCGTTTTGTTTTCTTGACGATGTCCTTAGCCTTACAGAAACTTTGCAGTCTCATTAAGTCCCATTTGTTAATCTTTGACCTTAGAGCTTGAGCCATTGGTGTTTTGTTCAGGAAATTTTCTCCTGTGCCTATGTGTTCTAAGGTTTTCCCTACTTTCTCATCTAATAGTTTCAGTGTATCTGGTTTAATGTGGAGATCTTTGATCCACTTGCACTTGAGCTTTGTACAAGGAGATAAGAAAGGGTCTATTTTCATTCTTTTGCATGCTGAGTGCCAGTTGGACCAGCACAATTTGTTGAATAGGCTGTCCTTTTTCCATTGATGTTTATAGCTCCTTTGTCAAAAATCAGGTGACCATACACATGAGGGCTCATTTCTGGATCTTCTATTCTATTCCATTGATCAACATGCCTATTTCTGTACCAGTACCATGCAGTTTTCAGCACAATTGCCTTGTAATATAGCTTGAGGTCAGGGATAGTGATTCCCGCAGATGTTTTTTTTTTGTTGTTGTTGAGGATGGATTTAGCTATTCTAGGTCTTTTGTTATTCCATATGAAATTGCACATTGATCTTTCCAATTCCATGAAGAACTGGGTTGGAATTTTGATGGGGATTGCATTGAATCTGTAGATTGCTTTTGGTAGGATGGCCATTTTTAAGATGTTGATCTTTCCAATCCATGAGCATGGGAGATCTTTCCATTTTCTGAGATCCTCCTCAATTTCTTTCTTTAGAGGTTTGAAGTTCTTGTCATACAGGTCCTTCACTTGCTTAGTTAGAGTCACACCAAGGTATTTTATAGTTTTTGTGACGATTGTAAAGGGTACCTTTTCCCTAATTTCTTTCTCCGCATGTTTGTCTTTTGAGTATAGGAACGCTACTGATTTGTTTGAGTCAATTTTGTATCCAGCTACTTTGCTGAACTTGTTTATCAGCTGTAGGAGTTCTCTGGTGTTATTTTTGGGGTCACTCAAGTACACTATCAAGTCATTGGCAAAGAGTGTTTTTATCTCTTCCTTTCCGATTTGTATCACCTGATCTCCTTTTGCTGTCTAATTGTTCCAGCCAAGACTTCCAGTACTATGTTGAATAGGTAGGGGGAGAGTGGGCAGCCTTGTCAAGTCCCTGATTTTAGTGGGATTGCTTCAAGTTTTTCGCCATTAAGTTTGATGTTGGCTGTTGGTTTGCTGTATATTGCTTTTATTATGTTTAAGTATGGACCTTGGATTCCTGTTCTTTCCAGGAATTTTAACATGAAGGGGTGTTGGATTTTGTCGAATGCTTTCTCAGTGTCTAGTGAGATGACCATGTGATTTTGGTCTTTGAGTTTGTTTATATGGTGGATTACATTGATGGATTTCCTTATGTTAAACCATCCCTGCATCCCAGGGATGAAGCCTACTTGGTCATTATGAATGATCGTATTGATGTGTTCTTGGATTCGGTTTGCAAGGATTTTGTTGAGTAATTTTGCATCAATGTTCATAAGTGAGATTGGTCTGAAGTTCTCTTTCCTTGTAGGGTCTTTGTGTGGTTTAGGTACGAGGGTTATTGTAGCCTCAAAAAATGAGTTGGGTAATATTCCATCTGATTCTATTTTTTGGAATAGTTTGGCGAGTATTGGTGTTATATCCCCAATAAATGTCTGATAAAATTGTGCACTGAACCCCTCTGGACCTGGGCTTTTTTTGGTTGGGAGGCTTTTGATGACTTCTTCTATTTCTTTAGGTGTTATGGGATTATTTAGATGGTTTACCTGGTCCTGGTTTAACTTTAGGATCTTGTATCTGTTTAGGAATTCATCCTTTTCCTCCAGATTTTGCAATTTTGTGGAGTAGAAATTTTTGTAGTAGGATCTGGTGATTTCTTGAATTTCCTCAGTTTCAGTTGTTATGTCGCCACTTTCCTTTCTGATTTTGTTAATTTGGATACTCTCTCTTTGCCCTCTAGTTAGTCTGGCTATGGGTTTATCAATCTTGTTGATTTTCTCAAAGAACCAACTCTTTGTTTTGTTGATTTTTTTCAATGGTTCTTTTTGTTTATATTTGGTCTATGTGTGCCCTAATTTTGATTATTTCTTGCCGTCTACTCTTTTTGGGTATACCTGCTTCCTTTTGTTCTAGGGCTTTTAGCTGTGCTGTCAGGTTGCTAATGTAAGCTCTCTCCAGTTTCTTTTTGGAAGCACTTAGGGCTATGATTTTTCCTCTCAATATTGCTTTCATTGTATCCCATAGGTTTGGGTGTGTTGTGTTTTCGTTTTCGTTGAATTCTAGAAAATCCAAATTTCTTCCTTTATTTCTTCTTTGACCCTGCTATCCTTTAACAGAGCGTTGTTTAGTTTCCATGTGTATGTGGGCTTTTTGTTGTCTTTGTTGTTGTTAAAGACCAGCCGTAGATCATGGTGATCTGAGAGGATGCATGGGAGTATTTCAATCTTCTTATAGCAATGGAGGCTCGTTCTGTGTCCAATTATGTGGTCAATTTTCAAGAAGGTGCCATGGGGTGGTGAGAAGAAGGTGTATTCTTTTACTTTAGGATAGTATGTTCTGTATATATCTATTAATTCTAGTTGGTTCAAAGTCTCTGCTAGTTTTGCAGTGTCTTTGTTCAGTTTCTGTTTCCCTGATCTGTCCATTGGTGAGAGTTGGGTATTAAAGTCTCCCACTATTATTGTGTGGGGTGAAATGTATTTTTTGAGCTTTAGTAGGGTTTCTTTTATGAATGTGGGTGCTTTTTTATTTGGAGCATATATGTTAAGGATTGAGAGTTCCTCCTGACAGATTTCCCCGGTAATGAGTAAAAAGTGTCCTTCCTTATCTTTTTTGATAACCTTTGGTTGGAAATTTACTTTATTCGATATTAGAATAGCCACTCCAGCTTGCTTCTTGGAGCTGTTTGCTTGGAAGTTTTTTTTCCCACCCTTTTACTCTGAGATAGTGTCTGTCTCTGTCTCTGAGATGAGTTTCCTGTATGCAGCAAAAGGCTGGATTTTGTTTATGTATCCAGTCTGATAGTCTATGTCTTTTTATTGGGGAGTTGAGACCATTTATGTTAATAGATATCAAAGAATAGTTGTTTCTGTTTCCTGCCATTATTGCTTCTTTGGGTTGAGTTGTGTCTGTTTTTTTCTTCTTTTAGTTTTCTTGTTTAGGAGTTTTCTTGTTTTTACTAGGCTGTATTTTCCCTCATTGTATTGGGTTTTCCACCTATAATTTGTTGTAGTGCTGGTTTGTGGTCAGATATTGTGTGAATTTTGATTTGTCTTGAAATATCTTCCTCTCTCCATCGATGGTGATTGATAGTTTTGCTGGGTATAGCAGCTTGGGCTGGCACCTGTGCTCTCTTAAGGAGTGCATGATGTCTGTACAGGCTTTTCTAGCTTTCATAGTCTCTGTTGAGAAATCGGGTGTGAGTCTGATTGGTCTGCCTTTATATGTTACCTGACCTTTTTCCCTTACTGCTTTTAGTATTCTTTCTTTGCTTTGGGCACTTGATGTTTTTACTATTATGTGTCAGGAGGTATTTCTTTTCTGGTCCAACCTATTTGGAGTTCTGAAGGCTTCTTTTATGCTCATGGTCATCTCATTCTTGAGGGTAGGGAAGTTTTCTTCTATGATTTTGTTGAAGATATTTACTGTGCCTCTGAGTTGATACTCTTCTCCCTCTTCTATTCCTATTATCCTTAGGTTTGGTCTTCTCATTGTGTCTTGTATTTCCTGGACATTTTGGGTTAGGAGCTTTTTGTTTTTTTCATCTTCTCTGGCTGTTTTGTCTATGTTTTCAATGTTGTCTTCTGCCCCCAAAATTCTCTCTTCGATCTCTTGTAATCTATTGGAAATGCTTGCTTCTGTGACTCCTGATTTCTTTTTTTGGTGTTCTGCCTCTAGGGTTATCTCTTTTAGTTTTTTCTTTATTGTGTCAATTTCTGTTTTAATTTCCCTCTTCCATTACTTTATTTCTTTGGTTCTGTTTTCCTCTAGTTCTTTGAGTTCTTTGAGTGTTTTTCTTGTTTCTTCTTTAAAAGCTTCTGAATCTTTTTGCTTTTCCTCCCTTTCTTGTTTAAGTATCTCTATCAGCATCTTGAGGTATGATTTCAGGTCTGTGTCTTCTTATTCTGGAGTGTTTGGAATTCCGATGTTTGCTGTTATGGGAGAGCTGGGTTCTGGTGTAGCTAGATTGTCTTGGTTTCCTTGGGATATACTCTTTCTCTTTCCTCTTGCCATTTTGTTTTCAGTGATATGTTTTTGCCTTTCCCTTGTATCTGGTCTGTGTTACTGGTTCTCCACTTGTCCAGGTGTCAGATGGGTCGAGCCCTGTTCTATGCCTCAGAGTCATAGGGTGTGAACAGAAGTTCCAAGGTTCTGTTTCTGGTCACTGGATCAAGCACGGCAGGGCAGGGCAAGGCAGGGGGTGCACTTTCTGTGTGTACTCTGCAGAGATCTCTCTGCTCCCCTGCAGCCTGGGTCTCCCACTCACCAGTTGTTCAGCCTTTATGAGCTGCCGTTCCGGGTGGCAGATGGGCCAGGCTCTGCTCTGCGTCCTGAAGTCGCCTCCGGGTGGAAACAGAAGTTCTAATTTTCTGTTCCCAATCGCTGGATCGGGCAAGGCAGGGCAGGGCAAGGCAGGGGGTGCACTTTCTGTGTGCACTCCGCAGAGATCTCTCTGCTCCCCGGCAGCCCAGGTCTCCTACCCACCAGTTGCTCAGCCTGTACGAGCCGCCGTTCCGGGTGGCAGATGGGCCAGGCTCCGCTCTGGAGAATGCTTTTATACTCTCCTCCCATATCCCTTTGGTCACAACTGACACTGGTGCCTTGGCTGCTTCTGTCTTTGTTCATCTCAGTGTATCTGGCAGCATGGGGGGTTTAGTAAAATCCCTGCTGTGCATGCATGGGTCATTGTAGAGGAGAGGAGGGGCAGGGAGTGGTGTACTAGTCAGAGCATGCTGTCTCACTCCTCCTATACTCACTCTTGAATTTAGGAGGTGGACTTTGTTTTGTTTTGTTTTGTTTTGATGTTGAAGTTATCTCTTTTATTGAGTATTTTATGTATTTACATTTCAAATGTTATCCCCTTTCTTAGTTTCTCCCTGGAATCCTAGTCCCATCCCCCTCCCCTTGCCTCTTTGAGGGTTCTCCTCAACCCACTCACCCACTCCCTCCCACCTCCCCACCTAGCATTCTTCTACACTGTGGTACCCAGCCTCACAGGTGGAAGGCCCTCTCCATAGGAGGTGTTTCTATCTTCTACTCTCTCTAATTTATTTTTCCCAGAGCTCTAATTTTTTATGGTATATATCTTTTACTTCTTTGTTTAGTTTATGCCTATTTATTTTATTTTATTGCAACTATTATTAATGAGATTGTTTTCATGATTTCTTTCTCAGCATGTTTCTCAGCATGATATATGTGAAAAATATGATATTTGGGTTGTGTTTGCATTTGGATACAATGGTGCAAGTATAAATTCTAAGAGTTTTCTAGTGTAGTTTTTAGGGTTTCATAAATATTAGATATTGTCTGTTAATAGGAATAATTAGATAACTTTTTTCCTCTTGTATTACTTTTGTTCCTTTAGTGTACTTTATTGCTCTGGATAAGAATGTCAATTTTTATAATAACATTGGAGAGCATGGATACCCTATTATTTCCTCAGGATTTAGAGGAAGTACTTTCTATACCATTTAATATAATTTGGCTGTACTTTTTTGTATATAGACTTTATTATGTTGAGCCATGATTATTTTATCCTTAACTTATTTAGGTGTTTATCATGATGGATATTTCCTTCCCAAAGCTTCATTTTTATGTCTATTTAGGTAATCATTTGATTTTTGCCCTTGATTCTATTGATGTGCTGTATTTATTGATTTGTGAATGTTGAACCATCTGTGATGCTTCAGAATGCAATAAATTTGGTAGCAGTGTAAGATCCTTTAAATACGTTATTAAATTCAGCCTACAGCATTTTAGTATAGATTTTTGCATGTATATTCATGAAAGGTCTTTTCTCTAGTTTTTTTTTTTTTTTTTTTTTTTTTCACTTGTTTCCTTACTGGTGTTGGTATGAGAGTAATACTGGACTCATAAACAAATCCATTCTTTCATGTCTGTGGACCAGTTTGAACAGCATTGCTGACAGTTCTTTAAAGGTTTTGTCGAGTTTGGTAGTAAGCTACTGAGTAGCTCTTTGTTGTCTATATTATTACATTGATCCTATTTGTTGTTATAGATATGTTTAGGTAGTTTATGTTTCCTGGCATAGGTGTTCCAATTCCTTGTAGTATGTTCTCAAAACACTTTCTAATCATTCTCTGAAAAATAGGATATCTATTGTAATAGATTGTTGTAATTCTTTGTTTATAGTTTTGTGAATTTTTACATCTTTCTTTTTGTTAGTTTGACTAAGGGTCTATCTATGAACTTTATCATTTCATATCCATTTTATTAGTTTCTGTCCTAATTTTTGTTATTTCTGTGGATCTGCTCATTTGGGGATTGATGATGAAGGAGCTTGGTAATAACTGGTATAAGTGCACCGGTGATAAGCATGGAGAAGGGAAGGCAAAGAATTGCTCATGATAACTGTCCTCACACATCCATTTGTCATTTGTAGCAACAACAATTCCTTTTTCTTTTTGTAAGGTCACCATGAAGAGCAGACTACAGCCAATGGGTGTGACTTTTGGTACAACATAAAAGGAAGAAATATGTAGAAGATGGGGTGAAGGTATGTATGTACATTTTGTTCAAGTACTCAACAGACATTGATGGAACAAATGCTTTGAGAGATATCTCCAGAACAGTCTAAGAATTTGAAGAAGACAACTTGTTGGCAAGACTGTAGAGGTCTTTAAACAGTGGGAAGATAATAGGATATTGAGATTTTTGAAATTGCAGGTGCAGAAATTTTGAGTGCTTACAATCGGAACAATATTTAGTTCTTAAGTGAACTTAAGTGAACTTAAGTGAACTTAAGTCTTTCAGATGTGTTATGGGCAAAGGTCCTTGAAAGACAGTAAGTAAATCTAATAAAGCATGTATGGTCTTATAATGACACAGAGCAGACAACCTGGGTTGATGCTTTTCAGTAACTGAATAGTATATCTCCAAAACAATGGCACCAGTCTATCTGAACCCAATCTTTATTTTTATCAGTCTTTTCTATTGAATGATAAAATCAGTTCAATGTGCCACAATGAAGTACGAAAGCAGAAAGAAGTACAAGAGTATTATTCATCTAGTCTTCGTAAACCATGTTACTGCTAACAACATGCAAAGACAGGAGTAAAACAAGCACCATAATGGCAATTTCCCCTGCCTTTCTTACAATCACTCTTTAGGCTCCAGTGTCAGTGGTTCATCTTTGAGTCAGTGGAGTGCTTATACACACTGTTTGATTTGCCTTGGGCCTTGTCCTTACATTGATTGTTCCCTACCTTCCTGTGGCCTCCAAAAATGGTTGGAATAATAACGATATTCTTTCCAGAAGTAATCTGCTGCTTGGTTCATGGACATCCCTGGAGCAAAGATGATAAATAGGTTTAATCTTTTGAGCCAATTCTGATTGAATGGTACTTGCCATGGAGTAAGAAGTTATTTGGGTCTCATCTGAACACAGCATGAGAGGAGGCCATGACCAAATAATAATATGTGCTCTATAGATATGGGCTCAGAGATTGACAGCATCCATATCTCAAAATGCGTTATCCTTGGGATCTGCTAAAACTCTGTATAGTTCTGCCAAGAGATATGATGTGAGGCTTGTTAGGTCAAGGAGTTACAACACATGTCTACTAATTTTAAATCTTTACACATTTTCTGGCCACCAGCACCATATACTAAATTAAACCTTGATTTGACAACCAAATCATTTCTGAATTCTAATTACAGCTGATTCTTGGCTCTGGTAGCATGTTGAACCCCAGTTTAGCAACAGATAACACCCTGCCTCCAGGTAGCTATTATACAAAGGATCATTAGCACATGGATTAAGCCAAACCTATTGTCACTTCTGGAAGCACAATTCAAGAGCTGCATCTTACCTGAGATGGCTCAGTACCTCTGCCTTTTGTCTGTGAGGACAGTGCATTATTGATATAGTAATATGCCTGTCAGTGTTCCTCCTTCAATTATCTAGCTGCAGAGAACACAAATGCTTTATTGCCATTGCAGACAATCTGTTCCTTAAAAAGATCAAAAAAGAAAGAAAACTCGGGTGAAAGAAGTAATTTCCTGTGTCTGTGAAAACATAAAGCCAATGCCCGAGCATGATTTTAAATGGGTCTGTAAATGCAGCTTTCCTGGGAAGGCCACAACTGTGAGCACTGCTGCATATTGTGCACATTAGGGGATGAGGAAGCCAGTAGTCATGTGCTCGAAGTCAGTTTCTATTAAATGAATAGGCTTCAAACAGCTACTAAATATGGTCTGGGTAAATGAGATTTTAGAATAATATTTTTTTTAAAAATCATGAAGTGAGTTGATTAGCTAATAATGAAACTGTCAGCATCTCCCCTTTGACTGAGACTTAGGTGTAGTAGGGGATTTATTTCAATATTTAAATCTTTTCAGAGTGTCAGGAGGGAGAAGCTGAGGAATTAGAGCTCCATTTGAATCCCATTACTAGGAAAGGAGTGGGGGCTCTGGGCTGTGCTAGAGCAGCTCTGTTCAGTAGAACTTTTCGTGATGATGGAAATATTCTGTATTCTCATTGTTCAAAACCTCTACTAGCATGTGGCTATTAAGTACTTGAAAAATAATAAGCCCAATCAAGAAATATAATTGTGAATTATCTTTTGATGAAAATAAGTTCAAACTAAGCACCAATGGCTACTACACAGTACTAGAAATCTAGGTCAGCTTCAAGAACTAATACTCTAAAATAAAACCCAAAGGAAAGAGCCAGTAAACTCACTGTGTGCATGTGTGTGTGTGTGTGTGTGTGTCTGTGTGTGTGTCTGTGTGTGTGATGTATATAGTATATTCAATATGTGTGTGCCCATATTGAGTCAGAGGAAGATGCCAGGTATTCAATTCTATCATTCTCTGCCCTATTTCCATGAGACAAGGCTTCTCCTTAGAACCCAGAACTAGGCTGGTAGCCAGAGATCTTATGGATCCACACAGTTTTGAGACTATAGGCAAGCATGGCCACACCTGACTTTTTATGTACGTGCTGTGGATTTGAACTCAGATCCTTATGCTTGCACAAAAACATTTTTCCAAACATTTTCAGGCTGAGGAGATATATATCTGGTGATAAGGACAGCCTTCTGTTCACTTTGGAAAGACCCAGTACCTTGATTTTAGATGACAGAATGTCAGTAAGGTTACTGATACTGTAATAAATATCTGAGATTTATCTACTTTACGAAGTGGAAAGTATTTTTGAACCTTGTATGGGAAATGACAGTCTGTACTTGATTGACTCTTGTAGCTTTGGGTCTGCTGTAAGGCAATACATCACAGAGATCCTTATGACTAGGGTTCCAGACTCCTCCTTGAGGGTATGTCTCAATGACCTAAATCTTTCAGCAATACTCATATTCTAATGTTTCTATCACCTTCCCATGGGACTGAGCTTGGGGCCACTATTTCACATTTAGGACTTTAGAGGATACTTTAGATCCCAATTATATTACAGGTTTAGATGGAGCCTGCAGCTCTGTGATCAATCTAAGGCTACAGAAAGTTCAAATGCATTATCTTTTACTAATGAACATTAATAACTTTAATGAAACTAATCTATCTCATTTGAAGAAGAGAAATGACTGATTCACATAATATAAATAAAATTTTGATTAAAGATCAGCTAATGATTCTTCTCTATTTTAGATATAATAACCAGAATTTAATCTTATAGTAGACATGCAGAGTTTATTCAAAGTTAAGGAACTCAAGAGTTGCTTCAGCATCTCTTTAGTGATGACTTAAATTTCAAAATAATGAAAAGGACACACCAAAGTTCTATGAGTTTATATGAACATAGGTTGACTATAATGAGGCTGATTTTGTACTTGACTGGCTTCTGTGTATCCCCTTGTTCTTTTAGTGACTACAGTTTCAAAGTATGGCTGTTGAATTTACAACTTGTTCTTCTGTGTGCTATAGTTATTCATATTGTTCAGTTTATTATACATGATGCATCTATTTAAAAACAAAGATGCCTACTCTTTCTGTTGCATTGAATAGTTTTTTGTTTTCTATAAATAAACGGAATTTGTTGTTGGTCACCAAAGATTTTTATGGCTGCTCACTATTTGTACATATTCATTATAATTTCTTATTAACTTTACATTTTCTCACTGCCCCCCCTCTGGGTCACACCCACTCACAATCCTTCCCTCATTTCTTCTTCTCTTCTGAGGGGTGGTGGTGGTGGCGAGTAATTTAGAAATGGACTTATACAAGATGATTGTATAAGCCAAATGGTGAATGCATGAAGTAATATGAAAAATGGTAGAAGGCAGTCAGATGGGCCAATGCTAGTGAGATCAAAAACAAAGTAAGTCACAGTGTAATGATGGTCCCAGATTAGTCTCAGACTCAACTTCATGTTCAGAGATTCCTAGTGCAAGAAGTTCAGGTCTATGGCCAAGATATGGGTGATACTCAAGGACACAGATATCCTTGAAAGTCAGAGACCAGCACCATAGTTTAGAAGAAAGATGTATGCACATGTACAAGGACAGAGTGGCAGTCAGGAAAATGAAAACTGGCATCAGTGATTTTTGAAATTTAAAGGAAAAAGAAAGACATTAAATGAAAGCTGGGGATAGCTCAAATTTTCTTTAATATCCATTTTATCTTGTGCATATAAGTGTTTTGCCTGTATGCAAGCATGTATGTATGTATGTATGTGTGTGTGTGTGTGTGTGTGTGTGTGTGTGTGTGTATGCTATGTGCAGGCTCGGTTGAAAGGAGGGCTTCAGATCTCATGGAACTGCAGTTATAGATGACTGTGAATTGTTATGTAGGTGCTGAGAACTGAACCCTGTTCCTCTGCAATGACTGCTGAACTACCTCTTTAGTTTCAATTTGCATGTTTTTGTAGAACACGCTTGGAACATAGAAAGCAATTAGTCACACCTCTGAAACCAATGTTCCTTTAATTCTCTCCTTGATCAGGATCTATTTGAAATAATGGCTTGCAGGTCAATCTGCAGATGACTTCAGGTTATAGGAGTGGTACATTGAAAGGGAAGAGGAACTTGCATGATCATTAGTGGTGCATAGAAGAGTATGTATTATGTCTTCCCAATCCTTTTACTACATAGAAACGAAACATTTGTAGACAGCAATGATTCGATAATGATGTCACAGTATTTAAAGGACAGCACAGAGAATAAATACATCTATGCCTATGTCACTAGAAAAATGTTTTCTCCACCAAAGCTTAACTCAATTAAAGTTTTACCTCCCCCAATATGCTATAATCACAAATTCTGTAGGGTGTTAGTTATGCATTCAATTTCCTTTTGCATATTCAACTGCGGCTAAATCATTTTTACTTTTATACTGCCTTCTTACTGATACTTTGCCAAATTCACATATGGACAGGAAGAAAGTTGATATTTTCTCTGTGTTAGCATAAGATGCTTTATTGCTGAACTCAATGGCACCACATTAATTCAAAGGGAGAGAGGCCACTGAGACTGGAAATCAAGCCATTCAATCCAGCATTTCCACATTTATTGCATTTGAGGATGCCAGAGTGTAATGATGAAGCATTCCAGCAGGCGGAACTCACAGTTTTCAGCCTATTTACTCTGCTGCAGTTGACACATGTTGTGAATAAGTACATTTCAAGGCCAAAGAGCTCTGTGAGAAACTCCATCATTCTAAAGATCACAAAGTCATTTCAGAAATTGAACAGTATTACTGCAGCTTAATAGCAAATTTGAATCTTATGTCTGCAACATGCCAAGAGTTTAAAACTACCGTGCCTTTTGCACAAATGGCTAGTGTTCCTTTGCTTTATACCTGTCAGAAACCCAAGCTGAAATTCTCCCAAGAACATAAGGGACTCAGCTACATAGTTACAAACCACGTGGTCAAGATTCTCCTGGTGCAGGAACTCAGGAAGTCAGGCTTGTTACTGCAAACAAATCATATCAGTTGAACAAGGAACACCATACAGCTTGAAACTAGGGATTTCACTTCTTGGTTTTAGAATCTGAACTATTAGAATAAACTAGTTAAAGTAACACTTGTCTCTTTTTGGAATGGGTTTAAAAGTGCTGAAAAGGTCTAATAAAATAAGTACCAAAAATGTTTGTTTTATTATATGTGTGCATAAATCCCGAGTTCCAAGTATTTTAGAAGATCTTTGTAAAATAAGTGTCCCTTCAGGCCCATAAACTGTAGCTGCTTCCAAACCACTCTCTTTGTTTCTTTTTTTTTTCTTGGATATTCACTGTATTTACATTTCAGATATTATCCCTTCCCCAAATCCCATCCAGTACCCCCCTCCCAATGCCTCCATGAAGGTGCTCCCTCTCCCAACCACCGTCTCCCACCTCAGCACCTTGGCGTTCTCCTACACTAGGAAAATGAGCCTTTGCTGGACCAAAGGCCTCTTCTCCCACTGATGTCAGAGATGCTATCCTCTGCTGCATATGCACCTGGAGCCCTTACTTTCCCAAACAAATGACTTTTTTTTTTTCTGACAACTTCTTACATTTTTCAGGCAACATGAAACTCCTGAGTGAAAGTTGACATTAGCTATGTTTACTATAGATTTAAATTTCAGTTTCAGAAGGGAATTCTTGCATTGTACCCTAAACATCAGAGGAATGAAGAAAGGGAGTAATCCCAAGATTTAATGGCATCCCATACCTAACTGAACATCTGAGTTCAGCTGGGAAACAGGATAAAAATAGGGGAAAAAATTAAAGCTCAGTGGGAGAAGATGAGACCTCTCTCTGTGTTTACTTTCTTCATTGAACTAGGTTCTTTCTAAGTTGTTAAGGCTGGCCTTGAACTAATGAATCTTCTCATCTCAGACTCCCAATGAGTTGAGGTTACAGGTCTTCACTCTTGGCCATGGCTCATCATTATATTTTGGTGGAGAATTTGATAACTGTACCTCCTAAGACTTGTTTAAACACAATGCCAAATCTACCAGTTTATAAAATGATTTGCAGAGTTGGGTCCATATGGGCACAGCCAGCAGAGATGAACTGCTCTCTTTCCTCTGACTTCCATTTTCTGACCCATAGTTCTCCCTGTTTTCCCTAGGAGGTCTGTGTATGTGTGTGGGGGGGTGGCACAAAACATCTAGCTTATATGCCCCCATATAAATCTCTGTTGCCTGCCTTTGGATCCCCTTCCCATAGCTGGACTGCCTTGTGTGACCTCAGTGGGAGAGGTGATACCTAGTCCTGTTCTGACTTGATATTCCGGGGTGGGGTGGAACCTAAGGAAAAGTAGAGTAATGGGGAAAGAGACAGAAAAAAGAGTAGGTAATTGGGAAAGGAGTTTGTGAGGGTGAGACTGGGAGGAAAGAAGGAGGTATTTGTGTTTGGGATATAAAGTGAGTAAATAAATTAACGAGAAAAGAAAGCACTCCACAGTAACATGCACGGTTTTTAAATCTCATGAAGATAATGACTCCCCCAGGCATTATCAGGTTTTAATTGTTAAAAACATCTCTATATTGCCTAAATGAACCACTAACACACCCTAAATCTCAGCAGGATTGAATATTTCACAGTTTGTATGGTTTTTGTCAGATTAATTAGCATCTCTTGTAGTCCAATTCTTCATTTTCCACCAACCCAACCCCAAAACTTGCATCTATTTTTGGAGCCATGAGAAATGCACATGTCAAGATGCATTGAGTGGAATTCCATATTTTTGGCTGGCAGGGACAACACTAGGGAATAGCTGTGTTGGTGTTTGAAAATTGAGAGTGTACATGTAAACAGGAGGTTCAGTGCTTTCAAGCAAACAACAGCAGAATCTGTTTGGATTTTGAGGTTATAGCCAGGAATAGCTGCATTTGATAGACAACACTCTGGTTTAAGCACTAAGGCTACCTTTAGATTGACTAGGATTTTTTTTTTTGCCTCTGGGTACTCATGCCTTCTTTCTCTCACTTGCATAACACCAACCTTTTCTGCAAATATTTGATACCTGCAGGCTTCTGCTATGCTATTTGGGTCAGGCTTCAGTGTAAATGCAATGCCGGGTATAGGGACTATTCAAATACATACAGACAATAAACTAGTAAAGAAATGTGAATGGAAGAAGCATCCTTATAGTGAAATACCAACAATATTTGTGAATGGAGTAAGTAGAGTGGGGACCTCATTCTTTTTTGCCATCACAGTGCATAAGAATCCAGGAGAGAATAGATGAGAACTTGGACTTTTGATGAGGAACTTTGTTTAATGCCTGGTTCACCATATTTCTTCATAGAATTTATGGTTACATATGAAGTGACAGAATACAGTGGCAAAACCGGACAGTGCCTCAACTTTGTGACAGAAATCAATGGAAGAGACCGTGTATCCTCCAAGTACGATGCTCTGAAGTAGAACACATTTTTTTCTGCATGCTAGGAATGCATATCCTGAATATAATAAAAAGAAAATATCAATGTTCTGAAAGACAAAAGGTTCAAAAACCATTTGAGGTTAAAGGAAGCTAGAAACACTTCAAGACTAAATGTAATTCAGGATGCTTGGTTGCTCCTGGTATTGTAGAAAGAAGCAAAACTGCCATAAAAGAAATCATTTGGACAATTGTTGTGATTCAAATATGGACTGTAGATAACTTTAGCAATATTAAATTCCCTGAATTTAAACACTGAACTGTGGCTATTTAAGATCATTGTCCTCAGGGGGTACAAGCTTAAGTATCTTAAGTAAAGGCAATTGATATATGTAATATACCTTCAAACAGCACACAAAATTAGTTACATAAAAATCTGAACTAAATGCTATATATTTCTATATAACATATAATTGATATATGTGTATGTGCAATCTGTGACTTTATTTTTTATAGAATTTTATGCCAAACAAATCTCATTAATGTATGTATGTATGTGTAGTGGCAAATACATAGATACAGAGATGGTTAGAGAGGAAGGGAGAAAGACAGAAGGAAAAGGAAGCAAATGTGAAACATCACTAAACCCATCTGAAAAACATTGGAGTTCTGTACTTTTCAGCACAAATATTACGTTCGAATTTTTTAAAGGTTGTCATGATTTACCTTTGTCAACTTGATGAGCTTTAGATTCATACTTCTGGGTGAGTCTGTAGGTATGTGTCCAGAAAATTTTAATTGAGCAGGGAGGACCCATCTTGAATATGGGTGGCAGCATCCCATGGGCTGAATAAAGGGAAGATGAGTCCAAGCATTTACTTTTCTTTGTTTCCTATGTATCTTGTGTGGTCACCTGCTTTGTGCTCCAGCTCACATGTCTTGCCTTCCATTTTAGAAACTGTAACTTTGGGCTGGAGAGATGACTCAGGTGTTAAGAGCACTGACTGCTCTTACAGAGGTCCTGAGTTCAAATCCCAGCTCACAACCATGTGTAATGAGATCTGATGCCCTCTTTTCAGAATTTTGATCACAATAAGGAAAAAAGCAACTAATGCAAAGTGTGTTGGCTTCAGCAAGTTAAAGAGTTGCCATGCAAGCCTGATACCCTGAGTTTATCCCCATGTCCCAATGTGGAAGGAGGTAACTGACTCCCCAATGTTGTCATCTGATGTCTACATACACTGTAGTATGCTTGTACCTCCCCAATGATAAAAAATAAAATCAAAAAAATCAAAACCAAAAGAAATAAATGAAAAACTAAGGCTGTCACTAATTCCCTGCTATACTTTATGGATTGCCTTCACTGATAATGAAAGAACCCCGAACTGGAGAAGCCCCTCACTCTAGTACCGGAATAACTTGAACCCAAGAACTCACAGAGAGCCTATCTTGCTGCAATCAGGCAAGAGGTTTATTCGGGGAGTGGGGAAGGCCAGACACGTATCTCATGCAGGAGATAGAGGAGTCAACCCCAAACTCAATTAGGGGAGACATATTTATAGGGAAAATTACATAAGCAGTTAGCAACAGGCGCATAGCAATTTCATTGGTTCATTAAAATTGGCATTCTCTGCTTTTGGATATGATTCAACTCCAGATCATCCTGTTTTGGGGCACACTGACCTTCATACTAGTTTTTTCTCAGGTCTGCAGAGTCAGACCTTATCGAGACCAGGCGGTCTGCGGTTTTTGTTCTCAGCCTTGAGACATACTTGTGCTCAAGGCAGGGTTAGTGGGGCTAACTTAAAATTTTAACTCTTTCAATGTCATTTCCACTTGCCCAGATCTCTAGGTCCAGCTCAATTCTGGCCTTTTTTGTGCACTTCCACTTTTGTGTGTTGTTCTGGGCATATTGCTAGTCCCAGAGTTATGTGACACTAATCCAGTTTTTGTTGGCCATGTGCTTACACTACAGTCTTAGATGATATGAACTTAAGGTTCAGTTCTGCTGTGTACACACCTTGTGACCTTAGGCTCTTACCTTCTCTTTCAGTTTAACAGGAACCAGCATTTCACGAGATAACAAAGAACACTCACAAAAAGTCTAGATCTTGAAATTATCCCACAGTGTATGACATTGGGTGACGCATCTCTGTTCTGTTAGCCTGAGATCTGTCTTATGATCTATAAGGGAACTGGTTAAATGACTAAGTACTTCTCCACTTTGCCTGAACATAAGAAATACCTACAGCATTCTAAAAACACATTTAAAATACGTCAATGACTAAAACTCCACCTCATCCCCTAATTCCAACTGGATTGGCCAGGGTAACCTAGGCCTGCTCCTGAGTTTGCTAATTATGGTCCAGGTTGAGCTTCACTGAAGCAGCTAGCTCCCAAGGTTGCTTCCAGCATTATAACTCTATGGATAAGCACTGCTGTATCATCTTTGTTCAGTGAATATTTAGGAAGTCATGCTAGTGACTTTAGGAGCATAGTTTATGATATTAATAGACATAATCTCACAACAAACTTACTGCTTCTCTGGCTATTATAATCTTTTTGTCTCATCTTCAGAATGTTTTCTGAACTGTAGGTGTAGGTATTGGTGTAGATGTATCCATTGAGAGGGAGCTCCACAACTCTGTATTTTGATTGTGGTTTTGTGTAATGGTCTCTGTCTATTGCAAAGATATGTTTCATTGATGAGGGCTGGTTAGTTTTATGTCAACTTGACACAAACTAAAGTCATCAGAGACAGAATCTTAATTGAGAAAATGCCCAAATAATATAGGCCTGCAGTCAAGCCTGTAGGGAATTTTCTTAATTAGTGATTGATAAGGGAGGGCTCTGCTCTTTGTGCATGGGGCCATCCCTAAGCTGGTGGTCCTGATTTCTCTAAGAAAGAAAGCTGAGCAAGCTATGGGGAGCAAGCCAGTAAGCAACATACATCCATGGCCTCTGCATCAACTCCAGCCTTCAGATTTCTGCACCGTTTGAGTTTATGACCTCATTACTTTCAATGATAAACTGTTTTAGAGAAATGTGAGGCAATTAATCCATTACCTCCAAACTTTGTCATAGTGTTTCACCACAGCAATAGTTACCCTAACAAAGACAAAGAGTGCAGACTCCATTTATCTGTGGGTATAAGGACAAACATTTAGAATGCAGTTAAGAATTATGTTGAGTCCATAAAGTAGCAGTTGTAACTTCTCTTCCAAGATTCATAACCTTACAAACACCCAGTAGTTGGCTGAGCTTTCAGTATCAGACATGGTTACCTTCTTGTTGAGTGGATCCTAAGACCAATTAGAGAGATGTTGGTTATAGGCAAGCTATGTATGCTATTACAGAATGATCATGCCATGCTGGTCTTTGTGGTTTATAGGCATCATATTTGGGTAGGAATCCTGGTAGTCCTTTGGGGAAAGGCATTCAGATCAGTTCCAGCTCAGTGGTCCCTGGGCCCTGTGTCTGAAGTGCATGTTACTTTTTAGTAATTATGACTTACTTTTCACATCTGAAGGGTAACCAAGGTCAATAGCACTAGGCTGTGTGTTTTGGAAGTCTCTTAGAAAGCTGTGCTGAACAATTCAAAAGAGAACTCCTTTTACTTGGTATTGTGGTTCTGTTGGGTGGTCTTTGAAGGAATCATTGTCAGCTCAGTTAAACAAATTTCAATAAAACCATACCTGTGTATTTATTTTCAGAACTACATGTATTATAGTTTTTTTACTTTTTCAATTTTTATTATTTTATTTACATTCCTGCCATTGCCCACATCTGTGCTCCCCTCCCACAGTTCCTCATCCCATTCTTTCTCCCCCTTGCCTCCAAGAGGGTGTCCCTACCACCAGTCCTCCCCCTTCCCTGGGACCTCAAGTCTCTCAATGATTAAGTGCACCTTCTTCCAACAAGGCCGAACCAGGCTGACCTCTGCTATATTTGTGGCAGGGACCTCAGACTGGCTGATGTATACTCCTGGTTTGTAGTTCAGACTCTGGGACCTCCCTGGGATCTAGGTAAGTTGAGACTGCTGGTCTTTTTATGGGGTCTTCCTCCCTTTCAACTTTTTCAATTCTTCCTCTAATTCAACCATAGGTGTTCCTGACTTCAGTTTAATGGTCAGGTGTAAGTATCTGCATCTGTCTCAGTCACTTTCTGGTAGAGACTCTCAGGGGACAGCCATGGCAGGCCCCCTCCTGTAAGCACATTATAGCATCAGTATTAGTGCCAAGCCTTGGTGCCCATGAGCTAGATACCAAGTTGGGCTGGTCACTGGACAACCTTTCCTTCAGTCTCTTCCACATTTTTGCCCTTAGAGTTCTTTTAGAGAAGAAAAGTTCTGGGTCAGAAAATTTGACTGTGAGTTGGTTAACACTGTCTCTCCTCTTGAGGCCTACTGTTTACTGGAGGTGGAGTCTTTGAGTTCCTTCTCCTCAGTGTTGGTCATATTGGTCAAGGTCATCCTGATTGAGTCCTTTGATTATCTTATCCCCTGGGTCTCTGGTGGTCCCTCCAACTACCACTAAAAAGTACAAAATACCCAGCATATAACCCTCAGACCTTAAGAAGGGTGACAAGTGAAAAGGCACAAGTGGGGATACTTCAATTTCACTTATAAGGGGGAAGAAAATAATCATGGGAGACAGAGAGAGGGACCTGGGTGGGCAAGGGGGACAGTATCAGGTATGGGGCAGACATGAGAGAAGTATTATATATATATTTTAAAAGATGGATAAGTATGATTCCTCAAAGCTGACAAAGTGTAAGAGAAAAAGTTGAAACCCACAACACAGAGATCAGTTATCAAATAGCAAATGATCAGCCCTGAAAACTTATATTTGTGTAACTATAGAAATTGAGCAGGTCATATCATATTTATGAATGTATATGCACACACACACACACACACACACACACACACACACACACAGACACACGTTTGTAACAACAATGAATGAAAAAAGAGTCCATAAAATTGAAAAAGAGAAAAGAGTATATGGGAGGATTAAGGATGGACAAAAAGAAGGGGGCAGTGATGTGATTATATTATTTCAAAAATAAAAGGGAAATGTATTGCTGTGGATTCTTTGCTGTTGGCATTGAACTCCTTTTTCACATATAGTGGTGCGGGGCTCGATGAGATGGTAGGGACATAAAATTTTGATATGCTAGCCTTAATGAAGAACAGTTAAGATTTTCCCCACGTCAATGAAAAGAGACCTTTTTTGACAATCTCAGCATCTTCACAAAATGATTATTGCCTCCTTGCATCCCCCACTAGCTATAGGAAATTAGCTGCTGTAATGTATGTTCTTAATGGGAATCTGGCATGTCAATGAGCTGTTTCTGTCATTGTGGTTTAGTCTGATATTCCAATATGCCCCTGCTGCTTTTCATGATACTTTGGGTGGGGGGAGACAGTGGTTTCCCCTTGGTTCACACGTGACCAATTGCTGTGCTTGAGGCAATCACAAAACACCATAGGTGTTGAAATGATTAGGGTCAATTAAGACAGTGCTGTCTCTAAGGAAGAAGCCACTATCAAGCCTTCGATCTCCCAACAGCACAGGTTGTGTGTTCCTGCAGCAGCAATTACCTAAAACTAACTAGTACTTAATTACTTCCAAAGTGTCAGTCTTCATAACAGGGTATTAGAATATTCTAATTGATAGCACAGCTGCATCCTGTCTGCTTGACACTGGCATATGGCTTGCAATGTTATTTTACCTTGATCAGTTTTCTTTGTTTATAAAGCTCACTTAAAGATTGCAAATTTCAGAAGCAATCTAGCTGGGGTTTGCATTACAGGTTTTTATTTTTTTTTTTTTTTAATTTTAATTTACCGTTTCCTACTTTGTAAATAGTAAAAAAAACATAGTGAAAAAATAGAAAGGAAAGTAAAGTAAAGAATAAAACAATAGCTCAGAGACCAAGAGTAACTGAATTACACTGGAAAATTCCCTGGCTCCTGTGGCTTTCACAGTTCACTTTAAGAAAACCCTATACATATGTAATCAAGGGCTTGTGGCAAGTTTATCATCCCTAAAACCTTGCTAAGATTGGCCAGAGCCTCCATCCCAGAGGTTCTCAAGCTGTGAGCTTCTAGGAGGCTCACACTGCTGGAGATACCTGTAGCTCTGAGCTCTTACCTTGCTGCTTCATTTCAAGGTCTGTTTTATTTCAAGATCTTCTCACTGTGCTGTGCATGCTGTTTCTGTCCTGTGCCAGGTTGACTCAAACAAACAGTGGATTTTACTGAAGCTTGCCATCCAGGTTTTTCTTTGTTTCTTTTTTTTCTTTGCCACAGGCATGTAAACAAGTTCAAGTGCTACACTAGTCTCCCTCTTCTGTACTTTGAGCCCTCCTACCACACTGCTCTCCCAGTCCCCCAATCCCCCCTGGGGCTCTTTCTTTGTGATTCTTTACTTTTTGTGCCATTTGTCTCCAGTGGAATATAAACACATTACAAATATTCCCATGCAGAACATCTCTGCTCTGTTGTATTCCAACTCCCAAACTTAGTCTGTACCCCTTGTACAGCCACAGCTGTAAGTGCCTAGCAATGTCCTTCTGGTTAGATTTTTTTATAGCAAACACACACACACACACACACACACACACACACACAGTGTCTCAACATTTATAAAGTTTACATGTTGATTTAAATTCATTTAAACAATTTGGGGATGGAGTTTCTTTTTGATATGGCTCCCTAAATTATGTGGAAGGCTCTGGCTTTTTATTCGTTCTAAGTGATCATCTACATAACTGTCAAAGGAATCATCTAGAGGTTTTTTTTTTTTTTTTTTTCCAAATAGCATTGTTAATAGGACCTAATGGCTATTTAGGTATTCATAGCTGGTAGTGGATGGATATATTACCATTAGTTAATTTATAATGTCTATAATACCTTTAGGGACATAGGGTATCTTAAACTATAGGGATGATAATCTCTATGTTAGAATAGATACTGCAATAGAATATGCACTCAGTAAAGGCAAATGGCTAATACTATTTTGGTTAATATTGAGATTTAAGGGCATTGTAGTGGTTGAATGAATGGATAGTGATAGGAAATTCCCAAGTCCTGGGGAGCTGCTGGTACTGATTGGTTCATATAACTAAACAGTTCATTAGAAGTATGGGTAGTGGCAGAGCTACGTTTACACATTGCTCCTTCTTTATCACAATCCTCTTGCTTTATCTATTTCCTTGGGCAGCTGGAGAATTATTCTTAAACGAATGCCCAACCTCCTTAGTGCTCCATGCAACATCTTGATTTCTCCAAACCTTGACTTTCCTGTGCTCTGCAACACTTGTGTGTTCTAGTTATATCCATACCTCAAGAGAGGATACTTGCCGAAGTAACTTCAACTGAGAATTCTCATTTCAAAATACAGGTAAGCTCTGATGTGCCTAAATGTATGGTGGGAAGGGGGAGACAAGTTTAGGACAAGTTTAGGAGACAAGTTTAACTCTGCAGTGTTAAATTTGCCCATTTCTTATTTTCTAAATAATTTCATGTAGTCAATTTATTCATTTCCCTTTACTTTTAAATATGTAAAATATACTCCAATCTTAAAGGTTCCAAGTATTTTCTGAACCCCACTGATGTCTTGCTAGCTCATTGAACAGGGTACTTTAAGTCTGCTCTAGCTTTAACCTCCTTTTTCATGAACCAGATAAGGCCAGGGAAGATGTTCTTCCACAAACTGAGGCAGGGTTGTTCAGAGGCCAGAGGCAAGTACCAACTCAATTAGCAGAACGAGAGAGGCCAAGCCCTCTGGGAAGTGTTCTAAGCACTGTCAAGTCATAAGGTGGAGGATCTGGGCATGGTTCAACAGCTCAGTTTCTGCCTGAAGTTTGTTCCAAGGACAGTTACTTCAGAAGTCTAGCTCATTCGTTGGTCCACACTGTAATGAATACTATCAATCAAAAGGCATGCTGCTTGCCCATAACTGAGTTTATTGTTGTCTTTTGGAAATGATTTCTTTGGCTGTTTAGCCCCTAAATAGAATTCCGTACTGGAGAACATATTGAAAACACTGTTGTTTTGCTTCCTGAGATGGCAAAATTGGTGCATCTGTTTTTCTTCCTATTTACCTGTAGCTGCACAAATGCTCAGACACACCCCTTGCTTTCGCCTCAGGCTTTTTCTAATGCATTCAGCCAGCTGGAGACTCTTAGTTTTATTTCTGGAGTTGTTCCCTTTAACAAAGAGAATAGACTATTTAAGGGAAAGGTCTCAATTTGGTCGCAAAGATTTCTCTTATCACACCTATCTGACTTCATAAAAGCTATGGGTAGGAAATGTGAATTATAAGGAAATTATGGTTCAAGTATAGGGCCAGAATGGGGCACATACACAAAACCATTATCAGTTATGGAGTACCTTAGAAGGAAATATATGGAGACTGAGTTTAGCTCACACTGCTTACATCTCTATGTGTGTTAAAAGGTCAGTTGGCAGGAATATACTGTGTGTGTGTCTGTGTGTCTGTGTATGTCTGTGTGTGTGTTCATATGGAAGTTAGTGGAAAGTTTTATAACAGGTTCTATGTACCTCAGGTTGGCTAATAACTTAGTATGTGGGAAAGATATTTTTCAATTTTTACTTGCCGCCCCCCCCCATATTGACCAAAAGCATAAAGCAGTTCTGCATCTATCTTTATACTTTGCTCTGGGAACTCCACAAAGTTCTCTAGTGGCTGAAAGTGATGATTGTGAAAAAGCTTTGTAAATGAAAAAGTGTTGTACAAATGCAAAGAGAGTTGGCTAGACAAACACAGAATCTTAATATTTGATGACACATTAAAGGTCATCTGGTCCAATTGCTTCCCCTGTACTTGAAAAATCTACTATTATTATTCCATTTACTTGAAGATTTACAAGAAGGAAGTATTAACTGGGGAGAGATTGAATGAACCATTCAGCAAATAGTCACTTGGTGCCACTGTTGTTCAGATGCTGTTGTGGATATTGTAAAAACAACAGTGAAATGGAACACACATGACCTCCGCTTTCATAGAACTTTGAGGAAATTTGAATAGGAAGAGACATATAGGTGAACAGAATAATGCAGTTCACTTCGGATAGTGACATTGAAAGAATAAAAAATATAGCCTAACCCCTCCAAGGACCCCAATCTAAAGGAGCCTTAACTCCCCACCCTAGTAACTTCTGACCACCATTGCCACCCCTACCCAGGAGACCACGCAAATACAGACCTCTGAGACTATAGGGAAATGATTGGGTTGTGATTCACAGGTTCTGCAATGATTGGTTGTGACTCACAGGCTTTTGCTATGAAATGATTGGTTCGTGATTCTTGGGCTTTGCCATGATTGGTGGGCTTTGTTGTGAGCCATATAAAATCTGTCCCAATTCTGCACTCATGGTTTGAAGCCCTCTACTCCAACATGGCGTACAAGTTGTGGGCCCCAAGTGTGCTCGGAATAAAAATCCTCTTGCAATTTGCATCAAGACCATTTCTCTTGAGTGATTTGGGGTGTCACCTTTCCTGGGAGGTACCGAGAACCCGCACTTTGAGATCCGAGGATCCCCGACCCAGGAGTCCGCCCTTTCAACATACTGTCAGCAGCAAATTCAAATAGGAGTATGTGATTTTTGGAGAGTGATTTCAAATAGGAGAGTCATTTTTGTTGAAAATCTTAGATGACTAGAAGAGGGTTTCTCCAAGGAAGTGACATGGATTTATTTCTGAATGGCAAAGAGGAACCAGGTAGCAAAGACCAAGAGGAAGCAGTTTTAAGGCAGAGGAGATAACCAGTGAAGATGTCCCAATTAGGAAGGTGTGTTTGAGGAGGAATAGGACCTCTTCTGAGTTTGTGCAGAAGAGAGATGAGAGGGCACCTTAGAGGGAGGCTGGGTCAGATCATAAAATAAACTGAAAACAAACAAAAACTTACAATTGACTATATCTTATGGGAAGCCATTAGAAAGATTTAAATAAGAGCAATTATATGACAATTTATGAATTTTCATAAGAATCCTCTGCCCTGAGCCAGCTCTAGTGACTCACATCTGTAATCCCAAGACTAGGGAGACAGAGCCAGAATGCTCACCCTCTGTCTGAATTTGAGGCCAACCTGGGTTATATAGTAACATTAAGGCCAATGAGAGCTAAATACAGAGGCCCAATCTTAAAAATAAAAATAATAGATAAAGCACTGTAAACCTGTTTTTTAAATAAAACAATCTGTTGCTTACTTTGTTGAAAATGTAGTGGTGGGTTGTGGCAGGACCTTCCCCTAATGAATAAAGATTTCAGGGGACCAATCACTGGGCAAGGAGTAGGCAGGACTTCTGGGTCAGAGAGGAGAAGAGAAGAGGCAGAAAAAGGTGACTTGCTTCTGGATGAGAAGAGCTGGGAGGACAAAATGTAAGGAACAAGTGGTCCCTAGTTTAGAAGGCAGATCCTCTGGGATTTGCCACTTGAGGATTTAACTTAGAATGGCTTATACATTAAGATGATAGTTGCTGTGCTCAATGACTGTGTTACCTGTTGATTCTAAACTAAGTTTGTGTGGTGTTTTTCTTCAAGTGGCAACTCAAGTGGCAAGCTGCATTCCAGAGAGAAAGATACAGTGGTAAAGTGTGGGTTTGTTAGAAATGCACCCCAGCTAGCTGTGTGAATTTGGATGTGTGGGGCTGGCATGGCAGCGGACTGCCATGGGAAGTTATCGGGTTGGGTGCTATTGTGTTAAATAACAAATAATGTAAAAGATACCATTCTGCACTATACCAGACACCAGCAGTCTCACTGCCTCTATGGCTAGCCCCATGAAAAGACTACCTACTTCATGGCTCTCTTGCCGTGGACTCTGCTCACATTTCCAGCATCTGCCCCCTGTGTTTATAGTCACAATTCTTAGTAACCCAGTAAAATCAAAACTCTAGAGGCTCTTAATTTATCAATCAGATTTATATCAGTAAATTCTCACCCCACAAAACATCCACACAATAAACTCAGAGCCAACTGGCATTGATATAAACTGCCCACCTAGATAAGACAAATTGTCCTATAATTATCCATCCCTTATGAGACATTCATAGCTACATGTGGCTGTTTAAAGCCACATGGATCTGGGTCATCTTTCTCTTCCTCTTCTTTCCTTCTCCCTCTCTGTACTCTCTGTCCTAGCTCTTAAATTCTAAGCCCAGCTTTCTTTTTCACGGCTTGTGTCTGCCCTCACCTGCATATAGAGATCAACCCATATTTCCCCTTTTTGTCTAGTTAAAAGGCTCTTTCCTTTCAAATATGAATTATGCATAACTATTACCATTCTATAATTTATAAAGTATAAGATATACCTAACACCCAGTCCCTCATTTTTTTGTCAATTAAATAGAACATTTTGTTATCTATCCAAACTTAAGAAGGCTTTTAATTTCTTACCTGTTATGTCCTGGTTTAGCTTGTGTACTATCTGAAACTATCTAAATATGTTTTCTCAATGTTAAACAGCCTGGGTAGGCTATGAGACTATAATTAGTTTTCAACACAGTCAGAAATCCAAGAGTGACTAATATTAACTGAAAATAAAGAAAGCCTAACACAGCTTCTAGAACTAAGACAAGTTGTAGAGACAGTGGCTTACCTACCTATAGTCTGTCAGCAACATGTTGGAGCATCAGTTTTCAGCCATCTGACCCAGGAATCTGACAGACCTTAGTGAAACAAGAATTGTTAAGGGCTAGCTTATTCTGTCTTGGCAGAACTAAGCTGTCCTAACCTGTAAAGTGTGTCTTCTCAAAAACAATACAGGTCTGTAGGAGAAATAGGCAATTTCTGCCCAGTGGCTCTCCTACCACAACGTATAACCTCACCTGGAGGTAGATGATCACTCAGTCTCTTCTTTGAATCTATCAAACAAGAGCTTTTAGGAGCAGATATGTGTCAACAAATGATAACATCAAATGTTATATTTTGTGGATCTCTGATGTTTTTGAGAGAGAGAGAGAGAGAGAGAGCTTGGGGTAAAAGATGTAATTAACTAGAGGCCCTCAGTTTTATGCTGGTCTCTAGGAGAAGAAAGGAAGATGGAAGAAAAGAAGGCCAACCCAGATCTGTGCAGCTTTAAATAGCCACAAGTTAACTATGGATATCTTATAAGGGATGAATTATTACAGAACAATTTGTCTTATCTAGGTGAAAGTTTATATCATCATCAATTGGCTCTAAGTTTATTGTGTGGACTTTTTGTGGGGTGGTGGGGTGAGTATTTACTGATATAAATCTGATTGATAAACTAAAAGCCTCTAGAGTTTTGATTTTACTAGGTTACAGGGATTTATGACATCTAACTGTGAGATAGGTGGTCTCCGTGTGGGGCGAGCCATGGAGGCAGTGATGCTGAGGCTAGAGAGTAGCTGGCATTAGCATGATGTAGTGATCTTTTCTTTTATTTATGATTTAACGAAACAGGGTGGAGACATTTCAGAGCTCCGGGTCAGAGAGTCTCCATGAGATGAGAAAAGGCTGGTCTTGCTGGCAATAGCATGGATTACATTTTTTAGTATTTCCCTCAACAGTGAGCAAGGGTAGGAAGTGGGATAACAGTGACGCCATGATTTTCTGTAGGGCAAGTCACTTGAGGCTTTGCCTTTTGACCCAGTTTGGTGAATAAAATGTCAGCAAGCATAACCTCTATCCAATCTAAGCAGAACTTCAATATATCTATATTTGCCTCTGCCACTCTGAGCCTCTCTTCCCCACCATGACACTAGCCCTGCTTTCAGGCTGAGTGCTTAAAAGACATGTGGAGATGAATGTAAGCAAAGCTTACTAGGGTCCTGATGAGCTGCAGCCCTTCCATGACTCAAATAAGTGATACATATTTTTTTATGGAAGGTCCACAGACCTTGGTTGGGGTTATTTAATTGTTTTTCAAATAAACACCACCCTCAACAATTACTGGTAACAGTGGAAGTGGTGGGAGAAGAAATATATCACTCATTCATACATACACATGTGAATTATATATGTATATAGTTTAAAGAGAGAACAATAGCACTTGTAGGTTTGTATCACATGAGATGAAAGAGATGTAGAAGAAGCATAGATGGTAAAATTGCTTTATTGCAAAGCAGAGTTTGGGAAAGCAGCTATAGGACATAGAAACTCATTTTCTCAAACCATAAGCTTGAGGTGATTGTTTATATATTGATCTGCTTATGCCTTCCAATAAATTCTTATTTTTATTTGTTTGTTTTGAAATTAGATCTACAGGAAGAATATTTTGTGACTTACAGTTAGATTTCTGGTAAAAATGTTTAATACGAAGGGGCCCAGAAGGGAAATTATGTTGAGAAATTCTGGCCAAGAAAAATGATTTCAATCCAGTACAATTAGTTTTGAGCTTCTTAGTAACCAAAATGAAGAACGAAAGGCAATGACTTATAAAAGTCTCATTTTCTGGGGCAGTGGCTCTCATTCTGTGCTGCAGAGTATAATCCTGAGGATTAGCTCAGCACATTGTGAATGGTGACCCTTGGAACTTCAGCTCAGCAGCCCTGTCCAGTGCCCATTCCTAGAAATTCAAATTCAGCTGTTCTGGGAAGGAATTGGCACACAAATATGTTTACTGTGAGATGATTTTAATGTGGTGCCAAAATTGAGAACTGCTAGTTTTGTAGAAGAAACTATACCCATTGACATGGAAAGATAAATTTGTTCTTGAGCTCTAATTAAATTTGTCCCTGGCAATTTTATGAAAGGGGCACTGAGCTGTGTCATGGGTATTGCTATATTCAGCAATTTCACAGGAGATATAGAAACCTTCCCACTTTGCTGCTTATTATATGCACCCCAATTGAAAGCTGTTGTGATGAAAAATTATAGTCATATAAAAATCATCTCTCTACAAGACAGAGTGACAGGGTCCAGTTCTGTAACTTTGGGCAATTTGATTCAGTGCAGCATTAAGTTTACAGAATCATGAAGAGGATTGAAGGAAACTGTTGCGACCACCAATAGTTTCAGGTGGTCAGGACCACTGTGGACCATTCCTCGGGGGGCTTGAGTCTTTTAGTTGCCTCTTTTCACTTTAATGGAAGCTGGCTTATGGTGGGACATGGAGTGGCTTGTGTTCCCCTTTCCTTTACTTCTGTCGCTATTATGCCAAGCAGGTTTTTTCCTTTGGGGGAAGACACTTAGGCAGAGAATAAAATTAAGAAATAATGTAATGATGATGGTGGCAATTCTTTGCACAGCCTAAGAGCAGTTGGCTGCTAATTGTGGAGTGGTAATAAGGGGGGCCCTGGGCCATAAGGTTTGCATTTGGAACACCTGTAGTTTTCATTTAACACCATGGATCATTAAACAGCTGCTCAGAATGGCCTTATTAAAACAAACACAGTTGCACTGTTTGGTGCATGCGTTATATTGCAGCAAGCAGATCAGATGCGAGCTGAGGGATCTTGATTTTACAAAAGCCGTAACCATAGCATATTCTAAAGGTGCTATCTCATGAAGACCAGCGAATATGGATGCTTGCTTCTGCTCTTGGGAAGATGAAGTTTGCTTTAAGTGCTTTGGCTGTGGCTCAGGAGTACAGGAAATGAGGTGATGGGAGTCTTTTGGGAGGGAGGCCCTCATTCAAGCTAGAAGTGCTCTAAACCTGGCTTGTCAAGTGTGTTCTTCTCACTGAGAAAAGCAAGTGACACTGTTCTCAGTAATGTGAAGATGGTTTTCTGGGAACAAAGAGGGCTTTCTGAGGATTTCTATCATTGAAATTGTATTTTTTTTCCTTCTGTCTCCCACACTTCCACAGTTATTTCCCCTAAAAAAACTTTATACACTTTTGAGATGACTAATTAAAATTAGATTGAGGGTTGGTGCCAGGGCTAAGATATGGATTTTTCTATATTAAAATAACCAATTGCTATGCAATTCTATAGAGGTTTATGTGGTTGAAACTTTGTTCCTACTAAAAAGGGGTGGGTACTAGTGGCAGGGAATGAATCTTTGATGCATTACTCTTGGAATTAATCACTGTGGTTCTTCTAGAATCCCTTTTGTGCTTATGCAAGTGGGCTTTTACAATATGAGGCTACCTGTTATGCTTAGCATCTTCTGCATACAACTTTTACGTCCCCCCCCACTTTGCTCTAATTTAACTAGAGGAACTCTAGTCAGATGTCATATCTTTTGGACTTCCCAGCTACTAGACTTGTGAATTAAATAGAGCAATACATCTATTTTCTTTGCAATTTACCTAGCTTCAGGTGTTTTGATATAACAGTATAAAATGGACTAAGGTATCAGTCCTGCCCTTGGTGAAGATATTTATTATTTTCCCCCAAAGAACGGTGAATGTTTCTGTATACATAGATCTCAAAGTTATAATTTGAGATAATATAGGTATATGCTGGTATCTTAAGGTATATTTTATGAGTATGACAATAGAGAATGTTAAATGCAGATTAATCTTCAATGTACAAATACATGTTTATGAGTAAATTATGTCTTTACTCTAATTCCATATAGGATTCTCTTTATTTATGGCTTTGATTTCATTAACTGACAAAAACTTGTTATTATCATTGCAATCCTAAGTGATATTCAGAGTAGGAAAAGAGTTCTTAGTAAAGGCAGCTCCTTTATCATGTGAAATAGTTATGTGTTAACTTCACATTAATTCAATATAATACTTGAGGCTGTTTACTTTCTAAAGAGATGAGGTTTATATTTATTCCTGCATCTGCAGATTTTAGTACAGATTAGATAGGTACATTTGTTTGGGCCTTTGGTGTGTGGTGTGTGTGTGTGTGTGTGTGTGTGTGTGTGTGTGTGTGTGTGTGTGTGTTTGTGATATGTAATGGAGCAAAATACATTATGATTTAGGGAGCAAAGAAAGATACTGAGAAACCAGGGTCCTATAATCTTCAGGGCAAATTCTTAGTGACTTTATGCCCTCTCTTTATACAAAGGATCCATCTTCCCCAATAGAGCCACTCTGGAGATAAAGCCTTTAACAGACAAACACATGATACTCAAAGCATCACAGGCTAGTATGAAGAAGAACGACATGCCAGCATAAATTTTGAGTAGATGAACTTTGCTCTTTCTTCTTTCCTATAGAAACCCCCTGTCAAGTGCCACCTACTTAAACCTACTTCTTGGCTCTGGTGTATATTGACAAGTTACTTTTTGATGTAATTGTTAAAGCTAGTGGTTCAGTTTGATAATCTCCATCTTCACCTCTCTTCTCCTTTTCCCCTTTGGTAGGTCAGTCCAAGCTTTTGGCTTGTGGTTAAATTTCAGTTAAAAGATCCAGCTAAGCATTATGGGCAACAGGGTACTGCTGATTTTGCCTCTACTGTTGTGTAAGAATAGACAGAAGAAATCTATCTATTTCCATTAAGTAGCTTCTCCTTAAATGCACTTTCAGATTGGCAAATTAAGCTTTGTAAACAAGGAATTAATTTCTCCCATTCCATTTTCCTTTCTATTCCTTTCCTTTTCTTTCTTTACATTGCTTTGCTTTTCAGTTTAAATTTACTTTTATCACTACAATTCTCTCCATTTTCTCTAAATTATAATTACTAATGCATAGTAATTGTACATACTAATAGACTTAACTATGCCATTTGAATACTTACATTTATAATGATTTATAATCCCACACCATTTCAAAATCTGGTGACAATGAGGATAGTGCTAGTTTTAGTTTATATTTTATATAGAGACTTATGACTTTCAGGGTTTTTTCCTGGTTCCTCCTGTCTTGAGTCTGAATTCCAAATTTCTATTCTAGGATTCTAATTTCTTAAGGCTTGATTTAGTTTTGGGGACAGACATTCAAAGACTCAAACTATTGGTACCTTTTCCCCCTCACATTCCTCATCATGTCTGTCTGGATACTTCTAAGCTATTTGAGAGCTATTATACAGCCAACTATATATTAGAATTTAGAACGTTTCAGGTTTTTATAAGGCAATCCAATGTATGTTTTTAGGACATCCTTGGAGAAATGTACCACAATGCTTTATAATCACACACAGTAAGTTTTAAGGAGTAAACTGTATAAATATTCACTCTATGCAAGATAAACATAGTCTGTAACTGTCACAATTGTTCATGTCAGATTTTGATACCAAATAATTTATAACAAGCTTCCCATTACAGAGCCCTTTGTACTTGTAATTGAATATAAATGTTTGTGGAGTTACATTTTAACTATCATCTAGATAATTTCCTGAGCACTCATTGTATGCTAGGCATCATGAAAGGAATTTGGTTCATAGAGATTTGTGCTTTCCATGCTGATAGCAGTATTCTGAGGGATTGGGGTCTTGTGCCTTTGAAAGTGCTGGATAACAAGGCGATACTGCAGATAAGGATTTGTCCATTCCTATTCGGTTTGTCTGGCTGTTTACAGCTTTGGCCTGAGGTTTGTCCACGGACTCATGCATTCATTCATGTGTATCTGTCATCCCAGGCTGTAGATGGCCCTACATTTCATCCTACTCTGCCCCCAATTCTCTTTAGCTCAAAGGCCAGATTGTGGCAGCTTGCTCATGTTCTCTGAGCAAACAAATCCCATCCTATCTCTGGTTTTGCTTTTGAGAATCTATTTTAGCACTGACATTTTATGGGGACTTCTGCCCTGCCCTACTTGGTCAAGTTAAGACAAGCTTGACCTGAGAAACGGTTGAGAAGGAAATAAATAAAGGTGAAGGTTAAATACATGCAGCACCCGTACAGATTGAAGAGATGCCTCAAAAGCAAGTGTAAGAAATTAAGCAAGGAAATAACAGAACATTGTGAAGCACTGCTCTGTAACTTGATGGCTGTCCACGCCTCTTCCTGGGCCTGTGCTCCAGCTTTCAACCTTCTGCTGGATAATGAGTGTTTTCTGGAAGGAAATGTCAGAACTCTTTCTTTTATATGAACCAAGGAATGAATTTGGTGAAATGATAACTAATGGATGCAAAGAAAATAATGAAAGGCTGTAATTAGCTATGATAAACAATATGGTATTCTTTCTTTTCTTTGTTCTGAATCTGCTGCTGTGTTGTGCAATGCAGGATTTCAGGCAGGCATTGCTTTTCAATTATATGGCTCATGCTAAAGTTCCTGCTGACAGGGAGAATGAAAGCATATTTTGGTTATTATGCTTTGCTTCCCTTCCTTGTGGAATCCAAATGCCTATATGCTAATGTAAGCCCCGATGACAGGAAGTCCAAGTGGAAATGTTATTAGAAAGCTATGAATATGTAGTTAATGAAATATGTATGATTACAATATTGCAGGACATGTGTAATATTGATGGAAACTCAACTGATCTCAATATTTAATAAAGACTTAATTTAAAATATGGATATTTGAGGGAGTGGGTTGTTTTATTCTTTCTGCAAATGCAGCATATGTTAATTTATTGCTGAGAATTTGTCTGGTAGATTCAATTTCCTCCTGTAATTTCTCATTTTGAATTTTCCTTTTTTGGAAGCATGCGTCTGTGTGCCAGTCTGAACTCACTATGTCTGAATGTCCTAGGGTGATAGAAACAAGAATCACATGTTTGAAGGCATTTGAGAGCAGATAAACTGGCCACTAATGATATCCTATAGTCTGTTTTAATTGGCATTTGCAGCTATTGGGGAAAGTAGGTCAATAACATAGCTTTAGATACTGATTTTAAGCCTCAGTGTTTGGTCTAGGCATTGGTTAAAGTGGTGGTCCAGGAAGTGGACTTAACACAGACTGAAATTGCCTGTGTAGTTATCAGAAAATGTACTTGCAGGTTGGTTGAGCTCAGGTCTTTTTATGAATGCCAAGAAAATGACAGCCTATATAGATCATTAATAATTGAGCAGTAGAGGGTCACAGAAAGACAAATGAAAGCTGCAATCCATCAAAAATCCTGTCTCCTTGGATTTTTAAGAGTATTTTATTGTCATTTTTATTTCAACTACTCATCCTTTTAATAATTCCTAAAATTTAAAACAAAAAACGTTATTTTGTGTCTTGTTTTTTGCTGTTTCCACATGTGTAAATTTTTTTCTCCCTAAGTTTCTTTCAGAGAGACACTTGTGTACTTTAGAGCAGTGAAAAGCAAGTCACAGGAAGGTTATATAATTCACCCAAGGTCATGCATAAAGCTAGGACATGGAAAAACTAAAAGCCTGAATTTGATCTATCTGTGCAAAAACAGAATATGAAAAATGATTAGGTTTTCAAGAGTGCAATATAAAATAACATAAAGTGTGAGAAATGGAGAAAACTATTTAGAAATCAATTAAAGTTTATTTTAAGGATTTATTTATCCTTTTTGGACTATTTCTTGAAGAAGAATTCTTAGACCAGAATGGAGAATGTGAATGACTCGGCATGGTTTGTGTCTATGTTGTTGGAGAACCAACTTCAAATATATATTCTATCAATTACCAGGTAAAAGGAGCCTGTCAAGGTATGGAACATTGTGCTATTGCATTGATAGTATTATGCTACTTGTCCATATGCTTAGGATGAAAGAGTAGGGCTTCCAGTCATGCACCCTACTTACTTGCAAATTAAGAGTAGGATAGCAAGATAAGTTTGTGAATAGTTATTATTTGTGCTTGCTCCTTTCTACGTGTTGTATAGGAATTCCTTGAAAGGTTAGGATGTGGTGATCTATATAAATCATGAATGGCTCTGGTTAAACCAAGAGTGGGCTACTAGTGTTAATTAAGCATGCATAGAAGGGACTCAAAATCAAGAGTTTATCTCTGACACCACATGTCTTGGCTTGGAATCCCAGTTCTAGTTATGTAATGAGTTTCAAACTTAGTTTGCTACCTTTCAAAATAGAACCAAGAAGTACTTTCTTGACTGGAATATCTAGAGAGTTGGGTGTCATTGTCTATAAATACTGTGAGTGGTATGTGTCTCATAGTAATCTCTCAATAAAGATTAATGTTGGCCATTATTCTTATCAGCTAAAGTGCTGGCCCAAATTGAAATCCATGGTTCTTTTAAAAGCAGCATTGATCTGAACTTATCAAGTGTTGGAATCTCAGCATTCTGGAGGAAGAGGATCTTGAGTTTCAGGTTAACAGTTTGAATTTCAGATTAGCTTGGGCTACATAGTGAGACTCTTTCTTTCAAAATACTTTATAGAAAAATTTCTACCTATTTTGAAAAACCTAGCCAATAACATGACCATGTTATCATTTGGTTTCTATATGTCTATTTTATTTTTAATTTTTTGTGTGTTTGCACATGTGTGCATGCATGTTGTGTGTATGTGTGTATTCATGCCATGACATGCATGTGAAGGTCAGGGCAGAACTTGTGGGAGTCACTTTTCTCCTTGTATCATGTGATACAAATTTCTGGGGAGCAAATCCAAGTCATCAGGCTTGGTTTGGAGCACCTTTACTCACGAAGCATCTTATTGGCCTTATTTATTGTATTTTGATAGTCCTTCCCCTCAATTTGTATGTTTGAACATTCTGATTGTGATACATCAGTTCTGTATCAGAATATACAGATAAATTATAATAAATATGTTCACTAAATAGACTCAAGTGGGAACATGTTTTCTAGAAGTGCAGTAACATGCATTGAGAAGGAAATTGATTAGCCAAAGAATATTTTAATCAGCTTATGTATGTGAGTTTGTCACTTTAATTATTAGAGGTTTTTAATACTAGCAAGTCGGGTAATGGCAACAAAGAAAACAACTGCTGTTGTCATAGACTAAATAATGGTAGTATAGGCACTCCACTGTGAAGGTTATTTTTGTATCAGGTTTCATTGTGCTGGCCTGTCTGATTTATGTCTAGAACCAAGTGACCCTGGCTCTGGCCCCTCTCCGTTCACATGGTAATTTTAAGCACATCTTTCGAAAAAAGACCCTGCCAGAGTATTTATGAAAGTCCCCAGGGGTCAATTTATATGAGCTCTGAATTAGTTGGACCACTACGATTTCTGCTGCTGCTGTGCCCTACTCTTCATGCTGCTGCAGCTGCCTTGCTAGTTTCCTATGCACCCTGTCCTGCTCAGTGTCCTTCCTATGGATCCCTTTAGTTCTCATGACATAATGATAGCTTTTAAGTCATTTACAATGCCAGAAGAGCACTACTTTCTTTGCCTTGCATTCCATACCACCAGGGTACATAAAGTTTTCTCAGCACATGGGATTTTACTCATATCTCCAAGCACAAAACGTTTCCAGTCAAAGTAACTGAGCTGAGGTGCCTAAGTGTATTTGAAAGAATAATTTAATCGAATACTGAATTCTGGGTGGTGTGTGGTTTGTTTTTAAAGACATCAATACTTCCCTCCATGGTTTCTTATATGGTTTCTACTTTTCTTGTATGAGGCAGTGTAATTTCTGCCCATGATCTTCTAGAGCTAAGGTGAGGTTTCACCCTTGATTGCTTTTGAGATATTTCTCTGATCTTCGTTTTGCTTCAGTTTGAATATACTGTGCTGATTTGCAGGTTATATAGCATTTTTCCTGGTTGGGTTTTTGTTTTGTTTTGTTTCTTGGATCTTGGTTTGGTATCTGTCATTAATTTTGGAAAAGTATCAGGCAGAATTGCCTCAACTATTACATGTGTCCATTCATATAAATCTTTATCTAGATGTTTACATTTTTAAAGGATAATTTCAATGGATACAAAATCAGGTATACCAATTTCCCTCTTAGCATCATAAAAATGCAGTGTCACGTCCTTCTGGCCTCCACTGTTCTCATGGAAAAATTTACATTCCTTCATGACATTGCCTTTCTACAGGGAACATATCCTTTTCTGTTAGGATATGTTCCCTGTTAGGCTGCAAGAGACTGTAGAGAGAAGTGATATACCCCAATCTTACCCTCTTGGGGCTTCTATTTAACAGAGTGGAAAGCAAAGGTCATCTTTAGAGTTTTTTGACTATATTGCCAGTGCTCGGTGTACCATTGCAGTACCATTGTTATAGTCACACGATTGGCTAGAGGCTTGGGCACAGTGGGAATGAGAAAGAAGGAAAGGAGACCAGGGATCCTCCTGTGCATTGACTGTTGACACAGTGGTAGAGAGCTTCTTTATTTCCCAGCAATCAATTTATTTATTCACTTTACATCCCGATCGTATCCTTCCTCCCCACAACAAAGTGCTCACTTTTAGTGTCTGGCTGGCTTGATTTCTGGGAAGGAAAAAACAAAAAACAAAACAAAAAAAAAATCCTAAACTCACTGATAGTGATACTGCACATCTTTATGTTCTGTTGCTTATGCTTCTGGCCCTTAAATAAATAAATAAATAAATAAATAAATAAATAAATAAATAAATAAATAAGCATCCTCCATGTATTTCCCTAGGATTCAGGTTTCATTTCAGTGAGAGAAAATGTCTGGCATGTTTTCATTCCAATTTACCTAGCAGTGAACTCAGGCCTCTTCCGAGTGATCTTGGCTTGTCAAAGAGATGAATCATTTTCTCTGTAATAAAAATGAAAAATACGGTTAATGCTTTCTTACCTAGAACTCTTCAAATGCATACAAATATGTTTCCTTGGAATATAGTAGCTTCAGGATTTTGCTGAATTTAAATTATTTCCTTAACCCTCCTCCCATTGGTCTATGAAAGATGGCAATTAAGTGAATAAAACTATTATATGACATAAAGCTGAAGTATAGCCAAATATGCTTAATGTCATGGCTTAAGTGTTTCACAACATGTCCCTGTAAGTAAAATACACAGTTCCCCATTTGCGTTATTATTATTATTATTATTATTATTATTATTATTATTATTATTATTTACTGGTACATTATGATAAGCTTAGCTAGGGACCTGCTTTTGGTCTAGTGGAAGGTGTGTCTTCATTGATTGACTTTAGGCTTGGTCATGTGACTAGGTAAACTACAAAAGAATGACTTTGTGGTATGATTTCGTGGTCAACCTTGCCACCTTGTCTTTCTCCCAGCACCATGTGAAGAGAGTATGCTTCATGGGTTCTGCCACCGGATGAAGATTGGAAAACCGGGCCTTTTCCCACAGTTTAGAGTAAAACTTCCATCTCTGTTTGTTCAAGTTCTGCCAGACCTATTTGAGGCAATGGAACATGGTGGGAGCTTGCTGTGAGAGACATAAAAGTGTCTATTTCTACACATTGTATTTGTTATTTTTTCATCCTTTTTATAAATGCCACATCAGCATTCCTCTAGGTCTTGTCTCACAGCTGGTGCATATGGGAAACCTCAGATCACAGAGCTGTGTGCTGATCTGCTCCTCATGACTCATGACTCTTGTTCTAACCATATGGGGTAGTGAAATTTGGAGTAGGATTTAGACAGACTAGGGTTCCAGTACTACTCTCCTTTAATGTCTGCAGAACTAGAGATAATATCTACTGTCTCTGAGCTTTAGATTCCTCACCTTTAAAACAGGGTGATAATCACTGCCCAGCTTCCCTCATAGCAGTGCTGTGTCAGGAGATGATTATAGGCTAAAGATATCTTACTGCTCTTCCTTTTATACCGGGTGCCCTTAGCAAGATAACAGCAGTCATCGCAAGTGACCTGGTGTTCTAGGGAGTGTCTAGAGCTCTGTCCCAGGCAGCCCCATCTCCTGACAACAACTAAGCTCCATAGTCTCACTCTCCCTTTGCACACTTCCAGCACCTGGAAAGGTAATCCATAGCCACACTTACCATATGGCTGGGACCCTGAGAACACTGATTCCTTGACAATGAGAATGCAGGTTAAAGTGTGAACTGTAGAGAGTTGCAACAAAACTACTGATGTTGTTGGTTCTGATTTTTTTCTATTAGTTGATGAAATACAGAATATATATATATATATAGTATTTTATATATATATATATATATATATATATATATATATATATATATATATAGTATTAGAGACTAAAAGTAATATCCAACCAACCAAATGACAACACTTGCTATCAGCTGCACAGGCACTCATATAGTTGGGCAACATTAAGGTAGCTCTTCTCCTTCATTCTTCCTGATTTTTAAAAATTATTTTTATTTGTGTGTGTGAATGAATGTCGTGTCCGTGTGTATGCCTGAGAAGGTCAGAAGAGGGCATCAGAGCCTCTATAGCTGGAATGTCATGAGTCCCATGACACAGGTGCTTAGAACAGAACTCAGACCTTCAGGAAGAGCAGCAAACACTCTTAATCACTGATCCATCTCTCCAGCCCCTGTTAGTGATACTTTTAAAAATGCAAAACCTGTGGCTCATAGAAAAGAGTGTGAATATGATTGCATGTAGCTTTATTTCACTAGATTAATTGGAAGGACTTTAAAAGTGGGAAAGAAGTCTTTTCTTACCAACTATTTACCACGTTGAGTCCTTTATATCCATTTTATCATATGCTGTGAAGCATGGTGAAAAGCAGCAGGCATGGCAGCTGCAATAGGAAGCTGAGAGATTACCTCACAACTTTGAACACAAAACAGAAAGAGTAAACAGGAAATGTGGAGAGACTATAAACACGCAAAACCCACCTCTAATGACGTACTTCCTCTAGAAAGGCTCCACCTCCCAAAGGTTTCACAACCTCCCGCAAACAGTGCAAATGACTGGGGACCAAGTGTAGACATATCTTCTTTACCTGTAGAGGGCATTTCATTTGAACTGCTACAGGGAATTAACTGAAACTACTCATAAAAATGGTTTATATAGTACCTATCACATACTAAGTACTCTATAAACATTGGTTAAATGTATTTCAAGGTAAAAGATTCATAGGAGCTAAAATGTCTTCTTTTTAGTTTTATGGGTCATCAATGGATATTGGAAACTCAGTTATAGGATGTTAAAACTGGAGGGTAGCATCTTAAGAGATTTTTAAAATTCAAACATTTTTGGTATATAGTAAAACTAGGGTTCATTGACAGGGTACAGCTGAAGTCAGTGATTTTGATTCATTTGAAAACCGGCAGTGATATCTAACTTTCTACTTACAGTGGCTGGCATTTATAAGGAGAAAATGGGATTTTAGGGGGATTTGATTAGGAAAAACATGTTTCCTCGACTATGCTCCCCTTTCCCACACACCTTGCACAATCATGCTTCTCCCAAAAAGGCTTGAAATGAAAGAAATTGCTTCCATCTGTAGACACCTTTTTACTCTTCTTACATCCACTACTGTTAAAAATTCCTTCTCTATGTTTCATTGCCACTGGGACCTGTTTTCTGTCAAATCTACTTGATGGAGTAAAGCATAGGTGAACGTGTTAATGATTTAATGGACTGCCTTTTCCACAAATTATTTGCATATTAACAGGAGCTTTTCCTCCAAGGAATATATACAGAAATATTTCATGCATGAAATTATAAGCTTATGGGAAAGAAAAATCTAAGGAGGCATCTCTTAACCACCTGTGTAGTCACTTGGAAAATAACAATCCTTTGTTGTTCCTTCAAAGAAAAAAAATCATGAAGGTCTGGAGGAATGGCTAGATGGTTAAGGACATGTGCTGTTCTCTAGCCAGGTGTGGCTTTGGTTCTCAGCACTCATTCTAGATTACTGTAATCCCAGCTCTAGCAGATCTGACACCTTCTGACACTCACAAGTACCTGCATATGTGGGCACAGAAATACATACACAATTGAATCTAAAGTAAATCTTAAAACTGTGTTTCTTCTTGCATATGTCACAAAGTGTGCCTTTGATTGGTAGCCTTTGGCAGCAGAAGGGAAGAAGTAGAATTTGTCCCACTTTCTAGTGTTGGGACCTGGCATACTGGAGTTCTGAGGTTGGAGAGTGTAGTGAGACATGCTGTAGAATATTTAATGAGTTGGTGATTAAATGGTGTAACAATATCAATAAAACTAGTAAAAAGACTTCTCTTGGAATCAAAGCCATGGGCATCTGTCATTTATTTGAAGGTGAAAAAAATAGCTGGTGTTCATTTTCATACTTCTCTACCCCAGCATACTGACTACTCCTGAAAGTTGGGTTGGCTGTAGTGATTAATATGGGAGCTATATTTCTCAACTAGCATGTGTAGGAAGGCACTAGCATAAGAAATGTTTCCGTGTTAACACACTGCTGTAATGCCTTGTATTATTAATTTCAGCAGATGAGAGGAAAGATTTTCAGGCATGAAATATACTTTATTACCCATGGTGGTGACTTGTCCAAGGTTCATGGATTAATGAAGGCTAAAACCCGGCATTCCTAACACTGTGTTCAATGTTCTTCCCAGTGTAGTCTAAGTGAAATATGGCTACATAGGTGGGTAGCATGAGTCTCAGGATTCTTTGCCATTGTTTGTATATATATGGATGTATAGGTATATGTGTGTATATGCACATGTTTGTATGTATTGGATGACATACATAAAATGTTTTAGATAACATTACTTTTATTGTTAGTATTTTATACATATGGACCCAAAATATAAGAGTGTTGAGACTTTGTAGCCCATTCCATTTGGTGTGTGAATGAAAGGCTTCCAGAATTTCCGAACAACTTAAATCTTGATAAAAATCTCACTGGAATAACAGCTTTCTCCATCTCATATTCCCCTTCTTCCTATAGCTTCTTTTCCTTCTTGTTATTATTCTCAGTCTATCAGGTGAAATAATAGGGTCAGGGCTATTGAATGGTTGAGCATTAACTCACAGCAAGTCCGAAGTCAGTGATGGACCTGAGTAGGCCTACTATTTATCCTTCTACACCAGAGACACATCCCCAAGATCCATACAGGAGAGATCAGAGCAGGCTCTGGCCCTTAAGACAGAGTAACGACAGATTCACAGAAGGAAGGGTGTTGTTTTTTATAAGTAGCAGATTCCCCAGATTAGGAGCTGAGGCGCAGTGGTATGGAAGAGGCTGCTTATTACCCTGTTCACTTAGGGCCAGCCACACTTACAAAAAGAATGGCTTATGTTATCTCAGTTCCATCTAATTGGAACGAAACTGACAAAAATAATGAATTCTGATCATATTGAGAGGCAAGCTCTACAATGAGATCATAACATAGCAACATGTTTGAGAAGCAGAAAGTAGAGAAAGGAAATAGAGAACACTAGAGAGGGAGGGACAGAGACATGAAAGCCCTTCACAGGCGAGATCTCAACATAGAAAGTAGAGAGGTAAAAAGCAAGCAGCTGTGTGAGAACAAAAGAATATTCTTCAGCTTCGCATTCTGCTTGCTGCCCAGACTCTTCAGTTGCGGTTCCTGCTAAATAATAATGTGGGCTCTCTCTGCTTCCAACTCAAAGAGAATGAGAAAACAGCAAAACACTCAAAGTTACAGTATAGCCACAGATAACAGTTGATGACACAGATTTCCCCCTGCCTGTCCTCACTTTGGCAACCACTGCCAGAGATGCACAATGACAGTGAATTTATTGAACAAAGAAGGAAAAGACTTGAGCCAAGATGGGGAAAGGAACCTTTCTTTATTTTTCCTAATGGGGTGTTCTGATGATTGCTAATGTTGCCAGTGTTCAATTTTGCAGCAGTACCTTGGGGAGGAAGGAGAGGTCACTTACTCTGCTATCTGCTTCAAGATAGGCCAGAGCTATCGTAGATACAAAAGGTACTCAGCATATGACAGAATTATAAACATTAATTTCTCGAATCATATATGGATTAGGACAGTTAAAGAAATTCATCCCTGAGTCCTGTTCATTAACATGAAGACAAGAAATCGCCAAGTGAGATTGCAGGTTTAGGAATGAAGACTAATTATGAGCTACATACTGACAAGCTGTGTGTCAATTTCAGATAGTGATTCTTGAAATTTTCATTATAATATGGTTCTTAGTCACAGAAAATTTTATATTAAAATATATCTCAAAGTCAACAGAGACAGTGTTAGATAGGTTTACTGAGAAGCCATCTAACACAAGCTTCACATGCTTATTTGCTGTGCGTAATTAAATGATGGTACGGGGGAACAGAGAGCTGTGCTGCTTAGTGTTTGCCAACTTGACACAAACTAGAGAAACCTAAGTAGAAAGAACTTCAGTCGAGGAATTGCATTATCATGTTAATGAAGTATATTCTTGATTGATGATGGATGTGGGAATAATCAGTCCATTATGGAAGGTGCCACCCTGGGCAAGTGGTCATGACTTGTATAAGAAAGCAAACCAAGCAAGCTTTGAAGAGTAAGCAAATCAGTAGGATGCTTCCATGTTCTTGGATTTATTTCCTGTCTCTAGGTTCCTACATTAAGTTTCTGCCCCAGCTTCTTTTAGTGATAATCTGTAACCAAATATCTAAAATAAGCCCTTTCCTTTTCTAACTAGTTTTGGTCAGTGTTTAATCATAGGACAAAGAAGCAAAATAGAATAGTAGCCTACACTATGTAGATGTCTCTCTGCCATTCAGCACGATTTTTATGATATATTTGTGGAATGTATAAGGAACTATGGTCTCACATGTAGTTTCTTGAAATAACTTACTAATAAAATGAATGATATAGATTTTGACAGATTATTTTCTCCATCTTGTACAGTTAACTATTTGTATTAAAAACTTGGTTGAAAAACGCATATATATGTGTGTGTGTGTGTGTGTGTGTGTTTGTGTGTGTGTGTGTGTGTGTGTTGTATACTGATATTAAACAAAAACAAGATGAAGCCAGAATTAAGATTGCACAACTTTTTACAAGTTTGATAAATATGCTGAACCTTAAGGTAAAATTTAATAGGCATAGGGATAAAATAATACTGATTTCTAAAATACAAAGTATGGCCTATCAGTGCTCATGAGAGAATGGTTTAGTGGTACTAGAGTGTAATGAACTCAAATGTAAGTAGGCTGTGAGATGTGGCTATGTACTTGAATACATATTAATACAATAGTTTATACACCTGCCTATTCAGGATTCAATAGTAATCAAATGCATATGCTCTGCAGGCAATGCCTAGGAATCAGTATTTTTAGAACTCCTCAGTTGAGCTTAGTGGGAGACCAACACTGAAAATTCCTGTGATAATGGAGTGTGGAGGATTTGGCGATTCCATTGTAATGGATATTAGACAGAGTATCATTCAAATATTTCTTTTAATCTTGAACAACACCTTTTATAGACAGCAGCTCAAACAAACTGCAACAAGGTAAGGAGACTCAAAGTCATGTAAACTATGTCATGTAAAGAATGCTAAGAATTTGAGTCCCAGAGAAGAAATGAATGTGCTATAGGGATTCCCTTGTCCTTGCTGTCCCTAGAAATAAAAATTAGGATTATAAAGTCAAAGCAACATGCGTGCAAATTTTGACTCAGTTTAAGGAACAAGATTATACTGAGGGCAATGACAAAATGAGCTGCTCAGGAATAAACAAGAACCCTAAATTTAGGACTATAAGACATTTGGCCTGATTAGCCAGTTTGCCTTTGTTAACACAGCCTAGTTAACAGTTTGGAAATAGGACCTTGTGCATGCTAGGAAAGTACTTTACCAATGAGCTACACAACAAACTATAATTAAACTTTTTTTTTTTTTTGAGGAAACTGTGGAAAGTTACATTACCCAAGATTCCTGATGACACATAAGAGGGAGTTTAATTCAAACAGCTTACTGAGTTTATTATAAACAGGGAAGTGAAGACAATTCAAGAGATCAGTTGATCTCATTAGGGTTTTCTGCATTTTGCCCTTTCTTTGCTTTATTCTATACAAAAGCTCTTTCCATGTGGTGTCCTAGCAACCTCAGCAGGTACTTTTTTTCTGATACATCTCAAAAAGTTCCTGATGAACAGAATTCTAAATAGAATTCTGAATGGCCAAAAAGAGGGTAAGATGTGTGCAGGTGCTTGTGTGTGGGTTCTTGCTGGGCTGAGACATTGAAGAATGTTGGCTACATGAGGTGATATGGTAGCCCTGACCTTCTAATATTATTTGATACTATGTCCAGAATACAGCAATGAGGGGTACACGCTGCAGCTCCAAAGCATAGATTGTTTTCTGTCATCAGCCTCATTTCTTATTTATATCATTCTCTGTTATTTCATTTTTTTGCTAATGCTATTTAATTTTACTAGAAACACACACATTTATTCTACCCTACTCCAAGATTTCACACCCACTATGAATTTTGATTCTGTTATGACAGTGTTAGGTCACAGTGATCTGTATCTTCTTTAAACTGCTATAGTCGTCTGCACAATTAAATATACCTTTATGGAAGGTCTTGAATTTTTTTTTTATTATACAGTATGGGGAAGTATTTTAAATTGTTAGTTATTGTATCTATGAATGCCTTGAAAGAAAGGGCAATGCCTTTTTTTGTTAGTCTGTTTTCTGTGCCTACCATATGGTTGATGGAAAAGTTTCTCTGTCTTTCTGCCTCTGTCTCTCTCTGTGTATGTATGTATGTATATATGTATGTATGTATGTATGTATGTATGTATGTATGTGTGTGTGTGTGTACATGCGTGTATGTGTTCACGTCCCTTTATTAGTGTTTCTATAATCTCTGCCAGGCCATCAAAAGGACTCTGTGGTAAATTTTTACATTACTGAAGCGGGCATTCTAGCCCTTAGCCATTAGTATAGGCTATATTCCATGTTCATGCTGACAAACATTTTTTTTTTTTTTTTTTTTTTTGCATAGCTTTGGACCTTAGGAATGAGTGAGTTTCACAGATAAGGCCTTAGTCTACTTTGGAATAATTATGCCAAACCCTATTCTAGGACACAAATCCCCTGTTATCAATAAGCCTCTGGGAAGAAAAAGAACAGCAAAATGAGATGATTGTTTTATAATGTCAACCATGGGGCTCATGGACTAAATGGATAAAACACATTCTACTAACTCATTCCCACTGGATAAAGCTAGAAAATGAGATTTGAATGAATCAAACACCAAGGACAACAGTGGCAGACTGAGTAAGTGCCAACACTGAAAAGTGAGTGCCACAGTATGTAGGATGGGTTGTATTCCTGTGTAGCATTTGTTTTTCATGTCCTGACCTGAATTCTGTGTTCTGGAAACCTTGTAGTGCTTTTCAGAGTGCTTGACAGACAGTGATCTAAGAGAATTGATCTAATTCTGAATCACAGAGTAGAGAAACTCCTGATGCTGAGAGTACAGCCTCTCCCCGCCCCTGGTTTCTTCCAGTGTCTGATATTTGCTACTCTGTTGTAATGGTGGCAGCAACTGATGGCTGAAGCCTGCCGGAACTAATCCTCTGAGGGTCCAGACTGTTCTCTTTTCAGTGGAGTTTTGGTTAAAAGGGGGGGGGTGATCAAATTTTAATGCTTTTTTCTTTTCTTCTTTTCTTCTTGAATCCCACTATTGGCTCTAAACAAAAGCACAGCTGAAAATTGCACAGGAGAAATGTTACTTTAATTCTACCTTAATTCTTTTGAAGTAGAATATTAGATAATTTGTGGAAGTACAGAAATTTCTTCATATTCATGGGGGACTGGCTCCAGGATGCCATGAAGATTTCTAGATTTTTAGATCTTCAAGTCTTTTACATATGTTTACACATAACTAATTCATATACTGCCATGAAACGCCATGTAAATAGTTGATACACCATATCATTTTGAGGATAAAAACAAGAAGAAAAGTTGGTAAAGTACAGATGAAACTTGCCTACACCTGGCTACACAGTGCTCAAAAGACACATAGGTGAACAGTACTTACCAGTAAGTGCTGAAGATGGTAAGAGGCTCTGTAGAATGCACAGGCCCACAGCAGGGATGCTTGCATCAGCACCATTTCTGAAATGCTTAGCACCATTTTTGAAATCTCTGTACTTGTTGCCCAGCAAATTCAAGTTTCAAACATTACAACTTTCTAAATTTTTAAGACACTTCTGACAGGAATGCAGTGAAGTCACTATAGGTGGAAAGAATCAGACGTGAAAAAGCAGTGACACGGGTTCTGTGTGTTCAGTCACTGAGCACTGGTACACTGTGTGTTCAGTACATTGAACACTGGTAAACTGGAATGAAAACATGCCAGACATTTTCTGTCACTGAAATGAAACCTGAAACTTGGGGAAATGCATGGAGGATATTTTATTTTATTTCATTTTATAGGAACAGAAGAGTATGTAACAGTTGGGATAGCAAGAAAAAACATTAAAAAAATTCAGTACCAGTAACCATTAGTGTTTTTATCTCCCAGAAATAAAGCCAGTCAAACACCAAAAATAAGCATTCTGGAATTGGGGGAGGGGAGTTATCAGGATGTCAAATGAATAAATACGTGAGTTCATGGGGAAAGAGAAGCGACTGTGTCGCTGTATAGGAGAATTTCTGGTTTCATTTGCTTCACAGTTCCAGGTAGCTGTCTGAAACCTCCCTTGTCCTCATGCCCTTACACTGAGAAATGTAGAGAACATGCAGCTTCTACTACGCTGATTTTGGGGAGCTTTGAATGAAAGGGGGAATATGTAAAGGTGATTTCTTTTAGTTGCAGGTGTAAGCCTTAATAGTAACACAGAGAGGAGGTTCAAGGGCTTGATTAGAGGCTGAATGCCCTTGACCACACTCTGTATTGCCACCAACTTCTACCTTCTTACTGGCTAAGCAGCTATAAGTTAGTTCTATTATTATATCCATTTTGAAGACATGAATTTGTTCCATTGAAATGGATATATTAGGGGACAGGTTGAGAATCATATGAATTTTGTGTTTGCCTGAACATGATTTCATCAGCAAGAATCATGGGATAAATATAGAAAACTACACACAATTCTATTGAGATGTGTGTAATAAATAAAACATACCTCAATGGCTACCAGACATATCTACTCACATTTAACAATACTCTCCATCTGTCTTCAGATAACCCATTTTTACCACCTCAAATAAACACACTTATGCTTCCTCAAAGTAAAGTGCCATTGTATTGTATTGCTTATATTTCTTAAATCATCAGCATACAAGCACACTTATGTCTTCTTTCTTATATGTTCTTCTTTCTGTGTATGGTATAGTGCATGTGCGCCATAAATTTTGAAGTTTGAACCAAAGACTTGGCAGTTTTATAGATCTTTGACTAGTTAGGACCCTTTGCTTTGACAGATGACCACTGGCAAAAGACACATTTTATTTATTTATTTATTTATTTATTTATTTATTTTTACTTTTTAAAAAATTGAACAACTTTATTTTAAAAACAAAGATAAACGTACAGCTTTTAAGTATTTTTGCATAAAAGTATACGAATATATTTTTGTCAGTGCTTGGTTTTTTTAAAGGTTTGATGGTGTGCATTAAGATCTTACTAGTTACAATGAGCATAAAGTACATGTAAAACAAGATGTAACCTGGAATTAGTCAAAGTTTTCTTGGTGTGTAAAGATTAAGCATATTGGTTTTAGTATCCCATTATCAGTGACTGCATATTATGTCTGTTCTTTTGTGACTGGGTTATCTCACTCAGGATGATATTCTCTAGATGCAGCCATTTTCTTAAGAATTTGGTTAAGTCACTGTTTCTGAAGGCTGAGTAGTACTCCATTGTGTAAATGTACCACAAATTTTGTATCCATTCATCTACTGAAGGACATCTGTGTTCTTTCCAGCTTCTGGCTATTATAAATAGAGCTGCTATGAACATTGTGGTGCATGTGTACAAAACACATTTTAAAGCAAGGCTGAGTGCTGCAATAGCATATGATGGTATTTAGATGGCGATTGAACTATATATGCATTTACCAAAGAATTACCAATAGATTCACTGAAAGAGCTTGTAAGTTCCTTAAGCATAGGCTTCTGCCTCCAGAGAACCAACTAAACCTATTGAAAAAATAAGAAACAGATCCAAACAAAGAATTCTTAGCTGAGGAATATTGAATGGCACAGAAGCACCTAAAGAAATGTTTAACATCCTTAATCATCAGGGAAGTGCAAATCAAAACAACCCTGAGATTCCACATCACACCAGTCAGAATGTCTAAGATCAAAAACTCGGGTGACAGCAGATGCTGGGAGGATGTGGAGAAAGAAGAACACTTCTCCACTGTTGATGAGATTGTAAGCTGGTACAACCACTTTGGAAATCAGTCTGATGGTTCCTCAGAAAGCTGAACTTAGTACTACCTGAGTATCCAGCTATACCACTCCCAGGCATACACCCAAAAGATACTCTAACAAGAACACATGCTCCACTATGTTCATAGCAGCTTTATTTATAATAGCCTGAAGCTGGAAAGAACCCAGATGTCCTTCAACAGAAAAATGGATACAGAAAATGTGGTACATTTACACAATGGAGTACTACTTAGCTATTAAAAAACAACGACTTTATAAAATTCTTAGGCAAGTGGATGGAATTAGAAAATTTCATCCTGAGTAAGGTAACCCAGACACAAAAGAACACACATGGTATGCACTCACTGAGAAGTGGATATTAGTCCCAAAAGCTTGGAATAACCAAGATAAAATTCACAGACCATATGAAGATCAAAATTAAGGAAAACCAAAATGTTGATATTTTAGTCCCTCTTAGAAGCAGAACAAAATACTAACAGGAGGAAATACAGGGACAAGAAGTGGAGCAGAGACTGAAGGAAAGATCATCCAGAGTATTCCACCTGGGGATCCATCCTATATGCAGCCATCAAACCCAGTCAGTATTGCTGATGCCAAGAACTGCTTGCTGACAGGAGTCTGATATGGACATCTGAGAAGCTCTGCCAGAGCTGTAAGGAAAAGATGACGGGGCACCAATGAAAGGAAAAGTCACTGAAAGGAAAAGTCACAGGGCACCAATGTTGTGAAAGGATGACGATCCGAGTCACGGCACCAGTGTTAGGGGAAGGATGAAGAGAGTGGGGGGGCATATGGCTCATGGAGGTGCGGAGAGGCCTGAGGGCAAGGGAGATGCCTTTGGGGGGGTCCATGTTGGGAATCCCTTCCCTGAGGGACCAGCCACACAACCATATAGTACGGAATAGAGTTTATTCAGGTCATGGGAGAGTTAAGAGGGTGGTAGAGGCAGAGAGAGAGAAGTAGAGGAGTAGAGGCAGGCCATGAGCACCTGGGAGAGAGGGGGGAAGGGAAAGGGAAGAGGAGGGGTAGGGGTGGGAGAGTAAGGCTGCAAGAGCACAAGGGCAAGAGAGGCCAAGAGAGAGAGGAGGGGTCAAGCAGCCCCTTTTATAGTGTCAGGTCACTGGGGCGGAGCATACCTGGCCACTGCTGGGTAATTGAGGGGTGGGGTATACCTAGCTGTTGCTAGGTAACTGAGGGGTGGGGTTTACAGAATCCCAACAAGAGCCATACTCAAGTAGATTAAGATGTTTGCAGCTAACTGTCAGACTGAGCACGGAGAACCCCTCCAATGGAGGAGTTACAGAACGGACTGAAGGGGCAGAAGGAGTTTGCAACATCATAGGAAGAACAAAAATAGCAACCAACCAGACACCCCACCCCAGAACTCCCAGGGACTAAACCACCAACCAAAGAATACTCATGGGGGGGGAACCCATGGCTCCAGCTGCATATATAGCAGAGTATGGCATTGTCTAGCTTCGATAGGAGAAGTCCTTGGTCCTGCAAAGGCTTATTTTCCCAGTGTAGGGGAATGCCAGGATGTTGAGGTGGGAATAGATGGGTGGGAGGGGGAGCATCCTCATATAATCAGGAGGAAGGTTTATGGGAGAAGGAATAACATGGAGAGAAGATAACATTTGAAATGTAAATATATAAATTATCCAATAAAAAAGCTAGATTCTAATAATACCTCCTTCACGGCTTGTTGTGATGATTAAATGGCGTAGAGCATTTCACAAAAAGTAAAAGAGGTGGTAAGTGAGCACTGGAGTAGGTAGTAGGGGTTGAATTAGAATAAAGCATGATTATAAACCTATGTGCATGTGTGTGTGTGTGTGTGTGTGTGTGTTTCATGATATTTAATCACACTGTGAACCTGAGATTGTGTTATGGTATGGCTCAGTGCTTAGCACTCTTCTTTAAGGCCCAGCTTAGCAGATTAAGGCAGTAAACTCAGAGCCAACAGTTACTACAAGAAAAAGAAAGTTACTTTTACAATCATACACACACACACACACACACACACACACACATACACACATGTCATAATAAAACCTATTACTTTCAATGCTAACCTAAAATAATGTATTAAAAGAAAAAATACTTAAAGTTGCATTAGTTGCTTTACATATGTAACCTCAATCAATATTAAAATATAAGGAGCCTGTACACATTTAGAATCCAATAAAGATAAAATTATTTTGAACTTTTAAGTTCTGTCAGAGGATAAACATTCTTGTATTTATCTACAGTTATTTTTTAATTTTTATTTTAAGTCTTGACCATCAGATTTAAAAGGCACAATTGTGATTCAGTTTCTATTTATGAAGCTTATGAACATTGATTTATTTTTTTCATTACCTACATATCTTTCATCCATTTAGGGCCACGGTTATCAAGGTAAATATGTTCCTATATACCTTTGGGAGAAGATTTAATATTGAGGTTATACAACTTTAATAACAGAAATGTATTTTAGGCTGCTCAACCAGATATAGTATATAGTATTAAATGAGACTGACAGCCTCAGTAGAAGATATGATGCTTATTTAATCTTGTATGTTCTTAACATCCAATAAAGTGTTTCTCAAGCATGGATGGTACCCTCCAGGTGATTCTGGCGGTATCTAGGTCATTTTTAAAATTATCTCTATCTGGAGAGAGGTTGCTAATGCCCAGAGATAGTTCTAAACATCCAATAATGCACAGTTTCCGTCTACTACCACAAAATTATCTTTCTGCAAATATAAACAGTGTAAGCTTGAGAAATCATGTTCCAATATAATAGCTAAATGTAAAGAAAAATAGGACCTATCAGGAAGGACTTATTAAATCAATAAATGGATTAAAAGTTTGGGGGACAACAATGTTATTTGATGGTAGAGACAACCTTATGAAACTGTAACTGCAAAGATGGGCATTCAACCAGTTGATGCTAGCAAGATATAAATAACCTCGTTTGTATGCATTCATTTCAGTGTGTGTCTGGGCCATATATGGTTATTAAATATTTTGGACAATATCCACAAGATATATTTTTCTAAAGGCTTAAGGCAATTGCTTCTGCAAATAATTATAAACCACAGGAAAAGAAAAGAAACTGAGTGTCCTTTGGAAATGAACAGAAAATGATACAGGGAAAGGTTACAGGTGAGTCAAAATCTGGAGACCATAAAAAATTAGAGCTAAAACAATCCAGGAAAAGTGAGAAAATCAAGTCACTCCATTTTTAAGTCTCTCTATCTTAATCAAGGCAACTGGCTCCTGAAAGGAGGAAACAATGGGGAAAATGAAGTGGAATAAAACAAGTCAACACCCACAGGAAACTCCCAATCCATTTAAAGGCCTATTGTTGCACTCCTATAGTAAATGTGTTCTCACCATGAAGAATAACAGGTGTTTTAGGAAAATAGACCACAATGTTGGTGACATGAGAAAGGAAAAGATGTAGTTGAATGTAACAAGGCCTCCTTCAGAAACTGCAAGCCTCCAAGAGACCTTGAGTCTACAAGCTTTAAACAGTAGGTACTGAATTTGGGTGTCTTAAAAATATTTTAGGAGTATTATGAAAATGGACTTTGGATCAAATACTGTTGTTTTTTTCACATTTAGAAGCATAGGATTTAATGATTATATATTTTTCTATGCATTTTTCAGTCAGAAGTTGTTTAATAGAATCACTTGCCTGTGGGCTCCCCCAACCAGTGTAGTTTGAAAACTGATTAAATTTAATTCTGGTGATAGTCTTTTGCTTATATCTGGAGCATAGAAACATCCTGTGTTAACATCGTTTGTTGCATAGGCACCTGCCATATTTTTGGTCTTCCTGGTAGAAATAGGACTCCCGTTAAGCAGGTAGAATTTAACAAACTGTTCACTGATAGACTGCCAAGTAGAGGACTAGATAGCAGTTAAGGATGGACGGCTGAAGCTCAATAAGCTTTGGAAGCTGTATTAGAATTTGGTAGTAATCAAGGAATTGCAAAAAAAAAAAAAAAAAGTTGAGATGTTTTGCCTATTAGGTTGGCAAAAAAGAAAACGTTGAATAATAGCTAATCTTGCTTGAAAGTGCATGGAACTGGACGCCTGGCATTATGGGTATTATGCACAGTCCTTTTAGGGTACATTTTTTTTTTTTTTTTTACTCTGCCTAGTTAAACCGAAAATGTTCTACTTTCATTATCAAATACATAGATATGTACATGCATATTCCATACAGAAATGTTTGAAAACATGCATGTGAAGGTATTTACAAGGCTTTTTTTTTTTTTTTGAAGTATCAAATTCACCCAATCCCCTTTCTCTCCAGTTATTTGATTAAATAAACAAGGATACAGCTCAGTCATGAACTAGTTTATGCCAGTTTAAAAATATGATAGGTCTGTATATACTGACATGGAAAATACTTAAGGTATATTGTTAAATTGAAAAAACAAGTGGAATAATATATAGTTTTATACTGTTTATTAGTTAAACAAACAAACAAATAAACAACATCTCCACCCAGCCACACTTCCTACATCTTTCTCCACGGTCTAGCCCCATGTGTCTTCCTGACCATCACATTTATGCCTTCTATCCAGCCCATCAGATCTAGCTTTGTTCCCATATTTAGTATCCTAAACAATCTAGAGCTAGACAGACATATAGATCAATGGAACAGAGAAGAACCAAACATGATTACATGGAACTTCTTCCACCTAATATTTGACAAACATACCCAAAGCATAAGCTAGAGAAATGCATTGACAAGTGGTACTTGGGAAGCGCGGAATTCTAGTGTAGGATAAAGAAATTAGACCAGTTTCAATTCACCTGGCACAAAATTTAACTCCAAATGGACCAAAGACATAAACCTGAATGAAACCTGAAACATTGAAATTGCCAGCAAAAGACAGCACACTCTAGGAAACAGGTGTAGAAAAACACTTTCTGAACAAGACTCCATCTGCCCAAGAATTAAGGCCAACAACTGACAAATGGAACTTTATAAAACTAAAAAGCTTCTGCACAGTTGAAGAAACAATCAACTTGGTGAAGAGGAAACCTGAAGATAGGGAGAGAATCTTTGTCAGCTATATATCTGACTGGATTAATATCGCAGATATACAACGAACTCGAAGGGAAAGGCCTAGCACCTAAACAGAGAGTTCTAAAAAGAAGATACCTAAGAAATATCTTAAAGTGACCATCATTTTTAGCAATGCAAATCTCTAGGAAATGAGAATCAAAACAATTTTGAAATACCATGTTATCCCTGGAAGAATGGTTAAACAAACAAACAAACAAACAAACAAACAATAAAACAGCCAACAACAAGTGCCTCAAAAAGAACCTTCATCCACTATTGGTGGAATGGCAAACTGATGTAGCTGTTATGGAATTAGTGTGGAGAACTCTCAAAAAGCTAAAAGCAAAACTACCAAATGATCCAGCTATACTACACCTTAGTAGATGTCCAATGGGTTTGACATTCTACTCCACAGATTCTTGCTTTGCTATGTTTATTGCTGCTCAGAATAGCTAGGAAATGGAAATAACCTAAATGTTCTTCAACTGTTGAATGGATAATGAAATTGTGGTACATATACCCTATGAAACACTATTTAGCTGCGAAGAAAATGAAATAATGAACTTGGCAGGTAATTGATGGACATAAAAATAGATCATATTGAGTGAGGTAACTATGACCCAGAAAAACAAATGTCAAATGTCCTCTCTCATCTCAGGCTCCTAGCTTCAGATCTTCAGATGTTAGCACATATGTTGAAGTACTTTGCAGAAACCAGGAAAGTAAAAAGGGAACATTGTTAGGCTAGGTGGTAGGAAGCAGTTCCTGATTGGCTGGCCTTATCTCCTTCGGCAACCCTTGGTCTCTCAGAAAGTCTTCAATTAGGTCCTCCTGCAGGAGATGCTTTTGCATCCTTGTGGCTTGGGTGTTTACATAGAGGTGGCCACCACTGTTCCTCCTACACACACCCCAAAACAAAGGGAAATAGAATAGGAAAAGACCTTTGGTGATATAAAGCAAGGTGGTCAGCGTAGTGTTTTGGGGGGTGAGGAATAGGCCAGGGAATTAGTCAAAGTAGCCTTTCTAATCTATTTTTGTGTTTCTTTAATAAACATCATGACTGAAAGCAACTTGGAGAGGAAGACATTTATTTCATTGCACATGCTATCTATAGTTCATCATTGAGAGAAGTCATGGCAGGAGGTTCAGGGCAGGCACCTGGAAACAGGTCCAAAAGCTAGTAAGCCCATGGAGGAATGATGCTTACTAGCTTTCTGTCATGGTTAAATATCTTTTGTAAACAGACCAGACATATCTGCCTAGGGATAGTATGTTCCACAGTACACTGGTCCTTCTACTTCAATAACCAATCAAGGAAATATTGTGTGAACATGCAGAGCCCAATTTGATGGAAGTAATTATTCAACTGAGGTCTCTTCTCAGGTGTGCCATGTTGACAACCAAGATTTGCCATGACAAGTGCCCTTTTCTTTGTGTGTACCAATTACATTTTATAGGAGCGAAGTCACATGTTGTTTGCATAATTAAAATATACACAGTGGAAAATGGAAAAAAAATCCATAAATGTAGTATAAGTATACAAAAGAATTATGAGGTCTTTTATGTACCAAAGAAAAAAATTGTTTGCAGATTTCTATTAAAAAAAAAAAAAAAACCTTGATGCACAACTTGCTGCCTAAGCATGGGAATGGGACCTAACAGAACAGCCAGTTATGTTTAATGTCAAATAATGTAGGAAACAGGATTGAGGTGGGTATGGCTATGAATTGTGTTAGTTTGTCAAACCTTTTGGCTTAGCTCTCAAATCACCAGGTTGCTGCTGCAGCCTAACCTGTACGCTGTATCATTTGTAAGCCCTGGAACTGTGTAGGGTATATAGAATTCACTTTGTGTTATCACTTTGCTCCCCGGCTAACCACTGCTACAGAGGAGACTTGAGTGTGTAGCCTGTGGCATAGACAAGAACAGAACTATCCTGGGCTTCTGTTGGATAAACTCAACCATCTGAGTTCCTGCTTCCCTTATAGAAAAGGAGTCTTGCAATTCAGTATTTAGTTGAGTAGAGCTAAAAATAATTGTGCTCTTTCCCCTTCAGTCTGCATTAATAAAAACTTGTATTATTTCCCAATAATTCAGTGAAACACCTTAGCATTATCTTCTAAATAGCTTCTTCAGTAGTAACTTACTGGCTCATTTCATCCTTGTCATATTATTAAAGTATCACTTCCCTATAATGTAGAGTGGGATCCTTTCAGGATTCTAGTTGGAGGAGGTGTGTAGTTCTTTTTTCATGCATAGGACTTGCCTAGAGAAGATAGGACTAGTGGATTTTGAAGATGGGTACATCTATGAATAGCAGAAATATCATGCTAGGTGACTGAAATTGAGAGCTCATAATTCTTTGGTAATCTACCCGACTATGGACACCTAATATTTATACCTGAGAAATCAGGACCTCCATTTGTATTTTCCCCTCTTCTTTCTCACTTACAGGCTATTCCTCTCCCTCCCTCTAATGCATGCTGTTTCTGAGCTATAACTGAGCCTAAATTCTTCTCTCTCACTCACATTTGGTTCTATCCATTTCCAGGTCAAATGTGACAAATCTTTGTTTTGCTCAAGGAAACAGAATTCTGGAAATAAATACAAGAGTGGATAGATTTTCTCATAAAGACTTTTATCTGCTTTGCTCTTAGTGTATTTTGGGTATACTAGGTGCTCAAAAATATTTGTAGAATGAAAAATGATATCACCAAACACACACACACACACACACACACACACACACACACACACACACACACACACACACACACACTACATAATATGTGTCTACATATGTGCCTCTCTTTGTGTGTGCATCTCTGTGTGTGAGTGTGTGTATGGGTGTTTTGCCTGAATATACATCAGTGAATAACTTGTGTTCTTAGTGCTTACAGAGGCTATAAGAAGTTACCAGTTCTCCTGGAACAAGAGTTACAGACCATTGTGAGCTGTCATATGGGTGGTGGTTGGGAATCAAACCTTTGTTCTCGAAATGATTTTCCAGTGTTCTTAAGCTGAGTCATCTTTCCGGTGCACAGGCATATATGCAATTGTCTGCATTCTAGTAGCAGCAAGGAAGCCACTAAAATAGAATTAATTATTCAAAAAAGCAATACTAGAAGGCAGAAACAACTTATACAAGATCCAAAATCCACATATTTTTCATTTTATTCTAATCATGACAAATCCTTTGTAGTATGTTGAGCTAATAAATTACTTGATAACTATAGTAAGTAGTTAAGGCTCTAAGCACGCATCTAGGTTCTTTCAGTGCATCTAATCATATACTCTTCAAACATATTTATAATGTAGCTGCTAATATATTCTTCATTGTAAAAATGAAGTCAAGCAACAGAGATATTAACTCTTTTGGCCAAGATTAGCAAGGTAGTAAGTAATACTTTAGAATTTGAATCTGAGCATTGGCAATTTGTATTCAGAACTAGAGTCCTAGTTGCATTATGCTTCTCTTTTGTGGACATCATACAAATGATCTGATTTACATCTTAAGTGACTCTAGATAAGTGCTTTATTATGAACTGACCATTGGGTAGACAGAGTTGAAAAGTGCCTGTAGCTGACCTGGCAAGAGATATTGGTGGCTTGGATCATGTTGGTTGTAACAGAGATGGAGAAAAGAGAGATTCTAAATTTTGTAGAGTCTAAAGAGTTTTCTGAAAACTGGATAACAGAGTATGAATAAGAGAGAAGTCACAGATGGCCCATATTTGATTTTAACATAAATATAAAAAGTCAGCTATGCTCTTCATTCCATCATATGCAATACCCTGTCTCATCCCTAGTGCTGCAACAGAATACTAGCTGCAACATCCCTTTCCCTGACTGCCCATATGTCCTGTGGATCCCATCAACCATTGGTTTTTCACTTCCCTTACCCTACTAGTTACTGTATCCCAGAAGACAACTCCAGCAGGCATGCCCTGCTAAATCATAGGCCATGCCTGCCAGGAAAGAAGGGATGCTGCTGGCAAAACCTTCTCTTCCCTCTCTGTTCCCCCAATCTCATCCCCAGATTTCCAGCAGAATACCCTGGGAAGTCTGTTCTGCCATCCTGCATCTCTTAAGGACTCCATAAACCTTTCTCTTGTAATCTTCCAACCAAAACTTGTTGCTTTGTCCCAGACCCCAAACTGAGCAGGCATCCCTTGCTAATCCAAGGTCAGCTAATCCTCAGGCAGCAGGTAAATTGAAGGCAGACTCACACTTCTATCTTTGCTCTTCAAATGAAGTAATCTCACATGAGCAGAATTGAAAACAGGGAAACACATTCACACAAACTACAACCACCACTACTACCAACAGCAAATGTCAGGAATCAACAATCACTGGTCACTGATATCTTTCAATATCAATTTTCTCAATTCTCCAATGAAAAGACACAGTATAATGGATGGATACAAAGCCAGGATCTTCCTTTCTGTTGAATCTGAGAAACACATGTCAACATCACAGATAGACAGTACCTCAGCATAAAGGGTAGGAGAAAGATATTCCAAGAAAATAGACCCAAGAAACAAACTGATGTTGATATTTTGATATGCAGCAAAATAGATTTCAAGCCAAAATTTCTCAAATGAAAGAATGTTGCATACTAATCAAGGGGAGAATCCACCAAGAGAACATTTCCATTCTTCTTTTATTTTTTTTTAATATTTTTATTTCATGTACATTGTTATTTTACCTGCCTGTGTATCTGGGTGAAGGTGTTAGACCTCTGAAACTGGAATTACACATAGTTGTGAGCTACTATGTGAGCGCTGAGACTTGAACCTGGGTCCTTTGGAAAAACAACCAATGTTCTTAACCACAGAGCCACCATCTCTCCAGCCTGACATTTCAATTTGTAACATCTACACTATAAATACAAGGACACCTATGTTTGTAAAAGAAACATAGCATATTTACCCTCACACACTGATAGTGGAGACTTGAATACCCAACTCTCACCAATAGACAGGTCATCTAGACAAAATCTAAGAAGATAAATCTGGAGCTAATTGACCACTATAAACCAAATGGATCTAACAGATATTTACAGAACATTTCACTCAAACCTAAAATGAAATACCTTCTTCCCTGTACCTTATGGAGCTTTCTCCAAAACTGACCACATAATCAGACACGAAGCAAGTCTCAACAGGTACAAAATAATTGAAATAATTCCCTGCATCCTTTCAGACAAGCACAGATTATAGTTGAATATCAACAACAACAGAAAAAGAACAGATAGCTTAACACTCATGGAAAGTGAATAACTTCCTACTGAATGAAAATGGGTCAAGACCAAACAAAGAAGTTAAAAGACATACTAGAATTCAATGAAAATGAAGGCATAGCATACCCTATCTTATAGAACACAATAAAAGGAGTGCTAAGAGAACGGTTCATATCACTAAGTGCCTTCATAAAAAAATTGGAGAATTCCCATATTAGCAAATTCACAGCACATTTGAATACTCTAGAACAACAACAACAATAACAACAAAAAAGCAGCCAAGAGGAATGTGGGCTGAAATCAATAAAATAGAAACAAAGAGAACAATACAATCAATCAAACAAAGAGTTGGCTCTTTGAAACAAGCAACAAGATAAATCCTTATCCAAACTCACTAAAAGGCAGAGAGAGAGAGAGAGAGAGAGAGAGAGAGAGAGAGAGAGAGAGAGGGAGGGAGGGAGGGAGGGAGGGAGGGAGGGAGGGAGGGAGGGTGGGGAGGGAGGGGAGGGGAAGGGAGGGGAGTAAGGGAGGGAGGAAGGGAGGGAAGGGAGAGAGGGAGGGAGGAAGGGAGGGAAGGGAGAGAGGGAGGGAAGAGAGAGAGAGAGTATCCAAATTAATGAAATCAGAAACACAAAAAAGAAACAAAGGACACTGAGTAAATTCAAAGAATCATTATGTCACATGTTAAAAACTTATACTTCTAATGACATTCAGCAAATTGTTGCCTTTTTTAAATTATTACACTTGCACATGAAGAGAAAACAAGAAGCAGTTGTGCTGGTGGCCTTTGGGGATTGGTTTGGTTTATTGTCTATGTAACATTTTGCTACCAGTTTCATTAAATTGCTCTAAAAATCAATCAATAATAAAATTATTTCTGATGATGATAAAAAAACAAAAAAAAAAAAACCTTATACTCCATAAAATTTGAAAATCTAAAAGAAATGGATAGCTTCATCATTAGGTATCACTTACCAAAGTTAAGTCAAACTCAAATAAAGAAAATAGACCTATAACAACTAGTGAGGCAGTCATTAAAAGTATCTCAAGCCAAATAAAATGTGCAGAGGCAAATGGTTTTAGTTCAAAATGCTATCAGACTTTCAATAAAGTGTTAGTGTTAATACTGCTCAAATTATTCCACAAAATATAAACTGAAAAAAATGCCCAATTCCTTTTTTGAGGTCACAGTTACCCTGATACACAGACCACATGAAAACTGAACAAAGAGAATTAAAAACCAATTTCCTTTATGAATACAGATCCAAAAATAGTCAATAAAATACTTACACACGGAACCAAGAAACATATCAAAACATATTATCCACAGTGCTCAGGTAGACTTCATCACAGAGATGCAGGGATAGTTCAATATGTGAAAATCCATCAGTGTAATCCACCATATAATCAAACTGAAACAAATAGACCACATGTCTCATTGTATGCTGAAAACTCCTTTGACAAAGTCTAACACCTCTTCATGATAAAAGTCCTGGAGATATTAGTGATACAAAAGACATACTTAAACATAATATAGGAAATATTTACAGCTAGCCTACAGCTAACATCAAATTAAATTGAGAGGAACATAAAACAATACCATTAAAATCAGGAACAAGCCAAGTCTGCCCACTCTCTCCAAATCTATTCAATATAGTACTTGAAGTTTTAGATAGAGCAATATGACAGCTAAAGGAGATCAAGTGGATACAAATTAGAAAAGGAGAATTCAAACTATCACTATTTGTAGGGGATATGATAGCATGCAAAAGTTACCTTAAGAATTCCACTAGAAAACTCCTGCAGCTGATGAACTTTTTTTTTTTAGCAAAATGACTGGATAGAATATTAACTAAAAAAATTAATCTCAGTAGTTCTTCTATATTCAAATGACAAATAGACTGAGGAATGAATTGGACAAACAGCAAGTTTTATAACAGCCTCATGTAATATAAAAGACCTTTGGTTAACTTTAACCAAGCAAGTAAAATATTTCTATGATAAAAAAATTGGTCTTGGAAGAAGGCAATTGAAGAAAATTCCATCAGAAGATGGAAAGGTCTTCTGTGCTCTTGGATTGGTAAGATTAGTATAGTAACAATGGCCATCCTTTCTTATTTATTGGATATTCCCTGTATTTACATTTCAAATGTTATCTCTTTTACCCCCACTCCCATCCCCCTGCCCTTGCTTCCATGAGGGTGCTCCCTTTCCCAGTGACTCTCTCCCCCTCAGTGGCTTGGCATTCCCCTACACTGGGTAAATGAGCTTTCACTGGACCAAAAGCCTCCTATTAATATCAGAAACTGCTATCCTCTGCTACATATGAAACTGGAGCCATGGGTTACTCATTGGTTGGTGTTTTAGACCATGGAAGCTTTGAAGGGTTTGGTTGGTTGATAATGATGTTCTTTTTATGGAGTTGCAGACCCTTTCAGCTCCTTCAATCCTTTCTCTAGCTCCTTCATTTGGGTACCAGTGTTCATTCTGATGATTAGTTGCAAGCATCCTCAACTGTATCTGTATGACTCTGGCCAAGACTCTGGGGAGACATCCATATCAGGTCCTACCAGTAAGCACTTCTTGGCATCATCAATAGTCACTGGGTTTGGTGGCTGCATATGGGGTAAAGGTGAGGTAGTCTCTGAATGATCTTATTTTCAATCCCTGCTCCTTTATTTGTCCCTGTATTTCCTTCCATAAGTATTTTGTTCTCCCTTCTAAGGACTTAGGCATACACATTCTGGCTTTCCTTCTTTTTGAGTTTCATAAACTCTGTGAATTGCTTTTGGTATTCAGAGCTTTTTAGGTTAGTATCCATTTATCAGTGAGTGCATACCATGTGTGTTCTTTTGTGACTGGGTTACCTCACTCAGGATGATATTCTCTAGATGCATCCATTTTCCTAGGAATTTCATAAAGTCATTGTTTCTAATAACTGAGTAGTACTCTATTGTGCAAATGTACTATAATTTCTGTATCCATTTCTCTGTTGAAGGACATGGTTTACAATGGCCATCTTACCAGAAGCTATCTATAGACTTAACACAGTCCCCATAAAAATCCTAATACAATTCTTCACAAACCTTGAAAGGATAATTCTCAGTGTCAAATGGGGAAAATATATGAATAATTAAAGAACTGTTGGATATTCCATTTCCAATTTTCTTCTTCTCCTCCTCCTTATTACTATTACTATTACTACTACTACTACTACTACTACTACTACTACTATTATTATTATTATTATTATTATTATTATTATTTTAAATTATTCACTTTACATCCGGCTCACTGCCCCCTACTGCTCACCCCCTCCAACAATCCTTAATCCTTATCCCACCCCCTCCTCTTCTCCTCTGAGCAGATGGGGGATCCCTGGGTTTCCCCTTACCCTAGCAGAGCAAGTCCCTGTGAGGCTAGGCTCTTCCTCTCCCACTGAGGCCAGACAAGGCAGCCCAGCTAGTAGAACATATCCCACATCCAGGCAACAAATAGCTTTTGGGACAGCCCATGTTCCAGTTGTGCAGGACCCACATGAAGACCAAGCTATTCGTCTGTTACATCTGTGTGGGGTGGCATAGGCCCAGTGCATGTGTGTTCTTTGGTTGGTAGTTCAGTCTCTGAGAGCATCAAGGGCCAGGTTAGTTGACAATGTAGTGTCTTCCTGTGAATTTCCTATTCCCTTAGGGGTTGCAATCCTTCCTCCTATTCTTCCATAAGTGTTCCCAATTTCAAGTCGTAAGAACCAGAGTAATAAAAGCCACATGGTGTTAGTGCTTAGACAGACATATTAGTCAATGGAATCAAATTGAAGACCAAGACATAAACCTTGACACTCATGAACACATGATTATTGATAAAGAAGCCAGAAATACACACTGTAAAAAAGACAGCATCTTGAACAAATGGTGCTGGTAATATTAAATGTTTATATATATAAAAATGCAAATAGATCCATATTTATCATCCTGCACAAAATTCAAGTACAATTGGATCATTTTTCTATTGTTTAATCATCATGGATCTGTTCTGATTTACATATTAGGTATTTGTATATTTTGGGAAAAAGGGCTGTCAAAATCATTTTCTGATTTTTAACTTGTATGTGTTTGAATTTTCAAATATTTCAAAATGGTGGAACCCTTTGTTATCATGAACACATTTGAGGAAATATTAACATATATCAAGCAGATCAAAACACAATAGTGGAGGCATTTTGGAGTATAGACTGACCTCAGCTCATTACCTTCCTTCATTGCAGCCCCTTGGAAGACATATTGAAACCCTTAACATTGTTTTCTAGCTTCTTGCAAAACTACTGCCTCTTTGGCATTTAGAAAAGGATCTATGCCTCAGAATGTTTGAGGAGACACAGGTAAGCACAAACAAAGTTTCACCTCAATGGTTCACTAGCTTCAAATATTGACCATGACAAGAGAAATGAGGGCTTTTTCACTGGAGCACATAAATGTTTTGTCACTTAGCTTCCAAAGACACACTCAGCTATTGATCCTTCTACCTATCAAGGGAAGCTCATAAATTATTGGGGAAATGTCAACAAAAATGAAGAAAATGACAGAAACTCTTCTAGGTCTAGAGAAATCTATTATTTGCAAATTCATGTCCCCAGTAGCATGAAAATCCCCACAGGCAGTGGAAATTTGTGAGAGCAAATAAGTCACTGATCGTGTTGCTATTTATCACAGTGGCTCAATTCTGCCTTAGCCTTCAGACCATGTTGAATCAGTAGAATTTTGAAAAGCTAATGTTTGTAAGGTTTAGAGATTTTTTTTTTTTTTTAGTTTAACAGGAAAGTTCTAAAAATAGACCTATTATTTTGGGAGCCCACAGTTGGCCCTCACCTAAGTTAATCTTCTTTTTGTAGTTCTCCCTATTTGGGGGCAATAGCCCCAATATTTACATGCTACCCTTGACCAAAGCCGGGCCCCAGCATTTATTTATCAGAATTCCCCGCCCTTTGTTATCTTGATGATCTATTTTCTCTTTACATCCAGAACAGTTTGTAAAGTGGCAGGAAAGCAATATTTACTTGCCTGAGTTCTACAGAAGGATTCTAAAGATTCATTTATTTAACTGTTTGTGTACGTTTGTTTGTTTATTCAGACATTTAAGACAGACTTTTGAACTATAGCCCAGGCTTGTCTCAAATTCAGTGTAATGATCCAAACTGGCCTAGAACTTGTAGTGATCCTTTCCACATAGCCCACTGAGTGCTGGGAGTAGAGATACTAGCTACCACAGTGTCTTTGTAGATGAAGTTTAAATTAGCACATTAATTATGAAAAAATGATAAAAAGAACACAGCTTACACTGATGAGCAAGTGGGCCTTTTCATGTGGAAAACCCGAGTTTGGGAGTTTTTATCTTCTCAGCCACAGGCTGAAATGAACCACCACCTAAACTTCTTAAAATAGCCCACTTTCACTGTTGACAGAAGCTGGAGCAGGACAGAGCCCCTGTCTAGTCAGCTGAATCATTAAATGAGGGTGTCGTTCTAGAAACAGGTGTTTGCTAGTTCTTGGTCCTAAGCTTTTATCAACAAGTTAGTTCATCCCATTTTCTCCTGTCTATAGGAGTAGAATACCTTTGACATGAAAAGAAATGAGACAAGAGTCTTCTCTAATTTATTCCAATATAAATCCACTGAGTTTCAATTTAGGCTTTTCAACAGAAGGCAATGGTGAAACTATGAAGGCATTCTAGCACTCACTTTCATGCACTGGATCTGCTAATGGACGGTAGATATGTTGGTACATTGTAAAGGTTCTGAAATATGCTTGAAGAACATGTTTCTAAACAATAAAAATATTCCTTTCCCAAGACCAGGGATAAAAATTCACATTCCATTTCTCCTGTGGAACAGTGTCCTGCTGCAATGCTATAAATAGTCTATTAAAAGGAATACAATGAGCTCAAAGGACAACATTAGAGATTACAAAAATATACAGCAATAAGACGTACTCATTTGAACATAATCTTCTCATCACATTTCCAGGGGGACATTAGAGTCCAGATATTAAATTCCATTATACTTTACAGTTAAAAATCCAGAGAAATGAAAGTTCAAATTTCTTAAGTCCAAAGGAATTAAATTTTAAAATGAAGTTTTTCCCCCTTTGGGAATGAAAGTTCAAAGACATTAAAGACCAAAATATAATTTTCCTGGCTTCTTTTTTGCTCCATCTTAATGAGAAAAGTTCTCCAGGCCTGTGGAGAATTGGGGTTCTTCATTGGTTTTAGTCTATGTTGTCCCTCAGTAGAATTCATGTGGTTCCTTTAGGGCTTCAGAGTTTGTAGTCTGTGATGTTTTATATAATTCAAAGAACTCAGAACCTTCAAGATAAATACATTACTGCCACAGGCATTTCTAATATAAAAACAAACTGGTATTGGTAGTCATTCAGGGGCTCACAGGGATCTCTGCTTCCTGGAATTTGCTCCTTGCAGAATCATTCCAGCATGTGGGGGATGAACTTAGTATTCTTCTAATAAGTTGAGTGTGGCTGAAATAATGGAGTGTCACTTTGTTGCTAATTAGTTTATAAAAGACTAACTTCCATCTGTGTAGTATCTTCCCCTCCTCTGGCTCTTTCTTGGTTACTTGTGCTAATGAAGCCAGTTGCTGCATGCTGTGTTGTTAGCTGCCTACTGAGAGGACTATATAAGAAATTTGCCATTAAGCTTTGGATCTTTCAGATCAATTGTGTTAGCTGCTTTTCTTGATGCTATTAACAAATACCAGATCAAACAACATAAGTGAGAGAGGGCTGTGGCTCTCTTTGAAGTTACAGTCCATCATGGTGGGGAGGGCATGGCCTCAGGAGTAGGTAGTTGCTTCCTGATATCTCAGTCAACTAGAAAGCAGAGGACCAGGTGCAGGGCAGATGGAAGCTTGAGAACATTGTAACTGTAGTCAGGAGAGAGAGAGAGCAATAGAGACAGAGACACACAGAGAGACAAAGACAGAGAGAGACAGTCAGAGACAGAAACAGACAGACAGAAGCACACACAGAGATAGAGATAGATAGATAGATAGAGGGGGAGTGAACCTGAAGTATCTCCCATAGTGATCCATTTCCTCCATTAAGGCCCCACTTCATTAATGTCCCATAGCTTCCTGAAACATCTCTTCTAGCTTGAAGCTACATGTTCTAACACACAAGCCTATGGGGAACATTTCATGTCAAATTATAGCAAGAACAGTCATCAAGGAGTAGGATTTTGTCAATAGTCTTGCGAGTGAGCTTGCAAGCAGAAACACTCCCAGTTGAATTTATTCATGACCATAGTCCTGTTTGATACCTTGATTATAGATTATTAAAGTTTCTGAGACAAAGAGAACTAAGAGAAGCTGCATCAGTCTCTCATCCCACAGAAATTGTGAGTTAATAGATAGTTTCCTGTTCAAACCACTAATTTTAGGGGCAACTGATTTTGCAGAAACAGACAGGTAACATTCATCCAATTGATAGTCCCTAGTGTGGTCAAATTATATTGCCTATAACTAGTACTCAGTGTTGCTATAGGGTGGCAGAAACTCATTGAGTCTGAAGGAAAGAAAAGGATAGATATGAAAGGTTGGTTTTGTCTATTTGACCCCAAAAATTCTATCAGAGAACTCATATAGCTGATAAACAATTTCAGGAAAGTGGCTGGATAGAAAATTAATACAAACAAATCAGTAGCCTTCCTCTACTGAAAGGATTAAACAGGCTGAGAAAGAAAGTAGGGAATCAACACCCTTCACAATAGTCCCAAATAATATAAAATACCTTGGTGTGACCCTAACCAAGCAAGGGAAAAATCTGTATGACAAGAACTTCAAGTCTCCGACAAAAGAAACTGAAAAAGTTCTCAGAAGATGGAAAGATCCCCCATGCTTATGAATTGGAAGAATCAATATAGTAAAAATGGCCATCTTGCCAAAAGCAAAATACAGATTCAATGCAATCCCCATCAAAATTCCAAGTCAGTTCTTCATAGGGTTAGAAAGAACAATTTGCAAATTCATTTGGAATAACAACAACAACAACAAAAACCAGACCAAAAATAGAATAGTGAAAACTATCCTAAACAATAAAAGAAATTCTGGGGGAATCACTATCCCTGACCTCAACCTGTATTACAGATATATTGTGATAAAAACTGCATGGTATTGGTACAGAGACAGGCAGGAAGATAACTAAAATAGAATTGAAGACCCCAAGATGAACCCACACACCTATGGTCACTTGATCTTTGACAAAGCAACTAAAACCATTCAATGGAAAAAAGACAGCATCCTAAACAAATGGTGCTGATTCAACTGGCAGTCAGCATGCAGAGAAGAATACAAATCAATCCATTATTACCTCCTTGTACAAAGCTCAAGTCCAAGTCTATCAAAGACCTCCACATAAAACCAGGTGCACTGAGACTAATAGAAAATAAATTGGGGGAGAGTTTCTAACACATAGGCACTGGGGAGAATTTCCTGAACAGAACACCAATGGCTTATGCTCTAAGATGAAGAATCAACAAATGGGACCTCATAAAATTGTAAAGCTTTTGTAAGGCAAAGGACACTGTCATTAGGACAAAATGACAAACAACAGATTGGGAAAAGATCTTTCCCAATCCTACATCCAATGGAGGGCTAATATCCAATATATACAAAGAATTAAAGAAGTTAGACTCTTGAGAATCAAATAACCCTATTAAAAACTGGGGACAGAGCTAAGCAAAGAATTCTCAAATGAGGAATATAATATGTCTGATAAGCTCCCAAAGAACTGTTCAACAGCTTTAGTTATCAGGGAAATGCAAATCAAAACAACCATGGGATTCCAATTCATACCAATCAGAATGGCTAACATCAAAAAGTAAAGTGACAGCAGATGCTGGAGAGGATTTAGAGAAAGAGGAATGCTCCTCCATTGTTGGTGGGATTACAAGCTGGTACACCCACTCTGGAAATCAGTCTTGTGGTTCCTCAGAAAATTGGACATAGTTCTGCCTGAGGACCCAGCTATACTACTCCTGGGAATATACCTAAAAGATGCTCCAACATAGAAGAAAGACACATGCTCTACCATGTTCATAGCAGCCTTATTTATAATAGCCAGAAGCTGGAAATAACTCAGATGTCTTACAACAGAGGAATGGATACATAAATTATGGTACATTTACACAATGGAGTACTACTCAGTTATTAAAAACAATGACTTCATGAAATTCTTAGGGCAACAGAAGTAGAAAATATCATTCTCAGTGCGGTAACCTAGTCACAAAAGAACACACATGGTATGCACTGACTGATAAGTGGATACTAGCCCAAAAGGTTCAGAATACCCAAGAAACAATTCACAGACATTATGAAGCTCAAAATGAAGGAAGGCCCGAATTTGGATGCCTCAGTCTTTCTTAAAAAAAACAAAAAACAACAACAACAACAACAAAACCCTCATGGGAGGAAATACAGGGACAAATAGGGGAACAGGGACTGAATAAAAGATCATCCAAAGAGTGCATCACTTGGGGATCCACCCATATGCAGCCACCAAACCCAGAGGCAGATGCTCACAGCCAACCAGTGAACTGAGAACATTGTCCCCAGTGAAGGAGTTAGAGAAGGGATTGAAGGAGCTGATGGGATTTGCAACTCCATAAGAATAACAATACCAACCATTCAGAGTTCCTAGGGACTAAATCACTATCCAAAGAGTACACATGGCTCCAGCTGCATATGTAGCAGAGGATTTCCTTGTTGGGCATCTGGGAAGAGAAGACCTTGGTCCTGCCAAGGCTTGATACCTCAGTGTAGAGGAAATTTAGGGCAAGGAGGAAGGAAGGGGTAGGTGTGTGGAGGGGACATTCTCATAAAAGCTGGGCAGAGGGGTTGGAATAGGGGTTTGTGGAGGGGAAACAGCGAAAGGGGATTAGATTTTAATGTAAATAAAATATATCCAATTAGAACAAGGAAAAAAAAGTTGGTTTTGAACTTGCTAAGGGTATCTCTCTGAACAAATACAGATTTAAGTTCAAAATTCAGTAATTTCTCACCAAGATGCTTATTTTGATCTCATGTATTTAAAACACAATTTCTTAATTATATAGGACAGATTTTTTTTACTTCTATAAACTCATAGTTTATAGTTACTTCTATAAACTCAAAGATTCAAAATATCTCCCTTAACATTTGAAGTTCAAAGCCCATCTCTATGTGACCTGTCTCTACTCAGAGACTCCCCTCTTGGTACTGAAGTCTGCTCATTATAATTTTGTCTCTCTCCATATTCTTGGCTTAATGAATCATATGTTTGGATTGGAAGAAGTCCAATAAATAACAACTCAAAATCCAAACTGATAGATATATTTTTTTATTTTAAAAAGAGAAAAAGACAGATGGGAAATAAAAATAGCTTATTTATTTTGGGTTAAGCTGAAAGTAGCTTATATCTATGCACGAGCTTCCTAATCTCTTACCATAGGTTATGTACCTAATCAAAGGCAGCACTCACAGTGCCAGCATAGTGCTCTCACTTCATCCCTCAGGGTTGTTTAGGGCCCTGCAGAATTCTCTTAGAGAGGTGCAGATTATGATCCCAGTCTCTGGACAGTCCCTACTCCAAAGAATAAGTCTAGATGAATATAGGGCAAAGGGAGGCAAGGGAGATTGCTTACCTGATGCCAAATCTGAGAACGTGAGTATGATGGACCCCCTGCTTCTATATGGCAGATGGAACTGACTCCTAGAGATTTCCTTTAAGTTCCACATGCAAATAAAGTTGCTAGTTTTTTTTAACAATTTCTTTTTTTAATTTTGATTTTTTATTGGATATTCTCTATATTTACTTTTCAAATGTTATCCCCTTTCCCCCTGCTTCCATCCCTCCTCCCCCTCAACTTGCTTGCATGAAGGTGCTCCCTCTCCCAGTCACCCTCTCCAACTCGGTGTCTTGGCATTCCCCTCCACTGGGAAAGCGAGCCTTCACTGGAACGGTTTCATAGTGTCTCTTTTGATTACACCCATTCCACACCCCAACATCTTCAAGATCCACTACTTTCCCCTCCTCCTCCAACTCTGTGTCCTTTAAAAAAATACCATGTTCAATTTGTGCTGTCTGTATAGTCTTGGACCTGTAGAACTTCCACAAGACCATGGTCAAATTCTGAATGTCTATAATCTTAACGAGAACTGGATTTCCTTCTCTCAGGAGCTATAAATTGGCAACAGCTTTTCAGCGAGGGGTGAGACATCATGACTACATCATGTTGGGATTTTTTTTTTCTAGCTTGAGCTTGTGCTGAATTTGTTTATGTTGTCATAGTTACTTTGCATTCATATGTGAAACTGTATCCAGAAATCAGTATTTGTTTTGTAGCCATTCACTGCTTCTGTCCTTCAATTGGTCAAGGTGCAGTGTGAAAAACTTCAGAATGCTCAGCCATAACATGTATATATATATACATACATATATTCTTTGTTGGAACACAGTCCAAGATGGGAGTCCTCTGAGAATTCTGAGTGCTCCTGATAAAACTCCAAGAAAACAAGACAAGAGTCTTGAGACCTCAGTTACTTCAAAGCATAGACTTGTCCTTGGAATGCATGTTGTGCTCCTCCCATGTGTATCAGATACCAGTGAGTTTCCTTCAGTTGTTGCTATTTATATGGCTCTCTGTTTTGCCATGTGCAGATTATCCTTGGGACTGAATACAGCTTGAAATTATGAGAATGTTACTCATGTGACCTTTCTTATACTCGGGGTATAAATTGTCTGATGGTTAGAATAAAGTTGTCTATTGCCTGATACTTTAGTCTGCCTCATTTTTAGGCCCTGCTCTCCTGTTCATACTTCCAACTAGAGTGACAAACAATATCCCTACTCCCATGACTTAAGGATGGATCCGTGTGGAAAGATTTTAAACGGCAGAAAGAATGGATGGCCATAAAATGAAGTTTTAAAGTTTAAAACTTTACCTAGGACAAATGGACTAATTATCTCTCTGACTCAATCCTCTTGTAAATCCCTCTTGTCTAAGAAGTGAAGAGGTGAAATTATACTAAGCAGAAACAGATCAAAGAAGAAGTGTTCTCTCTCATATCCATAGCTTTTAAACATCTCTGTCTTCTTCTAGGTCTCCAACTTCATCTTCTGCAAATACCACAGATGTTTAGTTAAAGCAATACCAGGGCAATAATGCTAATTGAAGACCTTAGGAAGGGAACAGTTAACCTGTGATTAGAATCACGTGTTGTGATGCTTAGAGATGCAGAAGAGATGCCAGAGAACTATCTCTGGTCAAAATTGTTCTTTCAGTATCCGCCTCACCATCAACTCCAAGACCTCAAGATTCCCTTTAGACCTTTCATTGTCTTTTCATTGATAATACCCATATTCTCTGGATCTATTAAAGTATCCTGAATTTCCTTCATGATAAACAGAAATATACACACATTTAACTTTTTTAGAATATATGTGTGTGCCTTTAGTTTTGTGTTTAAAAGGGAATATATTTATTAAACACAACATTGGTTTCATTATATTTTTATGCATGTATATAAAGTATTTTGGCCATATTAACGTGTATGAACCTATCTTATCCACCTCCTACTTCTGTTGATCCTCTTTCTCAACCAGCTCCCTTTCTAATGTAATGCTCAGCATCTTCAGTCTAACTCTAAAATATTTCATTTTGAGGATATGTGGCAAAATGATGAATTATCAACATGGCTACCTCCTGGTGGAGCTTTCTTTGATTTGTCCATAAATAATGTCTAAATTGGCTTGGTGACTGACTTAATACTGACCTCTGAAGCAGACAGGGTTCATGGGGAGGTGTCCACTTTTTTGGATAAAACTAGTTTTATGTTTGGAAGTCTTTTATCATTTTAAATCTAAGAGAATTCAGATTCAGGTTCTTTGGAAGTTAGCAAAGATGAAAACCACTGTTACAAAAGACTGAAAACTGAGAACCAGGAAGGCATTATGCATTGTCAATTTCATTTGAATAAATATATCACACAAACCTTTTCTCGTTTATAGTATTTTTATCAGTGTTTATTTGAAATGTAAAAATCCTTTGCAGCCAAATACTCTGGTCAGGATCTTCGGCTTTATTTGGGAAAGATCAACTCACAGCTAAAAGATTTTATCACTTCATATGGGCCATTGGGGAGCTTAGGAATAGCCATGGCAAATCCAATATTGTCAGGAAGACAGAATTCTGACTGGTTTTGTTCTGTGCTCAGGCTTTTAATGTTTATCAACTCGGAGAAGCACAGAGGTGTTCCAACATGTTCCTGACAACACCTGTGCTCCTCCTTTCATGCATTATTTCTTATCAAATGTGTTTGACAACAACACAACACAACGTTTACCCTTGATTTCACTGTGACAGAACATTATGATCTTTTTCGCAGCTTACCTGGTGCCCAGAGATACTTGTTTTGTGTATATGTTTATGTTGGAGGGAAGGCTAGGGTTCAGGGAGGCAGGGAACTAGGGAGATTGGAATGACACAAAGCTTGTTTGCTTCTGTGTTTTTTTAGTCATTTCTGCATCATATGTTCAAATCACTTGAGTGAAAAGTCAATCTCTAGAATACCTGGTAAAATTTATCTTTCCTCTCTTTCTTTTACACTTGGACCCAAATGGAAGGAGCCGGGACTCACACCCTAGCATATATAATAAAGGTGTGACAACAAGGTGTGGGAATACACCAAATAACTAGGCCAAGAATCTTTATTTTTTTATTGCAAATATTTTCATCCTTTGTCAGAATGTCATGAGGTGGGTACTATAGTAAATTATCACCAATGAGTTAGGCAGTTTTTCAATGGATTAAGCAGACAGATAGGTCCTTGAGAGACATGAAATAAATGCTATTATGGGAAGCGGCAAGGAAATGCTCTGGAAACTAATAATGATGATAACATTTTAAGCACAACAATCTCCATTATACCATCACTATTATTGGACAATTGATGCATGCTTGGTGTTCCGTAAATATTAGTTCATTTCCCATGATAGGCCACCTTACATTGGCTACCTAGGCAGGACTAAATTAATTCAGTGGAAACATAGTATTTAACTGGAAAGATCTCAAATCCGATCTAAGCATACTCTTCACTAACAGATATAATTTGATTTGTATTGTTTTTTTGAAACAGGCTCTCAGCCTATAGCCTTTGTTAATCTGGTACATGCTCTGTAGCTCAGGCTTCTTTTAACTCATTGCAATTCTCTTGTGTCATCTTTCCAAATGCTATAATTGACTTATAATTGATAAATGTAGATTCATCAAATATTTGGTGTCTAGGGACAAAATTCTTTACTATAAGCAGAAATTCTTAGTTTTTTCGTCATCAAAATTAAATTCTTAACATTTCTTACAATTGCAGAACCTATTAATGCTTATAAAGGTATAGACAATAAGATATATAGATAGGCAGATTATAACATATGGCTCATTAAAAAAATTCTACTTCACAATCAGAGAGGCATTCTGTTGCTTGAACTCAACAAATACATTGAGACCTACAGAGGAAAGGAAGAAAAGTGTCTCCCACTGGTTTTCCTACTTTAGTTCTTTGTTGAAAGTCTATCCAGGGAAGTACAGACAATCACTCTATGAATTGTTTTAAGTTTAATTTTTATGGGTATTTTGTCTAGAATATTCTGCTTTGTTTATGAGTAGCTTATGATACTACAGTGACATTATGGTTGGAATGAAGATCATTTATATTCCTTTCTGACACTAGTTGATGGAAGATGTCATCCTATTTTGTTTATAAGAGACAGGGGGAAAATATTCCTGATACTTCTATGGCAGGTATCTAAGAAGATTATTTCTAACAACCCAGCCATCCCATACTATATGCTCATTTAGTTCCTATGTTGGGGTGACAGAACATAGTCTTCTTGTAAACTAATGTGGGAGGCCATTAAATTTATCTTTGATAACTATAGCCTCTTATTTTATAGTAATGCTATTTCTGAATACTTTCAATAAGCCTTAAAGTTTATAACCTGCTTTATTACAAAGACATATATAATTATATGGAATTTTTTCACTAGTCTTTTAAGGTACTTTTTGGAGGGCTCCTTGTATGTCCTGCACTATGTTAACCATCTTTTGGTATTGTTTTTATTATTCATGGCTAAGACTTAGAAAGTTGTGGCTACTACTATTTCCACCTTATAGGCAAGGAAACTAAGATTTCATAGAGAGAAATGTTTTTTTATTAAGTTCATGTACAGAGCAATCACTAGAAATTAGATTTAAAATTTGGCTTTCATAGAAGAAGTTGACTTAGGGACACAGTGATAATGATTAAATGTCTGGCTCAGGAGAAGTTTTTCTTATCCAAGAATTCACACAACTTTGTTTGAGTCATTCAGGTTAAAACCCCCAGGTTTCCTATTCTTTTTGTAAATTCTTCAAAAGATAGTATGTAAGAAGCAAACCACTTCTCATGTTCACTACTACCACTTTGGTTCCCCATACTATGATTTCATTTGGATGATTAGATCAGATATCTTTGGCTATATCTCTCTATGTAGAGATTGGTAGCTGTCCATTAAAACCCATTTTCCTTTCTTTGAAACTGTACTTAAAAGTGTAGCTGGTTAGCTGAAAATATACACTCAGTTTTGTTTATAGTTAGGCAAGGTTATGTGAGTAAGTTGTCATCAGTAGGATGTAAGTACATGCCATTTCTAAATCAAGGGTCTGTAATATGTGGGCTTGTTTTCTCTGTTCTTTTGTTGTTACAGTTGTTTTCTCTTGTGGAACCTGGATGTTTTGACACTCTGACCTACTCTGTATATACCACGATAAGGCTTTATTTAAAGTCTGAGCAACAAGTTGAAAAAAAAAATGTGTTCCTCTGGATCACTGTGATCAACGGATGTTTTCTATAGTTCTTGCCCAAACACATTTTGAGAATTTCATACATGAGTACCCTATATTTATAACCTGTTCACCCTTCCTCTTCTCCTTTCTACTTTTTCCCATTCCTCCTTCTTCCTGTCAAATTTATGACCACCTCTTCTAAAATTATTGTTTTATACGCACACACGGACACACCCTCCCCCCCACAATGTATTTAGGAATGAACACTTAGGATAGGGAAAACTATCAGGAAGCTTGTCCATTGACAAAACTTATTTTCCTTCTTTTAGTAACATTGACTACCTGTAGCTGTTCACTTACATTTGAGTCCACATCCATTAACATTTCACCATGAGGATGATCATATTTTTGAGATTTAATAGGTGTAGTAACCCTATTTTGTCCAGAAGAACTGTATGGCAGCATTGTCCTGATCTTCTGGCTATTAGGTATAGAGAAGGTTATGTTTTAGATGTCTCATTAGCACCTGGGTGTTCCACAGTCACTTAAATGCCTTGTGACTAGATCCAAATCTGCAATAGCTTCAATTTCCTGCATAAAAAACCTTACTTGATGAGGAGGGATAGCTACAGTTACCTATGGGTATAAACATAAGTACTTAGAATACAGTTGGAGACTAGAAAAATCGGAGTGATAGGTTCTCCTTTAGGTACTATGGCTTCTCCAGGCATGAGTTCTTAGCCAGGTTGATAGTGCAAGGCATAAATTTCCTTGTATTGAGTGAATCTTGAATCCAATTGTTTATTCCCAATGCATAAATGCCAATATTGCACCATTGGGGATATCTTGCTAGGTTGGTAATTATTGCATTTCAGTCTTTACTGTTGGGTAATGCTGGAACACAGATGGGACACAAAGGCTTCCTGCTAGTAGGCAGCATATAGCATGCCGCCACTGGCTCAGCAGATTCATATTCAAAGGCTGAGCCTCAGGTGCTGCAAGGTGTTGCCAACCTATACCCCATATCAGATTCCTTTTGCATTATAGTATGTTTGATCCACCAATGTGGTAACATATGTTCATTAGGTGCTTCATATTACAGGGTTGTCACATATGCCATGTTACCTTCTCAACATTCTGGGATGTTTTTAAAGTAGGACTGTTGATGACATTATCTCCCTTGGCAGCTTACACAGCACTTTCTCATACTATGAGAGCTAGCCTTTAGGGGGGAATCTTCTAGGGCAGTATCAGGTTGATTCCTGTGATCAAAATGTACAGTATCTTCATCAGTAGGCTCTAACTTTCAAGTTCTGGAATGCAGTTAACAGATGTGGCAACAACTTACATTATTTTGGGGATGTCCTGTTCAACAGTTTCTTAGCTTCCATACATTATGCTAAATGCCAATACAATACCAGTTGGATCACCTTAAGTTTTAAACTCATTTACACAAAGATCCAACCCCCTGGGGCTTGGGAATCTATTCAATGGTGCTTCCAAGTGAACTAAGCTGTGTTTAAAGATAGTACCTCTGAAACTTGAATATCCATAAAAACCATGTGGGTATTACTTAATGTGACATTATGATTTAGTGGGAGTGAGATGAGGCTGAGAGCCTGTATATCTTATAAATTCTCAGGTGAGGCTTACAGTGACGGTACACCAGCCACAATAAGAGTAGCTAGGCTTTAATCTTCAAAAGGGAGTGTACCTCGGCAACTGATTACTCTTTCTCTGGGGCTACAGAAAAAAATCCTTGCCTGAGGCCTAATGGTAGCTGCCTAATTTGTCAAGCTCTATCAAGAACTATACATGTTTTCATTTAAAAAAAGACTCCGAAACAATTAAGATACACCATCTAAAGTGACTGTAAAATTCATGGATAGAAATTGGGTTGTTTTTCTGAAGGGGATGGAATAATGTTTCTGTCTGTGTTTAATTAAAAAGAAATGACAAAAGTGGGAGCATTAAGTGGGTGACAGACAGATGCCTAAAAATGTTTCACAGAGCTTGGATGAAAGTTTGGTGAACAAAGTCTGTTTGCTGTATCTCTTAATGTAGGACACTGAGAAAGTTTGCCTTTCTCACCTTAGCTTATTTTCCTTTAAAGAATTTTAAATATCTTATTGCCCCTTCATTCTTTTTGTCTCAATGCATTTAGATTCAAGTAGTTTCCCACAACAATATAAATGTACCCTACAGCAAAGCATTAAGTACTCAATAGTCACAACACCTTAGGGCAGGTGTTTCGAACTCCATAGCTTCTTGTTCAGGCTTCAGGGGAAGTCTGAACTCAGAACTTCCTTCTCCCAAAAATTTATATATGTACTTACATATAGACACATTTTCTTCTACATATTATTTTCCTAGGCAGAAAGTCTATAATAAGATTTTCTGATGTGGTTTCTAATTCCCTGAAGGCTCAAAGTCTTCTTAGATGTGAGGATAACAAAGAACTGGGTTTTTTGAAAGATGTGAGAGAAATGCACACATTGTATGGTTTTGTTTTGCTTCTCTCTGTATATTGTTTTCCCCGAATTAGGTTGTGTCTTCATTAAGAGGAAGTGCTGCTCACATGTTCCTAATGGTCAATGTAGTGTCTGGCATGGGAAACATACTCATAAAATCTAAAACTAGGCTAGGAATTATATGCTAGTTCCCAGATAGAATCTATCTAGGAAACAGAGAATGGAAGGTACTCTCAAAAAAAAATTGGCATACTGAATGGGCCCTGGTAGGTTGATCTTGTTCAAATGACTAGGAATAGAGAAGACAAGACAGACAGAACCAAGAGAAAACTAGGTTGATACTTTTCATAGGGCTTAACTTATCTAGGTATGAAGTTGCTGGGATCATTCTCAATGGGATACAAAATGTAGGTCTAACATCTCAGCATTCTCCTTCTTGTTTCCTAGTTAAGATGTGCTGTTCAATCAATAAAGATGAATAATTTAAATTCAATATCCCTCTGTCACTATCAGTAATACTTTTGTGAGTGATGTAGTACTATGGTAATTCAATTTGTTAGTCCCTGCTACACTTTCACGTGACAGTCTGCTGAAGTTGTAAACTTAATTTACTCTAGGCACTTGACACAAGTAACATTGATGGGTTTTATCTTTAAAAGTATTGATTTTTTTTCCACCAGAAAAATCTCTCCTCTGTATTTTTGTTTATTGAATAAACAGACACCTGTCTGGTTAAGAAAAACTTTTAAAGCTAAGAAACCTATCTCTTTGGTTTAAAGCAGCTCTTGGTTGGATGACATAACACTTAGGATTGGGACAGGTGTGAAATATTATCTAGTTTTATCTGTTTGGTCTCTCCCAGGGTTAGCTTTTTATCCTCTAGCAGAGTAGAGTCTGCTGGTGGGCAACCCCAATGGATTGAAATCTCTCCACAGGGGACACAGAGCCTACTCTTACACAGCTTTTGACCTGTGATTTACATTTCTTGAGATACATAAATATATTACTTATCAACTGCTTGATAGGTGTTTTGTATATTAGAAGATTGTTTGCATGTATATCTAAAATTTCTCTTAAGAAGTTAAACATTTCTAACACTATTCACTCATTTCATTTGAAAGTTTTGTTTTGTTTGTTTTTGGTTTTTTATCACTTCACAGTTATGGATGGTTTCCTCTGGCTATATCACATTGTTGATATAGATTTTCTTTGTTTTTCTCTTGAAATATTTCTATCAGATATTCTCTGCATTTATATATTAGATGTTGTCCCTTTCTCACAATCCCATCCCCCATCCCCCTTTCATTGTTTCCAAGAAGGTGTTCCCTCTCTCAACCACCCTCTCTCACCTCAACACCTTGGTGTTCCCCTACACTGGGAAAACGAGCCATCCCTGGACCAAAGGCCTCTACTCCCATTGATATCAGAAAATGCTGTCCTCTGTTACATATGAACCTCGGGCCATGGGTTTTTCTATGCGAATTCTTTGGTTGGTGATTATTTCCTAGTAGCTGTAGTGAGTTTGGTTAGTTGATAATTTAGTCCTTCCCATGGGATTGAAGACCCTTTCAGCTCCTTTAGTCCTTTCTCTAGTTCCCTTATTAGGGTTCACATGTTCAGTTCAATGATTAGTTGCAAGCATCCTCCCCTGTATCAGTATGGCTCTGGCAGAGCCTCTGAAGAGGCATTCATATCAGATTCCTGCCAGTAAGCACTACTTGGCATCAGCAATACTGCTTGGGTTTATTGGGTGAATATGGGGTGTATCCCAAGGTGAGGCAGTCTCTGGATGGTCTTTTCTCCAATCCCTGCTCCCCCATTTGTCCCTTTATTTCCTCTGTGAATGTTTTATTCTCCCTTCTAAGAAGGACTGAGGCATCCACCTTCTGTCATTCTTCTCTTTGAGCTTCATAAGTTCTATGAATGGTTTCTTGGTTATTCTGAGCTTTTTGGGCTAGTATCCACATATAAGTGAGTACATAACATGAGTGTTCTTTTGTGACTGGGTTACCTCACTCAGGATGATAGCTTCAAGTCCCATCCATTTGCATAGGAATTTCATGTAGTCATTGTTTCTGATGGCCGAGTAGTACTTTATTGCGTATATGTACCACATTTTCTGTTTCCATTCCTCTGTTGAAGGACACAGAAATTGTGATACATATACACCATGGAGTACTACTCAGCTATTAGAAACAATGACTTTATGAAATTCCTAGGCAAATGGATGGAACTAGAAGCTTTCATCCTGAGTGAGGTAACCTGGTAACAAAAGAACACATATTGTATCCACTAAAGCTCTGAATATCCCAGAAGCAATTCACAGACCCTTGAAGCTCAAAACAATAAAGGCTAGAATTTAGATACCCCAGTCCTTCTTATAACGTAGAATAGAACACTCCTGGGAAGAAATACAAGGACAAAAAGAGGCACATTGACGAAAGAAGAAAAGATCATTCAGAGACTGCCTCTCCATATGCAGTCATCCAATCCAAGTATTATTGCTGATGCCAAAAAGTGCTTACTGGCAGTAGCCAGATATGGATGCCTCCTCAGAGGCTTTGCAGAGTCATACATATACAGTTGAGGATGCTTGCACCCAATCATTGGACTGAACAAGGTGTCCACAGTGAAGAATGTAGAGAAAGGATTGAAGGAACAGAAAAGGTTTGCAACTCCATGGTAAGAACAATATTATCAACCAACCAAACTCTCCAGAACTCCCATGGTCAAAAACACCAACAAATGAGCACACATAGAGAGACCCATGGCTCCAGTTGCATATGTAGTAGAGGATAGCATTGTCTGGCATCAATGGGAGAAGAGGCCTTTGGCCTTGTGAAGGCATGTTTTTCTACTGTAGGGGAATGCCAAAGTACTGAGGTCGAGAGGCTGTTTGGAAGAGGGAGCACCTCCGTGGAAGCAAGTGGAGGGTGAGGAGAGATATGAATTGAGGGAGAGGGGATAACATTTGAAATGTAAATACAGAGAATATCCAATAAATATTGCTGCACTTTTAAATTATTAGAGTTCTGAGGACATTTTTCGTAGGTAAAGATACAAGCATGAAGACGTGTGTGTGAATGCATAGATCCCTTGTCAAGCTAGGTATGCTAACTCGTGTCTGTAATCCCAGTGATCCTTCTACAACATGGGAGGTGGGTGAAAATTTCTGGAAGTTTATAAGCCAATTAACCCAGCATCTACAGAAACAAACAAGAGACCCTGTCTCAAGCAAGACTGAAGGTGAGGACCAATACCTGAGGTTGTCAGCTGACCCTCCCATGTATTCTATGGTATATATATATATATGTCCACACTTGTATGTGGGGGAAGTTGAAGAGAGCAAAAGGAGAGGTAGAGAGAAAGACAGAGACAGAGTGACACACGCACACACACACACACACACACACACACACACACACACACACAGAGAGAGAGAGAGAGAGAGAGAGAGAGAGAGAGAGAGAGAGAGAGAGAGAGAGAGAGAGAGAGAATCACTAGGTTTTTTTTTATTGATTTGTATTTCTTTCCCTTTGACTTATATCAGATTTTCTGTTGTTTATAAAACCATGTTCATTTTGTCAAGCATTTTTAAATATCATTGCCATGTTAACAACATAAACATTTCTGATCTATGAACATCTGAAGTCTTTACATTTTTTAATTTTTCCTTAAATTCTTTTGACTTCCTATGCAAGAATTTGGAGACTTCAAATAGACGAAACGTCCAACTTTAGAATGTTTTCTTTCCTCATTCCCACCATAGAACTAGATATGAGGGTTATCCTTCATGGATCCCTTCAACCTACATATCCAAACAATGTCTGTACCATTTGAAAATAATATTATTGCCTGAGTATGGATTTCCCTTACTAGAAATACCCTAGAAACAAAGGAACAAGAACCATGCTGGCCCTGGAATCATAATGAACCTAGAGAAGAGCATCATTCCAAGAGGCTGTGCCTGGGAGGGAGATTTCTGTGGTACTGAGTACACAGGTGACCTTAGAAGTCTGCAACTATATATGCTCACATTTCTGAGTGGATTCTTTGCTTTGTATCTAGAGGTGATGAGAGTTGTGTCAAAATAGGACCCACCATATTTCATACCTGATGTTACTATTTCATTTGTTTTGTTTACAAGGGCATGCCTGTCCAAACTAAAATCTATTTGTGTGATTTGATTCTCCAGTATTTTATTGAGAAGTGATACAATGCTCTCTGGCAAAAAACATAGAATCTTCCTTATATATAATTGAATTTTATTGATTATTGATGTTTACCCTTACTTTTGACTGTTTCTTTATTTGATATTTTCAATGGAAACATTTTATAATGAATCATACATTAATTTTTAAATAAAATTATATTAAATATGTCATAGAATATTTACTTTGAATATTTTAACGTACTGTATTATCTTCATGAGAACCTGCTTTTCTACGGGTTGTGACATAACACTGGTCTCAAACATTAGATGTCATGCTTGGCCATGCAGTGAGGTTGCGGTCGGACTGCACCACATGAGACCTAGTATCCAAAATACTTTTATTATTACCATGTTTATTTATTATTGTATTTTCCTGTGTGTTACATTTTTATACATCTATGTAATGTACCTTGACATAGTCTTTCCTTTCATTGTCTTTTATCCTCTTACTGGTCCATCTTGTTCACAGATCATCCTACTTCTACTTTCATGTTGTTTAAAAATCAAATCTGGATTCTGCATATGAGAGAAAATATACATGCAGTATTTCTCTTTTTGCAATATGATTTTTTTTCTTTGTATGCTTACCTTCAGTTTTATGATTCAGTTTCCTGAAAATGATATATCATTATGCATAAGTTGAATTTTATTTATCTTTTCATTCATTGATGGCTATCTAAGCTGATTCTATAACCATACTATTGTAAATAGTGCTGCAAAGAATATATGTGTTCAGATATTTCTAGTGCATGTTGAGTTGGATTCATTTTGGTATATATTCAAAAGTAGTCATTCATGTGGTAGCTGATAATATTAAGCTTCTGTTTTCAGTTAATTCTTGGACATTCTAATATCCTGTGTTGAAAACTAGTTACTGAATATACTGATGTGTAGAGTAGAGTATTTGGTGTATTTTTAGTTCTTTTTATGTTCTGGATAATTTAGTCCATTTTCACATGAATAGCTGACAAAATCTTTCTCCCACTCTGTAGGCTGCCTTTTTACTCTGCAATTGCTTGCTTTGCCTTGTCAAGCAGATGCTTTTTATTTGTTATTCCTTAGGGGAAAAATCCTCTAATTTGAAAATTCTACCAATATAGTTTGCATAATAATATATATTATTAAGATAGTGACTTTTTATATTAATGATGTTTAGGAATAAGTAGAATACTAGTATACATGGTGAAGTAACTTGCTTATATTTTGATAGATATGTATTGTGATATGCATATGGTGTTCTATTGACACAAAGCAAAAAAGCCTAACTTCTCACTGTTTCATCTGTACTTCTACATGTTTAAATTGAGCAAAGATTAAGTTGTACTATATCAAAGACAAAAGCATACAAATATTATACATATTTATGTTGTATTTTTGTTTTTGTGCACAAATCAAAAGATTCATAAACACGGACAAAGGAATTATTTGGTAATTCATTACATGTATTTGAGAAATTATAAGCTAAATGCTTTTATAGTTGAATTTAAGTCTTAGTCAGGGTTTCTATTCCTGCACAAACATTATGACCAAGAAGCAAGTTGGGGAGGAAGGGGTTTATTGTATATATTCCAGTATGACTCTACCCATGGCAAATTCAATGGCATAGTCAAGGCTGAGAATGGGAAACTTGTTATCAACTGGAATTCCATCACCATCTTCCAGGAGGGTGATCTGGCAAACATCAAATGGAGTGATGTTGGTGCTGAGTATGTCCTGGTGTCTACTGGCATCTTCACTACCACAGAAAAGGACAAGGTCTGCTTTTAGGGTGGGGCCAAAGGGGTCATCATCTCTGCCCCTTTTGCCAATGCCACTATGTTTGTGATTGGTGTGTACCATGAGAAATATGACAACTCACTCAAGATTGTCAACAATGCATCCTGAACTGCCAACTGCTTAACACTCCTGGCCAAGATCATCTATGACAACTTTGGCATCATGGAAGGGCTCTTGACTACAGTTCATGCTATTACTGCCACTCAGAAGACTGTGGATGGCCCCTCTGGAAAGCTGTAGCATGGTGGTCATGGGACAGCCCAGTACATTATCCCTGCATCCACTATCTACTGGTGCTGCTAAGGCTGTGAGCAAGGTCATCCCAGAGCTGAATGGGAAGCTCACTGGCATGGCCTTCTGTGTTCTTACCTGCAATGTATCTGTTGTGGATCTGACATACCACCTGGAGAAACCTGCCAAGTATGATGACATCAAGAAGGTGGTGAAGCAGGCATCCGAGGGCCCACTAAAGGGCATCCTGAGCTACACTGAGGACTTGGTTGTCTCCTACGACTTCAACAGCAACTCCCACTCTTCCATCTTTGATGCTGGGGCTGGCATTGCTCTCAATGACAACTTTGTGAAGCTCATTTCCTGGTATGACAATGACTAAGCCCAGCAATAGGATGGTAGACCTCATGGTCTATATGACCTCCAAGGAGTAAGAAACCCTAGACTACCCACCTGCCAGCAAGTTCACTGAGTGCAAAAGAGAGGCCCTCAGTTGCTAAGGTGTCCCTGTCCCAACCTGGCCCTCAGCACTGAGTGTCTCCCTCACAATTTCCATCCCAGACTCCCAGAATATCAGGAGGGGCTTAAGGAGCCCTCCCTACTCTCTTGAATACTATCAATAAAGTTCTGTTGCACCCTACCAAAGGTGCAACTTGACAGTCTTATTAAAGCATAGATTATTAGGTCTGTGTCTCATACTTCCTGACTGAGTAGCTCTGGAATGGGATCTAAAAATGTATATTTTTAATTGTCACATATTTACAGTTGGTATAGGTATGTCTCATTGGGTACCATGCACTCAGAAGTATATTATTGTGTCACTACCTACAAGTAAAAATAAAAAAAAAAATAAAGCAATAGGAGGGTATTTCTATAGATTTTCTTTTTTAGGAACCTACATGGAATCAAGGTCAATGATTTGTCATAGGTGTACTTGAATTTGAATTTGTATTCATATACAACTTGTTCAGAACAAATTGGATAAATTATGCTGTTCTTTTTATTGTCAAAATGTAACTTATCCAAATAATTATTGAAGTTAGAATTAGGACAAAGTTATTTCATCTAAATCACATTGTCACCATATCACAACTGTTAACAATTCACCCTTGTCTCTTCTTGCATTTCCTGCCATGAAATTTAGAACATTTGTGTACAACTGCTGTACTTATTGCTGATATATATTTTCAAATCTTTATATCATTTCTTCCTTTATTATGAAATTCTGAATCTTCAATACTAATTTTAATTATTAAAGTCCTATGTAAATACAGTGTTTGCTTTTTAAAAAGTCTGGTAAAAATAAAGTAGGGTCATTTTGTATATGACTTTAAAAAAGACCTATGTAAAAATTATCTACTTACCACTTAAAATTATGAAATACATCAAATATTTTCCCAAACACCAAACTAAATCAATGATGGTAAGTAATATATATATTAGAGGACATAACAGAGAGGAGGGGCATAGTACTGTTTTGCCTCACTGGTCAGTGACCAACTCTATAACTAGCATTAACCTTTATTGGTGAAGAATAAATATTAACATAATATTGTCTGTTTATTTGATTGTGTTTAGTATGTCCATTTATATAGAATTATGTATAATAAGTTAATCCTGGAATTTTGAATCTAGAAAATATTTAGATTATACGTATTTCTCATTGTTCCATATCTATGTTGTTTCTTCTGCTTATGGGCCTTTAGTTTTGGGAGTTAGGCTAGAGGGAAGCTAAGAGGAATCTATTACAGAAAATGTAATATCCTGTTTTCATGGAAGAGCTGTACATAATCAGAGATAATAAAATATATTTGCATTTCATCGAGAGAATTTCCATAATATCCCACAAAGCATTGGGTGCTCTTTAAAATGGACTTATGTATGTCAAGGGAATGAGCATAAAGAACATAGCACAGACATGATCAAGAAATGTAGCCTATGAAAAAAACCTAATTGCTCCTTGCTGAACCCATCAAACAAGATGTGTTGTCCCAGTAGGAAGCCTTATGGAAAGAATATTGCAATAAGCCTCCCAGTGCTACTTATAACAAGCTGAAATGAGACTCCCAGCATCCATCACAAGGCATTCAGATACATATCCATCTGATTGTTGAATATCTTCATCATCACTATCTATTTCTAGATACTGAGAATTAGTATTCACCTATGGGTATTCAAGATTCTCAGAAAACATAAATTCATGAACTTATATGTACTTAGAAAAGTTCCATACTCTGAACTCAATGAATATTTATTAAGCACCCTAGTGTGTTTATCATACAATACTATGTATCTTGGGGGAATCACTGTCTAAAGAGTGAAATAAGAATAGTTTAAAGAACAAAGACAGGGTTTGAGGTGTCAGTTGGTGCGGTGTTAGTGGGTTTCTAAATGAAAATGAATTAGATTGAGACCCCATATCTTTTTCTTAAAACACTTTCAATATACTCTTTCTTCCTCCTTCATCTTCTCAAAAACCCATTTTGTTTAATAATTATTATTCAGTGTAATATTTCAAGAGTGTAGGTAGTGCAATGTTACCTTAAAAATATATTATTTTTGTGGTTTATGGGTTAATATAAATTTGTAATTTTATAGTCTTGTAGTTTTAGTATAATATACAATTAAAAATGCTTCTAAACATATATTGAACCCTTAATTTAATAGCTATAGTGGTTTAGCAGTATCAACCATAAACAAATAATGGGATTTGAAGAAAATATTCAAATAGTAATATAGGGTTAGGAAATGCTTTTGCATTATCATAAGTAGATGGTTATTTGAAAATACTAGAAAAGTATATGTAACCTAAAATTGTATATTAAATTAAAACAAAACTAAACTCCAAAAAAAGGCCACTATTTCTTTCCACTAAAATGGCTATAAAATGCTATTTTAAAGATGTAAATGTCAGGGGAAATGCAGTGATGAAGAAAGGGATAGTTTTTAGACAACTTTGCCCCCAAATTCCCATATTGTCAGACTCATTATTGAAAAGGAACTTTGCTACCTGAAATGAACTATTTTCTCTTCAGGGCAGCAAGTCAAATATTCCCTTCTCATTAATAATTTATTGTGACAAATGTATTACTTTAAAGGTGCAGAAACTCAATTAGACAATGGGATGTTGTATCTTCCTTTCAGCCTTTTTAATTGGCTTCCAAGTGTGACATTCATCAAAAGCTTGATTTCTAATGTAAACTGAATTCTATGAGATGGGTTTGGAATTGATACTAGGCACACTTGAGCAACCCCCAGAGGGGTGGTAGTTACACTGATCTGTGGGTATAAAGATAAGATTTAGAAGGTAATAAGGAATTATGATGGTCTAGCAATGTGACAGCAGTAGTTTTTTGCTAAGGTCCATGATCTCGTTAGCCACAGGAAGTTGGCTAGGTTTCTAGTACCAGTACCCCAGATTATTTCTCTCCTGTGGCCCTTACGTCCAATTAGAGAGTTTTGCTTGCCATTCACTGATATGTGAATGCCACTTATTGTACTTTAAGGGGTATCTTGTAATGCTGGTTATTGTCACGGCTCATAGGTGATACAGCTAGGTAAGACAATTATTTTCCTTCCTCCTTTGGTAGCTTGCATATTATTTTCTGGAACTAAGGAAGCTAGGCCACATTTAGAAGGCTTTCAAGTTAGTTGTACCTCAAATTATCCAAGCTCTATGTCCTCTGTGCAGAGGGATTTGCACTTAAGGCTTACCTTCAACCTCTGAGAGGCAACCAATGGCTACATCAATCGTGTATATTGTTTTGGGGAGTCACTTGGGATACTCTGTCCAACCATGTGAAAGATTTCTTGTATCTGGTAGTGGTATTTGGGTTAGTCCATGATTCTTGTAGGGAGCACTGTCAAGCCCAAGTAGCATAACTTTCTTTAAGAGATCTATTCCCTCTGTAACCCCTCTCTCTCTCCCTTTGTGTATATATATGTATATATGTATATATATATATATATATATATATATATATATATATATATATACACGTATGTATATACTATATTATATGTGTAATATACATTGTATATATACATATGATATAGATATAATGTGTTTATTGTATATGTTTTGGTAAATGTAAAATATGATTCCTTGAAGCTTTTCAAACAACCATAATGCTATTTTCTTCTTAACACTTTTCCTTTTGTACTGACCTCCCTTACTTCTTCCCAGTTGAAGCTTCCTCCCAGTTTTTCCACACCTCACTTTATATCCCTTGTATCCTGCTATTCCCCTATCACGTCTCCTCACATATATGGCTCCTTTATGTTTTTCTGGATTCCATTGTCCCTCCATATTTTAAATGCACATCTGACGATTTCTTTTTTTTCTTTTTTTCTTTTTTGTATGCCAAAGCCAGTGTTTATTTTTCCATAACACCAGGATCAACCTTCAGTAGTCTCTCAAGCAACAGACTGGAGATCATAAGGCTTCTAACTTACAGGTACCTTTTATACATGTCTTTAGAGGGCAGATTACGGTAATTGCAATCATACCTAGGGGGGTACCTACATTCCCCAGAGGGCACAGGTGGCCTTTGGCCAGTACATTTTATGTTTTTTCTGAGAAGTATTTTTTTTAGAGTCATTTCTGGAAAATTGTCCTAGGGCCAAGAAAGTGAGCTCCTCCCTTGGGGCCTAATACCCTTTCCTGGAGCCATCTCAGGGTAGGATCAGAAATGCTTAATCTTATCATTTTCATGTATTTAAAGTCATATATAAAATGCAAGTTGTTAACATATTAGATACATTCCTAAATTTTTACTCCAGTGTGTATTTGTGGGGGGGTGACAAAATTTTTGATAGAGTTGTAACACACAGTATGACTCTCCTCAGAAGCAGGCATGGGAAACCAGACATCCAGCTACAGAAGGAGGCTGGGTGTTCCCCTGCTTCTATTTTAATATCTTTGCATATGTTGGAAAGTCAGGTCTCTTTTCCAGAATAGGCCAATGGGGAAAAGTCCAGGTTAGTGTTTAAAGATTTAGTGAGCAACCAGACCAGCACCTCATCCACACACTCTCTCCTGGGAGAACACCCACTTCTTCTTTGTGCACTCATAGAACTTGGGGAGACGTAGGGAGAAGATAGACAGATTTGCTTGTTTTGGGGTCTGTCTGCCTGGTGTTCATGGAGGTCCCTAGACCACTTCCCAACATAATAGTGAGTACCCCTGAAAGACCCCCTCCTGCTTTAGCTGCAGTAACGCCATTTTGTGCTAGGCCCAGAACAGGCAGGGATGGAAAAATACTGAAACAGAAGTGAGCCAGAGGACAGCCGAGTCCCTGTCAAAACAAGATATCTGCGGTTGACCACCTGGACCAGGGTAAAGACACAATATTTTGCCACACATGTTAAGGCAAGGACGAAAAACAATACCCCTGTCCCAGAAGAGGGGCCAAGGCTGCTCTTTTCGAAAACTTGAGGCTTGTCCTCAGTTCACCCTGGTTTCACTTAAATCAACCAATCACCTCCCTGTAACTATGCTTCTGCTTCTGTACCTTGCTTCTGCCCCTCAAGCCCTATAAAAAGGGGACTGCCCCTTTGTCTGGCGCGCAAGTCCTCTGAGAGACTTTGCTGCCCCAGGTACCTGTGTAAATAAACCTCTGGCTACTTGCATCCGAAGTGAGTGGTCTCGCTGTTCCTTGGGACGGGTCTCTTCAGACGGAAGATACCCTCCAGGGATCTTTCACCCCACCCCAGAAGGAGATATCATAATCTGACAATTTCTAATTTTGGACCACAGATGATCAAGAATATGTGGTGTTTATTTTACTGAGTCTGAAATTCCTCCACTTAGCTAAAAATTTCATGACTTCATTTTTGATAGTGGAATAATATTCCATAGTGTATGTATACTACATTTTCATTATCCAGTTATCTATCTAAGGTGTTTTTGTTTTTTTTCCATTTCCTTGATATTGTGAATAAGGTAGCAATGAGTATCTTTGAGCTAGTATCAGCAGAGTAGGATGTTGAGTCCTGGGGCATATGACAAGGTGTGGTATTTGTAGATTTAATTTTAGTTTTCTGAGGATTCTCTGATTTCTTTGTATATTCTGTTTACTTGTCCTCTGTCAAATGAATGGCAGACAAAGAATTTTTCCTTATTATATGGGTTTCCTCCTCTCTATAAACGCCCTTTGGTTTTCTGAGGTCCTAGTTTTCAATGGTTAGTCTTAATTCCTTGGCAAATGGATGCCTGTTCACAAATACCTTTCCTCTATCTATACTATGTAGGGAACCACCTATATTTTATTCTAACACTTTTAGTGTTTCAGGCTTCAAATTGAAGTCTTTGATCTACTTTGATCATTTTTATGAAGGGTGATGGATATGGATCTAATTTCATTTTTTTCCCATGGGGACATCTCACGTTCCCAGCCATTTATCACTCTAAAGGTGAGGAGACATGGAGAATGAAGCCTAAAAAATGAAGTAGACTGAAGTCTCACAAAATAATCAAATTTATTTAGAGTGTCAGACAACTTATACTTTGGGAGTTAAGAAGAATCATATGAGTAAGATGTTCAAGCACAAGAACAAACCACATGTCACAAACATGGCTTTTCACAGAGGCATATAAACAAACAATATCCTGTTTTAACAAATAATATACATAAACTCATTCCTATTTGTTATACCTTGGAAAGGCATGAAAGTACATTGTAATATCAATTTTGTGTTTTCGAAGAAACTGAGCCCACAAGACTCTTTTTTTAAAAAAAATGTTATTAGATACTTTGTATTTACATTTGAGATGTTATCCCTTTAACCCGCCCCCCTCCCCTCCCCCTCCCCTTCCATTTGCCTTCACAAAGGTGCACTTCCTGCTGATACCCCTCTCCACCCTATTACCTTGGCATTCCCTTACATTGGGAAAACCTGCCCTCTCTGGAACAAAAGCCTCTTCTCACACTGATGCCAGACGCTGCTATCTTAGCTACATACACAACTGGATCAATAGGTCTCTCAAAGTTGTCTTACTTTCTAGGAGTTTTCTCATAAGCACATAGGAATTCTTTCACATGGCCTCATTCTTAGATTGCATTGTGGCACCAGCATCACTCGCTGAAAATGCCATCTTTACTCCAGTGTAGGGTTTTGTTCATTTGTTTGTTTGTTTGTTTTACCTCTTTGCCAAATATCAGATGGTACTCATGTTTGGGTCATCAATTATATTCCAATAATCCACATTGTGTGTTTTGTGTCAGGAACTTACTGCTTTCATTACTATGGCTCTGTAAAAGTGTGTCTACAATCTCTTTCTTACTAAGAGTTGTATCAAAAGTCCATTTTTAAAAGGCTTTATAGATCAAGTGCTATTACTTTGCTGACATTTATTGTTTATGGTTGTTTTCTGAAGGAATTTTTAGGTTCTCTTATGCATAATATATTATCTACAAATACAGATAATTTGATATATTTTCCTACTTATTATCCTTTTAATTTTATCCTGTTGCTATATTGTTCAGGCTAGTGCTTTCACCACTGCATTGAAAAGGGCTGGGGATAATAGGCAGCCCAGTATTTTTCTTGATATTATTGGGATTTCTTCGTATTATTGGGATTTTTTCAAGTTTTTCTCCATTTGGGATATTGTTGGCTGTGGGTTTGTCATAGGTTTTATTGTATTGAGGTATGTCTCCTTCAGCCCTACTGTCCCTAAAAATTTCATCATAGAATATGTTGGATTCTGTTGGATGCTTTTTTGCATCTACTAAGGTGATTTTGTGATTTCTTTCTCTCTGTCAAATTTTTTGATTTATTATGTTTATTGAAGCAACTTTGCATTTCCAAGATAAAGGAAGCTTAAACATAGTGCTATGATCCCCTTTGTAGTGTTTATATTGTTTGCTAGTATTCTACTGAAAATTTTTGAGTCTGTGTTCATCAGGGATAGAAAGTCTATAGTTTGTATGTGTACGTGGTTTGGGTATTAAAGCTGTACTGCCATCATAAACTGAGTTTTAGAGTGATCTCTTTCTGTTTACTTTTGGGCATACGTATAATTTTTGTAGTTGTTCTTTGAAAGTATTGCAGAATTCTGCTATAAAACCATCTGGACCTGGACACATTTTTAGTTAGAAGACTTATTATTGTTTTGGTCTTCTACTTGTTTGCTATGGGTTTGTTTAGGTTGTTGGTCTCTTCCTGGCTTAACTTTTATAATTTGGAGGAATAAAGAAATCTTTATTATTCATATTTTCAAACTTAATGGAATGCAGACTTTAAAAGTATTCTCTGTTTGTTTGTTGTTTGTTGGGATGTTTTCCTTTTCATTTCTGATTCTGTTCATTTGAGTCCTCCTTTTATTTTGGTTAATTAAAATAAGGGTTTGTTGATCTTGTCTATTTTCCCAAATTACTAGATTCATTGTATTGTTTTTTGGTTTCTGTTTTGTAAGTTTCTGCTGTATTTTTTTTTCTTTTCTTATTTTAAATTTCTTGCTGTCTTCTGGGCATAGGTTCAATTTCTTCTTGTGTTTCCAAATTTTTGAATTGTATCCTTAAATAATTTATTTGTGCTCTTTCTGGACTTCTAATGTAGGCCCTTAGGACTATAAACATTCCTCTTAAAACTAGTTTTAATGTATACAATTCTGGATATCAAAGTAACTATCTTGTTTTACCAGCACCATTTGTTGAAGATTATATTTTACCACAGTGTTTATTTTTGGCTTCTTTATCAAACATTAGGTGGCTTTTGGAGCATGTGCTGTGAAGGAAGTTTATAGGGAATTAGGTTTCCAACTATGTGATATTCTGGCCAAATGTGTTTGCATTCTCCCAATATCCTGAGAGCATGGTTGGGTCTGAGATAAAAAGAAATCGACTCTCAGCATTAATCTGTGTGTCTCTGTGTCTGTATGTGTTTCTTGTGCATTTTCTGTTTGTTTTGTCCTATTATGGTTTGTGTGTTTGTTTTAGTTTCCTGTTTGTTTTCTAATGAGAGAGCAAAGAGAAAATGTAGATTTTGGGTAGATGAGGAGGAGTTAGGGGAGGGAAAAATCATAATCAGAATATATTGTATTTTTAAAATCTATTTTAATACAGAAAAGGGAAATAGAAGAGATTTTGGCAGGGAAAGTTTAAAGTCAAGATAGAGTTTAGACTGTATCATGGCTACTTGATCATAGCTACTATCCGGGTCTGCAATGAGTAACATGCAGAGCAGAAAGATGTGAAAAGAGTACCATTTGGTTGGGAAGTGAATGAATATAAACTGGTAGAGTAGGGAGGCAGTTAAGACCACAGCTGTGACTGTTAGAGATAAGCACTATGATAGAGTAAGCTCACTCCCTGTACTGGGGCAACCGAAACAGTTCCGTGAGGCTGAGACCCCACTAGTTGAAGGCTCCATCTTGAGAAAATAGAAATTAATTTGAAAAGAGAGAGCATAAACTGATAATCCCCTCTAAATACATTCATTGCACAAAAAATAACCATCCAGGAAAGTGTTTCCCTGTAGCCAACACACAGAAACTAATGCAACTGTGATCCAAGTCCAGACTCCATTCAGAGCTAGGAGCAGATCTTGGGAGAATTGTCCATGTCATACTGTTTTTGTAGGCATAATAGATGGAAGATCAATGGGCAAATGGGGTTTAGTGCCATAATTTCAGAGTTGCAGTGATTCAAGACAAAGATTGGTTCCAGAGAATCCCTAAGGCTAGAACCTGTTCAGTTCATAAAATATCACTTGCATGTATGCTTTCAGGGCTTGCCACTTGGTATTGGCTAAGCCATTTCTGTGCTCTACCCTGAATGAGATTGTTTCCTTCATTCTCAGTCTGTATGTAGTTCTTTGTTAAGGTATGCATGTCTATTGGTGTAGTCTTTGTTCAGATCATGTTACTAATTAAAAAACATACATGAATACTATATACTTATAATTTCCCCCTTCAGTCTCCTCTTTCAAATCTCTCCTTTGTTGCCTTGATTTGCTCTCAAATTCATTAACTCTTATTCAATCATTATCACACACGCACACACACACACACACACACACACACAGAGAGAGAGAGAGAGAGAGAGAGAGAGAGAGAGAGAGAGAGAGAGACTTATAGACACTTAGACACATGCATATATAACTACAACTTGCTAAATTCACTTGGTGTTACATGTGTACATATGTGACTACTTGAGATTCAACAACCTACTAGGGCAGTTATCCCTGAAGAAGACTGATTTTATGCTTTTTAGTAGCTGCTAATTACCAGTAGTTATTCATCTAGGATCGGGTCCTTCTGAAATTTGTCACTTTCTTTTTAATTTTAGCATGTCAACTGGGACTATTGCTATGCTAGTTTTGTTTAGGCAACTATATTGTTGTAGTGTCATGGCTATATTTTCTTTGTAATGTCTAAAGGAAACCACCTCCTAAATGGCATCCTGGTCCTCTAGGTCTTATAAGGTCTCTGTCCCTCCTTTCTCAATGTTGGCTGCGCCTTAGATACAAGAGTTAAGTTGTATAAGTATCATTTGCGTCATTTGTGGATTTCTGTAGTAGACTCTGGAGAGTGTCCTGAAGCTGTTTGTATTCTAATGCTAATTCCACTTCCCCAAGAAGTGCTGCCTAGTCAAGTACTCAGAACTCCATCAGAACCTCCCCACTTTAATTAGTAAAATAAAGGTGAGAGCCAGTGATTAGGCAGGGTAAGAGAGGTGGAAAAAGAGGGTCAGAGGTCAGAGGACTGGAGAGGACCAAGAGAGAAGTTCTAAGATGGACCTCCGGAAGGACGAGTTAGATCCAGCTGGGCTCAATTGGCATTAAGTAGCTATGAACATTTAAGGATTTTATAGGTCTTATATCTCATATAGAAGGGCAGTTTGTATCTTTGTCCATTTGATGTAATCTTATTGTGTAGATGTTTGTGGATTCAGAGTTTGACATATTAACCTAGATGAAAAGCTATCGGGCAATAGAGTTGTGTTTGTGATGGGACTTGGGGTAAAGAAACATGCCAGGGCGGAGGCAGTAGGGCAGGCAGAATAAAACTGCCAGGGAAGGGAGTTGTGAAGACAGAGTAAGACCCTGGTTGTGGCTCGGACCAGGCAACACAGTCCATGCATGAGGCTTCATACTAGAAGTGGGCCCGCAGAGTGAGACTGCAGGGCCGATAAGGAGATAAGCTGTTTTGTTTTTTGGTGAGGGACAAAAGATACACTTATCTGTAGATATAAAGATAAATACTTAGCAAGCACTTCTTACCATCAGCAATAGTGACTGAGTTTAGTGACTGCATATGGGATGGATCTCCAGGTGGGGCGGTTTATGGATGGCTTTTCCTTCAGTCTCTGCTTCAATCTTTGTCCCTATATTTCCTTTAGAAAGGAGCAATTCTGGGGTAATTTTTTTGAGAAGGGTGGGTGGCCCCATCCCTCAACGGGGGGGGGGGTCATGTATAACCTTTCAATATGGTCTCTTGAGGTTCTCTCTCACCCGTTTGTTGAGTATTTCAGCTAATATCATCCTGTTGAGTCCTGGGAACAGTGCTTGCTGACAGGAGCCTGATATAGCTGTCTCCTGAGAGGCTTGGCCAGAGCCTTACTGACACAGATTAAGATGCTTGCAGCCAATCATCAGATTGAGCACAGGAACCACAATGGAGGAGTTAGGGGAAAGACTGAAGGAGCTGAAGAGGTTTCAACCCCGTAGGAAGAACAACAATATCAATCAACCAGACTCCCCAGATCTTCCAGGGACTAAACTACCAACCAGAAAAATCCACATTGAGAGACCCATGGCTCCAGCTGCACATATAGCAGAGGATGGTATTGTCTGGCATCAATGGGAGGGGTGGCCCTTGTTCCTGTGAAGCTTTGTTGGCCCAGTGAAGGGGAATGCTAAGGCAGTGAGGCACGAGTGGGTGGGTAGGTGGGGGAACACCCTCATAGAAGCAGGGTGGAACGGGTGATGGGATAGGGGGTTTACATAGGGGAAATGAAAGGGGGATAACATTTGAAATGTAAATAAAATAACCAATATTTTTTTAAAGATAAATATTTAGAATATAGTTAAAAACTATTTTTATTTAGGAAAATGGTACTAGTAGGTTCTCCTCTATGGTCTATTATCTCCTAATTCACAGATAATTGGCTTGGTTTAAAGTGCTCAGCATGAATTTTCATTAAATAATGACCAATAAACAAATACCCTCCAGATTATGTGATGTTAATTCTTCTTTCTTGATTTAAACCAAGAGTACTGAGATGTTGGCAGAACCCCTATTATAAACACAGTTCAATATGAGAAAATAATGTGTCTATAAATACATATGCACAGGTGACTTTTGTTATTTGATTGTGGGATATATATATTTATATATCCCACAATCAAATATATATATATATATATATATATATATATATATATATATATATATATATATAAATTCTCCATACATCTGTTTAACATTAATCAAAAATCTATGTAGCCTCATAAAATAGTATTAAAATGTCAGGTTTCAGTTTTTCCCTTTAGAGAAGGTTTATAAAATAGATTAATCTTGCTATGCTTATTTATTTATTTTACCTTGACTCATTTACATTTATCATACATGCATATGAATGCAGGGCAGTGGACCTTGAGGGGAAGCATGGTAATGTCAAGCCAAAGGCTAGAAACACTGGAGACCCCGAAGGGATGGTAGGAGCTTTGTCAGCTTCTAGCACCAGGACCCTTTCAGTTAGCTGTAGCCCCTCTCATAGAGAGATTTATGGTTATCAGTCACATAGGGGCAATGTCCCAGCCTCTTCTACGTGTAAATGAGGTATACCTAACTTCTCAGACCAAGACAATAGGAAAAGAAATGTGAGTGTGGTCATGCAGGCTCAAAACAGAGTTTCCCATGCTAATGTTGAATCTAGAAACCCAGAGGGTTTAGCCAGTGAGCTTCCTTTCCCAGATATTTCTCCCTTTAAAGAGTATTTATTCTCAGGCCCACTCTGAGCAGGGGAATATAATTTTATGCATCCATTTTCCACCATGACAATAAACTGGAACTCTGGGCTCTTTCTTTTCATCAAGATCCACCATGGGAAGCTTTGAAGAAGGCCTTTCCCTACAGAGCAGCAGCCTACAGGTCTCTCTCTGTGCTCCCAGATACAACCAACACCAAGTCTGCTGCCACCAAGCTAAGGACAATCATCTCTGTTGGGACAAGCCAGAGCTGTCCCTGGCCCCGGGGCTAGATGCTGTTCCCAGTCCGTGGCCCCTGCCTCCATTCTCTGCTCTATCTGGATGTCCAAGAGTCTGAGAACCCCTTGGTGCCAGCCTCAAGCAGGTCCTGGGGACCTCTGAAGCAGCTGGGGCTTTCTCATGTCTCACTGCTCATTCCTACCCCTGGAGCAGTTTTGGTGCTTCCCTAAAGGCCAGGGTATGTGGTAAATGCAGTCAGATTCCCAGTGTTCAGCCTCCCCAATCAGCCGTGCCCAGTGGTTGAGTGGATGCAGGCCAACAGCCCTACATATGTATATCTCATAAATACATTTTTCTTCTAGACTTTGTGTGTCTATAATGGCTTCCTGTGCCATTTGGGTTGACTTTGAAGAGCTTGACTGTGTTTTTAAACATCTGTTACATTTTAAAATTATGTGTATCATGTAAATGTGTATACACGAGAGGCAGTATATGCATGAATTCAAATGCCTCTCAAGGACAGAAGAAACATCAGATCCTCTAGAATTGGAGTTACCTATGGCTGTGAGCCATTTATGTGGGCCATGGGAACTGAATTTAGATGCTTTGAAAGAGTGTTATATGTACTAAATTGCTAAGCCATGTATCTATGTCTTCAACCACTGACTGGCTTTTGTAGTCTGCTATAAATTGGCCAGATCTTTCATGACTTAACCCTGCCCCATTTTGCTACCTAGAGAAATCTTCTTCCTCCAAGATTGCAGTTTCTCTGCTTCTTGCTCACTCTTGTGTTTATTTACTCTCATTTCCCTCCTCTTATAACTCGGAAGTAGCTCTCCTCTCTGTTTTTAAAAATCTATCTAGTCTTCACTGTGGCATTTACAGTTTCTGACAAGTGTTTTGCAACCAAGCTGTTGAAAACCTGATTATAGGTGACCTTTAATTTAGTAATAATAGAAGTATATATACACTTGAGTATGTTGTGGTCAATCCAAATATATTTAAGTAGACTAATGCTATGTTGGATGCCTGTTTTTAGTTACTTGTAAAAGATCGATGTGATTTGGAGTGTGGGAAAAGGAGACTGTGTTATTACAATCCTATATATTTTGTAAAATAATTCCAAACATGTGAAAATCATTTATATATTTATCCTATGTGTATTTATTTGGCATCTATTTTACTTCAAGTACAATAGGAGAGGAAGTTGAATACTGTTGAGTTACATGGCATTATTTAGCAGTTGATCATGTATATTACAAGCCAGTTGTCCTTAATGGTTCTTTTTCTTTCTTTTTTATGGGTGGGGGAATGATTTAGCTTTTGTTTTTCCAAACCCATTTGGAGCTCTGTAGACAATAATGTATTTTTTAGTTCATTGTAGAAACAAATACAGAAATGAGAAAGCTTCCAGTAATTAAAGTATTATTAATATAAATCAATGATATTGGAAGAGTTGAAATGCACATTAAGATTCCAGAGAAACTAGTATTTATATTTATGCCTCGTATTTATATTACAACCTGTTAAGTTGGCATCACCAGGCATGCTGGTTAGGTTTTGTCAACTTTATGCCAACTAGATCCCTCTATAAACATGGAGCTGAAGGAAGTGATTCAGTAAGCAGCATCTCTTTGTGGTCTCTGCCTCAACACCTGTCTCCAGGATCTTTCTGTAAGTGCCTTCTTTGGCATCATTTATGATAGACTGTAACCTGAAAAGAAATGAAACCTTTCGCTCTCAAATTGGTTTTGGTCAGGGTGTATCATAGCAACAGAATACCAAACCTGAACACCATGTTTTGTTAATTTTATTCTTAAGTCTCATCTGAAGTTACAAAAATTAATGAAAGAATTATTAGTCTAAATAAGGATTTAATGACTTCTCTTTATGGAATTAAATTTTATAATTTTAGAATTTGAAAGGTATATTTACAATATATAATAGCTGTGTAGGTGAGAAGGGAATTTTAAAATTATGTATGCAACTTTCTAGTGATTCAAATTAGCATGCAAAATGGTAGAGAGAATATTGGAACATGAAGAGGCTTTAACAAATGACCATTTGCAACTATTTATTTTCAGATGGGGAAATTGAGATCTAGGCAGAATAAACACTTGCTCAAGGTCACTCCATATGTGGATAAAATGGATGTTCTTAGTTATTCAGACACACGCGGACTGCTTTGAAACCTCCGTTTTATTTGTTAAAGATGGAGGAGATGTGGCAAGTTGAATAAATGCATGCATATTACCTGGGAAATAACCTGTGAAATGGCAAAGCTCCCATTCTCATTGACAAGGTAAATTATAAGTGGCTTAAGGGAATTTTTAATAAATTTTCTGGTTAAATGATGCAAAGATGAGGAAAGATAATAGATAATTCTGAAACAGTTAGCGTGCTAACAATTTCCTGAAGAGGGCAAAGGCATAGTGCAACCTATGGTTTCCAATCACACTTAATCATGGACTGTTTCCTAACCTCAAAGGAATTGGAAATATGTAAAGAAATTAACTTCAAAACCTCCACCTTTCATATGGTTTTCTGTATAGGTCTTTTCCACTTCTCTCTTAAAAAAAAAAAAAGAACTGTATTTTGTTTATTATTTTGTAATTGTATGTTCTTGTGTATGTGTGTGTGCACAAACATGTTCTCATATTCTGTCACACAGCAAACATGACGCTGTTGAAAGCTGACTCAAAGGAATGAGTTCTCTCCTTCTGCCATGTGTATTCTGGGGATTGGGCTCAGTTTGTTGGTCTTGACAGCAGGTCCTTTTACCTGTTGAGAATTCTCAAGGGATCTTGTCTGAGGGTTTTTATATGACCCACAGTATACAAGTATATAAGGTAAATTCATAGATCAAAACATTTATATATAAGAAATCATAAAGACATTTATTTTAAAAGTCTTTATATATATATATATATATATATATATATATATATAAAATTTTACAACTTAGTATAGATGAAGGTAAACTAGCATACTAATTAGATGAATATGCTTCTTGTTTTTATCTAAAGACTTAAACTATGGTTAAAGAAGATGCTTCCTGGAGAATGTTTCCTGTCTTGATTGTGTTGGTGTTCACCATTAACCTTCTCTAGTACAATCTACATTCCACACATGCACTACATTCTTTGCTGCAACTGTATTTGCTGAGGAGTAACTTTTAATATGAAGTAGACTAAGACTCCTTGTATTTTGTTTTTTGAAGAATACATTATGTGAGCATCCTACATTTATCCCCAGTCCCCTATTGACCTATTGAGTTCATGACAACCCCTGTCTCTCCATCTCTGTCTCTGTCAATTTCCCTACCCCTCCCTCTCAATGGTCACAAACATCAGTCAAGCAAGGTATTTGGTGGAAACACTTTGAGAAAACTGATTTAGTTAATATCTTTATTTAGCAATTTAGAAATCTGAGAATATGTGAGCGAGAATTATTTAATGTCCATTGTTGCTGCACTTTTGTGACAAAGATGGGAATATATGTCCATCTTTTGAAAAGAACATTTTACACTAGAATTTGGTGGCTATGTAGATGCAGTGGAAACATTTACCAGGAAGGTTACCAACAAAAGACTGGTCTCCACGACATAATTGACAGACACTTAGATTGATGTGGTGGATCATAGTACTGTTCAAAAAGACCTTTCGTCTCCCATATCCATGATGTAAATACATGGTCTGATTTTGAATTCAGCCATGTTGCCTGCTTTGGCTTAATGGGATACTTAAAAATTCTTCTATAAATGGAGGCATAAATTAGATGGTAGAACTTGTGCTTTTCTGTCTGTGTTGTCACCAATAAGAGCTGTATCTTCACCTCAGTTTCTACATCAGTTTAGACAAATTAAACTTGTGTCTTTCCTTTATGAAAGAAGCACTTGGATTTGCAACTTTAGGTAAAACTTATCTGGCTAAACCCAGTACCTGTCAGCCAATTCTATGTTATAAATGATAAGTCTCACAAATGGTTGTTTACTGAAGTGTCAAGGTTGGGGTGTTTGACTTTTTAAAAGCGGTAAGAGCTTTATTGATTTCTGGGAACTCTGATAATTTTATTGGACTGCTTCAGGGACCTGTGTACTTCCGAATGTTTTCTTTAGTGAAATTTTTGCTAATGTCTTTGCCATTTCAGGAAGAGAGCCACTTCTATTGACAATGTTGATAAGACAGATGAAAGCTGAGAAATTTAGTTACTTCTCTGCACTAAGATGTAAGATGAAGCTAAATTGGTCACATGAGACAAGGAAAATGGTGATGGAGGACCAGAAAAAGAAAATGGAAGAAACTGGCAAACTGACAGCTGATTGTTAAGAAGGAACTTTGGAGAAGACTTGCCTATTGAGGATTTGGTTACATGTCTGATCTCTGAAAAACCCTTGTGTACTAAACATCAAGAAAACTCCAATACAACCTTCAGTGTTCACTACTGCTTTATAGATCATTTGTGTTTTGATATGATAGAGTTGTGAGTCTAGCTTTTACATGGGCAGTAGTAAAGGTTATCTGAAGGTCTAACTCCAATTCTTCATGTATGCCTGCTGCACTAGTAAACAGTAAGCTATCGTGATAGACTGAAGGACAGGGGCGCATACCAATGGAGACCTTTTTTTTTTTTTTTCAAAAATCAGTTACAACAAGGTAAATATGAAGTGCTCTCAGATATTTATCTGACTATTTCACTGTCTATCCTGTAATTTGCTTCCTTTTACTCTGTCTCTTAAGGAACAGCAGTGACACAATTAATAAATGCTGATGTCTTCACACTTTGTAAGAAATAAAATGCCACAGAGCTGTATTCTCTTTGCATCCCTCGCTTTTATTCATATATTATTCTTTTCTTTCTTCCTAGAGGGAGTCTACACCCTTAAATTAGTGTATATTTTTATGTATGCTATTTTAAATATACTAAAATAAAATATGCAACAAAATATTGAAATACAGTCAGACATGGTATACAGTATTATTGTTCTAAAACTTTATATACCCATGCTGATACAAGCGCCTTTGTATGATTTTACCTGTTGCCTTATGCTGCATGACTATAACATAATTCATTCACTTTTCTACTAATGACCATCTAGATTATTTGCCATGACATATTTTGAATATAGTACCTTTTCCTATTTGCAAAAATATTTGAAGTTAGCTGGCTAAAAATGGAACTCCTGCGTGTTTAGTGATGTAAAGCTTCAAATTCAGTAATGTTTTTCACCAAGCTTCTCAGCATATGCTCCTACCAGGCACTGGACTTTCTGCACTGGCTTGCTTTTTAGGGCCATTTGATTGGAATATCTCTTTCCAACTTTTTATCTTGAGGTAATGTTTATTCTTTTTTTAATATTTTTTATTGAATATTTTCTTTACTTATATTTCAAATGTTATCTCCTTTTCCGGTTTCCCCTTTGGAATCCCCCATCCAATTCCCCCTTCCCTTGCCTCTATGGGAATGTTCCCCCACCCACCCACCCACTCACTCACTCCCACCTCTGGCAATCTCCTACTGTGGGGCACTGAGCCTTCACAGTGCCAAGGGCCTCCCCTGTCACTGTTGCCCGATAAGGCCATCATCTTCTGTACACATGTGGCTGGAGCCATGGGTCCCATTATGTGTACTCTTTGGTTGGTGGTTTAGTCTCTGGGAGTTCTGCGGGTTCTTGTTGGTTTTTATTGTTACTCTTCCTATGGGGTTGAAAACCCCTTCAGCTCCTTCAGTCCTTTCTCTAACTCCTACATTGGGGACCCCGTTCTTAGTCCAGTGGTTGATTGAGAGTATCCACATCTGTAATTCTCTGGCTCTGGCAGTGCATCTCAGGAGACAGCTATATCAAGCTCCTCTTCAGCAGGCACTTCTTGGCCTCCCCTATATTGTCTGTGTTTGGTGACTGTATATGGGATGGATCCACAGGTGGGGCAGTCTCTGGTTGGCCTTCAGTCTCTGCTTCACACTTTGTTTCTGTATTTCCTCTCCTCTTAATATTTTGTTTTCCTTCTAAAAGGACTGAAGCATTCACTCTTTGGTCTTCCATTTTCTTGGGTTTCATGTAGTCTCTGGGACTGGAGAGATAGCTCAGCAGTTAAGAACACTTCCAGAGGTCTTGAATTCAATTCTCAGCAATCACTTAGTAATGTCTATTCTTGATGTTCATGTATGTTTCTCCTATGTATCAGAAGGATGGACCCATTTTCATATTCAAGTTTTAGTCTGTGTCTTTTTTTTAATTGGGGAATTCAGTCTATTGATATTTAGTATTAATGACCAAGAATTGCTAGTTTCTATTATCTTATTGTTGTTGTTATTGATGGTTGTGGTGCTTTGTGTGTGCTTCCCTTCTTTTGATTTCGATGGCTGTGATATTATTTATCTCAGGAGTAAGAGGAGAAGCCATTGGTTATGCCCTTAGCTTACTTGTTTCCCAAGGAGAAGCAGCTTGTGTGTTAGCCTGGTGGAGTTGAAGGGTGGGGAGAAGCAAGAAATGGTGGGGAAATGCTAGAAAGGGAAGATCTGTGGGATCCACGGGAGATGGGGACAGGGGTCAGGGTTGCCAGAGAAGGCTGTTAGAGGTGTTCTGCTGCCGAGCAGGGGATGAGAGTCAGGATTGGATCTGGGAAACAGAACTAACTGGTTGATGTTGTTGTAATGTGAAAGCTGACTAACAATGCACTATCTATCTTTTTATTTATAGTCTGTGAGTTTGTATCTAATATGTGGTGTCCTGCACATAGTGAATAAAGGATGGAAAGGAGAGTTGAATGTATAGATGATGGAGGATGTAATTAAAATGTCATTTTTCTATTCTTTTTGTTTCTTCTTTTGTCATAATTTTTATTAGATAATCTGTATTTACATTTGAAATGGTATCCCTTTACCCTGCCCAGCTCCCATCCCCTCTCCCCCTCCATTTGCCCGCACAAAGGTGCACTCCCTCCTAATCATCTTCTCCACCTCAGTACCTTGGCATTCCCCTACATTGGGAAAACATGCCCATCCTGGGCAAAAAGCCTCTTTTCACATTGATGCCAGATACTGCTATCTTCTGATATGTATGCAACTGGATCAATAGATCTCTCAATGTGTGCATAAAAGTGTTTTAATCCATGGGAGTTAGTCTGGCAGTTGCTCAGAAAATTGGACATAGTACTCCCTGAAAACCCAGCTATTTCACTCCTGGGCATATACCCCAAAGATGCTCCAACATATAATAAGGAGCAGCCTTATTTATAATAGCCAGAAGCCGGAAAGAACCCAGATGTCCTTCAACAGAGGAAAGGATACAGAGAGTGTGGTATATTTTTGTTTCTTCTTATATGACTTGTCATAATTTTCAATCTTGAAACTGTTCTTAATAAATGAGTGATGCCTTTCCTTCAGTTTTACTTTGAGATAGCATTATCTCCATTCTGTTGTGTTGCTTTTTAAAACCTCCTCATGTATTGGGTTTCATTAATATGCATCAGTATACACCTTTCATTTGTACCTATTTTTTTTTTTTTTAGATAGAGTCTCACTATGTTTTTGAGGCTGGCCTGGAACTCACTATGTAGCTAGGCTTTAAAGTTACTGTAATACTTCTATCTCAGTCCCAAGAGTGTTAGGATTTCAGGAGCAAACATTTATATCTGACTTTGGTTTACACTCTTCTGGGGGAAAATGGTTTTGTTCATTTGTTTGTTTGTGGGGGGGGGGGTTCTTAGCCTCATTAATAAAGAATTTTGGAACATATTTTCTTCTTGAAAGAAAGCCTAGAGATAATTTTATTACAGTTGGAGAGAAAAAAATAGCAGGATGGTGAAGATGCTTCTGCCAGGAGGTGGGTGGAAAGAGTCATACATTTTGAATTAGACAGGGAGGCAGAGAAACAGTGAGAAAGCCGAATGTCAAGGAAAGCACACTTAGGCTTTTGACCAGAGCGGAACGGTGGTGTGCTTAGAGCCCAGTCCTGGATCTGAGTTCAGAGGATCCAGCATTCTAGGTTCTTTTCTTTTCCTGAGACTGAGGATTGCACCACAGATACAAAGTCAGAAATAGAAATGAGGATGGCTTATTTAAAAGAAAGGAGAAAGCTCTCTTGAGAACAAGAATGGGCTAGTGAGCTGGGCCAAGGAGAAAAGTCTACAGATCATTAAAACAGGAAGTGTACTAGCCTTTTCAGGACATTTACACAGTACACTCCTTTCCTGTTTGTATTGCACATGCTTTTTTGTGGATGCTCTCTTAAGGTGGTAAAGCCCAGGTGAGGAAGTACTTGCAGGTTTCTCTGAAAACTGGATTCTTTGATATGTAGTTCTGATGTTTCTGTCTCCATTCCCTACTATTTTGCCACATTATTCTCTATCCCTCTGTGTGTGTGTCTCTTCTTCTCTGTCTGCCTGTCTGTCTCTGTGTCTTTGTTTCTTTACATCTGTCTGTGTATCTGTCTCTCTTTCTCTTTGTGTGTGTGTATATATGTATGTGTGTGTGTGTGTGTGTGTGTGTGTGTGTGTGTGTGTGTGTGTAATGAGACAGCATCTGATTTAAATAGTCCAGAATGGCTAGACTGGCCCACCAGTCTTGTCTGTGCCTAAGTTATAGGTAACAGTGTCATTGACAGCTAGTCTTATAACTTTAAGAATTAAGACAAACAAGCAAACAACAAACAAATAAAACACACAAAACGTGAAACATTTTAATACTTGTGTCCAGGAAATTAATTCATACAACAAAAAGAGAGAAGTCGTTGAGCTTGTTCAGAACTCCATTGTGATTAGAAGGAAAGTTCTATAGGTAAGCATTTTCTAAGCTTTTCATTGCCTTAAGTCACTTGTGCACAATTCCACTTTACTCAACCCCTTTGCAATCCAACCAAAGTTACTGTAACCTCTGTAGTAGTTTGGGGGAGGACTAAGAAGCTGAAGGGCAATGTTACATCATATCTTTTCAGACTCCCCCAATTTTTCCTCTTTCCCCTTCCCCCACCTTCCACCACACATTGCAGCTTGAATTATTTAGTTACTCAAATCAATCCATTTTTTTTTCTGTTTAGTGGTTTGATAATAAAAGTAAGATTTACTGCAGCAAGTGAATAATAAAAAACAAATTAGCTGAAAACAAACAGAAAGCTGCTTGCATGGCATCTTTTGTGTTAATCAAAACCTTGAGGACAGGTCGGAGATCAATATTTGACTAGGAGATGAAAAGAAGCATCAGTTCCCATTGAGAGTGGAAAAAGAGGAGGCCCAGAAAAAAATGACAAGGTAAAAGAAAAAGGCCTAAGGGCACTATCAAAAGTGGCGAAAGACAATCTTTCACTGGGTCCTTTGGTGGGCGATTTTAGGGAGGACTCTTTTGTGTTTGAGAAATGACAGTATTTTTTTTGTGCACATATCAAAGTTCGACTTGATTGTTCTGTCTGGGGAAGAAGGCCATCTGTCAGTATTCTCCAAATAATCTACATAATTGACTTTCAAACAAGCCTCAAAGAAAGGGGCATTTATCACAGTAATTGTGGCAGGCAGAGTGTGTGTCACTGCCATTTTATCAATATAATGGTAAACAGACACCTGGATTTCTTCTTTCCTGTCTTTTCTCTGATTTCTTTCAATTTATATATGTTGCTGAGCTTCCCTATGGAAACAAATACAGAATATACATGCTGCTCAGTTATGCATGAAAGGAGAAAACTTATTTGCCTTTTTCATAAGCTTTAGAGTCAGCCAGTGTCTACCTGCCACTTGGCACCCATTTGTGGACTCAATGAAAAGGTAGTTAATAACAGAGGTTCCCCAAGAACCTATGTACCAATCTTATACATCTGCAAAGATTGATTCTGAGCACCTGGATCTCCCAGGGATGCATAACGTGGTTTGCAGTTTCCTATAGGGAAGACATGCTTTCTGGAAGTATTTTCTCTGTAGACTCCAGTCTAAACTAAAGGAGCTATTTTGGTTAGTTCACAGTGATGGTGTCCTTGATTTTATAGATCCATAATAGGCTGGAGGAGGAGCTGAGATTAATCAAACAACTCAATCTGTAAGAAAGTGTTTCGTAATTCCACATATACGAAAAAAAATCTTCAATTCTAGGATTTTTTCTCCAAGATCTAGGATAAATACCCTTATAACTATGAATTTTGATGAGTCCAATCCTGGATACCAGATAATCCCAGAGAAATTGGGATCTCCTCTTAGGTTTCTTATTCTGATTAATAAAAAAGAAATTAAGAAAGGGAGAAGCTCCCTGCTCTACCAGGCGGAATGAAGTGCAACTACAACTTCACTCATGACCAGCCAACATTCCTTAGAGCTAAACCAGTTTTCCTCAACAACACTCCTCACCTAGTCACCATATCCTTGCCCACAATGCCAACAGAAGCCCCCTGCTCTACTGGAGGTCATGCTGTGCAGGCCAGAGACCACACCAGTGTCCTGAACTCTCAAGGTCAAACCAGTCCCCAGAACCACAGACTACGTGAAACCCCAAACCATACAGGTCATGCAGGGCAGTACAGTACTGGAGGATGCACCTTATTAGAACTGAGGACTTGAAATCTACACAGATAAAAAACCAGAGAGGTAACAAAAACTAAGGGAAATATCCATCTAACAAAGTTAAACTCAGAAATCAGCACCCAAACCTATAATTATCTTGAATCCAGATGCCTAGAAGACAGCATATGAACACAATAAACATTAGCCAGGGGAATATGACACCACCAGAACCCAGCTATCCTAGTACATACAGCAAGCTCTGGATATTTTAACACACTTGAAACTCATGAAGATGACTTTAAACCAACTTTGTGAACATGATAGAGGTTCTTCAAGAGAAAATGAATAAATCTCTTAAAGAAATACAGGAAAACACAAACAATAAATGAATACAAATAAATCCCTAAAAGGAAGCCCAATAAAAACAAGCAGGTGAAGTAAAAAAATAAAAGTGCTATTTTGTTACTGTTGTTATTTTGGTGGTGGTACTGGAGGTGTGTGTGTGTGTGTGTGTGTGTGTGTGTGTGTGTGTGCACGCATATGCATGCGTGTGCTTCTGATATTTTGTTTTTGCTTATGTGAGAATTTTTATGTGCTTTGTTTTCATGGGTGTAGCTGGCTTTCTTGGGATGAATTAAGACTGGAAAATAGAAATAGAAGCAATAAAGAAAACTTAGTGAATCTAGGAGATAGAAAATTTAAGCAAACAGGAGTTTCAGATGCAAGCATCACCAACAGAATATAAGAAATGGAAGATAGAATATCAGGTATAGAATACAGAAGAAAAATTAATTTATACATTGTCAAAGAAAATATTAACTCTAAAATAATTCATCACTCAAAGCATTGAGGAAATTTGGGACACTATGTAAAGACCAAATCTAAGAATAATAGGAGTAGAAGCAGGAGATTAAACCCAGCTCAAAGATCTAGAGAATACTTTAAACAAAATTATGGAAGAAAATTTTGTTTAATTTTAAGAAGGACATGCAGCCGCCTAGAACAGTGGAGATCCAAGGACACAGGCCTGAAGAGACTGCGCCATGAGTGGCCAGGGCACAGAGAGGTCTTGGCCGAACACTCTGAAAGTGTGGTGCCCCGATTGGTTCAGGGGAGCAGGAACTCTGCCATAAGGACTTGTTGTCCGCCCAGAAAGCTATTGCATGTGGACCAAATGCTCAGGCCATTTGCCACCAGGATCAGTGGAGATCCAGGGACACAGGCCAGGTACACGGGAGAGACGAGAACCAATCACTGACAACAAAACCACACATAATCACAGACAACAAGATGGCAAGAGGAAAGTGAAAGAACTTACTCAATGGAAACCAAGACAACCTGGCAACATCAGAACCCAGCTCTCGCATCACAGCAAGCAGTGAAATGCCAAACACTCAGGAAAAAGAAGACTCAGACCTCAAATCATACCTCAAGATGATGATGGAGATCTTTAAACAAGAATGGGAGGAAAAGCATAAAAAATAGAAGCTTTTAAAGAGGAAATGTAAAAAACACTGAGAAATCAAAGAACTAGAGGAAAACAGAACCAAAGAGATTAATGAATGGAAGAAGGAATTTAAAATGGAAATGGAAACAATAAAGAAAACACTAAAAGAGACAATCTTGGAGGTAGAAAACCCAAAAAAGAAATCAGGAGTCACAGATGCAAGCATCTCCAACAGACTAAAGGAGACAGAAGAGAGAATCTCAGGAACCGAAGACAACATTGAAAACATAGACAAAACAGTCAGAGGAGATGTAAAAGCCAAAAAGTTACTAACCCAAAATGTCCAGAAGATCCAGGACACAATGAGAAGACCAAATCTAAGTATAATAGGGATAGAAGAGGGCTAAGAATATCAACTAAAAGGTACAGTAAATATCTTCAACAAAATCGTAGAAGAAAACTTCCTTACCCTTAATAATGAGATGGCAATGAGCATAAAAGAAGCCTACAGAACTCCAAATAGGGTGGACTAGAAAAGAAAATCTTACTGGCACATAATAGTCAAAGCACCAAGTGTGCAAAGCAAAAAAAGAATACTAAAAGCAGTAAGGGAAAAAGGTCATGTAACATATAAAATCAGAATCAAACCCAACTTCTCAACAGAGACTATGAAAGCTAGAAGATCCTGGACAGACATCATACAGACCCTAAGAGAACACAAGTGTCAGCCCAAGCTGTTATATCCAGCAAAACTCGCAATCACCATAGATGGAGAGAACAAGATATTCCAAGACAAAACTAAATTTACACAGTATCTGACCACAAACCAGCACTACAACGAATTATAGCTGGAAAACCCAATACAAGGAGGGAAACTACATACTAGTAAAAACAAGAAAACGCCTAAGCAAGAAAACCAAAAGAAGAAAGACACACAGGCACAACTTTACCTCTAAAATCAAAACTAACAGGAATCAGCAACCACTATTTCTTAATATCTGTTAACATAAGTGGACTCCATTCCCCAATAAAACGATATAGGCTATTAGACTGGAAACATAAACAGAATCTAGCATTTTGCTGCATACAGGAAACTCATCTCAGAGACAAAGACAGACACTATCTCAGAGTAATAGGTTGGGAAAGAAACTTCCAAGCAAATGGCCCCAAGAAACAACTTGGAGTAGCCATTCTAATATTAAATAAAGTAGATTTTCAACAAAAAGTTATCAAAAAAGATAAGGAAGTACACTTTTTACTCATTACAGGGAAAATTTATAAGGAGGAACTCTTGATACTTAACATATATGCTCCAAATACAAGAACACCCACATTCATAAAAGAAACCCTACTAAAGCTCAAAAATACATTGCTCCCCACACAATAATAGTAGGAGATCTCAACACCCTATTTCATCAATGGACAGATCACAGAAGCAGAAACTGAACAAGGACTCTGTGAAACTAGCAGAGGTTATGAACCAGTTGGAATTAATAGATATCTACAGAACATTTCATCCTAAAACAAAAGAATACACCTACTTCTCAGCACTTCATGACACCTTCTCCAAAATTGACCATATAATCTGTCACAAAGCAAGCCTCAATAGATATAAGCAGATTGAAATCCTCCCATGCATCCTCGCAGAGCCCCATGGACTAAGGCTGGTCTTTAATAGCAACAAACACAACATAAAGCCCATATACACAGGGAAACTAAACAATGCTCTATTAAATGATACCTTGGTCAAAGAAGAAATAAAGAAATAAATTAAGTATTTTCAAGAATTTAATTAAAATGAAAATATAATATACCCAAACCTATGGGATGCAATGAAAGAAGTACAGAGAGGAAAACTAAAAGCTCTGAGTGCTTTCAAAAAGAAACTGGAGAGAGCATACATTAGCAACTTGACAGCATAGTTGAAAGCTTTAGAACAAAAGGAAGCAGATACATCCAAGAGGAGTAGATGGCAAGACATAATTAAACTCAGAGCAGAAATTGACCAAATAGAAACATAAAGAACCATTTAACAAATCAACAAAACCAAGAGCTGGTTCTTTGAGAAAATTTACAAAAAATTGGTAAACCCTCAGCTAGATTAACTAGAGGGCAATGAGAGAGTATCCAAATTAACAAAATCAGAAAGGAAAATGGAGCCATAACAAATGAAACTTAGGAAATTGATGAAATTATCAGATCCTACTACAAAAGCCTATACTCCACAAACGTGGAAAATCTGGAGGATATGGACGAATTCCTAGACAGATACAAGGTCCCAAAGTTGAACCAGGACCAAGTAAACCATCTAAATAACCGTATAACACCTAAAGAAATAGAAGCAGTCATCAAAAGCCTCCCCCCCCCAAAAAAAGCCCAGGTCCAGATGGGTTCAGTGCAGAATTTTATCAGACATTTGTTGACAACATAATACCAATACTCTCCAAACTATTCCACAAGATAGAATCAGATGGAACACTACCTAACTCATTTTTTGAGGCTACAATAACCCTCATTCCTAAACCACACAAAGACCCTACAAGGATAGAGAACTTCAGACCAATCTCACTTATGAACATTTGTAGGGAGCCGAATGCAGACGCCATTACAAGATGGCGCTGGCTTCCTCACGGTTTGAGGTAAACAACTCCATATATAGTAATGCTCTTGTCAGCTAAGGCGCTGCACCCTGCGCATGTGCAGTACATAACCTATCTCCGGCCAATCCCCAGGCCTCTGGTGTGGGCAGATTAGTGACAACCAATCATGGCAAGCCTCGTATGTGCTTCTCCCTATATAAGTGGACAGCTAGGGTAGTTCGGGACCACCTCGCTTCCTGCTCTCCCCTTCAATCAAGACACTCCCACAATAAAGCATGATCTGAGAAGAATCCTGTGGTGGTGGTCGTCTTTCCTCGCTGATCGAGGAGCGCGCCGCAAACATTGATGCAAAAATACTCAACAAAATCCTTGCAAAGTGAATCCAAGAACACATCAAAATGATCATTCACCATGATCAAGTAGGCTTCATCTCTGGGATGGAGGGACAGTTTAATATGCAGAAATCCATCAATATAGTCCACCATATAAACAAACCCAAAGGAAAAAAAACACATGGTAATCTCACTAGATGCTGTGAAAGCATTTGACAAAATTCAACACCCTTTCAGGTTAAAAGTCTTTGAAAGAATAAGGAATCCAAGGCCCACACCTAAACATAATAAAAGCAATATACAGCAAACCAATAGCCAACATCAAACTTAACGGTGGGAAACTTGAAGCAATCCCACTAAAATCAGAAACTAGACAAGGCTGCCCACTCTCCCCCTACCTATTCAACATAGTACTGGAAGTCCTGGCTGGTGTAATAAGACAGCAAAATGAGATCAAGGGGATACAAATCGGAAAGGAAGAAGTAAAAACATCACTGTATGCAGATGGCATGATTGTGTATGTAAGTGACCCCAAAAATTCGACCAGGGAACTTCTACAGCTTATAAACAAGTTCAGCAAAATGGCTGGATATAAAATTAACTCAAACAAATCAGTAGCCTTCCTCTACTCAAAGGACAAACATGTAGAGAAAGAAATTAGGGAAAGGCACCCTTCACAATAGTCACAAAAAATATGAAATACCTTGGTGTGATTCTAACTAAGCATCTGAAAGACCTGTATTACAAGAACTTCAAATCTCTGAAGAAGGAAATCGAGGAAGATCTCAGAAAATGAAAAGATCTCCCATGCTCATGGATTGGAAGGATCAACATTTTAAAAATGGCCCTCTTACCAAGGCAATCTACAGATTCATTGCATTCTTCATCAAAATTCCAACCCAATTCTTCATAGAGTTGGAAAGAGAAATGTGCAATTTAATCTGGAATAACAAAAAACCAAGAATAGGGAAATCCATCCTCAACAACAAGAAAACATCTGTGGGAATCATCATTTCTGACCTCAAGCTATATTACAAGGCAATTCTGTTAAAATCTGCATGGTATTGGTACAGAGATAGGCATTTGGATCAATGGAATAGAACAGAAGATCCAGAAAATAACCCTCACATATATGGTCACTTGATTTTTGACAAAGGAGCTGTAACATTCAATGGAAAAAGGACAGCCTCTTCAACAAATGGTGTTGGTTCAACTGGCACTCATTATGCAGAAGAATGAAAATAGACCCTTTCTCATATCCTTGTACAAAGCTCAAGTGCAAGTGGATCAAAGATCTCCACATTAAACCAGGTAGAGTGAAACTATTAGAAGAGAAAGTAGGGAAAACCTTAGAACACATAGGCACAGGGGAAAGTTTCCTGAACAGAACACCAATGGCTCGTGCTCTAAGGTCAAAGATTGACAAATGGGAGTTAATGAGATTGCAAAGTTTTTGTAAGGCTAAGGATACTTTCAAGAAAACAAAATGGCAGCCAACAGATTGGGTAAAGATCTTTACCAATCCCACATCTGATAGAGGCCTAATATCCAAGGTATACAAAGAACTCAAAAAGTTAGACACCAGAGAATCAAACAATACTATTAAAAATGGGGTGCAGAGCTAAACAAAAAATTCTCAATTGAGGAATATCAAATGATTGAGAAGCATCTAAGGAAGTGCTCTATATCCTTAGTCATAAGTGAAATGCACATCAAAACAACCCTGAGATTCCACCTCACAGCAGTAAGAATGGCTAAAAATCAAAAATTCAGATGACAGCAGATGCTGGCAAAGATGGGGAGAAAGAAGAACCCTTCTCCACTGTTGGTGGGGTTGTAAACTGGTATAACCACCCTCGAAATCTGTCTGGTCGTTCCTCAGAAAATTGGACATAGTACTACCTGAAGACTCAGCTACTCCACTTCTGGGCATATACCCCAGAGATTCTCCAACATATGACAAAGACACATGCACCACCATGTACATAGCAGCTCTATTTATAATAGCCAGAAGCTGGAATAAACCCAGATGTCCTTCAGTAGATGGATGGATACAAAAATTGTGGTATATTTACACAATTGAGTACTACTCAGCTATCAGAAACAATGACTTTATGAAATTCTTAAGAAAATGGACGCATCTAGAGAATATCATCCTGAGTGAGATAACCCAGTCACAAAAGAACAGACATAATATGCAGTCACTGATAATGGGATACTAACCCCAGAAAGCTCTGAACACCCCAGAAGCAACTCACAGACTATATGAAGCTCAAGGCAAACAGGCCAAAAAAAAAAAAAAAAAAGCCTCTCTATAGCACTCTCTCAGAGTGTAGTACATCTGGACCTCAAATCATTAATAATCCAAGAGCTAAGATAATAGCCTTGTGGCAATTTTTGGTATTCACTGATCACTATGCTTAATCTATACCCAACAAGAAATCTGTTTCCATGTTAAGTTCTGTCATACATATACTTCATGCTTATGGAAACTAGTGGAATTTATATGCATGCTATCAAACCTCTAAAAGAATTAAGTACTGACAAAATTATGCCAAAATGCCTTTAAAAATCTGTAAATTTTTACCTCTTAAAAAAATAAATCGATAAGGAATATTTTTTTAAAAAGGACATGCTTATAAAGGTATGAAAAGCCTGCAGAACACAAATAGGTTGAACCAGAAAAGTCCCTCTTGACATAATAATCAAAACACTAAACCTACAGAACTAAGAAAGAATATTAAGTTTCAATGGAAAATGTTCAAGTAACATATAAATGCAGACCTATTAGAATTATAATTGATTTCTCGGCGGCTCGTACAGGCTGAGCAACTGGTGAGTGGGAGACCTAGGCTGCGGGGGAGCAGAGGGACCTCTGCGGAGTGCACACGAAAGGGCACCCCCTGCCCTGATCTGCCCTGTCCTCCCCGATCCAGTAACCGGGAACAGATCTTAGGAACTTCTGTTCCCACCCGGAGAGGACTTCAGGTCGCAGAGCAGAGCCTGGCCCAACCACCAGCCGGAAAGGGGGCTCCAGCCAGAAAGGCAGCTCGTACAGGCTGAGCTACTGAGACCTGGAACAGATCTTAGGAACTTCTGTTCCCACCCGGAGAGGACTTCAGGTCGCAGAGCAGAGCCTGGCCCAACCACCAGCTGGAAAGGCAGCTCCAGCCAGAAAGGCGGCTCGTACAGGCTGAGCAACTGGTGAGTGGGAGACCTAGGCTGCGGGGGAGCAGAGGGATCTCTGCGGAGTGCACACGGAAAGGGCACCCCCTGCCCTGACCTGCCCTGTCCTCCCGATCCAGTAACCGTGAACAGATCTTAGGAACTTCTGTTCCCACCCAGAGACGACTTCAGGTCGCAGAGCAGAGCCTGGCCCAACCACCAGCCGGAAAGGCGGCTCGTACAGGCTGAGCTACTGTGACCAGGAACAAATATTAGGAACATCTGTTCCCACCCGGAGGTGACTTCAGTACGCAGAGCAGAGCCTGGCCCAGCTGCCACCCGGAACCTGGGCTGCTGGGGAGTAGAGAGATCTCTGAGGAGTGCACACGGAAAGTGTACCAGGGACACAGACCAGATACAAGGGAAAGGCAAGAACATATCACTGACAACAAAATGGCAAGAGGAAAGAGAAAGAGTATATCCCAAGGAAACCAAGACAATCTAGCAACACCAGAACCCAGCTCTCCGATAGTAGCAAACATAGGAATTCCAAACACTCCAGAGAAAGAAGACACAGACCTGAAAACATGCCTCAAGACGCTGATAGAGTTACTTAAACAAGAAAGGGAGGAAAAGCAAAAAGATTCAGAAGCTTTTAAAGAAGAAACAAGAAAAACACTCAAAGAACTCAAAGAACGAGACGAAAACAGAACCAAGGAAATAAAGGAATGGAAGAGGGAAATTAAAACAGAAATTGACACAATAAAAAAAGCGCTAAAAGAGATAACCCTAGAGTCAGAACACCAAAAAAAGAAATCAGGAGTCACAGAAGCAAGCATTTCCAACAGATTACAAGAGATCGAGGAGAGAATCTCGGGGGCAGAAGACAACATTGCAAACATAGACAAAACAGCCAGAGAAGATGCAAAAAACAAAAAGCTCCTAACCCAAAATGTCCAGGAAATCCAAGACACAATGAGAAGACCGAACCTAAGGATAATAGGAATAGAAGAGGGAGAAGAGTATCAACTAAGAGGCACAGTAAATATCTTCAACAAAATCATAGAAGAAAACTTCCCTACCCTCAAGAATGAGATGACCACGAGCATAAAAGAAGCCTTCAGAACTCCAAATAGGTTGGACCAGAAAAGAAATACCTCCCGACACATAATAGTAAAAACATCAAGTGCCCAAAGTAAAGAAAGAATACTAAAAGCAGTAAGGTAAAAAGGTCAGGTAACTTATAAAGGCAGACCAATCAGACTCACACCCGATTTCTCAGCAGAGACTATGAAAGCTAGAAGAGCCTGGACAGACATCATGCACTCCTTAAGAGAGCACAAGTGCCAGCCCAAGCTGCTATACCCAGCAAAACTATCAATCACCATCGATGGAGAGACAAAGATATTTCAAGACAAATCAAAATTCACACAATATATGACCACAAACCCAGCACTACAACGAATTACAGGTGGAAAACCCAATACAAGGAGGGAAAATACAGCCTAGTAAAAACAAGAAAACTCCTAAACAAGAAAACTAAAAAAAGAAAAAAAACACGGACACAACTCAACCCAAAAAAGCAAAAATGGCAGGATACAGAAACAATTATTCCTTGATATCTATTAACATAAATGGGCTCAACTCCCCAATAAAGAGACACAGACTATCAGACTGGATACATAAACAAAATCCAGCCTTTTGCTGCATACAGGAAACTCATCTCAGAGACAGAGACAGACACTATCTCACAGTAAAAGGGTGGGAAAAAAACTTCCAAGCAAACAGCTCCAAGAAGAAAGCTGGAGTGGCTATTCTAATATTAAATAAAGTAAATTTCCAACCAAAAGTTATCAAAAAAGATAAAGAAGGACACTTTTTACTCATTACCGGGGAAATCTGTCAGGAGGAACTCTCAATCCTTAACATATATGCTCCAAATAAAAAATCACCCACATTCATAAAAGAAACTCTACTAAAGCTCAAAAAATACATTTCACCCCACACAATAATAGTGGGAGACTTTAACACCCCACTCTCACCAATGGACAGATCAGGGAAACAAAAACTGAACAAGGACACTGCAAAACTAGCAGAGACTTTGAACCAACTAGAATTAATAGATATATACAGAACATACTATCCTAAAGTAAAAGAATACACCTTCTTCTCACCACCCCATGGCACCTTCTCGAAAATTGACCACATAATTGGACACAGAACGAGCCTTCATCGATATAAGAAGATTGAAATACTCCCATGCATCCTTTCAGATCACCATGGTCTACGGCTGGTCTTTAACAACAACAAAGACAACAAAATGCCCACATACACATGGAAACTAAACAACACTCTGCTAAAGGATAGCAGGGTCAAAGAAGAAATAAAGAAAGAAATTAAGGATTTTCTAGAATTCAACGAAAATGAAAACACAACATACCCAAACCTATGGGATGCAATGAAAGCAGTATTGAGAGGAAAACTCATTGCTCTAAGTGCTTCCAAGAAGAAACTGGAGAGAGCTCACATCAGCAACCTGACAGCACAGCTAAAAGCCCTAGAACAAAAGGAAGCAGATTTACCCAAAAAGAGTAGACGGCAAGAAATAATCAAAATTAGGGCAGAAATAAACCAAATAGAAACAAAAAAAAAAACATTGAAAAAATCAACAAAACAAAGAGTTGGTTCTTTGAGAAAATCAACAAGATTGATAAACCCCTAGCCAGACTAACTAAAGGGCAAAGAGAGAGTATCCAAATTAACAAAATCAGAAAGGAAAGTGGTGACATAACAACTGAAACTAAGGAAATTCAAGAAATCATCAGATCCTACTACAAAAACTTATACTCCACAAAATTGGAAAATCTGGAGGAAATGGACGAATTCCTAGACAGATACAAGGTACCAAAGTTTAACCAGGACCAAGTAAACCATCTAAATAACCCTATAACACCTAAAGAAATAGAAGAAGTCATCAAAAGCCTCCCAACCAAAAAAAGCCCAGGTCCAGACGGGTTCAGTGCAGAATTTTATCAGACATTTATTGGGGATATAACACCAATATTCACCAAGCTATTCCAAAAGATAGAATCAGATGGAATATTACCCAACTCATTTTTTGAGGCTACAATAACCCTCGTACCTAAGCCACACAAAGACCCTACAAGGAAAGAGAACTTCAGACCAATCTCACTTATGAACATTGATGCAAAAATACTCAACAAAATCCTTGCAAACCGAATCCAAGAACACATCAAAACCATCATTCATCATGACCAAGTAGGCTTCATCCCTGGGATGCAGGGATGGTTTAACATAAGGAAATCCATCAATGTAATCCACCATATAAACAAACTTAAAGACCAAAATCACATGGTCATCTCACTAGACGCTGAGAAAGCATTCGACAAAATCCAACACCCCTTCATGTTAAAAGTCCTGGAAAGAACAGGAATCCAAGGCCCATATTTAAACATAATAAAAGCAATATACAGCAAACCAACAGCCAACATCAAACTTAATGGCGAGAAACTTGAAGCAATCCCACTAAAATCAGGGACTCGACAAGGCTGCCCACTCTCTCCCTACCTATTCAACATAGTACTGGAAGTCCTGGCTGGAGCAATTAGACAGCAAAAGGAGATCAAGGGGATGCAAATCGGAAAGGAAGAGATAAAAACATCACTCTTTGCCGATGACATGATAGTGTACTTGAGTGACCCCAAAAATTCCACCAGAGAACTCCTACAGCTGATAAACAAGTTCAGCAAAGTGGCCAGATACAAAATTAACTCAAACAAATCAGTAGCATTCCTATACTCAAAAAACAAACATGTGGAGAAAGAAATTGGGGAAAAGGTACCCTTCACAATAGTTACAAAAACTATGAAATACCTTGGTGTGACTCTAACTAAGGAAGTGAAGGACCTGTATGACAAGAACTTCAAACCTCTGAAGAAAGAAATTGAGGAGGATCTCAGAAAATGGAAAGATCTCCCATGCTCATGGATTGGAAAGATCAACATCTTAAAAATGGCCATCCTACCAAAAGCAATCTACAGATTCAATGCAATCCCCATCAAAATTCCAACCCAGTTCTTCATGGAATTGGAAAGATCAATGTGCAATTTCATCTGGAATAACAAAAGACCTAGAATAGCGAAAACCATCCTCAACAACAAAAAAACATCAGCGGGAATCACTATCCCTGACCTCAAGCTATATTACAAGGCAATTGTGCTGAAAACTGCATGGTACTGGTACAGAAATAGGCAAGTGGATCAATGGAATAGAATAGAAGATTCAGAAATGAGCCCTCATGTATATGGTCACCTGATTTTTGACAAAGGAGCAGTAACATTCAAGGGAAAAAGGACAGCCTATTCAACAAATGGTGCTGGTCCAACTGGCACTCAACATGCAAAAGAATGAAAATAGACCCGTTCTTATCTCCTTGTACAAAGCTCAAGTGTAAGTGGATTAAAGATCTCCACATTAAACCTGATACACTGGAATTATTAGATGAGAAAGTAGGGAAAACCTTAGAACACATAGGCACAGGAGAAAATTTCCTAAACAAAACACCAATGGCTCAAGCTCTAAGGTCAAAGATTAACAAATGGGACTTAATGAGATTGCAAAGTTTCTGTAAGGCTAAGGACATCGTCAAGAAAACACAACGGCAACCAACAGAATGGGAAAAGATCTTTACCAACACCACATCAGATAGAGGCCTAATATCTAAGGTGTACAAGGAACTCAAAAAGCTCGACACCAGAGAATCAAATAACCCTATTAAAAAATGGGGTACAGAGCTAAACAAATCTTTTTCAGTTGAGGAACTCCGAATGGCCGAAAAACATCTGAGGAAGTGCTTGACATCCTTAGCCATCAGGGAAATGCAAATCAAAACAACCCTAAGATTCCACCTCACTCCAGTCAGATTGGCCAAGATCCAAAACTCAGATGACAGCAGATGCTGGCGAGGCTGCGGAGAAATAGGAACACTTCTCCACTGTTGGTGGGGTTGCAAGCTAATACAACCACTCTGGAAATCGGTCTGGCGATACCTCAGAAAATTGGATATAGTACTACCTGAAGACCCAGCTATTCCACTTCTGGGCATATACCCCAGAGACACTTTAATACACAACAAAGATATATGCACCACAATGTTCATAGCGGCTCTATTTATAATAGCCAGAAGCTGGAAAGAACCCAGATGTCCTTCAGAAGACGAATGGATACAAAAATTGTGGTACATATACACAATGGAATACTACTCAGCCACCAGAAACAATGACTTAACCAAATTCTTAAGAAAATGGCTGCATCTAGAGAAGATCATCCTGAGTGAGATAACCCAGTCACAAAAGAACAGACATAATATGCAGTCACTGATAGTGGGATGCTAACCCCAGAGGCTTGCACTCCCCCAGAAACAACTCACAGACTGTATGAAGTCCAAGAAATAAAGAAAACAAAAACTATACATATATTCACAAAACAAGAAGACTTTGACTATTTCCATGTTGCGTTTTGTTTTGCATGTACTTTACGCTTATTGCAACTAGTACATTTTCAATGCATACTGTCAAGCCCTTGAAAAAAATCAAGTACCGACTAAAAAACATATTCACATGGTTTTATGTAAAATTTATTTTAATGTCTGAAAAAACAGTACTGACAAAAATGTATAATTTTAAGCAAAAAATGTTTAAAATCTTTACATCTATCTTTGTTTTGAAAAATAAAATCGTTTAAAAAAATAATAATTGATATCTCAATGAAGACTCTAAAATCCTAGACAGGTGTATTGTAGACCACAGATGCCAAAATATACTACTATACACAGTAAAGTTTTCAATCACTGTAAATGTAGAGGATAAGACATTACATGACAAAAAAGTAATTTAAACAATATCTATCCCACCCCACAGAAGAAAATTCCATCCAAAAAGCCAATTACACTCTTGAAAATACGGGAAGTAAGTAATCTCACATCGGCAAAACTATAAAAGGAAACACACACACACACACACACACACACACACACACCCCACCACCACCACCACCAACAACAACAAAACAACAAGAATACAACAACAACAACAAAAACAACAAAAACAGGAATTAACAATCACTGGAACTTAATAGTTCTTAATATCAATGGATTCAATTCCCCAATAAAAAGTCACAGACTAACAGAATGGATGTAAAAAACAGGATCCATCATTTTGGTCCATATAAGAAACACACTACTACATCAAAGATAGCTATCACCTCAGAATAAAGAGAAAATTTTCCCTATGGGGCTGCAAATCCCTTCAGTGCCTTCAGTCCTTTCTCTAACTCCTCCACTGGGGTCGCTGTGCTTAATCTGAGAATCTGCCTCTGTATTTGTCAGGCTCTGGCAGAGCCTCTCAGGATACCCTATAGGAAGAACAAAAATATCAACCAACCAGACCCCCCCCCAGAGCTCCCAAGGACTAAACCAACCACCAAATAGTACACATAGGGGGACCAATGGCTCCAGGCACATTTGCAGGAGAGGATGACATTGTCTGGCATCAATAGGAGGAGAAGCCCTTGGTCCTGTGAAGGTTCAATGCCCCAGTGTAGGGAAATGTTAGGGCAGGAGGGAGTGGGTGGGTGGGGGAGCACCCTCATAGAAGCAGGAGAAGAGGCGATGGGGTAGGGGGGTTCTGAATGGGAAACCAGGAACGGGAATAACATTTGAGTTGTAAATAAAAAGTCCAATAAAATGAATAAAAATAAAACTAATAATTACCATGTATAAATCAAACACCTAATATACAGTATCAATAGACTTAATGGCAAAATATTCACATAATTAACATGAGATGTATAAAAAGCATTCTCAATGTACAGCGGCTTCTTAATAAAATGTCTTGAAGAAAATAGGGATAGACAGAACATACTTCAAAACAATAAAGACGCTAAGATGACAAATGCATAGAGATTGTACTAAATATGGTAAACTGAGATTGCCTTCTTTACCATTTGTAACAAGACAAAGATGACAACCACTTCCACTTTTATTGAATACAACAATCATAGTTTTAGTTTGAATGATAATAAAAAGATACAAAGTAGAGAAAAATTTAAAAAGTAAGAAGTTAACTTTGCCTATTTATAAATGACATGATTCTATACTTAAAATGCCCACAGGGTCACCAGAAGCATTTTGACCTGGTCAGTAGTTTTAATCAGTTACCTGACACAAAATAAAAACAAACAAACAAACAAAAAGAAAGAAAGAAAATGAAAAAAGAAGATAAAATGATTTTACAGGCAAATGGACCAAAGAAACAAGTTGATGTAGCCATTCTTGTATCTAACTAACTAAACTTCTAACCAAAATTAATCAAAAGAGATGGAGAATAATATTTCATACTTATCAAAAGAAAAATCCACCAAGATGACATCTCAGTTCTGAACATTTATACCCAAAATGCAGTGTCACCTACACTTGTAAAAAAAAAAAAAAAAGAAAGAAAAAGAAAACAAAACCATTATCAGAACTTAAATCCCACACCAAGTACCACAGATTAATAGGGGAAGTCTTTAGTACTCTACTCTCACCATTGGGCAGGCCATCTAGACTAGAACTAAACAGAGGAATAATGGAGCTAACAGACCTTATGACTCAAATGTACCTAACAGATAACTATAGAAAATTTCATACAAAAAAAGAATATATCTTCTTCCAACACATCACAGAACTTTCTCCAAAACTGACCACATACTCTATCACAAACCCAGTATCATCAGATAGAAGAAAACTGAAATAACCCCCTGCATCCTATCAGACCACCATGGATTAAAGCTGTATTTCAACAACAGAAAGCCTACGAACTCATGGAGACTGAACAACGGTAAACTCAATGACTTCCGAGTCAAGGCAGAAACAAAAAAATTAAGGACTTCCTAGAATTCAATGAAAATGATTGCACAACATACTTAAACTTATGGGACACAGTGAAAGCAGTGATAAGAGGAAAGTTCATAACACTAAGTGCCTTCATGAAGAAATTAATGAGATGTCACACTAGTGACCTCACAGCAGTGAAAGAAGCAAACATACCCTAGAGGACAGCAGGAAATAATCAAACTGAGGGTTGAAGTCAATTAAATTAAAACAAAGGAAGCCATACAGAGGTTCAGTGAAATGAAGGAAGAGTTGACTCTGAGAAAATTAACAAGATAGACAAACATTTATCCAAACTCACCAAACGGAAAGAGAGACTATCCAATTTAACAAAACCAGAAACAGGGGTGGGGGGGCATAACAACAGTCTCTGAGGAAATCCAAAGAAGCACTAGGACATTTTTTTTAAAATCTGTATTCTACAAAATTAAAAAAGCTAAAAGAAATGAACAATTATCTTGATAGTCAGCACTTACCACAGTTGAATCAAGATCAAATAAACAATTTTTATAGCCCCTAGTGAAAAAGAAGCTGACCTTAAAATTCTCCAAAGCCCAGGAGCACGCAGTTTTAGTTAAGATTTCTACCACACATTCAAAGAAGAGCTAATACCAACATTCCTCAAATTATTCCACAAAAATAGAAAAAGAAGGAACATTGTCAAATTCATTTTATAGGCCACAGTCACCCTGATACCCAAAGCATACAAGGACTAAACAAAGAAAGATATTTACAGATCATTTTCCCTCATGAACACTGATGCGAAAAATACTCAATAGGATAATTGAAAACTTAATCTAAACACACATCAACATGATCATCTACTACCATCAAGTAGGCTTCATCCCAGAGATTCAGGGATGGTTCGATGTATGAAAATCTGTCAATGTAATCCACTACATAAACAAACTGAAAGAAAAAAAAAACAACATCATATCACTAAATGCTGAAAAAGCCACCGACAAAATTTAATACCCCCTCATCACAAAAGTCTTAATGAGATCAGGATACAAGGGACATGACTGATCAAAATAAAAGTAATATACAGCAATTTGATAGCCAACATCAAGTTAAATGGAGAGAAATTCAAAGCAATTACACTAAAATTAGCATGAAGAGAAGGCTCTACACTCTCTCCATATCTATTCTATATAGTACTTGAAATTCTAGCTAGAACAATAAGATGGCTAAAGGTGATCAAATGGATACAAACTGAAAAGGAAGAAGTCGAAGTATTGGTTTTCACAAAAAATAGGATACATATATGATCCCAAAATTCTACCAAGGAGCTCCTACAGGTGACAAACACCTTCAGTAAAGTGACTGAATACAAAATTAACTCAAAAAATTAGTAGCCCTTCTATATATAAATGATAAATGGGCTTAGAAAATCAAGGAAATAACACCCTACAAGGAAAACTACAACCTAGAAAAAGCAAGAAAGTATTTTCTTTGAACTAACCAAAAAGAAGAGGGCCACACAAACATAATTCCATCCCAAACAACAAAAATAACAGGAATCCATAATCATTGGTCCCTAATATCTCTCAACATCAGTGGACTCAGTTCTCCATTAAAAAGACATAAATGAACAGACTGTATATGTAAAGAGGACCCAGCATTTTGCTGCATACAGGAAAGACACATCTTAGTGACAAAAGCAGAACATACCTAAGAGTAAAAAGCTAGAAAACAAATTTCCAAGCAAATGGTCCCAAGAAACAAGCTGGAGTAGCCATTCTAATAGCAAATAAAATTGACATTCAACCAAAAGTTATAAAAAAGATGAGAAAGGTCTCTTTATACTCTTCAAAGGATATATTCACCAAGATGAAGTCTCGATTCTGAATATCTATGCTGCAAATGCAAGGGCACCTACATTCATAAAAGAAACCTTACTAAAGCTGAAAGCACACATTACACCTTACACAATAATACTGGGAGGCTTCAACATCCCACTTTCATCAATGAACAGATCATGGAAACAGAAACTAAATAGAGACACAGTGAAACTAACAGAAGTTATGAAGCAAATGAATTTAACAGATATCTTAATAGAACATTTCATCCTAAAACAAAAGAATATACCCTTTTCTCAGAACCTCATGGTACCTTTTTAAAAATTGAGCATATAATTTGTCACAAAACAGGTCTCAACAAATACAAAAACATAGAAATAATCCTCTAGATCCTATCAGATCATGATGGACTAAGGTTGGTCTTCAATAACAACAACACCAAAAAAAAAAAAAAAAAAAAAAAAAAACCTACCACCACCAAAAAGCCTACATACACATGGAAGCTAAACAATGCTCTACTCAATGATAACGTTGTCAAAAGAGACAGACAGACAGGAAGAAACGAACAAAGAAAGAAATTAAGGACTTTTTAGAATTTAATGAAAATGAAGGCACAGCATAGCCAAACATATGGGACACAATAAAAACAGTGCTTAGAAGAAAACTCATAGCTCTGAGTGCCTGTAAAAAGAAACAGGAGAGAGCATACACTAGCAGCTTGACAACACACCTCTAGAACAAAAAAAAAAAAAAAAAAAAAAAAAAAAAAAAAAAAAAAACAGATACACCCAAGAGGCGTAGACAGCAGAAAATAATACAACTTGGGTCTCAGCTATTCCACTTCTGGGCATATACCCCAGAGACACTTTAATACACAACAAAGATATATGCACCACAATGTTCATAGCGGCTCTATTTATAATAGCCTGAAGCTGGAAAGAACCCAGATGTCCTTCAGAAGATGAATGGATACAAAAATTGTGGTACATTTACACAATGGAATACTACTCAGCCACCAGAAACAATGACTTAACCAAATTCTTAAGAAAATGGCTGCATCTAGAGAATATCATCCTGAGTGAGATAACCCAGTCACAAAAGAACAGACATAATATGCAGTCACTGATATTGGGATGCTAACCCTAGAGGCTTGCACTCTCCCAGAAACAACTCACAGACTGTATGAAGTCCAGGAAATAAAGAAAACAAAAAAAATATATTTACAAAACAAGAAGACTTTGACAATTTCCATGTTGCGTTTTGTTTTGCATGTACTTTACGCTCATTGTAACTATTAGGTTTTCAATGCATACTGTCAAGCCCTTGAAAAAAATTAAGTACTGATTAAAAAATATATTCACATAGTTTTATGTAAAAATTATTTTACTATTTGAAAAAACAGTACTGACAAAAATATATAATTTTAAGCAAAATATGTTTAAAATCTGTACATTTATCTTTGTTTTGTAAAATAAAGTCGTTTAAAAAAAAATAAAACTTGGGTCTGAAATCAACCAAGTAGAAACAAGAAGTATGCAAAGAATCAACAAAAACAGGAGCTGAATCATTGAGAAAATCAACAAGATAGATAAACTGTTAGCAAGACTAATCAAAGGTCATGGAGAGTATCCAAATTAACAAAATCAGAAATGTAAAGGGAGATATAACAACAGAAACTGAGGAAATTCAAGAAATCATCAGATCCTACTACAAAAGCCTATACTCAATAAAATTAGAAAACCTGGATGAAATGAAAAATCTTCTAGACAGATACCAGGCACCAAAGTTAAATCAGGATCAGATAAGCAATCTAAGCATTCCCTTAACCTCTAAAGAAATTGAAACAGTCATCAAAAGCCTCCCAACCAAAAAAGCCAGATGATTTTAGTGCAGAATTCCATCAGACCTTCACAGAAGAATTAATACCAATACTCACAAAACTATTCCACAGAATAGAAACAGATGGAATATTACCTAGTTTCTTCTATAGAGCCACAATTGTGCTTATTCCTAAACCAGACAAAGACCCTACAAAGAAAGAAAACTTCAGACCAATTTTCCTTATGAATATCGATGTGAAAACAATAAAATTCTCACAAACTGAATCCAAGAACACATCAAAACAATCATCCATCATGATCAAGTAGGCTTCATCCCAGGGATGGTTTAATATATGAAATCCATCAAAGTATTTCACTATATAAACAAACAAAAGAAAAAAAAAAACACGATCATCTCCTTAGATGCTGAGAAAGCAATAGACAAAATTCAACACCCCTTTATATGTTAAAATTATTAGAAAGATCAGAAATTCAAGGCCCATACCTAAACACAGTAAAAGCAATATATAGCAAACCAAGAGCCAACATCAAACTAAATGGAGAGAAACTTGAAGCAATTCCACTAAAATCAGGGACTAGACAAGGTTGCCCACTCTCCCCCTACCTATTCAACATAGTACTGGAAGTCCTAGCCAGAGCAATTAGACAGCAAAATGTTGTTCAAACGTATACAAATAGGGAAAGAAAACGAAAAGACATCACTATTTGCCAGAAGCTGGAAAGAACCCAGATATCTTTCAATAGAGGAATGGATATAGAAAATATGGTACATTTACAGAATGAAGTACTTACTCAGCTATTAAGGAGAACTTCATGAACTTCTTAGGCAGATTGATTTAATTAGAAAATATTATCCTAAATGAGGTAACACTATCACAAAAGAACACACATGGTATGCATTCACTGATAAGTTAATATTAACCGCAAAGCTTGCAATACCCAAGATACAATGCACAGACCATGTGAAGTTCAAGAAGAAGGAAGACCAAAGTGAGGATGCTCCAGTACCACTTAGACAGTGGAATAAAATAATCACAGGGGATTAGAGAAAGGGGGATAATTGGGTGGGACAGGAGAGGGGAAGGGATAAAGGGAGCCAGATCACATTTGCAGGGAGACAGGAGAGAAGCCTGATGGCCAGGAAAATGGATGGAAATATGTAGCTTCCAGGGCTTAGGGTAGGGGTAGGGGTTAACCTCAAGAAAGCCCCAGAGACCTGGGATTTGAGAGGCTTCTAGGACTCAACAGAAGTAACCTTAGCTGAAATTACCAAAAGTAGGGAGATGGAACCTGAAGAGACCACCTCCAGTATGTAGGCAGGACCCCCAGTGGAGGGATGGGGTCACTATCTCAACTTTAAAATTTTTGACGCAGAATTATTCCTGTCTAAAAAAAAATGCAGGGACAAAAAATAGAGCAGAGACTAAAGGAAAGGGTGCTCATTGACCTACCCAATTTTGAATTCATTCCATGGGCAGGTAACAAAGCCTAACACTATTACTGATGTCATGTTGTGCTTGAAGGCAGGACCTTAGCATGGCTGTCTTGAGAGACTCTACCAGCAGCTGACTGAGACAGATGCAAATACTCACAGCCGACCATTGAACTGAGGTCAGGGACTCCATATATAACTACTTGCTATATAGCTGAGGTGGTGGAAGCAGTTGGGGCAAGGATTGAAGGAGCAGAAGAGAATGACAAGGCCATTCATAGAAAGACCAACAGTATCAACTATCCTGGACCCCTTGAAATGCCCAGAGACTAAGCCACCAGCCAAAGAACAAACAAGGGCTAGCCTGAGGCCCCTGGCACTAAGTAGCAGAGGGCTACTTTGTCTAGCCTCAGTGGGAGAGGATGCACCTAATCCTGTAGAGACTAAATGCCCCAGAGAAGGGGCATGCTGCTGGGAAGTTAAAGGGGAGGGAAAATGAGGTGCTCTGGAAAGGGGGACCTGGAGGGGACAACAATTGGAATATAAATAAATAGTTAACTAAAAAACCTATATCTTACCACATATAATGCTCTAAACATGCTATTATTTATTTCTCCAACCTATCTTGAACTTTTCTATGATTAGTAAAAGTAGCATGGGCAACAAAAGTAGAGATTCTGTCTCTAGACATTCCTAAAAGGAATTGTTACATATGGTAGCTGCTTTCTAACTATTATACCAGTGTGGGTTGTCATGAGCATAGGAAATCAAAACGGTCCTCTACTTTATATATTTCTAGTCAGTAGTTTTGAATTGTGTGACATTAAAGAGGTGGCCCAGAGATGGTAGGATGGGGGGGAACTGGGCCCATAGGATGATGGAGTGAATGATGTTAGAGGTGTATGTCAGTGATTCTATACTTAAGGATCCATTCCTGAACATGAGCAAGAAGCAAATTTTTTACAAAGAACATATATCAAAAGGTGTAACGTAGACAGCAGAACATTGGACTTTTGGAAAGGTACTAAAGCCATGACTGAGGACCTACTCTGAGATAATGAGGAACATTTGAATGCTTAAGGAATGTCAAACATCTCTCACTGTGAGGTTGAGAAGTAAAGGCTGAAGGGAACAGTCTCATCCTTCTATATATCCTTGCAGGACACCAGGCTATGAATGCAATAACTACTTGCTATATAGCTGAGTTGGTGGAAGCAGAAATGTTTTTTAATGTTAAGAAATGTTGGTTAGAAACTGCAGCTCACTAGAGCAGCCCCTCTATGGAAACCTAAGACCTTGAAGGATAGTTTGCTCTTTAAGGCTATTATGAACTTATCCTCCTCATGAGTGTCCTGGCTCTCAGCTCCATAAAACCTGCAATAACTGCTGTTTTATGACTTACACCTGGTCATAACACAAAAGATTGATTGGAGCTTCCATCCTACAAGGAGGGAAGACAGCACTTTCAAATATATGGCTTCCCAATAGATTTTTCATAGGACGAGCCAAAAAGCTTCTTTAAGATTCATGCAGGCAAATGTGGTCAGTGCCCAAGTCTGTAAATAATAGTCCCAGTCTTTAAAGCTCACACTCTGGCTCTTTTGAGTTTTTGCTTTCCTTATTAGAGCCAACAATGTGTCAGGGGAACAAACTGTGCTTTACAAAATTAGATAGAAATCTTGTAGGGGAAAACTTTCTTCCCCCTTGTATTCTATTCTCTTATCTCTCTTCCACACTCTCCTCCCTGTTCAGTAAAACTCCTCTTCTATCAATCTGATATTTTCAAGACTCTTGCATGCTGTTTACAGTTTTATACAACTAATAAAGAAGATTAAAAACCAAAGAAAGGACTTTCTGTATTCTGAAATCCATTTTCTTAAATAAAAAAGCTCTCTGTGTGGGAAATGTTAAATGCTGCTTTGTCAGAAAGTGTTGGAAATATGATAGGAAAAAAATGACTTCCATATATCTAAATGGCATTTGAAAGAACAAAAATCGGGGCCTATTAATGTAGCTAGATGTTGGGATTCAGGTAATATGGCCTGTAATTCATTCTAACTGACAGTTGGGAGGGGAAATTGGAGCAAAGCTGACCAAAATACCACCCCTTGAAAGAAAAAAAGTCAGCTTCAAAACTGATACCTCACACATCAACCTGATCTCTCCAAGGGGACTCCTTCCCAGCTAAATGCTGAATTTAATTTTGTACATCACATTTCTTTGGAGAGATTTAGTACTTTAATTATATTTTTATGTGTCACAGAACTGTAAACATAAATTATTCTTTTGTTTCTTTTATCTTTAAAGGAGAGCTTAGACAAAATAATAATTATAAGTGTATATGATACTTCTTTAAGTCTGGTCTGTACTTACATGGAGGGCCAATTGATTTCAGGCTTCTGTGTTAGCAAATCCCCCCCAGGCCATACCTCCAGGGCATCTGAACAATAACTGAAATGTCTGAAAGTCATTCAATCAGCTATTTGTTTTGCCTACGGAGATAATGATTGTTTTGGCACTTCTTTTCTACTCAAAATTATTTGAAGTAAGCATTTGTTTCTATACCTCACACACGCTGCTCAAGTGCAGCATGGGATAGAGAAAAAGTACTGCAAATATTTTCTTCACATCTCCAACATTCTAATTTTAATATTGTACTCAGATTGTCCTGGATTTTTTTTTTCTTTTACTCAAATGTTAAAATCCTTCCTGTCAGAGAATAATAAAGGCAGAGCTAATCTCAGAGAACTCTCTGTGCATTTCTTTGGATATAAATACCTCATGGAGTGGCATAAGATATTTTAAAGCCAATGGGCTGGGCCATGGGGTGGGGGGAAGTTCCTATGCTAGTCAGCAGTCGTTACCAGACACACTCATATATAGAACTGCTTGCAATGGTGAAGTTTTGCCAGAAGGCTGTGCTACTTGAAGACTAACCTTTTCCCAGCTTGCATCTGTCTGGTAGAACATGCCAACAATGCTTAATATAAATGGGTCACATCTGTTAGGAAGGATTACAAATTGTACCTGTCATGCCCTGCAATTAGTAACCCTCCCCACCGCCCCCAGCTGCTAGTTTCTTGAGTATTTGCCTTGGTAACATCTTATAGGAAGTAGAACTGAATCAAGAGAATTTAGAGCCAAAGGACATTGTCGGTGGTGAATTGGGACGATTTTCTTCTAATGTAAAAATAAAAACTTCCTCACTTCTTGTCCCTCTTACCATGGTTACTAGCGGGTCTTTTATCTAGAGACTAGTATGGAATGTGCTTTAGCTTGTTGAAGAGAGCTTCTGCTTGTTGACTTTGTTTCAGAGCGAAATTCTCTCATGAATCCTGCAAAAAGTCAATCTGTCTGTTTTCTGTATGGTAGGGTGATTTGAGAAAGACTGGGAGTCTGTAACTGGAGACTTCACACTGGGAAGTTGACCTTTCTCTTGCAAAGGAGATTTGCTGTTTGTTTGGCTCATGGGTACATCAGCAAATGCTGGCATGCTGGGCTGTGTTTACAGATCAGAATCCATTACTTGCTGAGATGGAAGGTGCAGTATGGAAGATGGAGATTTAAAAATGTCTCACTACTTTCAGTTTCAGTGCATCTGGAGGATCTCCCGGTGGAAACTCACTATCTCATAAATGACTATGTAATAAGAATGAACTAAAGCCAGATCCTTTAGTTTATGCCACGTGATGAAAAAAAAAAACTAGGTGATTTTATATTAAAGTAATGAATTAAAACTGCAAAGCAACAAAAAGAAAGGTGTTTGCTTTATTTATATATTTTTGTAATAGCAACAATTTTCTAAGCATAATAGGAAATCACAGATTGGGAAGGAAAAGATTGATTAATTGATGTTGCAAAATCAACCAACCAAACAATTGTGTGCTAAAAAAATCCATCATAAACAAAAATAAAAACAGCAAAAGAGAAAATGTTTGTAGCAGATATTAACTATAATTGCTCCACTTAGACAGTTTGTATGAGCCAGTTTAAGAAAATGAAAACAGAAGTAGGAAAATGGACAAATGTTGTAAATAGGGAATTCATAAAAGAAGCAAAATGGCCAATAAATACAAGAAGAAAGATTTATCTTCATTAACAGCTGAAAAAAATGCAAACTAGATGCATTCATTACGTTGGTGAATTTGAAAAAGATTAATAATAACTTGTATGAACAATGATTGTAGAAAGTTGGATTCTCACATAGTAAATTTAGAATGTAAGCGGGTAAATTTTATATAGTAACATAAAAATGTGCTTATTACAGCAATATTTAACTTCATTTATAGAAAGTTACTATAGGAAAATAATTAGAGTTCTGTCGAAAGCACCTCTATATTTATTATATTTTTATTATTATGTAAAAGTATCAGCAAAAGACAGGTAAATATTACATATAATTATAGGTTGAGAAGTAATGCAAACCTATATGTGTGTGATAATACAATGTCTTTTGACTTGGAAAAGCAGGCACAATTAACATTGTGTTTAAATATAATATTAAAAACAGGATATAGTATGAATACCATGTTTTTAAAGAGAGGTAGAAAGGTGGAGAGATGGAGAAAAACATATTTATAGACAGAAATAAACGATAGGAATAAATATCCCAAAGTAGTTATCTTGTACTGAGATCACAGAATGATGATTTTGCCCCTTTAAAAATATATTAGTTTTGAAATGAGTAAGTAGGGGCAACAAAATCATTTCTCCAAAATACCAATTCAATTAAAATTCAGACCAGTGACTAATCAGTACTACCACTAATCGGGTTTTTTTGTAGTCCCTGCTAAATCATGTGAAAATTTGTCCCATTATTAGGTCCTATGGCTTTCTTGAAATCCCCTTCTGTTCCTTCAATCCAGCATTCATTCATTTGTTAATTCACTCCTCTGTCCATTCCTTTATTCAATAGACTGTAGCTGCATTCATGCCACATGCAGGTTCAATAGTTTTCCCAAACAATAACATGGTTTCAGAAAGAATTCCTAGTACTGTTTCTTATTCACACTTACCCGTTTGGAAATTCTAGCCCTCTGCCCATTAAGTCACCAACTAAGACATCATTCTGCCAAATACTTTGTTTGAAACAGATGCAATGAGTATTGCTACTTGAACTTGAATGAGAACTTTAAATACCTTTGCCTAGAAGAATGAATGTATGAGCATGTCAGGAACTAACTTCACATGATATCCCTGATTAATCATTCCACCCTCTCCAGCCAATACATATTTGAGGTGGATAGCATGTTTCTAATTACATTCCACCATGCAAGGTCCCCTAGCCAGATTCTCCATAATCAAAGATGCTTCTGGATATTTGTAATACCTATCAGTTCTGCACTGTTGGTAAATGGGATGGTATCCACCATCCCATGGCTATCCAAATTCTTGTCATCTGCCCTTCTTTGGTTTTTTGGCATCTACATTATGCTACTTTAAAACCGGCCCTCCTGCCTCTGGCTTCTATGCTGTGGTCCAAATGTTTGCTTCATTTTCCTCAGTGACTGTTCAAGTTTGCTATTATGGTAATAATAAATTGTCACAAACATAGGGCCTGAAAACAAGACAAATTTATGTTACAGTTCTACATGAAAGAAGTCTAGAATGAGTTTCTCAAGAGTCAAAATCAAGGTACTCAGAGAGCTGCTCTTTGTTTGGCTGCAGACTTGACAGGAGAATCCACCTTCCTTGACTCATTCAGCTTCATTGCTTGACTTGTAACCCCCTACCCCCACTCCTTCTCCATCTTGCAACTGTATCATACTATTATGCTATTGTCATCTCTAAAACGTGTCCACTTTTAAGACCTCTCATAGATATGTGTAACAGTTCCATTGTTTAGAGGAAAAAGTGATTTATGATTGTAGTTGGGAATTGGGAGATGAAGAAATATCTGCAGTGTCTAGATGGTTCCACAGCTAATGATAACTGTCTTATAAAAGAGATAGAGATTTGGGATAAACAAAGAAGTGGATGATAACAGAAAGGGAAACATTGTGTTACAGAGGCAGGGATTAGAATACTATAGGTATTAATTGAGGGTTACCTGAGGCCATTAGAAGCTGAATAAAGCAAGCAAGTGGTTTCTCTGGCACCTACACAGACAGTGCAGCCTTGTTCCATCCCCGTAGACTGAAAGACTACATTCCTATGGTTATAAGCCACTCAATTTGTGGTTTACAGCATGTGACTACATAGCCAAATTAATCTATCTCAAATTCCTTAACTTTGAACATATTTTCAGAATTTGTTTTGTGATTTAAGATATATTTATATGTTCAAGCAATCAGGATGAGGATACTATTAGTAGAACAATGATCTACCTAGTAGAACAATATCACAATGCCTAGACAGATTGTTCACCAATAAAACTGTTCCCCATGTCTTCCCAAAGCACATCCAAATCCCAGGCTATCTTTTATGGTTTGCATTCATCCTTATTTAAGTTTTAAAACTGGTTCTTGGATGTCAATATAGAATAATTAAAACACACATACACATATATACACATACACACACAAACACACATACACACTGATGGTTTGCATATGCTTGTGCTAGGGAGTGGCACTATTAGGTGTGGCCTTGTTGGAGGAAGTGTGTCACTCTGGGGGTGGGCTTGGAGATACTCCTCCTAGCTGCAAGAGGTTACTCAGGTTGTCCCTGGCTTCCTTGGATGAAGATGTAGAACTCACATGGTGTAAGAACTCCTCTTGCACCATGCCTGCCTGGATGCTGCCATGTTCCTGCCTTGATACTGCACCAAACCTCTTAACCTGTAAGCCTACCCCAATTAAATGTTGTCATTTATAAGACTTGCCTTGGTCATGGTGTCTGTTCACAGCAATAAAACCCTAACTAAGACAGAAATTGGCACAAGCATAGTGGCATATTCCTGTGACAACCTGACCATGCTTTAAGGAGGACTGTGGAAGGACTTTGGAACTTTGAGCTAAAAGAGCCATTGGCATATTAAGAGCTCTGTAAGATGTTCAGTAGGTGTTTGGAAGATAATGTTGAGAACAGTGCAGAAGATGGAGGCCTGGTTTGTGAAATTTCAGAGGGAAGATTAAAGACTCTTTGATCAGGGCTGTTGCTGTTTTGTTTATGAAGATTCTGTGGTTTTGGTTAGCTGGGGCTGAAGAATCAGCTGTGATTAACAAGATACCAGAACTACTAAGGCAAAACCTTTGCATTACTGGGACTATTAATGCTGGTCAGCTGGAGCTAAGAAATTAGTGGTGATTAAGAAGAGACCAGCATCATTGAGGTGAAATCTTCTGGGAACTGTTTTCTGAGATCACAAAGAGGATGTGTTCCAGAGAGAGCCAAGGTTGTACCTCGTGCTGTGGCTGGACTTGGTAATGTGTAAGAGTCACTCAGGTGGTACTGGTTTTGAAGGAATGAAGGAGTCATGGAGAGCAGCTGAGGCTTGGCACTGTGAGAGGCCATGGAAGGCCATTGGTGAAAGTACATTCTCAGTACTAATTAGTGCCCCAGGACTGACAGTAGTGTTTTGGAGATGCCAGTACCACGAGATGACCAACATAAACAGCAGCGGCAGTGGAGAACAGGCAGCTGGAGCCTCTAAGACAAAGTATGTGATACAAAGGGCAGAGCTGGAAAAGTGACCCAAGCTCTTGGAGGAGCCCAGAAGTTCATAAGTGGATTCCCAGACAAAGGATGGTTAGAGATTAATTTTGCTTTAATTGTGACTGTGTCCTGATATCTTTCCCTCTTGAAGGAAGAAGTGGAGCCCATGGTTTAGGGACTTTGAATTGTAAAAAGACCTTGATTTTTAAAAGAGACTGAATACTTTAAAGGTATTTCAGTTTTAAAATGTAAGAATTGGTAAAGGCTGTGGGATTCTTAAGGTTATCTAGATCTTGTGGATGAACAAGAAAGTAAGGGTTGAAGCTTAATATTGATTTGTTTGTGTGTCAAGTTGACAAGGGGTCAATTCTACTGGCTGGTTTTGTGTCAACTTGACATAAGCTGGAGTTATCTCAGAGAAAGGAGCATCAGTTGAGGAAATGCCTCCATGAGATCCAGCTGTAAGGCATTTTTCTCAAGTAGTGATCAAGGGGAGAGGGCCCAGCCGATTGTAGGTGGTACCATCCCCAGGCTAGTAGACCTAGGTTCTATAAGAAAGCAGGCTGGGCAAGCCATGAAAAGCAAGCCAGTAAGTGACATCCCTCCATCGCCTCTGCATCGGCTCCTGTTCCCTGACTTGCTTGAGTTCTAGTCCTGACTTCGGACGTGTAAGCTGAATAAACCCTTTCCTCCCCAACCTGCTTCTTAGTCATGATGTTTGTGCAGGAATAGAAACCCTGACTAAAACACACACATACACACACAAATGTGGAGTCAAGCTGACCTGTTTTTACACTGTGTTGCATTATTTTCTGTTTAATATTTGACAAACTTACCCAACTTCTATGACCTTGAATCTTAATCTGTAAAATCCATAGTCATACATACTCCCTAGAAGAGAATCATGGCATGATTTTGTGTAGTAATTTAAATGTCACTTTTAACTCCCATCTCTCCCATTTCTTATCTATTTCCCTCATCTTTATTTTTGTTTTATTAAGCATTAATTTTATTTTAAATTATTTATGTAGAGATGGGAAGAGTACATATCTAAGTGTATGTACCTCTATGGAAGCCAGAAAATGGTATCAGATTCCCTGGTGCTGGAGCAGGAGCTATCTGGTGTGTGTTTTCCAAGTCAAACTTAGGTCCTCTGCAAGAGAAGTATGTCTACTTAGCAACCGTGTCATTCCTCTACCTCCTCCCCAGCTTTATAGAGACATATTTTCTCGATAAAATGTGTGCATAGTTACTGTATAGATAGCACATTCTGATTACTTTCTTCAGTGACATTGCATTTAATTTTGTATCCTCTAACACTATATGGCACTAAAGTTCTTCATTGAAAGGGGATAAATCCTATCAAATTGGTTTCTAGGAAATTCATCATTGTAATAACAGACAAGGAAATGTTTATTATTTATCCACTATATGTTTTAGGCTCTAAACAATAAGGTTGACAAAGCACATGTGATTGATTAATCAAAAAGACAGCAGTAAGATGACAATCGAGTAGTCTGGTGCCTTGGTGAGTATAGCTACAAGTAAGACTTGGGGGTAATATCGAAAGTGAAAAAGACTTACTTGAATAATGTCTAAGTTAAAACATGAAGGATGATTGGAAGTTAAATATGTATTGTCTTCCAATATTCTGCAAAAGGAAAAAGAATGGCAGCCTAATTCAATAAACTCAATTTTATTTATTTATTTGGGTGGTTTTAAAATTAAATACTCTCTGTATTTACATTTGAAATGTTATTCCCTTCCCCCATCCTGCTCCTATCCCCCTCCTCGTCCACTTGCCTTCAGGAAGGTGCACTTATTCCCAATCACCCTCTCCACCCCACTGCCTTGACATTCCCCTACCTTTGGAAAATATGCCCTCCCTATACTAAAGACCTCTTCTCACATAGATGCCAGACACTGCTATCTTCAGCTACATATGAAACTGAAGCCATAGGTCTCTCAGTGTGTGCTCAGTGGTTGGTGTTTTAGTCCATGGGATTTTTGAAGGGTTTGGTTGGTTGATAATGTTGTTTGTCCCATGAGGTTGCAACCCCTTTCAGCTCCTTAGGCCCGTTCTTTAGCACTCTCATTGGGGTCCCCAAGTTCAGTCCGATGGTTATCTGCAAGCATGCTCAGCTGTATCTGTATGACTCTGGTAGAGTCCTTGAGGTGGCATACATATCTGGTTCCTGCCAGTAAGTACTTCTTGGCATCAGTCTTAGGGTTAACTCAATTGATTTAAATATTAATTTTAGCTCAAATTTCTGGGTATATACATATAGACATTCTTGCATGTGTTTTGGACTAATAAGAGTAAAATAAGTATTCTTCTACTGATAAACTTTTTTGTGCTCACTTTGAGAAAGCTTTTATGTTCCATTTTGTACATATGTCCCCTGTGGTTAGGAATTAGTGAAGATACAAGTATATCACCGAAGCCCTTAGGTACAAAACTTTGATTTAGGGCCAAGAGGATAAATATAGCTAGACATAGGACCATGGTAGTAATATCACATAATAGGAGATGATCTCTAATATAATAATTATAATAATAACAGAAATATGTTGTCTATTTATACTCTATATGCTATTTAAGGTATTTTGTATATTAATTCATTTTTTATTTCTAGTTTTTGAGGTAGAAAATACTGATATCTTTATAGGCAGAAATAATGAACTATGGGGGTTAAATAACTGTAAATTTAGATAGCATGTGACAGAGCTAGGATCAAAGTCGAGAAAAGTTGACTTGAAGGTCTGTGCTCTTAATCCAACAGTAAATACTCCTTCCATATCGTGGTAGAAAGAAGGGCTTTGTACAAAAGCAGACACAGAATTGATATTTGAGGATGGAAAGCAAGCAAATGTCAACACAACCATATGGCTATATATCTACTAGGTGCCAAGAGGATGGTTGAGTGTGCATTTAACTGAACCTGGGAGTTACCTGGTAAGAAAGATTCTCAGGAAAATAAATCTTAAGTACTGTTTGTCATAAAAGAAATATAACTGCAATTATTACTAGCCAAGTTTTTGAGCTTTTACTGTGTACCAGTAAATGCTTTACAATACTTCAATACTCCAAATCTTTGATATTCTATAGTCACACCTCCGTGTTGCTAAGTTATTAGTTCTAGTATTCCTGTACTTGCTTTCCATCACTGTGACTTTAATGCTGACAAAAACAACCTAAGGGGGAACAGATTTATTTGGCTCACAGTTTAAGAGGATCTTGGTCCATCATGGTGGGGAAAGCATGTGGAACAGCTCGGTTCTTAGCAGTAAATATATCTGGCAGAGGCTATCCATATCACAGTAACTGATTAAGCAACAGATGTGACAGAAACTTGGACTTGTGTAAAATTTCAAAGGTCTCTCCAAGTGACCTATTTCTACCATCTATATGCCCTCCTCAAGTTTTCATAATCAAAATAGTGTAACTATCTTGGGTAATGATACAATGTTCAAACATGAGCTAATAGGAACAGCTGCAATTTAAAGACCATGAGCATCTCTCACATAGCTTCCAAAATCTGCTTGCAACCAAGTTTTTTTATATAAAATAGTTTCAATTGCTCATAGTCTGTACATGTCATCTTGTATATATAAAGTAGTCAATTCATCAATTTACTGAAATGAGGTCTTGCTATGTTGTCTAGGCTGGTCTTAATCTTCTGAGTTCAAGTCATTCTCCCACCTCAGTCATCCAAGAAATGTGATTATAGGCATGTGACATAATTCCTAGCACCCCTATCACCCTGTATTGTTCGAGTCACCTATGGCTTACTTAAACTACCACATACAATAAAAACATGGTGTATAGTCACTACACTGTGTTTAAGGAATAATGACAAGAAGATGTTGCTGTTTGTTTAGTCCAGAAGCAAGTTTTTAATATGTTATATACAGAGTGGGTACAATGAATGGGTGTGGATGTGGAAGTAGAATTAATGAATTCTTAGATACATAAACCATGTCATAGAGAAGACACTGCCCAAGTTCCCAAGCTCAGAACAGGTATAGTCAGGTCTTGGTTTTGAACCAAGGTAGTCTGACTCTTAAACATATTAAATTCTTTCACTAACTCTTCTATCTCTTGTTCTAAAAATCTTTCCCTTCACAAAATAAAATGATGTCACTGTGGAAGTGATGCTGAATGGAAGTTAGAATTAGTCTAGGATTCTGATATGGGGAAGTCTAGAATATGAAGAGGAATAAAAAAATAAAGAAAGAAAAAAAAGAAAAATGGAAGAGAAGAAAACTGGATTGATATACTCTTATTAACCTTCAAAAAATCAACTGGATTTAATTTTCGAAGACATTTTTCTTTTCCTCATAGCAAAAACCTCCCTGAAAGAATGATCTCTATATGTGGTCCTTGTTCATTCTTCCCTCATTCTCATCCACAGCATGTAGTGTTTTCCTCTACCACTTCACCAACATTGCTTACATTATGTTAACTAATGACTTCCTCATTGCTGATTCTCAGTTCCCATACCACTTGATCTTTTAGCTCTGTTTAGTGAAGAGACCATTCCTTTTCCTTTGGGACATGACACCTGGTTTTTACCATCAATCCAATTTTCTTCTCTTCTTTCTTTTTCTTGGTTCTTCTATCAACTCTAGACTTCCCCATATCATAATCATAGACTATTTCTAACTTCCTTTCAGAATCACTCCCACAGTGACATCATTTTATTTTGTGAATTTAAATGGGGCATGTTATAAGGCCCTCAAATATTGTTTGTTATCCAAATCACTTCCAAGTTGCAGGGTGTAGGACATTACACTTATAGCTCCATTTGGATGTCTTATGGTAATCTAAAATGCAATACCTCCAACACTAAAATTGACATTTCCCCTTTACAATTATGGCTATTCAATCTTCAGTGTATGTGTGTGCACGCGTGCGCGTGTTCATGTGCATGTGTGTGAGTGTGTGTGTGTGTGTGTGTGTGTGTGTGTGTGTGTGTGTGTGTGTATTTTTTCTATTGCTATATAAAATGCCATGGACAAAGCAAGTTATAGAAGAAAGATTTGGGGGGGGGGTGAAGTTCCTGATGTTTAGTGTATATTTCATCGTGGTGAGGAACATGGTAGTAGTCAAGTATGATGCTGAAGCAGAGCTTCATATTTATTTGTAAGAAGGAGACAGAAAGGAAACTGGGAATGGTCTGGGCGTTGTAAACCTCAAAGTTCACCCCCCCGTGATATATCTCCCCTTCCTCCTCCTCCCCCATCATCATCTTCCTCCTTTTGCTCCTCCTCCTTCTCCTCCTCGTCCTCCTCCAGGAAGCCCACACTTCTTAGTTCTTCCCAAACATTTCCACTAACTGGGGAATAAACATTCAAATATATGAAGCTATGGGAGTCATTTTGATTCAAACCACCACAAAGGTGCTAGATTCCAAAACATTGGCATTATTGTTGACTTTTTACTTAAAAAAATAATCCTCATGCAACAGTCTAAAAACAATCTCTACAATTTGCTCTTAAAACATGTTGATTTTCTTGCCTTTTTGAAAAAGAAATACCAGCTCACCACAGAATACTTGGATTATTGTAATGATATCTTGACCAGTCTTCTTGTTCCCTACCTAAGACATACTAAATCAAAGATTTATCAAAACGTTTCTGTTGGTTTTCATCTCACTTTAAGCAGAGCTAATATTTAGTCAATTGCTGTAATATTTGTAGCTATTGTTATATATCAGAACTACCCAGAAATCTTTAAAAAGGACCAAAGTCTGGGCCTAAATAAATTAAACTTGGATCTTTAGGAAGGACAATATTACTGTAGCTCTGATTTCTGATTATTGTTTTTCGTTTTGGGGGATGAATCTGTAAGCCAGGAAGGGCTGAGAATGGCTGCTCTCATTACCCTCCGATATCATCTATTTGCTGTTTAGCTTACTGGTTTCTTCCCACTGTCTCCACATCTGCTTTTTTACTGGGCAGAGCAGGCATGCTCTTTCTCTGGGGACTTGGCAGTAGCTGTTTGCTCTGCCTGCTAACCCCACCCTTGCTTCCACATACTCCTCAATCTCTCATTTGTATTAGGTCTTCAAAAATGGGTTTCTGGGATGTCCTAAGACTTTTGCTTAGCAGGTAAAAGGGCTTGCTGCCAAACCCGAGGAGCTGAGAATGATCCCTCTCTAGAAAGTTGTTCTCTGACCTACACATACATACACAAAGCATACACACACATATACAGGATGACATGCTTACATATTACTGTAGTCCTAGCACTAACGAGCCTGCAACATAAAAAGGTAGAATGTTTTGAAGCTTTAGTTACTTAGTTAAAATACATTTTTGTGTGTTCTTTTGATTTTTGTTTCATCTCTAATACTTGACAAAAACTTAAATGTTATTGTTTTACTTAATTCTTTTAGTATGGTTCTTCCCAAGGGAAAATATACTATTTAAAACTGAGACAAGGTCTACTCAGTATTTCCTCAATTGCTGGTATGTAGAATATGTTCAAAACACCTCTTTGAGGTGAAATATTTAACCAAATAACCCATAAGGAAGACAGCATAAGATACAGCCAAATTAGATGGAGAGGTGAAGGAAATTCATAATTAAGTAGTTAAATCTGTTTGCTGATGGCAAAATGGTTCCCACTGTGTAAGCATATGTGGACAGGAGTACAACTTGAGATTCACTTTTGTCAACTTAGTGAAGCTTATGAACCGCTTCTCAGATTAATGCACAAAAGAAAATCCACAGAGCCGAATTATTTTAAAATAGTTGCAAAAGGTTTTGAAGATAGATTATAGACATAATACATATGCCTCCACATTAACAATTTAAATTGGGAGTTGAAAACCTTTTCTTGGTATCAAGAACATATAACCAATATTTTTGACATTGTGAGCAATGCAGTTATTACTTAACTCTGTCTTGCATTGTGAAAGCAGCCACAGGGAGTGTGTGTGTATGTGTGTGTGTGAATAAAAAGGGTTGTTGTCCATTAAAATAACCATTTTCAAAAATAGACAGAAGGTGTGTTTTTTTTTCAAAGAGTAAGGTCTACTGGAGAGTCTAAATTTTGTCATACTTTTCAAGTAATCACAGGGAAATGGTATTTTGAGATTTCCGCGACTCCTACAATATGTGGAAATTCTTATGATATTTTTGGTGACAAAATTACAGCCACTGGTGATAATATTTGTGAGTCTTCATTTGTAGTTGAAACAAATATTGAGAGATTAGTAGGACAAGGATAAATTTTTTCCCACCCAAATTTATAGAGTCACTACATTTTTACTTTTGCACAATCTCTTTTAGTTATTCTTTGACAATTTTCTAAATGTATGCAATGTATTTTGATTACACCCAAACTTTGATTTCACAGTCAAACTCTCTGTCAGGACTCCCTATAACATCTCCATATCAACTACATGTCTTTCTTATTTGTTTGTTTGCTTGTTTGTTTCTTTATACATACCGAGTCCCATTAGTGCTACCTTCATGGGTACAGAGTGTAACATCTTCATCTCAACTACATGTTTTATTTATTTATTTATTTATTTATTTATTTATTATTTATACATACATACATACATACATACATACATGCATACATACATGCATACATACATACATACATACACACTGAGTCCCATCAGTGCTACCTACATGGGTACAGAGTCATCTATTGCAGCCTGAACATACCAATGGGCGGTCTGTGACCTCTTGAACTCTTCCCACATCCATGCTGGATTGTTGACTTAGCTTGCTTGATCTTGGGCAGGTGTGAGTTCAATTCCCCTGTCATGACCAGAGGACAGCATTTCACGTATTCTGGTATTTAATTCTTCTTTCCTCCTCTTCTGAAATATCACAGTTAGGGTTGAGTACTCACAGTCATTTCTATTCTTACACTCAGCACCCTGACCAGGTGTTAAGTCTCTGCACTGACTGATAACCATGGCAAAAGAAGCCTCTCTTAAAAGAGGTTGAGAGCAGCTCAGATCTGTAGGTCTAAACATAAACAAACACTTAGAAGGCAGGCAGTTTGACAACAAAATCATATAGCAAAATAAACCTTGGAAGATGTTGTACAAACATTGCTTTGTCAAAATTTGAAGCTCTGATAAGGCTGACATAGTTATGTGTACACACATACACTCTGTGGAGAGTAACACTATTAAGGAAAGCAATGGGAAGGCTTTGACCTTGAGCAGAAAATGGGGAATCCTTTCACCTATTATTTAAAAGCCTTCAAGTCCATAGACTTGCTCATCAACATTAAACAGCACAGTTTTCATAGATGTTGCTTCTAACCCAATTTTGCTTTATAGTGTAGTTCCAATGTAATTATAACTACTGTGTTAACTAGGTTAGAGAATCTGTATGGATTTCTAACAAGATCCAAGCAGGTCCTGTTTATAAAACTTGGAACTCTAGTATTGTTCCTTTAAAGTCTTGGTTAAAAGTAAAAGAAAAAGCCTGGTATTTTGAATTTGTGGTAATAATAAAAAAATTGCTAGGTACGTTTGATGAAGGAGTATAAAGTGAATGTAACACTGAATCTATTGACTTCATATTTCAGCTCACATTCAGATCTATTGATTAGAGAAAGAATGACTCAAGCTCAGATTGATCTGATAGAAATCATACTCTGCTTATTTATCATGTGGAGAAAATTTGCACATCCACCTAGGCATTGGGGTATTACTTTATTGACTCTGAATTAGGCCTTGGCTGAGTGTCAAGTTTTCACCTGCAAAATATAGTCTTTTTTCAAGACTATTCTTGTTTGAAGATGAACAATAAACTAGATAAACTATGAATAAAATGTTATTATTAGCTTTTTGTGCAGTTGAAATGTCTCAAAGTACTTTGTGAAGTCAACATATAGCAAAACATTGTTAACTAGCATTTGTAGTAATATTAGCATTGCTTGTTAAATAAATATTTCTTCCATTACATATATGACAAATCAAATGTATGAAACATAATGTTAACAAGAAATAAAGTCTCAAGCACTTATAGATGTAGTCATTAATAATATTAGCAGTAATCTGAAGTCAGTTACTAGTTAGGAAAGCAGGATGTTAAGGCTCAGAGCCTAAACAATAACCATTCAAGGGCAGTTTCCAAAGTAGCTATGAAACACTTAAAACACATCAGGATTATATTTTGTATTTTCATAGGGGATTTTTTAATTTACAAAATCTGTATTTAGAGGATGCTGATATTGTTCTTACTCTATATTTGAGAACACTAGGCTCAAGGAGGCTAACTGATCTACCAGAGGTTAGACAGTTACTTCACAAAGTTAGAGTTAAACTGGTTTCAATGAGTTCTTGGGGATTTTTCCTCCTTCTTGGAGAATGGCATATGGTAGAATATGAGAGAAGAAACAGACAAAATCATTTAGCATAAATTCTTAAATTTTACATCTTTCAGAAACTAAGAAGTTGGGGTGTGGATTCCCAAATCCATACCAGTTATCAGTAGGCTTTGGCAGATGAGGGGTTAACCTAGTTTGCTACTGGTTATTTTCCACTAGCACAACAACTACAATTCAAAGGAAATAGCTGCTCATAAGTGCTAAGGGTCTTATTACTGTTCAAATGCCCTTTTAATACTTTTTTATGCTGGCAAATATACATTACAAATGAAATACAGGGGAAGAATAATTCAAAGTCTTCAGATGGTGGCATTTTGTAAACCTCCAAGCCATAGTACAAATCTCTCTCAAACCTCTAGAAATCCATCTTCATAGCATAGAGTAGGTGGGAAGGCGCTTGCAAATCCTTCTCAACCTGACAGCTCCAAAACCTAACTTGTTTTCCGATTCCTCAGCTGTGACAGGTTGGTGCTGGTGTATTTTTCACTTCACAAGTTAAGGACTCTTGCTAGAGTGTGGGAGTCCGAGCAGCTGGGCTGTCACGCTAGATTCTAATCGGGAAGGACAAAGGGGTAGGAAGGAGGCAGTGTGAGACAGTTCTCTTCCAGTGCTTTCATATTCGAATACTTGGGTGATAAGTATAGTATTTTAGGCATTTCTGTGTTAATACTCTTTTCCAAATTCTTCACATCCAACTTTTCTCTGTACCAGTCTGTTTACTCTGCTTAGTCAAACCTTGCTTAACCCTTTTTCTTTAAGGAAGTCAATCTTCATGTAATTTGAGGTGGCTGGAAACCTGACTTCCCACAAATATCATTCTACCACTTGTTTACTGTGCCTGAAATTTCCATTGAGAAGTTTTCAAATGTTCAATTATTTTTCCACTTTCTATATCCATCTATCTAGCAGCCCCCACTGCTATATTCCCAAATATGTATCATTATATGTCATTGTTACATATTAAAGACTTTGCTATGGTCAAGGAACTCAGTAGTAATTTAAAAAGAAATATGGTCTTTGCCCTTGAGCATGGCTCACCCTAAAGAGAAAGAGAAAATAACAAAGTACAAGAACATAAAAGTGATTCACTTCAAGTTATGCTAAGTGCCAAGATGAACATGGATGCGGCAGAGAGCTATAATCGAAAATGCCAAAAAGAGATCTATTTAATATGGCCGGGTGTCAGCTCAACTGAAACTGAGGCATTCCTCTGGAAGAAACATCATCTGAAACATAGACACATTATGTGGCAGTGGTAACGTGTTAACTCGCTACAGTGGTTACAGTGACAGAGGATATTAGTCTGAGGATGTGGGTCTTTAAAACACATAATTTTTGCATAGCATGAAGCTCAGACGGCTAAGCTTCTATGTTCTAAGCTTTATAGTAGGTGGCATTGTTTTAAAGACTTCTGTCTTAGTTCAAATTTTATTACTATGAATCAACACCATGACCAAGGCAACTCTTACAAAAGAAAACATTTAATTGGGGCTGGATATAGTTTCAGAGGCTTCATGGTGAGAAGCATGGCAGTATATAGGCATGGTGCTGGATACAGAGTTCTGTATCTTGATCCACAGGGGACTGTGTACCACACTGGTATATCTTGAGCATATATGACCTCAAAGCCTTGCCTTCACACTGACACACTTCCTGTGAAGAGGCCACACCTTCTCCAGTAAGGCTACACCTCCTAATAGTGCCATTCCCTATGGGCGAGCATTCAAACACATGAATATATACATACCACCACAATTTCTATGGTACCTTTATTAGGTATTGGGTATCAACTCTCCCAAAGAGATGGAAAGAACCTAAAAGATTAAGCAAAATGACCAAGATAAAAGGGTTAGTCATTGTCAATATATATAGGAGTAGCATAGGGCAAGATTAAGCATATGAGAGAATGGTTTGGGCCAGATTCTTAAACTATTTGGGGACCGAGGGAACTGATGAGAGAGGGAAAGATGGGAAATTGGGAGGGTGGAGGGATATGAGGGAAATGTTCTTAAAATACATTATATACATCCATGAAGATGCCTTTGTGTGGCCTCTTATTCTCTGCCCCTTCCCTCCTTGCCCTTTCTCCCTCTTTCCCTATCTCCCTCCGCCCTCTCTCCATGTGTCCCTCTCTTTCCTCTTTCTCTGTCTCTGTCACTCTGTCTCTGTCTTTCTCTCCCTCCCTCCCCACCTCTGTGTGAGTGTGTCTACTTTCTTCTCAACTCCTCTTCTCATGCCCTAAATAAACTATTGTATACCAAAAAAAAAAAAAAAGAAGAAAACAAAAATGTCTTTGTGTTATCCTGTATAGTTAAGAAATTAGAGAATCCAAGCTCCCACTCCAACCAAAGGGAAGCAGAAGCAGAAGCAGAAAAGAAAGAAGGAATACAGTGTCACTAAACAACAATGGCAACAAGATCTAGTTTTACTAAAAAGAAAGTCTTACAGTTCACCCAGAGAAATATGCTAATTCTTAGAAAATCGCAGGGGGACATTCTCAGTAGTATTCCTTTTTTTATTGGATACATTTTATTTATATTTCAAATGTTATCCCCTTTCCCAATTTCCCCTCTATAAACTGTATTCCATACACTCTTCCCCTGTTTCTCTGAAGGTGCCCCCTACCCACCCACCCCCTCCCACCTCCTAGTCCTGACATTCTCCTACACTGGGGCATCAAGACTTGGCAGGTCCAGGGGCTTCTCCTCCGATTGATGCCAGACAATACCATCTTCTGCTATATGTGCAGCTGGAGCCATGAGTCTGTCCATTTCTACTCTTTGGTTGGTTGGTTAGTCCCTGGGAGCTCTAAGCAGTACTCCTAATAGTCAAGTCCAAATTGCTTAACATTTCCAAGGGCAAAGCATGTAGAACAAACAGAAAGAGGAAGAATACTTTGAAAGGGCTATTGGGATTAAGCTGTCAAACCCCTTGAAAACAGAGAATTCCTTTAAATACAGAACATGTTTGTTTTTGCTTGAAGTGGTTATAGATTTCAAACAAGTACAAAACAATGCTGCTGAACAGTCTAGAAGAACTGAGGCTCACAAGATCATTGAGTTATAATCCACAGAAGGCTATATGGGTCCAAACAAGATCCCATCTCTGTATACTAGTTCAGGTTCATGTGCATAATACCAGTAGTTGTCCAAAGCTCTATTTCCCTTCCCTAAAATGTAGCACTGATTAAGTACAAAATGTTTCAGGTTGTAAGTTCAAAATTAAAACAATAATGGCCTCTTGTCAGACAATATGAAGAAGCAAAGTCGCCTGAAATTTGTTATTATACCTGCAAATGCAGTGATATTTAGTGGGTTGAGGAAGTGCTACACACCCAGACACCAGGCAAGGAAAGGAATATGGAAAGCAGGGTTGGAAAATGGTGAGCACTGAAGAACACTGCCTCAAAGAAATCACAAAGAAGCACAAAAGGAGGAAAATAGTTTCAAGGTCACTGTTCCGTGTATATTATTTCCGAATAGCCTCTGTAACCCAATGTCTCCCTTCCCTCCCTCCTTCTCGACTTTTCACACTCCTCTATTTTTTGAGACAAGCTTTCGTGTAGCCCAGGTTGGACTTGAATTAGTTATAGCAAAGGATGGTATTAAAGTACTGATCATCTGGCATGCACATTTTAAGTGCCAGGATTACACAGTTGTGCCACCACATCTGGGGTCTTATTTTACAAATCAAATAAAATTCCAAATAACTAGATTATTGTCATCTGCTTTTGGCCTAATGTTCCCAATCATAACATCTCTTAATTTTTCTATCGTTATTTTTGTGTGTATGCGTTCATGTATTTTGTGTACACATGTGCAGGTGTGTATGAACTTGATACACTTCTGTGGGCTCTAACTTTCCCAGTTGTTCCCCAACTTTATTTTTATTTTTCTCATACAGGGTTTCTCCCTGAGCCCAGAACTCTGATAAGCAAGCCCGAGAGTTCTTTCTTTCCTTGCTTTCTCAGTACTGGGTTTACAGGTCCATGTGAGATGTAGCCAGCTTTTGCGTGTCCAATGGGACTGAGCTCAAGTGCTCATGCATGTACACAAGCATGTCACTGTCAGAAGCATCCCTTAGCCTTTTAAGGCTTTTTAAAATACTTTATTTGTCTCAAAATTCTAAGTCCCACAAAGCCAGAATCGATGAAAAGTTGAAAGTGATGTTGGTGAATATGTCTGGAATGGTCTCATACAATTTAATCATTAGAAAGGATTTTAAACTGAACTCACCAGATGCCTATTGCCAATGGATTTTGGCTTGTCCTAATATGTCTGCTCTTTCTTCTTACATACACAATGCCTATTTTCATACAGCTAAAATGTCTACCCAAGATAAAGGGCTCTCTTTCATTTTTATATGCAAATAGTGAAGGCAAGTATACCAGTTTTTAGTTTTAATATGAGACTTCTAGAAAAAGTTCTATAAAGGGGTAGATGCATTTAAGCCTATCTATCTCCTTTTGCAGAAAACAAAATCTTTTGCCTTTTCTCATTCTAGGGAGGACATGGTGGTTGGAAATTCAAAGAACCTTGAGGTATCCTTGAAGTTTGAAGACCATGTCAATCTGTCAGAAAATAACAACTAGGGCTGTGATGATCCTATGGTTGCAGTGTCGAAGACTCCACTCCAACTAAGCATATGAGGAAGTAAACCTGCTTATCATTTAGCCAATGTTGTTTTGGTTTCCGATGTTTGCCTTATTCCTGTCATATTCCAAATTTAATCCTAACAAATCTACCCATTTTTATTACATTTGAGACAAATGCCACTTAACTCTGACCTTGACATTTATAGTGGTGGAAAGATTACCTTTGAGGTGGTGTATTTATCTTTGAACAGCTATTACTAATGGAAGTGTTCTTTGCCGATTATGAATTCATCTTTATTTAGATCCCTCTTGCAGGCTGTAGACTGGTTAGAGGAGTCGCAGAGTACTTTTTAATCCTTCTTTTCACATGCTGCGAGTTTGAAGAGGTGCTCATGCTCTTCTGATTTGGCTCATCATCAGTTTTAGTCTTGCCAAGTCTCTCAACTACACTTTAGCAGACATGCTTTCTTCGTTTCAATGAGCTTAGAGTTGATTCTTGTATAAGTTCTTACACAAGCCCTTCTGAGAAAGAACTTTAGGCTGTAATAGTGCTTCGTTCTGTATGGTCCCATTTATTTAATACACTCAATTTAAATTAGTAAAAGAGTACTTTCTACTAGCTCTGCTCGAAATTAGCAGCCTGTGGCTTACATTGTGGACCTCACAGTTTTGGGTTGGCAAAAATCTAGGTTAAAACAAACGTGATCATTTAATCTCATACTATATTATAATCAGTGTGTGTAGTGAGAGACTTAAAGCTTTAATTCATTATTAACCACATTGTACACAAACCAGCTTCTCTATTTACATAGTAAGAGGCAACATTTTCTTTCATTAGCTGTTGCTTAATCTGCATTAAGAAAGCTCCTTCCCTAATTGCTTTCTGAGAAAATAGCCAATCCTGACTTTGAGGGTTCTCATATCCTTGCTTGTCTCTTTGGAACATGCCAATCACCTATAATGGAAACATACTTCAGGGGTCAACTGAGAATCCAGTTTCTAAATTCACTCAAATAAACTTGTAATCTTTCGACATGCACATCTTGAAGTTAAACTTCTCTCTCTCTCAATCCCACTAGAACACTAAAAAAATTGATTCCTGCCTGTCAAATTCCATAAACCAATATTGTTCCTCATTTCAGTTGTTATCTCTGTGGTATTTGACTCTGTTGAATACACCATTTTCAACATTCTCGCCTCTGTTAGTTACTGCCACGGCGGTAATGTTGATCCTTCTCTTATGTCTACATCCCCCTTGCTGGGTTTTTCTCTCTCGTCCCATCTCTATGCTTGTACTCTGCCTTTCATATTGAACTTGAATTTACAGGTTTCCTGTCTTAGATGCTCATGTGCTGGCTCACTAGGATATTCTGTGATTCCATGCTTTCCCATTGCCTAGTAACGGCTGCTATTATTCAGAGCCTTGATCATGACCTTCTGGCTTTCTTATTTCAGAACTTCATATAACTGGATAATCCCATTATGTGAAATCATCAAAGGCTAATGATCTTTTGCTTGTTATTCTCAGCTCAAAAGGCTTTTTAAATTTTCTAACAATATTTTTCAATCTCAGTGGACATAAAGACAACACTGTCTTTTCATTTCATTTTAAATGTAACATATAAGAACCATACAATTATACATATTTATTGGATATCATATTGTACAGTGTTTAAGTCAAATAATATAGCTATTATCACAAACATTTATTTTTTCTTTAAATGAAAATTTAAAAAACTTATTTCTTCTGTATTTTTCTGTGCGCATACATGGATGCCTGTGTGTTATACATATATGCATGTACATGTTCATGAGTGTGTGTAGAGTATAGCATGTGACTAGAAGGCCCAAAGGTCAATGTCTCAACCAGGATGTCTTCCTCATGTTTTATCTACTGTATTTTTTTTTCAGAAAAGTTATCTTCCTTAACTTAGAGCTTACTATTTTGGGTTTTCTTGCTATATTACAGCAAGCTTTGGGGATCCAACTGTCTTTGTTTCTCCTTTGCTGTGGTTATAAACACTTGTAGCCTTGTCTGGCATTTACATGGGTGCTAGGAATATGATCTCAGGTAGATATGCTTGCATGTCAAGCACTATAACCATTAAGCAATCTTTCCAATCCAAAAATCTATCATTTTTATGTGCAGTTCATAATTATTTTATAACCTGTAATAATTTTGCCTATAATCATTCCACTCTATTAATGTCACACCAAAGCTTCTTCCTTCTAATTCTAATTTAGTATCCATTGACCAACCTCTTTCTATTCCTTCTTATTTTCACTCTTCCAGCCTCAAGTCACCATCACTATATTTTCAGGTCCCATGAGATCAGCAGTATCTTGATGACTCATAAAACAACTATCTTCAACATTTACTTATTATCTACATCTTTAACTTGGATACTAATTCAAAATCCGAGAATCAAGCCTTTCCTTGTCTGTCATTACTTATTCTACCCAATGGACAGGTCAGGTAATCTTGTTCTCTCAAGTTAGAGGTATAAAAACTGAGAGGCTGGGGGGGGGATCTGCAGTTCATCCACAAGCCCCTCAACCACTCATAGACAGACTTGAATGTATTTTATTGTGATTCTACAGCTGAAATTCTCTTTTATTTTCTATGATGAAGGTGGAAATCAAGGTCACATGTGTTCTAGGCAAGCATTCTACCCCAGCCTTGACATAGAAATTGCTTAGAACTATGTTAACTTACCCTCAGGAGGAGTTGCTTACAGGATATTTTGTCTTCATTTTGAAAATTACAGTACAAGATCCCAAGGGACAGAACAGTAAAGAGAAAAGTATTGTTGAGATGACTAGGTTAGGAAAGAAGTTGGGGTTTTAAGGAATTGGAAGAAACAGAAACTCAAAGTTCATGAAAGAAAAGGCTATTGACAGAAAAATGAGTAGTGCTACAAGAGGGCAGAAAAGTTTTAAAAGCAAAGTACTGTCTTTTTAAGGGTGTTTTTAAGAGTGTGTTAAACACATGGCTGCTTAACATAATGCTAATGGTATCATTTGGGAACTGAAGCAAAGACCCATTTTAATTATAAGTTCATCCATAAAAATTTTCCTCTTTGTTTGGTTAAATATTTGCTTTGTTTGTTTTGTAGTTGCTTTTTCTTCTGTCACTCCAGAATTTCCTCAACAAATTTTTCACCTCATGTGAGCTGAACGATCCATGTATAAACAGAACTCATATTTAATATATGAAAAGCATCAAGTGTTTCTATAATTACAACATTCAGTATCTATTGCTTGACCAAATCAACATATTATAATAATGATATAAGATATATTCTTTATATCTGTTGCCTTGCATCATGACATTGAGGATGTGTTCTGTGTTTTCTTGATTTTCACAAAATAGAATATATTACAAGTAACAAGAGATGATTAATATTGATTATCAACTTCATGGGATCTAGATTTACTGTGGATACAAGTGTTGGAACATGTCTCCAATGGAATATCTAGTTTAAATTAATGAAGGTGGGAAGCCTGACAACCCCTAAGCTACCATGGGTCCTAGACTAACTAATATGGGAAAATTGTGCTGACCATCAGTATTCATCAGTTTCTCATTAACTATAGAAACAACATTAGGAGCAGTTCCATATTTCCATTGTCATGACTGTCCTGCCATAATGATTATGTTCCTTCAAACTGCAAGCCAAAATAAACCCTTCCTTTTTGGTGTTGTTTATGTTGAGTATTTTGTACCAGTAACACGAAAGGTGATGAATATAGTACTTATCAAGAGCTCTTATATAGTTTGAATTAATGCTATAATGTTTTGTTGTTGTTGTTGTTGTTGTTGTTGGTAGTTCCTCTTCTGTCATAAGTCCCCTCTTAGCCTTGTCAAAGAAAGGCATTTATCTTGACTTTTGCTTACTTCCTGATCCCATATATTTGAATGCTTATTCCCACTAGTTCCTGGAAATAGTTGTTGTAAGAAGGAGGTATATTTGGGAGGTATGGCTTTGTTGGAGTGGGTGTTTTTCTGAGGTTGGGCTCTGAGATTTCAAAAGCCCAGTGTTACACTCTCTCTGCCTGTAACTTGTGTATCAGTTGTAAGCTCTCAGACTGTGCCTGCCACCATGCTCCGTGTCATAGTGGTCACTGATTAACCCTCTTAAATTATAAGCAAGCCCACAATTAAATGCTTTCTTTTAAAATTCTTGATCATGGATTGTCTTTGAAGTAATAGAACAGTAACTAAGAGAGTATTCATGCTGCACTACAGATTCCATGAATCCATCATTCATGTCTGAAACATTATATTCTATCAATACCCTTAAGAATCTGAACATAGGGATGGTGGTGGAAAGAGTAAAGTGAGTGGGAAATAATGTAATAATACTATAATTACATCATTCAAAATATTTTAAAAATAATCTGAACTATACCCTAACTCATCAAGGCTCCATATGAATACATTTCTGTTAATATTGTTATGACCTCACATTGTATAATATTTTACACATGGTGATAAGCAACTGATTAAACTAATACTTACTGAAGTGGTCAGCTGATGACAGAACAAGATGAACATTGTGCTGCTTAATAGATGTAGCCAAAGGCACATACTAAATAAATGAATTGAATAGGAAAAAATGTTTGTGACAATTTGGCCTGAGGGCACTGTCAAGCCTTCCTTTTCAAAGACATCAAGGGTATGGCAAGATCAATTATCAAATCATGCCAAAATCAAGTACCAATAACTGAGGGAAAATGTAACTGATGACAGACCTGTGTTAGATGCTAAGGACAAAGTGGTGAGTCTCTCTCTCTCTCTCTCTCTCTCTCTCTCTCTCTCTCTCTCTCTCTCTCTCTCTCTCTCTCTCTCTCTTTCTCTCTCTCTCTCTCTCTTTCTCTCTCTCTCTGTCTCTCTCTCTCTCTCTGTCTCTCTCTCTGTCTCTCTCTCTCTCTGTCTCTCTCTCTCTCTCTCTCTCTCTCTCTCTCTCTCTCTTCTCTCTCTCTCTCTCTCTCTCTCACACACACACACACACAATGGCTTCTCTGGCTTTCTTACCACATGTAAACTGAATGATCAATTCATTTCAAGACTTCCAGATGATTTAGTGACTGACAGAGGTGTGGGAGGAGAGGATGGATATTTATTCAATTATACAATCCCAAATGAACAAGAAATGGTCCTGCTGTCATTACTATTATCAAATTTTCCTTAGATCATTAATTTTGCTTTAAAAGGGGTCTTTTTAGAAGAGGAATACAAAGGTGACATCATAAGAAACTAAGAATGTATTAGTGAGTCTCAAAATATGTGGATGTTTAAATCAAGTCATCTTTTGTCAAAGAATCTTATCTATATACCTAGCTAGTGAAGATACGAAAAGAAGAGTTACTGATACAGATTTCAACTTTTAATTCTTTAATTAAGTTGTTTCTGATAAGATCTTATTTATATAGCACTTTCCTCCTGTGTCTAAACTTAAAATTTTATACTGGCATCAGGAGCTAGGATGTCTGGCTCTGAATATTTACTCTTCCACATACTCACTGAACAATCTAAGCAAAAAATTTTAAACTTCCCAGTGCCTCACTTACCTTGTTTATGAAATAGGAATACTAACATCTACTTCACATGTAAAGTCTGTGACTCCTACCTTATTTATAATAAATGTTTAATTAATGTTTGCTATTCATGCTTAATTGAATAATACAGAGTCAGCTGGAAGAGAAAATAATCACTGTTTGCACTGATCAAATAAAACACCTAGACAAAAGACAACTTAAAGTTGAAAGATTTATTCTGGCTCACAATTCACTGGTGCAGTCCTCCGGGCTGGGGATGTTCTGGCAGCAGGGGCTTCAGGCAGCTCTTCAGGTTGTATCTACAGTTTGGAAGCAGAAAGCAAAGCATGCAGGTGTTCCGTCAGCTTTTCCTTTTTCTACAGTCCAGGACCCAGGTCCAGAAAATGGACCACCTGCCTACTTTTAGGGTGGGTCTTTCTACCTCAATTAACCTAATCAAGATAATTCCCTACAAGCATGGCCAGGGGATAATCTAAATAATTCTTCACCCCAGGGTCGGCTGAGATCTGTCTACTTGATCTTATCAACTAGATAGTATTAGCACTAACTGGGGAAAACAATTCTCTTCCCCTCCCAAGCTGAAAAGTCAGTGAAAGTGGGGGATGAGGAGTGGTACCCTCCTTGAAATCACTCCACATGAATATATGATGGGATATGTGGTTTAGTTTCCAATGAGGATAGCAAGGAAGGATCTAGCCTCTCAGAAGCAAAGGGTGGGGGGGGGCTATGGGTGAAGAACTATAGAAGCCGGGACCAGGAGGGTGCAACATTTGGGTTGTAAAAAATTAAAATAATTAATTAATAAAAATATATTAAAAGGAAGGAAGGAAGCAACTAACCCTCTATTTCAGTCACTGTTACTCATACTCTCCATATAGAAAGGCCCTAAGTTAGGGGTGGAGCAAAATCTTTTAATATATTTATTTCACTTTCTTTACCATTGCCCTTCTTTCTCAGAAAACAAAATTGCATTAGGATTTGGTACTAGCCCTGGAATTAGTATTTGGGAGTCACTGAATTAGATCTTAAGATCTCTCTAACTAGGAAATGTTATAATTCTCTGAAAGAATTTCATTTGTGCCTGGTCAAGAGACCATAACCAAGGGACAGAACCTGGATCAAGGGACAGGCAGACCTTGAAAATGTGTTCATGAAAGAGTTGGCCATCAGATCCAGAGCATTTCTCCTTGGAATTTGTAATCATTTCCCAACTGTCAATATGGAGAAAAATCACCTAAAAAGGCCAGAGGGTTGTTGTGAGGAGAACATTTTGTTCAGCTTCTGTGCCAAACTTTGGGCTTTGAGAATTCCATTCCCAGCCTGTGCATCATGGAGTTGGAGGAAATGGCAGAAACCTTAATTTGAGCTTCTCTCCCAGTAATAACATTTCAAACGTACTTACTTCTTGTCCTCATATACTATTACTAACTTGCTGTCCTCTTCTCACCTGTGTTCCTGCTCCTCCCACCCAGGAAGTGATGAAACTGTGTTGCAGCCACATATCCAAGATGATTTGTTACTAATGTGAAATTCTATGCTAAAAAGGGTGGGAATCCCAAGGTATTTCAAAATTCCTATTATTATAAGACAACGAGATGCCCCCAGAGCACTATGCCTGGTACTCCATGAATCGTGCTCTGACAAAGCCCATTGGTTGCATTTGTATTGCCAACTAAGTACAAACATATGCCACCATTTTTTTTTTTATTGATTTTGGACTTCCCTGGGAAGGAGACACTGTTAAATTATAATAAATGATGTCAACTAAAACAAATAACACAAAACCCATTAAGGAGGCATTTGTTGCAGAGCCTGGCTTGATTTGTTGGCGTCAGTTGAAATCATGTCAAAATAATGTCTTTGGAAACCAAATAAAAATTTGTTTGCAAATTTGTCTGAAGCAAGCATTTCTAGAGCATAAAAATCCTTAAGAATCAATATGGTTTTATTCAGTATGTAAATGTACTGGAAAGCATTAGGCACAAACTTCATTGCTGAATTATAGGATAGTGTTAGTGAATTAATAAATAATAATAGATGATAAATAATATAGTGGCTGAAATAGGTAATACATTTATGAGGAAGTAAAGGGAGAAAAAGATTCAGGAGATAGTCATGGGAGAAGATCAATTTCCGATAAACTAAAATAACACTTTATATTCAGAAATTAATGGAGTTCAGTCCTAATTCACAAAGTCCAGTTAAACTAAATTTCACTGTAGCCTTTGCAAAATTTATATATATATATAAAGGAAGAGGCAAAATGCCTAGCTCTGAAGTGATAACCATTTGAGTTCTAATATTAGTCAGCCTGCATCTGTAATTTGCATAACTGTGTTTGCCTTCCAGGTAATTGGGAATTTAATTGCTATCAGAATAAAATTTGAGTCTTATTTCCAAAGGGTGTCAGTGCTGTGTATCCCGATGTGCATTTTTGAGATTCACTGCAATCGGGCAGATAGGAGGGCTGCACATGACAGTAGGCTTCAGTATAAGATAGAAATGAATCTCTCCTCAGCATACCCCAGGTCATCTGTTGCTGCCCTGGTTCTCCACTGTGGCATCTCAGCTGAATATGGCCGTGGGTTTCTCTATTTTCTCTTCACAATAAATCAGATCCATTTTAATTCCCATCCTTTTAAATCGCATTCCCAAAGTGTTTCAAGGAGATAATTTTCTAAATTAGTATATTTATAACCCTTACCTTTCTCGGGTTTTTATTTTTTGTGAAGTAAAATAAGAATTAAAGAAAATGAGTAAAAGAAATCTCAACCACCATCTCATATAACCAACGTTCCATAAAAAGAAAGATACTTTAATGCCTCTCCACTGATAAAAGCAGGAAAGATATAATCTCCCAATAATGGGCAACATTTTTACTGAATACAGTTAGCTTTTGACAGACTCTTACTACTGTGACCTCATATTTTCTAGTTTTGCAAAAGTAATCGGGAAACGTCCTCATTGCCTAGCACTATCTAGTAAAGCTGGTATTTGCAAACGGCTGTTTTAAATCAAGAGCATTGCTGTGACATTAAGAAGGAAGCTTTGTTTCTTTCATTGCTGCTTTTCAGTGCTAACGTGCAGTTGCAGAACAAAGCAGAGTGAGGCTCCGAGTCTGGGTTCAGGGAGCAGCAGACAAGTAACAGCCAGCTCTGGGGTAAGGGTAGGAAGGATGAATGGGATGGAGGAATGACAAGCCTAGATCTCTGGGGATTTCACTTGATAGAGAAGAATGCTCAAAGAGAAATGCCTCACAACATCTTTGACACAAATGGTTAGATTGCAGAGCTTTGTGTGGCAGGGCTGGATTGTTTTTTTTTCCCTGTCTATAGCACACTGTGTGGCTGGCTTCCTTGTTGCAATGACTGGCTGCTGCACATCTCTGTCCTCCATAAGACACTGCGGCTACTACTATACCATTACCTGCCAAAGACAGCACTGTTTTATTGATGTAACTTGCAAAGAATCTGAAAGGCAAAATTTTCTTAGGTTCAGAGTGAGCTGAGCTACTAAATTATGCAAACGTTGTTCGTTGTATGCAGTTAATACATTTGTATATGTTTGTGTTTTCCCACTTCTAATACAGATGATATCAATATCCCCTTTACCTTTGGAAAAAAATAAATAAAAATGACCCAAAGTGCTAAATCAAAGCTTTAACTAAGTGCTGTCAGGGTTTTGGCTTTGGGGGTTGTTAGAAGCATTATGAGGGAAAATCCTACAGAACAATGCCTTGTTGTTAGTTGTGAATGAAACCCAGAGACCATCAGAGGGAATACTTTAGCTGCTGTGAAAGGGCTCAGAGGGAGACAGAAAATAAATGTACAACAAACAACCCAATGTCAGAAATGATCACTACTGCACAATGTGACTGAAAAACCTATGTTTTCAGCAATTTCTACACATGATATTCTAACTCTGGCTATGGCACTAGTTAGCTGAATGATTCTTGAGTCTGGCCAGGATGGAATCTTACAAGGACAAAGAGGATTTGCTCAGTCACCGGCAAGAGAGGTACTGGTCATGCATGCTTAAATGTGCTAATAGTTCTGGTCTTTAATGGTACCAATTTAATGAAGATGATGTTATGCATTTTTAATTGTTCTCCTCTGTTATGACATTAGCCATGCCTTTCTGACTAATATGAAGATTTGTTGGCTAGCACTGACATTGGCTGAAACAAAATCATTAAATTGCCAGTCCCTCCCACATTTCTTTTGCTCTTGCCTTCTCCAATGTTTTATGACTGTATTGATGGACCCCACTTTTTTGCCCAGATAATCCTTTACCTCATTCTTTAAAAATAATAGTACTTATGAGTATGTGCGTGCATGTGTGTGGGTGTCCTGTGCTATATGTATACAGGTACTTGCAGAGGCCAGAAGAGGGCATAGGATACTCTGCAACTGAAGTTAGATAAAATTTTGAGTCACTCAATACATTGGTGCTAGGAACCAAGTCTTTTGGAAGAGCAGAAAGTGCTCTTAATTACTGAAACATCTTTCCACTAGTCTTTACCTCACTCTAAAACCAATGTTTTATAGATAACAGAAAATATACCAGCAAACTCAAATCACTTGAATGGTGTTTGAAACACAGAGCCAGGAGTAAACTTCATGCATTTTAGTCTGCCCATGAATTATAGTAGCCTGCATTGGTCTCTGTAGATGACTTTGGTTTGGTTTCTCTTAAGCTTGTCTAGTAATTTGGCTTTTCCTTTCTGGATTAGAGCCCATACTTAAAAATTTTTTCTACCTCCTGCCAATATTTTATCCCCCAAGTCTTGTTCAGTCCTCTTCTTGATACCCAATCAACTGGTGAGCTATGGATATGGGGAATGATGATGTTGAATAGTTTGTTTCACTTCAGAGTTGGAATTCCTCTAGAATTTCTTACTGGTATGTTTACTTTCTTCCTCTAAGGATAATTTGTCGCCAAGAATATCTCTCTGGATATTCCATCTGTTCTAGGTAGAGTCCAACCTTTGGATTATAGTCAGGTTTTCTCAGCATCTATGCTATTTATTTAATACCTGCTTTGCCCAGCTCCATCTCCTTTCATATTTGCTGTTGTGATCCATCAGTGGATTGTCTTTGTATATAATGTATTATTGCGGGCCGCAAAACTTGGTATTTCTACAGTTTTGTGTCTATCAGGGATTTCTGAAATTTCTTGTTATTAAAAGTCAGACTTTTGCAGTAAAAGACTGTATCTGCATGTGATATTGTAAAATCCCATGTATTTTAGATATCCCAATTAGCATGGTAGTAAGTGAATCTAAGACATGGTAGTAAGTGAATCTAACCATACAGCAATGGTTTATTTATTGCTTACATAAAAATCTTGTGTGTTTTCAGGTCAGGGTCATGATCCCTATTCGCATAGTTATTTAAATATGTAGATTTATCTTTTCTTGAGGCTACTAACTTCTCTAAGCCTTCAATGGCATTTATGTCAAACTGGTGGCAAATATGAGCAAGCCTAGATAATCAGTCTCTTCACTAAATTGTGGATCTATAGAGGATGCCTTATACTTTCTCTTGTGTGCCATCAGTCAGAATTAAGTGACATGGTTACATCACATGTCAAGTTGAGCAGGGAATGTTCTTTGGCCATTTTGTTTTAAAAACAGGAATATAGCTTTGGAGGATACCAGTAGTAAAGTCTCTTCTGTAACAAATGAGGAAAACACAGTAATTTACTTTTAGCCTTTGAAACATTAACATAGTTTTGTTCATTAAATTGCCAGTACTACAGAAAGGAAAATAATACTACAAATTAATAAAATGTGGGCCCAGTTAAGGAATAAAAAGGGTAAGGGCCTTGCACTGACAATATAGATTACTGATGGGAACAGTCAGATTTCTCTGAGGTGACAAGTTTGGTGTGTGCCAATTCTTGCAAAGTGTGGGGCTACACAATGAGGCTACTAGGAATAGTAGAGACAAGGAGATGGAGAAATAAAAGTAAAAGGTATACTTTTAAAGGCAGCTCCTGGTATTGTACCCAATGTTTGCCAAGTGAAGGTCTTCAGTATTTGAACAATTGAGTTTTTAACTTACCAAGCTCCTGCTCCATTGCAAATCAGGAGAATTCAAATCTGATTAATGTTTACCAGTCTATGGTCTTAGATGAAGTTATCATGAAGCAATGGTTTTCTTAAAGCTGTGCATTTAGTATGAAACTGCTCACTGAGAGGCCTATGCACAGGGCAAAAAACATTTTCATGTAGAAATAAATTTTTTCTCCTCTTGGTCTGCTTGCTTTTTATGAATGGGGCTGACCTCAAGCTCATCCCTTCCCACCTTCTATAGCCTTATGGAATTCGAGAAGTTGTCTTGTGCTGGTGACTAGTGGACATATCCTAACCATGTGGCTGAGGCACGAATTAAGAGTTGAGGTGAGTGAGAAGGTGAAGGTTGCTTAGTTGTGAGCATCCGATGTCTGCAGAGCTGTTAATAGGACTGAATCTGATTTGTGTTTAGCCTGTGAACACTTTGCAAAGGTAGACAAGTGGCAAAGGTCTGGGGATGCAGAGGCAGAAAACCATAGATTTTGTTTCTTTTAGCTTGAGCCCTGGATATGCTTGCTAGATGGTAAAAGAATAATTAAAGTTGAGAGATAAGGGTAGCTATCTGTTGTGAGTGAATATATTTCTAAGGGGCTTAGGGTCTTAATAGTTTAGAGATTTTTAGCCACGTAATGTATTTGTGAAACATGCCTCAAAGTGTCCTTTTCTCACAGTGCCTGAGACTCCATCAGTATAAATCCTTCCTTAAGAACTTTGCAAAGCATTTTTTAATAAATGAATTTTGTTTAACCAACATTTATCAATTGTACTAGTTCAAAGGGCCATATTGGTGTTACCATACTTATTTCTAATAACAATCCTGTGGCATAGGTTCTATTTGAACATACAGGTCCCACTTTGTAGATGATTAAATAAAGGAAAGTGGCCCCCAAGCACACAGCTAGTGAATTGCAAAGCAAGGCTCACAAACCCAGATAGTCTGGTTTTAGACACAGTCTGTGTTCCCCACCATTATCATACATGCTCCCAGAGTATGTTCCATTTGGTTGGGGGAATAATACCTAGTCTATTTGAAATGCATTTACTTAATCACACTATATTCTCTTTTACCCAGAAGAGAGTATCAAGACTCTTAATGGGTTGATGGAAAGGAACATTAGGGGGGGTCTTGATTATTATTGGGGGTAACCAGAGTGTCAGGATAATTGTCTTGTTAAAGAACTAGATCTATTCAACATCTATTTTCCCTAAATATGCACTGTTCAAGGAATAGCACCATTGGCTTTTTCCTGTACTCCATTGAATGTGATTTCAATGATTAGCAATTTAAGCCTTGTCTCCTTTTCAAGTGATTTTATTTAGTGTGACCAGCAGCTGTATAGTCTGGATATGAAACTGGCAGAGCAGTGTTGTTTTGGGCTGACTGGGACGCTCTGAGCAACTACTTTAAAAGTGTGCTTTGGTTCTGTATTTACAATCAGTACACCCTCTTTTCCCAGCATAGATCCTTGGAGGGTGGTTGCTCAACAGCCTTGCTTTCTCTTCTCTGACTTCCCCATGGATGATTTGGTAGTGGATATTGCATTGTTCTCTGATCACTTAAAGCTCCTCTTAGCTTTTTCATGTCCTGTGTCTCCCTCACACTGTGTTCTGTAGGGGACTGACAGTTTGTTCTACCACTGCCTTTTCTGAATGTTTTCACCTGGTGCTTCATAGCCCATGGCTTTTAATCTGCAGCAGACTCTTTTAAACAGCTCGAACTCTGGCTGTTCACATCTTCAAATCATGTCTTAGACTTACTCGTATCTCTCACTGGATATGTTCTATAGGAGCATCTGATAGAAACAGAGAGGCGGTGGTCATTTAGATAGCCCTTTCCTTACTTATCCCTGGAACAACTGTCCTGAGTAGACACTATAAGTAAGCAATTGAGAATTAAGCACCCACTATGTATAGGATGTACATTAACCAGGCACTCTTAATCAAGCTCACTAGGGAAGAATGAATATACTCTTATAGAGAAGGGAAAAAATTACTTGGCTGACAAGCAGACTTTTTTCCCTGTGTAATAGCCAGGTATTCAGCTCCAACATTTTGGTGCTGGGCTAGTTTTCTTTCTAATTAATGCTAAAAAGAGCAGATTTGGAAGGAATACTGAAACAAGAGGCTAAGTCTCCAGGGGGATCCTTAGAAGAGGACTTGGTGCCACTGCCCCCCAACACACACTATTAATCCCTCCTAGTCACATGCAGGGAATACAAATGCCCTTCTCCGGCCCTCTAGTTCAATCTCACCATAAGACAATTGACCTCTTGCCACTATAAGGAGCAAAACCTCAAACAAAGCAGCTGCCGAAAGGACTTTGTCAAGCTGGAAATGAATTATTAATATCGTTCTGAAAGGGACTGGCATCGGAAACCAGGCTCTTTATTATTTACATTAATGAGCTGGAAGATGATACAGTGATCAAAATCTCAAGCTTGGCAAATGCTGCAGTTTGAAGTGCAACACTGAGTAAAGAAACAATAGCATCCAACAAATATAAATGCAGACTAATATGTTTCCTAACAAAGAACCCAAGGAGGGAATATTTTCAGAGCAGGAAAAGGCTAAAGAATGGTCTCAAATCATTATGGAAATACCCTGCAGTTGGTTTGTTTGAGAATGAAGCTCAAATTCAGGAAGGCAAGAAAAAAATGCCAGACTGCCTGCTGAACAGACACAATACAATGCACCTACCAAAGGTCCAAGCTTTATTTCAACTAGAGATGTGTGTGCAATAGAATAACCCATTTGCTCTTATCTACCTTGATTGATAAAGCAAATTATTCTAGCTTAATATCATAGTCTGTTCCTCAGAGAGATTCCAAGTCTTTACTGGATGGGCAGAGGATTATGTGTTTTTGGGTTTTCTGTATATTTCCTTAAAGACATATATATCATATAGAACTATCTTTTCTCCACTAACACTCTGGATCTTCTTTATTGGGATAGTGTTCCCCTTAACCATTTCTTGTGAGTTCCAGACTAGCAATGCCACAAATGGGTAAAGGAATATTTTTCTCAATATATTAGATCATCCTGAAAGCTAGTATTTTAATTTGAAGTCATACTTTATCTTATTATATTGCTTGGTGTCTGAAAGTTTGGTTGTTTACACTTCCTTATAATTCCAGCTTTGATAGAGAGCTCAATAGAGGCATTTTCCAGTCCTTAGACATTTATGAGCTTTCTGTTATTAGTTCATTATTAGGCTTTTAACCTATTACTCTTCTGGCCTCTCCCTGTTGTTTCATTGTACAATGTCAAGTCTGCCTACTTGGGTTTGGCTTGGTGATTGCTCTGATGACTAGTACTGCACATTCTCTACTACATTTACTTATTTCTCTGTCCTGCCTTCTAGGTATGATAATACTTAGAGTGCCACAATTAATATTTTGGTGTTGTGTTTACATGTTATTTTTTTTTTTAGTTTTTATGTGTTTTATGGTTACTTTTTCATGTACAAATCTGTACCATTTCTTTCCAGGAATATTTTGTGTCTACTTAGCAAAAATATGCAGAGAGGTATGAGGATGTGTACTGACAAAGTAATTTAACAGTATTTGTTTAATATCTGCTGAAGCAAAGCAGTACATTAAAAGTAATCCTAAACGGTTTCAATTATATTCGTTCATACTGATGGTCTTTGGGTTGTTGCTATCCTAATTCTAACTATTGAATTAGAAAAACCTTCAAATCTGTTTGGGAAAGAGTTTTGATTTGGTTTAGATGCTTCTACACATAAAGCATAATAAATTCCATATCCATCAAAGTAACAATACTGGCTGATTGTAAATATTCCAATATTTAATATTGATAGTCAGCTCTACAGGATGTAGAATCAACAAGAAGTAAAACATTTGGTCATGTCCATTAATAAGTTTCTAATTTAGGTTAATTGAGTTGAGAAGACCCATCTTAAATTGTGGAGCACCATTCCATGGGCTAGGGTTTAGGATAAATAAGAAGCAATCTAGGTGCCAGTATTCATTTCTCTCTTCTTCAATGTAGACAGAATGGGACCAACTACCTTATACTCTCATCTTTGTGCCTTTCCCCATCATCATAGACTAGAAGATTAACATTTTCTTCTTAAACTGCTTTTGTTAGTTATGTCAAAACAATAAGAAAAGTAATACATTTAGAAAGTTTGTACCAATGTGGGGCCATTGCTGTGATAAACTGACCATCTGACTCCTATGCTATAGGAACAGTACTAAAAAGGGAATGTGGAAGAGTTTGAAACTTGGGGCTAAGGCAGTCCTAACAAGCTATAAGCATAACTTAGTGGACACTCTGGCAGAAGTTTGAAGGATCAGAATACCAGGATAAATGTGGAGAATATATGCATGTCTGCCTCATGAAGTTTCAAAAGAAAACAAGCCATCTATGACAACAGAGTGGGCTAGTGGTTATTTTGAGCTACATTCTGACAAAGAATCTGGTTGTGTTTCTCATGTGTTAAGACACCTTGGGAGGGAGTTCAAAAATAATGAACAGTTTGCTCGCAGAAAAAAAATCTCAGGACATGGTAGCATTCAAGAACTGTGTCATGATTTTATGTCACTGGTCCAGCTGAAATCTACCATGGGAGAGTATAACAAGTGTAACAAAAAGATATGAAAATGTGTCCTCTGGAGAAGAAATGAGGGAGTTTAAAGTTCATGATGTGGTAAGTACAGAGAAAATACTTATAATTGCTAAAAATATCAGCACTATTAATGGAAACTTGGTTTGCTATGGAACAATAGGAAAAGAGCCCTGAGGGCAGGACCCTATGCAGTAAAAATTCCACATAGTGGTATTACAAATTCATTTGAAAGGAGAGATCTTAAAGCAAGAATGTCCCTCAAGTACTTGTTTTGCTCAAAACCAAGTACATTGACAATCCCATAGGAAGATCCAGACTAAACTAATCTGGTCATCTGGGAGCTCCCAGAGACTAAGCCACCAACCAAAGAGAATACATTAGCTGGTCCAATGGCCCTAGCACCTTTGTAGCAGAGGAATGCCTTATCTAGTTTCAGTGGGAGAGAATGTACCTAATCCTATAGAGACTTGATGCCCAAATGAAGGGGGATGCTGTGGGGAAATGGGGAGCACTTTCTCAGAGGTGAAGGGGAGGTCAGTATAGGGTAAAGAACTCTGAAAGAGGGACTGGGAGGAGGCAACATTAAGATGTAAATAAACATGATGAGGATGATGATGAGGAGGAGGGGTAGAGGAGGATGAAAACACTTAACTACCCAAAGGAGGTAAGGACTTCCTCAGGGTCAGTCTGGAAGACCCACAGAGACCTATGCAACTGTGGTTAACTCTGACCAAACTACATTTAAAACTGGCCAGAGAAAAGGAGAGTCTTATACATGTGGTACTAATGAGAAAGGGGGAAACATGGAGACTTGTGTGAAGGTTCCAGAAAGTCATCAAGTCCAGTCAGTGTATGACAGGATGTAAAGAACAGTCCCAAAAGGCCACCGGACCCCTAGGGTGTTAGACGTTCCAGAATCATGGCATGTCTGCCTAGGAAAGCTACATGCTTGAAGCTGAACCGACCTAAGGGAAATGCCACATGTATGACTGGCAAAGAAGTCCTGGGTTTAAAATTGTTTTCTAATATATTGTCCAGCTTAATCCTTAGATTATATTAAACAACAGAAAATCACCTATATTTGAGAATCTTAAACTATAAAAATGATCATTTCCTATAGTTCAGTCCAACAGTGTACAGATGAGCAAATTGAGGTTTAGCAAGATTAAGTAGCTTCTCCAAGTCCATCCATCCTTACAGTAGGTAGTAGACCCAGTGTCTAAATTCTGAAGACCCACTGTCATTTTCTCCTTTGATGTTTTCATCTGAAGTTTAAAATTGTCTAAGCATAGTTCACAAGGTCAGCAGAGCAAGTATTATGTTTAATTTACAGTGGCCCACTGGAACAAATAAGTTTGAAATATTTGTGAACATCTTAGCAGCAGTCTCAACCAATTCCAATGGATAGCAACAACAAAATTCTCACCTAAAAAAATCTCAGCTTTGTCCTTCCTTTGAAATACTGTCCATGTCTAGATACTTGACTCTTGTTTCTTTCACTTCTTTATAGTTTATACAATAATTATTTTGTATCCTGTGCTCCTCTTCTTATTCCCTTACGTGCCCCCAAGTATTTGTTTTGAGATCAAGACTTTGAGCTTCCTCCCTTCTTTAGTGGCCATTCTAGGCCAAGACTGGGTTGTACTGTTGAACCTGATATAATTCAGTTCAATCTACCAAATAACCATGATATTGCATGGAAGTGGGAACATGGGACCATACATCCAAGTACATGCCACAGCCAATTGCTGTCTAAGAGTTTCCTGTTTTTTAACCTGCCTGGAAGCTTCCTGAGGAGGTTGACATGGCCCCACCCTGCAGTACTGCTAATACTGTCAACAGGGAACACATTTAGACCTAAACAGCCTCCTTTCTCTGCTGGGCAACACAATGCTATCATGAAGTGCTGCTTCATGTAATTAAGTCAAACTGGTGAGCACCGTGCATATTAATGAGCACCCTAATGAGCATTAATTTTTGATGTTCTTCATTAACAAGCATTATAAACTATGACAAATTTTGGTCTGACTATATGCCAAAATGAGGATGAGTGGTTGTTTAAAGCTGTAAATCTTCAAAGTTCTCATGGGACTTGGAGGGATGTTTATTAATGTTTTTGGAGTTTATAATGTCAAATGAGACAAATATATGGGCAGGCATGGGTTTTGGATGCTTCTGTTTCCACCTGCCCTCACTCCATTTGCTTAGCATGTGCGTATAGGACACACACACACACACAGAGAGAGAGAGAGAGAGAGAGAGAGAGAGAGAGAGAGAGAGAGAGAGAGAGAGAGAGAAGAGAGAGGGAGGGAGGGAGGGAGGGAGAAGGGGGGGGAGGGAGACAGAGAGGGAGAGGGAGAGGGAAAGGAGAGGGAGAGGGAGAGAGAGGTGGTTTATTTAAGCCACTTTTCACTTTAAACTGTTGGGGGGGGGGGTGTTCACATCTTGGGAGTTACTAGACCCAGTAATTGCCTGCAAATTTCAGATAATGAAACTTGCAGAGTCAAAACAAAAATGCTTGGCAGGGATAAATAGATGGACTGAAAGATGGTTCTTTTAATTGAGAACTGGAAACTCTATTAGACTTTTTAAAAGAAGCTGCATTGGTTCTAGAGCTGGCTGTTAAGTACAAAGTGTGAAAGAGACGATGTGTTAAGGGCATATATCAAACCCATAAAGAAGAATCGGCACGATAGAGAGACATCAAAAGGTCTTTTGGTTCCTACTCTGTTTCCCCTTGAGCCTGCCAAGGTGCCCACATTCCTGTCATTATATTTCCTCTTTCAGGGCTTTCTGTTTTAATAGAGCTAATGCTTTATATTACCTGGGAGGGGTAACTCATTAGTTACCTAGTAACAGGATTTGATTATTTCATTACATTCATTGCTACCCTGCAGGCTGTGGAATTAAGGGGCTGAAATATAGGATGAGTATGCTTTGTTGGGAGCAGAGGGCTAAGATTACTTCCTTACTTAATGATGCATATTGAATAGCCCTAGGGAAAGCATAGGACAGGAGGAGGTATCTGGGCATAGATGGGAACTGAATAGTAAGTTGTTTCTACTTTCTAATTTCTATGAATTAAAATAGATCACTCCATAATAGTGTGTCTCATGGAAAACCTTTTTATTTTAACTTTTAATTATTTGGTCAGATATTATTAGAGCATTTGCTATAATACTTAGACAATAAAATTCATTTTAATCTCAAATGAATACTCTACCAAAATAAGAATGATGCTAGATACAGGGAGTAGAGATTAAGAATGAATTCTTTGCATGCAGACTGTGTTGGATTCAAGACCTATTTTAAACAACTTCTAGTTCTATGAAGATGGCACTTAAATATTTTGAGCCTCAGCTTCCTTTTCTGGTAAATGCCAATAACTTTCTTGGGCTTATTGTAGGACTTGGAATTTTAAAAGTGGTCAGTACAATGTCTACTTTTTTGCAAAATGGTTTCTTTGTCTGATATGTAGAATGTACTTAAGGATGTGTGGCTGTCTGTCTCCACCTCTTTGTTGTTTGGATGGTTCCTTAACTTTCATAAGATGTTTATTTATTTTTTTTTTCAGATGGTCTTTCTTCAGTGGCTGCTGGGTTTGCAGGTCAACCTGTGTGCACTCTCTTTTCAATGTATCCTTGTGGATGATTCACACTGCTCAGGGAAACTCTAATAAGTTCACAGCATACTCTAAGTTGTTGATCAAAGGAGAGAATTCAAATCAGAAAACTTTTGGATTAACTATGGCACTATTTCCCTTTTTATTACTACCATAATCTTTTTAATAAAAGTCTTTCAGTGTGTTATCTTATTACTTGTCTATGATGTGGCTTGTATATATATATGATAGAGTGTATAGGAATGTGGAAGGGATAAGGGGGTGGATTTTGTGGGACTCCCCCTGTGACTTTAAAAACTAGGAATAAATTTTGGCAATGGCTGATAGACATGCAGCCACATTGAATGTGACAGACAGATTCACTCTCTTCTCTTTTTATGTATGGAACACTGGTTTTGGTGTCCTGAAATGACTATGACTTATAAGGTATTTGTGGCCTCAATTTGTGTCAGATTGAGCTTAGAAGTTGAGAAAGTGACTCATGAATCTATCCGATACAAACAAAGTGCTAGAAGTTATGTAAGAGAGTGGTTCAGGTTTCGAGCCTTGATTTTGTTTGGATACCTACAGAGGATTTAAGATATTTAAGCAATATGTATATTGAGTGTTGGGAGAGAATAAGAAGACATAAAGCTAGTATCGAATCCAGATTCAGGAGTAGGAATAAATGTGATAAATAGCCTCTAAATGTGCGGAGGACAGTAAGGGAATGGAATTGACAAGAACAGAAGGGGCCTGATAAGAGAGCAGTGGAAAACACTACCCTAAGGCATGCATATGAAAGTTTACAAGGGGTCTTGAAAGACAGGTTGTGAACTTTATACATAAGCAGTAGTGAAGAAAGATTTTATACTGGCAAAGAGGGACTAATAATAGCTTTAGAGCCAAAAGGCAGTGTTGGTAGAGAGATTTGGTAAAAGGCTCTAGCAATGATAAAGGGCCTGGCATGCACATAATATTTAGCAACATAACATCACTCTCCTCTCAGAGCTTGTTAGAAATGTTTCATCTAGGACCTACGGTGACATAAACTACTGCAAAATTTGGTAGGTTAAAATAACAGATCACAGGTCTTTTTTTTTTTTTTTTTGGTTTTAACAGTTTATTATGATTGTTATTTTAAAAATGTTAATCCATTAAACCATGTAAAAATAAGTCTGCACAAACAAAACATACTTAAATTTAAACATGAATAAGTAGAGTGTATGAGATCTTGATTTTTCGGGCACATCTTCATTATGCTATAGCAGCCAAGTTGGGCTGAGCCTCCTAAAGCCAGCTTCATTGCAGATCCCAACTTCTATGTTATCTTCTGTCCTTTGCCCTTCAAAGCTCTCCCTTAGGGCTAAGATGGCTGTATGAATGGCATCTTCCAGTTCTGGGTCTTCACTGTATCTTTTTTCAAGGAAAGTTTTCCCATTCATGTAGTTCTTTCCCATTGCTGTGACCTTCCAGGCAAAGTAAGCTCCAGAAGGATCTGACTGAAATAAATATGGTCATCCCCCATTCCACCCACAAATAAGTAAAGAAACATCAAATGGACCAGTACCACTTGACTGGGTATACTCTTGCATCAAAGACAGGACCCTCTGGACCAGCTGGGCTGTGGGAATGGGTTCTTGGTAAACAAGATAGTATTGCTGAGCAAGTTTCCGAGCTCTGTGTACAAGTACTCTGTAATCTGGGCCCATGCCACTGTACACCAAACCGATGTGTTTGGCTATGGGCTCCACTTTGTGTACACTCCTTTCATCATACAGGATGGAATTTTATTTCTTCTCAGTTGCTAATACCATGCCAATTGCAGCTTTAATTCCCACTGAAGTGGCCCCTCCAGCTACAGCAGCCAATGGATACTCAGTCTGGACAAGTTTACCAGATGGGCTGACTGGAGTCGGCGAGAAGCTGTAACTGCGCTCTGCCATCTTTACCTGGAAAGTCCAAAAGATCACAGTTTATGTGAGCAGGTATCCAGGAGTGGCTTGCTGGGGTAGTGTTCTCATGAGGTCATGGTCTAGATTTTGGCTAGAACTGGAGTATTTGAAAGATTAGAAGGAGCAAAAGGAAGTTTCAGTTTGCATTACATATTGGCTAGAAACATCAATTTGTCACTATCTTAGCTTTCTCACAGGCTCTCTAAATGACTTTTCAATACCTCTTCGACTTGAGTAATTTGAACTTGAGAGAGAGAGAGAGAGAGAGAGAGAGAGAGAGAGAGAGAGAGAGAGAGAGAGATTCTTCTAAGATGAAATTCACATTGTCTTCTATAATTTCATTTCAAAATGATGCCATTTTGTGCTTAATTTCTTGATGATGCAGTGCAATCTTGATATAATGTGGGAAACTTCATAGAGAGAGAAGATACAGAGATGGCATCATTAGCAACCATATTCTGGGCTGGCTGTTAAAGTCACTGTGAATCTCAGCTATTTAGGAATAATAACTTGACTGTTTCTGTCTTAAAATCAGAGCAGCTGGCATTTTCTGGAGATCTTCATAAGACTGAATCCACTAAGGGTCTCTCATGGCAGCAGTAGTGGTGGTGAGGACTTAGAAAGCTTACTGGGCAGCTTCAGGCTGTGCAGAAGCACTCTATGAAGTATGTGAGGGTCCTCCCCTCATGAAGAGTACATGTCAGTGGTTCTCAACCCACAGGTTATGACCCTTTTCTAGTCTTTCACAAGGGTCCCATATCAGATATCTTGCTTATTAGATAGTCACATTACTATTCCTAACAGTAACAAAATTATAGTCATAAATTAGCAATGAGATAATTTTATGGTTGTGGAGTCACCACAACTTGAAGAACTATATTAAAGTGTCACAGTATTAATAAGATTGAGAACAACTGCTTATATTATGAGCTGTTAACAGTACTATTGTGTGGTGGTGTTATTACTCTTAATCTTTCTGTGTTCCTTTTGGGGTTTTCTCACCAAGAGTCCTATAAATAAATTAAATAAAACTTATTGGTTCATCAAGCTCATTGAGTGGAACCATTTCTTTAGTCTGATCTTGGTGTCCTATCTGGGTAAATGTTCACATCTTCCCATGTATAGCTGTACACCATTGATTCAGAATCTACATTCTAGCATCCTTTTGAGGTGATACATATGTATAGTACATATAGCAATGTTTGAGGTGGGCTACCCAAGGCCAATATATCTGTAATTACAAATAGTGAGGAAAGGATATGTAAGGATCAATTTATAGGTGTAGAAGATTGAGGGATGGTGATGGGACAAAGTCAAGGATCAAGCTTCTTTTATTTATTTATTTATGTTTTTTCATTTTCAGTTTTAAAAATTTTTAGTAGTTTTTATTTTTATCGGATATTTTATATTTTTACATTTCAAGTGGCAGCCCCTTTTCCAGTTTCCCCTCTGGAAACCAAGACTGATTCAGCAGCAGAGGGGAAACAGTGAAGTCATGAAGGAGTATAGAATGTTTAATGCAAATGAAGTGACCCAGGTGCTAAGGAGTCAAGGGTACCAAATCTGTGGGAAATAATAGTTGAAGTCATGAAGAACTAAGATAATGAGCTAAAGTAGAGAATGGGTAGCAAGGAGATGAGGTCAGGGAAGACCAAGGTACTGGGAAACACAATTGGATTCAATAGTAAAATGGTATTCACTTTTGTCCTTTAGCTAGGTACAGCTTCTTATGTGACTTCTCAGGTGTAGTCTTTGCTGTATATATTTAATAAATATTCTAATACTATATATTTTATGTCAGACATGATTCTAAGGTTTTTAATGTAACTGTATTTATTTTATGTGTGTGAATATTTTGCCTGCATGTATATGCTTGCACTATGTATGCCCACAGATGTCAGAAGAGAGCATCAGATCCCTGAAACTGACATTACGGATGGCTGTGAAGAACAATATGAGTATTAAAAACCAAACCTCAGTTCTCTGCAAGAAAAAACAGTGCTGTTAACTTCAGAACCATCTTTCCAGCCCCCTTGCCACGATGTCAAAACAGAATAATCATTTACACTTCAAAGGAGCCCAAGAAGAAATGTATTTTTACCCACATGTTGTTCACACGGACATTGAGGCTCAAAGGGATCACAGTTGTTTAGTGATGAAGCCAAGATTTCAATCCAAGCTGACTAGCCTCAGCATTTATGTTCTGAAACATTGTGCTTTGCACATATTCATGCATATATATTCTTCTCCTTCAATTCTTAGACTATTGATAGCGTACTGTATACTTTATAATGATTATGTTTCTTATTCTCTCACATAAATTATGTATTTGGAAGACCATGTTTTACCTGTAATGCATTCATATTGATAGATAAGACTTATTTTTCCAAACATGGGCTTAACATTCACAGATTTATATATATATATATATCTGTGTGTGTGTATGTGTGTATGTTTGTGTATATATATATAAAATTAGTGATGTTGGAATTGGTATCCATGTGGAATTCTGGAAGCAATCCACCAAGTATCCATTCTCGAGAGACAGTTTTGTTGTTTCTTCCAAAGTTTATAAAAAGTTCTTGGATAATTTTGGTGTGTGGTTAGTGATTATTTTATTTATTTGCAAATACTTTATAATACCATTTATAACATTTTAAAACCAAGTTTTCTAGGAATAAGTTAGGTTTAGTTTGTTGCTACTATAAAATATTCTGGTTAATGTCTTTATACACTAGTAATTTGTTGCCCATTGATATTTGAGTGAAATAAACTACTGACATTGGAATTTCTTGGTCCTAACTAAGAGTGTTTTCATTTTGATAGGCATAGCCACCTTGTTTTCTACATACTATTAATTTCTAATTCAATTTCTAAGGGGCAATTTCCTCATATCCTCATCAACATGTTAGCAAAACTTTTTCTTCATTACCAGTGTGATAGGTGAAAAGTCATCTCAGTGGGTTTTGAAATTTTCATTCCCTCTTATTATGGGCAAAATTGAGTTACTGTAATGATTAATTTGATATTTTATTTCCTGGGGATAACCTGCTCATTATCATCTGACAAGTTTTCTCCGGCCTGTTGGTGTTTATAAAGTAATTTATAGATATTTTATATGTAGAAAGTTGGCCTCTTTTGTGACAGTAGTTACAAGTATTTTTGGTTCAATGTTTTTCAATCTCATAGACCTTCTTGACATAAAGAAGTTTTTATTTATTTTGTTTTCTTTTTTGCTTCTTCCTTCCCTCCTCCCTCCCTCCCCTTTCTTTCTTTCTTTCTTTCTTTCTTTCTTTCTTTCTTTCTTTCTTTCTTTCTTTCTTTCTTCTTTCTTCCTTCCTTCCTTTCTTCCTTCCTTCCTTCCTTCCTTCCTTCCTTCCTTCCTTCCTTCCTTTCTTCCTTCCTTCCTTCCTTTCTTTCTTTTCTGTCTGTCTGCCTGCTTGCCTGCCAGTCATCCCCCTTCCTTCCTTCCCTCCCTCCTTCTTTCTTTTTCTTCCTTCCTTCCTTCCTTTCTCTTTCTTTCTTTCTTCCTTCCTTCCTTCCTTCCTTCCTTCCTTCCTTCCTTCCTTTCTTTCTTTCTTTCTTTCTTTCTTTCTTTCTTTCTTTCTTTCTTTCTTTCTTTCTTCCTTCTTGTGCATGTGACAGCACACACCAGAGCATGTGTGGAAATCAGAGGACAAATTGTGGGAATCAGTTCTTTCTTCTGTCATGTTGGTACCAAGGGTCAAGGCATTGGGCTTGATGGGAGGTGCCTTTACATTTAGCTTCTGAATGTTGTGTTATATTTTTGAAATGACTTCTCTCTGCTATACAATTATTTAAGATGAATTTGTCTCTGTAATCTCTTAAATGTAATCTTATTTTCTCCAACAGGTTTTATATATTTTTACACAATTGTCTCCTTACACTTGGACTACCTTAAATACACACCAGACTCCTAACTTCAGTTCTTAATTTTCTATTTACAAATCAATTGCTCCATTTTGAAATTATTTTAAATTTATAAACAAGATTCCTAAAGCAGTCCTCTATGTTGTTTATGTTTTACAGCTTCAGCTGCTTCTGTTTGTATTATTATGTACCTGGCAGGAAAGACTAGATGGAGGGGGAAAGTCAGTGATGCTAAGACCAATTTGTAAAGAACAAGTGCAGACTTATGGCCCATCTCAAGGTTTCGTGTGAATCAGTGAGGAAATGGTATTTTATTTACAGTGTGGAAGGAATCCTACTTATCAAATATGTGAGATGCCTTTACAAAGCCACTCACTGGGTGGGGCTTCAGAATAATAACTGTGCATAAGGAAGGAAACTGCTCCTGGTATCAGTCTGCTGTGGTTTAAATCATAGGTGTAAATAATATCAAAAGTAGCATCTTGAAGAAATGCTGTGGCTATTTTCTCAGGGCCTCAATCAACATACTTACTGCTTTGCTCTACTTAATCTGCTGCAGCTCTTTTCTAACCTAGCTTGATGGGCTCTAGCTGTCTTTGGCTACAATAAACACCTGGTAGATTTGAGCTTTTGCTATGACTATTGCTTAGCTACACAGAATGCTGCTTGTATAGGAATAGACACACTACTGCCAACAGAGAAAACAACCTGCAGCCTCTTTTGTATCCAAAATTACAGACTATGAAGAGCAAATCTAACCCAATGAATCAACCAGATAAGCAACTAACTAAAATAATATGTGCCAGAGGCAGTATAATACATGCATAACTTAATTTTTTTACTAATATATGTTTTTCAGAAGATGTTTATCCCTCAATCCTGAATCTAAATTTGTTCTTTATCCTGTAAAAATAATATTCAGCTTGCCAACAATAAAATTAGCTGTCCATTACATGCCAATGCAACGTCAACACATTGGCAAATAACTAAATTCTATTTCCTCATTCTCTATGATGTGGTGGCTCTCACCCTTGTTTTCATGTGATATCTGATGGAAATGTAAAGATGCACAAGAAATTCCCCACTGAATCAATTTGAAGCAGAATTTGTGGATAGAAATCTGGTAGAGCTTTTGACAAGAGACCTATCATGCCTGTGACTTAACCCACTGCAAGCTTGGTTTGAATAAATAGGAAGTAACTGTATGGCAATTTAATTTGAAAACCACTATTTTGTTCTTGTTGATTTTCTTCTAAGTTCATACAAATCCCTGCTTTCTATTGCATTTCCCTTCTCTGTGGGTGCATTGGTATGTACTTTACTGATATGGAGGTAGTTGGAACCTTTGCCATGCATAGATGAACTTGTTGGATCATAAAGTATAGATTTTTTTTAATGGTTTATATGATACCTTAATGGTAGGGGCATTGGAGACAATTTGAAACATATCATCATGCACATACTCACACAATTGAACCCAGACTCTCATGTGACACATGAAATAACTGGGGTTCTGAGAGATTCAGTGGTATGCCTGTGCTCACTCAGTCAAGTGGGGACAGAATTGTAGAGACTGGGTCTCTGGATAGCCCACAACTCTGCCTATTGAGCCATTCCATTTTAAATGTTAAGTACTTTCTCTGTTACCCACCTCTCCTCTCTTATCTGGGTCACTAACAGCATAGTTGGTTGGAAAGTAAATGTAGAGGCAAAATAACCTTGGCTGTTTTCTCCCAATCAGAGTAAAAATTGTGCTTGTCTACACGATCACCTTCTCTCTCCTCTGTGGTACAAAAAAATAGTCCACTAAATTTTTTTTGTATATGTTACTTACCTTGTGCTGGAATTATTCATATTGCTCATTTTATAGTTTTATTTGAGGAGCTAATGTTACTGTTGATTTTTTTTTAGAGATGGGCTCTGTGTGTTTATTTGTCTTTTCCTTTACCAAGTAAAGTCGTCTCCCAGTGTCATGAGAGTTGGCGTGGAAATGACTTCTAAGACTGGGTATTGATACTAAGCTAAAGTTCCTTGTATAAAATGTCATGGTGCTTGCATATAAATTAATCATACCCTTCAAGATACTTCAAATCATTTTCAGATTGGAGTCCTTATACTAATAATATGCGAATTCTATGTAAACGGCTGTTAGGCTGTATTGTTTAGAGAATGGTTACAAGAATAATGTGGCCTTTTAAGTTCAATATGGACCCAGATTTTCCCAAATATTTCTGATCTGTGATTCAGATGGAATGTGGAACAAATGAATGTGGAGGACCAATTGTACCTCATAATTTACAACTTCACTGCTATTTAATGAGTTTTTTTATGATTCTATTATGATAGGGAATCCTGGGTCTGTTAATTTGTGTCTAATTATCAGTTGGCAAGTAGGACCTATCTGTCCTTCACATCCAGGTCTTGACTCTTTTGGCTTCTTTCAGCTTGAATTCAGTCTCTCTTTACTTCTCCCTCCCTTTTCTCTCATTCTATACCTCTCTTTAGAAATGTGTTTTAACAACTTACAAGCAAGTTCTAAGTGAGATTTCCTTTGTCTTCAAACAGCAACATAAACAATACAGAGTGCCTACTTCACTTTAGAAACTGGTGTGTTCATGCTTTCACATCTGTAGAGATCCAAGAGACAATTCTTTTGTGTTTTTCCTTCTAGAAGATCCTAGTGTTATTTAACAAGGTGAAGCTTTCCTCCAAGCACTAGAGTTTAACTGAAGTAAAAGATTCCCCTTTGCGCAAACCTCTGAGAATATACAGGGTTGAATTTAGAGAACTCTTCACATTTTGAGCAAGGCTCTTATAGTTTTTGTATCTGAGCTCCAACCACAAGTTTTTCAGAGAATACTTGGCATTAGCTTTACCTTAACAATCATTATCAATCATTTGAAACAACCACTTGCTATTGAACAGAGACCAGTATGAATTAATGCAGTATGTCAGTATGTTTGTCTTTGTTTGGAACCTTTAGAAAAGCCATTTAAAATTTAGTAATTCTTGTGTTTGATAATTGGTAAGGGAACTCTGAACTTGAATAGATGAAGCTTACCTCTCATTTTCTTTTACAGTAGGCACTGGTTAAGTCATCAATTTTGGGAGGGGTCTAGAGTAATTTGTCTGTCCTATAAGCTAGGTCAGCCTTTAAATTACAGTTGGTGCCATTGCCATTTTCAGGTAAGCCCAACCACTTGGATTCCAAGGCACCAAAGAGGGAAACTGTGGATTTAGAAGAAAAACAATAGGGCTGTTATGAACATAGCATAGTGTAATGAGTGTTCCATGTCAGAAACATAGAAGAACATGTGGTGTATCTTTCCAGAAATTATTTGGTAACAATACAATTACAAGATTGGGTACTTTCAATAGTAGCAATTTGCTATATAGTCCTTCTTGTAAAATTGAACAAACAAACAAACAAACATCACCGCTATAATAATAAAGGCAAAGACTTTTAGACTTTTACAATCTTAATTACTAATAATAGCTCATATTATAGATACATACTGCATATCATGCAATCTCTGTATGTATGTGTGTATATGTATGCTTGCATGTAATATGTATGTTTCTAATAGTCTAAAAAGGCCAAAACAGAATTAAAGAAAGTTCAAAAAAGCCTCAAAGGCAGAAATTCATAAGGGTGAACAAATAGAAGAGTATCATAACTTGCTGGGGGTCTGTTGGGTCTCTGTTGTTGCTGTGTCCACTGCTGTCTCTAGCACCATCTCAATGGTGTCAAGTTTCATGGTCACAACTGAGGTGCAGGAGTGAGATATAAAGCCATGAAGGCTCTAACAGCACACAGCCAGGTCAGCAAATAGTAGACAGATAGCCAGTGGATGTAGATGGGTGAATGGGAAGATGAACATATGACAATTCTGTTAGGCAATATCAACTTTGAGAACTGACCCAAGCTGAAGCTCCCGAGGCAGTCCAGAATGAATTCTTTCTCCTGACTAGTATACTGGGTGGTATGGAAAGAGGTTGGTGGGGCCATTGCCTTGACAGTGTTAGATGTGCTTTCTAGGTGGTTCAGAGGAAGGATTTGCCCTCTTTCTTGGTCATTTATGTCTGATACATTGCAGGGAATGTTTTCTTCTGATGCCATTTCAATATATGCATTTGTTCCTACAGTCCCAATTTGCTTTAACAAAATTTATCATGTGGTGTCATTTATATATTTAGGAATAAGTTCCTCATCAGTCTGTGTCTCGTGGATGCTGCTGGATGATATTCTTCACATGTCCACCATGGTGTGGAGTCGTCCTCAAAATGTAGTCAAATAGTTCTTGAAAAATGAAGTCTGTCAGGTCAAGGGCAGTCTGACAAATCATTGTTTATACACAACATGAAATAACTTAGTGCAGGACATAGCTGATTTCAAAATAAGGCAAAAGAAAATGAGTTAGTAAAGAAAACCTATTTCCCAATATAAAATAGGGAAACTGTCCCACTATTCTCTTACTGGCAGATAGATATATACTATTCCAAACAGATGCAACATTAGCACACTTTCCATCTATCCATAAAATCACCAAGGCTTTTAGCTCTATTTCCTCAATTCATTTTCTTTTACCACTTGTATAACACTGGTTATCCTTTGGCAGAATCAGGAACAGTGGCAAGAGATAACTCTGTCTTTGCTCCACTACAGTCTTTTTTGCAAAGCACATAGAACATCACAAAATGTTTACTAAAAAGTGAATGGGATGCTACAAATTTAGTGTTCCTCTATATAATTGTGATTGGATCTATTCATGTCCAAACTTATTCTATAACTCTGAGTTGCCTTCTGAAATAAGTTCAAGTTGCGTAAGTTACCATTCCCATATTTCTTGATTTCTCTCCCATTGTGCTTTAAAATGAACCCAATATCTTTTGCCATGCCCAAAATTTGTCCTTTCAGATTCACTGACAGCATCCATATGTCTCCCCATGCCCTACCCTACTCTTCCACTTATTTCCTTCTGGCCGAATCTTATTCATTCTTGAAGACCTCTCTAAAAGTCTTTCATAATCTTCTATGAAATTACCATTTCCTCCCAAAACAATACAAGTTGTTGTCATTGCATCGATTTCCTATCCGAACTAGATAGTAAGTTCTTATAGTCCAAGTTATCACATGCTTTGCATATGAGGCACAAAATCTTTTTGAACTAGAACTTAGAGGAAGATTCTTCCCTGATGGCTTACATCCACAATCCTGGGATGTGCTATTGAGGGTCTGGGGGAGAAAATCCATCAGTGATCATTCTCAGTTGTGAACCATGTGTGTGGTAAAATATTGATGTGCAAGTGAAGATAGACCCACTATTGCAATAGTTGCAAGGTTGTTTGGGGATAACCAGCTGCTTTTCTAGTGTCTTTTAAGCTCATCCCATAGGATAGAATTCATGTCTAGGACTGTAAATCTGATTGTAAAAGCCCCTGCCTGGAGAAGATACATGCTTTAGGGAAGAATATATTGCTGATGCTTTGCTAAATGGACATGAAGTCAAACAGCCCCTCAATATTTACGCTTATACCAATGGACCAGTGCTGTTCTCAGCCCAACTCAGAGAAGCTTATTTTGTAGTAGGTAAAGGGGGATTCAGAGACACATGAGTGGTTAAAATACTGAAAATACGTTACTGTTGTGTGCTCAGCCCTAACTGAGGCATCTATAATAGCTCCTTCAAGGCTCAGGAAACTTGGGTGGAAGATAAGGTGGAAAGTTTGCCAGGGCTGGAGGATAGGAATGAGCTCTTTGCAAATCTTTCTTCTAGATATGACATATCTATTGCAAGCATGAAGACATGACACCTGTGGATACTTGTATGAGGCCCATGTACACACAGAGAAGACATGAACATAAAAGATGAATAGTTGGAAAGAAAGGGTCATCGAGACTGGCAGAGGGGTAAAAAAGAGAAATGATGTGGCACAATATGATTGTAACACATTGTACACATGTATGGAATTGCCAAAAAGGAGAAAGAAAATATTCATCGATTTCCAGCTGTCTCTGTCCTGTCATTGTTCATTATATTTTACCCTATGGTATATATTCCCATTTGAATCGAATTTTGCTTCCTTAATTATTGTGAACCTTACCAGAGTAGATTTCTTCATAAACATCTTTGAATGAATCTCACTAACCATAAAGTCATAATAAATATTTTAGCTGGACGCTAACTCACTTTTTAATGACCATGTTTAGCATTCTTTATGTTGTACACTTCATGTACCCCATATTATATATGGCTACTTTTACATACCTACACATGTCTGGAAGTGTAATGAGGCCAAGAGCTGCCATAATAAAGCATGTGCTTTCAATGATGAAATGCTATCTCACTTCCATATCATGGTCAAAACTTAAATGATCCTGCTTCTCTTCCCCTCCCCCTTCCAGGTCCCACCCAGGTCACTCTCTAGTGATTATTTTGTTCTCCCTTCTAAGTAGGTTTGAAGTATCCACACTTAGGTCTTCCTCCTTGTTAAGCTTCATACAGTCTGTGAGTTGCATCATGCATTCTTAAGGAGCAGGCATTAACCTAATTTCAGTAGAATTTGTCACTGGTCATTTCCATAGCACGCTTGCACGTGCATGCGAGCGCGTGCGCATACACACACACACACACACACACACACACACACCCCTACAGTAGCAGGTTTTTGTATGGTTTTGGTTTTAGTTGCCCTCCCCAATAGAGTATAACATATGGCTTAGTTGTTAGAGGAGTGGATCTTTGAACTGTCTGTCTTTCTTTCCTAGTCCATTTCCTGAGTATGGCTTTTGACAAAACACTACCCATCTCTATCCTCTAAGCAATTTGGTACTAAAGTTATAGTGATTTCCCATCATAAACTAAGATGATCCTATTTTGTATTTAAAAAGGCTTATCTTTGTCTGCATAACTTAATTAAATAAGCCTGGGTTAAGCAACCTTTAGAGGCAGATGTTACCTTGGAAGACTAATTGTTACTATTTTTGTCTTTCCCTATACACATGATGAATATCCATTTTTTTCAAATACTTTTATCCATTAATTCTTTTTGAGTATGAACTGTGTGCATTTTATTTCAAGATACATTGGGTTTTATTTTTATTTTTCAGAATTTTTGTTAAATTGCGGTTGGGAACACTGGACTTAATGCTTTCACAAACCTCCATTCACTAATTAATGGCTTTGAACTCTTTGCTTTGTGTTCACATTGTGCAAAGTACTAGGTTGTAGAAGTTCAGCACAATTCTTAGGTGAAAACAGTCTGGCAGCTATGTGTACGGAGAGAGAAATAGGCCAGTGGCCAATGAGAGTGGAGGGATGAGGGGAACAAGAATGAGAACCAGGAGTAGCAGTGGGATTTCAGCATGTTATTAAATGGTATTTGGTGCCCCAAAGCATTTATACATACAGGGGACACTTCAAGACATGTCTTGCCTAGTTAGCTTTCATGAAGCTAACCACATACTCTGTCTCGATGACCCTAGTGACCAGTGGCACAGATTTGGGAGATTACTGGCCAGAGGTCAGAGGTCAGTCGATGACCATGGAAGAAAGCAGAGATAATTGGCCCACATGGGCTTCAGATTGGCAAGCATGGCCTCATTAGCACTGTGCTCCTCCCTTCTGCATGCTTTGCCTACCGCCTGTACTTCCCAGAGGGACCTTTTGAATCCAGGTATCACTGGTCAGGTTTTGCTTGCTGGGTTTTACAAGCATGCCTGAGAATATTCTGTGCCCAAGTCTTCACGAGAGGAAATCAAGGCACAAAGAAAACTAGACTGAACTGTAACTGCTGACAATTTCATGCACAGTTTTTCAACGTATTTGATGAGTTTTAAGGTCTCAGATGATCTGTGCAGCCCTAGGGTGGGGAGTCATCAAATTTTGTTTCCACTACCAACATTTGACCTTCTCATCTAGGGAACGTTGCTTATCAAATAATGTGAAATTTGCACTGGAAATGAGTCCTCTAAAACACAGCTGTGGGAAGCCCACCTCCCTCTTCAGCCCTTCCTCTGTTTCATCTCCACACCTCCTCCAAGTTCAAACCACTCAGTTCCTCCCAAATTTCAAAATTTCTCCCCTGCACTCCAAAATTCTTAACAAGCTGTTGATGTTCCAGGAAATGTCTTTTCCTATGAAAGACGCATCACAGCAGCTAACAGCTGGAATCCTCTGACAGCCAATCAGCCAGGCCTTGGGGTATCAGTGTGATGAGCAACTCAGCTAGAAAGTGTCTATTCTCTAGCTGAGCAAATGTCATCTCCACCAGGCGACTGCAAAAGGATGGTGAGAGACTGCACTGAAGTGTCTGTGAGACTGCGTTCCATGGGGAAAAAAAATCTATAAATACAATTATGCTACAATATGGTAGTGGCTGACTCAAGGATAAATGTAGGAATGCATTTCTCCTTAGAACATTCAGGAAAACCATTTATGCACTCTGTATATTTAATGAAATTATTATAAATGGTGCATATTAATAGATTTCTATATTAATATTAATTCAGAGGTTTTCCTGAGGCAGACTCTTGTAAGAAATTTATAACATTGAGTAACTCAACTGAATAAAATTTACTGGCTTTTGTACTTGAAGAAAATGGCTGCTTACCACAGCAGGATGGCACTGCTGAATTTGGTTGTTAATTGGAAGTACTTTGCTTCAATTCTTGCATGCATTCATTAAGGTTGTCAACATGATTCTGAGCAAAGATTTTCAGACTGTTTAAAAAAATGAAGAAAATAAAAAAGTGAGTATATGTATATAGATAGATAAATAGGTGTATAGTTAGTGAACTGATATACAATTGCTAGTATTTTATGTTGCCATATAAGAATATACAATATATCCATGTGTACCAGCCAGAATTACTATCAAACAAGCATTAAGGGCAGGTTATTTAAATAAAAAAATATGCTTCTCACAGATGATATTAAATTGCCTGATTCTATCTAAAAATAAACGAATAAAGGTCAAGAAAAATAGATAAAAATAACAAGATAATTGTATTTCATACTCAGTGGAGGGCACCGAATCATGAGTTGACACACTGGAACTCCTGATGGGGCAGGGTTGAGTTTAGCTAGATGAGCTGTGGTAGGGACTGACACTCTCTATCAAGCCCCTTCAGGAAACCTCATTCTAAAGGCAAACTTCTTAATGATTAGATGGAAGCTTTTGTATTACTGATTTTTCAGCAAGGTTTACAAGCATACTTATAAGATGTAGATGGTACTCGGATTTCTTATTGCACTAATCACTCAATGAAGGCTCATAAAAATAATGGAGTAATTAATGACATGTGAAAATCTAATCAATAAAAAACTTATTAGGGTATTACAAAATGAGGCTACCTCTGTCCCATCTTGGCAAGAAGAGCCAATGTTGTCAAGTCTCCCAGAATTATGTTCTCACAAAATATCTCCTGAAATAAAGTGACATTAATCCAGGGGATGACAGTCTATTGTATAGAGAGTTCACTATTCTCTTCCAAGGAGTTGATTCTTTTTTATTTAATTGCCATTTACCAGACTGAATTATTTTATCATGTTGAATATTGCATTGGATTTTAGTTGTCCCCTTGGCCCTTGGATTAGGATTCTAGTAATTGCTTAGTGTCTTCATAGTGAACTTATATTTTTTCCTCTTATGTCAGATAATTCACAGGCTTGCTACCTTTCTGTAATATGCAAAATGTTGATACATGCATATGCCCCCCTTTTAGGTACCCATTCTTCTACTTTACATGACTTTTTTTCTATTTACTTCTTTAAAAATTGTGTTCTTTGACAGTTGCATACATGTGTATAAGCCATTCTGGTTATTGGCTCCCTCCTTGTCTCCCTATTATTCCTATTACCTTCTTATTTTCCCTACCAGTCCCTTTCCGAGATGGTTTGGTTTTGCGACTCATGTGGTTTAACTACGGCCATCTGTGTGACGACTGGAATGGTATTAACATTTCAGGCAATGGGAAGCTTCTCTGATTATGGCTGAGAAACAGTTCCCTTTGGGTATAAATATCATGTTTAGGTGGTACTTTGCTTATATTTAGCTAAACAATAGTGTTCAGCTCCCTGCTAGGAGCAATGTGCTCCATCCCTATGGGTTTTGACAAAGATTATAGCACTAGATATGGATTCCCTCCACTGAATTCAAATCCAATCAGAGTCGTTGGTTATCCCCATAACTATAGTGCCACTGTTGAAAAAGTGGATGAGTCTTACTTGGCAGGTTGGTCTCATAGATGTTACATCTGGGTAAGACTGATGCTGTCTTTTCTCCCTCAGCTGCCTGCAGAGCTCCTTGCTAGACTCTGAAACCTAGCTGGCAGGGTGTAAGAGTCTATTTTAGGCACAGATTGCTGTTTTTGTAGATTATGCACCCAAAATGTATGACGTCTGTGCCTTCTTAAGCAGTTGTTCTTATCATCTAGTAGTTTCAGTGGGTAACCAAGAATCACTCCAAAAGCCTCTGTTTTTGAGGTATCTGAGGCCTACCTGTTCAATAACAGACAAGGAAGTATCCTGGACCTGACACCGGGTTTCAGGAGCAGCTATTTCCAGCCTTGCAGTAGTTCCTATGAAAATATTTAAGAAAACAAACAAATGACATTTTAAAGTTTGGATACAAGATGGTCAGTTTTTATGTGACTTTTTTGTGCCCCTATGTGTTAACTTCTCTGTACTTCATCATCTTCATCATCTACCGTCCTGTTACCTGTTTTAACCTCCTCATCTTTCTCTGTTGTCATATAATCCATATTCTACTCTTCCCTCTTCCCATGAGTCAGCCATTCAACTCACAGTGGTCTCATTCTACTATCCTGGCTTTTATAGCAATTTCAACTTAGAGATTTGAATCTAGGATTCACATATAAAGGCTAGTATGCACTAGCTTTCCCGTGCCTGGGTTAGCTCACTCAATATAATTTTTTGAGTTCCATCTATTTACCTGAAATTTGTATCATTTCATTTTTCTTTAAAGAGGAGTAAACCAGATGTGTATATACATAATAATATATGTGAATATAATATATGATGGATAGAATATCTAGACTGATTTTATTTTATAGTTACTATGAATACAACAACCATGAATCTAGATGAATAAGCAGCATATTGTCCTTTGTGTCTGTACCTAGGGACTGAATAGGTGGTCATATGAAAATCCTATTTCTGCCTTCATGAGAAATGTCTACTCTGATATCCATAGTTGATCCCAGTAACAGTTAGCATTTATTTTTTGATGATAGCCATTTTAACTGAGGTGAGATGAAATTTCAAAGTAGTGTTAATCTGCATTTCTCTGGTGGGAATGATTTTTAAGCATTTATTATTTATTCCCATTTCTTCTTTTGGGGATTCTTTGTTCACATCTATAGCCATATCGTTGCAGTTACATGATGTAGCTTCTGTGTCACTTTTCGGAGACACAGTCTTGCAGCATACATTCTGATTTCCTGGACTTTACAATCTTTTGGTTCTTATTCTGAGATAGTCTCTGAGTCTTAGATGTGGAGTAGTGTTACAGCTGTATAACCTGTGGCTACACACCCATCAGTTACTTGTTCTCTGCATTCTGATTGAATGCAATTTACTGCAATGGTTTCTGACTCTTATCCAAAGAAGCTTCCTTGATGAGAGTTAAGATTTATCTATTCACCTGTAGAATGTAGCTACTGCACCTTTAAGATCATTTTTCTATTCTAGACATTACTGTGGTTCATAAGTATCACAGCTGCATAGGGCTATCCATTGCTTCATTCCCCTTACAGCTTGCATATCGCCTTCCATCACTATGAAAGATAACCCTCGGTGAGGAGTCTTTCATGACAAATCTAGTGAGACTCCTCAGAGACTTGCGTCCACATTGCATGATGTCTTCAGCAATAGGGATTTACTTTCAGCTTCAGGCATTAGGAGGGAACAACTGAGGACATCAGCAATAGCCTGTATTGTTTTGGGATTCTCTTGGACTTCCCAGACCAACAACTTATTAAGAGGTGTCTCATGCTTAGTAATGAGACTTTGTTACACAGTCTGTGTCTCTTGGGGAAAATATTTGCATTATCACCCCAAGTGGCATAACATCATTTTATTTAAACTGTGTGTACATGCATATATATATATATATATATATATATATATATATATATATATATATATATATATATATATATATATAGAGAGAGAGAGAGAGAGAGAGAGATTATATAAATAAAGATTCTATGATTTCTTATGACTTTTCATACATAGTGTTTTACATAGTGTTTTTTTATCCTCCTCCCCCTCTCTCTGTGTATTGATTCTCTTCCTGCTCCTATATTAACCCCACTATTTTCCCACTTCCCCTTCAGAGCACCTCTAATCAGCTGTTCCCCTTCTATTGTGCCCCCATTGTCCTGGTTTTCTTTTCTGATTTCTGCACTAACTCCGGGTTATACACTCACATCTGAAGGTTTGAAGCTATGAGCCTCAACTAAGCTATGTTCTGTTTTGTCGGTTTGTGTGGGTCTGGGCTATGTCAATCAATGTTTTTTTTCTAGTTTCACTCATTTACTGAAAAAGTTTAGAATCTCCTTTATTTGGTAGCTGAAAAATTCTACCGTCTATTATGTGCTATATTTTCATTATTCATCAGTTGTTTCCATTTCCTAGCAGTTATCAATAGAGGAGCAATGGACATGGCTGTGCTTTTGGATTGAATGCCAATGATTGGTAGCACTGGATTATATGGTAGATTTTTTTTTCGAGGTTTGAGAATTTACCACCAGATTTCCAGAGTTACTGCACCAGTTTCCAATCCCACCCACAGTGAATGAGGGTTCCCTTTTCTCTGGATCTCCTCCAGCATTTGTAGCCAGAGGTTTGATTTATCTTAGCCACTCTGACTAGGGTAAAATGAAATCTCAATGTTCTTTTGATTTGTGTTTCCCTTATGACTGAGGATGATGAACTTTTTTTTGAGATATTTCCTAGTCATTTTTTATTTCTTCTTTTGTGAATTTTCTCTTCGGAGCCACGGAACATTTTTAAATGTGTCATTTGTTTTCGTGACTCTGGTTTCTGAGTTCTGTATTTGTTTTAGATATTAATCCTTTGTTTGCTGTGCAATTCTATTCCACTCTGTGGGCTTCCTTTCCACTAGGTTGTTTCTTAGCTGGACATAAGCTTTTTAGTTTTCATTTGATGTTTTCTTAGAGGTGTTTCAGAATACCAAGTTTCACATTTAGATCTTTGATCCATCTTGCAAAATAAACCAATATCTGTGCAAGGTGATGAATACAGGTCTAATTGCATACTTTACATGCAAACATATAACTTTCTCATGCAGTATTTGTTGAAGATGCTATGTTTTTTCCAGTGTATGATTTTGGCATCTTAATCAAATGTCAGCTGGTCGTAGTGACATGTTTTCATGCTTTCATCTTCTGTTTTGATCCACTTATCTTTACGCTTTTTTTTTTTTTTGTGCCACTACCCTGCTAGTTTTACTACTATAGCTTTGTAATATATCTTGAAATTAGGAATGGTAATCTCTCCAGGTACACATCGACCTAGAGAGATTAGGTAAAGACGAGGACACTAGGGAAGATACATGGACCTCTCTGGGAAGGTGGAGTAAAGTAGACCTTTTGGCAAGACTGGGGGCAGGTGGTATCTGAGTTGGAGGGATCAGGTAGGAAATAAGGGGTAGAAGGAGAGATTATGGGAGAGACAGCTAGAATTGGGCTGAGAGATGGAACTGGGAAAGCTAGTGAAGTGGAAATTTTCTGGAATCTATGAGTGTGATTGTTATTAGGACTCCTGGTAATGGAGTATATGAAGTCTCAACTGCACATGTCTTACAGAAATTCAAGCCTTCCAGTAACAGGACTGTGTTGCATTCAATTGAGTCATTGGCCAAGGGAGGGGCATGGAATTTTTCAAACCACTCAGGGTGATGATAAGATAAAGGGTTGCTCTCTGCAAACTGATAGTGGGGCTGCTCTCCCAAGAATGACATCTATATAATTAATTGAACATGGAGAAGTCAAGCTGGTGCCTGCATAGACTCCCCTATGTTCTAGTCTCTTTGCTGTGGGAATGTTCTCTGAAGGCTACCCAAAGAGAAACTTAAATACCAAGCTAACCACAAAACCCATTACCTACAATCTCTCCTTCCTGCAAAATATGCTAGGGCAATGTTGGCACAGAACTTGTGGGAGTAATCCAATGTGTGATTTGACTTAAGACTCTCTCCATGAGAAGGAATCCATACCTGACACTGCTTGGGTAACCAAGAACCAGAGACTATATTTGCTAGAAACCTACAGTAAAACCAAACCAAACATTACTGTTCTAAAAACAAAACAAAACAAAGCAGCAAAAAAAAAAAAAAAAAAAAAAAAAAAAAAAAAACTCAACAACAATGAAAAACAAAGAAATGTTTACTGATGCCTAATGATATCCTGCAATACTCACAGAGCAGTGCCTGGTCCAGTTGTTGTCAGAAAGGCTGCCTCCAGCAGCAGATGAGGTTTGGTTCAGATACCCACAGCCTTATCCATCAGTTCCTTCTTGTTGGTGATCAAAGAACCCTGCTGAACAGGCAGAGGAATGATTGTAGAAGTCAGAGGGGGATGGAGGACAGTGACCAGGAGAGTATGGCCCACTGAATCAAGTAGGCAGGTTCATATGGGCTCACAGAGATTGAAGTAGTAAGCATGGGGTCAGCATGAGTCTGTATTAGGTCCTCTGTATACATGTTAAGGTTGTGTAGTTTGGTGTTTTGTGCGGACTCTTAACAGTTTGAGCAGGTATATGTTTTCTTCCTATTGGGTGGCCTTGCCTTAGTATGATGACTTTTGCCATGTCTTGCATCTTGTTTTGTCCTATTTGACTGTCCTTTCTTTGAGGTGTTCTCTTCTCTGAAGAGGAAATGGAGGGGGAGTGGATTTGGAGGACAGGAGAGGTAGAGGGAGCTGAGAGGAGTGAGGGCAGGAGAAACTGTGTTTAGGATGTTTTGTATGAGTGAAGATTCTCTTCTCAAAATAATTTTTAAAAAGATTATCTTGCTTTAAAATAAGAAAATTATGAAAATTAATACAGATCAGTATTTTTATTGTGTTAAGAGTGGTGAGTTGATATTTAAGTGAGTATAGAAAAAATACATAAAGTTGAACTAACATTAATTGGGAAAATCTTGCAATAGGCTAATTAGCATATCTGTGTCTCGGTACCCTAGTCAGTAAAGATAATAGGTGCTCAAAACAGTACCTAGTTTGTAGGGAGCATGAAATACTTGATCCAAAGAACCTAGAATGGGTTGCTTTTAAGTCTTTCTGGTGGTGCCTTGGTACTTAGGGACCTGAACACTGGCCAATGTATTCTATCGCTGGGCATCTACAGAAAGTAATAATTTAAAGTTCTGTACCAGGCATCTCTTAACCTGAAAGGTTAATAAGAAGGAGAGATAAATAAAAATAAAGTGAGCTTTTCTTTTTCACTCACTCATATATATATATATTAGAGATGGAAGGTTTTAGTCTTAAGCAAAGCACTAAAAGTCACTTTGCTTGGAGGAGAGACTTCTTTCCAGACTTAGAGGATGCTTGGTGCTTTGCCACCTTCGAAAGCACAGGTGTAAAGTAGTTAGTTAGTTAGGCATGGTGGCTCTCTGCGATTTCCTCATTCTTCAGTTGATACAAAGAAAGCCTGATTACTTGGAGTTGGTGCCTGACAATAGGCAGCAGCTGTGGGTTCACAACAATTGCTGGGAGGAAACATTTTCTCCTACCCAGGACATATTTAAATCAGGGGAGCTGCTTTATGGAAGAAAGGCTGGAAAAGATTGCTGCTGCGGGTGGTCTTGCTTAAGAAGCTTAGGCATGTCGAACTCCCCTAAAAGATCTGCTACATTATTGGGGTGGTTATTTTTTAGACTACAAAAGAATGTCTTAAAAATTGAAGGTGCTTTTGTGCTTTGTTAACATATCATAGGCCATTGATTGAGAGGATTCAACACTACAGTGTTTGCAGCTATTGATCATTGAAGATCCATTAGGAAAACACATCAGTCTCTGGAGTGAGTGAAAAAGAAGAGCTCACTTTATTTATACTCCTGCTGCTTTGCTCCCTGTACAGAGTTTCTACAATAGGCCAGGCATTGTAATAGACATTGGGAATATAAAAGATACCCCCTATCATCAACAGTTTCCCTTTTGGAATTTGGAGGAAATGGTGACCTCAATACATGACGAAGAGTATGGGCACCAAAGTGAGGTTATTTGTACACTTCAACTCTATTCACCAGCCTCTTCTAGTTCCTACTCAGTAGATAATAAGAGGCCATTTCCCCCTATTTAAAACAATGGGAGTGTATTTCTCATACTCTGCAGGAGTATAAGATGTACCTATGGATTCTAGCCCTAACAACCTGTGGTTGCCTATTGTTATTGCTGTATCTTTGAATCCGAGTTCTTTCTTTGATTAATAAGATAAGAATTTGGGTGCTAGCAATAGTCTCTCAGTGCCCCCTTTTCTGTTTTTTAATTATCTGTCTGTTTTTCTTCTACCTCATTTCTTATCTCCCTCCCTTCATGCTCTATATCCCCTTTCACTTACTTTGCCTCTATGCTGGTGATTTGTGCCCACTGAAGCTTTTAAATCAGAAGAGGATATGTGAGGCACACTTAGTATTAGAGAAGTAGTTGCTGTCTTCCTCCAGAAAGCCATAAAAATGAAGATACAAGCAACAGTTGGCCCTAATCTGTTCAGAAATTTTTGAATTATATAAGATTCAAGATAAGGTCTAGGAAAGAAATAATGGCAGAAAAGGTTACAATACCATAAGTTGAGTGTTTATGTTTGAGAAATATGTCACTCTGGGAACCTAGTATTTGTTAGTATTAAATTGGGGTCTTTGAATGAACTCTTTTGTATGGCTATAATAATGGATGGCACTAATTCTCTTTAATTCTAATATTGGAAACATTGCTGGGCTAGTTTTCGGCCATTGATTGATTGACTGACAGGATATATATGCCGGGTTGGTCAGAAACCCATTATGTAAGCAAGGCCAGCCCTGGACTTGCAATCTGCTTGTTTCAGCCTTCTAAGTATAATTACAGAGGTGGACAGTGATTTCCCCCCCTTCTTTTTTTCGTTGTTGTTGTTCTGACAGAAACTTATAAAATATCTTTAGTAAAACCATGAAGTAAGACGTAATCCTTGGTAGTCCTTCCTCTTCCATAGCATCCTGACCGGATTCCTCCATGTATGTGCATGCACACACATGAGCCCACATCTGAACATCTATGTTTTCATGTATAAAGCCTGAAAGATGATATCAGATATCTTCTATTACTTTCCTCTTTATCTTGGGACACTCTCAATGAATGTGGAGATGAAAACTTCAAATTGTTTTTTTGGGATTTGAATAGAAATTTCCATGGATAGAAATTTCCATGGATCCTTCTGTCTCTCTTTCCCTGGTGCTGTTACTGGCACATGAAACCATGCCTGATTTCCATGTTGGTGCTGGAGAACCAAGCTCAGCCTTTATGCTTACATAGAAGACACTTTACAGACTGAGATATCTCCTTGGCCTTCTTAACTCCTTGTAATCCTTTAAATAATCTGTCTGTTTTCCATTCTCAGTCACACATACATCAAATGCTTCTTCTGGAAGGTATGGGGGAGGTTTCATCAGAAGGGTAAGACACTGAGGGCTCCTTTAAGAGCCTTAAGATAAGGCAGGTATTTGACTGGGGTAGAGTCAATTTCCATATGAAATGTGCAGTATCTGATAGGATAAGGTGTGAGGTCAGGGCTTGCAAAGGATGGAAACATTTTGTTTTCTTTCTGATACACCTTGAATGTGAGACACACAGTCTCTCTCTGTTTAGCATCCTGTAAGAAAATCATGGCTTTGAAATTCAGTAAAGATGAAATCTTGAAATCTCCAGATTCCTCACTATGTAGCAGCATGATTTAAATAATTCTTTATGTGTACCACAATATTTGTAAATGTAGGTAGAAAAACAAAGCTCATAGGGGTGCTGTAAGGAATGAAGATAAGGCTCTTGTTATCATAGATAGTCTTGAGTTATCATACATTTACTATTACAATCTTCTCATTTTTTTCCTTAGAAACTTCCATAGTTCCCATTTTGCTAAAGAGTCAAGTTTAAAACTCTCTTGTTTTGGCATTCAGGATTCATAATATTGGAATTTTATTGGAAACACTCTTTGACTGTTTAAATTTTTCTTTTTTCATTCATTCCTCAAACCATAGAGTTGATTCAATTTTAAAATAGGAGTTATATCCTCCTGGAGAGCAATATGCTGTGTATAAAAATAAGTAAAGCCAGTTATTTTCTGTAGGAGAAATATGAAAATCTAAAATCCTCTTTATTTGGAGGCAGACAGAAACAGATCATGGATGCATTCAGGAAAATACTGTTAATCCAACCAAAACCAAATAACAGTTTCTCATCACAATTAAGAATCTGATGCTCAAAGAGAAAACATACACACACACATGCACACACACACACACACACACACACACACACACACACACAGAGAGAGAGAGAGAGAGAGAGGGAGAGAGAGAGGGAGAGAGAGAAACTATTTTGAGATTTTAAATTAGGGCTATGCAATCATGACTCTTTATCTGGCAGATTTTAGAACAATATGTAGTTGCTGTTCTGTGATGCCTCCTGTTAGCTAGGGGTTTGAGTGCAGGGATGAATGACAAAACTCATTGTCAGCCACTACGGATCAGGGGATCAGGTGTGATTATTTTCTCTAAGCAACTGGCAATCCCATGTGATATTCTAAGTGAAGGGGGGTCACTTAAACAGATAAGGGATAAGTGAGAGTCATGAGCTACAACAGGGAGAAGAACACCAGATGGTATGCAGGGATGACAGACAGCATGAGGACACTGGGCATCTGGAGAGCAGAGAGCCAGAAGGGGGATGAAAGCATGCCCCAAGCAAGATTCTATTTCTCAAACTTGTATGTGTATTTCACTTGCTTACCATGGGAACATGGGTGGGAGATTAGCAAGATAAAGGGTTGATTTGCTTGACATCTTCTGAAGAGAAGTCATATAATCCTGACCTTTGTTCACTCAGTGAGAAAAATTCTGAATTAAAGATTGCTTATTGCAGTTTTAAAAACATTCATGGATGCATGCTTTTGTAAATGATATGTAGTACTGAATGGTACTTGGGTATGAATTTACTGTTGAAGAGTATATGAGGTTCAGTTTATCAAAATTACTTAGGAATTCAGTCTTCTGGGATTGTCATTAATGAATTCATTTGTATGCTCAGAGATTCCATCAGGTACATGGCTGGACCTCAACATGACACCTAACATCATTGTTTAGTGTAATGACATCTTAGAACCCAATCTATTGTAGTTGTTACTGCTGTTGGTTTGGCTTGGTTTTTGAGACAGAGCTTCTCTGTATAGCCTGGCAGTCCTAGAACTTGCTCTGTAGATGAGGCTGACCTCAGACTAAGAGATATGCCTGTCTCTGCCTCCTGAGTGCTAACATCTACCACCACCCACCCAGTTTTCAAAACCAATCTCAAACCCACTTAAAAAGTAACTAGATTTACAAGACCCATGCAAGGTCAAACCAGGCTAAATTCCAACATGAAGAGGAGAGAATATATTGACTCTATCTGAGAATATGTTGGCTAATAGTAGTGGCTGAGAGAGGAAGAACCAGTTTTTTTTTTTTTTTTTTTTTTTTTTTTTTTATGGTTGTAGTCCTTGTTAGGTTGGCCAATCACACTCCAATGAAAGTCCACATATCCAAGTATTTATGGGTAGTATTAATTGGACTATGTTTCGCTGTTGTTGTTTTTTGTTTGTTGTGTTTAGAAAAAAATTAGATGAGTAGGAAATGAAAGTGAATCTGAGTAGTTAGGGAGGAGGGTGAATATGATCAAATCATAGTATAAAATTTTCAAAGAACTAAAATTAAAACAAAACAAAATAAAATAAAATAAGAACAACCAGATTTCAAAAGAGTATTTCCGTGGACTCAAATTCTTATGACAGGTGACAATAGGAGTATCTTTTTTTTGTTGTATTTTTCTTTTTTTTGAACAACTTTATTTTAAAAAACAAAGATAAATGTACAAATTTAAGCATTTTTGCATAAAAGTATATGAGTACATTTTTGTCAGTGCTTGGCTTTTTTTTTAAAGGTTTGATAGCATGCATTAAGATCTTACTAGTTACAATGAGCATAAAGTACATGTAAAACAGGATGTAAACTGGAATTAGTCAAAGTTTTCTTGGTCTGTAAGGAGGAGTATCTTTTAACATATGTGTGCTTAAGGGACCAAACCAGTAAGGTAGTCTCTTCATATTGGGAAGAGTAGGTAATGATTATTAGCTGATTAACTTGCTGATTGATTCCTCCTGAATCTAGTCTCTCCTCCATGAAAGCAGAATAATTTCCTGACCTCAGAATACTAGGACGCCTGCACTGTCAGCAGCTATTCTGAATCAGGCAAAGGCCTGAGGGTTTGAAAAAGAAAGACATAACTCATGACTGTGTCTTTCATATTACAAAAATGCCATTTTACTCTCTGAATCCAGCTCTCAAGATATCAGCTACAAAGGCAGTATGCAAATTCTCTAGCTGCTCCATAGAAGAGACACCCCCTGGGTTGAACCTGTAACCTGCAGCATTGTAAACAGGAACACAGGTGTGAGTCATTGGCTTGTGACTGGGCACATCTAAACTTCAAGGGAGGGTGCATTATTTTCCCAAAATCTAGGCATACAATCGGTCAGTTCAGCTAACCCCTGGGGGGGAGGCATCGCTCCCAACAATAAGATTGTGTTTTTTTTTTTTTTTTTAACTATTAAATTTGTTTAGTAAAGACAATTTTGCTCATACAAAACAACAGTTTACAACAGTTGAACACACCATTAAAGACATGGGAGGGGCTGCAGACATCTGGGCCCTGCCCCAGGCCCACAGATGCCCAGGAGCCCCTCCTCCACCAACCCCTGAGGGAGACACCCCTCCTCCAGCAGGAGAAGAATGGGGGACCATGGCACAAAGACTCTTCCCCACCTGCTCCTCCTCAATCCTGGGGAGCCCCCACCCAGGTTGAGTAGTTCGGGGTAAGGTGGATCGTAGGCAGGGACAGAGTCAAGACATCTTTGGTGCGAAGACTGTCCCACCCACCAGACCACATGGTGGAAATCCAGGAAGACCACGTGTGGTTGTGGTTTTGATTGAACAAGGAAACATGTAAATCTACATGGTGACCTGTAGCATATAGAAGGATACCACTGGTGGAACTGCAGCTAAGAGGAGATAAAATACTATATATACAACTGTAAATATTAATATTGCAAGTTAGTAAAAGGCAGTGGTTTAGCGTTCTGGAATCACTGCATGATATCGCATTCTGCCTCTGCCATCTACTAGCTGTGAATTTTTGGGCAACTCTCCAATGATTCATTTGCTTATTTATACAGTGGAACAATAGCAAACTTACTTCTGTAAAATAACTACAAATAGTAGCTTCTCACAATACCTGGAACAGAGTAAAACTGTAAAGACACCTTCCACTCACACTGTACAGCAACAGCCAAATTTTCCACATGCAAATATATTTGATAATTGAACAACTTTGTGAGATTAATTGAACAACTTTGTGAGATTGACACGTCCTCTCATCACCATTTTACAAAGATGTTGATTATTCACTTAAGAATCCACAGCAAGTGGATGATAGGCATTTGATTAGAACTGCAATTCATGTCATATGGCTGCAAGTGAATTTTGAGAGCAGCTGGATAATGTCAGACTAGTAAGGCAGAATGTTTTGCCTTGCTCACTCAAAGGTAGCAGTAGACATCCTCTTCTGCTCATATTTAGGCTGTGAACTAGTATGTGGAATATTATTTCTATGGACTGAGTATTTTTATGTCTCCTTTATAAATTTATATATCAAATTTCTATCTCCCTACTGTATAATGGTATAAGGAGTGAGGGCTATATGGATGGTGGTTATGTCATGAGGATACAAACTGCATGAGTAGAATTAGTAAGGTAGAAGTTGCCTACCTGGTATATATTACACCCTGGCTTTGATGCCCCATGTGATTAACTAATGAACTAAGATTAATCTCCTTATAAAGGGGATGTCAGAAATAGGCCCTTACAAGAGAGTAGTACATCTACTGGCAGAGTGATCTTGGACTTCCCAGCCTCCATAATTATGAGAAACAAATTCCTATTGCTCATATGAATCTTAGTCTGTGGTATTATCATATTGCAACCTAAAAGGAACAAGACAAATATTGAGTTATCTAATGGGTCATGAGGATAGAGACAATGAGGTTTTGTTCAGTCTGTGTTCATACTAGAATTGAATTTCTTAACTTGTGGTCCACAGTTTTGCTTAATAATGGAATCAGGTTTTGAAAAATGCATCATTAGGTAATTTCATCATCGTCATCATCACAAACATTGCAGGGCATACAAACAAATCTCACTATTTGTAGAAACTATTGAACACCCGGGCTATGTGGTTTTTTACATTTGTATGAAAGGTCTGCCAATGATTAAAGTACCACTATATTGTACATGATTGTGCTAATAAATATATTTCACCATGAACTATTTTACAACTTCTTTCTAGTATAAAGTAAGAATATCAGTTTAGTCTTGTGCTATATAAGCCTTTCTCTTATATGCCTGTTTCTTATATGAGGCTGTCCTTAAAAAAAAAAAAAAAAAAAAAAAAAAAAAAAAAAAAAAACTTTGTTAATCACAGCAGATATCTCTGTCATTTGGGGACCCACTTTGTATTAATGAATATGGATTTGACTCTTCCTAATTGTTCTCTGAACACCTCCTAATTTTCAAGAGGGTAATTGATTTCAATCAACTTCTTTAGTGCACTCTCTACACTCTTGAAGCTTGCAATTTTCAAGTTCAATATTTGTGTGCTCACACCCTCAGGAGTGCTTCCGTTGGATCTCATTATAGCCCTGGAATTCTATCTAGTCACTGGCTTGAAATATATATGCATGAAACTTATTTATTTTCTAGTACAAATGAACTATTTTTTTTTAAAAAAATACCTTATACTGGGTAATACCTAAATTGCCTGAAGAGAAAAAATACCAGTTCTTTAACATTTTAAATATAAACAATGTAATACCTTGAACTGGGTGATGGCTCTTAGAATATTTAAAGGCTAATGGTGCAGGTTCAATCCCTGGAACCTAAATGGTAGAAGAACATTGACTTTTCACATTGTTTTCTAACCTCCCAGTATGTGCACCACCCCTCTCCCCTCCCACAGAGAATCAAGGCCTAATAAATAAATATGAAGGAATTTAATTTCAGTGCATAGTATATCGCCCTTGGGATATAATAGCATCTGGGTCAAAACAATAAAGGTCAGACATTTATTGTAGACAGTCAAAGACAATGCAGGTGCTCATTGAGAAAACTGTATTTGATTCAAAATTCAATTTTAGTTTAATTTCTAGGAATGCTAGAAACAATGCATATATTTCCATATTTCACATGGTAGATTTTGTTGTTGAAGATACTTTTCTCATAGTGACATTGTTTCTTTTCTCCAAGATCTACATCCAAAGGCCTCTGCAGATGATTTACTATAGTGGTGACTAATTGTACTCTGCTCTGGGAACTCCATTATTATTTTTGACTCTGCAAGTACAAATTCTTTACTAGATTTTTGGAACAAATGCCTCAGTTGAGAATTTCAGCACTTGCATTGCCATCTCTGCATGAAGATTTTGTTGTTTTATTTTCTCTCTTGACAGATTCTTACTCTGTAGCCCAGTATTGGTTCACATTCATTCACAGCAATACTCTTTCTTTGGCCTTCCCAGTGCTAGGATTACAGGCATGGGCCTCCATGCCTGACTCTCTCTGAGGTTCATATCATCATTCAACTTGTCTACTGTAAGATGTAAGGGGATATTTTTTCCCTTTCTCTCCAAACACACTTCCCAGAATATGTCCCCCAAGCATTGTGTCCTTCCCTTCTTAGATTGGTAATAGCTTCCTTTTATCATCAAGTGTAATCCGATACATTTTACTTCACTTTTCTAATTTGATTTGATGTTACAAATCAATATACCATATGCATCAGCCAGCCAGACACATTATTATGATACCTTGAACATTCCATACACAGGTACACCTTTGGGACTGCTTATGCTACTCTCTCAACCAGCTTTATCCTTCCTAACTTTCTCTATGTATTTGAACTGCATATGTCTGCATTTGTTAAGATAAACATATACTTTTTAAACAAAGAGAATAGAAAGTGGCTTGCCATTGGAGAAGTTAATTTCCCTCTCACGCAATAGTTTCTTGTGGCGTCTTTCGAAACACCACTATTTCTGTTTTACACGATTGTTCAGGACATGAGGTTTCTTAGCTGTTGTCAATTGAATAAATTATTGTTGCACCGTCCCCGAGGATATGGTCATTTGAGCAGTCAGAGTTGTGTCAGTTCACTCTGTGGCTTCGATTCTAGAAAGAAGGAGACTGAGCAACACACACACTCTTTTGGAAGTAGAATATGCTTCTCTGCTCATATCACATTGGAAGTTAGTCACATTCCCACACAACTGCAGGGAAGTCTGGAAAATACAGCCAAGTCACTTGCATTAAAAAAAAAGATCAGTGGACATTTTTTTGATAGCTTTCTCAAAATTTGTGCTGCATTCTTACAGTACACCCCAGGTGTCATGTTTCTTGAGGCTTTTTCTGCCCCCTGAAATGGAAGAATTTCTCCTTTCTCTGAACTAACTATACTTACGGGTCTTTTCAAATTGTAATAAACATAAGACTAACCTATGGAACTTTTTAAGACTACAGAGTCTGGATCAATTGGTCAGGGCTAGGGGGTGAGAATCCATATTTCTAACAAGCTCCCAGGTGATACCCATGTATTCATCAACAGAACACACTTTGAATGTACTATTTTTTTGTTTCTCTCATATGAGGTATAACCTTTTGTACCCCATATTACTATTCATATGCATATCTTAGCCTCCATACTAGACAGTTCCCATAACAGACTCTAAATTTCTTTGGCATCTGTCACTTTCATCCTGCCTCCCTCCAGCACCAAGAATAAAGCCTTGAACACTTACGGGTAATTAATAACTGCTTGAATAATTGATGAGTGACTTCATCTAATTCAGAGTTGAGCATAAACTTCAGAAGGGCAACATGACTTATGCTAGTTTCAGGACTCTTCTTAGTATAATTACTTGTTTGAAAATGGCCCATTGAAAATCCCTCTCTAAGTCTAGCCAGGCCAAGAGAAAAATGCAAGAGTGCTGAGCTAAGTGAAACTCAGGAACTAGAAACCACATTTTATCAAGGACTTTCCTCTCTATGTGCTGTGACTCTTTCAAAGAAAATGTTAATGCCTATGTTGGGAATGCATTTTCCAAGAGCCTCTCTCTTTAACAAGAGTGAATTTTTCTTGCGCCCACAACATTTCATGAGCCAATTTGATCAATTTTATTGAAGGAGTGGCTTTTGTCTTTCACCTGGAAACACTCAATGATCTTCCACTTGGAAAATTTCAAGTTGGGTACCAATTAAAGCAAATGAGAATGATTACTCTCAGCGTGGCTTTGTTTTAGCTCATTCTTTACCAAGTTCTGATATATGCAGTCATGCTGTGGGATATGAAACTTAGAGGAAGATACAATATGTGTAGAGCTTAAAACAGAACTTCCTTTGTAATCTAGGCTAGTCACATGGAGCAAAATAAGAAGACCAGAATGTCTCCTTCAACAACATACCAGCATGAAGAAACGCCTAACTGGAAGCATTTTCAACTTGGAATTTATATTGGAATAAGATAATACTGAGGATCCCTTTTGGATTCTATACAAGGAAAGATTCCACAGACTATTATGATATGAATATAAAATATCCCCTGTAGTTTTATGTCATGAGCTCTTCTTCCTCAGATTGCCTATTGTTTTGGGGGGCTATGGAATCTTTATGAGACTGGCTCTAGCTGGCAGAGGTAGATTGTTAGGAATGGACCTTTGAAAGTTATAGCCTGGTCCTAATTCAATAGCATTACCCTGCTTTCCAAACTATGAAGTGGTAAGCCAATGTAAAACTTTACTCTGTAAGTAGTTTATGTTGGGGATTTTGTTACAATGATACAAAAGTAATAGGCAAGCAAATGAGTTATGTTATCCAAATTTCAGAAATACCATAGTTGAAGAAATCAGTTCTGTTTTCTACTAACTCTTAGGTTGAATCAACCAATGCATTAGTACAACCCATAGAACTTCAAGGTAGGACATTTAGCCTTCACCTGTAGACTGTCTTCTTGGCAATGTCACGTGGATATTCAGACATGCTAGTACTTTACAATGGCTTCTGCCTTTCCTTATAGTAATGACATATAAGAATTTATGGTATTATCACCATATGTTCTAATAAATATTTTCCACATCGGCACATGATTTTATAAGTATCATATATTTTTGTTGTTTATGCTCTTTCAGCTAGACTTTAGAACATTATAGTTCAAGAAAAGAAGTATTATTAATAGGCCAGTGACTAAGGTGAAGCTCTACAGACCTCAAAGGAACAAAATTTCTTGCAGTGCTAACTCTCTTGCTGACCAAGTATAAGAACCTCCCTAAGTTTCAAGCCCTATGTATTTTGCTTGTCTTACTCTGATTTCGTTTCATAATTTCAAGAGACTATCTGAAATATGTTTCATACAAGAGTCAGTCCTAATATTTTACTCTATATTTTGTTACCATGTCTGTGTGACAAGAGATACAATTAAAATGTAGTTCAGCAAAAATGATTTTATTAATTACACGGAGGTAAGACTAGCCTTCTGTTTATATGCCCTCTATAATGTGGCTGAGCAAAGTCTTGCCATAGATTTTTTTAATGAACACACATTAATTATTGGCTCTGAGGATCTTGAGTTTAACTCTTGACATTACTTTTTAGTCTCAAAGGTCCTTGATTTTTTCAGACCATCAATAGCACATGTAAATGTAGAAAACACTCTTATCCTACTGCCTAGCTGTAGCTCACTTGCAAGGCATGTGTGAATACCACCTAATTAGCTGTGAAGTGCATTTTGGCATATGTCGGAAGTTAAAGCCACTTTCTTAGAGGAACTCAAACTCTGAATTTATCTTTATTAAGGCCTTGTCCAAATGATAAATATACACTGCCTCCTTGCTATCTACTGCTTGGAAATAAATCACTTTAGGATTGATTTGCTAACGGCTTTCTTCACTCAAAGGGTCCTCCTGCCCGGGAGGTCACACTGTCCTTCTTTACAAACAAATGCTGATAACAAAATAGAAGACACTGCACTGACCATATAGAGAATGAAGAAGGGAGTCTGGGGTGATGGCAAGCATGTCCTTTTACACAGCCTGGAAGCAACAGTTTCACTAAGACATAGTATTATTTTATGTAAAGAGAGACAAAAAAAAGAGAAAGAAACCCAAAAGATTTTTGAGTGTATGAGTGAACAGATGGAGTGCATTTTGTTTGTTCAATAAAGTAGCATGAAGTTTGATACTTTAGACAGGAATTACAAACTCCTCCAGGATTCTGAGTGGAAATATAAATAAGTGAAAGTGTATGGGTCTGATACATTCAGAAATGATATAGAATCCATGGGGATGAAGAATCATCTCCCACCCACCGCAGCCTCCTTCTGCCACTTGAATACATGGTCCAAATCTTGTTACATTTTTTGATTCTTCAAAAGCAGCAAACAGGTAATTTGATTTTTTTTTTGTTAAAACATGATAGTTTCAATTTGTAAAGTTTAGAAAGTAAGCTTAGGAAACTTTTAAAGTCATTGTGTGGGACAAATACGATATTACCAAAGACACTGTCAAATCCCTATCTACCTAATAAATGCAGGTCTCTTGCAGCTTCTCTGCTGCTGTTCCTAACCCAGCACTTAGTTGACCAAGAACAACTAGGACTATAATTAGCACGTGCAAAATTGATTTGCAGCTTCTGATGCTCACAAGGCCATCTTCCTCTCCATCATTGGATGCCTTCTGTACCAGAGTGTGATATTGGGCATGTAGGTAATGATGCCTAGAGTAACAGAGGCATCCTGATCCTGAAGTAGCCCATTGGGCACAACTTTGTCACCAACTAGGATAACACAGAGAACTGGTGCCATATCTTTTACAATAAGGTGCATATTTACCCCCAACTGACACCCCTGTGTTACTCACCAAAGACTGCCCGAACCTCAAGGCCAATCAGGAAAACATGACCCAGATCATGTTTAGACCTTCTACACCCAGCCATGTATTGAGCCATTCAGTAGGTGCTATCCTAGATACTTCTGGTCTTACCACCAACTTGTGATAGACTCCAGGCTTGCTTGGATCTAACAGATTATGTCATGAAGATCCTGACTGAGTGTCATTATAATTTCTTTACATAGTCCAGTGGGAAATTGAAAATGACATCAAGGAGAAACTGTTCTATGTCACTATGGACCCTGAATAAGAAATAATCATCACTGTGTCTTTCTCCTTCCTGGGGAGGAGCTATGAGCTGCCTAATAGCCAGATCATCACTATTGGTAATGAATAGGCCCACTGCCCAGAGAATCTCATCTAACATTCCTTCCTGACTATAGAATCCTTCATCATCCAAAAAATTACTTTGAATTCCAACATGATATGGTGCCAATATTTGCGAAAAAAAATTCTCTGCTAACATAGTGGTGTCTGGTGGCATCACTGTATGACCATATATCAATGACAGGATGAAGAAGGAGATTACTGCTCTTGCTACTAGAACCATGAGGATCAAGATTTCATTCCATTAAATACACATATTCTGTGTGGATCAGTGGCTCTATCCTGGTCTCATTAACCACTTTCTAGAAGATATGGGTAATTAAAGAAGAGTACAATGAGTCTGGATCCTCCATCATTCACTGTTTTTGGTCTCCTTGGAAATGCACAGAGGTGTCAAGGCATCTAGGGCTTGCATATACACTAACTTGAGACAGGTTTATTAAAAGTACACACCTTATAAGTAACAATAAGCAAATTATCACTGAAGAACACATTTGCCTTTCTAAAACTTAAAGCCTAGCTACTTTAGATTTGTGGACCACATTTCAATATGGTTTTTATGTCTTTTAATGACCTTGACTTTATGTATAGCATATATATATATTTGTGAGATGGAGAGAAGTCTTCAATGGTGTAGCTACTGCTGTATAATGAGGCCCATTCATGCCATTATAAGCAACAGTAATAAAACTAATTGGGTCATAAAACCAAAAGGAAACAAAAAACATTGCAATGGCTATTCCTGGCTCTACCATCCCATGCAGACAACTATTCCTTCTTGGCATGGCATTTCTTTACCTGCTTGGGTTTTAGTGGAACCTGAACATTTAACTAAGGGCAACCAAGTTACCTTGTGACCTAAGTTGACCATCATGAACTGGAATTTATCTGACTCACCAAACCATAAAGTAAGTTGTATAGAGCAGCAATCCATTATTAAATGGAAGTGGTATATATGTGATTGAGCCCAACCAGGTTCTGAAGACACACGCAACTTATATGAAGATGTTATCCAAATGTTTATGGTTGCTAGTCCTGCTACAGTGTTATTTTCTCCCAAGTATGCACCTATAGACCCATTTGGTGTGTCCTATGATTGATTGACTGAGAAAGAGAAGAGAAGGGTGGCCAGGTTTACTGATGATCCTGCACTTCATGCAGGTAGTACCGAGAAGTGGGGAGCTATACCATTACAATCCTGTTGGCTTAGATATTTCAAGCCCTACTTTAATAAGGGTGTTTAAACACTTTAAAATCCCTTTTAAAATATTTTAACTTTCCTTCTAGCCCACCACTCACCAGAGGTAGTGGGAAAGAAAGGGTAATATGAAACACGGCTTGTGGCCCTGTTTGGAAATAGTTCTTTGGGGGCTATCCCAATCTTAGTTGTCAGCAATTCACCCCACTAGCAAAACATGCATCAGCAGCACAGTTCAGTCTACTTGGCAATCGCCACTCATGAATCAGCAATGACAGTTCTATTCAGAAGAAACTCTGTGGCTCCAACAATCGGCCTGAGTCCACAGAAGCAGCAAGAAGCCACTCGAGTATGATGGTAAGTTCTTTGGCAAAGTACTCGCTACAATGTCACAATTAGGAAAGATCAGCAACGTGGTACAAGGTGAACAAAACATCCTCTCGCCCGTGTCTGCTTCAGCAAAACATATGACATAACTGAGTTTCCAAAGAAACCTGAAAGTTCCACTTCACAACCCCTTTCTTGGCCAACCCTGAAAGACACCAGCAAAGGGAAATCTTCATAGTAGGTAGAACTTCAGTCAGTACACACTTTTGAAGGTGAAGGAAAAATGGCCAGGTGCACGATGTCTCATTGATTCATGGGCTATAGCCAATGGATTGGCAGCATGGTAAGGGGGATGTAGAAAACATGTTTCGAAAGTTGGTAAGAAAGACATTTGGGGAGAAAGTATATGGCTAGCTATGGACAAGGATGTGAAATATTTGTGTCCCATGTAAATCTCAACAAAATGTGACTCAGCTGAAGAGGGGTTTAATAATCAGGTAAAGAGGATGATCTGTTCTGTAGCTCATTAACCTCTTTCTCTAGCCATCTCTATCATTGCCAAACGGGATCATTAACAAAGTGGTCATGGTGGCAGAGATGGGGCTTAGACGTGGGTTCTAGAACATGAACTTCCACCATTTGTGGACTAACAGAATGCCTTATCTGCTGTCATGGTATTCCACAAAATATTGCTTCTGACCAAAGAACTCACTTCAGAGCCAGAGAAATAAATTGGTGGGCCCATGGAACCCACTAGTCTTACCATGTTCCTCATCATCCTGATAGAAAGATGGAATGGCATGCTGAAGACATAGTTACAATGCCTATTAGGTGACAGCACCCTGAAGACTAGGGCAAAGTTCTCCAGAATTCAGTGTATGTTTTGAATCAGTGTCCAATATATGGTAGGTTTCTCCTATATTCATAGTCCTAGGAATCAAAATACAGAAAAGGAGATAATTTCACTCGCTATCATCTTTACTGACCCACTAGGAAAAGTTTTGTTTCCTGTTCCAGTGACCTTAAGCACTGCTTCTCTAGTTTGGTTTCCAGAGTGTGGAGTGTTCCTGCCAAGAGCCATAAAAAACATTCTATTGAACCTGAAGCTTATACTTCCCCTGGTTACTTTGGGGTTCAGTTATCTCTAGGAGGGGTAATTGGTCAAGATTACCATGGGGAAATTGGATAGCTTCTCCACAATGAAGGTAAGCAAGATCACATTTGGAGTTCAAGAGCTCCTTTAGAAAATCTCTTGGTAATACTATGTCCTGTGAAACTACAACAGCCTAATCCAGGCAGGATGACAAATGGCAATGACCCATCAGGAATCAAGTTATTGGCCCATAAAATACTCTTTCAGAAAAAAAAAGCCAAGACCTGCTAACGTGCTTGTTGTGGGTGGAACAAAAACAAAAAGGGTAGTAGAGTAAACCAAGGTTAAAATGATATGAGGGGTCCTTGTCATATATTGTTAAGAATGTGTTTGTATGGATGTTTGTGGGTTTCTTGTCTTGTTTTGTTTTTAACAACTTTATTTAAAAAAACAGAGATACATGTACAGATTTTTAAAAGCATTTTGCCATAAAACTATATGAATATATTTTTGTCAGTACTTGATTCTTTTTAAAGGTTTGATAGTAGGCATTGAAATCTTACTAGTTACAATGAGCATGAAGTACATGTAAAACAAGATGTAACATGGAAATAGTCAAATTTTTCTTGGTGTGTAAAGATTAAACATAATAATTTTTTTAAATGTCAAAAATTGCCACAAGGCTATTTTCTTAGTTCTTGAGTTATTAATGATTTAAGGTCTAGGTGTACCCCACTCTGAGAGGGTGCTATACACATATTTTTTTCTAAAAAGGACTGAGGCTTCCACATTTTGGCCTTTCTTTTTTTTGAGCTTCATATGGTCTGTGAGTTGTTTCTTGGGTATTCAGAGCTTTCTGGGGTTAGTATCCAATTATCAGTGACTGCATATTATGTCTGTTCTTCTGTGACTGGGTTACCTTAATCAGAATGATATTCTCTAGATATATCCATTTTCCTAGGAATTTCATAAAATCATTGTTTCTAATAGCTGAGTATTACTCCAGTGTGTAAATATACCACAATTTCTGTATCCATTCATCTACTGAAGGACATTGGGTTCTTTCCAGCTCGCAGCTATTATAGATAAGGCTGCTATGAACATGGCGGAGCATGTGTCCTTATTGTATGTAGGAGCATCTTTGAGGTATATGTCCAGAAATGGAATAACTGGGTCTTCAGGTAGTACTATGTCCAATTTTCTGAGGAACCGGCAGACTGATTTTCAGAGTGGTTGTACCAGCTTACAACCCCACCAACAGTGGAGGAGTGTTCCTCTTTCTCTGCATCCTTGCCAGCATCTGCTGTCATCTGAGTTTTTGATCTTAGCCATTCTGACTCTGTGAGGTGGAATCGTAGGGTTGTTTTGATTTGCATTTCTCTGATGACTAGGCATGTTCAGCATTTCCTTGAGTGCTTCCCAGCCATTCAATATTCCTCAATTGAGAATTCTTTGTTTAGCTCTGTACCCCATTTTTTAATAGGATTGCTTGCTTCTCGGGCATCTAACTTCTTGAGTTCTTTGTATATACTGGATATTAGACCTCCATCAGATGTGGGATTGGTAAAGATCTTTTCCCAATATGTTGGCTGCTGTTTTGTTTTCTTGACAGTGTCCTTAGCCTTACAGAAACTTTGCAATCTCATTAAGTCCCATTTGTGGATATTTGAACTTAGAGCACAAGCCATTGGTGTCCTGTTCAGGAAATTTCTCCCTGTGCCTATGTGTTCTAAGTTTTTCCCCACTTTCTCTTCTTCTTGTACAAAGCTCAAGTGCAAGTGGATCAAATATCTCAACATAAAACCAGGTATACTGAAACTATTAGAAGATATTTGTGATTTCTTTTTTTATATTTTGATTGGTTATTTTATTTATTTACATTTCAAATGTTATCCCCTTTCCATTTTCCCCTCCACAGATTCCCTATCATCTCTCATACCCTGACTTTATGAGGATGCTCCCCAATCCACCAACCAACTCATGCCTCAGCATCCTAGCCTTCCCCTACAACTAGTCATCCAGAGCTCCACAGGATCAAGGGGCTCTCCTTCCATTGATGCCAGATAAGTCCATCCTCTAGTACATATCTGGCTAGAGCCATGAGTCCCTCCATGTGTACTCTGTGGTTGGTGGTTTAGTCCCTCTTTGGGGGAGGGTTTGTTTGGTTGATATTTTTGTTCTTCCTGGGGGTTGCAAACTTTAGCTCCTTTAGTGGGTGCCAACTCCTCCACTGGGGTCCCCGAGCTCAGACCAATTGTTGGCTGTGTACATATGCATCTGTATTGATTAGTCTCTGGAAGAAAGCTATACCAGGTTCCTGCCAGCAAGCTCTTCTTGGCACCAGCAGTAGTGTCTGGGTTTGGTATCTGAAGACAGGATAGGTCCATATATGGGGCCGTCTCTGGATGGCCTTTCCCTCAGACTCTGCTCTACTCTTTGTCCCTTCATTTCCTCTTGACAGGAGAAATTTTGGATAATCATTTTTCAGGTGGGTGTGTGACTCAACCCGGGCTGTACCTATCCACTGGATATGGTCTCTACAGGTTCTATCTCTCCTTTGTTGTATATTTCATCTAATTTCCTCTCTGTTGGGTTTTGGGCACCTCTTGGATTCCTGGCATCTAGAACTTTCTAGTGTCTAACCCCAGTTCACCATCCTTTACTGCTACTCTCCTCCTTTCAAATTCCTGACCCTCTGTCCTTCTCCCCATATCTTCCTGTATATGAACCTGCCCACTTTTTTCCCCTCTCCCTTCCCCCTCCCTCCCTCCCAAATCCTCCTCTCCTTCTACCTCCTGAAATTGTCTTCCCCCTTCTGAGTAAGACTGTAGCATCCACACTTTGGTGTGGTCTTCTTTCTCCTTGGGTTTCATATGGTCTGCAATTTGTATTGTGGTATTCTGAGCTTTTCTGTTATGTTCTTTTCTTTTCTTTTCTTTTCTTTCTTTTTTTTTGGCTAATATCCACTTACCAGTGAGTACATAACATTTGTCTTATTTCGTGACTGGGTTACCTCACTCAGGATGGTATTTTCAAGTTTCAGTTCCTGAATTTCTTTATCATGTAATGTGACATCAATTAAGAGAATATCAGAAGGTATTATATTTTAGTTTTGAGATTATAAAGAATATCCCTCAAGGGACATTTCCAAATATTCTAAAATTTATAATGTGTTGTGGTTGTTCATGAGACAGTTATAGTTTGTTAGGCATAATTATAATCTGATTATTGTTTTCATTAGGAAATTAAGCATGCCCTAAGGAGATATGATTGTGTGTCAAGTTGACAAGGGTGCAATTGTGATGGCTCTTCGTGGTTGTCAACTTGATTACATCTGGAATTAACTAAAATCGAAGTGGCCTGGTACACACCTGTGAATGATATTTTTTTTAACAAAATCATTGAAAATGTGAAGACTCATTTTGGGGGGGTTGATGATTTTTAAATTGGATTTCTGTATTTACACATTTCAAATGTTATCTCCTTTTCCCTACTCCCATCCCCCTCCCCCTCCACTTCCTTCCATGAAGCTGCTCCCTCTTCCAAACACCCTCTCCCACCTCAGCTCCCTGGCATTCCCTTACACAGGGAGAATGTGCCTTCACTGGACCAAAGGCCTCTCCTCCCACTGATGGCAGACAATGCTATCCTCTGCTACATATGCAACTGGAGCCATGGGTCTCGCCATGTGTGCTTATTGGTTGGTGTTTTAGTCCCTAGGAGCTCTGGAGGGTTTGGTTGGATAATAATGTTGTTCCTCCCATGGAGTTGCAGACCCTTTCAGCTCCTTTAGTCCTTTCTCCAGCTCCCTCATTGGGATCCCTGTGTTCAGTATAATGTTTATTTGCAAACATCCTCAACTGTATCTGTATGATTCTGGCAGAGCCTCTGCAGAGGTATCCATATTAGACTCCTGCCAGTAAGCACTTCTTGGCATCATAAATAGTACCTGGTTTTTTTTTTTTTTTTTGGCTGCATATGGGGTGGATCCCCAGGTGAGGCAGTCTGTGGATTTTTCTTTAATCCCTGCTCCTCTATTTGTTTCTTTATTTCCTCCCCTGGGTGTTTTGTTCTCCCCTCTAAGAAAGACTGAGGCATCCACAATCCGGCCTTCCTTCTTTTTGAGTTTCATAAGGTCTGTGAATTGTTGTTTCCTAGGTATTCAGAGCTTTGGGGGGCTAGTATCCACTTATCAGTGAGTGCATACCATGTGTGTTCTTTTGTGACTGGGTTACCTCACTCAGGATGATATTCTCTAGTTCGATCCATTTGCCTAGGAATTTCATAAAGTTATTGTCTCCAATAGTTTTGTAGTACTCCATTGTCTAAATATACCAAAATTTCTGTATCCATTCTTCTGTTGAAGGACATCTGGGTTCTTTTCAGCTTCTGGTTATTATAAATAAGGCTGCTATGAACATGATGGAGTTTGTGTCCTTATAATATGGAAGGCCCACTTTTAAACCATACCTTTAGAGTTGGGAACATCCACTTTTATCTTGAGCTACACCTTCTGTGTGCAGCCTATATAAACAACACAAAAGAAGGAAGCATTTGCTCTTTGCTTGCTTGCTCTTACTGGCAAGTCCATTCCTTCCCTGTCTTTAGAGCCTACCTCTTTCGGATTTTCATGTCTACTGAAGACCAGCTGAGACATCAAGCATCATGGATTGAATAACAACTGGAATCCTGCGCTTTTTGTTAGTAGCTCACGGATTCTGAAGTGGGACATGGTGGTAGTTGAAAAGGGGAGATGGAGAAGTAGGAGTGATATAGGTGATGTTCTGATGCGTATTAAAACATGAAGTTTCACAAAAAGAATACAATTATATTTAAAAATATTGTATGTTCTTAAGAGTGCCTGATGAGCTCACCCTACCTATGTAGCAGATGTGAAAGTTAGTCCTCATGTGGGTCCCCTAACAACTGGAGCTGTGGCTTACCCTGACTCTGCGTTGCCTGTCTGTAGATCCTGCTCCCATAACTGGATTGTCTTGACTGGCCTCAGTGCGAGATGTACCATACAGTGACTTGAGGTGCCAGGATTCATTTTGCAATAAAAACAATACCAGGTGTCTCTGAAAATCTTGCCAAAATAATTCTATGTACAAGGGTTTTCCAGAAGACAACAATTGTTGCTTAGACATAGCCAACAATTTGGACAAAGACTAAGAAGATCTAAGACTCTTACTTCTTCAGTCTCTGCCAAGGAATTGCTACCTGTGTGAATAACCCAGGACACAGGGGCTTCCAGTGCCCTTGTCTTCCTGGGATAAAGGACAGATAACCTATGAGTCTTCCACTGATTCCTGTGAGGGACCACCTGCCAACATAGAGACATCTTTCATAAAGACTCTGAACTTCATATCTGTATCTGCTCTGCTGGATATGCTGGGAGGTTCTGTGAGACCGATCACAATGAGTATGCTTCCAGCCCTTGTCATAATGGTGCTATGTGCCAGTATGGAATCAATGGACACTCTTGCTTCTGAGTGCCTGGATACCAAGTCATTGTGACTTAGAAGTGGGTGAATGTGTTTCTTAGCCCCACACTAATAAAACTGTGTGCCCCAGTGATACAGGAAGACACACATGCGTCTGTCTTTGGTAGTACTCTGGTGGAAACTGTAAGTTAGAAATTGATGAATGTGGATCCCAGCCATGCCTACAGGTCAGTGTCCCCTTGAGGCTTACTTACCTGAATCCCTTGGGGACTACTGTGAGCTCAACTTTGATGAATGTGCCAGTCAGTCATGCCTTCATAGAAGTCTATGTGTGGATTCCGGAGCAACTACTACTGAGAGAGCATAGGTAGTGGATTCACAGGCACACACTGTGAGATTTTGGTACCTCTTTTGGTCAAAGCCTTGTCACAATATACATGTGAAGACACTGTTGACAGCTATATTTGTTACTGCTGGCCTGGATACCCAGGTGCCCTGTGTGAGACAGACATGCAGTAGCAACCCCTGCCAATTTTGTTTTTTGGGAGGTGCTGAACTATCCTCAGAGGATCCACAGGGTCACATTACAGGCCTGTCTCCATCCTTCAACTACCTTGGAGTCTCAGGCCATCTTTGTATCTGTCAACCTGGATTCACAGACAGGAGCCTGGCACAGCTGTCCTGTGAGAGACTCGACCCAGCAGCTGACTGAAACAGATGCAGAGACCCACAGCCAAACACTGTGTGGAGCTTGGGAAATCTGTGGAAGAGTTGATGGGAGGATTAAGGAACTTAGAAGGGGTAAAGATTCCACAAGAAGACCAATACTCAACTATCCGTGACCCTTGAGGGGGTCCTAGAGACTGAACCACCAACTGAAAAGCATACGAGTCAGATTTAAGCCCCGCTGCAATATGCAACTTGTTCTTCATGTCTGTCCCTCAATAACTGTAGCAGTGGCTTACCTTGATTCGGTTGCCTGCCTGTGGATCCTGTTCCTCTTACTGGGCTGCCTTGTCTGATCTTAATGAGAAAAGATATGCCTAGTGGATGTGCCTAGTGACATGAGGGGCCAGAGTGGTTTGATACTTATGGTGGGGACCTCTCCCTTCTCAGAAGTGAAGTGGAGGGGTGGGGGAGGTTGAGGGATGCATTCAGGATATAAAGTAAATGAATGAATGAATGAATGAATGAATGAATGAATGAATGAAAAGGGATACCTGATGGTTTATCGCAAATAGAGTGGGGAGCTCCTAAAAGATAAGCAACCCATACCCTGCGCCTGTACCTTAGAGGACATTTCAGAGAGAATTACCAAGGTTGGAGAGAATGTCCTGCACAGGACACAAATCTAGATGGAACACAGAAGTAAAAAGGAGAGTGCCAGGTAGTGAAAACATTTCTTTCTGTTTCTTGTCTACCATGATGTGAGTACCTCTGCCACAGGCTCCTTACTGCTATGCTTCTGACTCATGGCCCAGAATCAATGGGGGAAAACATTAAAGATTTAAATATTTAAAGCCAACAGCTTAAAGAGATAGGGTTATTTCAGCAGTTCTCAGAGCAGTACTCTGAGAGATTGTTCTACAGATATCCAATCTCCCCACCTGGAGAAGTGATTTTGTACACACTGAAAGTCTCCTGAGAGGCTCTGCAGAGCTTCACCAGTACAGATGCAGATGCTTACAGCCAACCATAGAACTGAGTACAGGGACCCTAAAGGAGGAGTTAGTGGAAAGACTGAAGGAGCTGAAAGGCTGTATAACACCATAGGAAGAACAATAATATCAACCAACCAGACCCCCAGAGCTCCCAGGGTCTAAACCACCAACCAAAGAGTACACATGGAGGACCCATGGCTCCATTTGCATATGTAGCAGAGGATGGCCTTATCAGACATCAATAGGAGGAGAAGCCCTTGGTTCTGTGGAGGCTAGGTTCTCAGTGTAGGGGAATGCCAGGGCAGTGAGGGCAGGGAGGGGGGAATGGGTAAATGGGTGGATGAGCACCCTCATATAAGCAGGGGGGTGGGATAGGGTTTGCATAGGGAAAACTGGGAAGGGGGTTTTTGAAATGTAAATAAATAAATAAAACAACACACACACACACATATATAAACTATATTGAGTATTTTCTGTCAAAAACAAAAAATAACACACAGTTGCTAAAATAACAAAGCTTCATTTTTGATAGTTAAGTTTAAAATAATCTGTCTGTGTACTTACCCTGGAGCATCCTGTTGGCAGTCTAATCACCCTCTTAGTATTTCCACTGCACAGCTGGGGGAACCTGATTTTCATTAGCTACTGCAGCTGACTGTCCTACCTTCAGAAGGAGGTCATAAGAGTCCCTGGTAATTACCTGCTTCAGGAGTAAGATAAGGCAGGTAGAAATAGTGTCTTAAGCTTTGAATTTCTAATTTTTTTGATATTTTGCTCTTCTCCTGGCCTTATTCATTGTGACTTCTCATATGTGTATTTTTGAGTTTGGTGATTGTTCACTAATAGAGATAGAACTTGATTTCTGCTAGCTGCTGCTTGACAGAATTACGTTCTCTTTTCTTTGTTTTCCTTGTCGATTGGGATAGCATTTCTTCAATTTTTCCCTGTCTCATATATATTCTAAGTCAGCTTGTAGGTTTTTCTTCACTCATGATATACAATGTAAAATTTTCTCATGACCTATGTAAATGCAAACATACTTAAAACCATTTAGCTACCCTGTTACTTGATATAAATAGAGATCCCTCTTCTGCTTCTCTTACTGCTTTTGTGATCAAAATCTGTCCTTTAACTTAATAGATGTTGTTCAGTATTCTGAACAGGGTGACAATACTTTTTACACAGTACTGCTTCATGTTACTTCACCTGTGCCCTCCTGTCTTATTTCTTCTTTTTATAATGCATAGGAGAATTCTAAATTACTCTCTTTCCATTTAGAGAGAGCTGCCTCCTTTCCTTTCAGGGTCTTTGCTACTTAACACTCTCAGGTCATTAGAGTTAGAGGATGAACTTTGTGAACCTGTAAAAATGAACTAAGTTTATTTTTGGAAATCAACTAAAGAATATAATACTGAAAACTTGCTATCTAATACCTTGGGTTTTCAAAACTTTGTCCCGTGAATCTTATTAGTAATAATGGAACATTTCAATCTTGCCTGAAAGCAGTCTTAATTTCCCATTCAGTTGTTGAGTTTCAAATAAAGGATTTTAGACACATTTGTTTTAATGCATTAGTTTCCAAGGAGTCAGGACACCAGATCTATTTCTGATCCTAGGGATGATATTGACCTATTTACATATACCCCCGCTTTCCCTTGAGATTACCAAAATGATATTTCATTTAAATTTCATCTGTATTGTTTTATCCCTCCAATTAGGTATAATGCTCTTTTGTTTGTTTGCTTTTGGTTAGGTGCCTATATTTTCTGATGTTTGGTCTATTATTTTATCAAATTAACAAATTTAGCTTTGTTGCACTACAATTATGTATCTGGAAATCTTCACTAAATGTCCTTTATTACTTTTTGCTCTATTGCACCATACAATGCATATCTGTTTTCTCTATAAGAGAACTTACCTTTATTATAGTTTAATTCCTGAGAGGCAAATTTGCATTTTATCTTCAGTAGTATAAAATAATGTTTAGGCCATGCTGAGAAAGAGGGGGGGGAGGGATAAAAGAATGAGTGAAGGAAGGAAAAAAAGGACACCCATAACTCTAAAGTTGTAACAACAACAACAATAACAACAACAACAACAACAAAGCAAAAAACAAACAGACAAACAAAAAACCAAAACTAAACTAAAAACTCCTATTTTTGTCTGGGGAATCAGAAGATCAGGAATATATCTGTCAAGCATTCAATGCACAATTGTGAAAGTTAGGAAGCTTGAGACCAATGTGCCTATGCATTTAATGTCTAACTCCTAGAGCATTTTTGCATTATGGGGGGCTTAGATATCCTAGGTTCTATTTTTAAACATACTAATTCTTATAATGAGGGCTCTTCAATCAAGACTAAATCGATTTACCATCTCCCCACCTCTTATTACTATCATCTTGAGAAACAGGACCCAAGAATGTAGATTAAAGCAGACTAATTCCAAGTTGTAACTAGCTACATGATTTTGGACATGCTATTTTTTTCATGCTAGTAAGTGGAGATGAGGCTACTTATTTGATTTTGAGAATTAAATGAAATGGCTTATGAAAAAAGGCTTGTTATGAAATCTGAACATATGGTAAATACTCAGTAAACATGAACTGATGATTTTCATCATGAAACCTCTTGCCCTTAATCTTTCAAGATGCCATATACTTACATCCTTCTCTGCTTCCTTGAAAGACTATGTTTCACTTAGTTATTGCATTAATTATTTTGCCAGGGAGAATGAATTTGCTTTGACCCAGTTACAGAGTATTGAATCCATGTTTGGATGGCTCCATGCATTTGGAGCCTGGGTTCTTGAAGACATGCCTCTAATGATATAATTCCTCTAGTGTTATCTACCTCCCAAAAATCTATAAACCTCTCAAAATAGTAAAATTTTCATACATATATAATGGTGTTATTCAACATCACCATACACTAAAGGTTTGTTGCTCTTCAACCTCTTCTGAGCCCAGAAAAATGAACAAATGGTTGTCAAAGGATGAATGACAACTAGCTAATAAGTATATGAAGGCTTCTGATTAATCCTCCAATGCCTGAGCCTGTGGGTGGCATTTTGTTGGCCAGTCATAACCATCCTAGAGAATAGTACCATGTATGTATTTTCTTTGTTTAGATATAAAATCTATTGAGTGTGAAATTTTTGTATTATTTATCCATTTTCTCTATAGGAAAAATGCATTTATATGCCATGGGTACGTGCTAGGTACTCTACATTTCTGTCATTAAACAGTTTTCCTGAAAAAAGAGCCAGAAGTAATGTGCAGAGCTGGGCCAGACTGATCAAGGCAGTGCTTGCAATGGCTGTTAGCCGTTTGTTGTGTGGCATGAACCACTTCTTTCTGGAGTAGTTTTAGAATCTATCAATTGAAGAGTATTTATGAACCCCCTTTCTTATAGTTCATTTGGGAATTGAAATTAGAGGCAGAAACCTTGTGGTGATGGCACATGCCTTTACTCTCAGGACTTGGGAGGCAGAGGCAGGCAGATCTCCGTGAGTATGAAGTCAGCCTCTTCTACACAGAGAGTTCCAGGACTTCCAGGGCTATACTGAGAAAACCCTCTCTCTAAAAACAATTTTACAAAAGAAAAAGAAAAAAATAAATGAAAACCAGAAAAATCGATACTTTTGCTGTTGGATGGGTTTAGTTCTATGAATGTCTGTTCAGTTCTTGAGGTATTTTTGTGAACTTCTCATTTCTACACACCAAGAAAGGGAATAATAAGCAGGGGTAGAAAGATGCGAAAGTTTCCCTCTGAAAGTTCCACTTTTGTGTCTTTCCGCAGATGCCGTCGTCTCAATGGCACTACCACTGTGGTACTTTTAGTATTCTCTGAGGGGTTATAATGGATGTTAACGAAGCTGCCTTTGATCCCCTGGTGTGCTCTCCGAAAATAAAAACCCCAATATATAGTGCTGGCTTCTTTTCTTCCTCCCACCTCTCTCTCTTTTTCATTTCCTCTTAGATTCCAGTGTAAACAGTCAAATCTCCAATGCATTCTGCCTAGTTTTTCTTATTGTCACCTTAGTAAATATAACTTGAGTTTCTTAGCTATGTATGGCAAAACGGAGTGTTATTCAAAAAATATATTCAGATGTCCCTGGGAAACCTTCTCTTTTTTGAGAGTGGTGAGGGAGTTTGGGGAGAGACTAGGGAAGGGAAGGCGAGGGGAAGCTACAGCCAGGATGTAATATATGAAAGAAGAACAAAATAAACGAGGAAAACAAGAAAAAGTATATTCTGAAACTTTATACCCAACCGAAACAACTTATTGATAGTAATTTTCACCCGTCACTGCTCTCTGCCAGATGCACCGTTCTTAACCTAACTGGGAATATTTAAATGGACTTTACTTTTTAGAGTTTTGACTTCACAGCAACATTGAGAAAAACATTCAGAGATTTCTGATACACTTTCTGCCACTGAACATGACCAGGTCTCTCTCCACTGTCAACAATCCCCACCAGAACAGTTTACTTGTTACTAATGGTGACCCTTTATATACCCAAAGTCCACAATTTATATTAGATTTCACTATTGTACATTCTATGGATTTCAATAAATGGTACTGTACCTGTTTTATTGCTATTAAGACTCTTATGAGACCAAAGAAATGAACAAATAATTATCAAAAGATGCAAGACAACTATGTAATGCGCATATGAATATCTTCATCAATCATCATAGACATAGAAATCAAAACTTAACCAACCTCCCATCTTTTCTACCGCAAGAACGTGGCCCTCAGAATTAACTGACCAGGACTCACTCATGTAAATTTGAGAGATCAGGGAGTCTGTAGGGGTCTGACTTAGGTCTTCTACATATATGTTTTGGCTGAGTAGCTTGGTGTTTTTGTGAGAATTCTAACAGTGAGGGTGGGAGCTGTTCTGATTCTTTTGCCTACTTGTGAAACCCTTTTCATTAATACTGGGCTGCCTAGTCCTGCCTTGATGTGATGAGATCTGCTTGGTCTTATTGTAACTTGTTATCCAGTGTTTGTTTGATGTCCCCGGGAGGCCTGCTTTTTTTTCTGAGGAAAGGCAGGAGAGAGGGTCTGAGGGAAAGTGTCAGTAGGAGAAAAGGCTGGGGAACAGGAAGGAGGGGGAATCTGTGGTCAGATGCAATATATGAGAGAAAACTGAAAAAAAAAAAAGAACCATCAAAAAGAAAAACAAATAACAAATGCTGTCAAGGATGTGGAGAAATGGGAGCCTTTTATTTACTCCTGGTGGGAATATAAACTAATCAAGCCACTTTGCTGTTCAATATGGGCATTAAAAATGTAACTAGACTGTTAGTATGACCGAAAGATACTACTTCTGGGTATTTGCCTGAAGGATCCCAAGTTAACATATCCCAGATAACCTGCACCTTAATAATTATTTCAGTATTATTTCTAATAGCTACATTATGGAACCAACCTAGAGGTCCAATGATAGAAAATAGATAAGGAAAATGAAGTTATGTTGTTTGTAAAATAAGAAAAAACCTAGGGATAATCATCTTAAATAAATGAAGCCATTCTCAAAAAGGACAACTATCATATGTCTTCTCTCACTTAAGATGACCAGATTTTATATAGGCACAGAAAATCCTAACTGTATCTACAGCATAAAAGTAGAAGTGAGAAGACTTGTGGAAAGGTGAGGCGTACAGAAAGGGCTTGTGCGATAAGGATCAGAATATGGGGAATATAGAGTGCACTTCTGTAAAACTAAACATTATGTCCTCTGAGCCTTGCCTGTTCATGTCCCTTGCTATTGGAAACCACTGGCTTATTTTTTTAAAATCTCCCCACAGTGCTGTCTCCAATATGTCAGATAATTGAAACCACATCACAGGCTTCCTTACTTCACTTAGCTATTTAAGTTGCCTTCACATCTCTTCAGGGCTTGATGCTCATTTATTTTTAGCATGGAATAATTTTCCGCATCTTGATGTGCCATTATTTATCCATTTACTTACTAAAGGACTTCTTGGTTGCGTCTATGTTTTGACAATTATAAATAAATCTACTATAGCAACCATGCATGGGTGTTGTTCAGGACAGAAGTTTTCAGTACATTTGAGTAAGTATCAAAGAGTGTGATGGCTAGCTTTTTAAGGTAACAGTATGATTAGTTTGTATAATAGACTGGTATAAGGTGGCTCTATCATTTTTCATTCTAATAAACCAATGGTTCTCAACCTTCCTAATGCTGAGACCATTTATTATGGTTCTTCAGTTTGTGGACCCAGACCATTAATTTTTGTTGCCATTTCATAAGTATAATTTTGCTACTGGTATGAATCATAATGTAAATTATTGGATATGCAAGATATCTAATATGTAACCCCCGTGGAAGGGTCATTTGCCCCCCAATGGGATTGAGACCCACAGATTGAGAACTGTTATAATAAACAATGAACAAAAATTCCTACTGTATCATATCCCTGTTGGCCTTTGCTGTTGCCAGTAATCTGGATGTTAGCCATCCTAGTAGGTATGGTATATTAGCCAAGTGTTTTAGTTTGCGTTTTCATGATGGGCAGCATTTTTCATATGTTTGACATTTGTATGTCTTTTTAATTGAAGTATCTGTTAAGGACTTTGACTAGTTTTAATTGGGTTATTTTCTTATTTGTTTTCAATAATTTCCTCATTTTGGATTATAGTTCTTTATCAGGTATATACTTTACAAAAACAATTTTGTATATTTTAAAAATGCAAAGCAAGATTTCTATTTTAATATTTTATTTCTTCTTCTCTCCCATCTCTCTTCCTCCCTCCGCTGCCCTACCCTGTGTGTGCATGTAAAAGAGGACAACTTGCAAGAATATTTTTTTCTCCTTCCATCATATGTGATTAGTTAGGTTTTGTGGCAAGAGCCTTTACCCGAAGAGTCATCTATTTCCTCCATTTTGCAGAAGAAAGATCCATCTTTCAATGATTTACGGCTTAAATTACATTTTTTACTCTTCTCATGATTTGCCTCTCTTCTGCCCACCTTGCCTAGCATCCTGCATGCATTTCTTGGTTTATCCTGGCAGTAACAATCAAGAGCACTCTAGCCCAACTACTGATATTGTATAATTCCTTCAAACAATTTTTAAAAAGTCCTATTTTCTACCTTTCTGTTTTTTAACCTGCTTGCATTTGCATTACCATGTGGCTTAGTTATACAAGATAGACTACTCTTTGTTTAGAATTTGATACAGTTTGGCATCATCCATAGCTTGAGCCCCACTTACGTAATTTTATCATATTATAGAAGCAGGGGAGAGAAGCTGGGATACAGGGTTTCTGGTGGGCAAACTGGGAGAGGGGATAACATTTGAAATGTAAATAAATAAAATATACAATAAAAACTACAAAAAATAATTTGATAATGAAATGTGTTTCCGTATAAGCTTAAGAAAGCAAAGCACATAGATGACAAGGCTATCTATATTTTTATTAATATCACCATGCAAGAGTGAAGAAACAAGAATACTTGAATATAACATACCTAAATATAAGTACTGCTCAAAGTTCAAGGCCAGCCTAGTCTCTATAATGCCTTCCAAGCTAACCAGTGCTATAAAAGTAAGAATAATCAAAAACTTCTCCAGGCAAAAGTGAGGAGTTGAGAATCAAGTTCATGTTTGGAAATGTGATAAATGCTAGTCCACCTGGAAGCGTCTGCATACTTCTTTCCAAATCCAGATTCTTTCTCTGATTCCTTTATGGTCTCAAATGTTAAGGATGAAATAGAAAGGCTTCCATGAAGGGTAGTCTATTCAGTTTCCATAGAGGTAATGGTCACAAGAAGTTACCTAAGATGTCATATCTACATATTATAAAATGGGGCTTTAATAAAACATAGGTTTAAATAATGGAGAAGGGATAGTACAGCAATAACCACCTGCATATAGGATAGGTAAGGGAACTGGGAGCTTCTGAGTCCAAGTACTTGAACATCTTAGCCATCACAACATAATGCTGAAGGCCTGAAAGCTGCATACAGAATGTTGATACTGAGTTGACATCAAGAGGAACTGGCTCAAGAAGAAGCAGGGAGGCCTATGCCCAAGCTGGTTTTCCCCTACACTACTTCTTTTTTAAACTGACAGCCTGTTAAAGGCATTGCTAATATTTATGTTTTTTTTTCCTTTTTAGACACTGTCATAGATGTGAGTCACCTCTAAAAATACTTCTATAAACCCGCAGTGTGTTTTACCCTAGATAACACTAATCTGGTCATCCATCACAGGAAGCTTCTGGGTCTTGATTGTTATTAGTAATTATTAACTTGGTCAAATCTAGAATTCTCTAAGAGATGGGCCTATGAATGTGTCTTTAGAGAATTTTCTTGATTATAGTAATTGAAGTGAAAAGACCCATCCACTACAGGTGGCTCCATTCCATGGGACAAGTATTGGAATGAATAAAAAGAAGAGAGAAAACTAAACACAAGCCTCTTGTTTTTTGTTTCTTGATGGTAAATTCAGTGTGGCCAGCTAGCTCTTGCTCCAGATGTTGTGTCTTCTCCACAAGTATGGGATGTAGTATGCTATTTCCACAATGATGTGGAACTTTGAGCCAATATAAACCCTTTATCCTTTAGCTTAAACTTGTCAGTATATTTTTTACTGAAACAGAAAAAGTGAATCACAATGTTACTGAAAGCTAATCAGTTGGTCTTCAATAGTTAGCCTTCAATATCTCAAATCCAGCTGAATAATTCCAATATAGATTTGATTATCAATTCAAATCAATTTTCAATAGGTAATTTCTTTTTATAACTTGACAAAGCCTTATTTTTATCTTGTGTGTATGAGTGTTTTGCCTGCATATATGCATGTAGACTACACATATGCCAGATGACCACAGAGGCAAGAAGATATAAGATCTCCAAAGAAGGTATGGTATTCCCTGGAGTTGCACTTACAGATGGTTTTGAGACGCTATGTAGAATTCAAGCTGACATACTCTACAAGAGTAGCAAATCCTCTTAAGCACTAAGACTACCTTTCAACTCTGTCTTTTCAGATATTTTTTTCTTTAATAGGCAAATACTTTGTTTATTTTCCATGGTTTATGAGAACAACAACACAAACATGTTGTCCATGGAATGTTATGCAGTAAAATACTGGGTAATGGAATTGACAGGGGAACTGAAATTAGATTCTTGTGTTATAAAATAAAAGTAGCAGCTGAATCTTATCAGTGATTCTTCTACTAGTTTTTAAAATTGAAGTGATTGTAATTACTATTTTCACAGAACCTTATTTTCACAATATAGTAATATAAAATAGAATGTCAATGTTGTTAGGAAATTTCTAGAAATTATTCATTTACACACCTGAAGCTATACCTATGAAACTGCAACCTGTAACTCGCCTTGTCTCAGTCTCTAATGACCAACATTCTACACTTTGCCTCTATTAATCTGATTCTTTTAAATTCACATATAGATGGTAGTGTGGTAGTTGTCCCTCTATAACTGGTCTATCTCAGCATAATCCAAGTGGGCCCATGTCTCAAATAATGAACTTTTTTTTCTATTAAAGGTTGAATAATGTTTCACTTTATGTACAGACCATATTGTCTATTTTCATTCATCCCTAAATGGGTAGTTAAGTTCTTTGTGGATTTTGGATGTTGAGAATAATGCCACAATGAACACAAAATTGCAGGATCTTTCTTCAGGATCCCCATTTTCCTTCTGCCATACACTCAGAATGTATTTGCTGAGTCATGTAGAAATATCTGCTTGTAGGTTTTGGAGGAGAAATCTATTTTGTTTTCTTTTGATTTTGTTATAATTGAGTCTCCAATTTATATTCCCGTTAATAGTGTATTAGGATCCCAATTCTTCTAGACCCTTGCCATTGTGCTTTAAATATAAAATATCTCTCACAGCCTCATGTACTGAGGACTTCATTCCCATTTCATAGTGCTGCTTTCAAAAATTTCTGGAATTTTAGGAGGTACTGTCTAAGCCCCTGGGGTTGTATCCTTGGGAACTATGTTTCTCTGGAACCCTATTTGACTTGAGCTCTTCTTTTTGGCCAACGTGAGAGAACAAACTCTACCCTTCTATGTCATTCCTGCTCTAATGCTCTGCCTCAACGTGATGTGAATTAATGGATAGAAATTTTAAAAATTTAGGGCAAAAACAAAATCTGTCCTCATTTGCAAGTGCTCTGTTGGGTGTTTTGTTACAACAGTGTTAAGTCTAGCCTCCCTTACAGCAGTTAACCTTTTGTTTGTTTGTTTGTTTTTTGTTTGTTTTTTGGCAGTGACCATTGTAGAAGAATGTTAATCCACCAAAACAAGTGCTCTGGCAAGGGATCATTTCCAAAGACCTACATATGTGTGATCTGGCTGGAAGACAGACCTGCTTTTAATCCCAGGGGACAGAGGCAAGCAGATCACTGAGTTCAAGAACAGCCTGATATAGAGCAAGTTTCAGGTAAAGAAAAGCTTAGGTCTAGGTGTAATGCCTTTAATCACAGTGCTCCTTAGAGAGAGGCATGCAGATCTCTGAGTTCTAGTCTGCTCTGTTGAGTCAGAGAGTTGAGAGAGGTAGTGGTGGAGTAAAGTTCATGGCAGTTCATACTGAAGAGTGCAAAGGCAGTTTTTACATGACCTTTTACAGAGGCAGGTTGCAGAGTGAACAAACAAAAGACAGGTAAAGACAGACAAAGGGAGAGAGTGGGTGGCAGGTCAGAACATGATAACAAATTGCCAAAGTTAGATTAAAGCCAAGCAATTCAGTGAGAAGTTGAGAGAATTCATATTGAATCTGAGCTTGGAGAAGAGTTTGGCCAGAACTGCTAAATTAAACTAGCCAGCCAGATTTCAGAAAGAGCTAGAAAGGGTGAGCTTTTTTCAGCAATAAATCTCAGAGGCTGAAAATATTGTAGACCCAGATTAGATTGTGTAGAGGCTACAAGCTTCCAGGACTAGGCCTACCTAGGTTATCAGTTGGAAGCTGTAAGCCTCTGAAACTACAATTACATCAGGTGAATAAAAGTTACTTTTATAGGCCATCTAAACAGTATTGATGAAACATCTCATTGTAGTTTTGACTTTTATTTCCTAAATAATTGATGACACTGAACATCATTTCATGCACATGTACATTTCTGTCTTTAAAGAAATACCTGTATGCATCCTTTACTCACTAAAACCTCATTTGCTGTTGAATGGTAGGCTGTTCTCATCCATTTTGGGCAGTTACATCATATAAATTCTTATATGAAAGCTCCCTTAAAGCTATCAGCTTGAGGCTACTGAATATACTGTTAGAAAGGGATGGGTTCAATGTAATCTTGTTTATCATTTTGTATGGGTTACGGCATCCTACTGTTTTGAACTTTATCACCTACAACTTTTAGTTTTGACCCTGTTCCTTTTCTCTTCTGTCACAACATACATACATACATACATACATACATACATACATACATACAATAGTTTAAAATATCAAAGTTAAATAGAAAGCTGCTGATTCTAAAATAAATCATGAAAAGTGAAAGGGTTTCTATAGGTTTTACTTCCATACACAGACAGGGTTGTGTTGATGGTTACTGTTTTGTAGCAATTTAAGCAGGAGCAGCAGGAAAGACTGCCATTATATAGTTCTGTTTCTGATTTGACAAGAGAATGCCTGAAAGAAGATATTTGGTTATTCTATAGTAGTAGATTCTCTAAGATACCTCTTATAATAGACAAAGTCCTCTATCCATTATTTGTGGTAAAGCCAATAGGGATCATGATGTGTGTGTGTGTGTGTGTGTGTGTGTGTGTGTGTATCAATATATTGTTCATCCTTGTATTTTCCTTGTTCTTACATGCTGTTTTAAAAGCTCCTTCCAGTTCAGATACTTTTTTTTTTTTTTGCTGTCAACAGAAATTTCTTCAAATTAAATGCAATTGCCCTAGTTTAGAAGACAAGCATGGATGAATAGAGCTGTGGTTACTTGCAATCGGTCCAGTTGGGGGAAGCAGAGAGACAGATAGAACAACTATTTGGCTAAAACTACTTAACATGTATGAGGTTTTGTCTTCATTCCTTCCATTTTCCTAGATGTCTCCTGCTTATGCCTCAGCCCCTGCCCAACTGCTTCATACAGTCCCCACTTTCTTATCTTTGTCTCTCAGGCTGGAGTTCAACAAACATCACTTGCAGAAGCTTAAAAAAAAAAACTAAGCAATGGACTACTAACTTCGGATATATTCATAGCATTCCTGAAACCATAGGGACAAATTACCTGTTCTGTGCTAGTAAAAGCTGAACAGGTAATTCTCCAGAATAAGTTAAAAGGGTATATGCCTGCGAGTATATATCTACATTATACTTATTTTAATATGGGTACTTATATATACATATATATTATTCTTTCATCGAATTCCATGGGGACAGAACATTCTTGCAGAATGTTGTGTTGATTTTTGTCAACTCCTATATATAACCAAACTACAGTTGTGAGTCATAAGTGAATTTCATACCAACACAAATGTGGTAGACATTTCCAGTTATATTAAAGGAGTACTAAAAGTGAATTAATGAAGATCCATATTAGAACCTTATTAGTTTATTAGTAATGTGGACTTATTTTCTGAATCAGAAAATAATTTTTAATGACAAAACAAGTCATTTATGTTTTATGCAAATGTAGATGTAATGGCTACAGATATAACAGTTTTAAATTTTATTTGCATTACTAGATCCATTATCTTTCAATATCTAGACTATCAATAAAACAAACTATCAAATCTTGAGTTTTAGTGGTTTCTAATCTTCATGCTATAAATATTCTACCCATGGCTGATATCACACTACAGTTGTAATGTCAGGAAAGGAGGAGTTTGAAGAGGTTTGTAGCAGCCCTCTGCTATGTGAGATCTCAACCATACAGATCCTATGAACTACTTTCAAGGGCAATGGGAGTGAAATATAGTTGCATGGGTTAGAAAGAGGTACATATGCGGTGTCACCTCTCATTTTAATATAATTCAATTATAAGCATTTGCAATTTAAGGTTTAACAATGGCTTTCCAGATTTAACAAATGGACCAGGAAACAGTTGGGTCTTCTGAAGTGGAATGCATTAACTTTCAGCACACTGAAAATAAACCAAACGTTTAAAGGACCTATGACAGATTTCACGCTGTATATATAATTCACCTTTAAATTTATTGTCTTAATTTATCTCTAAGGTTACTTAATTCAACATCTTTACATCATGCTGTAATATCTTTAATGTCTTTGACTATTCCAGTCCTCCCTATTCAGGCAAAAAGCCTAGAGGATTGGTTTAGGAATCAAACTCAAGTGACAGATACACAAATGTGTTTTGTAGTATCCCTGAGATTATGCTATTCCAGTCTTGGCAGTAACTGATCACGGTCAAAGAATCTCTTATTTTTCTTTGCCATGATTATCTTCCAGGAACTCTCTCAGAATACATGGGAATAGGATATTGTTGGTTCATTCATGGATTTTACCAGGTATATTCAAGTCTGTCTGAATCCTAAATAGATACTAGTTGTGGGCCCTGATCTATATGCTGCGTCTCATTTAATTTCTATTAAATACCATAGAAACAGTTCATAAAATCTATTAAGTACTTAATAATAACATGTCTTTCTATGAATTAAGTGTTTACTTAAATTAGTAATAAAAATTCTATGATATTTGGTCTATTAGCGTTTTTCATTTTTTTTCCAAATGCAACCTAAGTTCAGAATGGTTCTTCTCTTGTCCTTAGCCATTTGGGGATACAATTCAGTCAACATGTATCTAATACTTAATTTTTGCAGGCACTGGTTTTAGCATTAGTAGGAGGTAGAGAAATGAGTATTAAGGAGCTTCCAACTTATTGACAGAGAACACTATATCCTAAAATACTATTTTAAATAATGTGGAAAAGAACCTAAATGTATTTGTTTTATTATAAACACAACCTGCTCATTTTGAGGGCCTTGTCTTATGCGTTAAATTTGATGGATTTTCATGTTAGAATGATTCTTTTGTGAGTATCAATAATCTGTGTCTGTAAGAATCATTCTAAGGATAGGCCACCACCGTAAGGTTACAAATTGACTGGATAACCCACATTACAGAACATTACAAATTGGCTCTTGGCTTGCACAGGGGGTTATGTGTAATGCTTTGTTCTTGCCTGGCTCCTCATTAACAGTCACTGAAGGGCAGCCTAAGCTTCATCTGATTTCCCATTGCTTCCCAGACCTTTCACCCCACTTTCAGGTTGGCATTTCCTGCCTTCCCCACCATCCACGGTTTCCCTTTCCGAGTCTAATTAGTAGATTGTGAGGGAGGTAGCCTCAGGAAGGAAAGGTTTGTTCCTATGTTCCTAGCATTCTTAGCTACAGGCCAGCCGTTTGGACTTTAGCTGGCTTCAGAGGGCCCCTGAGTGCCTTGTCCTTTGTGGATCAGAAGCTTAATTACTTAATAAACTAAATAGGAGTCCTTCAGAAGTGCAAAGTTAGCACTTCTTCTTAAGAGTACAACTTATGCAAGTTGGAGGGTATTCCAGGCAGTGGAAGAAGCAGCCAAAGGCAAAGCTGGAGAAATCTGTTTTGAATGCTCCTAGTGTAAAGTGTTCTTTCATTATATAGCTAGTAGTAAAACCACTATACAGCCTCCAGATACCTTCTGCCTTGTCTTTCCTTTTCCATGCTTCTTCCTACATTAGATCCTTTCCTAGAGATTCCTTTAAACACAGTATATGCTTTATTTTTATTTTGGGAAATGTTCAGTTGCTCTGATTAAAAGATGTTTCTATTACTACTAAGGACCCACCCTTGTAAGATGTAAGCCAATGGACAGGCATTCTGTCAAATTACCTAATATTATTAATGATTTTATGAAATTGATATTTTTTTGTATTCATGATAGAGGTAAAAAAACAAAAGAAAGTTCAGGAAGACTAAGTGACTTGTCTAAGACCATAGTTCTAGGAGCCAGGGAATATACAATAATTATCTTTCTATGTTTGTTTGTTTTTATTTGTGTGTGTAGTATGTGGGTATGTGTTGATAAGGCACAAATTTGGAGGTCAGAAGACAACTTACAACAGTCAGTTCTCTCTTTCTACCATATGGATGTCCAGGATCAGAAAGAGCAGATATTTTAATCCAGGATAGCTCACCATAGTACCCACATTCTACAAATGACTAAATTTCAATGACAACTGTATATTTGAAGGACTTGCCATAGTTTGCATCAAAGTTTACATAATTTCTTAACTTTTTTTCCCAGAATGTCGATCCTATGATTTAATTTGTCATATATCTATTGAGTACCTCCTGTAAACCAGATGATATTTTAATTTTAGCAGTAACATTTAATGTTGCAATTTTTAGAAATGATTAATGTAGATATCGTGAGTGGATTAAGAAACAATTAAATGTTAAATTGCATGACATCAACAGTAAGTACCCTAGTATCGAGGGAGGTACAGTTTTGTTATGGTTGGATTGTTGTAAGTAAAGGAACATAGGCATTACATGTTGTGGTACAGCATTGCAAAGAATGGAATTAAGAAAATGAGGAGGAAACACCTGCTGGTGTTTTTCAAGTCTTTAGGTAATTAAGGTTTTAAACCTTGTGAACACAGCCCTTCCTGCTCCATTGACTGAGGAAATTTTTTAGAAGGGCAGGCATGTTGTTCTGTAACACAAGTTAGCATTTGCAACGACATAGTTTTGTACAACGTCTAGAAGAGTTTCTTCATTTTGTACCCAAAACAGGCTTTACCCTTGAGCTGCTAGTCTCTTCCACTTCTGGATGAGAAAACAGAGTTTCAGAGATGCCAAGAAACTTGCTAAAGGCCAAATCACTTGGAATAAACAGTGCTCTTTGGTGAACAGAGGTAGTCTGGCTCTAAAACGTATGTTAACCATGAGGCTGTTATTGTCTGTTGAGCTAAATTGCCACTTTTAGGTCCACGTGGTCCCTCTCTCAGACATTCCTCTAGTTTGTGAAGCCAAACAACATTTTTTTTTTTTTTTTTTTTTTTTTTTTTTTTTGCTTTTGAGAAGACTAGTTTGGCCTCCTTTGTATCCTACACAAAAAGTTGATCAAATTATCCTGATTTTCCTTGCCTAGGACTCAGTGTTGTTTTTGACCTTGAGAGCCTTCACCAATCTTGAGAAATTCAAGTCACAAAGACAAAACTCAGTGTAAACACATCATTCCTCATACAATCTAGAGTATGAATGGCCACAATTATCTTCATTAGGGTTTTTGTGTTACATGGCCTACTAAATCCTGTTGGATCTTAATAAGGTACAAAGGCCCCTCCAATTGGACACTTGGATAGAAATAATTACTTTCTAAATAGGACTCAGTAAAAAGAACAGTTTCACAGACGCATCTGTTATTCTACCAGGAGTTATATCTTCCAACAAGACTGACTGGATTACTCAAGGCCGTTTTGACTTTCAGACTTAACTAAAGCCTCTCTCTGTGTTCTAGAGAACAGAGAGAAGATAGAGAGAAAACCTTAAGCTCTTCTTAGCCATTATATGCTGAAGTCACTATTATTAGAGCTAATGGTCCAGCCCATGGTTACACAGAAACTTTATATTTTCCTTTAATCAAAGGTCTTGATGAAAAGTCTAAAATTTCCACTTTATCAATGTAAGCTGATCTTTCTTTCTAATAGATGCTACCTAGGCCAAGGCAGATGAATACTTACACTTGTAAAACTTTTGTAAATACCTCTTTCATGTATTTCTTGTCCCTACACTTCTGAAATTGTTCTGTAGTACAAGTTAATTATATGAATCAAACTATAATAGAAGGCTACTTCATATTTCTTAATGCACCACACAGCCATATTAGTACAGCCTTTACAGAAAGGATTTACAACATATACATTATCACATATTGGCCCATACCCAACAAAAATTAACTCTAAAACCTTCATTTTCCTCTCAGATACACCTCTGTTTTCAGCAGTTACTTTTCTAAGACACAGCAGTATGTCTCCCATCATCCTATCAAACCAAACAACTTCACTTTCCTTTTCTGACAAAAATAGGCTTTACATAGAAGGTTGAACGTTGCTGTTTTAATTCTTGTGCAGTGGACCAACATGATGAGAATGATGATGCTGAAGGTTGATTCATAGCATATCCAATCTTTTTCTTAATGTATTAATCATTTTTATTTGTTTACATTTCAAATGTTATCCCCCTTCCTATTCTTCTCTCTATGAAACCTCCATCCCTCTCCCTCCCCTTTGCCTCTGAGATGCTGTTCTCCACCACCCTCCTACCCATTTCTGCCTCATCCCTCTAGCATCCCCCTTTTTTGGAGCATCAAGCCTCCACAAGACCAAGTGCCTCCCCTTCTACCGATGCCAGATGAGGCAGTCAGTCTTCTGCTACACATGCAGCAGGAGCCAAGGACCAGCCTATGTGTGCTTTTTGGTTGGTGATTTAGTCCCTGGGAAGTCTTAGGGGTCCTGTTAATTGATACTGTTGTTCTTCCTATGAGGTTGCAATTCCCTTCAGCTCCCAATCTTAATACAGCATTTCTTGCCTCATTCTGCCACTACCATGCCACTTTTCTTCTTCAAAAGTTGTGAACTCCTTGTAGCATACGTATTAATCTCTACCTGTGGTACTAGTGAAGAGCTAGTTAATGTAAAAGGGAAGCAGGAAGAGCAAATGATAATGGCAGAGTGGTACAAGGAGAGGTTTCTGTCCAGGTGGAGTAAGTAATGAGAATGAGGGTCTTGGTATGACCTAAATGAGTGTGCTACTACAAGTGTACATGCTAGTATAACATGGGTCAAAGAGTGAAGAATTTGAGAGAACATCAAGATTTGAAAGTTGAAAACTAAAAAGAAAAATGAAAAATATAAGAAAAATAGATAGGCCATACTGTGGATATTAAGAGAGATACATATTTTTTGTTCCATATTTGAGGTGAGAACCAATTGAGAGATTTTAGAGTAACAAATAAAACAATAACAAGATATATTAGTGTTTGTGAGCTATAAATCTTTTATTATATAGTGATTGTCTCACCATTACAATTGAGTTCTTTCTAAGAACATAGCTTATGTTGCTACATTCCCACATGACCCAAAATAGCCTCAACATACTCCCAGGTCAGGAAAGCATGAAAGAGAAAGACACAGTGAAAGTAAGTCATCTTTTTATGTCAAATGCTCTATCATAAGTAATTTAGGCTTTGTAAATTATAAGACTGAGCTCTATCAAGACTGTTTGCATTTTTTGTTGTGGTAAGAACATATCCACTGAAAGTAGGAAGATAACTAGCATAGCTGTGTTTCAATAAAACTTTATTGACAAAACAATGGAACAAATAGATTTCTTTCAGAGATTGGAGTTTTCCAATCCATGACAAAAAAACAGAGTTGAATTAACTCATCAATCTCACTAATAAAGCAGTCCTTGAGACAAAGAGGATGAGAGATCCCTTGAAATGCCAGATATACTATATTGGTGAGAGTTTCAACATGTAAATATAAAAACCAGAAAACCATTGTCCTTCTAATAGATATCTCTGGACAAAAAAAGGTAATATAGATAGATTTGTGGAGAGAAGAAAGTCAGCATCACACTATCTTTTCAATTCTGTTTGGTGATCACATTGATACCTCGAGATTGGCCATGGTAAGAATATAAAGAGCATGGGAACTGGGAGAATTTAGAAATCCTGGACCTCCCCTATTCCTCTTCAACAAGTCTCAAGTCTTCAAGCACTTGCTAGCATATCAATGAATGTTGGAAACATGGGTATGGGTTTAAAATATAATAGACGTAGAGTCTGGTGATAGTCTTCTGCTTGGACAAGAGACCTTAAAAGTTCATAATAGAGGAGCATAGTAAGCAAAGAGTTAGATAAATGGCCTAGTCACAATCCATAGTTCTTAAAATTGACAACAGAAGCTGAAATGAGATATAGTAAATGGAAAAGCAAGGAAGATGTACCATTGTATCACATCAGCATTGCTCAGTCCCTATGATGTTAGGCTTCTTGGTGAATGTATCAAAAGAAGAAAATCAGGTTTGCATGTAAGAGGAAAAAGAGACTCCAGGGAACCTACAGACTTGAGATTTGTGTCCTTCTTAGGCTTTCTCTCTGCCTTGCATGCTGAGTCCATTAAGGTCTTAGAAGACAATATTCAGAGCAACTAATATGATGCAACCTAGAACTAATAGTTTAAAGACCCAGAATTTCAAATGATCATAAGGATTAATTAATCATAATTCATAAGGATTCCAGCTGCTATAGTGGTTTAAAGCCATAGACTGCAGTCTAGGCTGAGAAATAGAACTAGAATTCTCTCTGATTAAACAAGAACAGTCTATCAGCTAATCTTATTTATTAGAAATGTTTTCACTAGTCACAGTTGTCTATTTGTATTGAGGTGAGGCATGTCAGGTCTCTATAGCGCATCCTCACTCCTTTCTGTGGGATTCTGAAACACATGAAGGGGTTTTTGATTTTGTAGTTCAAGTCTTTCAGTCCATCTTCTGACTCTGGTGCTCTTTTATTTCTGTCCAACACTACCTCCATGTAAGTTGCACACCACTCAAATAAAGCTCTTCATTTACTAATCATGTCCTATGCTCAAACATAAGAATTTCAGATAAAGCCACATTGAGGGTCATCAAAATATTTGAGCTATTATATCAGTCCTTTGCTAGTGAGGCTAATCAAAACTTTGGTGTCTTCTTATGGTGTTCTGGTCCTCAGATGTCACTCTGTGTTCAGTTCCTAAATTTACTAGGCTATCTTGGAGATTTGTGAGGCTAATCTGTCTGCCATGTCTTTCCTTTTTGGCTCTAGCCAATTGAGATTCAGTAATCCGTCACTGCCTTGCAGGACTGATTAGATCTCTAGTGGTTTAGGACCATCCTTTCTATGCTGTCTCTGCCTTACCCCAGTTTCACCTTTTCCTGTTCTGACTCTGAGTAAGAGGAATTCCTTGGTTTTTAACAAGCAGACAAGTCTGGAATTCAAGAAACATGTGAGAAAAGAGCTACCCCTAATCTTCCTGGTATGGCTGACTTATACTTTCCTATAATGACCCCCTAAGGGTTGAAAGTACACAGCCAAGGTGGAGAAATATCCTATCTCAGCCCATTTTTGTGATGCTCTAACAGGATACTACAGATCTAGTAATGGATAGAGGACAGTTTTTGTTTTCCTTCACAGTTCTAGAGGTTAAAAATCCAACATTACACTGTTGATACCCTGTGAGGGTTTCCTTGCTGTGTCATATCATGAAAGGAGACAAGGGCATATATGCCTGAGTGGAAGCAGAGAAAAGGTTTAAAATTATCTTGTAATAAAATCAACCAATGTTAGTAGATCCAATTCACTCTTTAAAGGTTCCAACCTAGGAATGTGGTTGGATTGAGCATTAAGTTTCAAACCCAAGTACTTTGGAAGGTCACAAGCTGGCATAGCAGCTATCTTGGAAGCTATCATCAGAATTAATATGTACTTTATGAGATATCAGGATGACAGAGACTGTTGGTATCCGATAAGGAATTTGGAAGTAGCTCAGTTGTAGATCTGGGATTGTTCCATCACTCTAACTTGTTTTAAAGGACAAAGATTATGTGTGGTAACTTTGAGTCCTTAGGAAGATTGTCTACATGGATCCTGGGAAATGTACAATGTGGCATTTCCCAGGATCCATGTGAAGAGTGGCTAAGATTTCTTACATATCTCTACAATTTTACTTTCTTGGATTCTATCTCCCCCAAACCGCCTTTTACTTGTTCAAAGTGTCCACTTCTAATTGTACTGTGCTTTCATTTTCATGACATATTTTGAAAGATAAAAACAAAGCTAAGTGGGAAGAAATCTCACACGTTAGAGAATTATTCCAAGAATGAAGTTCTACCAGTTCTTGAGTCTAGATTTATGTGAATGTGGTCATTTTTTAAAATTGTTTTCCAGAGATGTCTAAGTAGTTTGCTTTCTTTCCTTTACCCTGAAATGATAAGTGCAAGCCCTCTGGTTGTTGAATAGGTCCACCTCACCAGCATGTATGTATAACTTCTCTTCTTTTTTGTGAACCAGCCTGCAGAGGCTGGGGAGATTTAAAGAACCAAGGTTCATAAAGTAGAGTTCCAGGCCTTGGATTGCAAGGACCACACTGAGGAGCAGACACATGCCACAGGCCTGGCTGGGAAACAAGCTTCTGGCTCCCTTGGATTTGACTTAACTGCAAGATCACTCAAGTGTTCCCACTTTGTTTTCAAGCTGCTTAATAACTAGCAAACAACTCCAGCGTCTCAGCCAGTTGGCCAGCTGGAGATGCAGAGTAGCATGGGGCACTGATTAAAATGAGGTGGCACTTTCAAAACCTGGAGCCAATTGACCTTAGCTGTGTTTCTTCCTGCTTTTATATGTCATTTTTGAAGCTGCAGGTAAGTGATTTGCTGGCCTTGACTCTGGAGAGATTTTATATATTGTTCCTGTGGTCATAATTCTCACCCATTTTCCTTTCATGCTTCTCAGGTAGGGGAATAATTACTGCTTAGGGCTCTTGCTTTTGGAGGTCTGATTATGTGATTCACTGAAAAGCCTGGTTTGTCTGTCCTTTCTACTTCCTTCCTCCCTTTCTCCTTTTAACGTCTCTTTGTTAGAAGAAAAATCAATTTTTGAATTGATTTCAAATTGCATTTGAATTTGGAAAATTAAAACAGATGAACAGCAAAATACCATTATTTTTAGCGCTCATAAGACAAAGCCTGGCTGACTTAGGGTTTTGACTATTGGTTCTTATAACAAATGGCTCCTTTAAGATGGCACCAAAGTCAATACTAATGGTTATTATGATTAAGTACAGCTCCCTTGGCGTCCGTTTCCTGCTCTTTGGCTTCCCTCCCCTCACCAGTGCATACACATGGTTTCTGTAAAGTCAAATGTCCCTGAGATACAAACTAGCCAAGGAGAGAAAGTTTCTAGCTATAATTCCTTTCTCCTTTTCCCTATTTTATCTAAGAACTCAATACTCTGGGTTTATTGTGGCCCCACTGAACGTGGCTTATGTTCATCCTGAAAATGTATTCCTAGCTTAACAATACTACTTCCGTTATTTCTTGCCCAATCACTACCTCCCCTGGTTCCACCACTCTACTAGGGTACAGCTATCTCTGCTCATTGATAAAATCAAATGTCCCCACTAAAGGGTTGCATTTGTTTCAATGAATTATGTATCCCATATATGATAATAGGGCTTGGAGGGGGGGACTTAGGTTATTCATCCCAGAGAAAGAGCATTGGTGCCATTTGGAACTTCTTAAGTCATTAAAATATCTCTCATAGTTGTACAGGATTCTTGCCATTCGTTACTTCACTCATTGCTATGACAAAACACTTGCCAATAGTAACTTAAGGAAGAAAAGGTTTGAGAAGGGCTACAGTTCATCATGGTCAAAATGCTAGTGGTAGAAGCATGAAATGGCTGTTCATGTTGCATCTGTAGTCAGAACGTGGAGATGAATGATGCTGCTCCATCATTTCCTCCATGTTTTCCTTGTTTATTCAGTCTGTGGTCCCATGCACACTCAGAGTGAGTCTTCCCTCCAGAGTTAAACCTCTTTGTATATAGCCCTATACACACAACCAGTGAATGTGACATATACATCACCCTGGGTAATTCCAATGCAGTCAAGTTGTTAGTAAGGATTACCACTACAACTGTTTATATTACCATGACATTTTACATCTATCATCTTACACAGTTACTTGGAACCAAATGGCATTACAAGTTAGGGGATACAAATTAATATGAACAAATGAAGTAGCTTAGGCCCAGAAATGTTAACAGTTTGTCTGGCATCAGGCAGCTGATAAATGATCTTGCTGAAACTCAACCCAGCTTATCTGACTGACTTGAAATTCTCTGAATTTTCTGTTTGGGTAATGTAACATAATTAGTCATCTGTCAAATTGTTAGAGCACCAAATGTGCCAGGATCTGTGGTGAACACAGCGTTGGGTAAAACAAATGGATCCCTATTTTCGACTGGAGATTGTCACACACTAAATGTGGGGAAATGAGTGGACATGTATGTTAGCAATTACAAATCATGGGCAATTCTATGAAAGCAAGATCAGAATACAAATGGATTGTCTGATAATATTCCTTGTAGATGCTGATGTTTAGACTGATGTCCAGAAACTAAGAAGGAAACAAGTAGAAGTCTTGTGATGAGGAGACCAGATCATCTAGCAATTTGAAAAATGTTTCTAATACATATTCACAGAATACATATAGTTGTCTGTCCCTTTCCAAATTATGTGCTCAGAAGCTAGTTTCTGTTGGCACAGATAATTTTAGGACTTGAAAAAAACTCAATGGTAATTGCTATAGTATCAGGAAAACCATATATGCACACTCCCTTACATGCTGAGAAGGTTTTCCTATTATAATAAGGCTCATAGAACTTCAACTGATTCTTCAAGGGAGCTTCATAAAGGTTCACTGTTGAAGGAGGTTTTTTGTTTGTTTGTTTTTTGTTACCAAGCCACGCTTCCAGCTTCATTGGTTATTTTCACAAATATGGTATCTCACATAGGAGCCTATGGACACCGAAGCAAACATATCCCTACACTTGGATATACCATTTATAGGGAGCATACTCAGGGAATCATATTGTGATCAATGAAACTTTGCGTGTGAAGATTACTATAATGAGCAACACACTGTGTGTTTTAAGTTCATTAAAACAGGGGATTTGGGCCTCTTTTGTCAACTTGCTTCCATCACAGTAAGATGAGGAAGCATTGCATTTAATAAATGATTAAACAATGTCGTGCTAATGAAAAAATATTAGGATAAACTGTAGATTGTCCTGAAGTTGTTTGTATTTTAATGTTAATTCCATTTCTCCAAGAAGGGCTAGCTAGTCTTGTGACTTCAACTGAACCTTCTCCTTTTAATTAGCAAAATTAAGGAAAGCCAGTGACTGGGCAGGACAAGGGAAGCAGAGAGGGCTAAGAGCTCTGAGGAGGTGAGAGGACGGAGGTCAGAGATCTTGGCAACATGGAGCTTCCCAAGGACCAGCTGGACCCAGGTGGGATTTATTGGTGTTAAAAAGCTATGAACATTAAGGATTTTATAGGTCTAATATCTCATGTAGAAGGGCAGTCTTGTTGTGTAGAGGGTTTGTGGATTGAGAGTTGAATACATAAACCTGAATGAAAAGATATCAGGATGTAGACTTGTGTTTGTGGGAGTTTTGGGTACAGTAACACCCCGGGACAGAGGCAGAGAACAGACGGTAGTAAACCACCAAGGGAAGGGAGTTTCACAGACGAGTTGGGCCGTGGGGGTGGTTCAGACTGGGCGCCAGAGCTGCGTGGGGCTCCGTATCAGGGTCGGGCCTGAGGAGTGAGACCTCAGGGCCGGTAAAGAGATAAACCAATTTTTATTCTTAATATTTACTGCAACAATAAACTATTTACCTCTCTCACTATTAATCTTCCTTTCTGGATCTTCTAAATCACATACTTATTTACTTAACCCCCTAGCTGTGTGTTCCTTGTGGTAAAGCAAGTATTGCTATCATAGTCCTGTTCTGTGGCTGTTATAATCTTCATGAGCAATGCGCCTTAGAATTAGAGAAGAAATAAGATCTGAGATTTCTTCAAACGTGTCATGGTTATATGGAGAAGGATCATAAGCTATAAGCATTCAGGCAAAATGGTGATAAGTTTTAAATGGTCAGACTGGGCAAAAGGGCTAGAAAGGTGGGAGGAGCTGTATCTACAGAGAATGAGCATAAGAGAACATTTCATGAGGTAGCATTGCTGTGGCCCAGATAATAGTTTCTCGGCCTTTCCTGGTTAGGCTCTCTGTTGCTGCATCTGCAGACTAACAGATTCCAGCGGGTCAGGGAGAATGGTACACAGCTGCAGCAGCTTTGGTGCTGATAATGCCCCGAGGCAAGGAGTGGGAAACACTCCCTTTTCACTGAGCCTCTTAAGGCAGTCTGCTGTATTTGTAGATTTGTATTTTTCCTTTACAAGGATGCTCTTAAAGTTCAGTTGCAATTGGTGGTGGCGCTGGTGGTGGGGTAAAATTGGAAGAATGATATGGTTGGGGTTTAAGCAGATCATTTTCATTATTGGGAACATTTCTTAAGAATGACATGAGCTTTCAGTAATAGATTTTGTATGAACAGAAGTGTGGAGTTGGACTGGATGTAATTTAGGTATGAGGAGGGGAGCTTGAGATGACATGATTACTACAAGTGAAGAAATTTAAGAAATACAACTGCAAACACTACACAGTAGGTTTAGGGATGCCCACCAAAGCTATGGAGGTACTGAAGAAGCAGAAGACATGTGTATGCCCTTATAAACCATCTGGCATGGTTACAAAGCCATAGCACACAATGCAAATGTTATCACAGGAGGTCTCAGAATGTCCTGTGATGCAGTGTCTGGATCCTTTGTGTCTTGGGCATGTTATAGTGAAATAAAGGAAGGTTCTTGTTGCAGGTCCTTGGTCTTATTGAAAGAATTTTTTTGTTAAAGTTTTCTTGTTTTGTAAATTTTTTTTGTTTAGTTTTGTTTTCTTTATTTCTTGGACTTCATACAGTCTGTGAGTTATTTCTGGGGGAGTGCAAGCCTCTGGAGTTAGCATCCCACTATCAGTGATTGCATATTACGTCTCTTCTTTTGTGACTGGGTTATCTCACTCAGGATGATATTCTCTAGATGCAGCCATTTTCTTAAGAATTTGGTTAAGTCATTGTTTCTGGTGGCTGAGTAGTATTCCATTGTGTAAATGTACCACAATTTTTGTATCCATTCATCTTATGAAGGACATCTGGGTTCTTTCCAGCTTCTGGCTATTATAAATAGAGCCTCTATGAACATTGTGGTGCATATATCTTTGTTGTGTATTAAAGTGTCTCTGGGGTATATGCCCAGAAGTGGAATAGCTGGGTCTTCAGGTAGTACTATATCCAATTTTCTGAGGTATCGCCAGACAGATTTCCAGAGTGGTTGTATTAGCTTGCAACCCCACCAATGGTGGAGAAGTGTTCCTCTTTCTCTGCAGCCTCGCCAGCATCTGCTGTCATCTGAGTTTTGGATCTTGGCCAATCTGACTGGTGTGAGGTGGAATCTCAGGGTTGTTTTGATTTGCATTTCTCTGATGGCTAAGGATGTGGAGCACTTCCTCAGATGTTTCTCGGCCATTCGGTGTTCCTCAACTGAAAACATTTTGTTTAGCTCTGTACCCCATTTTTTAATAGGGTTATTTGATTCTCTGGTGTCTAGCTTTTTGAGTTCCTTGTACACCTTGGATATTAGGCCTCTATCTGATGTGGTGTTGGTAAAGATCTTTTCCCATTCTGTTGGTTGCCTTTTTGTTTTCTTGACAATGTCCTTAGCCTTACAGAAACTTTGCAATCTCATTAAGTCCCATTTGTTAATCTTTGACCTTAGAGCTTGAGCCATTGGTGTTTTGTTCAGGAAATTTTCTCCTGTGCCTATGTGTTCTAAGTTTTTCCCTACTTTCTCATCTAATAGTTTCAGTGTATCTGGTTTAATGTGGAGATCTTTGATCCACTTACACTTGAGCTTTGTACAAGGAGATAAGAAAGGGTCTATTTTCATTCTTTTGCATGCTGAGTGCCAGTTGGACCAGCACCATTTGTTGAATAGGCTGTCCTTTTTCCATTGAATGTTTACTGCTCCTTTATCAAAAATCAGGTGACCATATACATGAGGGCTCATTTCTGGATCTTCTATTCTATTACATTGATCAACATGCCTATTTCTGTACCAGTACCATGCAGTTTTCAGCACAATTGCCTTGTAATATAGCTTGAGGTCAGGGATAGTGATTCCCGCAGATGTTTTTTTGTTTTTGAGGATGGATTTTGCTATTCTAGGTCTTTTGTTATTCCATATGAAATTGCACATTGATCTTTCCAATTCCATCAAGAACTGGGCTGGAATTTTGATGGGGATTGCATTGAATCTGTAGATTGCTTTTGGTAGGATGGCCATTTTTAAGATGTTAATTTTTCCAATCCATGAGCATGGGAGATCTTTCCATTTTCTGAGATCCTCCTCAATTTCTTTCTTTAGAGGTTTGAAGTTCTTGTCATACAGGTCCTTCACTTGCTTAGTTAGAGTCACACCAAGGTATTTCATAGTTTTTGTGACGATTGTGAAGGGTACCTTTTCCCTAATTTCTTTCTCCACATGTTTGTCCTTTAAGTATAGGAAGGCTACTGATTTGTTTGAGTTAATTTTGTATCCAGCCACTTTGCTGAACTTGTTTATCAGCTGTAGGAGTTCTCTGGTGGAATTTTTGGGGTCACTCAAGTACACTATCATGTCATCGGCAAAGAGTGATGTTTTTATTTCTTCCTTTCCGATTTGTATCCCCTTGATCTCCTTTTGCTGTCTAATTGCTCCCGTCAGGACTTCCAGTACTATGTTGAATAGGTAGGGGGAGAGTGGGCAGCCTTGTGAGTCCCTGATTTTAGTAGGATTGCTTCAAGTTTCTCACCATTAACTTTGATGTTTGCTGTTGGTTTGCTGTATATTTCTTTTATTATGTTTAAGTATGGGCCTTGGATTCCTGTTCTTTCCAGGACTTTTAACATGAATGGGTGTTGGATTTTGTCGAATGCTTTCTCAGCCTCTAGTGAGATGACCATGTGATTTTGGTCTTTGAGTTTGTTTATATGGTGGATTATGTTGATGGATTTCCTTATGTTAAACCATCCCTGCATCCCAGGGATGAAGCCTAATTGGTCATGATGAATGATCATTTTGATGTGTTCTTGGATTCGGTTTGAAAGGATTTTGTTGAGTATTTTTGCATCAATGTTCATAAGTGAGATTGGTCTGAACTTCTCTTTCCTTGTAGGGTCTTTGTGTGGTTTAGATACGAGGGTTATTGTAGCCTCAAAAAATGAGTTGGGTAATATTCCATCTGATTCTATCTTTTGGAATAGTTTGGCGAGTATTGGTGTTATATCCTCAATAAATGTCTGATAAAATTCTGCACTGAACCCGTCTGGACCTGGGCTTTTTTTGGTTGGGAGGCTTTTGATGACTTCTTCTATTTCTTTAGGTGTTATAGGGTTATTTAGATGGTTTACTTGGTCCTGGTTTAACTTTGGGACCTTGTATCTGTCTAGGAATTCGTCCTTTTTTTCCAGGTTTTCCAATTTATTGGAGTATAAGTTTTTGTAGTAGGATATGATGATTTCTTGAATTTCCTCAGTTTCAGTTGTTATGTCACCACTTTCCTTTCTGATTTTGTTAATTTGGATACTCTCTCTTTGCCCTCTAGTTAGTCTGGCTAGGGGTTTATCAATCTTGTTGATTTTCTCAAAGAACCAACTCTTGGTTTTGTTGATTTTTTCAATGGTTCTTTTTGTTTCTATTTGGTCTATTTTTGCCCTAATTTTGATTATTTCTTGATGTCTACTCTTTTTTTTTTTTTTTTTTTTTTTTTTTTTTTTTTTTTTTGGTATATCTGCTTCCTTTTGTTCTAGGGCTTTTAGCTGTGCTGTCAGGTTGCTGATGTGAGCTCTCTCCAGTTTCTTTTTGGAAGCACTTAGGGCTATGAGTTTTCCTCTCAATACTGCTTTCATTGCATCCCATAGGTTTGGGTATGTTGTGTTTTCATTTTCGTTGAATTCTAGAAAATCCTTGATTTCGTTCTTTATTTCTTCTTTGACCCTGCTATCCTTTAACAGACTGTTGTTTAGTTTCCATGTGTATGTGGGCTTTTTGTTGTCTTTGTTGTTGTTAAAGACCAGCCATAGACCATGGTGATCTGAGAGGATGCATGGGAGTATTTCAATCTTCTTATATTGATGGAGGCTCGTTCTGTGTCCAATTATGTGGTCAATTTTCGAGAAGGTGCCATGGGGTGGTGAGAAGAAGTTGTATTCTTTTACTTTGGGATAGTATGTTCTGTATATATCTATTAATTCTAGTTGGTTCAAAGTCTCTGCTAGTTTTGCAGTGTCCTTGTTCAGTTTCTGTTTCCCTGATCTGTCCATTGGTGAGAGTGGGGTATTAAAGTCTCCCACTATTATTGTGTGGGGTGAAATGTATTTTTTGAGCTTTAGTAGGGTTTCTTTTATGAATGTGGGTGATTTTTTATTTGGAGCATATATGTTAAGGATTGAGAGTTCCTCCTGACAGATTTCTTCGGTAATGAGTAAAAAGTGTCCTTCCTTATCTTTTTTGATAACTTTTGGTTGGAAATTTACTTTATTCGATATTAGAATAGCCACTCCAGCTTGCTTCTTGGAGCTGTTTGCTTGGAAGTTTTTTTCCCACCCTTTTACTCTGAGATAGTGTCTGTCTCTGTCTCTGAGATGAGTTTCTTGTATGCAGCAAAAGGCTGGATTTTGTTTATGTATCCAGTCTGATAGTCTATGTCTCTTTATTGGGGAGTTGAGACCATTTATGTTAATAGATATCAAGTAATAATTGTTTCTGTTTCCTGCCATTATTGCTTTTTTGGGTTGAGTTGTGTCTGTGTTTTTTTCTTCTTTTAGTTTTCTTGTTTAGTTTTCTTGTTTTTACTAGGCTGTATTTTCCCTCATTGTATTGGGTTTTCCACCTATAATTTGTTGTAGTGCTGGGTTTGTGGTCAGATATTGTGTGAATTTTGATTTGTCTTGAAATATCTTCGTCTCTCCATCGATGGTGATTGATAGTTTTGCTGGGTATAGCAGCTTGGGCTGGCACTTGTGCTCTCTTAAGGAGTGCATGATGTCTGTCCAGGCTCTTCTAGCTTTCATAGACTCTGTTGAGAAATCGGGTGTGAGTCTGATTGGCCTGCCTTTATATGTTACCTGATCTTTTTCCCTTACTGCTTTTAGTATTCTTTCTTTGCTTTGGGCACTTGATATTTTTACTATTATGTGTCGAGAGTTATTTCTTTTCTGGTCCAACCTATTTGGAGTTCTGAAGGCTTGTTTTATGCTCGTGGTTATCTCATTCTTGAGGGTAGGGAAGTTTTCTTCTATGAATTTGTTGAAGATATTTACTCTGCCTCTTAGTTGATACTCTTCTCCCTCTTCTATTCCTATTATCCTTAGGTTAGGTCTTCTCATTGTGTCTTGGATTTCCTGGACATTTTGGGTTAGGTGCTTTTTGTTTTTTGCATCTTCTCTGGCTGTTCTGTCTATGTTTGCAATGTTGTCTTCTGCCCCCGAGATTATTCTCTCTTCGATCTCTTGTAATCTATTGGAAATGCTTGCTTCTGTGACTCCTGATTTCTTTTATTGGTGTTCTGACTCTAGGGTTATCTCTTTTAGCATTTTCTTTATTGTGTCAATTCTGTTTGAATTTCCCTCTTCCATTCCTTTATTTCTTTGGTTCTGTTTTCCTCTAGTTCTTTGAGTTCTTTGAGTGTTTTTCTTGTTTCTTCTTTAAAAGCTTCTGAATCTTTTTGCTTTTCCTCCCTTTCTTGTTTAAGTATCTCTATCAGCATCTTGAGGTATGATTTCAGGTCTGTGTCTTCTTTTTCTGGAGTGTTTGGAATTCCGATGTTTGCTGCTATGGGAGAGCTGGGCTCTGGTGTTGCTAGATTGTCTTGGTTCCATTGGGATATACTCTTTCTCTTTCTTCTTGCCATTTTGTTGTCAGTGATATGTTCTTGCCTTTCCCTTGTATCTGGTCTCTGTCCCTGGTTCTCCACTGGTCCAGGTGTCAGATGGGCCGAGCCCTGTTTTATGCCTCAGAGTCGTCGGGTGTGAGCAGAAGTTCCAAAGTTCTGTTTCTGGTTGCTGGATCAGGCACGGCAGGGCAGGGCAAGGCAGGGGGTGCTCTTTCTGTGTGTACTCCGTAGAGATCTCTCTGCTCCCCAACAGCCCAGGTCTCCCACCCACCAGTTGCTCAGCCTCTACGTGCCTCTGTTCCGGGTGGCAGAATGGCCAGGTCTGCTCTGCGTCCTGAAGTTGCCTCCGGGTGGAGACAGAAGTTCTAATTTTCTGTTCCCAATTGCTGGATCTGGCAAGGCAGAGTAGGGCAAGGTAAGGTGTGCACTTTCCGTGTGCACTCCGCAGAGATCTCTCTGCTCCCCGGCAGCTCAGGTCTCCCACCCACCAGTTGCTCAGCCTCTATTATTGAAAGAATTTTAAAACAAGACTCGAAAGGAAGCTCAGCAACCATTTTATTAGTGTTTGAGAAAAACATACACAGGAAAGGCAAGCTGTAGATCCTAGCAGTTTCTGGGAGAGGGAAACAGAAGAAGGGCACTGGTTTTTTTTTTTTTTTTTTTTTTTTTTTTTTTTTTTTTTTTGTGCGTGTGAAATCAACAATAGATGTCTGAAAAGAGATGTAGAAGGTTGTGTGGATTCTCCAAGGAAACAGGAATAACACCCAGAATGTCCAACCAAGCATGCTTAGAATGTTGACTTGGAAAAGAGATTGAAAGTAGAAAGTAGAAAAGGGAAAGTTATGCTTCTGAGTTAGAACTAAGAAAAGCTGACATGTTTAACAGTGAAGATCTATAAGCAATTGCCTACAAGGACTCATGGGATGTATAAATGCATTTATCCCATTAAGGGACTAATTATTCCTCCCATCTCTTTAACATGCTTTCAGGTGGATCAGCTTCCCTGAGGGGTATTCTCTTGGACAAATGATTAACTCTGAAGAGAGGGGAAATAATATGTAAGGTTTTAATATTTGGGGAAGAGTAGCATTCTGTGTCTCTGTCCAGGGCTAGATACAGAATACATATTCTATTCTTCTGACCAAGAGGAGGTATCTCTTAAGGCATCTCAATAGAGTTGTGATATATCCAGCGTTTTATATGGCTAATGGAAGATGAGGTGGAAAGCTGATCTTAAAGAAGACCTCCATCTTCAGTAGTCTCCAAGGTTGTTAATGTCTATCTAGCTACCTAACAGCAGGTGCCGGGGTTAGGACATCTGCAGGAATTCTTGGAAGGTTTCTGGGAATTAGGTCAAAAGGTGGGCATGTCATCATTAGAGAAGTTTCAGGAGCAGAAGAGGCTGCCTTCTGTGGCACTGAGCTTCTTCCTAGTTAAAATGTTTCAAGGTAGAATGCTTCCCCACTTGGGATGATACCATTGACACAAAGCATGCTTCACATACCCTGACCTCTCTTTTCTAGAGCCTGGGAGTTTGCAGCTTCAGGCCTTTTAAGTGATTTTACACGTTGACAGGCATGTAACCCACCCATGGTCCTAGCACATGTTTGTATAGCACATTGGAAGGGCTCACCAGACTAAAGACCTCAAGTCAGGCATGCAGCATGATCTGTGCCTGGCTTAGAGAGACTGAAAAAGACTTCACAGACTTCACTGCTTCAGGGCTGCTCTGGGTAAGTGGTTTCAGACATCTCTCTTCATAGACAGGTGTCAGCCAAATGTGTGGTAAGTCTCTGCACCTTGGGAGGTGCTTTTATGCAAAAAAGCTCAGGGAAAAAGTAGAACTAAAACATTGCCTGAGGGAATGTGCCTAAGGTTTGGCTCCGAACACCTTCCCATTCAGCTAATGAGGAAGGTCTGATTGAAAGCGGCAAAGGAAAAATAAAATAAAACAAAATAAAATAAAATAAAATAAAAAGAAGGAAGCAGCTTTTACCATAACAAGCTTCTGCCCACTTCATTAAGGCAACAGCCTGGCCACAACCCTCTAGTGGAGAATATGAAGCTCAAAGAACCTCTGTGACACTTTCCTCGTGGCTTCTAAATTGAATTTGGGGACCCTACTTTGGTATCAGCACTGAGTTCCTGGGCTTGGAAAGATTCTTCTTAATGGTCTCAGAGGACTAGGATTCTACTGAAAGCAAAATTCACTTCCAAGCCTTACACAAATCAGGAACAAAATTCATGGAGTTAGATTGAGCTCCATTAGAAGATGATAAGCTATTACTTAAAGTTCACAGAGGTCTCAGGAGCCATGATGAAGAGGGCAGAGAAGCCAAAGAGCTCTGCTTCCTGATGATATAGTTCATGGCCTAGGTCTAGCTTTCCAGTAGATATAAAGGAATTATCACAATGATTCATATTCATGGCAGATCCAATTTAGCTTTCCATTGCAGAATTGCCAACACGAACCCCAGGGGACTCACCTGGGGGCTATGATGGGGAATTGAAGTATGAAATCAAGGTCCAAGCTAGGTATGTGACATTTATCAAGAGTCTGATATCCATCTAATTTAAGGATTAGGTATAACCTGGCTCATCTCAATAGCAATTTCTACATTTATGGTTCTACTCTTAGTTGTACATTTGATTTTCTTCATGTCCCACCTCTTTGGGAGATTGAATTTAGTATGTAGGTAACTGCATGAGATAGGGTAGTCTTTTGTTTGCCTTTGGAAATTTATTTCTATCCTTAATGTCCTTTGTGGTCCTCAGCTCAGGGCTTGAACCAGCAATGAAGTCTGCTTTGACCTCAATTTCTCTGACAAGGGATAGTAACAAACTCTTCATTGGGTTGCTCTGTACCAATGATACCTTCTCTGTTCAGTTTAGTTAAGTGTTTTGTTTACTCCAAAATTAAGGCACTTCACATGGTAACTGCCTAGGACTAAGTGTGGCTTCCAAGACTCTCTTGGCAGATTATTTCAAGGTTTCCTGTGCCTGGGAGCAAAACTTGAATGTACCTGTGATTTTGTTATCTTTTCCTAGGGATTCAAAATCAGAGGCTCCTATGGCCCTGATATGTACTCCCACCCCCAGAATATTCTCCGTTCTCTGTTCTCTTTTCCCCTTGTTGAAATATGTTTCTAATCTTCCAGGCTCTCAAATGCATCAGTGTTTCCTGCTTCAGTGGTCCCGGAGGAGTCACTCATGCTGTATTTAATGTATTCCGCACTTTAAATGGGCCTGTTAATTACTCCCTCCTCACACTGAATTTACTAATTTATTGATCAAATTTCTTTTTGTGCATGTGGATTTTATTTTGTATGTGCAAAGAATTTATTTGGATCAATTTTATTGACCCCCACTCCTACCCCTGCCTCCTGGGATACTTTTCCAAATTTTAATTAAGTCTCTGGGAAGTCTTTTTGCTTAAAGAGAAGCAAGCCTTTAGCTTCCTCCTTTTGTGAGCATTGATAGCATAGCTGTGCTCCAGTCTATGGTGAGTCTAAGTACTTTCTGGGAGCAGGCGGCTATTTTGCAGACTTATTTGAGTGGAGAATTGGAGAAGGAGCTGTCAGAAGTATGCTTCAGGACTGAAGATATAGTTCAGTTAGTAGAATGTTTAAAGGGATCCCAGAATGATGAAGTTGCTGAGGGGTAAGTGTATACATCAGAAGTATTGGAGCCTTCTATTTCTTTACTATACCAAGAAGACTGCCCTTGGTCTGCATACCTGAATGATTGATTGTCTCTACCTCTTACGAAGTACCACTAAGAAAGTAAATGGAGGATGCAGATTTAGGGAGGTTCTGGGAAAGTGAAATGTCACCATCAACTCTGGTACCCGATCCACTGAGCATGCTGGATATTCTAAGATCCCCCTGGCACCTCTTAGATACACATGAGACCAAATATATCCAAAGAAGAAAACTGTGTTCCCTAGATGAGTTGCTTCAGCACCCACTAGGACCTTGTTAGAAAAACCTATCTTAAATCTACCCAGTCCTACTGTATCAGGAAGTCTGAAGTGGAACCCAGCACTCTGGATTTTACCAAATCCCTGAGGGGGGGGGGGTTGATGCTTACATACGTGTGAGAACTACAGTTCCATTTCAGGGCTAGACTATTGAAAATTTGTTCCTTGGTGGGATCCATATTGTGTTTTGAATGGCACATAATAGCCTACTAGTCTCTGCTGACTGGGTGCCAGGGGCACTTCTGAGTTGGAGAAACCAAAAATGTCTCCAGATATTGTCAGATATCTCAAAGAGGGATAAAATCATCCCTAATGAAGCATCATGGCACTAAAAGTCTCATTTTAGAATCACATTCTTGTTTCCCTTGGACACTGTATATGTTAAGTAAATATAAGACTTAGCACCATGGTTTCTAATATGTGGCTTTGTGTTGTTTTCTGCTAATGGATTTCCTATCTCCACACAATTTGAGGTAGGCAGATACTAAGCCCCAAACCTGATTTGTTCCAGCAGACCATTTTGTGCCCAAAAATGCATGTCTCATTTCCTGATCTAGGTATAAAACTAACTTTTCCACAGGATTAAGATTTCCATACCTCTCAGTGACTTGAAGTCATACCCAGGCAGTAGAAGAAGTGAGAATATTTAGAAGTCATCATGAAAGAGGAAAAGGAGAAGAAGAAGTTTTTTTGCCCATTTCTCTATCATTGTTGTGAATAGCCAAGTAGCACAGTCAAGATGGACAAGTGAAAGGTACTCTCAGTGCCTGGAATCAATGAATAAGGGTAAATGAATTTGCCTCTGGATACATGTTCTATTGACTAACTGGCTTCATCTATGCAGAGTGACTTCCTCTGTTCCTTTACTGTTCCAGAGAAAGGCTGCATACCTGAATGCCTATCTGTACTTCTCAATGAGTAGCACTGTGTAAATAAAGGCAGGATGCAGATTTAGGGAGGGCCTGGGCATATGGCAATGCCACCATCAACTCTAGGACCTGATCCACTGAGAGAGGCTGTCATGGAAACCTCCTTCCCTCTGCCAGAAATTTTTCTGGTTTTCATCATGCCAATCTGAAAGATGAAGTGCCTGACCCAAAAAAGTAGTGCCTTTAAACCCATGGGGCATATGCCCCTTGCCCAGGCCAGGTGGCCAATCAAGAGGCCGCCAGCTGGGGGGCTTTCCATAGAGCAGGTCTAGATAGGCCCTAAAGCATTATTGGAATAAACCAGCAGTCCTATGCCAGTTTGTTCAGGTTTCTGTACAGACTTCACAGAACTGGTGACATGTAAATTGGTTCTGCTCCTTCCCAAGTTGACGACATCCTCTAGTGCAAATTAAAAAGACAAACCAAACAAACACCACCACCACCAATTTTGCAGGCACAGTTAGCTGACATCCTAACGCCTAGTAATGTATGGCAGAGTGCTGATAATGGCAACAAAAGATTTCGTTGCTACACCTTACAACCTTTTAATATGAGTCTCCAGAAACTGTGATGCAGAAATGTGCAAAAGCACAATGAAGAGCAAGAATGAAGAAAAATGGGCAATATCTAGCTGAAACAGCTTCAGCGGGTGGAAGCGAATTTATAAACGACTGTGCTGTTACTAATAGAAAAATCAGCTTGCTGTTTTATCACGTTTAAATTATTGTTAAATAAATACTTGAAAAACATGCCAAAGCATCTCTGAATCTCAGGCCATCCCTGCTCCAGACTGCAGAGAGGATATAGAAATAAACCGTGCTCATTGGCTTTTGGGAATTAGAACTGTCAGGCCCTGCCTATCCTCTACCTGCCTGCACCACAGTTTGCTAGGTGAGCATCTGTGTTTCCAAATATGCCGTTTTCTGCCTAGTTTCTCCTTTCTCACTGTGCTTTCTTTAGACTTTAGTCGGATTCCCATAGAAGCTGCCAATAGGAATTTCTCCATGCGTGCTTCCATCTTTAGAAATGCTATCCATGTGCACCCGCGGCAGAGATGAATCTCAGAACCCAAATCAGGTGTGCATAAAATGTAGCTTTCTTAATTCTTTCAGTGGCTGTGAAAAAAAGAGCATGCAGACTTAGAATTTTTAATTAAGTCTTAGCTGGGTATAAGAAGTATATTACAGAAAGGAGAGGAGAGAGTAGTAGGCAAAAGCAAGAAGCCACTGGCTTATTACATCCCTGACACTTACATTGAAAGTACAGGCCACTTTTTAAACATAACATGCCTTTTCCACAATTCCAGGGAATGAGCATCCTAGTGACCCTTAGGTAGAGAAGTTAAGAGTTCCTGACACCTACAAGTGTGCAACTAGTAGACCTATGTTGCCAAACTTCTTAAAGGCTGTTTAAAAGAGGCACTGGTCCATCTGAAATGGAGGTCATTTTGTTTAGTGAAGCATTAGGGATACCCATATCTAAATAGCAAGGCTTCTTTTCTAATGTTGATATGTGTGTGTGTGTGTGTGTGTGTGTGTGTGTGTGTGTGTGTGTGTTTACACCATGGCAGCCAAAATAGGGTGTCAGATTCTCTGGAGTTAGATATGATTGTGAGCCACCTGGTGTGGACACTGGAATCTGAACTCAGGTTTTCTGCAAAAGTGTCAGGTGCTTTTAACTGCTGAGCTCTCTCCCCAGCCTCTGGAATGTATTTTTAGTGGGGGGAATCTAATTTTCTCTTAACAGTTTATCCTTTGTGATTCTCTGATATTTACTTGGAGTCATTTATTATTTACTTTTATGTGTACTTGGCTATAAACATGCTTTACTAAGGTTTATCCTTGTCAAACATCATTGTAAGAGAGTCATGAAGGAGGTAGATAGACAGCGGGAGGCAGGAAGGAAAGGCCTCCCTGGCAGATAATGTAAATTACAATGACAAGCAAGGTGAGCATGGTTAATAAGGCTTGGTTGGTATCAGCTCAGTTACTTTAATAGTTCAAAGAGTCTTACAATTAACTACCCATGTGTTTCATTATAATTGTTACCTCTGAGTCATAGATAGTAAAAACAGAGCTCACTTCTCTTTGACACTAAAGATGGCACAGGGCTTTGGGTTTTCACACTGCTCAGGCTGGGCTCAACCTCATAGCAATCCTTCTGCCTCAGTCTCATTTTTATTGCCCAGCATAGACTATGAGATCTTCTGTGGTATCTGTATTTTGCAGAGGAGTTAAGTGTGTTGTGTTTGGTCTTTGAATCATTAGCACACTGGTTTATAATTGGCAGGAGCTTTGCAGTTATAGATGTTTCTTCTTATATTCTAGACTCCACATAATTTAATGTGTGTGGGCCTAGGGATCATCATAGGATATAATTCTTTTTGTTATGTGTGACTTTGAGACGGTTTGACTTTTGGAAGACATTTACGAAGCTGTGGTGCCCTAGCTGGCATGGATGTCTTGGTGTGGGATGCAGGACTGGAGTGCAGGCAGGATAAATACTGAAAGCACTGTAGATAATAATCCTTGACTCCAAGGCTGCAGTGCACTCTTCACACTTTATAGTAACTGCCAGAATATAGCTGGAGGACAATTTCATGTAGGCTGAGTACCAGACACCAGTGCATTGTAACTCACAGGTCCATTCATAATTTGAAGGGCACTAGGCCACCTAAGGACTGTTTCATGGCAGAATGCACTTAGTCCTTGCTTACTGCTGTGTATTTTACTTTTGTTCCCACTTTGCCAGGACATTGAGGGTGGTAAAGAATATGTATTTGAAATTTGTTTTTTTACAGCTTTAGGTGCATGTTGAAAAATGTTTCCCATAAAGTAAAAGCATGGTCTGATTTCATGGGAAGAGGAAGTCCCCCGGAGAAGAATGTGTACCAGGAGCATTTATTAAAAACAACAGCAATAGCATTGTCCTGACAGCAGAGGAATGCCTTGGGCCATCCTGAAAAAAAGGCACCTTCCCACAAAGAGATGGGTGTTTCCCACTACCAGGAAACAGTTAATAAAATCAATTTGCTGGTGGGTGATGGGCAATCAAATCCAGTGGTGTCGAATGTCACATTTGGAACCGCTAGCCTGCTCTGTAAGCAGGGCAAAGCAGGTAGCTTACATACAAGGAGCAAACACTGTCATGGAAATATCCAGTGTAAATTAGGCCTTTTGATTTATTTCATCACCTCTCCCATTTACCTACATTTACTTTAAATTCAGTACATTAGCTAAAAGAGGGCGAGAATTCTTACAGTCTAGAGATTCCTGTTAAGATCTGGGACAAAGACCAGAGGAAGCATACTGTGTTTGAGCAGTCTTCTTACTGAGGCTCTATTGTGTGCATGCAGCAGCTGGGGCCTAGTGAAAGAATAGAGGACTATCATATATAAGGCAACAATCTGGATGCCTATATGAGAAACAGTATGAGCCATGGGTGTCACTTTGAGCATGTCCCTCTGAAGATTTTTTGTTACCTGACAAAGATATCTATCTGCTTGCGAAAGATAGGTCTCTTCAAAATCAAGTAAATGTATAAAATGGCCAGTCTAAAGGTCTTACTTTCTCTGTATTGAAAATAATATCATAAAATTTCACATGAATTTATAGCTCCAAATTAATTACACATATACAATTATACTTCTAAGGGTGCCCCTAACAGGATGAATTCTGTCACTAATTACACAGACTTATAAATATTAAACACACAGTTTCCTTCCTTTATCCTCTTTTCATTTATTATTGAGATTATAATCCACAATTCCCCCTTCAAATAGTCTCATATATCCTTCCCCATTCTCCTTCAAATCCAAGGCCTTTTTTTCTCTATTATTTGGTGCATATATGGATGTGAATATGCACACAATATAAACATTTCACACCATGTAAGGTTACTTGTAAGTAGGTATTCAGGGCTGACTGTTTTTGACACTAAACAACAAATTGGTGTGCTCTTCCATGTCTAAATACAGTGAGTTGATTCTTTTAAACTTCTCTATGCCTAATTAAAAAAAATCCATTCAGGCAAAGAAAAAGTATACCAACTTAAGAATGGCTCTTACCACTGAGATACTCAGGTTTGGAGGGCTGCTGGATTCACATGACAACTCTGAAAAGGGGTCTTGGGCCCTATTTACAATTTTACCAGTGAGTCCATAACCTCAAGACATGAGTGGTAGATGGCCCTTTCTCATTGCACTTACATACATTATGAATTAACTATGCAGCTTTCATCCCAGTTGATAAAATCTTATAATACATTAACATTTTTCTTATCCCAAAGAATTTGGAAGCAGATGGGATCCTTAGATATGCTGAGACATTTTACATTCATTCATGTTCTTGAGACTGCACATATCTTAAAGATACTTAATTTTGTGCAGAATTAAATTCTTGGCGGTTTTTTGGTTTTATCTGATTTCAAATCTCAGTTTCAGGGGGACAACTATGAGTGCCTATCATCCAAGCCAAGCAGCTACCACTTGGAGGAGTTGAGCTGTGCTAGCCTGGATTGATCGACTGTTTACACCCTTGGTGGAGGGTAGAACGGGTCACAAGACATTATCTGAGTGTCCCTCTACTTACTACCACTTGTGGAATAAATCTCTGCCTTAATTGAACAGGGCCTCAGGGAGGGACTAAAGTGTATAGGCCAGGAAAGACTGGGAGAAGGAGGGTTCCATTTGTCTTATGGGGGGAACCCTCATCCCTGTTAAGTAAAGGCTATGCAGGTGTTGCTTATTTCAGACGAGGAGCATCCACACCCTTGTAAATATTCCAGACTCATGTTCTGTAAGGAAACCTATTTGTAAGAAACTCATCTGTTTCCCAGAGTAAACTTGGGCAGAATTGCCCCCTCTGTTTGTTGTTGGGACCTTAGGAGAAGCAATAGGTGTCGTTTATTTCTCCTCCTGGGAAGAACATTGCTAACAGCGATATATCATAATTTTGCCTGTTTTTCCAAATGCCCATCAACTTGCATATGTGATATTTTAGTTCCTCTATTCTCCATTGATAGAAAAGATGAGTTGATAGTGCCTTATGAGTGAGATGCAAGGCTCTATAGAAATGCATTGTATTCTGTTCATCTAATTTTAGAAACATATGTTACTATTTCTCTTTGTAGGGTCATAGAAGCAGGGCTTCTTGGAGAGTTACTGTATTTCTTTCAATTCTAAGCATTATTATCTCTGGGATGTGCAAATTATGATTACTTTGGTCAATGGAAGTCATTTCTATTTTTATTCCTGAATACTTCTAATAGTTAATAACAGAAAGTTTTGTTGCTATTTGGCACAAGTCTTTCTAGGTTCACTTTTCTGCCCCAGGCATAGAATCTCTTGTTTTTTTCCCAAAGAGCCATGATTCTTTTATAGTGGAAAAAATGGTCTCAGAATCCAGAATCTGGACACTAGAGGGCAATGTGGGGAGGAATATTACTCCTGGATTATTTCAGTGAATAGAGGTAGAAAGATCTGTGATTTTTTTTCTTGTATCTATTGCTATTTTCACTTCATTTCTCATGGAACAAAATTTCTTTCCAAATTTTTATATCCAACATAGTAAATATAAAAGTCCTTGCTTATGTGGCTTAGAAAAAAAGTATGGGATAAAGCTCAAGGTTTTCTACAAAGCTTTTTTTTTTTTTTTTCCTTAGCTGTACTCCACTAACAACGTGCAATGATTTATTCTCAAATCATTCAAAATCCCCTCTGTATGATCAAATAGGTATTTGTGTGATGATGGATTCATTTAACTACCTGTTTTCTATTTGAAAACCTTGCCTGTTATCAATAGTCTTTATAATGTTTAGACCCTGAAGACTTTCTTGTAGCACTCTTTTCCTGGTAGAGATAGGAAATAAAAGAGATAAGAGGGCACATTTACCTGGAATCAATGTAAACATTCAGATATTTAATTGTCAATGTTTTATTTTATATATGATGCCAAAAGATTAATGCTTGTTGTTTCTTTCTGAATAGACTATGTCTGATCCTATATTTAGTTTCCAGTAATATTAGAATATCTTTTCTACACAGGCAATTACATTCAACTCTACTTATTACCATGTTTAAATGATTAATTTTTTGCTATTATCTTATTCCTTACATTGCAACATTCGTTCCAACTACATACTATTGATAACATTTATAGTTAATGGAATTATATTCTAATTTATATTGTATGACTGCAATGACATTCACAACCTTTATTTGTTTGGGATATATAGAATATTAGAATTCTCTATGATTCTGAGAATCAATGCCCACATCATTTTGAGGGATTTGCTCCAAAGCTTTTGATCTGTAGATCATGAAACAGATTTTCCTTTATAGGTGTTCAGCCAAAACTTTATTGGAATCAAATATATTTCTATTGTAGAATTTCACCTTCATGGGGCCTTTGGATAAATGGATTGATTCTATATGAACTCAGGCTTCTAAAAACCAATTTAAAACATTGGGAAATATAACCCAATTATTTAAATAATAAAGCATAGCAATTACTGGAAGCATATGGCTTTAAAAATTACCCGGAGGCTTCATGTTGATTTTTTTCTATAAATTTGAAACGTTTCCAGATGATTTTTCTTCCAGAATTTATAGGGAAATGCTTTTAAAATTATAACAATTTCCACTGAGATCCCATTATCGAGGTTTCATTTACATAAAGCTTTAAGTATTTTCATTTCAGTGCAGAAATCCAAATCTTTGTGCAGGCATAAATATGCCAGGCCTTGTTTTTAATTCTGTTTCCTATTGGTGCTGCATACAGCTGTGTTCTTTAATATTAAGGTGCATTGAAATATTACCCATTTTCTTATACAATGTATTTTTCTAACATATGCTAAATTTAAAGGCACTCAGTCCTAAATTCCAACACAAGTGACACATGGTTTAGAAATTATTATTTTCTAAAAAATAAGAGATGTGAAGTGGACTGATTCATGGCCTGTAAGCAAATTTCCCCTGTATGCCATAGTGCATAGCTGTGTTTTTCTGGCACTGCCTGTCTCAGGAAAGTGGGTCAAATATTTCTTGACCCCAGACTGAAGAAAACCCAGAGGTATCCCATTTAGTCAAGACACAAACGAATTCTTGCAAATTCTGAAGTTGAAATAGAAAATATTTACAATGAAATTATACTGGCCGACTATGTTCCTACTAGAATGTATGAAATTGTTCTAAAGAGAAATAAAGAAAACAAAACAAAAATATAGGTGAACAAGAGTCCCAGACAAGAAAGGGTGCTAATGAGGAGGGTAAAGTTCTGATAGGTGTCTAGAGGCTGCTTGCCTCACTGTCTTCCACTGTATTCAGTGCTGCCTTTTGTTCTGTAGAGGATTACTATTTCCTTGATTTAGAACCTGCAACTAAGGAGTTCTTGACACTGTTTCTGTGAAGACTCCAGGGCTCTAGCACCTTTTGGCTGTCTTGGAGATAAGATAAGAAGTGACAAAGGCCTTGTCTCTTTTATTTCCATAAATAATTGAAAAAAGACTCATTCACTTTATAATTTGTGCTAAGACACTCTGTCTTTACAGGAGACTGACTTCCGTACTTCTAAGGGCTTTTGTAAGCTTTCAGGACTTAAAGGGGCAGAAGGATTTGCTAGCTAGATCTGTTTTCTCCTCTGATATATGCTACTCTTGTGTTAATAAGCAGAGTTACTTGATTTCATGAAGGAAAAGGGACACCCAAGACGATTATTCCTTCAACCAATAGAGGTTTTTTTTTTTTTTTTTTTTTTTTTTTTTCTTTTTGACTACTATGATAGTAAATCTAAGGACCTTCAGACAGTGAAGGCTGTGGAAAATATCATATCTGAGGTTAGCTGAAAACTAAGCTGCTTTCTGGCTCTATTCTCACAGTATGTGTATGTGTGTGTGTGTGTGTGTGTGTGTGTGTGTGTGTGTGTGTGTGTGTGTGTAGATAAATTGTGGAAGTTGATTTTCTTCTTCCACCATCTGGGTTCCCAACATTTAACTCTGGTTATCAGGCTTGGTGGCAAGTGTCTTTATTCCCCAACCCCTTTTTTAAAGCTGAGTTGGCAGAAAAGAAAAGGAAGTATGTTTTATTAATCTAGTAATAATGTTTAAAGAAAATAAACTAGGCATGTTAGTTAGGGTTTCTATTGTGAAGATACACCATGATGCTGGCAACTCTTATAAGGTAAACATTTCACTGGAGCTGGTTTACAAGCTTCAGAGGTCATTGTCATGGCAGCATGCAGGCTGACATGCTAGAGAAGGCATGGACAGTTCTATATCTTGGTCTGCAGGTAGCAGAATGTTGCCCCACTGGGTAGAACTTGAGCATATGAAACCTGAAAACTTGCCTCTACAGTGACACACTTCCTCCAACCAGGCTACACACCTACTCCAATAATGGTCACACCTCTGAATAGTGTGAGCCAAGCATTCAAACACATGAGTCCATGGGAGCCATACTTATTCCAACCACCTCATCAGGTTTTCCACTTCACTCACCCAGGGAAATGACTGAAGGAAAGGTCAGCCTCGAGAGATTCTGACTTTTAAGGGATATCTTTTCTACTCTCTCCCTTCTCTCTCCTCCCTAGCCTCTTCTTTCCCTCCCCTCACTCCTCTTTTGTCCCCTCTACTCTCCCCTCTTTCTTTCTCCCTTCTTCTCTCCCCTCTCTCTGCTTCCTTATTGCCATATTGCAACTGTAGAGACAAGATAAAAAGATGCCAGTTCAGGAAATACAGAAGGTACAATGGATAAACAGAAAAAAAAATAGAGGACTTTGTTGTTACTACAAGTTTAAATAAAAAATAATGCTGGAGATAGACAGGGTCTTATAAATATCACTTTGTTATATCCCCAGAACATTTGTTTTGTGGTGATGCTTTGGGAGAATGGGAGACATTAGATCCACAGAGGAAGGGAGTAGGTACTTGAAGGCAAATTATTTGGAGCAAGAGAAAGGCATGCAGTGCTAAGTGATGTATAGAATATGAGTCCCATGAGGAGTTTGTGAGACTGTGGACACCCACTTGGCAGCAGACCTCAACAGTGCATAGTAAGTTACTTATCACTTGAAAAGTATTTCTGAATATCAGATAATATCACATTCTAGAATCTCAATGATAAGCTGAATGTTAATGGCTGCAAACAAACAAGCGAAACCCCCAATGTATCCAACCATAAGGGAGTGAGGCTGCACCTGCACATCTAAAAATATATAGGTGGTAAAAGATTCAAGAACATTTAAGTGGTGAAAGATTCAAGAACATTTAGACAAGCCAAGTTGTTGGGTAAATTATCATTGTCTTAGTGAGCGTTTCCATATCTGTGATAAAATGTCATGATCAAAGACAACTTGGGGAGGAGTTTATTATACCTTACACTTCCAGGTGATGATGTATAGAAAATGTACTTTCAGTACATCACTGTTGCTCTCTCCTGGCTTGCTCAGCCTGCTTTCATATAGTACCCAGCATCACCAGCCCTGGGATATCACTACCCACAGGGAATGCTCCTACATCCTACATTCTGATTTTTTAAAATGCTCTACAGGCTTCCCTTTCAGGCCAGTCTTCTGGAGGCATTTTCTGAATTGAGAATTCCACTTCCCTAATGAATCTAGCTTGTGTCAAGTTGATATAAAGTAGTCAGCACAAACTTTTCTCAAAAACCCTCAGAAGGCCATTCCTATCAATAAGTCTGTATTTTATTCTTTATGCCAAAAGATGAACATAGGCAATTTTTTTACTAGATAAATTTAAAAGAATGAGAGAGAACTTTTGAAGTCTCTAGTATCACTTTGAACATTTTATTTGTTCTAAAAGTATAAAAGACAAAGAAAGGGATAAAGCCTTTGGCTTGGTATAACAGGGCAAAATTCAAAAAGTTCCTTTAGAAACTCTTGGCCTACCATGTGGAGAGTGGCATTCAGATAGGCTTAATAGTCCACAATTCTATTAAAGTCACAAGCATGCACCCTGTGTTTAGTAATTATGAAGTACACTTATGCTAATGAGCCCAGATTTACAGATTAGCAATGCATTTTAATGATTTAATTATAACCCTGAATTCATATGTACGGTGTAAAATTGTACACTGGAATGTTGTTAGTGAATAGAACTGCTTTGTTTTCTTATTATTTCTAAAGGTGTGCACTCGTGGATGGGGGAATGGGAGATTTATATGAGTTCCAGGAATGCTTATGTAATAGATCCCTGGTCTGTAATAAACCAAGTAGAGCAGAAAAACTGCAGTCCTGTACAGTCAGCAGATGGGATTTCCAAGAAGTGCTCAGTCTCTGAAAAGATAAACTAAGCAAGAGGCCACCTACCTGCAAATGTCACCCCATCCCCCACTAACAGACCATAAATGAAGGATTTCACTGAAATTAGTATTTAACCAGTTAACACATAGTAAGCTGCTTGGAGTCAGACCCTATCTTGTGCCACTTGCCTATTTAGCACCCACTGTCATTTAGTCGAGAGCAGAGTCTCCAGAGGAGACTGAAAGAAAACTTGACAGGTGTTTAGCAGCAAGGAAAAGATAAAGAGTTGGCAATGTGAGTCTTCCTTGGACTTGGAAATCACAGCAGAAGGGCATCTGGGCCAGGAGAGAGACAGAGGATTACAGACAAAACTCTACCTCCCTTTTTCCAAATTTAGCGCTAGTTAGTCTATCATTACTCCACCAGGAAAGCTGGAGCTAGACAGATAAGCCGCTCCATTTTTATAACACTTTCTAGCTTTGTAATGGGCTCTGCTCATTATCACTTTGGATTTTCACAAGACCTTGTGAAGTTAGCATAGTCAGGTTCTATTCTATGCACTTGGCAAATAGCCTCCTGTGTTTTTATCCTCTTCTCTTTTGTGGCAGATCATTCTTAAGCAGGGAAAGGGTTCAAAGAACTAGGTAAGTACTTAGAGAAATAAGCTGCTGACATGAAGCAAAAAAGAATATTTACTGTTCTATCTTGATCATGCTTAAAATTTTCCCAATTAAGGTGTAATGAGCATCCAAAATATAATCACACAAACAGAACATGCCTTCTTCGATAAGTTTACATGTGTACACACACACACACACACACACACACACACACACATGCACACATATGTGTGTGTCCACACATAATATACTTCCAAAAAGTTATCATACCATCAGGTATTGAACCTAACAAACACTCTAAAAGTGCTTTTCTCCTCTGTTGTCATCCCTTCCTCTCCCTCTCCCCCTCTTTATCCCCCCCTCTTTCCCTCCCCCCTTTCATCCCTGCTCTGATTCTTTTGTTTTTCTTTCTAATTTGGACAACATGTAATTCTTATAATTTTCTAAGGTAGAAATTGAGGTCACTAATTTTAAGTGTTGCATTTTTTTCTATGCACTTAAAAAAGCTATGGAATCTCCCTCATGAATTTATCAGGATCTCAGAAAAGAAGTGGGTTATATGATTTTTAAATTTTAGGTATTTTTCCTAGATAATTTTACTTAATTTTCCACTATAGTTTGTCCTTCTTTATCTATGGCTTTGGTCTTTGAAACTTCATTAAATCCTGACAAAGCACAGTTGGAAGATATTACACTAAAATCACACAAATAAGTTTTAAGACTCATACAGACACTGTAATGAGGTGAAAACCCACACAAGTCATTTTGAACATGAGTCATCCCTAATGTATGTGTGTGTGTGTGTGTGTGTGTTCATATATGGTTTTAGCATTTTTCAAAGTTTCAAGCATCAAACATGAGTCATGCAATGCACATACTGTAGGAAATAGGGTTCTAACATACTGGTTTATCATTTAGTCACATTGTAGAGAAAGATTATACTTTGTATTATTTGAATCCATTGAAATGTATTGAATCTTTTTAATGACCCACAATATGCTTTTTGTTGGTAAGTTTTCTGTATGTACCCAAAAGTAATGTGTGTTTTTTTTTGTCATTGAATAGTGTGCTGTATGAATATCAGCTAGGTCATATTAGTCAGCATTTTCGATGCTTCGTGTTCAACTTGACAGGGATTTACCTAGGAGACAAGCCCCAGGCACACTCATGAAAGAATATCTTACATAGGAAGACCTATCCTAAAAGAAGGCATGTATAAAAAGGGAGATGAGCACTGATTATAGACACCACATGACCAAATGCCTCTCCTGTCACAGTGACTTCTCTGCCATGATGGATGTGAGTCAAATTAAATTCTTCAGTCAAGTTGTCCTTGCAAAGCATTTTGTCACAGTACTATAAAAGTGACTAAGATAGTAGTGTTGTTAAAATATAGCATGGTTTTCTGTGAAATGCTATTATAAGTTACAGATATAAAGGTGGTAAGAACTCAAATTATGGCTTTGCTCATAATAATAATAATTTTAGTTTTAATTCTATCATCTGAAATTTATTTTCCATATTTGTCCCACCTTTTTTTAAGTCCTCGTTTCTTGTTTTGTGCATTCATTATAAATTAACTGAATATTATTATGATTGATTTTTTCATTCCTTTGGTGGTCTGTTTGTTGAATTGTTTTATCATGGTAGTCAGATTAATGCTTATAGTGATAGTCTAACTTTTCGGTTACAGTGTAAATAAACTTTACAACAATTTATTTCTATTTCTCTTATCCACAACTTTGTCTATTCATTGTCTCATACATTTTGCTTACATATAAACCTCTGATTACATTTTAGATTTTGTTCCAGCAGTACATTATTTTTAATGTAATATTAAAATGAAGACAAATGTGTCACATATTTCCATATATAGTTACTGTGATGCTTATTTATTTGTGTATGTCTGGATTTCCATCTGCCACCATTTCCCTTTTTCCCCATGGTAAAATCTGTCAGCCCCAAATAAAGCCTCCCGAGAAGAGGAAGAAATACTATTGCACTTCTAAAACAATGAGGTTTGTTTTCAGGGATTACTGGCTTATAGAGCTCTGGTCCTATCTATGCCAGGAAGAGTAAAAGTGTCTAAGCTGTGTTTAGTAGCTCTGAATATAATCCCCATTGTGGTGCACAGGAAATAGCCTTGGATGCTTATTGGGGAAGAAATGACAAATGAGTATATAGTGATCAGGTATAAGTTTACCTTTTAGTCTAAGACTTGTCTTGGAAGAGTTCATTATTCAAAGATATGTCTGGGGACTGTTTATCAGATTGCCATGTAGAAAGGTGTTCCTAGAAAATATAATGGAAATATTTATATTAAGTTATCCAGTGTAGTAAGTATGTATAATATGTTTGGTACATGGTATTGTATAGAAAAGGATAGTGAAAATGTTAATTAGACTCCTCTAACATCCTAAGGCTACTAAAGTAGTCTGAATTATAGCTAAAGAGGTTTGAGTATTTCAGTGGCTATGAATAATATGAGCATTTATTATGATGAAGATAAGATTAAAATTATGTAGAGACTAAATAAATAAATCTTTTACAACAATAATGATCTCTAGAAAAGAACAGGCTTTCACTGTGCTTATTTACATTCATCAAATTTAAACCACGTATTTGGCTTTGTATACAAACAGTTATTCCCATTTTCAGTTATGCCATCTTCCATAGTAAGAAGATTACCAATTTCCTGTTTAACTTACCCTCATCAACAAAAAGAACTGGTTCGTTGTTAGATGCAGTCATAAAAGGCAAATTGAGTGTCACTTTTTAAGATTCTTTGTAAAAAGAAAATATCTCCTTCATTCCTTTTCTTTTCTCCTCCATCTTTATTTAATTGTGGGTGAATGTAAGAGCATAAAGCACTTGGCAAAGGAGAACCAAATTCAAATTTCACATGTCTCACTATCAGACTTTATGTAATAAACTCAGCTACTTTGTTTAAAATGCAAATATTTTGTGGTCTATCTTATAACTTAACAGCTTTAACTAATTTGCCTATCTAGCTATATAGTAAGAACAGTCAGTAGAACATCTTATCATGTGAAACACAAAACATATTCCTCCCAAATCAGAATGCCATCTTCCACACTGTGTTCCCCTTACAAACAGTGCTCCTCTATAAATATAGACCTGAATTTAATAAAATCTTGAAAAGAAGATTTTTTTCCTGTTTAATAAAAAAAAGTGCTTGTCTTAGGGTTTTTCTGCTATGAACAGACACCATGGCCACGGCAACTCTTATAATGACAACATTTAACTGGGGCTGACTTACATCAGAGATTCAGTCCAATATCATTAGGGAAGGAGCATGGCAGCATCCAGGCAGGCATGGTACCGGAAGAGCTTAGAGTTCTATGTCTTCATCTGAAGCTCTCTAGAAGACTGTGTCTTCCAGGATGCTAGGAGGAGGGTCTCAAATCCTAGTCCCACAGTGACAAACTTCCCCCAACAAGGCCACACCTATTCATACCACTTTCTGGGAAAGGCATATTCCAGCCACCACAGTACTCTTTGAAATCCTCCAAAATGAAGTTATAGAAAGTATTAAGTGGGTTTTTTTAAAGTAATATATTAACATGAATAGAAAGCAGGAGCTTTGAGATGGATTTAGTTGGTTGCTTGCTTGATTTCTATAACCCCTATATTTGATGTAATAGGATGAATAACATTTTTTTAAAAAATATTTCCTAGAAATTTGATAACTGTATTAGTTTTCTTTTGAAGTATGGGGTAGGTAACACAATGTTCCCTATTCCTCAGAAGCCTGCCTACTAATTTCCAAGTACCCTTGTGAACTTGTATATGACAAAGCAGGCCTTGGAGATATGAGGGAGTTAAAAATCTTGAGATGGGAAGATGATTCAGATTATCTGGTTAGATCTCATATAGTTAATTACAGGAGTCTTGATAAAGTGAAATTGGAAATATCAGACTAAGTGAATGAAGTGTGAAAAGAGAATCTGAAATTATTAATTATTAGAGAGATAAAGGGATGGCTTTTTAAAAAATTGCTTCTGGCATTGAAAAAGAATGCAGAAAAATGAGCTTAAAAAGCCAAAGAAATAATGCAGGTGGCCTCAAGGAGCTGGAGGGGTCAACAACAGATACCTGACTAAAACCTGCAGAAATAGAATCTATCCAATACATTAATTTTAGGACTAACAAATTTCCAAATTATGTGATAGTACACATCAATTCTATCAAATAATAGGATCATGATAATAAGTTAGAAGAGCAAAAAAGAAATCAAATATCCTATATAGAAATGATTCCAAGATTAGGGAGAAACAGTATGCATTTATTATAGATTTTGCAGACCAAAAGTTTGGCTGGGGTTTAAATAGGTCCTTAACAAATTCCTGTTAGAAGGTCTTGAGTTGCCATGTAAAGAATAGCATTCAGTTAGACTTAATAGTGTAAAAGTCTAATCACAACTATTCAAACCCTGTTTAGTAATTATGGAGTATGTTTATGCTAATGATCCAAGATTTATAGATAAGCAATGTATTTTAATGATCTAATTATAGTCTCAAAGTAACATATACAATTTAAAATTATATGTTGCAGTGTTGTTTCCTATCAGAGCTCACAAAGCTGCAGCAAAGTTGTCAGCCGTTTGCTTGAAGTGGTGGTATACACCTATAATCTTAGTACTCAGAAGAGTAGAAGTAGAGGTTGAAAGATGACGTGTTCAAGGCCAGCCTCATCTACCTTAGGCCATCCCTTGAATTAAGCCAAACAAACAACAACAACAAAAAAAAAATAAGTCAACTACTGATGTTCTGTTTGGACTTTTAATTAATAGGGATCTGTTCACAAGGTGGTTCACATTGCCAGTTGACTGTATCTCCTGCATAATAGCTCACTGTTTTTCCTGGTTATAGACCAGATGTTTTTGGTATCTACAGTCCTTGTCATATAATCTTCTCCTTAGGTCCTTTTCAGTATGTGTATATTTTCATGGTAGTGACATCTTGTCAGTAAAGCTACATATAAGGATAATGTATCCTAATGAAAAGATTGACACCAAACAGCTCTGTCCCTCTTTGATTTAGATCCGAATTAGAGGTCACCCCACAATCAAGAAGAATGGACTTTTCAGGATGTATCATGGAGGCTACCCTATGTTCTGTTCAGCATCCTTGGTATTTAAAATGTACAATAATTAATTAGTCCTGTCAGCTGTTGTCTAGTGAGATTTGGAATCAGGCAGAGCTTTGAGCTTGGCAGAGATTAAAAAACAAAGTCCATGAGAACATGCATATGTTCTTCAAAATACATGGGCTAGAATGTTTGTAATAATCCTATTTATGACAACTAATGATAGAGAATGTTTGAATTTCTTCTCAATAGAAGACTGGCTAAGTGAATTATATGACTTTACTTGAATGGAAAATAAAAAGTAAGAATAAACAGCAAAATTGTGTTTAACTATGAATAAATATCTAAAATACAAGATTGAGCATAAGAAATCAGAGTGTATAGTACCTGCCTCAGTTAGGCTTTTATTACTGTGAAGAGACACACCATGATCACAGCAACTCTTACAAAGAAAAACATTTTACTGGGGCTAACTTACAATTTCAGAGGTTCTGTTGATTATCACCATGGTGGGAAGCATGGTCAAACACAGGCAGACATGGTGCTGAAGAAGGAGCTGGCAGGTTTTTAGTTTCTTTGTTTGTTTGTTTGGATAGGCAGGCAGTAGAAAAAGAGTGACATTGGGTCTGACTTGAGCATTTGAAACCTCAAAGCATACACCCACTGACACACTTTCTCCAAGAAGCTCACATCTACTCCAACAAGACTACACCTCCGAATAGTGTCATTTACTCTGAGCCTACAGGGATATTTTAATTCAAACCACTACAGTACTTAAATTTATATAAAAAAAGAGATAAAAGTCAATCAGTACTGATATAATCAACACAGTAAAAGTTTTTGGGTGATAGAGGTTGGATAGGATCTGGTAAACTTTGGGGAGATGCTAGTAAAAATTTAGTTTTGATCCAAGAATCAGTTATATGAATAGGTTTAGTTTGTGAAAATACTTATAATTTGTGCATTATCTGTCCTCAATATATTATGTTATAATTGAATGCTTTTAAGTCCAGGCATCCCCCAAATAAAACAAAACAAAATAAAGGTTTTGGATGGCTTAGTAGGATTCAGTGAGATGTACTGTGTTGGCCTAAAGGTACCAAACACTGTTGTAAAGTGGTGGACAATCCATTCAAGAAGGGACCTGGAATTATATCCAAAAGCTGCCTGAGGTCAGCCCTTGGCACAATGTCAGGATATACTCAGTACTTTCCAAGGCCTATGTTTAGCACCTAGTGGAAGCAGTCTTGGAAGAAGTGAGGTTTATACTTTCCCCCCTTTTACCAAGGATACTTCTGAAAAAGTAAACTACCCGTGGATGAGAAAAACGGATCCCCCTTTACTCCTAGGGAGATAATAAACTATTAGTATGGAATCAAGAGGCCTTGTGTGCCTATGTGAAACCCATCTTGCCTAGGTTCCTGAGGGGCTTGTCTTTTTGTGGGCTGGCCATAAACTGTCAGCCGATGATGCTAGGATCTAAAATGGAAGAAAAACCCACAAACACTCTCAGAGTCAATTAGGTGCCCCAACGGAGCATTCTGGTATGTGGCTTCACGTCACAGACTTCATGTTGGCCTTTGTGGACCTTTTATTTACTTTTAGGATAGCACTTCTCACTGGAGTCCAGAGGAAACGGCAAGCAAATGGCACAAAGCCAGAGTCCTCCACTAGTGAGCTCTTTATCTTCCTTCTACAGAAGCTCAGTGCAGAAGCAGCAACTCTGGCTCTCGCTTAAACAGCTTCATTGTCAAAGGCTCAATAGAATTCTCCTTTCGAACAAAGGAAGATACATTTCTTTATCTTGCTAATTAATGCTTAGACTTTAAAAAAAAATGTGTTCAGTCTGCAGCCTGGAGGATGAGCTATCTGGAAAAAAAAGAAAAAAATGTTTTCTTTTAAAAGGAAAAAAAAAAGTTGCTGTTGTTTCTGCCTTATGGATTTTCACATCATCCAGGGGGCTTGATAGAGATTCAGAGAAAAAGATTCTGGGGGGAGCGGTTGTATTCTCCTCCCTCCCAGACACTCAGGCTCCATTTCCCATTATCTAGCAGTCTAGTAGGTTAGAATGGAGCAAATGCAGATTTTTGTGAGCTACAGTAAATGTGGGTTGCACCAACCCCTGCTTAATATGTGCAATGCTTTCTGCCTTCACGGTTATGCATTTTCCAGTCCTCTGCCAAAAGACCAATCATCAAAATGTAGTGTGATGGTGGGGAGCGGAAATAAGTGCAGAATGCATCCAAACTTTCTGCCTCTCAGATCAATTCTAAATTGACCCTGCTGGCTTAAAGAACTGGGTACATGGATCTGCCAAAATGTACCTCTTTTTTGCTATTTCTTGTCTTGGTGACAGGCTCTCTCCACTGCTTTCTGACGACCATGGGACTCTTCCTGACAAATCTCAATTTGTGGTCATTTGAATATCTCACAATAGCCATGAAATAGAAAAGGATCATACAACTGGACAATGAAAGAAAGAGTGGCATTTCATCAATTGTCTAGCAAAAAGGCGTGGGATCTTTGTAACACCCACCTGTAAAGAATATAGGGCATTGGGTCTCAACCTTTCTAATGCACATACTTCCTGCTGCTGAGGTACCTCTGGCCATAAAAGTATTTTGTTTTCATGTCATTACTGTAATTTTGCTACTGTTATAAATAGTAATGTTACTATCAGATATGCAGGTTTAGAGATACTGATCTAGAGAGTGAGGGAGATATAGGCTTATATTCTGTACCTATTATACAGAAGAACTTTTGAAAGAGATTGTGAAGTCATAAACAGAGAGGAAAAGAAGCCAGACAGCAGAGCAAATTGTTCTCTGCTGCCTCCTTGGAAAATAGATATTATTCTATTTGAAGTAAGGCCTCTATTCTGTAGCTTCTTTGCTTCTGAGACCTAAGATGGTCCCTAGAGTCAACAAATCCAGGCTATATCTACAGGCATTGTGCCTTTCTGGGGATTCCAGGCCTACTTCTGTTCTTTAGGTTCGAATTTCTTTTCAGCAGATTGTCTTATCAGACTTAGCCCCTCTGACCCATTGTTGGTTAGATATTAGCAGAGTCCCCTGTGCACAGCTTTGGTTTAAGCTCTCCTATTGGTTGCCCTCATGAAAAGCCAACTAGGTTTGAGGAATGAAGCTTCATGATCAAGCAGAAAAGCTATGTATAATTCCAAAGAGGAAAGTTGAAAGGGAGTTGAGAGAGGAAAGAGGCACTCTGAAGGAGACAAGCTACAGCTGATAAGCCATGGAATCACCTCGGAGCTGAAACACTCAGACCACAGAAGGGCTGTGCTGTGTGGGCTGCATTGGGTCAGCTTGCTTTTTCTAGTTACTCATGAAAAGTTTTGGTGGCTCCATAAGACTCTTCTAAATACATTCAAACCACTATAACAAAATATCACATGCTAAATGACTGATATTTCTACTTTTTGTGGAGTCTGGGAAGTTAAGTCCAGGAGCTTCAGTGTCTACTGAGGGCCTTATTTCTGGTTCATATACTAAAATCATACTGTCTAGTCTCACACGGTATGAACACATTAAAATAGGGGGTAGAGGAGGACAGAGGAGAGGCAATTGGGTCACCAAACCCAGAAAATATTGTGGTTACCAAGAAGTGTATACTGATAGGAGCCTGATATAGCTGTCTCCTGAGAGGTTCTGCCATAGCCTGAGAAATACAGTTGGACGCTCTCAACCAACCATTGGACTGAGAATGTGGTCCCCAATGGAGGAGTTAGAAAAAGGACTGAAGGAGCAGAAGGGGTTTGCAACCCCACAGGAAGAACAACAGTATCAACCAACCAGAGCTCCCCAGAACTCCCAGAGACTAAACCACCAACCAGTGAGTACGCATGGAGGGATGCATGGCTCCAGCAGCATATGCAGCAGAGGATGGCCTTATCAGGCATCAATGAGAGGAGAGGCCCTTGGCCCTGTGAAGGCTCAAAGCCTAAGTGTAGAGAAATGCCAGGCAGGAGATGGGAGGGAGTGGGTTGGTGGGGTAACACTCTCATAGAGACAGGAGGAGGTGAAGGAGATAGGGGAGTTTCAGAGGGGAACCCAGGAAAGGGGGTAACATTTGAAATGTAAGTAAATAAAATAATAATAATAATAAAGCAATAGGGAAGACAGTTTCTCCTTTCTGGTCATGAGAATTAAATCCTGGCCATTCTAGCTGACTAAATATTAATATGATCACCCTCTCTCTCCTCTCTCCTATACTTGCATGCAGAGAAATCTCACTTTGATTCCTGTTTGATATATAATGCCGTTTCTGAAAGTTCCATTCTCAGTTCTAGTATCTGACACCCATCCAGGGGAAGAGGGCATATCTCACTGTCCTCTTGGGCAGCTGAAAGCCTTCTTCTGTCCAACATATTTCAGCTATTCCCACTCAGATAGCTCTGCTCCACAGGCCCAGTCTCCTACTAGATTTCTTTCCATGTTATTTAAAGAATAGTTTTCTAAATAAATAAAATTACAAACAACCTTTTAATATCTCATTAGTCAATATTGCCTCTCGTCTATACTTATCCCTGCTCTCTGGAGTGTACTGTCATGTCTACTTGTAATCAATCAGAATTGGGATGGAATTTATAGAGCTTGCATATTCTAGCATTATACAAGCATCAGCTCATTTAAGTTACCCAGTGTTTCCATGATGCAGTAGAGTACCATCAATTCTATTGTACAGGTAAGGAAACATATCCAGAAAGGTGAAGTACCTTAGCCAAGTTTTAAGTGACAGGGCCAAACATGAAAGCTAATATGATTTAACTCTAGATCCTCTTAGCCTCTTTAACTAGCTTTTATGGAGGCTATTTGGTAGAATCTGGCCTGGGGAGCTTTATCTATTTTCCCTATTCACTTGAGCCAGACTCTCAAGCTCTGACTAAGTAAATGGCATTGTCAGATTTATCCAGGGATTTTTTTTTTGGTTTGTTTGTTTGATTGTTTTTATATTGTAGGTGGAGTTTTTCTCTATGTCACCTCTGGAGAAATATAAAAGCTTGAGAAAGGTATCAGAAAAAGAAACTTTTTTTTTTTTTCCGGTGCTGGGAATGAAACCCAGGACTTCACACATGTGAAGGTAAGCTCTCTAACACTACCTCTGTCCCATATCCATAGACTTAGAAACTTTCAAAATTGATATCCTCTTTTTTAAAAAAAATCATTCATTCTCTTTTTATTTATTTTCAATTTTATTGGATATTGTCTGTATTTGCATTTCAAATGTTATACTCTTCCCCCCACTCCCCCTCAACTTGATTCCATGAAGGTACCCCCTCAAATGATCTTTACCAACTTCACATCAGATAGAGGCCTAATATCCAAGGTATAAAAAGAACTCTAAAAGCAAGACAACAGAGAATCAAACAACCCTATTAAAAATGGGGTACAGACATAAACAAAAAGTTCTCAATCGCAGAATATCGAATGGCTGAGAAACATCTAAGGAAGTGCTCAACATCCTTAGCCATCAGGGAAATGCAAATCAAAACAACCCTGAGATTCCACTTCACACCAGTCAGATTGGCCAAGATCCAAAACTCAGATGATAACAGATGCTGGTGAGGATGTGGAGAAAGAGGAACACTTCTCCACTGTTGGTGGGGTTGTAAACTGATACAACCACTCTGAAAATCAGTCTGGTGGTTCCTCAGAAAAATGGACATAGTACTACCTGAAGACCCAGTTATTCCACTTCTGGGCATATACCCCAGAGATGCTCCAACATACAACAAAGATACATGCACCAAAATGTTCATTGCAGCTATATTTATAATAGCCAGAAGCTGGAAAGAACCCAGATGTCCTTCAGTAGAAGAATGGATAAAAAAATTGTGGTACATTTACACAATGGAGTACTACTCAGCTATCAGAAACAATGGCTTAACAAAATTCTTAAGAAAATGAATGTATCTAGAGAATATCATCCTGAGTGAGATAACCCAGTCACAAAAGAAAAGACATAATATGCAGTCACTGACAGTGGCATGCTAACCCCAGAGGCTTGGACTGCCACAGAAACAACTCACAAACTGTGTGAAGTTCAACAAAAAAAGAATATATTTTAATTAAAATAGAACTGTATCACATCCCCCTTTCCTCCCTACAGCCCCTCCTAGTCTCTCTCCTATCCTCTCAAATAAATAGCCCCTTTTCCTATATTGTTGTTACCTATATACATATGTATATGTATATATACCCACAAATACTTTATTACCTTATAAATGTATTCGTATACTTTTATGCAAAAATGGTGAAAATTTGTACATTTATCTTTGTTTTTTTAAAATAAAGTAAAAAAAATTGAAGAGGAAAAGGAGAAAGGAGAATTAAAGCTTTTATTCGGGGGAAGAAAAGGTGCTCCCTTTCCAAAACACCCTCTCCACCTCAGTGCCTTGGCTGATGATGATGTTGTTCTTCACATGAGGGTACAAATCTTACAAATATTTCAGTCCTTTCTTTAGCTCTTACATTGGGGTCCCCAGGTTCAGTCTGATGTTCAGCTGCAAACATCTTCATCTGTATCTGTATGACTCTGGGAGAGCCTCTGAGGAGACATCCATGTCTGATTCCTGCCAGGAAACACTTCTTGGCATCAGCAATAGTGCTTGGGTTTAGTGGTTGCTTATGCAGTGGTTCTCCAGGTGAGGCTGTCTCTGCAGATCTTTTCTTCAATCCCTGCTCCTCTATTTCCTCCTTGTATTTCTTCCCCTATTTTGTTTTCCATTCTAAGAAGGGCTGAGGTATCCACATTCTGGTCTTCCTTCTTTTTGAGCTTCATAAGTTCTGTGATTGGTTCTTGGGTATTCAGAGCTCTTTTTAATTGGGTGTGGGGCTGGTATCCATTTATAAGTGAGTACATTCTTTTGTGATTGGGTTACCTCACTCAGATAATAGCTTCAAGTTCCATCAATTTGCCTAGAAATTTCATGAACTTGTTGTTTTTAATAGCTGAATAGTACTCCATTGTATAAATGTACCACAATTTCTGAATGCATTTCTCTGTTTAAGGACATCTGGGTTCTTTCCAGCTTCTGGTTATTATAAATAAGACTGATATGAACATTGTTGAGCATGTGTCCTTGTTAGGTATTATAGCTACTTTTGGGTATATGCCCAGGAATGGTATAGCTGCTTCCTCAGGTAGCACTATGTCCAATTTTCTGAGGAACCACCAAACTAATTTCCAGAGTGATTGTACCAGCTTACAACCCACCAACAGTGGAGGAGTGTTCCTCTTTCTCCACATCCTCACCAGCATCTGCTGTCACCTGAGTTTTTGATCTTAGCCATTCTGACTGGTGTGAAGTGGAATAAAAAGAAACTTCTAAAAGGGTTTCTTCAGGGTATATAATTTCTGAATCAGTGATGGCCTCTGTTCTTAAGAGTGTTCTTTTCCATGAAAATAATAAGGCAGAGAGAGCAGAGCCTAGTCTAGTCATGTGACAACTGAGTTTGATGTATTTTAAAGCCTTCCACTTTGGAGGAGGAATTCATGGAGTGGCATAGGAGGAGCATATTCTTGATTCCTCTTATTCTTCTTAGAGCTTGGTCCCCTGCTAATGCTCTAAATTCCCAGGGGCAGACTTCTGAGCTTTCCCATGAGATGTCTAGCCTGTCAAATCTTTTATTTCTTGGTGGTTCTACTAGAATGCCCATTGCATTCCCTTGTGAGTCCATGTTTTGTCAGTTTCTCACTTGCTTTCTCAATTCCTCTTAAAATTCAAGGACCACATCTGTCATGCAGTCTAGCATGGTGCCTCAACTTAATTAGATGTCCCATACATTTTTGTTAAATTGGAACAGTGTTAAATAGATGAATGCTTTTTGAAATTTCTGATTTTTTTTTTTTGGCACAGGTTACAAGGTATACATATTTCACTCATGGTAAACTTTAGTTACACACTAAAACAATATTGGTTCTTCTCTCTATATTAGACCTACCTGATCTCTTGATTTTTCTCACTCCAGACTAGAGCATCCTGATATGAGGTACAGAGTGGGCTAGAAAAGATAAAGAAATCCTAATGTAAAACCTTGGCATAAAAGCAATGTGCTTTGAATTGTCTCTATACATTAATAACAGGATCCAGGGAAAGGGCATTCTTCAGATTGAAAGGAAAGTCCTGAGATTAATAGCTCTTGGGTTCCTGATGGATACTATTTTCTCTATTTTGGCCTTGGAAAACAAACACTCTCTGGATCTGACTGTGATCACTAGTCTGCAGAGATTACATCACATGAAAAAAAAAAAAAAAAAAAGAAAAGAAAACCACCAAGAGGTGCTGTCTTTACCTAAATAGTTGGGATTTCAAAAGATTAGGGGTAGTGTTAGAGGCATGCTGAAGATTAAACCTCTGTCAACTACATGCTAGTCTCTAGGATTTGAGGGTAATAGGCAGCATAGGTTAGACTGAGCCTTGGGTTTGTTTATATCTACAAGTTGAAAGCCTACCTAGGAAAAACCCACTAGAAGAATTGCTACTTGGGCCTGAATATCCATATTTATTAAAACTCTGAAACTCTAAGATGGAGTGACAGTGAGAAGGGTTACTGGAATATCCTTTTTGACATTTTGTACTCTTGAGTCAGATAGATAAACATGGCTTCAGCCACTCTGAAGAAGCAAGAAGGGATTTCTAGCTAGCATTTGCTGTAGAGGTTGAATAGGACCAAGTAGCTTATATCATGCTTGATGAAATCCATAGAACTCAGAGCATCTCTTTATTGCCTTTATGTACCATACCAGGCCTAATTTGATGGACAGTAGAAAAATTCATTCAATGTTATTGTTTTTCATTCCTAAAATATCCACTATTCTTGGTATTGCTAAATTAGAAGATAAAAGCCTAGACATAATCTCTCCAAAGATATGCAATATATCATCTTTATGGTTGCTCTTATTATTTATGCTGTTATTGTGAATAATCGTCAGATGATTAATCAGGGAAAGCTCTAGGGAGTTGAGGATAGCTCGTGCAAAGGTGTTTACTCTGAAAGCATAAGCACCTGAGTTTGAAACCCAGAACCTAGGTAAAGAAAATCTAGGCACAGTGGCACCTACCTGGACTCCTACTACTCTTTGGAAGAAATACATGAGGCTTGCCAAACTGCCAGACTAGCCTAATCAATCAGGCCAGTGAGAGAACATGTTCCAGGCAAAAAGCAAACCTATCCTGAAGAATTGTGCCTGAATCCACACACATATGCAGACACGCACTTATCCCTTCCAACACGCAAACCCACATGAACTTTCATCTCCACACATCCACACATATGCCTACCCCTCAAAAACTTGAATATTGGGAAGGAATTGTGGCACATACCTGTAATTACAGCATTTGGAAGCTTGATGCAGAAGTATAGGAGGTTGTATTTACAGAGAAAAAAGTCTGATATGCTTATAGAATTAACAATAAACCAGGAAAAGATATAAGTATCTTAACAAGCAACTAGTCTCTGAGTTCATAATCATTGCCCACATCCTAAGTCTCTACCGAGTTCCTAATTATTAGGATGCCTTGAGTAACAAACCATCCATTTTTGACTGTTTTTTTTTTTTTTTTTTGTTCCTCCTCTGCCCATCTAATGGAGCAAAAACACCTATATGACATATGCCCATAGCTTGGATTCCATTGTGTCTCTCAACAAACAAGATAGGTAGAAAATTCTATTTATATATCTCTAGCTTGTCACTTTAAAGATTTAGCATTTAGGATTTATAATATTCATTACAAATGGATAGTACTGTCATTTTTTTTGAAAGTCAACAGATGAAGCAAGAATCACCCCTCCAAAGATGTAAAAGAGGGTATCATAAGCTGCAATGGACAAAGGGGGTGCATACATATATAGCTGCATATGCCTGTGGAGTCAAGACATTAAGCTCAGGCAATATTTCTTAGGAGAGGTCCACTTTTTACTTGTGTAGGACATGACAGCAAGATAACTTATATCAGCTATTGTAGCCTTCTCTTTCCTAAACCTCTTGGTGATAAGCTTGTTGTGCCTAGGAGGGGTGACATTTTAATCCAAGCATACTAGAGAAGTGAGGATCATAAAGGCTTTAGAAAAGCCTCTTGCCTGAAATAGGTTGAATTGTGGAGGATGACATTTATAATGAGGACTTACCAGATGTACACATTATTTTCATAGATGTTCTCAGTCAGTCTGTGTTCTCTAGTTCTACTTTCAGTTAATACCACGGGATCTTAGATGCCATGAATAGAAGAAAGGCAATGGGTTCTGTTACCTATAATGAAACAAAATGTTTCTGGATCTTCACCTCTTTTCTAATTATTGTTTGACTTAGTTTTGATGAAATTAAGCCAAGAGTGGAATGGAGATGCTTGAAATGTCTCTGTCCTAGTCTGTAGTGTCCTAGACTTTGTTTCTTCCATATAGTTAATCTTACAGCATCATAAGTGTGACGTAGGAGCACCCAGTAGAGTGGGTAGCAACATATCTTATATCTCATATAATAATATGTGTATGTGTGTAATGTAAATGTACCCAGAGTCTACTCCTAGGACATGTCTACATGTGAGTACTTTATGAACTGTCATCTTTGTAATGTATGTTGAATCTCTAAACTTGCCCTTCATAACTGGAATATTTGGCACTTTATTTATTTATTTATTTATTTTAACAACTTTATTTTACAAAACAAAGATAAATGTACAGATTTTAAGCATTTTTTGCATAAAATTATACAATATATTTTTTCAGTACTTTTTTCAGATTTTAAAATAATTTTTACATAAAACTGTATGAATATATTTTTTAGTCAGTACTTGATATTTTTAAAGGTTTAATAGTATGCATTGAAAACTTAATAGTTACAATGAGCATAAAGTACATGTAAAACAAAATGTAACATGAAAATAGTCGAAGTTTTCTTGTTGTATAAAGATTTTTTTTTTTGTTTTGTTTTGTTTTGTTTTCTTTATTTCTTGGACTTCATACAGTCTGTGAGTTGTTTCTGGGGCAGTGCAAGCCTCTGGGGTTAGCATCCCACTATCAGTGACTGCATATTATGTCTGTTCTTTTGTGACTGGGTTATCTCACTCAGGATGATATTCTCTAGATGCAGCCATTTTCTTAAGAATTTGGTCAAGTCATTGTTTCTGGTGGCTGAGTAGTATTCCATTGTGTAAATGTACCACAATTTTTGTATCCATTCATCTTATGAAGGACATCTGGGTTCCTTCCAGCTTCTGGCTATTATAAATGGAGCTGCTATGAACATTGTGGTGCATATATCCTTGTTGTGTACTAAGGTGTCTCTGGGGTATATGCCCATAAGTGGAATAGCTGGGTCTTCAGGTAGTATTATGTCCAATTCTCTGAGGTATCGCCAGACTGATTTCCAGAGTGGTTGGATTAGTTTGCAACACCACCAACAGTGGAGAAGTGTTCCTCTTTCTACGCAACCTCTCCAGTATCTGTTGTCATCTGAGTTTTGGATCTTGGCCAATCTGACTGGTGTGAGGTGGAATCTCAGGGTTGTTTTGATTTACATTTCCCTGATGGCTAAGGATGTTGAGCACTTCCTCAGATATTTCTCAGCCATTCGATATTCCTCAACTGAGAACGTTTTGTTTAGCTCTGTACCCCATTTTTTAATAGGGTTATTTGATTCTCTGGTGTCTAGCTTTTTGAGTTCTTTGTATACCTTAGATATTAGGCCTCTATCTGATGTGGTGTTGGTAAAGATCTTTTCCCATTCTGTTGGCTGCTGTTTTGTTTTCTTGACAATGTTTTTAGCCTTACAGAAACTTTGCAATCTCATTAAGTCCCATTTGTTAATCTTTGACCTTAGAGCTTGAACCATTGGTGTTTTGTTCAGAAAATTTTCTCCTGTGCCTATATGTTCTAAAGTTTTCCCTACTTTCTCATCTAATAGTTTCAGTGTATCTGGTTTAATGTGGAGATCTTTGATCCACTTACACTTGAGTTTGTACTAGGAGATAAGAAAGGGTCTATTTTCATTCTTTTGCATGTTTAGTGCCAGTTGAACCAACACCATTTGTTGAATAGGCTGTTCTTTTTCTATTGAATGTTTACGGCTCCTTTGTCAAAAATCAGGTGACCATATATGTGAGGGCTCATTTCTGATCTTCTGTTCTATTCCATTGATCCACATGCCTATTTCTGTATCAGTACCATGCAGTTTTCAGCACAATTGCCTTGTAGTATAGTTTGAGGTCAGGGATAGTGATTCCTGCAGATGTTTTCTTGTTGTTGAGGATGGGTTTAGCTATTCTCGGTCTTTTGTTGTTTCATATGAAATTGTACATTGATCTTTCCAATTCCATGAAGAACTGTGTTGGAATTTTGATGGGGATTGCATTGAATCTGTAGATTGCTTTTGGTAGGATTGCCATTTTTAAAATATTGATCTTTCCATTCCATGAGCAAGGGAGATCGTTCCATTTTTTGAGATCCTCCTCAATTTCCTTATTTAGAGGTTTGAAGTTCTTGTCGTACAGGTCCTTCACTTGCTTAGTTAGAGTTACACCAAGGTATTTCAGAGTTTTTGTGATGATTGTGAAGGGTACCTTTTCCCTAATTTATTTCTCCACATGTTTGTCCTTTGAGTATAGGAAGGCTACTGATTTGTTTGAGTTGATTTTGTGTTTGGCACTTTGAATTATGTTTACTTATTATTTCCACATACCCATCACTGGTAACTAGTACCCTTCCCTCTGTTTCTGAGGCTTTTTTCTTCCTTAAGGGGCCATTGATAATTTTATCCTAAAGGTTGAATGTCCTTTGTCTGGAAAGAGAATGTTACCTGTCAATGCTGGTCCCTGTGTATTTATATGTTACTTATTTATACATAATATACTGGTCTTCATCACTTTACCACATTGATAAATAATATTTAGGACATTTCTTGACTCCCTAGTGTGAAAGTTTGATTAGATGTGTAATTACTTGCTGTACATGTAATCTGACATGGTAATATATATTTTCTACCACTAGTGTTAGGGTTATCTGCACATAGATATTGCTTTGGGCCTTTTAACTTTCTGATTTATCAATTGGGGATTTTTATAAGGCACCATTTTTTCCCACAACAGATGGTTTATTAAGTAAAAATCAAATTTAAAACAAACATGTCACAATTATTTTATTCTGTAGAGCAGAATTCCTACTGTTGATGAACTCCTAATTGGAGTTGGATTCTGGCAAAGAGTGAAAAACAGAGACATACTGTGAGGACAGAATGCCAAAAATAGCACACTGATCAATACAAAAGACCAGAACCTTCCCACCTTATGATTCCTTTAGGACACTTTTTTTTCTTTAATGTGGAAGAGACCATTTGGCCTTAGTAAATCACATCTTGGGGATTATTAATTGAAAACACATGGGTCTGATTAAAGTCATCATTGTATAGAGATTCAGGATTTATGATGAGTTGTACCATGGGTGTGCTGGAATCAAGAAGATCCAAAGCTCATTTGTGTTTATTGCTTACCTTCCACATCCAACCCAGGACTCAGAACAACTGCAGCTATCCTGTTTTTCGAACATCCCTGTGGAAATGGTATGAGTCCTGGAGAGGTGTGGTGTCATTGACAGCGTCAAAAGGCTAAGTAGGCTCAGAGTTAAACAGTAGAAATACATTATTTCAAACACTGAAGAAATCCTGTGAATCTGGCTAAACACCTAGTTTGAAGATGAGAAAATGGAAGCTCACAGTGGTTAAATGACTTATTCAAGTCTGGCAGCTAGTAAGTGGTAGACCTGACATAAGAACTCAGTTGTATTTGATTGTTTGGGTGATGCTACTGACCTCGTGTGTGTGTGTGTGTGTGTGTGTGTGTGTGTGTGTGTGTGTGTGTGTGTGTGTGTGTGTGTTTGTGTATGTGTTTGTGCATGTGTATGTGGCCAGTAGGCTTCACTGTTTATTACTATTATCATACTAATCTTACTTAGAAGCTTATCAGTCACTGTGTGTGTATGACTTGGTGTCACATAGGACAGAGGAGTTTTAAAATAAGGCTAAGTGCATATGTGCATGTGCACATGCATGTGTGAATGTGAGAGGGCATTTATACATATAACAACATAATATAAGTCTAAAGGAAGGTAATTTTTAAAATACAATACAAGAAAATCTAAAGTTGTTTCATTGAGAGAAATATCAGAGGGACATCATGAAAACAAAATCTATGAAATCGGGTTCTCTTTCTGACAATGTATAATAAAATAGTTTTAATGACCCAATGACGGAGAGCAGTACATACTCTCGATTTTAAACATACTCAGTGCCTGGCTGATAGCTCAACTGAGACATGTAGTTATTACAATCCATGGAGGTAGAAAACATACAATGGCCCTTGCTGGGAGAAATAAATGATGCAGTCTCCTGTCCCAAGGGATGGCACAAGAAAAGAACCCCAGGTGGTTTGCAAAATTGTCAGCTGCCGAAAGGTAACCTTGTCTGTGAGCTGAGGGTGCCAGGAACTTCTGGCTTCTAATTAAACATATGGCATGTGTTATTGGGCTGGGCTGCCTCTGCTCTGGCTCCGGTGTGCTGTAGTACTTAATGCTGTGGAATTACTTCCTTTCTCAATTAAAAAAAAAATGTCCTGCTCCAAGTCCTCATTTGCTTCTCCCTACAAGATCCCCTTCTAGTCACCTAGGTTCCATGTGTATTTTCTGTTGTGATCCTTGCTTTTTCTTTTTTCTTTTCTATTATAAATTTTCCCCTACTCTGAGAAAGGAACACTGTTGTATATTCTGGCCATCAATGCTCACAAAGCAGCTAACATTTGAGATCCAGCTGTACTTTTCTTTATTATTTCTAGCTTGATATGTTTGCCAAGATTCTATGCATATCCAAGTTCTTGGACTCAATAGAAGAACAAAGCTCAAAATGGAGGTTATTAGGAGACTCCCTGACTTTATTTTGCAGCCCCTTGCTTTCTGCTAGTTTTCCTAAGTCTGCAATCCCATCTTGTTTTGTTATACATGTTCTATAAGCAGCTTTTTAAAAGATTTACTGTACCACTACCCTATTCAGGAATCCTCAAGTTTGTAAGTTCTCCTAAGTCTTTGAAAGATGCCCAGGCCTCTAGTTTTTATCTGTGTCTATTTCAGAGCTTGACAGTCCTAAGAATTCAACGATGTATCTAGAAGGCTCCAATGAGATAAATCAAGTGAGTACTTGGATACATTTTATATAGGTTTATGGGCACTGGTCTATTTAAAGTTTATATTAATGTATGTATTCCTGGATCTAATCCCTAAATCTGAACAATTAAAAATGTGTGGTGAAATGACATCTATGATGCCCAAGAAACTTCATTTGAAAAATATGCCTCTGACAGTGTGTACGAAAATTAAAAACATTTATAAAAGACTTCAGTGAAAAAAAGCATGATTAAATTTGCTTTATGTGGTGATGATATGGTTGTTTTTTTGTACCAGAACAAGACTTGTGGAAATGTAATTTAAAAGATTGCTACAGAGGGAGCTAACAAATGGGCCATCTATGGGAAACTGTTTAAACAGTGTTTACCTGTTAGGGAAGAATTTAAATGCCTTGAATGAATGGATACAATCTTTGAAACTCCATCTTCAAGCCTCTCTGCATTTGTCCAATCCATAAATAACTTTAGACAGTTATTTATTCCCCACCCATTAAAGGGAAGAGCTCATATACGATGATAGCCTAGTGGTACAATGATGCATATGTGTGAAGGAGGGCTGGGCCACCCACTGATGCAATGAACTCAAAGGTGGCTGTCAAAAGGTGGTCTTTTGTGGACTTGAATATGGGTCAACTGAAATGCTGGTTAAGGTGAAAATTCTTGGCCGCCTCCTCCTCAGACTTAACTTAAAATATCATCCTCCAATATGGTGGAGAGTACACAGCAGGCAGGCAGGTATAGTGCTTTAGCAACAGCTGAGATTTTACATCCTTATCTCCAAGTAGAAGGCAGAGAGCAACATAGAAATGTATGGGCTTTTAAAATCCCAAAGCATACCCCTAGTACCACACCTCTCCTAACAAAGCCACACTGTTTAATATTCCTTGTAGCCAGACATCCAGGTGACACTGATATGGGATTTGAAGAGAAATGTTCAATAGTATTCACTCATAGTATGTCTATACTTGTTCTTTCTAGGGAGATCTTTACCTGTAGTTTGACCTGTGGAAATCTCATTTATTCCTAATGTCCCCACATTCCCCTTATGGAGCTGTCTCAGTTTCTATACATGCAACCTCTTTTGATATTCTGAAGGCAGGGAGATGGCAGAAGTACAGGCAGTAGTTTAGAGTTCCTGAGGTCTTAGCCCTACTAGATCAGGAGATCATTAAGGTCGATCCTGAATCAAGGGAGATGCTGAAGCTTCTGGACTTTGGCAATCTCTCCAACTTGTAGACCACCCAGCCTTGAGTTAGGATAGATTTCAAAACCCTTTGTGGAGCCATTTGAATCTGTTCTGTTCTGTAATACTTTTGATAAATCTGGGCTCAGGGTTATTGACAAGGTTCGTTTATAAATAAATAAAAGTTTTATTACTAAGGTTTACTAACAAAGATTTATTAATAAAGAAACAATAGCACAGCAGCAACAACCACCACCACCACAACAAAACAAAACAAAATTTCACACTATTCACAGTGCCCTGGCCAGGTTGCTTAGGTTACATCAACCTGACAATGGCAATCTGACAATTGTGAGCTTGGTGCTTTCCTCTCTCTTATTTGAAGAATAATATGATGCATCTCATTGGCCTCTTTCACTAAAAACTTGAAAGGTGTTGGCATAGAAATCATCAGAGAATTGTGTGTATTCTTTTATAGTCCCATGCAATGCAGAGGTATTTCTAGGGAAAAGTTAAGTTTGGGACCACCTATATCAACATCATGTTTAGCCTAAGTAAAATAGCCACAGATGATAGGCTCGAATCAAATAAAGGTAAGTTTCTAGTTCAACAGAACTGAGGTAAATCATAGAAAATATGACAGTTCACTTTTCTGTCTCTTCCACTTCCTGATCAGCTTCCTCTGACTTCTGGTGCTGCCATACCAGAGGTCCTGCGGTGACAGGGAAACCAAACATTGTCTGGAACCTCTAACATTATGTGTTAAAAATAATCCTTTTCTATTTATAAGTGGTTCATCCCAGATATATTGTCAGAGTAATAGAAAAGTGATCCATTTAAGAGGCTACACCTCTAGTAAACTCCTAGAAGGTGATATATTTTTGCTCCATGGACCACATTTTGAGTACAAAGGTACTAAGATCTCAGACCACATTTTTAACTTTAAATGGCTGTCTTTAATTCATGAACAATGAATTCTAATGTCTTTACTTGGCCAGGCTAGTAAGTAACTGTAAATGTGCAAAACAATCAGGAATGAAATAAACATAGCCTGTTATAAACAGTCAAATGCACATTTTTAAAAATACACTGTGCTGCCCAAGTGGACTCCAAATTGCTTCTTCATTTGAAGCAACTTGTTTGTCCCTCCTCTGATTATTTAAGTTGACGTTTTTTTAGCATTTGTTTTTCTCTTCTACTGACTTTATGTGTTTTCAAATTTTAAGCACAGTTTGTTTTAGTTTTCCTTTCATCCCCTTAACTGGCACAACTTGGGTTTGCTTTCTATGCATCAGCAGGGGGTTATTATTTCTGACTGTGTGTCCTCTGTAAGCAATTGTGGTACCAGTCTTCAAAGGCAGGGACTGGTCCTTGTTTCTTTGTTTCCTCTCAGTAGTGCTTAGTGCAGTGTTCAGCTCACAGTGGACACTTCATCACTGATGACTAATTGACCCACTGTCAACACCAGGACAGTACTGCGGGAGAGAAGTGAGTTCAGTGTGATAGGTGAGATTGGGAGATAAGGCCCACGGCCTATGTGAGCAGCATACTGTTCCTTCTGGGTTGAAGACAAGCCAGAGGCTGTTTTTTCTTTTTAAAGAAATACTGATTTTCCTCAATATTAGAACACAAGCCAGACTTCTTTCACTGCTATTGTTTTGAATTAAGCAAGATGTGTGGTGCTGCAGCTTCTGGACTTAGTTGATCTGCTATTTTTAGTGTTCTTCGTTAAGTGAATTGTTGATATGTAAATATACAAGTTGCTATGCAAAATTGCCCTATTTTTCTTGTGAACTTTCTTTCTGCAGCTCCTGCAAAGGCATTATGCTATTTCCTCCCATTCAAGTATATTTTAAGTACTTGGAACTGAATTGTGCTAAAGCAGTTGTCAAAACTTGAGAGTGTACCATAAAAAAAAATTGATAATGATAAGATCAACCCATTTGCATGGTCTATCATTTATTTCCTTGTATGTAAATGTATCTGCTTGTGGCATAGAAATATGCACACATTTTGTTATGGCTAAAGATTCAGCTGGCATTAATGACCATACATAGGAAAGAACTATTAGCAAATTAATTAAGAACCTGTCTTTTGTGCTATTGTAGAATTAATTCAGTTGTTAGTTTAAAGAGAAACTCATTTTCTCACTAATAATTGTGATTTGTAAAATATTCATTGACCTCTTGGAGAGAAGATATTTCTGTGCAAATCAATAAGATAGTGTAGATGACTAGTTAAGCAGGTCAGTGTAAACATGAACTGAATCGAATATTCTTTGATTATTCTTCCCGGCTTCTTCATTGATTCAACCAATATTGATTGATTAGAGAGTTTTCTATGTGCCAGACATAGTACTGATAAACAGGAGTTTATATTAGTATCACTGACACTCATGGACTTTGCCTTCTTGAAACTTTAATTTCAAATTTTATCATCACCAATATTTGCATATTATAGCAATTAGAACAGTCTTATATGTCATCTTAATGGACTCAAAAATTATAACAGTAAATGATCCCTTACAGTGTTATTGAACTTCTTTTTTCATCTTCTTTGGAAGTTGTGTGCTACAGCAGTTTGTGCTCTATACATGTGTCTTGGATGCTCACCTTTTATGTGTATAGTCACCTGACCTTTTAACCATCATTGCCTATGAATATGGCCTGCATGCTTTTTCCGGTATCTGGAGTACATAGAGTTTGTGTTAGGGAGTTAACATGAACCCCTCTCTTATTATCTAAGTGGCCTTTAGCTAAGAATTTGTGCATAACCCCTACCCACAGCTCTATGAAATATTTCATATAATTCTCTAATGGTTTTTTCATGGGAGCTCACAGCCAGTACAACCAACAATGATGACCTGCTCAGTAATGTGCCTCTACCTGCCTGTCTTCTTTTCCCTCTCACATAAGTTCCTCATGAGACCATCTCTCTAACACACTGCATATAATTCCATTATTATCTTATGATGTTTTAGAAAATCTAGTCTAAGACATGTATCAGTCTTTGGCTATTTAAGAACCCATGACAGGATTGTTCATTCAAGGGGAAGTCAAGGACATATTTAATTTGAGATTTATTATATGAAGTATAATTCCTGATAAAATTTGAGCGTGTGTTTTTTGTAAAACAAAAAAAATTATTTGTAAATGATTTTTTAATCACATATATTTGGAGATTCCCTGATCTTTGAAAAAAAATCTAAAATGCTTCTTGCAATTAAGACCATACAGCTCACCTTTGGGGTTGGTAGCTCTACAGTTCTCTATACAGAAAAGTTTTATCTTTCATCACTCCTTCCTGATATAACCAGGATCCACATGGACTATGTCAGAATATTGGGCTAAGTAGTTGCAACATAAAGCAGATACTGGAACTCAGCTCTTTTTTGATCAGTCTCATTTTGTTTTCTCCTTGGCACTAGATTCTCATATCATAGCCTCTGTCTGTTTCTCTCAGTCTTGAATGGAAGCTTGCCTGTGTTTTTTTCTATGTCTGGTGTTCAAAGTTTCCCTTTGTTGCCTCATAAACCCTGTGCATATAGTTCTCTCTTCCTTTTTTTAGTAGTGAGGAAGTCATCTACTTTTAAAAATCAGACTTATAGTAAGTAGTCTTGCCTATGAATAATGTACTATGAGAAATGAAAATAGACAAGCAACAAAATTGTTAAGGAACTGGCAGGACCTGAAGGGGGAAATATAAAATAGACACTACTTTATATACTTGGGTATTTTAGTATATGTGCCTGGGTTTACTTATCATTCTCATTCTAACTTCCTTTTTTCATCCAGCTGCTTGTGCATGTTAAGATTATCTTAGGGCTAGAGATACAGTTTTAGAGACACTTTTCTACTGCTGTGAGGAGACCACCACTAACAAAGCAACTTATACAATAAGGAGCTTATTGGAACTTAATAGTTCCAGAGGGTGAATCTCTGACTATCATGGCTGGGGAGCATGGGAGCTGACATGTGGGCAGGATGCTGCGGTAATAGCTGAGAATTTACATCTGATCCGAAAACATGGGGCAAAGAGACAAAGAGAAATACCTTTGAAGACTGTGATCTTTTTGAAACCTTAAAACCCACCTCCTCTAAGACCACACCTCTAAATCCTTCCCAAACAATTTTGCCAACTAGGAACCAACTTTCCAATATATGAGCATATGAGGGTCAATTTTTATTCAAATCAGGGTATTAAGTTTTGAATAGATACTTTAAAAATACTAACTACATTTCATGATTTCTGTTTTATGGCTGATAGTATTCAAGCTCCTGACTCATGACTGTGAACTTTGTCCTAATCATAGACCTCTGTGTTATGTCACAGGGCTGTTAAGATCTTCTCTCTGCTGGGAAATTTTCCTTCAACATGAGTTCTGGTTTGATTTCTTGGGATTGTTGTTACTTATTTTGCTGTGACATGTATGCTAATGCTGACAGACTGGTGTAGATAATGCAACCAGTATTCTCATAGTAAGGGATCAAGTTAGCATATACAAAATCCCTAATCCTGTTGACATATTTATTTAGAAGAACCATTATGTCTTTGCTTAAGTAAGACTCTATGCACTGAATGGAGTGCAGTTGTCAGAGGAAGAAAGTGTTGACTAAGACTGGATTCCTACTGTGAAGTGCAAGATGCGTGAAATTCTAGCATATGTGCAGAAATCCAAACCCATCATTTACTGACAGGCAATAATTACTTTAATGAAGTCAGGAGACTATTTCAAACAAGCTATTAGACTTAACAATAAAATGGTAAACAGAATCCTAATTAATGAATTTTCAAACTGTACTTCCAATCTTTCACCAAATGGGGTATTTTTGCCCTTTTAAGTGATTATAAAAATATTATCCTCTAATGAGGGTCTACTTGATAATACAGACAATATATTTTATACTGTTGAATTTAAGTAAGTCAGAATTACTATGAAATTTACAATGCTATAAGGTTTCTTGAATTGATAGCTCTATTACTTTGAATGACTCTAACATTTTCCCAAACTTTCTTTCAGTTATGACACAACAGTCTCTCACTTCTTTTCCCATTTTCCCTAACTGGAAAACAGGAATAATCTTTCTAATAACCATCTGAAGGCAAACCTAGTCTCTGATTATAGATAATTCATCCTCTGATTTAGTTTTGTCTTGTAGCCACTCCATTATACACTTATATTATACGACACTTGGGTTTTAGCAATGGTCTTTTAATTGCCAAGTTAACCTTAATTGATAGAATATTTGAATACTTTCATATATTTGCAATATTTGTAGCAACAGAGTGAAACTCCTCAACATTACACTCAAACTCATGCTTAGTATATTCTCTTCTTTCCTTTCTGAACTATCTCTCAGTTTTATCAGACAACTTGAGTCTGGTGAAATTGTTCAACTCCTGTCTTGCAAATTTGATATGCTGCCTTATGCTGTTACTTATTGAAATGATATACTTTGTCTTCTTCAATTACCTAAATACTACCCTTTATTTGAGTCTCAGTTCAACTCGTATCTATTTCTCCAAGTTTTTCTCAACAGTGAGGTCATCTACATTCTAGTAGCACTTAACAATCTCTACATCATGACTGGAGTACTACTAATTATTTCATAGGAGTGGAATTGACAGTATCTTTCTTGGTTTTTTTAAAAAAATAATTACTTATTTTATTTATTTGTATGTTAAATGTTGTTCCCTTCCTGATCTACCCTGTCCTTCACATCTAAGAGGGTGCTCCCCACCCACCTATCCACTCCTACCTTATTTCTCTAGCATTCCACTTCTTTGCAACATCAAGCCTCCACAGGACCAAGTATATCTCCTTCCACTGAAGCCAGATAAGGCAGTCCTCTGCTACATATGGTTGTCTGTAAGTATCTACATCTCTCTTAGTCAGCTGATGGTAGAGTCTCTCAGAAGACAGCCATATTAGGCTCCTGTCTGCAAGCACAACATGGCATTAGCAACACTGTTAGGGTTTGGTGCCTCTGTATGAGATAGATCCCAAGTTGTGGCAGTTTCTAATGGCCTTTTCTTTAGTTTCTTTTTCATTTTTGTCCTTGCATTTCCTTTAGACAGAAACAATTCTGGGTCAAAAATATTGAGATGGGTGGGTAGTCACATCCCTCTACTGGTGAGTGTGTCTGACTACTGGAGGTAGTTCCATGTCTTCATTGTTGGGCATTTCAGCTAAGGTCCCATTGGGTTCTGGGAATCTTTTACATCCCTGGTGTCTGTTACTTTCTAGAGGTTTCCCCTGTCCCTCACCCTCACTGCTGCATATTTTTGCCTATTTCTGTTCTGTTCAGTTATATATGATTATATCTATCTATAAGGTTTCTAGATAGATATACTTTTATATAGTAAGGGCTCAGTAAAGTTTAGTTATTAAAATTATGTTATTGTTGTGTTATTATTATGGCTCATGTGACACACAGCATAATACTCTGTATGGAGTATGTATATATATATACATATATACATATATACATATATACATATATATATATATATATATACATATATACATATATACATATATATACATACATACACACGCACACATATATATATAGATATATCTATATCTATACCTATATCTATATCTATATCTATATCTATCTATCTATCTATATCTATATATGTATATATATATATATGTATATATATATATATATATATATATATATATATATATATATGCCACTTGATAGTATACTTGAAACTCTTAAGGAGAAAAAGAATTTTACAACTTACCAAATTGTCATGTAATGATAGAATCAATTCAAGAACTCAGAAGTGGACTTAACAAATATCTTTTGGTCAATGACTTTGTACCAAGTACTGTGCTGAGTGTTAAGGGGAGGAAGGGGGTGAAACACTTGTGGATGACCAGGAAAAAAATCTTGTGTTTGTGCTGTTTACTTACTAATTAGGGAAGAGGTAAACAAGACTATAGGCAAACTGAAACCTACAGTGACAAATGCTATGAATAGTAGTAAAAGAGACTAAGAGAATGAAGAGATTGGCAATCTAAGTGTTTTGAAGCTATATAGTTAACCAAATTCCTATACTACAAAAACAATATCTAAATAATAGAAGGACATTTGAAAAAACCCTGAGTTAAAAAGAGCTCAATGTTTTAGGGTAAGTGTAGAAATTTCAAAGACAGCCAGAACAGCAAGAAGGTCAAGATGGAGTCTTTAAGGGAGTTTTGATAAAGGTTATCATTAGACCCTACTATGTATTCAGTGAATTTGTCTAGCAAATTGACTTTTCTACCACATGATTCACAGGATGATTTTGATTCTAAGAAATAGTGATTTAAAGGAAGGATTGAAAAACTTTTGTTCAATAAAGTGACAGATAGTAAATATTTTTGGCTTTCTGGGCCATGTAGTCTCTTTCTTTCAGCTTTGTTGCTATAGAAGAAAAGCAGTCACAGACAGAAATGGCTGAGTATGGCTGTATTCCAATAAAATTTTATTTATAGATCTGAAATTTGAATTCCATGTAATTATCACATGTCAAAAATATTTTTCTTGTGACTGTTTCCCAAGATTTTAAAATGTGAAGATAATTTTTAACTCATAGGCTGTACTAAACAGGCTATGGGCCAGACTTGATCCATGGTGTCTAATTTTCTTAAATGTGACCTCTATCTGTCATCTTTCAAGAGACATATAGCAATATACAATGAAAGGATTTCTTAATTTTTCTTTATTCATACTATCATACCCCACTAAAATGTTCTACAATTATAGTTCCTGAAATATATTCTCATCATGACACAACTGTAGGTATTTCCACATGCCAAGCACCATCTTTTAGCCCTTACACAAGTTCGAGGCCAGCCTGGGCTACACCTTGCACATATTACTAAACACATCATTCTTAGTATAATAGGACTCTAGTTCTGCTGTGTTGTAGATGGTACAACTGAGATATAGGAAAGCTGAGTAATTCACCTGAGACCACACAGCTGGTAACTTGCAAAATCAAGATTTGATTTTAGTCAGTCTGATGTCAAAGTTTATCTCCTCTGCTTCTTCATAGAGTAGAATACGTTTTCACTATGATCCTCCCATCCCTCTCAAACACGAGTGTGTGCGTGCACACACACTCACACATACATGTAAACACACAAATGCACACACAAAGAGAAGGGAGCTCGCTCATCAGATTATCTGATTATTGAGGGTAGGAGGTACAAAGAACTTCAGTTGGGAATTCTAGAGACCCAGAGAACTGAAGGTATAAGTTCAATTCTGAAAGAGGAAGCCTGAAATCCAGTGTTTCAGTTTATAATCTACTAGATCTATAAAATACCCTTGTAAATACACATAACATTTCAAAGAATATCTGGTTGTACAAGTTAAAAAAATCATCATGAGCACCATATTTTGATCAGTGAAACCTTGATTTCTTCTTTGTAGTATTGGGAAATATGACTGCTTAGAAACTAATGCATAGTCATGAGTTGGAGATGATGGTAGACTTCCAATCAGTGAAGCGTTTCTAGGTCTGTTTACAGTGTCCTTCACTCTATGGTTCCTTCTGTGATGTTTGACCATACTCTGGACTCTTACGTGCTTTTAAATCTTTAGCTGTAAAAAATTAAGATTTATTTTAACTGTAAAATAACATTTTTCATATAATGTTTTCTGATCACACTTTCTCTCCCCCAGCTCCTCCCAGCCCCTCCCTACCCATCCAACTTCATGCCTTTTCTTTCTGTCTTTATAAAAACAGCAAGAGAAAATAAAATGTCCTAAACCAAGAAACACCCCCTCAAAACACACAGACACACAGACACATACACAAACACTCACAAAAATGGATTTCAAAATCTATAATGGAAAAACCAATAAGACAAAAACCAACCAACCAAGAATCTCTAAAAAAGGAACATGAAACACCTACAGCAATACCATTGAGTTTGTTTTGTGTTAGCCAGCTCCTCCTGGGCATGTGGCCTACCTTAGAGTAACTAACCTTTTTCTTCCTTGGCGAATGCTGTTTGCTTTTTGGTTAGGGTTGGGAGCCTGCATTTTATTTTATATGAATCAACTCTGCTAGTTAAACTCATCCTGTTCTTACAAAATAGAAACATTGTTGACAAATATAAACATCTTGAACCAGTTTTTCAATGCAACAGCAACTAGCTTTAAGAGGAAGGCATTTTAGAAATTTGAATTTCATTATTTTGTCCAAAGGAAGACATACCTTAAGCTTGTTTGCCTTGATGAATGAAATGCACTGGGTGTGTTGCATTTTACACACACACACACACACACACACACACACACACACACACACCCTTGTTTGCCTCAATGAGTGAAGATTTCTGCTTGCTAAATAAGTGCAAATTGTAATTGTATTTATTTTCTTATAGGCTGTGTTATCAAAACAGGGTGATTTGGGAGTTAAAACTATTTTGAGTATGTGCACTTTAAAGTGATTTCCATAAATCCTTTAATTATCTCTAATTCTAACCAACTGTATTGTCTAGAAGCTAAGCTGGTGGAGGGAAGAAAGTGGTTAATAGACAAAGGTCAGTGTGGGAGTGGAGAGGGCTGGGTTCTGAATCCTTATTGCTCTCTTCCTTTGCAGCTGCTTTATAGCACATAGGGTGAGGTGCTCTGTTGCCAGGGTGAAGTCAAAAACCCCTGACAAAAATGTAAAGTCAGCAGGAGGAGGCAGTACTAACACCAGAGAACATAGTCTCAGCCTGAGATCTCACACCTTTACAAGCCCCATTTCTTGCTGTACGGGGTAATCATGTATATGAATGTCTGAGATTACCGGCAGAGGGGCCTCACACAATGCAGTGTGTTTGACACCAGCTTATCTGAAAGAGAGATCTGAGGTTTCACTAAAGAAGTCAGAGAAGTGGAAAAGATGGGGTTTGCAGAATGGCAAGCAGTGGAACCCTGTCAGGGAACCTGAAATCAGAAATCCTATACTCTGAAACACACACACACACACACACACACACACACACACACACACTGTTGTGCCTATCCCTTGTTTCTACATCACAAAGGGAACTGGGTTATAATGTATTCACCACTGAATAAGCTGAAGATAAAGTTCAAAGGTCTGCACTGGGGATCTTATAGAGTGTTGTTTGAATAACAAAAAAAGAACCAGAAGACAATAGAAGCATAAGTATAGGAAATGGGGCAGAAAGGAAGAACTGGGCTCCGTGGAAGATAAAGGCAGGATTTGGCATATAAGCAACTGTGGTTTTTCTAAAAGGGAGCCTTTGCTTTAGTTTTCATCTCTCATAAGGTGTCAACTTAAGAAAACCTCACAGGTCCTGTGGGCTGCTTGTTCTCAAAGGGAAATGAATTATTTAGGAGTGTGATGAATAGTTCATCAAACCTCCCTCCAACAGGGTTGCTGCTTAGGCCCAGAGTAATTGGCTAGGAGCAGAAGAGGGAGCTGGCCCTAGTCTCAGTGATTCTTTCTTGTCTCTGTGGAGGGGGACACTAGTAGGAGGGTGAGGATGACTGCCTGGGGTGGAGCTTTCATCTCCAATGAAATTGTCTCCAACAGCCTAAAGAAAACCAGAGGTAATTTCCAGGAAAAACCTGCAGGAGGAGCCAGCGTCCTTCAATGGAGGAACCGTGTTACAAAGGGAGGGCTCTTCTCTGGGAGTGCTCCATAGAGCCTGTGCATCCCAATCTCCTGTCCTGTAGAGAAGGCAGCAGGTGCTCCCAGGCCATTTCAGCCTCCGCTTTCCTTACTGCAGGCCCTAGGGGCTTTTGGTGGCTATACAAGAAAAGGTTATCTAACAGAGGAGACATGGGATGCAGTATCAAGCTGCATCTTGTGCTTTCAGAGCTGAACTCTCCGAAGTCTTTAACGTTCTTGCCTCTCCCCATCTTCGCTCTCACTCCACTGTCATCTCTTACAGCTACCAGTTCCTGGTCAAAGGGATAGGCCGAACTTAGAAAGTCAGATTCCAGCATACAAAGGCTGCATCTTTTTAAAGGAAAAAAAAATCTTTAGCTATGATCACAGCTTAGAGTTCATATATATATATATATATATATATATAGTCACGATTGAGAAGATGTACAGGAACTACTTCAAGCCCTAATATAATCAGTTAACAAAGGGAACAGCAACATAATATAGTGCTTGCTAAATATAAATGTAAACCAGGGTCCTGCTTCTAAGCTGTTCAATGCTGACTTCTTTGTATAACCTCCTGAGCCTGTTTCCCCATTTATACATTGAAAATAATAGTACCTATCTCATGAGGAGATTGTGAAAATTAAATATATTACTTCAGTAAGTATTTGGCTTATAATAAACACTAAATGAATAGTAGCTGTTACTTCTATTATTAGTATGCTTATACACATACCATAGACCACCTGAGGGAATGAACAGGGGTGTTTGAATGTGGACAAATCTACCCCATATTGTTTAAGAGAAATATGCCATGTCTATATCATACATCCAAGTTTTCTTCTAGCAACAGGCAACGTTCCACCTCAAAGCGCTGTTGCTATGTTAGGAGCCACAACTCTCAGCCTTTCATTGATTCTGCTTCTGTTTTCAGTCTCTTCCTCTGGATCTTTCCGTGTGGTGTTCCTTCTGCCTGATCCTCTGCCCCTTGATCATTCTTCCTCCTTTGCTTTCTTATACCTCTTCTAGGAAATGCTTTTGAACTATGAAATGTCACCTTGTTGACAATGGGTTCTGTTTGTGACAGTGTCATACTATGTTATGAAACCCAGTTGGTGACAGAGTCATCAGCTCTCATGCCACACTTGGCCTGACTTCATCCAAAGACAAGTAATTTAGCTATACATACGCACAGATAACAGGAAGTGGTTCTTCCAAAATATTTGGAAAATCATTTAGTAAATCATTTCTAATAGGCTGACCATCAGCTCTGTGCAAAACAGCTGCAGTCATTTCCATCAAATAGGACAGAGATGAGAAATCTTACAGTGCCTTGGTACAAAGATAACACTGAATGAATATGCCCCCCTCTGGGATTTGACATTGCCTTTTCTATGCGGAATGTTCTGAGCTGGGGCACATTCTGCCTTTCAATAAGTAACACAAGTTGCAATTTGGGGACCACCATGAACCGGAAGATCGGAGGCTCAGAGAGATTCTTTTGACAACCATGGTTGGTTGTTCTCTGCTTCATGCCACAGTGTGTTCGTGGCCGAAGGGCAACAGGCTTGCTGTTAGTTAAAGAGTTCAGTGGAAGTGCAAGATGCTGTATGGGAGAAAAAAAAGCGAAGTATTTGTGGCCCAAAGGCTTTCAAATGCCCACTAACAGGTTACAGCAGTTTGATCATCCATTCATTTGCTCGGTGTTTATTCCTCCCTTCTATGTAACTAGGCAATGAAACTACAGGAAGGATTAAAGCATGCTCTCTGCTCTCAGGGAGCTTACAGTGTAGTTAGGAGACAGGCATATGAAATGATTCTAAATTAAGAGGCAAATACTGGATATGTCTGGCAAAATACTGTACTGGGTCCTCCATGCCATCTGTCTTTAATTATCTGACCAGCTTCATGTGGAAAAAATGATTTGATTTCCTTACTCTAGTTGCTCAGGACCTAACTAAGAACTAACAATAAAAATAATTATGCTCTGAATGCTGGACTCATGCCTGACATTTTATACATAGTGCCTTGTTTAATCCTTACAGTATCTATGTTAGTTGATGTAGGCTGGTTCAACATTAAATGCAGCAGGAAATTCAATTTCTAGTGAGAAAACTCTTCCCAGCTTGCAGAAGGTTGCTTTATGGCTGTGTGCTCACAAGGCCCTTTCTAAGTGCCTATTGTGGGAAGGGGAGGAAAAACAGATAACTTCTCATTTTTGTAGAACCAAAATTTTTGTAGGTTGGGTCCCATCCTTATTCTCTGACCTAACTTTATTTGCCTCCTAATGACCATCTCCAGGTGTAGGTGCACTGCAGGGGCAGGGGTAGGGTTCTAATGCTTGCAATATGATTCCTAGCAACGACCTTGTGTCTTAGATTATGGTTTAATCTTTGGTATAATTTCTCTTTTTGTTTCTTGTTTCTAGGGCACCTCCCATTTTTCTGGGTGGTACATTTTAAATCAATATAAGAAAAACTTTCTTGATGTCTGCAATAGAGTTAGTGTTGTTTAAAATTTAGCTTTGTCTCTCTGTGAATGAATATATGTGATCCATGCCTGTGTAATGGCTTGCACCTCTATACCAGAGGAGGATGCCACATGTTTTCATCTAACGCTGCCCATCATACCCCAGACATAGTTTCTTGTTTAAGGTTTAATTTTTTTTTTTTTTTTAGGCTGCTGACCAGCAAGCCGACACAATCCTCTTGTATTTGTATCTCTAAGTGTTGGGGTTGTAGCCACATATGACAACCACATATGGGTTTTTACATAGGTGATGGAGATCTAATCCAAGAACCTCTTACTTGAGCAGCAAGCAATCTCTCACCAAACCTTCCTTTAAGTCTGACACTTTAAAGAAGTGACATTTTGAGACAGTGAAGTTCCCCTGGATAAAAGTATTAAGTGGTGATAAGTTCTATACAGTCTTGGACTGGACAGAAAGTTGAACTGGAGCAATGATTTCCAAAGCTACATAAGGTGAGAGGGCTTTAGGATACCCATATTCATGTCCTCTTCTAACCACAGCTACTCATAGCCCATCTACTGTGACTGAAGACAATATATATTGAATTTTTATTGATATTTAGAAGCTTACTGTGTATTTTTTTATTTAGCTACTACCATTTTACTGATGGCAAGGAAGCAGAGGTATGGAGAAGTAATAAAATCTGTCTAAAAGTTCTACCTTCAGGGCAAGTAGAGGAGTTGGTATTTTAACTCAGTTGCTTGGTATGGCAGTGTGTTTCCAATAAACATTATGCTTACCTCATGCTCAATTTTATAAGAAATACAAGGTTTATTGTTGTGAAGTTGTTTCTTCCCAGACTGATGTATTCTATTCTTTGGGGAAGCTCCTTAAGTCAGAAGGTAAACAACTCAAAATAGCTCCAGGAAGACCCTGAAACTGACCAGATTCTTTAACCTCTCTCCCTGCCAGAGTAAGCAATAAAGAAGCTTTGGAGTCACTCTCACATGAGCCAAGCTTCAAAAGACAACCTCAGACAAGCCAGGCTACAAAGAAGTCTCTTAGACTAAACCAGCTCTACCTTCAAGAAGCAGAAACCAGCTGAGCTGCATGGAAAAAAAATTAAAACAACTGAGTCACTTGGAAAGGATACTCTCCAAACTGTTAAATTGCCTGCAGGCAGGTTCCCAGACTTTGTGAGTTTTTGCCCATGGTGAAGTAGACTTTGATGATGCAGATTTATTTAAAAATTTCTGCTCTTGTAAGTAATCCCCCACACACATTCCTGTACATAACAGCAATGAAATTCATAGGCTCACCAAATCAGGCTTGGGTGATATCTGTGCAGTATTGCCTCATGAGCTTCCTATCTGGGATGTGTGTGTTCCTAGCTGTGAGTTGCATTTCTTTTGCAGAAAAACCCTTGTCATGCAATATTAATGGGTGAGCATGCTACAGATCAGTTTTGGCAAGTTGTTATATATCATGGAACTCTTATGATTCAATAAATGTTCTCCAGTATGAATTGGTCAGGAATATCTTGTGATAATTTCCAGCTAAGATATGACAAGCAGTTTAGGAATCCTTTGTTTGAACCAGGTGATGGATCAAATTTAATTTTCACTACAAGTGTATATGGGATATTTGTTGTCTATTTTATGTCTGTTTAATATAGATACTTGTAAAAGATCACATAAATAAGAGGTGCAACTTCAGGCCTGTTTGGATATTGGATACTGCTTCCACTGTAACATCTTATTGCATCACACATTAATAGTGTTTCTATATTCAACTGCTAAAGGAATTTGTGTGTTTACTAATTGGGATCCTTAGGTCTACCTAGAACTTGTAACACTTACTAACTCCTCCTTGGTAAACATGGTAATTAGAAGTCAGAATTTTACCTTTTTTTGTCAATTGGATATTTTATTTTACATTCCAAATAGTATTCTCTTTCTCAGTTTCCCCACTGCTAACCCCTATACCCCCCATGAGAGTGCTCCCCACTACTCCAGCCTCACCACCCTAGCATTCCCCTACACTGGGACATCAAGCCTTCACAGGACCAAGGACCTCCCCTCCCATTGATGCCAGATAAGGCCCCTTCAGCTCCTTCAGTCCTTCCCTTAACTTCCTCCATTGGGGTCCCTGTGATCAGTTCAATTGTTGGCTTCAAGCATCTATATCTGTATTGGTCAGGATCTGACCAGGATCTTACTAGTTTTGTGTTTCTCCTTTCACATTTTATTGGAGATTTTTTTCTACTTTCTAAATAGGTGCCTTTCTGGTTCAGTTCTGTAAAATAAAAATTATTTGTTTTCATTATGTGTATGAGTGGTTTGCCTGCATGTATGTCTATGCACATGTGAATGTAGTACCTGCAGAGGCCAAGCAAAAGTATCAGATTTCCTAGTACTGGAAATACAGTTGGCTGGTAACCAACAGGTAAATGCTAAGAACCAAACTAGGGTGCTCTGGTTTGGTTACCAGCCAGTGCTGGTAACTATGGAGTCATTTCTCCAGCCCAGTTTTTATTTTTGGAATTCTGGTTTTCCCATATGAGAGAAAGCATGTGAAATTTTCTTTCTCAATCCAGTATCCTTGTTCTGAATTTTCTTTCATAGTGCTTATTTGGAGTTCTCAACACTTGTGCATACTAATTGTAGGTGATTTATTAATCTTACTTAGCTTGGTTATAAATTCAAATTAAGGCTAATTTAACACTGTTGGTAAAATGGTTGAAGAGGTAAACTGAGGAGGATAGAGGTCCTTCCTTAGTAAACAAGGAGGGAGCCAGAAGTAATCTGGCATGACCATGTAAGAAAAAGCCTCATTAGCAGAGTGGAGGTGGAAATCATTATGTAATGTAGTTGACTATATCTCACATTTGTCTCCTGGCCAAGACTGTTAGGGACTCATGTCTCAGTACAATAGAGGTTAAAGGGTTTGTACTTTAAGACAGCTAAAAGCTCTGGCTCTTATCTAAATCTCCAAGATACCAAGGCACCAAGAATGCTGCTTATGTTTGTCTCTGACACCAACATCACATGCCAAAGTCATTTAGTTAGTAATAAGGATTGAAGAGCTAAACTGTCCAGAAGCCAGAGTTTGGTTCCCTAATGAGTAAGGAACACAAATATTTATCAGAAAGCAGATAAATAATAAGGTATTGTTATGATCTTCATTTGGAAATGTCAAAAAAGGGGAGAATGTACCCTATTAAATAGAGGTATTCATAGCCAGAAAATACTGAGGTGTGTACTGACCTCATATAACACTGTTACAAGCAACTCAATTTCATGTCTTCCAACAGGACTAATAGCACTTACCATGTAGCACTGTGGGGTAGCTTAAATAAGAAAAATTATATTAATGGATATAAAATGTTTACTGAAATTCTTATCTGTGGTACTTAGTATGAGCCTGGCCTCCAAAGGCTCCTATATATGAATATTTGATCCTAAGTTGGTCCATCCCTTAGGAAGGATTTAGGTAGGATGAGGAATAATTTCAGAGGGTTGGGTGGGAGGCTATGAGATTTCAAAGCCCTCTTAAGTGAATATCTCTCTCTGTTTCTCTGTCTCTCTCTGTCTCTCTGTCTTTCTCCATCTTGCTGATAAGACGTAAGCTATCAGCTACTGTTTCAGTGCCATGTCTGCCTATTGTCATGTTTCCCACCATGATCAACTAACCCCCTAAAATCTTAAGCAAGCAAGCTTCGAATTTATTTATTTCTTTTACAAGTCACCTTGGTCATGGTATATCTTCACAGCAATAGAACTGTAAATTAGGCACTATCACTTAATGGAGCTGATAAACCAAAGATTGTTGGTGGTGAATAGTAGCAATGAATATAGTATAACTGTTATTTTATAATCATTACTATCAACAACTATAAATACATTATTGCATGTTACAATGTATATGACTAGTGGTCATGTAATTGTGGTTATGTTTTGTTTGCTAATACCAGTTTCAGTAACTTATTCCTTGTACCCTTCTTATTCCAGTTTTAATTGGAAATTCCTTTAGAGAAGCGATTTCTCTTTCATTAAATTAGATATGTGATATAGAAGAAAGTTACAGCCAGATAGTTTGACCAAAGAATCTACCTATTATCTGAAATCCCAGTGCAAGCATTTTGTTTTTAAGTCTGTATGTAGTCTGAAATGCAGAAGGAAGTCATTGGCAGATAGTATTTCTGAGTTGAATAAAATCATTGTTTTCCGTGCTAATGATAGTGACTTGGTGCTATAGTTTTCTTGAGTTGAAGTCAGAAGACAGGGACGCAAGCAGAGTAAATAAGGGTCCAGAATCCCTATCATAGCTGATGTAGTTCAGATTCTGTAGAACACAAAACAAATAGTTTGTGCTCCAATAATTTGCAGCAAGCAAATGTTGCCAGACTCCACACTAAAGATGTTTTTCCTTCCTTTATTTATTTATTTTTAAGCCTGAGCACATTTCGGGACCTATTGAATCTATGTGCTTCCAATTGATTTACATTTAACACATCAAAATGTTATTTTTCAAAAGAGATTTGATATACAGGAGCCCACTGAGATTCTTTTATGAATGTTTTAAAGCATTTTTCTTTGAAAGGATTGAAATGTGGGCAGTGCATTATGATGTTTGCGTTTGCTGCAGCAGAAGGCCATAGGGTACCAGAATATCTGGAGGTGGCCTGGCTTGGCCTGGCTCATGGAGAGTGACTAGGAATCTGGGGGAGGCCAGAGACTGAAGAGAATCATGGATGGAATGTAGCTAGAACACAATTTTTTATGCATGGTGTCCAGGAAGACATGTGATATTCCATATAATTGCCCATTAAAACCCAATTCAAGTCCCAACATTCAGCATTAATCTTTTTCCTGCCTTTAGTCTTTCTGTTTCTCAGGCCCCTGACTTTTATTGTCACAGTGTAGTTTTTGGTCAGAGAGAAGTTGCTTGACTTGAAATGTCATTGTGGCCAGGGGACGTAGAGTAGCATGTGTCTGTTGGAGGAATAACAGTGTAAAAACCCTAAAGAGCAACTAGGGCTGGATGAGTATTAGTCACAAGAAGCACATAATTCAGCAGTCCTAAGAAGCACTGTCTAGGTATGAAGTTGGGGAGTGGAAGACACTGGGACGTTGTAAGCACTTAGAGGAACTAGAGCATATAGTTTTTACCTAAAATCATTTAAGAGTTTTGAATACTGTGTCACTGTAAAAAGTCTACCAACTGGTCCAGGTCTATCACACATCTCCAGTTTGTAGAACTTTGCCAAAATTTAACACTGTCAGTGAGGGCTGAGAACTACCAAATGACCTGTCAAAGTGCACGGAGCCAGTAAATGGCAGAAAGAGACTTGAACTTGAGCTTTCTGACTGGAAAGACTTTAACTCCAGTGCTTTTTGTTGCTGTCACCACACTATGCTGCTTCCTTGTGCTGAGTCTTATAAATCAGGAAAAATGAGAGCAAGACATGGGAAACTAGCGAAGGAAACACAGAAGAGCACTAAATCGACAGAGGAGAAAGTATGACAGAGTGGCCTGGGTGTTAGAACTGAGGAAATGCACTCCCGAGACAAGCTTATCAGCAATTGGAAATGGCTCAGAGAAAGTGGGCTGTAGGATCATTTTTTTTTTTTTTTTGGACTGGAGATGACAAAGAAAACTAAAGAGCACATATACACAGACAACCATCCCTCTGAAGAGTGAAGTGAGGAAGTCTGAAATGAACAATTCATATAAAAGTTCACCTCCCCATTGGAGTTAGCATTTTTAAACTATAATTAGAACTATCTAAGCTAAGAAGACAATGTCTGTGCTCATCTGGAGGCTTCAGTTTTAAGAACTGCCATGTATGCATACATGCACTGATGTGTGCATATTCCTGTGTGTGTAGAGCTGCAAATGAACTGTAATTCAATGTCTAAGATCAGAAGTTTGAAAGACAGAAAAATAAATTGTGCTGCATGAAGATCTGTTCATATATATATATATATATATATATATATATATATATATATATATGTATGTATATATACACACACATATATATTTGGCAGACAGCTTCTCCTAGGGAAAATTGTGCCATCCACAGGAACCACAGTCCTTATTTAATTGGTGTCTAATTTTTACCTGTAGTTAGAAGTTGATATTATGCGCACCTGTAAGGTGCCATTTCATACTGCTGCTTTCCTAGATCTATGTGTGATACTATTTTAGGGGGTAGATACTATTTAATAATATCCATAAAGAAGCAACTTTGATCTCAATCTAAGGACTAATAATGTTGATTTCTCTGAGGATATCTTCTTCTATGTATTGGGTGGTGGTTTCAAATCACATTCATTATTTGAGATTTTTATGTATATTAGCTTGCTTTGAGTCCCTAAGCCTATATGGGTGACAGATTTAAGATCATTTCATGCAGTGAGTTTTTTCCTTGCTGTTGTATACATTTTTTCATAAGGCTACCTATTGGACAAGTTGTACCTTCGTCATAATTCCACCTAGCCACTTCAATTCTAATGACTAAGTATACTACCATGCTTCATTTGGAAAAATCATCCTGCTCCTTTGTAATCATTACCAGACACAAACATTTCTTTTTTTTTTCTTTTTTCATTCCTCAACTTTTTTAGACCAGGAGACAGGTTACAAACATCTTCTTCCTGGGTTATTATTATCTTTACATACTCAAATTTGCTCTCTGCTCTTCTTATCATGTGCTTAGAAACAGTCTAAGGAAATATAGAATACTTCATTCTTCAATAAACATATCACTTCATATCTCTATTGGGTACTATTATCAGAATCATTAGTCTCATCACTTGCATGTACTTTGGGTTTTTAAAGATCAAGAGTAAGTTTCCTTGGAGTTAATTATATCACCCATGTTTTTGGAATCTACAAGGATTTTAGCTTGTGATAATAGTAACAGTTGCCTGGGGACCAGGGAAAACACCATACAGAATGGCAGTTGGAAAGGTAACAAGTCTTCCTTTGTATTCTTTCTCCATTTTGTGTTTAGTTTAGGTTGTTCTGCATAACTATGTCATTTAATAAACTCATTTTTAAAATGATGCCAGAGTTTAAGTATCAATTCTTTCTAAAATTTGTACTGAAATCTAATTACCAGTGTGGTAATGTTGGTAAGTGGCATATTACTAGTGTCTAGATCATAAAACTGCCATGGATGACTGGTCTAAGAGTTATCATGAGAGTTGACTAGTCTCTTCTTATGCATTCTTTCTGTTCCCCATCTTTTCCTCTCTCTAGTCTCCTGCGTTCTTCCTTCTCTCTCACCTTCCCTGAGTCTTTTTTAGCATATGCTTGTTCCTTCTGTCACAATAGAGAAAGAAAACTTTTGGAGGATGCTAGTAGCTTGATCTTGGACATCTCAGCCTCCAAAACAGTGAAGTAATAAATAAATATTCATTATAAATTACCCATCCTGTGGCATTCAGTTGTAGCAACATAAAATGAATGAAGGGATGAAATAGTCCTTTACCAGTGTGAAGAATCACTATGTTTACTTTCTGGCCTGCTTGACATTGACATCTAGATATCATTGCAAGTATTTTTAAATCTGATTACCAACTGTGTGTGCAAATATAAATGTATTTACATAAAGAGGTAAGGTCCAGAAGGGACACAGACTGCCAACAGAGAGAAAGAAAAATAATCACTTAGGGCAACCTAATGTGTAGGGCAATAAACTACATTCAGTTTCAGAAAACAAATAAGCACCCAAATTATGTATATAAGAAACAGGAAAGAATTGGATTCCTGGAGGGTTAAAATAGAATGCTTGCTTTGTTGTCAATAAGAGAAAAAGGCTTTTGGGAGAAAAGAAACTGCAAATGTTAATTTGCTCTTATCCATCCCTCACTTGCTTTCTTCCCAACCCACCTCCTCATCCCATGGTGAGAAATAATGACCATGTTCTGCACTTGGAAGATTGGGTAATGAGAGTCATGGTGAGAGGAAATGACTTCCTCAGCTAATTGTCAGCAGAGGTTGAAGGACCCAAAGCAGTGGCTCCCAGGGTGCTCTCTTATACTCTTCCAAAACAGACTCTGGCAGGTTAACTCAGCTAGCCAGAACCCTGTGGTAAGAAGAGAAAGGCAGCAGTTCTAATTTGGGCCAGATAGCTTTACTTTGTTTCTGCATAATAGACTGAAAGCAAGACATGGAGATTATCTCAACCCAAGCTCTAACCTGTGCCCCATAAGAATCTCAAATCCTAGACCCAGAGTCATAGGTAGGTTCCTAATGTTCCCTACAGTCTGAGACCCTAACCTGATCATCAGTTGAACCTCTGCCATGCATAGAGCCCCTAAATCTTAGCTATAGATTAAAGCTCCGACCATAGGCTGCATAGTAATTGACCCTTATAAATGTGTTATGTGTCATCAAAGTAACCAAGAAAGAAAGGGAAATGAGTGTATCTCCATTACTTCTAAGAAAAGAAACAGGCCCTGGTAAATAGGATGGGGATACTCTATCTTCACCTGAAAACAAATGATCCAAATGTGTTTATACTAAAAGAGAATATTTCTGGAGAGTTCTTTGATATCTGTTGCTCCAAGCTTTCAGGCTAGAGGCTAGAATAGAAGTGGCAAGATCTCTTTGAAAGTATCTACCATTCTTTTTATTTGTTAAGCTGACAGCCATGGTATTTGTCTTGCTCCCACACTCTCTTGTTTAAGATAACAAGGCTAATGGCCATAAGAGGCATTTTTGAAAAGGGCACATAGCACTGAAAACCTCTTTATCTTCTGAATCCTTTGCCCCATTTTTGCTAAAGCCTCTGAAACTTCCAATATTACACACATCCCTGTCAGTTTTGACACTTTCAATTCTGGTTTAATTGCAGATCTTACTTGTGAAATGTCACATATGTAGATGATAAGAATGAAACTACGTTTAGGAAAGGAAACTATGATAAGCTTTCTAGAACTCACTGGTGTGCTTAAGTTGTCTGATTTCAGGGAATAGAGGATATTTAGTTACAAAGTGGCCAAATGGGATGCCCACTGAAGCAAAATTCACTTGATAGCTCAAAAATCATTAATGATAAGTTCAGAAGATCACTCTCAACATTTGTATACATATAGGGAACAAGCTGGTTGCTAACCTCAGATGCCCAAAAGATAGTCACACCCAAAGCATTGGAATCTGGGATGCTTCTCCCTCTTAGGCTGTAGTCAGGTCCTAGGTAAGGACACTGAGGTTTATAGGAAGACTATTTCATATAACAGGGCTCTGAGACAAACCTATAGCCTATTTAAGGTGTCTGGTTGGAAATTTGTATGTCTTAGCAAATGTTCTTTAAACTATCCCTTCTGATTATAAGGGGACTGTAATCTACTACGGAAGCAGGAAGTTTGGATGGCATGAAAGTCTGAAGGAAATTATAGAATGGTGCTTTCTGTTTTCAACCTCTTACCTTATCGGGTTTTACTCAACCTCAAGTAAGTTGCCCCCTTAACACAAAAGAAAGAAATTTATTTTTCTTTTATTTCCATTTCTCTTCTGTACTTTGAAATTACCAAAGTTCACTATCTCTACTAGCTTATCTATGTGGTGCAGTTTATACTGTTTGTCTCTCAAAGATTCATGTGTTAGAAGCTTGTTTGCCTTCAGGGTGACAGTGTTAAATGTGTTTCAGACCTTTAAGAAGTGAGGCCTACTGGAAGGTTCACTGATCTCTCTGGGAGTTTCATTCTATGTAGAGATTAAACGAGTTCTTGTGGCACTCTAGTTGCTCTTTTGAAAGTGGGTAGTTATAAACAAACAGGACTAGCCATTCCTTGATCTGTTTTTGTTGTTGGTCTTGTGTTGTACCATGCAGCTGTCCATCTGCCATTACATGACCTGCCATGAAGACCCTGGACCAAAACTGAAAAGAAAATGACCTTTTCCCTTTTGTGCGTGTGACCTTTTCTGTTTTACTTAATCTTTTCTTTTCTTTTCTTTTTGTATAAATAATCTTGATCTGCCACTGAACCACCCAAGCCTTGGTAGCTTTCCTTTATTTATGATAGTTTTGTTTTCTTCTGCATCCCACAGAGTTCAACTGGGGTCACCTATGTGACCATGACATTTGAACTATTCATTAGAGCCTGGTGGATGCACCAATTGATACATCCCTGGTTAATGTCCCCCTCTCTCTAGACATCAGTTAGTTTACAACAGGTCAAAAATAAGTAATGAGGTCCTCTAGATCCCTTGACCATCCATAGCTCACCTCTGCATAGGCCTGACTTTCATAGGTCTAGTAACAGTAGGGCAACTGCTCTGAGCTCATGATTGGCATGGCTACATTGCACTAAGAAGGTAGCAAGCTCTTCACAGACCTTCTTATCGTCTAAAATTTTAAGATCCTCTTTTTTTTATGTCCCTCAATCCTTAAATAGTGCATACAATGTTGTTTGTGTGTGTGTGTGTGTGTGTGTGTGTGTGTGTGTGTGTGTGTGTGAGTGTGTGTGTAGTGGTGGTGGGGTGAACCCTCTATTATCCCTCCTTTTCATCTTTTCAGCATCTTATACAACCATGGGTCTCTCTATCTACTGCAAGGAGATGGTTTTTCAAGTAAGAGTTGCAGTAACCTCTGTCTGTAGGTAACATAAAATATGTATTTAGAAAGCAGTATTAAACTATGTCTATTTAGCAAAGTAGCTATGGTAGGTTCCCCTGGGACCATAGTCCTAGTTTTTTGTTTGTTTGTTTTTGTTGTTTTATTTTTTATTTTTTGACAGCTTTATTTTAAAAAAACAAAGATAAATAAATTTTAAGCATTTTTGCATAAAAGTATACGAATACATTTTTTGTCAGTGCTTGGCTTTTTTTTTAAGGTTTGATAGTGTGCATTAAGGTCTTACTAGTTACAATGAGCATAAAGTACATGTAAAACAGGATGCAACCCGGATTTTACTGAACATGGCTTCCTGTCAACAGGGAGTGGTTGGTGCCACCATAGCAGAGGTGCTACTGTTGTGCCAATGGGCATATTTTGCCTATCAGGTGGGTATTTTCTTTCCTAGAGACCACAGCTGGATACAGCCTCTGCTTGTCTTCCACACTCCTCTCTAATCCATATATGTCACTACAAAAGCCAGGTATCAAGAAGAATGCTTCCAGCAATGTTCCAGGTTGATTCTGTTTTTTTCCTCCTCTTCTTTTGACTATCACCATACCTTTATTTTGTTTGTTTACATTACAGTCATTCCCCTCTTTAGCCACCCCCCAACAGTTACTTTTCCAATTCCTCCTCCTCCTTTTCTGCAAGAGAGTGTTCCTGCCACCAGGCTTTCCCCTTCCCTGGGGCCTCAAGTCTTTTGAGGATTAAGCCTCCCACTGAAGCCAGATGAGGCAGACCTCTGCTACTTATGTGCCAGGGGCTTCAGACAGGTTCCTGTATGCTCCAGGTTGGTGGCTCAGACTCTAGGAGCTTCCTAGGGTCTGGGTAGTTGAGACTGCTTGTCTTCTATGGGATCACTCTCCCTTTCAGATGATTCTGTTTCTTACCTATAAAGTAGATAGTGTTTTCTACAATAAGGTCTTATAAACTTGTTCTGTTGGACAGACAAGAAGAATAAGAAGAGCCTGTTTTATTTGAAGGGCTGCCATAACATCCCTTTACTACCCCTATGTAGAAATGATATATTTGGCACTGGAGGGTATATGTGTGTTTGTGTGTGTCTGTGTCCTATTACTTCTAGGGCCAGCATTATCTAACATTGCAGGAAATCTGTCTTCAAACTTTCTTGTATGTATTTTAATAGAATTACTGAATAGTAGCTTTCTTTGTGGCTTTTTCATGTTTTCTTTGTTTTGGTTAATCTTTCCCCTTGTCTATCTGATAGTCTCCCTTATTGGACCTCCCCGTTTAAATACTGGGAGAAAGGTTCAAAGTTTTCTTTGTTTTACTAGTTACTCCATCTCAGATATTGAAATTGGACTAATAGATATTCGATTTCAATTATAGACTCTACAGCATATATTTTAAAAAGTGTATGCTTAATGACTTTTAACATATCTATTCACCTGTATAACTACCACCAAATTATGATATAAACATTTCTACTATCCTCAAGTTAATTGTTCCTTCTTTGTTAAACTTCCCCAGGCAAACAGTTAACTGCTTTTTGTTATGATGGATTAGTTTTTCCCCTGGTGTTTCATATTAGTAGAATTAATTGAGTATAATGTGTCCTTTAATTATTTTATTTCCATATAATTTGTCCTCTCTCTTATTGAAGTATAATTGACAAATAAAAGTTGAATAAATTTAACTTGAACAGTGTGATGACTTGATATGTGTATACATTGTGAAATGATTGTCATAATCAAGCTAATTGGCACCTCTGTCACCTCACATAATTACTGTTTTTTTTTAATGTGTGGTGAGAATACTTAAGATTGATTTTTCTCATAATATTTTAGAACACAACAGAATTAACTATATGTACCTTACTTTATATTAGATCCCCAATGTTTACTCATATTATACATAAATGTTTGTGCCCTTTGACTAATAACCTTGCTTTATCTCCTGACTAATCTTTCCATTCCCCACCCCGTTTTCTTTTTCCCCACACCCAGCTTCTGAAACCATTCTATTATTTTAGTTCTATTAACAAATTATCCATTCAATTATGTATGTGTGCATGCATATGTGTATTTGTTTATGTGACTATATGTGCTCTTATATATGCTTCTGAACATGTTCAGAAGCCAGAAGCCATTATATGTACTATTTTATTCTCTCCCTGACCCTGAGCTTATGTGTGTGTATGTGTGTTGTTTATTAATCTGGAAGCCATTGAACCACAGAGATCTATTAGACACCCAGTCTCAAACTCTGAGGTCACAGGCATAAACTAGATATTTGGCTTGATATATGAATGGTGGGATCCAAACTCTGATTCTCATAATTGTACAGTGATGCTTAACCACTGTGATGTCTGCATAGCCTTCTGTCCACAGTTTTTACTGTTTTCATTTGCAAATGTTATCAAGAAGTAGTCTATGTCTATCTTACATTCACTGATAATGTCCTCCACGTTCAGTGAAAATATTATGAGCAAAAAGGCCACATTTTAGATACTCATCTATATTTTATTTTTAGTCATTTTCACCTCACAGTTCCTGTATATTATCTGCGGGAGGTAAAGATTCAGTGAACATGAAAATATAGATAGCTCAAGATGCTGATTTGAATTTGCATAGTATTGAGATTACTGAATTATGATGATTCTGTTTTTAATTTCTGGATGCCACACTTACACTCTTTTCCAAGTAGCTATGCTAATCTGTGCTTCTACCAACATATGTAGTAGGTCACTTTTCTTTACACTGTCCTCATCAGTCAATCTAGGTTTATATTATCTGTTTGATATTATCAGTGGAACAGGTGTGGTATGCTATTTTATCATATTTTTCATTCAAATTTCTTTGATGTTAATAACAATAATTATAATTGTTAATAATTATTAATAAACAACATATATTTGCACCCACTAAATTGTTTGAGTTTATATACATTTTTATACATAAGATATTCAGGAGTGGCACTTATTTAATTCTTTTCTGTTTTCTTATGTATCAGCAGATTATCAGATGTAGAGTTTTCATTGATGTTCTTAATAATGTTGAAGAAGTCCCTCTGTATGACAACCTTGCTAAGAATTAGTTTTAAAAATCAGGAATAGAGGCTATATTTTTGTCAGATGTGTTTTCTGCATCTTTTACAATAACTATGTGTATATTTCTTTTGAATCTCCTAGTATGGTACATTATTTTGATTGATTTTCACATATTAACTCTCCCCTGGAATAATGGGATAAATAACCCTTGTTCATGATTCCTTTTATTTATTGTTGTGTTTGTCTTAAGAAAGAATGTGTCTGCTTCTGAGATATATTGATCTGCAGTTTTCTTATAATTTTTTGTGCTTTCATAATGATATTGCTGGCTTCATAGAATTAGTTGGAAATATTCCTTCTTTCTCAGCATTCTGAAAGAGTGTATATTGAGTCAGTATTATTTATTCAACTGATTGGTGGAATTTCCCAGTGATACAATAGGGGCCTGGGAGTTTCTTCCTGGAAAGGCTTTTAACTATAATTCCAATTTATTTAATTGGTATAAGGCTTTTCATGTTATCCGTTTCTAAGAATTAATGCTTTTTATTTAAACTACTTAGGTAGTTTCTATATTGCAAAGATTTTTTTTTCAATTTGTCTTTGGTTGTCACATTTATTACCAAAGTTATTTATAATATCTCCTAATAGTCTCTTAATAGTCATAGAGTCTATAGTGAGGTCCTCACTCTCATTCCAGACTATGTTAACTTATTTCAAGCACCTTTTCTATTCACCCCAACTATAGGTTTATTAATCTTATTTATCGCTTTAAAAAAAAAAAAAAAAACCTCTGATTGTTATCTACTCTCTTCTATTTTCTGTTACAGATTTCCATGCTGATTTTTATTATTTTTTTTATTGCTTATAATTTTGAGTGATATTTGCCCTTCTTTTCTTTTATAGGTGCTTATTATCTTTGCAAACAGACATATTTGTTTTAAATGCATTAAAACCATCCTAATTGCTATAAAACTTTTATATTGAATGCTATGCTATCTTGAAACTGCTTTTGACAAACAAATTAGTCCATTACTTTTGAGTTCAGCCTGTCTTGAAATCCCAGGACATATGTAAAACATAGCCATGTTCTTTGCTAGAATTTCACATGAATGGCCTCTAGCCTGGTTCCTGATTGGTTTCTTGTTCCCTTCTGAAACCTTATAAACCATGTTTACTGTCTGTCTATCTATCAGCAATTTGATCTTCTGAATGTGTCAGAATGGCCCATTAATCTCTGCTTTAGGCATCCTTGTGTTTCTCTAGCCCATAGCTACAAACTCTTCTAAATTCTTCTCAAAGATCAGTTGGTTAAAGCCCATGAACCACTTGGTCAGCTTTATCATAGCAATGACCACATTTCTCAAAACCCATTTCTTGTATTTTATGGTTTTTCTTGCTGTGATAAAACATTTGAAAGAAAAATAAATGATGGAAGATAGAGCAGTTCTGGGGAAAGCATGGCAGTGCCTTGCAGTTGAGGCAGCAGGAGCATCCGTGGGGGTGCCATAGGAGTGGCAGTGAGGGGATCATGAAGTTGAGTCATAACTGGTCACCATGTCAATGCAGTTCTTCCATTTTGCATGCCTATAAAAGACATACTTTGCAACCAGCATGAGATATAAGCTGCCCCCTCAGACCAGAGATACAGGAAGTCTGTGTACTTACATGGATGAATCTTTTTTTTTTTTTTTTTTTTAAATCCCTGCTCTGGTAGGATGCCTTTGAGGCTTTGTGTTCTCTGACATTCTGTTTTTAGCCTGTTCATCCCAAATACATTTGCATTTTTATGCCTTACAACGCTTGTTCGGTGGAATTTTGCCCTCAAGGTACTGTAACTTTTGTCCAAATGCAGAGTGCATGGTTTCTCCTTAACTGTGCTCATCCCTTCATCTCTTTAACTGTTATCTCAGCCCCGTGCGCAGCAGGGTTTCCATAGCTTTAAATACATCCACAATTTTTTTTCTGGTCAAACTGAACAAATTTCACATTTTTAAATTGCATTAGCAATAAAGCATTAGCATTACATTTTTAAAGATATTCTCTTCCAAGTATAGACATTTTTTGACTCATTTCATGTAGTTTTCACTTGGATAAGTACAATCAATGTTGAATTTTTAAGTAATCACACATATATGCTTATTTGTTGTGTTGTAAGTGCATCACTTGAGGCCGAGCAAAAGGCCTTCAACCAAAACGTATCAGAAAACTTAAAAGATACTTTATTCCTATCAAAGGAACAATTATGCTAAACATATATGCACCAAAGACAGGTGTGGGGCAGGTAGACCATGTTGGGAATCCTGTTTCTCAGTTGAGATGGTAGAAGCCCCTGGGAATGCTAAGTGAGATGGCAAGTAGCTTCCTGGACTCCTGTGAATCAGGGACCCTTGTCATAGGCACTACACTGCCCCTTTGGGCACTGGCCATACCTCAAGTTCTTCCCCCACAGGTAGACATGACTGCAGATCACTTAAGGTAGTCAGAAGCTAGGGGAAGAAGCTGGACCACTCCCAAATATGTAGATGAGGTTTTCCCAAGCCCTCAGGCCAAGCCAATAGGAAGTACCAGTTGTCAGAAATTTGAACCATTTCAAAACTGTATATATATATATATATATATATATATATATATATATATATACACACACACACACAGGAGTTGAGGTCGAAAGTAAAAGGATAAGTATAAGAGTCATTCCTCTGCTTGAGATCCTTTGATCTAAAGAGCTGATAACATCACCATTGGGAAGAGATTTCCTGAAGCTTCTTACATCCCACACTGAAGCCTCTCACTGTCTCAGTTCAGTCTGGCCAGGTGCCCCGTGGCAGCTGCGGAAATGTTTACCCTGCTGAGCAGAAGCAGCAAAGCTGGTCTACCGGACCCCGCAGTGAGGCCGAGCTGGGCCATCTCCCTGTTCCACTGAGCTTGCACCCGCCAGCTGAACCCAGTGGCAGAAAGTCGCAGGGATTGCCCCTATCTTTAGTCAGAGAGCTGTGTGGGATTTTTGGCACCAGGTCCCGTAGTCTGGTACACACAATTTCATCAAAAGCATACTAGTAAAATTAAAGACATTAATTAACTTCAGCTCAGAAATAGTAGATGATATCCACATTCTCTAATAGACATGTCATCTGGACAAAAATTCACCAATTTTTACATTTTTATGTTTATGTTTTGGTTTCTTACTGTAAATCTAAAAACAGTGGTTAATAATAAGGTAGCACATTATGTGCTATGCTGTCTTTAAAAATTAACACTCCAATTAGAATTTCTCATGATTTCATTTTTTCCTTGTTTATTCCTTAAAACATTATTTTTAACGTGGTAGTGGTCACATACATACCATATCACATGTGGGAAGGTCAAAAGACAGTTTAGTAGAGGGAGTTTTCTTCCATGTTTATGTGGTTTTCAAACACTGAACTTGAATGGCAAATACTTTACTTACTGAGCATTCTCAATACTCTTAGTTGTTTTTTATAATGTGAAGATTAAAAACAAAATAATCACTTGTTTCCTGAATATCAGAAGTAGGCTTAATTGATACAGGGATCTCAAATGTAGCACAACTCAAACAGAAACTATTATCTCTGAGTTTCACACCTTGACCTCATAACTTACTTGTTCTCTTGTTTCTTTCTGTCTTTCTTTTTTTTCAAAAATAAATGCTATCCAGTTTGCAATTAGAAACTTGGGCTGAACCTTCAGTTTCCTATTGCCTTACTATATGCACCCAAACCTATGCTTGATGATGGGTAGTAATATCAATAAAATAGTATAATACCTATGAAATATGAATGGGGGATTAACTGGCTACAGATAAAACTTGTATATAAAGGAGCTTTGCCTGTTTGAAATTGATAAGAGGGGCAAATAATAGTTTTCAATGAGACTCAGTAGTGTCATTGTCATGCAGTCAGTCCTGAGATATTGCAAGTTTTACCTCTGTCAAGTTACATAAAACTGTCTCGCCAATATGAATTATGTCTATAAAAAACTCTATATTTAGTCCAAATTGTGAAAACTATTATTCTCCTAAACCAATCTACTGTTCTTTCCTTAACTTCTTGTTATAATCCACTTTTAAATCATCATGATATGTGAAAATTTTATTCTGAAGAAAATGAGGTTTATTTTGGCTCATAGTTCTGCATGTTCAGTCTAGGTACCTTATCTTGTGATTCTTTTGTTAGTAGTAGGCTTTGAAAACAATACAAAGAGGATATGTCATCACGTGATAAGACTTAGAAAGTATACTTCTGCTCTGTCAATCTCCTTGTAAAACTAACACTGATTTGATATGTGGTTCCACCCTGAAAATTAATCTAATTATTCTTTTCAAAGGTGCTACTTCTGAACAGCATAGTCAGATTTAGTTTCCACAAGTGAAACCTTTGGGGGCACTTGAATCATATCCAAATCATAGCAGTGCTCTGAGAGATTTCCTAGGGATCCCCAATGACACTCTAATACCATCTCTTCCCAATCCATTCTCAATTCAGCAACCAAAATTCTTTTTAAAAATGTAAATGATCCTTCAGTAGATGAATGGATACAAAAATTGTGGTACATTTACACAATGGAGTACTACTCAGCTATCAGAAACAATGGCTTAACAAAATTCTTAAGAAACTGGAGAGCGGAGCCGGGCCTACCTGCAAGGCAGAGCGGCTGCTCATAGAGGCTGAGCAACTGCGATTGGGAACAGAAAATTAGAACTTCTGTTTCCACCCCGAGGCGACTTCTGGACGCAGAGCGAAGCCTGGCGTACCTGCCAGGCGGAACAGCAGCTCATAGAGGCTGAGCAACTGTGCCTGATCCAGCAAACAGAAATAGAACTTTGGAACTTCTGCTCACACCCGACGACTCTGAGGCATAAAACAGGGCTTGACCCATCTGACACCTCAACCAGTGGAGAACCAGGGACACAGACCAGATACAAGGGAAAGGTAAGAACATATCACTGACAACAAAATGGCAAGAGGAAAGAGAAAGAGTATATCCCAAGAAAACCAAGACAATCTAGCAACACCAGAGCCCAGCTCTCCCATAACAGCAAACATCGGTACTCCAAACACTCCAGAAAAAGAAGACACAGACCTGAAATCATGCCTCAAGACACTGATAGAGTTAATTAAACAAGAAAGGGAAAAAAAGCAAAAAGATTCAGAAGCTTTTAAAGAAGAAACAAGAAAAACATTCAAACAACTCAAAGAACTAGAGGAAAACAGAACCAAAGAAATAAAGGAATGGAAGAGGGAAATTAAAACAGAGATTGACACAATAAAGAAAACACTAAAAGAGATAACCCTAGAGTCAGAACACCAAAAAAAAAAAAATAAATCAGGAGTCACAGAAGCAAGCATTTCCAATATATTACAAGAGATCGAAGAGAGAATCTCACGGGCAGAAGACAACATTGCAAACATAGACAAAACAGCCAGAGAAGATGCAAAAAACAAAAAGCTCCTAACCCAAAATGTCCAGGAAATCCAAGACACAATGAGAAGACTGAACCTAAGGATAATAGGAATAGAAGAGGGAGAAGAGTATCAACTAAGGGGCACAGTAAATATCTTCAACAAAATCATAGAAGAAAACTTCCCTACCCTCAAGAATGAGATGACCACGAGCATAAAAGAAGCCTTCAGAACTCCAAATAGGTTGGACCAGAAAAGAAATACCTCCCGACACATAATAGTAAAAACATCAAGCGCCCAAAGTAAAGAAAGAATACTAAAAGCAGTAAAGGAAAAAGGTCAGGTAACATATGAAGGCAGATCAATCAGACTCACACCCGATTTCTCAACAGAGATTATGAAAGCTAGAAGAGTCTGGACAGACATCATGCACACCTTAAGAGACCACACGTGCCAGCCCAAGCTGCTATACCCAGCAAAACTATCAATCACCATCGATGGAGAGATGAAGATATTTCAAGACAAATCAAAATTCACACAATATCTGACCACAAACCCAGCACTACAACGAATTATAGGTGGAAAACCCAAAACAATGAGGGAAAATACAGCCTAGTAAGAACAAGAAAACTCCTAAACAAAAAAACTAAAAGAAGAAAAAAAAAAAAAAAACACAGACACAACTCAACCCAAAAAAGCAATAATAGCAGGAAACAGAAACAACTATTCCTTGATATCTATTAACATAAATGGTCTCAACTCCCCAATAAAGAGACATAGACTATCAGACTGGATACATAAACAAAATCCAGCCTTTTGCTGCATACAGGAAACTCATCTCAGAGACAAAGACAGACACTATCTCAGAGTAAAAGGGTGGGAAAAAAACTTCCAAGCAAACAGCTCCAAGAAGCAAGCTGGAGGGGCTATTCTAATATCAAATAAAGTAAATTGCCAACCAAAAGTTATCAAAAAAGATAAGGAAGGACACTTTTTACTCATTACCGAAGAAATCTGTCAGGAGGAACTTTCAATCCTTAACATATATGCTCCAAATAAAAAATCACCAACATTCATAAAAGAAACCCTACTAAAGCTCAAAAAATACATTTTACCCCACACAATAATAGTGGGAGACTTTAATACCCCACTCTCACCAATGGACAGATCAGGGAAACAGAAACTGAACAAGGACACTGCAAAACTAGCAGAGACTTTGAACCAACTAGAATTAATAGATAAATACAGAACATACTATCCCAAAGTAAAAGAATACACCTTCTTCTCACCACCCCATGGCACAATCTCGAAAATTGACCACATAATTGGACACAGAACGAGCCTCCATCGATGTAAGAAGATTGAAATACTTCCATGCATCCTCTCAGATCACGATGGTCTACGACTGGTCTTTAACAACAACAAAGACAACAAAAAGCCCACATACACATGGAAACTAAACAATGCTCTGTTAAAGGATAGCAGGGTCAAAGAAGAAATAAAGAAAGAAATCAAGGATTTTCTAGAATTCAACGAAAACGAAAACACAACATACCCATACCTATGGGATGCAATGAAAGCAGTATTGAGAGGAAAACTCATAGCCCTAAGTGCTTCCAGAAAGAAACTGGAGAGAGCTCACATCAGCAACCTGACAGCACAGCTAAAAGCCCTAGAACAAAAGGAAGCAGATATACCAAAAAAAAAAAAAAAAAAAAAAAAAAAAAAAAAAAAAAAAAAAAAAAAAGAGTAGACGTCAAGAAATAATCAAAATTAGGGCAAAAATAGACCAAATAGAAACAAAAAGAACCATTGAAAAAATCAACAAAACCAAGAGTTGGTTCTTTGAGAAAATCAACAATATTGATAAACACCTAGCCAGACTAACTAGAGGGCAAAGAGAGAGTATCCAAATTAACAAAATCAGAAAGGAAAGTGGGGACATAACAACTGAAACTGAGGAAATTCAAGAAATCATCAGATCCTACTACAAAAACTTATATTCCACAAAATTGGAAAATTTGGAGGAAAAGGATGAATTCCTAGACAGACACAAGGTCCCAAAGTTAAACCAGGACCAAGTAAACCATCTAAATAACGCTATAACACCTAAAGAAATAGAAGAAGTCATCAAAAGCCTCCCAACCAAAAAAAGCCCAGGTCCAGATGGGTTCAGTGCAGAATTTTATCAGACTTTTATTGAGGATATAACACCAATACTCGCCAAACTATTCCAAAAGATAGAATGAGATGGAATATTACCCAACTCATTTTTTGAGGCTACAATAACCCTTGTACCTAAACCACACAAAGACCCTACAAGGAAAGAGAACTTCAGACCAATCTCACTTATGAACATTCATGCAAAACTACTCAACAAAATCCTTGCAAACCGAATCCATAAACACATCAAAACGATCATTCATCATGACCAATTAGGCTTCATCCCTGGGATGCAGGGATGGTTTAACATAAGGAAATCCATCAACATGATCCACCATATAAACAAACTCAAAGACCAAAATCACATGGTCATATCACTAGAGGCTGAGAAAGCATTCGACAAAATCCAACACCCCTTCATGTTAAAAGTCCTGGAAAGAACAGGAATCCAAGGCACATACTTAAACATAATAAAAGCAATATACAGCAAACCAACAGCCAACCTCAAACTTAATGGCGAGAAACTTGAAGCAATCCCACTAAAATCAGGGACTCGACAAGGCTGCCCACTCTTCTCCTACCTATTCAACATAGTACTGGAAGTCCTGGCTGGCGCAATTAGACAGCAAAAGGAGATCAAGGGAATACAAATCGGAAAGGAAGAGATAAAAACATCACTCTTTGCTGATGACATGATAGTGTACTTGAGTGACCCCAAAAATTCCACCAGAGAACTCCTACAGCTGATAAACAAGTTCAGCAAAGTGGCTGGATACAAAATTAACTCAAACAAATCAGTAGCCTTCCTGTACTCAAAGAACACACATGTGGAGAAAGAAATTAGGGAAAATGTACTATTCATAATCGTTACAAAAATTATGAAATACCTTGGTGTGACTCTAACTAAGCAAGTGAAAGACCTGTATGACAAGAACTTCAAACCTCTAAAGAAAGAAATTGAGGAGGATCTCAGAAAATGGAAAGATCTCCCATGCTCATGGATTGGAAAAATCAACATCTTAAAAATGGCCATCCTACCAAAAGCAATCTACAGATTCAATGCAATCCCCATCAAAATTCCAACCCAGTTCTTCATGGAATTGGAAAGATCAACGTTCAATTTCATATGGAATAACAAAAAACCTAGAATAGCGAAATCCATCCTCAACAACAAAAAAACATCTGCGGGAATCACTATCCCTGACCTCAAGCTATATTACAAGGCAATTGTGCTGAAAACTGCATGGTACTGGTACAGAAATAGGCATGTGGATCAATGGAATAGAATAGAAGATCCAGAAATGAGCCCTCATGTATATGGTCACCTGATTTTTGACAAAGGAGCAGTAAACATTCAATGGAAAAAGGACAGCCTATTCAACAAATGGTGCTGGTCCAACTGGCACTCAGCATGCAAAAGAATGAAAATAGACCCTTTCTTATCTCCTTGTACAAAGCTCAAGTGTAAGTGGATCAAAGATCTCCACATTAAACCAGATACACTGAAACTATTAGATGAGAAATTAGGGAAAACCTTAGAACACATAGGTACAGGAGAAAATTTCCTGAACAAAACACCAATGGCTCAAGTTCTAAGGTCAAAGATTAACAAATGGGATTTAATGAGATTGCAAAGTTTCTGTAAGGCTAAAGACATCGTCAAGAAGACAAAACGGCAACCAACAGAATGGGAAAAGATCTTTACCAACACCACATCAGATAGAGGCCTAATATCCAAGGTGTACAAGGAACTCAAAAAGCTAGACACCAGAGAATCAAATAACCCTATTAAAAAATGGGGTACAGAGCTAAACAAAACGTTTTCAGTTGAGGAACACTGAATGGCCGAGAAACACCTGAGGAATTGCTAGACATCCTTAGCCATCAGGGAAATGCAAATCAAAACAACCCTGAGATTCCACCTCACACCAGTCAGATTGGCCAAGATCCAAAACTCAGATGACAGCAGATGCTGGCGAGGCTCCGGAGAAAGAGGAACACTTCTCCACTGTTGGTGGGGTTGCATGCTAATACAACCACTCTGGAAATCTGTCTGGCGATACCTCAGAAAATTGGATATACCTGAAGACCCAGCTATTCCACTTCTGGGCATATACCCCAGAGACACTTTAATACACAACAAAGATATATGCACCACAATGTTCATAGCGGCTCTATTAATAATAGCCAGAAGCTGGAAGGAACCCAGAAGTCCTTCAGAAGATGAATGGATACAAAAATTGTGGTACATATACACAATGGAATACTACTCAGCCACCAGAAACAATGACTTAACCAAATTCTTAAGAAAATGGCTGCATCTAGAGAATATCATCCTGAGTGAGATAACCCAGTCACAAAAGAACAGACATAATATGCAGTCACTGATAGTGGGATGCTAACCCCAGAGGCTTGCACTCCCCCAGAAACAACTCACAGACAGTATGAAGTCCAAGAAATAAATAAAACAAAAAAATATACATATATTTACAAACAAGAATACTTTGACTGTTTCCATGTTTCGTTTTGTTTTGCATGTACTTTAAGCTTATTGTAACTATTGGGTTTTCAATGCGTACTGTCGGGCCCTTGAAAAAAATCAAGTACTGACTAAAAAAAATATATTCACATGGTTTTATGTGAAAAATTATTTTAATGTCTGAAAAAACAGTACTGACAAAAAGTATAATTTTAAGCAAAAAATGTTTAAAATCTGTACATTTATCTTTGTTTTGTAAAATAAAGTCGTTTAAAAAATCTTTATTTCTCATAAAGAGAAAAAGAAACAAAAAAATAAAAGAGAAAAGCCAAAAAAAAAAAAAAAAAAAAAAAAGGAAACTGGATGCATCTAGAGAATATCATCCTGAGTGAGATAACCCAGTCACAAAAGAACAGACATAATATGCAGTCACTGATAATTGGATTCTAACCCCAGAATGCTCTGAACACCCCAGAAACAACTCACAGACTGTGTGAACTTCAAGAAAAAAAAAGAATATATTTTAATTAAAATAGAACTGTATCACATCCCCCTTTTTTCCCTACAGCCTCTGCCAGTTTCTCTCCTATCCCCTCAAATTAATAACCTCTTATCCTATATTATTGTTACATATATACATATGTGTATGTACATGTACCCACAAATACTTAATTATAACCTTAAAAATGTATTCGTATACTTTTATGCAAAAATCCTTAAAAATTTGTACATTTATCTTTGTTTTTTAAAATAAAGTTTTTCAATAAAAAAGAAAAAATGTAAATGAAATCATACCATTGCCTGTTTTATGTCTCTTCCTCTTTACATTGAAATACAATGAACTCAGTATGTCAGTGTCCTTAATGCCATGCTTGGTTTTGGCATGACTTGTCTTTCTAGTTTTGTCATTTTTCATTCCTCTTTATTTGTGGTTTTGTTTAGATAACTTTTATTTATTTTTTAAAATTTTTGTCCTCATTCCAAATTGTCTTCCTGGAAACCCCCTATCCCATCTTCCCTCCCCGTACTACTATGAGGGTGTTCTTGCTCCCAACCACCCACTCCCACCTCACCACTCTGGCAGCCCCCTACACTGGGGAAGCGAGTCTTCACAGGACAAATGCTTCTCCTCCTATTGATGACAGATAAGGCCACCCTCTGCTGTATGTGCAGCAGGGGCCATGGGTCTCTCCATATGTACTCTTCAATTAAAACTTAAGGTTTCAAGGCAGGTGTTTCTAATGCCATAAATATTATCTTTTCTCAAAAACTAGCTTAGTTTCTCCACTATGGTCCATAGTACCTTAGACTTGCCTTTATTATATGTATCATAGTTTACTTACAATTACCCCCTAAAGGTTTTGCTTTCCTGGTTTGAACATGAAATCTTTGAAATCAGGACACTTTCTGGCTCATCATTGTGTCACTAGTGATAAACATACCATATTTTAGGGACAGATAAATTAGTTAAAACTGACTAGCGTGTGCGTTCCACAATGACATCTATTTTCACCTCATGTTCCTTTCTCTTCCCAGGGCATGCTTATAGGAAGGAGAATATATTTACCCATGGAATGTGTAGGGGATACATCAGAGTAAAATTTGAGCTAGATATAAGGAAAATAGGTAGGGTTTTAGACAAGTGATTATGGAGTAAGGCCATTTTCATACACAAGGAACTGTATTAGCAAAGATATATAGAGAAGTCTAGGTGTCTATTGTTTGGGGAACAGTATAGTATAATTATAAGACAGAGCTTGATATTTTTGGTATAATAGCAAATAGATGTAGAAAGAAAGGCTGAAGCTTGGACATGGGAATGTCTGTATGGCATGCTATGTGATGTAGGATTTGTTCTAAAGTCTTGTGACAGTATTTTTTTGGGCATGTATTAAGATTTCCTGATGACTTGGAAGTAAGTATTGAACTGTCTTAAAGATACACTGTGTCTGTTTGTCTTAATAATAGTCTTGGCTACTTCTACTTTATGTTAACTTCATATAACCTAAACTAAAAGCTTATGAGAGGAGAGAACCCCAATTTAGAAACTGTCTCAAGGTTGGGCTGCCCATATAAAGTGGAGTTGTAGGTGGCAAGACTTTGGGGCATTTTCTTCATTAGTGATTGCCAGGGGGAAGGCCCAGCCTACTGTGTTTAGGGACAGCCTGTTGGGTGGTTCTTGCTTATATAAAAAAGCAAGTTGAGGAAGCCTTGAGGAATAAAGCAGAAATCATTGTTTCTTCATGGACTCCAGATTCCTGCCCTCACTGCTTTTCATGATGAACTGCTACATGTAATTGTGAATGGAATAAGCTCATTCCTCAACTTTTTGCTTATAGTATATCATCACATCAATAAGAACCCTTACTAAGACAGAATGTATTTTAGAAAATGTACAGTAAGGAAGGAAGGAAGAAGACTAAATTTAGAAACATCTATTTTGCATAGAGCATTTTCACAAGTATATGAGTTCCTATAAATAATTGGAATTTAAAATATAAGTTAATTTCAAACTTTATTGTTTATTTATTAATCTATGCTTCACATTTTCATATATGTATATTATTGAATTTTGCTGATATTCCCTATATGTGTTTTCTCTTATCTGCTTTCCCTGATCTGTTCCCTGACAATATAACATGTATGATCATTATTTTTAAAGTCAGATTTCACAAATGAGATTAAAAAAAACATGACCTCTGTCTAAGATTTGTTTACATGAGGAAAAGACAGTAATTTAAAATGTACCCATTTTTGAAGCATCCTGCTTATAAGTATTCCCTGAGATGCTTTACCCAGAAATTGATGGAAATGGATGCAGAGACCCACAGCCAAACATTAGGTGGAGTTTGGGAAAAGTTTTTGAAGAGGGAGTGGAAAGACTGAGGGATCCAAAGAGGTCAAGGATACCACAAGAACACCCACAGAATCAACTAACTTGGGCCCATGGAGACTGAACCAACAACCAGAGAACATGCATGGGATACATTTATGAGATATATGTAATGTATGTAACACTTGTGCAGGTAGGTTTCCATGTGGGACTCATAACAGCAGGAGCAGGAACTGTATCTGACTCTGTTGTTTGCTTTTAGACACTTTTCCCCTCACTGCATTGGTATGCCTAACCAGAATAGGAACAGATGCACCTAGTCATACTGCAACTAGATATGCCATGACTGGTAGATATCCATTGGGGGCCTCCCATTTTCTGAAGAGAAAGGGAACCAGGGAGGATGGGACTAGAGTAGAGATGAAAGGGGGGGTGGAAGGAGATAGAGGGAGGGGAAGATGTGATTAGGTTGAAAAGAAAATAAAAAAATTAAAAATATTGACAATAACGATTACAAATATTCATTTACATGAGGACCAGCAAGTAGTTTTAAAATTTACCTATTGTTTTGATGGACACTTGTTATGGTTCCCTTGCTAGCAAATGTATAGACTAAATACATAAGCTTTGAATCTGCTATACCAATGTCAACCATGCCAGATACCTATAATTATAGTTGTAATTTTTCGGGTCAGGAGCAAGAAGTGGGTCATTCTGTTGTTAACTGTGGCAGGAAAAAGCATTGTGAATTAGGGGCAAAAGTGTGTAGAGAAATGAATCTTTGAAGTGATCATGCCTAATACCTGCCTTCTAGCCTTTCCATCAATTAGATAGGTGATTTTGGAGGATACAAGTTTACTTCTCTGTACTTGAGTATCTCCAACTGTGATATACACTTTTTTTTTTTGTCAATATAGTTCAATCAAAACATCTGAGTGTGTTTAGGGGCATACCCTTTAGCCCTAACAATTTGTGTATAGTGAGTTTTTCCCATGATCACTCACCTAACTTACTTGCTTTGGATTAATAAAAATCAATGTGCTGCTTTTGTTGAAGATGCAAGTCGGTTTCTAAGATAACTATTCCTTATTTGGAAATTTGTCTTGGTCACCTCATCATACTTTTTTAGTCATTCACCCTGCAGGTGACCTAACCCAAGGTGGAACAAGGCTTTTACAATGTATATATTTTAGTTTGGCTTTTCTCCTAAAACTGGGATTTGAATTTCCAAGTGCTTATGGGATATTTTTACATAGGTACCATGTAGGCATCTCAAACTCAAACTGTCTTATAAGTGAGCTTCTTCCTGTCAAATGATAACAGCAATGATAAAAAACAAGCAAAACCCCTAACCAACTCTTGTTGATCCCCAAATCACTGAATAGTGTAGAAACAGGTCCTCTTTTGAAGCTTTAAACCTAATCAATTACAGATGCCTTAACATCTCTCATTTGATCCTTCTTTTCTCTTGTGGTGTCATTACACACTTAGACCTTAATTGTCTAGGTTTTACTCTGTTGAGGATACTTAAATGGCTCTAATCTTTCTACTTCTATTTCTACTCTATCTTCTCATCAGAGTTATCTTCAAAAGCACAGCTCTTGTCCTGTCACCTTCCTCCTCATAAACTGCCACTGTCTTTTTTTCTCATTGCTGACAGAATAAAATCTAAACGACTCTACTTGATATCTGAAACCCTCCACAGTGTAATTCCACTATACTCCTGACTTATCTCACTCTTGCATCCTAAGCTTGGCATATCCCATTAATTCTCTCCCCTGTGCCTTTTGTAGATATATTACCTTCTGCCTCCACTGTATTTTTAATCTGTCATTGCTGGAGAAATCCCTGTCCTTCATTATAACCATTGCTCCTCAAATATTTTGTGATTCTTGATTTTGAAATTATCCTTTGAGACAAGATTATTTGCTTCATCGCTTGGTGCCCTGTTTATGCTGTTCTCTATGAAATGCTTGTATGTTTTCTGTGCAAGTAGAAGTGCATGCCGATGTAATGTCTCCTGAGAGGCTCTGCCAGAGCCTGACAAATACAGAGACAGATGCTTGCATCCAATCATTGAACTGAGAATGGGGTCCCCAATGGTGGAGTTAGAGAAAGGATTGAAGGAGATGAAGGGGTTTCTACCCCATAAGAACAACAATACCAACCAACCAGAGCTTGCAGGGACTAAACCACTATCCAAAGTACACATGGAGGGTCCCATGGCTCCAGCTGCAGATGTAGCAGAGGATGGCCTTGTTGGAGATCATTAGGAAGTAAAGTCTTTTTTAGTCTTGCCAAGGCTGGATGCTCCAGTATACGGGAATGTCAGGGCCAGGAGGGGGTGGGAGGGTGGGTTGAGGGCACCCTCATAGAAGCAGGGGGAGGGGGATGGGATGGGGGATTATGGAGGAGAAACTGGGAAAGGGGATAACATTTGAAATATGAATAAAACATATCCAATATAAAAAAGAAATTATCCAGCAATTCCTTCAATGCTATTGTTTTGAAGAACATTTTTCATAGATTACAATCAGGATATAATCATTCATCTTTTCTTTTGGAAGTAACCAGACTCCAAGGATACTCTTATGCATTTGTATGAAGTGAGGCATCACTATTGCTGTTGCTTGACTCACAGTAAGGAAAGGACAGGGGGATACACAGAGTTTGGATGCTGTAATCACTTCACTGACCTTTTAAGCAACTGTCTTGTTTTCCCCTATGTCAAGTTCCGTCTCGGGTTCACTGGCTTTCAAAAGTGGAGTTTCCTTTTTGTTTTCCTTACCTTTGGTGAAAACAGCTTCTGGTACTTAATGTGTTCATGTCCTAAGTTGCCACTGCCTATTTAGTTTGATCTGCTGAGTTTCAGGTTCTCAGGAATTATTTTCAGAATGCTGTCTCTTCATGTCTCTTCTTGGTTTTGAGAATATATGTAGAGTCTTTGTACTCAAATATATATATTCTTTGTACTCAAAGAGACACACACATACATCTTGGCTTTGAAAGAGAAAGAGGGCAGATGCAATAGATTTACCTAGTAGGGAAACAACCACAATGATTTGCCATTCTGAACCTTGACAGTGCACATTCAGTTGTCCCTGAACTGCTTCTTTTCTCCTTGTCTTCCCAGCCATCTTCCAGGGACTTCCAATTCCACACTCTTCTGTTTGAATGCTTTGGGGATACCAGAAAGAATGCACCTATTGTTTCATTGATTATACCAGCAAAGAGAACAAAACTTAGAGCATATCAGTTTTTGGGATGGACATTGAGACATTGGTAGGGCATGAGAAACGGTTGATCAAGAAGAGATCCTACTACCCAGGCTAATGGAGATTGTGCCAATTGTAACCACATACTCAGTTTATGAGCACTGAGGACCCAGAACTGTGGTGTCACAAAACAGGCTCTGTTCTCAAATAAGTTTAAGAAAGGTTCACATAGTGTTTTGGTTTGTATTTGAGATTTTGTTAGCAAAAATGGGGGCTTTTGTTTTCTTTATTTCATTTGAGAGGAAGACAAAAGTTTCCCTTTTATAAAATGACACTATGAGATTTATAATTAGATAATAGCAGCTGTCTCCTGAAGGGACTGTCAGTTTGCAAATGATTCTCACCAGATTATGGTGGGATCAATAGAAGCTGAATAATTAAAATTCGATACTACCACGTTTCTCTCAATAACAGTGTGGAAAATGATGTATGACAGATTTAATTGAATTTGTCAGACACCATGGCTACATGCATAGATCACGGGGGATATTTTTAGAGTTATGTATTTGATTTTCTGATGAGACTTGCAATCGGCCTTTTAACATCCGAGCTTTCTCCTGTGCCCTGGGCTGCTGTACTCTGTAAGTGCTGACAAGGCCAGGGAGCACTGGCCTTACTTTGTCCTAAAACGTCAAAGAGTCAAAATGTAAAATGGCACCATGAAAGCAGCTTCTAACCAAATGCGTGGAGAAAGTTGATGTGGGGAGAAAAGGTCATAAGAGAGAAAAATCATCTACTAACCAACAATTTTTCTTTCTTGTAGCATTTGGGTACCAGTGAAAACACAATTTGGAAATAAGTCTGGCAATGTGAATTCTAGTCCCAGTGGAATAATGTCATTCGAATGCTATTTTCCCTTAATAAATTTATCAGGGAGAAATAAGATATAAGGTTTTAAAATAGTTTGGAAATTCTGATGCAGCACCATGTTCTGTGAATATGTAAAATGTTATGTCTTCTTTTTGTTAGCATAGCTATGGTTCTTTCTTTGTTTATTCATTCTATAATCTGATTATTTGACCCTCTAACCATTCACTTACCTATGTCTTAATTCAGTGGATCATTACTAAGAATGAATTATCCCAATGTCATGCATAGTCACTGTCCTTAATAAGTATCATATCTGTTGGAGCCAACAAATAATTATATAATCAAAGACTGTAGTTACTATGGTAAAATCATGTCCTAGCTATGGGGACATACATTTAGTCATGATAATATCAGAGCAGGTGACAAAAAAAGAATACATGATCTGACTGTGAGTATTGGGGTTCATCAGAATAATGACAGGTCGTACAAGAACATTTAGGATGGAGTAAGCTTCATGAACAAGATGAATATCCAAATGTGATCTAAGATCTCCAAAATGTTTGGCGTTGAAAGAAGTACTTGGGTATTATGTGAGGGTTCCAGGTTTGTGTGCTTATGGCAGGGAGGAGTTACTTCAGGGTTTGAAGTTAGGAAATTCTGTGTAGAGATTTGTGTTTGAGATGGACTTTGTGGCAACAGGGTAGAAAATAGATTCAGAGGCAGGGAGATAAATTAGGTTATTAGTTCTGAGAAGTAATTATGTAGACATGAGATTTAGATTTAAATACTAGGTGAATGATGTCTAATAATCATTTTGGTAAATATGCCCAAGACTGCTATAGAGGTTCAGATAAAATTTTCTGTGATAGTATAAGAATTCTTCTTCATCTTTGCCTTTGTATCCTATATTCAGTATTTGTAGAACCAATTGTGTAACTTTTCATTGCAAAAGCCAGAGACCTTCCATTTTGTAACTTTTGCAATCCAACTCTGTTGATTGTGTCACCTACCATATCCAGTCTTGGCTATTACCTTTATACTGTAGGAAAGACAGAGTGAACAAGGTTAGAGAAATGGACAACAATTCAGTTGATGGGAAAGGTTAGCACTCATTTTTGGTTCATTTAACTATTTGCAGACAGACCTCTTCTGTCTGGTATTGAAGGAGGAAAGGGGGCACGACAGATTCTGAGCTTTCACATGGCTTTTCCCCTTTCTTTCATAGGATGGAGGAGAATTAAGGAGGAATTTGTCTATTTATTTTTAGTTAAACCTAAACATTTATGTTTAATGATTCTCTCTCTCTCTCTCTCTCTCTCTCTCTCTATCTATCTATCTATCTATCTATCTATCTATCTATCTATCTATCTCTCCCTCTCCCTCTCCCTCTCCCTCTCCCTCTCTCTGTCCCTCTCCCTCTCCCTCTCCCTGTTTCTCTCCCTCTCCCTTTCCCTTTCCCTCTCCCTCTTCCCCTCCTTCTCCTCCCTCCAACCTCTCTCTCACTGTGTGTTTGTAGGTTGGGTGATACTGGGTATTTCTCTCTCTACTCTACCTCATTATTTGAGAAAGACTCTTTCCCTAAATCTAGAGCTTGCTGTTTTAGCTGGACTAGCTGGTCAGCAATCTGCTGGTATGCATCTCTCTGTTCTATCCCAGCACCGGGGATACACGTCACATGAGTACCATGTTAATGCCTGGGGTTTTTTTTTTGGTACTAGGGACTCATACTTGGGTCTTTATGCTTAAATAACAAGTACTTTACCCACTGATCCATGTTCCCCAGCTCCTGCATTTTTCTTTAATGAGATTCTAAAGAATAATTAGATTTCTTTTTTTTTTTCTGTTTCCCTACAGTGAAACTCAGGCCCCAACTATCCATTGCTCTATAACTCTCATTTATAATAACCAACCTTATTCTTTTCACAAATGTTTGTGTGTCTGGCACCTTAAATAGGTTGAGTAGACAGCTAGATCCATGACAGGACTTCATAGACTCATAAGTTATTAATGCTGGAAGGAGACTTAGGTATTATCTGAGCCAAGCCCCTGGAAGCAATGCGGTCACCATACACTGACCTGTTTGAAAATCCCTCTTCTACCCCTCACAAGCTTTGTGGATTTGAGCTAGCCATATAACCTCACTGAACCTAATATTCCTTATCTCCAGAGTCAGCATTGTAATAACTGCTTGAGAAGATTAAAGGAATAATTGATATAAATAGCTTTGAGCACAGGGTCTAGTACATGCTAAGAGCTGTATAAATTCTAGTTCCCTTGATCTTCTTCACTTTCATTTTATTAAAATGATAAATTTAGGACACTGAGTATCAGGATATTGAGACTAAGATAAAAGTTACTTCCCCAAGGTAACATAGCTAGTTCAAGTTGGAGGATAGTTGCCTGTTTCCTTTTTCTATTTGTGATGTTGGCCTAGGATCTCTTCTGTTGGGGTGCAAGAATGGGTCAAAATGGGAATTTAGGAGCCCTCACATTGCTGCCTTATGACATGGGACAGAGAGAAGGATAGTAAGGCTATTAAACACAGCCCTTACCTTCCTTTGGATTTTTCTAAGGACAACAATTGCTAATCATAATCCTGAACTTAATGCAGTCTCATTATCATGGATGAGTTCTGCTTACCATGACATACTGTCAGCAGCTTCTGAACACAGGGAAACACATAATCCCTGGAGCTGTTCTTCCCAGAGCATCTGGGGTGATAGGAGACATCTCTTGGGAGGAGTGTTCAACATCAGAGGGATCACTGAGAAATGGCTGGCTTCAGAGGTTGCTTAAAAAAAAAACAGCACATGCATGAATCTTCAATTAATAGTAAGCAGAGCTTAGTTGTTTGAAATGAACTGCCTTGGGTCATTCAAATATTCTCTTTTGTACTTCAAATATGATACCATTAAGAGATTGGAATTTATCTTAAGGACTGTTATTTACAACTCAAAGCTATAACAAACGGCAATGGTGTCAGCTGTTTCATATTTGGGTGCTCCCAAGGTTATTGCTCTCAGGCACTTACTGTCTGTTCTGCTTATAAATATTTACTTTTGTGAATATTCTGACACCATGGCTCAGTTGTTCCTTTGCCAATATGAGCAGAGTCAGGGTTATGTCAACAAGCATAGTAAAAAGTACATCTTGATATGGTTGACAGTGAGGCTCATGCTTTAGGTGAAGGGGGCTCTCTTGTTTCAGTTTATTTGTTCATCCACAGACACACTTTCACTGTCCATTTCTATGTGCAATTTCACCTTTTACTGAAGGATTATAAATTATGGTTTGCAATATGATAGTCTTCTTATAGCAAGGTAGCCCTGTTGATTAATGCTCACATAGATAAGATGTGGCCTGTGAATCTTGCTTTTGTTGGTCAGCATGGGAGTTTTCTGAGTCTTTCTCTTGTTCTTTATCTGTTTTCCTTTTCTCTTCTTTACTTTTCTTTTTGGACAACCTTTCTGCAACATGGTCCTATTATGTAGCCCTGACTGCTTGGAACTCATAACAGAGATCATGATGGCCTTAAACTTAGCGCTTCCCATTTCTTCTTCTCTTATATTCTTCCTCCTCCCCTCTCTCCTTCCTCCTCTTAATTTCCTTTCTCTTTATACTTTTTTGGCTATTTTTTTAAATAACCTCAAGCAGGTGTCCCATGGTGGGAAGGGACAGAAATCAATCTGTGGTCAGTGTTAGGGGCTCTAATTTGGGACAAAGGTAAGCTGAGTGTTAGGAAAAACAGGAAATAGTTCAGGTTGGACCCCTGTTGACCAAACTTTACTTGGAACACAAAGGTTTATTTATTTATGTTTTCCAGTGCATATCACATTGTATTCAGAGATAGGATGGTCATAAAGGATGCTAAGAACTATCTTGGAAGTAGAGGCAAAGAACGAATGTGGAAGTAAAGATGCTAAGGCAACAAATGGGGAAGTGTTCTGTATGGACAGGTTAAGGACATTATGTATTGCTAGTTTGACAATGCCAGAAGGAAGCATAGAAACCTAAGGCTTGAGAGCTCTGTACTTTATACCTTTGTCATTGCAACCCTTGTAGAATCTAGCATGATTTTCTGAACAAATTTAAAAGGAAGCATTTTGGAATACAGTTTGTGGAATAACAGATACAACATTCATTATCTTCCCTCCTAAATGCATGGTTTGCCTTTTGAAGAGTTAACCACCTTGAACAATCCCCTGGCTACATCAATAGTCAGGACCTCTGCATGTGGGGCCTTCAAGTCTGGTCACGTCCAATGTTTAACCTGAAGGTCTGAACCTTCTGCCAGACCTCTCACTTGGGAGAGGACAAGGCTTTCACTGGCTGCAGAATGTGCTGCTGGACGTGATAATCAGAGATGGTAAAAAAAAAAAAAAAATTAGTCTCAGAGGAAAACCTTATAAAGGCATCCAAATTTAATGTCACTAGAGATGCCTTGTGTAGCTTTGTAAAGGAGACAGAAAATGCCCTTGGTGTCTTCTAGGGATTATGCCTTAGACACTAGCTGCAATAACGGGCAGGTTAACAAGATGCTGTGGAAAATCAGGCAGTACAAGAGGATAGTTGCAGAGGACTGCTGTTAAGCAGTGATAGTTAAAAACCACTGATTTTCCCATGGTCTCTAAACATGGAGAATAAGGCCCAGAAGATCTGGACAGTTAAATTTTTTAGCTATTCCTTTTTTATAACATTGCTGCATAAAAGTACTTAACCTACAAGTCATTATAATAGATTTAAGGTCAGTGTTTTATTCATTGCAATGTGAATCCAACTCAAACTTTTGTTCAGTTTGAGACAACAGGATTGTTTTAATAGTAGAACACTGTAAACAATTAAAACTAGAGTTATTTAGCTACTTTGGCTACTCTGATTGTGTAAGAATTATGTTTGTAAACTCAGACCACACACTAGTTCTGTGCAATAAAATTAATGGTGTATGTGCATCTCTGAGCTGTTTTACTCTTTTGAGATAAGTTGTATGAGGTCTTATGTATAATGTTCACTTCTCCAAATTTATGATGAGAGTAACCTTGCATCGGGCTATTCCCAGCTGAACAACAAGGAGTGAGGAACTGCTCTCAGACCACCCGCCACCAGGAACAGCAGAGAGCCAGCAGAACAGCAGTGAGCCAGCAGCAAGCCAGCAGTGATTCAGGGACACAGGACTGGAAAACCAGTGAACCAGCAGTGAACTAGCAGTGAACCAGCAGTGATCCAGGGACACAAGACTGACAACAAGATGGCAAGAGGAAAGGGAAATAACTTACCCCAGGGAAACCAAGACAACCTGGCAACACTAGTACCCAGCTCTCCCATCACAGCAAACAGCGGAATGCCAAACACACCAGAAAAAGAAGATGCAGACCTAAAATCATACCTCAAGACTATGATAGAGATCCTTAAACAAGAACGGGAGGAAAAGCAAAAAGAATCAGAAGCTTTGAAAGAGGAAACGAGAAGAACACTCAAAGAGCTCAAAGAACTAGAGGAAAACAGAACCAAAGAGATGAAGGAATGGAAGAAGGAATTTAAAACAGAAATTGACACAATAAAGAAAACACTAAAAGAGATAACCCTAGAGATAGAACACCTAAAAAAGAAATCAGGAGTCACAGATGCAAGCATTTTCAATAGACTACAAGAGATGGAAGAGAGAATCTCATCTCGGGGGGGGGGGCAAAGACAACATTGAAAAAAAAAAAGACAAAACAGAGAAGATGCAAAAACCAAAAAACCCCTACCGCAAAACATCCAGGAGATCCAGGACACAATGAGAAGACCAAACCTAAGGATAATAGGAATAGAAGAGGGAAAAGAATGTCAACTAAGAGGCACAGTAAATACCTTCAACAAAATCATAGAAGAAAACTACCCTACCCTTAAGAATGAGATGACCATGAGCATAAAACAAGCCTACCGAACTCCAAATAGATTGGATCATGAAAGAAACTCCTCCCCACACATAATAGTCAAAACACTAAGTGCCCAAAGTAAAGAATAAATATTAAAAGCAGTAAGAGAAAAAGGCCATGTAACTTATAAAGGCAGACCAATCAGAATCACACCCGATTACTCAACAGAGACTATGAAAGCTAGAAGAGCCTGGTCAGACGTCATGCACACCCTAAGAGAGCACAAGTGCCAGCCAAAGCTGCTATACCCAGTGAAACTCTCAATCACCATAGATGGAAAGACTAAGATATTCCAAGAAAAAACTAAAGTTACTCAATATCTGACAACAAACCCAACACTACAACGAATTATAGGTGGAAAACCGATTACAACGAGAGGAACTATATCCCAATAAAAACAAGAAAAACTTCTAAGCAAGAAAACCAAAAGAAAAAAGACATACAGGCACAATTCAACCTCCAAAAGCAAAAATAGCAGGAAACAGCAACCACTATTCCTTGATGTCTGTTAACATAATGGACTCAATTCCCCAATAAAAAGACATAGGCTATCAGACTGGATACAAAAACAAAACCTAGCAATTTGTTCCATACAAGAAACTCATCTCAGAGACAAAGACAGACACTATCTCAGAGTAAAAGGGTGGGAAAAAACCTTCTAAGCAAATGGCGTAAAGAAGCAAGCTAGAGTTGCCATTCTAATATTGAATAAAGTAGATTTTCAACCAAAAGTTATCAAAAAAGATAAGGAAGGACACTTTTTACTCATTACAGGGGAAATTTGTCAGGAGTAACTCTCAATCCTTAACATATATGCTCCAAATACAAAAGAACCCATATTCATAAAGGAAACCCTACTAAAGGTCAAAAAATACATTGTGTCCCACACAATAGTAGTGGGAGACCTCAATATCCCACTCTCACCAATGGACAGATCAGGGAAACAAAAACTGAACAAGGATACTGTTAAACTAGCAAGGATATAAACCAACTCGAATTAATAGATCTCTAGAGAACATATCATCATAAAAAAAAGAATACATCTTTTTCTCAGCACCTCATGGCACCTTCTCAAAAACTATCCCCAGAATTGGCCACAAAATTAGCCTCAACAGATATAAGAAGATTGAAATACTCCCATGCATCCTATCAGACTAACATGGTCTAAGGCTGGTCTTTAACAACAACAAAGACAACAAAATCCCACATACACATGGAAACTAAACAATGCTCTGTTAAACGATAGCAGTGTCAAGGAAGAAATAAAGAAAGAAATAAAGGATTTTCTAGAATTCAATGAAAATAAAAACAGGACATACCCAAACCTATGGGATGCAATGAAAGCAGTACTGAGAGGAAAACTCATAGCCCTAAGTGCTTCCAAAAAGAAACTGGAGAGAGCCTACATCAGCAACCTGACAGCACAGCTAAAAGCCCTAGAACAAAGGAAGCAGATACATCCAAGAGGAGTACATGATAAGAAATAATCAAACTTACAGCAGAAATAGACCAAATAGAAACAAAAAGAACCATTGAAAGAATTAACAAAACCAAGAGCTGGTTCTTTGAGAAAATCAACAAGATTGATAAACCCTTAGCCAGACTAACTAGAGGGCAAAGAGAGAGTATCCAAATTAACAAAATCAGAAAGAAAAGTGGAGAAATGACAACTGAAACTGAGGAAATTCAAGAAATCATCAGATCATACTTCAAAAGCATATACTCAACAAAGCTGGAAAATCTAGAGGAAATGGATGAATTCCTAGACAGATACAAGGTACTAAAATTAAATCAGGACCAGGTAAACCATCTAAATAATCTCATAACACCTAAAGAAAGTCATCAAAAGCCTCCCAACCAAAAAGAGCCCAGGTCCAGATGGGTTTAGTGCAGAATTTTATCAGACATTTATTGATGACATAATACCAATACTCTCCAAACTATTCCACAAGATAGAATCAGATGGAATACTACCTAACTCATTTTTTGAGGCTACAATAACCCTCATTCCTAAACCACACAGAGACCCTACAAGGAAAGAGAACCTCAGACCAATCTCACTTATGAACCTTGACGCAAAATTATTCAACTAAATCTTTGCAAACGGAATCCAAGAACACATCAAAACAATCACTCACCATGATCAAGTAGGCTGCATCCTTGGCATGCAGGAATGGTTTAACATATGGAAATCCATCAATGTAATCCACCATATAAACAAAATCAAAGAAATAAAAAACAACATAGTCATCTCACTAGATGCTGAGAAAGCATTTGACAAAACCCACACCCCTTCATGTTAAAAGTCTGGGAAAGACATAATATGCAGTCACTGATAGTGGGATGCTAACCAAAGAGGCTTGGACTGCCCCAGAAACAACTCACAGACTGTGTGAAGTTCAAGAAATAAAGAAAACCAAAAAAAAAAAAAAAAAAAAAAAACAAAAAAAAACCCTAAAAAAGAAAACCAAAAAAAAAAAAAAAAAAAAACCCAAAAAAAAGTCATGCTCAATCCTTACATACCAAGAACACATTGACAAATTCCGGGTTACACCCTGTTTTACATGTACTTTTTGCTCATTGTAAAAAAAAAAAAAAAAAAAAAAAAAAAAAAAAAAAAAAAAAAAAAAAAAGCCAAGCACTGACACAATTGTATTTGTATACATTTATGTAAAAATGTTTAAAAATTTTTTCTTTGTTTATTAAAATAATGTTTAAAAATATATGCAGTCACTGATAATGGAATACTAACCCCAGAAAGCTCTGAACACCCCAGAAACAACTCACAGACTATGTGAAGTTCAAGAAAAGAAAAGAATATATTTTAATTAAAACATAACTCTATCACATCCCCCCTTCCTACAACATTTTTTTCCTAAAACACCTCCCAGTTTCTCTACTATGCCCTCAAATTAATACCCTCTTTTCCTATATTATTGTTACATATATACATATGTGAATGTATATGTACCAATAAATACTTAATTACAAATTTAAAAATGTATTCCTATATTTCTATGCAAAAATGTACATTTATCTTTGTTTTATAAAATAAAGTTTTTTAATAAAAAAAATAAAATAAAAGTCTTGGAAAGAACAGGAATCCAAGGCCCATACCTAAACATAATAAAAGCAATATACAACAAACCAACAGCCAACATCAAACTCAACGGTGGAAAACTTGAAGCAATCCCACTAAAATCAGGGACTCGACAAGGCTGCCCACTCTCCCCCTACCTATTCAACATAGTACTGGAATTCCTGGCCGGAGCAATTAGACAGCAAAAGAAAATCAAATGCATACAAATTGGAAAGGAAGAAGTAAAAACATCACTATTTGCAGATGACATGATAGTGTACTTAAGGGACCCCACAAATTCCACCAGAGAACTCCTACAGTGATAAACATGTTCAGCAAAGTGGCTGGATATAAAATTAACTCACACAAATCAGTAGCCTTTCTATATTCAAAGGACAAACGTGGAGAAAGAAATTAGGGAAAAGATACCCTTCACAATAGTCACAAAAACTATGAAATACCTTGGTGTTACTCTAACTAAACAAGTGAAGGACTTGTATGGCAAGAACTTCAAACCTCTAAAGAAGGAAATTGAGGAAGATCTCAGAAAATGGAAAGATCTCCCATGCTCATGGATTAGAAGGATCAACATTTTAAAAATGGCCATCCTACCAAAAGCAATCTACAGATTCAATGCAATCCCCATCAAAATTCCAACCCAGTTCTTCACTGAGTTGCAAGGAGCAATGTGAAATTTCATTTGTAATAACAAAAGACCTAGAATAGCGAAATTCATCCTCAACAAGAAAACATCTGCAGAAATCACTATCCCTGACCTCAAGCTATATTACAAGGCAAATGTGCTGAAATCTGCATGGTACTGGTACAGAAATAGGCACCTGGATCAATGGAATAGAATAGAAGTTCCAGAAATACGCCCTCACATATATGGTCACCTAATTTTTGACAAAAGAACTGTAAACATTCAATGGAAAATAGGACAGCCTATTCAACAAATGGTGTTGATCCAACTGGCACTCAGCCTGCAGAAGAATGAAAATAAACCCTTTCTTATCTTCTTGTACAAAGCTCAAGTGAGGGTGGATCAAAGATCTCCACATTAAACCAGATACACTGAAACTATTAGATGAGAAAGTAGGGAAAACCTTAGAACACTTAGGCACAGGAGAATATTTTCTGAACAAAACGCCAATGGCTCAATCTCTAAGGTCAAAGGTTAACAAATGGGACTTAATGAGATTGCAAAGTTTCTGTAATGCTAAAGACACTATCATGAAATCAAAATGGCAACCAATGGAGTAGGAGAAGATATTTACCAACCCCACATCAGAAAGAGGCCTAATATCCAAGGTATGCAAAGAACTCAAAAAGGGAGATACCAGAGAATCAAACAACCCTATTAAAAAATGGGTTACAGACTTAAACAAAAATTTCTCAATTGAGGAATATCGAATGTCTGGGAAACATCTAAGAAAATGCTCAACATCCTTATCCATCAGGGAAATGCAAATCAAAACAACCCTGAGATTCCTCCTCACAACAGTCAGATTGGCCAAGATCCAAAACTCAGATGACAGCATATGCTGGCGAGGTTGTGGAGAAAGAGGAACACTTCTCCAGTGTTGGTGGGGTTGTAAACTGATACAAACCACTCTGGAAATCAGTCTGGCAATTCCTCAGAAAATTGGACATAGTACTACCTGAAGATCCAGCTATTCCACTTCTGGGCATATACCCCAGAGACACTCCAATATACAACAAAGACACATGCACCACAATGTTCATTGCAGCTCTATTTATAATAGCCAGAAGCTGGAAAGAACCCAGATGTCCTTCAGTAGATGAATGGATACAAAAATTGTGGTACATTTACATAATGGAGTACTACTCAGCTATCAGAAACAATGGCCTAAGGAAATTCTCAAGAAAATGGATGTATCTAGACAATATCATCCTGAATATGATAACCCAGTCACAAAAGAACAGACATAACATGCAGCCACTGATAATGGGATACTAACCCCCGAAAGCCCTGAACACCCCAGAAACAACCCACAGAATGTGTGTAGATATAGAAAAATTAAAAAAAGAACATTTTAATTAAAATAGAATTGTATCACATCTCCCTTTTTTACAGCCCCTCCCACTTTCTCTCCTATCTCCTCTAATTAATAACCTCTTTTCCTATATTATTGTTACATATATACATATGTGTATGTATAGGTACCCACAAATACTTAATTACAACCTTATAAAAATGTGATTGTATACTTTTATACAAAAATGCTTAAAATCTGTATATTTATCTTTGTTTTTAAAAATAAAGTTAAAGAAAACAAATTTATGATGATGCTGAATAAATAAACAGATATCTACTTTTTGGTACACAGACATTATTTTATAATTCAAATTGACTTTTCCCAATTTGTCGAGAAGAGAAATGAATTGTAGTTGAATTAATTTTCATGGGGTTATGTATACAATGAAATAGATTTATAAAAAGATGGACTCCAAATAAAGGAGTTCTGTTTTCTTAAATTTTTTTTATGAGCATACCTGTTAATGGTTGAGCCATATTTCTAGCCTGAAACTATATTTTCCTTGATTTGTATTTTGCTCCCATTTTTTTTCTCCCAAGAAAAGATTTTTTTTTCCTTCTTACCAATTTTAAAGCAAAAAGACAAAGGAGAGAGAATAAACAGGTAGCAAGTCCTTGATGAAGGGACACACACACACACACACACCGAGAGAGAGAGAGAGAGAGAGAGAGAGAGAGAGAGAGAGAGAGAGAGAGAGAGAGAGAGAGAGAGAGAGAGAGAGAGAGAGAGAGAGAGAGAGAGAGACAGAGAGACAGAGAGAGAGAGAGAGAGAGAGAGAGAGAGAGAGAGAGAGAGAGAGAGAGAGAGAGAGAGAGAGATGGAGGAAGAGGGAGAGGAGAGCAGGAGGGAAAGGGGGAGAGAAGGTGGGGTGGGGGAGAGCTGTTTAAGAAATTTGCAGAGCCTAATCCCATCTTCAATTCTTTGGACATCTTCTGTTCAATGATATCATATGGAATTGGTCAACTTTCCCCCATGTGGTTACTTTTTGGTGTCTAGAACTAAGGTGAGGTATATAAGAAGAGTTGGAAATAACAACAGCTAGCATGTAGCCCAATCCCAGAACATGCCAAGCAATCCAAATCCTTAAGCAATTCACATCTGTTTCTGTACTACAATTAAACTCATCTGGTGATGATTTTTCTGCCCATAGCCCAAAGCTTGTAGGCCCAATAATATACTTTCTCATCAGAGGACTGTTAATGTAGACGATTGTACTTATAATTAGTTGACCAAAAAATTAATGAGAATAATTTGTGATACTAGAGTAGGGAAGCCTGTCTAAATTGTATCCAGGAAATATGTATCCTTATATGACATACAAGTGATAGGAGGGAAAGGTTATAGGTATATGTGGTTAGGAAGGTACAAAGGTTCCTAATTGCTGTCTACCTCCACACAGTAGAAGGAATTTGTAGCATAATACTGGGCATATGATGGATTGGGGTAAAGGAGAGTTCATTGTTATAATTTCAGACATTGTAGGTGTCTTTTATTGGGAGAACTTAGAGAGTTTATAAAAGAATCTCTCAATGAATGATTTAAATACAATCATCAAAAGATCTTATTTAAAATATAGACTCTATCTGTGTACAATTGAGAAGTGTTATGATATCCTTCCCAGGCATGGGTTCAATGAGAAAAGGCCTTAAGAAAGAAGTGGTTCTTGAGTGAGCCATTGAATGAGATGGTGAGATTTGGTAAAGAGAGAAAAGAGGTAAACACACACCATGGCTTGGGGGTAGGAAAGATATTCTATAATGAACCAAAGGCAAAGAAAACATGACATATGCCAAGCACAAGAAAAGCTAGTGTCTGTACATTACAAAGCTTATAAGAGAAGCAGGTAAAGATAGGTTTAGGTAGGGAAGATAGACACACTTTGGGGGTAGCCTTGAGTGTGAGTCTGAGGAGGTTGGGCATTACTTTATTAATAGAGTTAGTGGAAGAGTTGGAATATATCAATGGCACATGGAAATCTGTTCCTTCAGATGAAATAATCTCATAGTCAGCAACAGGAAGGAGCAGATGGAAGAGAACTTTTATGGGGCAAGAATGTCAATTTCACTCTAGTGTGAGAAGACCATGCCCTGGTTCAGATTAGAAATAAATTTGGACACTATACAAGGAAAGAACCCAACTCAGGCCAGCAGAAAGGCCTTATCTTCCCAATTGACTCATGCATAAAGTTTCAAAGGCTGTGGAGCTAAGGGATATCTCACTAGTATATTTTCAAAGCTCTTGTTAAAATCTTAAAATCTAAATGAGAAGTGAGAATGGTTACTATGACCTTGTAAATGAACCAATCTTTTCAAATATTGACAGCAGGTAAAAGGGGAGATTCTTAATGGTATATAAAACTGAAGAGATGGGCCAAATGGATGCCAATAAGCCTTGTGAGACAGTAACTACATCTGAAAGACAAGGTCATAGACAGACCTTGGAGAAACTAGAAGTGAAGTAAGAAATTTTGGCTGGATTTTGTTTACAAAAGGACATGTCACAGGAGACTACACTGACAAAAGTTCAGTTATAAACGTAGATTTCATCTAGAAAAAATCCAAGGACAATATATGGTACATTGTGAGAATGAAGAGTTAAGAAGAGTCAGTAACCAATTGTGAGCTTTGTCCTTTCATGAATTTTGAGGCCAAATCCTTTTAGGCCAGACTTTCTTTGCCCTTTCAATACCTATACTATATCCCCACAGCATGAAAATCATCCCCTGTGTTCATTTCACTGAACAAAATTGTAAGTGATAGATGGCCCTATTTGAGGGCCATGGATTAAACATGGACTCCAAATCTCCCTTCATCCATCCGTAATCTTTCTAATCATTTGTCTGCCATAGGGGCTCACCTGTTTATTGCCCAAAGTACTTCTGTGAGACACAGGAGCATAGGAAAAGGCAAGGAAGCCATGGCAAGAAAAATTACTTTCACTAATTCCTGAGCATAAGAGAAAGCCTCTAGGGAATTCTGAGGGAACAATCGCAGAGGCAGAGAGGTGCTGGATGAGGAGCCAGTGCTAAGTGAAGGTTCTTCAAATAGATGGCTCCAGGTAGCAAAGAAGACACTTTTGAGTTCAGAAATGTAATAGATTTGTGTCAATTTCTAAAGTGTTCCCAGGGTCAGCCTGCAGTAGCCCCATACTTAAGAAGAAATCTTCAGAATGCGTTTAGATTGGAAGGTCTGCTGAGTGACAGTTTTCACTTTAAGGGATATTGTTAGCAAGTAATGCACAGGAGGCATCTTGCCAGGTGTTAGGCTTTTGGGAAAAGAGAGTTGATTCACAAGACAACTGTTTCTGCTTGGATGAAAAATAACCTGTTGGGCTTTAAAGAAAACAATTTAAGAACCCAGAATTAATATATGCAGATGATCACATTGACTATAGATGCTGCCTTAACTCCAAGAGTTGTTACTGAAGGTGAATTGTAAATTGAACTTGAGAGCTCCTACTGCCTGCTACAAAGTAAGTACTCAATATATGTTTGTTGAATATAAAAAATAAATGATTGAGTGCATAAAATATAAATATTTTGAAGGAAGGCACTTGTTTTAAAGTTATGAGACTCGAGTTCAAATTTTTGGAGTGTGAGTTATAAACTTTTGGCTCTTTGGGAAATTTTTGTTCCTTTGTTGGCCTTATTTAACATATCATAAAATAGAAATGAGAATACCTGTCCTGCTGTGCAAACAGTATGATATAAAGTGGCAAAGAATATAAAACAGAAATAACCTTTAGAAAACCCTCTTGGAAAAAAATCCATAGAGATGTCCTAGACTGAACAAGGATGGCTGCTTTTGTGGATGCTGTAGTAGCAGTATCCCAGGAGGTAATAATGAAAGGTCATTCTTGCTGGCTCTGGTCTCAAATGCATCTCCCTACATAGAAACTTCTGTGTTGCCTGTGACTAGATCTGAGATTCTTCTGAAACTAGCAAAGCACCAGGTTTCTCTTCCATGTGGCTGGGTCTCCCTCCAGAGTGACTACAAACACGGGGAACACAATGAGATTTGCATGTAGCATCTTTGGGTGCCATGATGTACATTGTCTGAATGGTTTCATCCTCTGTTTATACCATTACCTCTGCAGTAGAGAAATACCCCATGAGTCCACCGCTTTATCTCTGACCACCCCAATGTTAACATTGTCACAACAGCAAAGGAATGAAGGTAAGGTTTCACGATAGCCAGTCTCTGCCCTTCTCTCTACCCCCTTCTCCTTTTCTTCATATGATTTATAAGAAGTTGATCTGACTTTTAGTCTGTGTCTTCTTTTTGACTCTTTCATCTGAGGGCTCAATTCTCACCTTGGGCTCTTCTCAGTTGATCTCCAAGAAAGCTCATTTACCTTCTTTTCTTTTCTTTTGGACACATTGTATAAAGTTCTTATTTAAATGGATGCTTTGTTCTGGGGGTTAGGGGAGAGAAAATGGGATGATTTAAAAATCCTGCCAGAGTCCTTGAGGAAGCAAACTGGAGTAGTGTTTGCAGAAGTAGTCAATAGGCTTGTTGTAAGCAGGCATTGTGTGTTACAGCATATGCTGCTGAAACAAATCAATTTCAATTTACTTGTCCAGCAAAAGGAGCCATTATTTAGAACTGAATAGCCAGAGCTCCCATAATATATTGCAAAAACTTATTGTAGTTTTTACTGAGAACTAGCTTATGATGAAATTATTTGTTTAGACGCAAAGCATGGATGTTTACAGAATATAAATTCTGGAAGTATTGATTAGCGGCAGTTGAAGAATGAGCCACACTTCGTTTCTAAATGTGGTAGTCAAGTGATATCCATATGACATTGACACCAGGGTACATTGCTAGCTAAGATACTGGCAGGATTCTTATTTTGACAACAAACTGAATTAACATCAGGGGAGGATGTTTGCTAGTTAGAGAGCTACTATAGTCAAGGCGGAAGTTCATCCACCTTTAAAGAGCAACTTGGCTCATAAATTTGGCTCCCTTACGAGAATGTCTGTCACTAGTTCTATATTTTATGTTAGCTATATGGCTCAGTGTATTCCTAGTAAATTGTTGAAATTCCCTGTAGGAGTAACATTTAAGGCTTGATTCACTGAAGTTTTATGTTTCCCTTGCACAGTTTACATTTAAGAATAAACAACTAAGACATTTGTGCTTGAGACAAGATTTATGTCTCTCCCCTAAATTGGCTGATGATATGTGTGTGTGTGTGTGTGTGTGTGTGTGTGTGCGCGTGTCTTGTGTGGCATCCTGTTATCACTCTTTTGGAAAATGGCTATAGTGTATATTGTTATTTTTTTCTTCACTGAAGAACTCCCGGTGCCAGTTTTCATACATTCCACAAAGTTCACCATGTTTACCTATAAAAAGGCACACATGTACCACTATCCTCTTAGTTAAAGCATGCCAATTTCCTTTCATTGTGTGAGTACCTACAAGTGTCATGTCCTAAGCCAGGTCTCTACTTCAGCCATCATTGTAGTTTAGTGGATATTTTGATCTCATTGATTTGCTTGCTTGGATAGAACTTTAGTTTGTAGAATGATGGCAGTTGCTGCCTTAATCATCATTCCTTTCTACTTATCAAACATATTTTCATGCTGTTAATTATGCTTGCTGTCAGAATAAGGATCCAGTAAGGTTTGCAGCTAGCACTCCACTCACAATTATACAGAAATCATCCTGTCATTTAAATGTCTCCTTGTGGGAGCTCAGAGGTTTCCTTGCCATTACTGTTGTAGTCTCCTCTGACTCATATTCTACATACATCAACTTCCCCATTCTCCACTTTCAGGACTTTATCAATAACACTTTATGTAGTGCATATATTTGGTATGTAGCCATTAATAATTATCTTTATAACAAATGGAAGAATGCCATAGTGTAAAGAGTTACGTGATACATTATAATATAGCAAACTTATATAAGAATGGGTGACTAATTTGTATGCTTTTTTTGTTTAGAAGGTAAGAACTTTAGACAGAAAAGCTGTCCCTGTGATGAATCATACATGAAAATTAGTCCATATCCCAGATGGAAATTGAATGTATGTGATTTGTACTTTTCTCTGTTTTTCAATCCCTTATGCCTTGATAGTGGATTTAGTTTTGGTAGAAGAAATTAATGTTAGATCAATTTGACAGAGTTCAGTCAATACTGGGCAAAGCCTTTAGTCTCAGGAGCCAGGTATTGGTAAGCAGAGGGAAGTGATCACTTTAACCTAGTGCTGCCAAGTAATCCATAGGCATACATGATTAGCTTGAGTCATGTCATTTTGAATTTTCAGACAGTAAAAAGGCCAAATTTCCAAAGCACTGCTTTAATGCAGTGCTAACATAAGTGGGCAATTAGAGCAGCTCAGTGAGCAGACAGTGAAAACCTACTTAAACTGACAAGTAGAAGAGAACACCCAGTTGATCAGTTGTTATTTTGCTTGTCTATAGAGTTGTCACATAATCATAGGAGATTTTCTTGTGGGGCTTGACAGTAATCAGCAGAATGGGAAAACTGGGGACCTCTTCCATGAAGTCATCCTTTCAAAGTCTCTTGTTGAAATAACACAAAAGAACTCTAATATAGTCATTTGGTATTTAGTTGCATTATTATCAACATTATATTCCCCCCTTTTGTGGTTACATAATATTGTTTTCATGGAATTTATTTTCTGTAACTCTATTAAATGCTACTTGGAGGTTAAACACCTTGTTGTCCAAAACAAGCTCAAATAAAGGTTGAATTAATGGTTGCTTTGAATTGCAAATCCATTGTAATGTTTTGTATTCTTATTCCAACAAGGAAAGGTGATACTAAAATAGATTTCACCTGCACATAATAATAAATGATGGATACAAAATAAGTCTTTTCATGTAGCATTCCAAAACTTTGCATTCATCATCTCACTTCATCCCCACAATGATACTGTTGATCATCACTATTTAAAGAAATTCTGACTCCTAGATGATTTATTTTCACATTGTCTATGTCCAAGATTCTTAACCTGATGGTCATAATTTCACATGGTTGCATAATTATATATTGCTGTTTATAAAAACTAGATATCCATTAAAGGTTTCTGAAACTACTATGATCAAAATTTCATTCAAAGGCAAATGGGTGATGAATACCGGGTCTTTCAAGCAGCAGCTCGGAGCCTTGTTGAACTGAAAAACTTCACCCTAACCCTGCTTCTGAATATTAAATGTGAGCATGCTGCATTGTGCATGGTCTCACACTCTACAATGTCAGTGGCTGAACACTGTCTTAAAATAGCAGAAATTTGAGACTGTCGATTCACCTTATGAATTAATTGTACAGATTTTACTGTCCATAGTTTGCTGCTGTAATAGAAGTTGAAAGTTTAATTATGGAAAACAAAACAAATATCTCCTAAAATCATTCCAAAACATGTCATTCCCATATTACTGTATTTTTGAATTTTATCATGCTAGCATAAGTAAAAGCTACCATTTGAATTGGTGGTACACATTTCATATATGTATGTATATGTATATATATATATATATATATATATATATATATATATATATGCATGTGTATATATGATTTAATTCTTTATGTAAATATAAATAAGTTTGTTTATCTAGTTAATATGGTAGGTGTTTTGTCTTTAATGTATGGTAAAATTGCCTGTCTATCTATCTATATTAAAGACGTGTTTTAAAACAAATGTCTTTATGATTTATTGTACAAATGTTTTGATTTCTTGACCTATTTTATATACCTGTATATGTAGACTGTATACATGACTGGTGCCCACAGTGGTAAGAAGAGGAAATTGGATACCCTGGAACTGTAATTATACATAGCTCTTATCCATTCTGTGAATCTGAAAATGAAAAGTAGATTTTATATAAGAGCAACAATAACCGCTGACCTGCCTTTTCAGCTTCTCATTATCATATTTCAGAATGAACACACACACTCACATGCAAATGCTCACACACACACACAAATCATTGCTTTCTGGATAAATGCATTTTAGACATGTGTGCGTGCACACACACTTATATGTACTAATTATGATTTTCTTTAAGAAGAAATAGCTCTCTGTCTGAGAAATGCCCATTTTACTTTAATGACTTGACTTGAGATTGTGGAAGTCAGTGCAAGATCACCAGACTTCTCAGTCACAAGGGGGAAGACTATACAGGAGAAAACTGGAGGCACAGTTTAAAAATATTAAGACTAATAAACCTGAATTTTGGACCTTGATATGTGTCCACAGACTCTGCTTCTGAGAAACGGGGGATTTTACAGATCACAAATATTAATAACTTTAAAACACTATATGTTCTAAACTAAAACCACTTTTTATGATAGTAAGGCTTAGCAGGCACTAATTTTGGTGATCTCTGAGCTGTAAACTTCCATGGTAATCCAAGTTGATTTTTGCTCATATATGTTGTTCTATTGATAGAGGTGAAGGGAGAAAGGAAAGAGACTGAATGAGACCTTGAAAATTTTATAAGCATAGAGACCTGGAGGGCCAATTTGTCTTGTTCAACCAACTACCTAAAAGACAGCTGTCACTAAATATGTTGGTTGGCAGAATTAAGATAAGGATAAAATGGTGACGTATACTCGGCATTTGATTTATACACATGATCAGGATAAATGTGGCTCAATCTATGATAGCTACTATTGGAGTTAAATATTCTCATTATGTATGAAACGGTCAGGGGGTAGACTTAGTGGGTAAGAGTGCTTGCCTATATCCCTAATACATATATTGGGGTGTGAAAACAAAAGGATTCATAGGCCTAGCAGAAACAGATGAGCTTCCAGTTGAGTGAGATCCTGTCTTAAAGAAAAAGGTGTATCAATTTTCTTGGGAATTTCATAAAGTCATTGTTTCCTAAGAAAATGGATGCATCTAGACAATGTCATCCTGAGTGAGGTGACCCAGTCACAAAAGAACAGACATAATATACAGTCACTGATAATTGGATACTAACTCCAGAAATCTCTGAACACCCCAGAAACAACTCACATGTTATATGAAGCTCAAGAAAAGCAAAGGCCAAAAAATGAAAGCCTCAGTCCTTCTTAAGAAAAACAAAACAAACAAACAAAAAAAAACCCCAAATGTATAGCATCCTCTCAGAGTGTGGCACACCTGGACCTTAAATCATTAATAATCCAAGAGCTAAGATTATAGCCTGGTGGCAATTTTTTGGTATTCACAGATCATTATGCTTAATCTATACCCAACAAGAAACCTGTTTCCATGTTACCTTCTGTCCTACATGTACTTTATGCTTATGGTAACTAGTGCGATTTCAATGCATGTTATCAAAACTCTAAAAGAATTAAGTACTGACACAATATTCATATAGTGTTATGCCAAAATGCCTTAAAATTGTATATGTATCGATCTTTTACAAAAAATAATGTTGTAAGAAAAAAAAAAGAGTAAGGTGGAAGCAATCGAAGGAGACATTTGCTATCATCCTCTGGTCTCCAAATTTATGCAAGGGTATACTTGCATGAACATTGATACACATTCTCTACAATATGCCTGCATGATTACTAACACACACACACACACACACACACACACACATACACACACAGGAGAGAGAGGGGGTATAGGAGGGGGAACAGAGACAGAGAGAGACAGAGAAAGGTCAGAGATGGCCATTGCTTAATGAAATTTAGGCTACTCACCTGCTGTAGGGTATATGTAGTCTATAAAAAAAAGAGAATTTTCAAAAGACTGAGTGAATGTGTGTCTGTGACACAGTAGAAGAAGGTGCGTTGAAAGGTAGTTTGCATTTTTCTTCTCCAAATCTCAACACATAGCCTGATACACTTATTTTATGTCCCAGGTTAACTAAACCCCGTTGCCCCAAGATAAAAATTTTCACAAGTCTGAAGTCTCTTCTTTCTAATTATGACTTTGTGACACTCTGTAAATCTCCCCAGAATGTAATGAAATCTAAAACTAGTGACCTTTTAACTGGAAATCATAAATGTACTCACATGAGATTTGGGAGTGGAACAGGGAATAGCAGGGATGAAACAGATGATTGAGGGAACTGTTGACCCAAAATAGTATGTCATGAATTGAATTAGCTGAATGAGCTCTTAGCATAGTGTGCTCCAGTGTGTGCTTCACGCTATATTGATAGGGAGTATCTTCCTTTTCCAGCCCATTCTCCATGGTGTTTGCAGAGTGACCTAAAACATAACCCATTTAATACAATGTCCAATATCTATCCAGTCTTTCTAATGTGATGCTTAAATCATTTTGTGCATTTAACATAACTTACCTTCCTCTAATGCCTCTTTTAAGACATGGTCTGTCATTACCTTTAAGTTTCTTTTGTAGAGCCTCACATATATCATTCTGTTTCATGAGAGTGCATGTCTTTATGATGTCTCTTCATCAATTATTGGGAGTGCCTTTCCCAATAGTTAAAGCTCTTTATAAAGATTTAGTTTGTGTTTCATTACTCTTAGATAATCTCCATCAAAAATATTACCTGTATCTTCATATTCTCTTCTCTGATAGAATTTAAATGTATGTTTGCCTTAAATATTAGTGTAGTATTCAAATGATCTGGTTGAATGTTTGTCTCCTTACCTAGATCTTTCTGCCACATTTTGCAGATATGTTGAAGATTTTATGAACTAACCTGGATCAGAGTTCACACCTTAGAAATTTGAATTGAGATTTTGAGAAATATGTGCTTTTGAATGGGTAGATCAGGGGTATATGTATAGCAATCAAGAGTAGTTTTCTACCAGGTTTATGTCCAATGTAGAGGCATTGGATTCAAAGATGAGATAACTCTTATTGAGTCTCATGTGACATCTTCATATCTTTATTTTTTTTGAACTGGGCTTGAATAGAAGGCTTACTGTAAGGGAGCTTCCAACCATTTTTGTTTGTTAAGCAAAACTAAATTACATTGAATTATTGCATAATAAGACAAAGCACTGTATCATCAAAATTTCCATCCTTTGGTACAGACTGTTAGTGCTACAGATGTACAGAGAAAATTCTGGTCAGGGGGTAATGAGGTTAACAAAGAATGTCTTCAGGAAAGTTTTGTAAGTTACTTTAGATTTCACAGTCTGAATATTCCTAATTTCCATAAGTTTATATGTAAAACTCTAAAAAAATGGGGCCTATGGGAGAAGGCTCAGAGTCTCCATGAAGGGAATTTGTGCCTAAATGAAAGAGATCTAAGAAAGCTCACCCTCTATTCCATATCAAGACACAGCAAGAAGGCTTTATCTTTGAACCAGAAAGTAAGACCTCATCAGACAATGTCAGTATTGATCTTGAACTTCCAAGCTACTAGTACTGTGAGAAATAAATCCGCTTGTTTCCAAACAACCCAGTTTATAGTACTTTGACACACTATATTCTAGTAGCCAAACAGATTTAAATCATCCTTGAAAGATAGTAGGGTTTGCTGTTGTTAAGTGAAAGTTTCAAGAAAGACTCTCTGATTATCTCAAATTTCTGATCATTACTCAATGAGACAAAAGTAGTTGTGCCTGAGGAATGGAATGTTTTAATTTGTACATTCCATCTTTCAATCCGATGCCTCTACCTTGGATATTAACATGGTACAAATTATTGTTGATTCTTGTACATATACTACTGATCCAATCATTCAAAAGCTAGATTGTTCTCAAAAATCTCAGTTTCAAAATCCTAGGTTAGTATGGCCTTGACAATAATATGAGTAACTTGAAAGTTTCTAGGGCTAAAGATGGCACCCCTAGATTGCAAATGGACTATACTATGCTGTAAGGGTCTTTGACCATATATTAGGAAATGTTAGCTAAGCCTAATAGTTAGAAATGACTTTACATACCTTGGAAAAAGGTCCTAGGGGTCCAGAAACCTAGAGTTAGTTTTTGATTAACCGCTTTCTACTGAAAACCTTGAGGATAACTCTTAATCTAAGTGCAGAGGTTGATATGACAGTGACTAGCTAGGCTTTGCTAATTTACAATCAGTATCTGTGAATTTCAAAGTCTCTGTTGTTAAATATGCTAGGCCCACTTCTTGCAAGTGACCTGAGACGAAGGCATAGAATGCTTGCGTGAGTGCTAAATGGCTGATTTTTTTTTCACTGCTGTTAAATTGCATGGTCTATAAAGACCATTTATTTGCTTCGCCTTCCTTGCCACATAGATTTGTAACCTTAGGTCTGAGAAAAGAAGTCTGTTAGCCTTAGCTTTGGCTGTGTCCCAGGGAGGCAAATTTTATGTAGCCTTTCAACCAGCAGCATGAAGGTTTATTAGATGTAAAAAAATGCATTTGCTATTCTTTCAGGGCAGTTAATGGAGTTACTACATATAAAATCTTGATAATATTTTCTATTGCCCAAAGAAAATATACATAAGAATGCAGGTTACAAAATACACACCATCAATAATTTATATTCACATGCGATCTTTGTGTAGTTCACTTTAGACATCGAGTATTTAGTGTGTTACAGTTATGAATTAAGCATTTGTGAAATATGCTAAATACAAAAAGCCCATTTAGGTAATTATATAAAATATGTTAAAAATAGCAAAAAGAGACAAGGACAACAGTTTTAAGATAAAGTTTAAACACAGTGGAATCATAGGTGACTGTCTATAAGAGACCAGGGAAGACTCTATAGAGTGAGAGGCATACTATACATGCCTGGAGCAGCTTACAGGGAACCATTCAGATAAAAGAGGTTTGTACTAAAAAACCCGATGATTAAGAATTGATAGAGAAAGACTGGATTGGTGGCTCAGTGATTTATAGCACTGACTACTCTTCCAGAGGTCCTGAGTTCAATTCCCAGCAACTACACGGTGGCTCACAGCCATCTGTAATGGGATCTGATACCATATTCTTGTGTGTCTGAAGATAGCTACAGTGTACTCATAAGAAAAAAAAAAGAATTTGAGAGCATGAAAGACAAATGCTTGGGTTGGGTGCAATGAAGCATAATCAAATAATTTTTTTGTAATTATCTTTTCACATAGTAAGAAATGAGTGGTGGGATTTAAGCAAGAGAGATATATAGACTAGTTTGCTCTCACCTATTCAAACCAAATTTATTGAGTTGCTACTTTGTGTCAATCTTTTGGGCAGGTATTATTGGTAGTCTTTCTCTTCATGGGTTTAACATCAACTGTGAAATACAGATATTGAAAAACCAACTCCAAAAGTTATGGGTATTCTCAAGGAGATGGGAAAAACATAAAGTAAGCTGATGTTTCCAGAGGGAATATTATAAAAAAAAAACATAAAAGGTATGAATAGATCTCCTTGTACAAAGCTCAAGTGCAAGTGGATCAAAGATCTCCACATTAAACCACGTACACTGAAACTACTAGAAGAGAAAGTAGGGAAAAGCATAGAACACATAGGCAAAGGAGAAAATTTCCTGAACAGAACACCAATGGCTTGTACTCTAAGGTCAAATATTGACAAATGGGACTTAATGAGATTGCAAAGTTTCTGTAAGGCTAAGGACACTGTCAAGAAAACAAAATAGCAGCCAACAGAGTGGGAAAAGATCTTTACCAACCCCACATCAGATAGTGGCCTAATATCCAAGGTATACAAAGAACTCAGGAAGCTAGGCACCAGAGAATCAAACAATCCTATTAAAAATGGGGTACAGAGCTAAACATAAAGTTCTCATTTGAGGAATATCGAATGGCTGAGAAACATCTAAGGAAGTGTTTGACATCCTTAGCCATCAGGGAAATGCAAATCAAAACAACCCCGAGATTTCACCTCACACTAGTCAGATTGGCCAAGATCCAAAACTCAGATGACAGCAGATGCTGGCGAGGATGCTGAGAAAGAGGAACACTTCTCCACTGTTGGTGGGGTTATAAACTGACACAACCACTCTGGAAATCAGTCTGGCGATTCTTCAGAAAATTGGACATAGTACTACCTGAAGATTCAGCTATTCCACTTCTGGGCATATACCCCAGAGACACTCCAATAAACAACAAAGATACATGCACCACAATGTTCATAGCGGCTCTATTTATAATAGTCAGAAGCTGGAAAGAACCCAGATGTCCTTCAGTAGATGAATGGATACAAAAATTGTGGTATATTTACACAATGGAGTACTGTTCAGCTATCAGCAACAATGAGTTTATGAAATTCTTAAGAAAATGGATGCATCTAGAGAATATCATCCTGAGCGAGATAACTCAGTCACAAAAGAACAGACATAATATACAATCCCTGGTATTTGGATACTAACCCCATAAAGCTCTGAATACTCCAGAAACAACTCACAGACTATATGAAGTTCAAGAAAAAAAAAAAAAAAAAGAAAATGAAAAACCATTATGCTTAATCTTTATACACCAAGAAAACTTTTACTAAATCCAGGTTACATCTTGTTTTACATGTACTTTGTGCTCACTGTAACTAGTAAGATCTTAATGCACACTATCAACCCTTTAAAAAATACCAAGCACTGACAAAAATGTATTTGTATTCTTTTATGCAAAAATGCTTAAAATCTGTACATTTATCTTTGTTTTATAAAATAAAGTTGTTCAATTAAAAAAAAGTATGAAGAGATGTTAAGCAAATGGACACCATAGGATAAAAATAACAGAAAAACATATACTGAACAGCTCAGGTATAAATAGAAAGAATAATCTGTCTCAGAGTAAATGAAAAAAAAAACAACAAAATATCATCAAATTGACTGAACTCTAACATGACGTAGGGAGTGGCTTTTGAGAGTGAAATCTGGGGAGTAGGAAAAATTTTCATGTCATCAAAATGAGATGAAATATGGTTGGGGCTGGAGAGATGGCTCACTGCTTAAGAGCACTGGCTGGTCTTCTAGAGGTACTGAATTTAATTTCTAGCAATCACATGGAATCTGAGATGAAATAAGGTGATTATTTAGGGTGATAACACTGAGATAAGTCGACTAGAAAGCTCCTTAGAGGACAAGATTCATAGGACCTAATAAAGGTGTAAAGTGCAGGACTAAAAGTAGGAGATGAATATGATTGGATTTTCCAGCAAAATAGAACAAATAACTGGGATAAGAAAAAGAATACACAATATCAGTTGTAGCATGGCTTCAGATTGTTTATAGGGATTTTGAACTTCTTGAAGTCATTCTGTTAGCTATTGCATATATCTCCTATTTCTTATATAAATATTTGATATATCCTTATAGCACTTATATTGGTTCCTTATATCAATGGCATTGTGAAATGTTCTGCTAAATTAAAAAATAGTGCACAAATGTAATAAGAGAATAGAGACATAAATGTGTAACAGGAGCTAAACATACTCTCCCCAATAACCTTTAGTTAATTTCCCTCCAAATAACTTCTGCTAACAGGTTCTTGTTACAGTAAAAATAAAATGAAGGTAACCTTTTCTCTCGCTCTAGGGCTGGCTCCCATAGGGCCACATGGTACTGCAGGGTATCTCTATCTTAGAGGCTTCATGCTGCCTATAGGAACTCAGGCACAGTTCACTCCACTCAACCCTGCTGCTTCTATCCTAGGAGGCCTACAATTGCCCCAGCATGTTGTTTTCATTCACTTTCCTCCACTGCCCAGTAAAAACATGACTATATAAACATTAACTTATCAAACAGTTTTACGTGTTAAATTCTCAACCTACAATCTCTCTACAGGACAAGCTTACAACCAGTTGATAAAGATATAAGATGCCCACCCAGATAAGATAAATTGACACATAGAAACCTCTAGAAATAATCATAATAACCTTTTCCATCTACAGATGCTGACTAGAGAAACATCTATGATTATTTCCATGTTGCCTCCTCCCAAATTTCCAGCTTTCTTCCCCTCTTCTGCTTTCCTAGATTTTCCATACCTACCTTTCTTTCTCATCCAATGATAGGCTCAACACACTTTGTTGTATAGTGACATCATCCTACAGGTTCTTTTTTTAAGATACTCTGTATTTACACTTGAGATGTCATCCCTTTCCCCACCTCACACCCATTCCTGATACCATCTGTCTCCATGAAGGTGCTTTCCCTTCCAGTTACCCTCTCCACCCCATTACCTTGGCATTCCCAACATTAGGAAAATGGGCCCTCCCTGGACCAAAGACCTCCTCTCAAATTGATGGCAGACACTGTTATCCTCAGCTACATACACAACTGTAGCCATAGTTCTCTCAATGTCTTAGTCCATGGGAGTTTTAGACGGTTTGGATTTTTGACTCTTCAATATCTGTTCCTCTATTTGACTTTGCATTTCCTCCTGTGAGTGTTTTGCTCTCCCTTCTAGGAAGGGATGAGATACCCACATTTTGGCCTTCCTTATTTTTGAGCTTCATAAGGTCCGTGAATTGTTTCTTGGGTATTCAGAGCTTTGTGAGGCTAGTAACCACTTATCAGAGAGTACATACCATGTGTGTTCTTTTGTGACTGGGTTACCTCACTCAGGATGATAGTCTCTAGTTCCATCCATTTGCATACGTATTTCATGAAGTCATTGGTTCTAATAGCTGAATAGTATTCCATTGTGTAAATGTACCACAATTTCTGAATCAATTCTTCTGTTGAAGGACATCTGAGTTCTTTCCAGCTTTGGGCTATTATACATACAGCTGTTATGAACATGGTAGAGCTCGTGTCCTTATTATATGTTGGAAAATATTTGGAATATATGCCCAAGAATGAAATAGCTGGGTCTTCAGGTAGTAAGTAGTACTATGTCCAATTTTCTGAGGAACCACCAGACTGATTTCCAGAGTGGTTGTAACCAGTCTTTAAAATTGAACAACTTTATTTTAAAAAACAAAGATAAATGTACAGAGTTTAATCATTTATGCATAAAAGTATGGGAATTTTTGTTAGTACTTGATTTATTTAAAGGTCTGATAGCATGCATTAAAATCTTACTAGTTACAATGAGCATAAAGTACATATAAAACAAGATGTAACCTGGAAATAGTCAAAGTTTTCTTGATGTGTAATGATTGAGCATAGTGGTTTTTAATTTTCTTTTTGTTTGGCCTTTGTTTTTTCTTGAACTTCATAGAGTCTGTGAGTTGTTTCCGGGGTGTTCAGAGCCTTCTGGCATTAGTATCCAATTATCAGAGGCTGCATATTTTGTTTTTTCTTTTGTGACTGGGTTATCTTCCTCAGGATGATATTCTTTAGATGCATCCATTTTCTTAAGAATTTCATAAAGCCATTGTTTCTGATAGCTGAATAGTACTCCATTGTGTAAATATACCACAATTTTTGTATCCATTCATCTACTGAAGGACTTCTGGGTTCTTTCCAGCTTCTGGTATTATAAATAGGGCTTCTATGAACATTGCGGTGCATGTGTCTTTGTTTTATGTTGGATTTTCTCTGGGTATATTCCCAGAAGTTGAATAACTGGGTCCTCAGGTAGTACTATGTCCAGTTTTCTGAGGAACTGCCAGACTGGTTTCCAGAGTGTTTGTACCAGTTTACAACCCCACCAACAGTGGAGAAGTGTTCCTCTTTCTCAGCATCCTCACCAGCATCTGCTGTTATCTGAATTTTTGATCTTAGCCATTCTGGTTTGTGTAAGGTGGAATCTCAGGGTTGTTTTGATTTGCATTTTCTAATAACTAGTGATGTAGATCAATTCCTTAGATGCTTCTCAGCCATTATATATTCTTCAATCTAGAATTTCTTGTTTAGCTCTGTACCCCATTTTTTAATAGGATTGTTAGATTCTCTGGTGTCTAACTTTTTCAGTTCTCTGTATACACTGGATAGTAGCCCTCTATCAGATTTGGGGTTGGTAAAGATCTTTTCCCAATATGTTGTCTGCTGTTTCATTTTCTTAACAGTGTCCTTAGCCTTACAGAAACTTTGTAATCTCACTAAGTCCCATTTCTAGATCTTTGACCTTAGAGCAGTATGCCAGTTCAACCAACACTGTATATTGAAAAGGTTGTCCTTTTTCTATTGAATGTTACAGCTCCATTTTCAAAAATCAAGTGACCATATGTGTCAGGGCTCATTTCTGGATCTTCTATTCCATTCCATTGATCAATGTGCCTATTTCTGTACCAGTACCATGTGTTTTTTTTTTTTTTTTTTTTTTTTTTTTTTTTTTTTTTTTTTTAACATAATCGCCTTGTAATATAGTTTGAGGTTAGGGATGTGATTCCCGCAAATGTTTTCTTTCTAATTCTATTAGTTTGACTATGTGTCTGTTCAGTTTCTGCTTCCAAGATCTGTCCGTTGATGAGAGTGGGGTGTTGAAGTCTCCCGCTATTATTGTTTGGGGTGCAATATATTATTTGAGCTTCAGTAGGATTTTTTTATGAATGTGGGCATATGTATATGAAGCATAGATGTTTAAGATTGAGAGTTCATCTTGATAGATTTTCCTGTGATGAGTACAAAAGAGTGCAAAGAACATTCACAGGGAAATTTCAAATTATATAAAATGCACAGGGCTTAATGAAGTTAAGAAAAGTGACAGAGGTTTGCTGAAATTCCAAATAAAGCAACTGATATGGTAGGGATCTAACAGAGACATCTTCTGAGAGCTAGAACAGACTCACACAGGGTGACTAAATACATTGTAGAAGAGAGAATAGTTGGAACATTGGTAGTCAAGAGTACTTCTTGGGAAAAAGGTTGAAGAACTTTAGTATTGTGTAAAACTTACTTTTTATAATCCAACTGTGACATAATGAGAAAGATGCTTTATTGTACTATCATGCCCTATTTTATTTTATCAGAAAAATTGCCCGCTGGAAAATCTGCAATTGACATTTAATTAATTTATTGTTCAAAGAATGTGTGTAGTTGTACTAAACCTTTATTTTTAAACAATATACCACAAACTCCATTCATACAGTTTTTAATATTAAATTTTAATTCCTCATCAAAGGTTTAAAAAATAACTGTATATCCTGATTCTCATTTTGATTTACAGTTTCTTGAAGTAGCCCCTTTCTAGATAGTGATTATTCATGGGTATGTGGCTGCCTCTATTGCTCAATTATCCTCCCCAGAGGTAGGAAGAATTTACATTTTCACCAACAGTGTCAGACAATGCCTATTGCTCCTCATCTTGGTGACCTTTTGAATATTGACAAGCTAGTGGTTTTAAAAAGACATTCTCATCACTGTTTTTATTGGCATTTCATTAATCAGGAAAAATCATGAGCATCTTTTAATGTGCTTAGTGGAAATTTCCATTGCTTTATGTCATTGCTGCTTAGTACTGTTCTTTGAATCATTTTCTTTTGTTACCAATTTGTACAAATTTATTGTAAATTAAAGAGCATAGCTGTTTTTCAGTTATGCTGACATTTTTCTTCAGTTTGTCTTTTATCTTTTTTCCTCACATTCTCAGTATTTGCAGTGGTTTATATTTATATGGTTTATATTTATATGAAAGAAATTTTTGAGTTTTTCTTTAGTATCTAAAGTTTGTATCTGGTTAGGAAGTGCTTCCTGGTTCATGTTTATAAATTATTTCTATTATGTTTTTATCCAGCAATTTAAAGCATTTTATATTTTATTAAAACCTTTGATCTATTAGGGATATAATTTAGTATAATGAATGAGAAAGAATTCAGACTGCTTTTTGTGAAATAGTTACATATCCTGTGCTTTTGATGCTCATATGAAATGGGAAGTTCATCAAAGACTCCCTTTCCATATGTATAAGAGTCTAATAGAGTCTGTACTCTATTATGTTCTTTTGATCCAGCTATTTCTTCTTAATCAAAATCTTTCAAAGTTGGCAGGACCGTAATGCCTTTAATTCCAATTTCTTCAGATTCTTTTACAGAATTTCCCTAGATATCCTTGCTTATTTTCTAATCTAGTTCATCTGTCACAGATGACAGAACTGGAAGATCAAATCTTGCGGCTGTGTTTTAGGCTTGCCTTGCATCCTATGTTGTTTATGTTATACATATTCTGATTCTGTTTTTTGGTACATGAATATTTATGGCAGCTATATCCTCATTGTGGATAGTGTCCTTTATCAAAATACTTTCCCTTGAATTCAATTTTTGCTGATATTCATATCACAACCTCTGTTTTCTTCCTTCATCATTTTTATGCTATGTAATATGTTTTATGGCTTAGCAAGGCTGTTTTGCTTCTCAGTATGTTTTCTTACTTGGTCCTCTCCATTTTCATTTTCTACCTCACATCCCATTGTTGCATCATTTTTCTTTGATACAATGTTTCAATGACTCTATAGTTTCTTGTTTTTTTTCTTTCCTTTTTAAGGAATATTTTCTTCAAAATAGGATTTGTTATCTGCATTTGTTTCCTTGCTATGCTCTCTTTCAACCATGCTCCACACTGATTCTTATAATGTGTTTACAGAGCTGTCATTCTGTGTCTTTTTTACTTCTGTTACAGAATTTTCTGAAAAATTGGAAGAGCAGCATGTTTTCTCTTCACTCCCTTCTTGCTTTGTGCCTCATGAAGAAAATTAGATGTGGGGCTAGACATTGGGGTTGCAGATACATTTTCCTCTGAGCCTAGTCACATAAAATGGAATTTTAAACCTTGCTGCTGTAGTTGTTCCTAAAATGCCTATAACAAGATTCATTTTAGTGATGATTGAATTGGCTAGGCATTATAGTCGCCTGGACGTAAGAACACATTTTAAAAAGATGAAAATAAGTTTGAACCTCACACAGCAAAATTCTTTTTTTTTCTTACAACTTTATTTTAAAAAGAGAGATTCATGTACAGATTTTTAAAAGCATTTTGGCATAAAACTATGTGAATATATTTTTGTCAGTTCTTAATTCTTTTAGACGTTTGATAGTATGCATTGAAATCTTAGTAGTTACCATAAGCATAAAGTACATGTAGAACAGAACATAACATGGAAACATTCAGAGTTATGTTTGATCTATACACACACCAAAATTCTGATTCACATGCTATGGCCTGAGGCTCAGGAATGTTTCTGTAGCTATGTGGGTAAAGAATCTTAGCCACAATTCAGGGTCTGTGAGGTATATCATGGGTAGTCTTTACATTTTGGCTAATATCCACTTGTCAGTGAGTACATACTATGCATGTCCTTTTGTGATTGTGTTACCTCAATCAGAATGATATTTTCTAGTTCCATCCATTTGCCTGCAAAAGTTATGGTATCCTCACTTTTAATAGCTAAATAGTATTTTATTGTTTAAATGAACAACATTTTCTGTACCCATTCTTCGGTTGAAGGACATCTATGTTGCTTCCTGCTTCTGGCTATTATAAATAAGGCTGCTATGAACATTGTTGTGCATGTGCCTTTGTTGTATGTTGGAGTATCTTTAGGGTATATGCCCAGAAGTGAAATAACTGTGTCCTCAGGGAGGACTATATCCAATTTTCTGAGTAACTGCCAGACTGATTTCTAGAGTGGTTGTACCAGTTTACAACCCCACAAACAGTGGAGGAGTGTTCCTCTTTCTTCACATCCTTGCCAGCATCTGCTGTCATCTGAGTTTTTGATCTTAGCCATTTTGACTGGTGTGTTGTAGAATCTCAGGATTGTTTGGATTGGCATTTCCCTGATGACTAGGGATGCTGTCCATTTCTATAAAAGTGCTTCTAGGTCTTCCAGATTCCTCTGTGGAAAATTATTGGTTTTGTTTTATATCTCATTTTAATTGGGTTAATTTATTTATTGGAGTTCATCTTTTTGACTTCTTCATATATTTCTGATATTAGATCTCTATCAGATGGAAGAATAGTATAGATCTTTTCCTAATCTGTAGGCTGCTGTTTTGTCTTATTGACTGTGTTCTTTTTCTTATAGAAGATTTTCGTTACATGAGGTCCCATTTAGCACTTGTAGATCTGAGAGTCTGAGCTTTTGGCATTGTGTTCAAGAAGTTTTCTCCTGTACCAGTTTATTCAAGGCTATTTTCCACTTTCTTTTCATTTCTTTTTTTTATTGAAGAACTTTATTTAAAAAAAACAAAGATAAATGTACAAATTTTTTAAGAATCTTTTTTGAATTTTGATACTCTGCATTAAGATCTTACTAGTTACAATGAACAAAAAGTACATGCAAAACAGGATGTAACACGGAATTAGTCAAGGTTTTTTAGTGTGTAAGGATTGAGCCTAATGTTTTTTTTTTTTTTTTTTTCTTGAACTTCACACTGTTTGTGAGTTGTTTCTGGGGCAGTCCAAGACTCTGGGGTCAGCATCCCACTATCAGTGAATGCATATTATGTAGGTTCTTTTGTGACTGGGTTATCTCACTCAGGATGATATTCTCTAGATGCAACCATTTTCTTAAGAATTTGGTTAAGTCATTGTTTCTGATGGCTGAGTAGTACTCCACTGTGTAAATGTACCACAATTTTTGTATCCATTCATCTACTGAAGGACATCTGGGTTCTTTCCAGCTTCTGAGTATTATAAATAGAGCTGCAATAAACATTGTGGTGCATGTATCTTTGTTGTATATTGGAGTGTCTCTGGGGTATATGCCCAGAAGTGGAATAGCTGGATCTTCAGGTAGTACTATGTCCAATTTTCTGAGGAATCGCCAGACTGATTTCCAGAGTGGTTGTATCAGTTTACAACCCCACCAACAGTGGAGAACTGTTCCTCTTTCTCCACAACCTCCCCCACATCTGCTGTCATCTGAGTTTTGGAACTTGGCCAATCTGACTGGTGTGAGGTGGAATCTCAGGGTTGTTTTGATTTGCATTTCCCTGATGGCTAAGGATGTTGAGCATTTTCTTAGATGTTTCCCAGACATTCGATATTCCTCAATTGAGAAATTTTTGTTTAAGTCTGTAACCCATTTTTTAATAGGGTTGTTTGATTCTCTGGTATCTCCTTTTTTGAGTTCTTTGTATACCTTGGATATTAGGCCTCTTTCTGATGTGGGGTTGGTAAATATCTTTTCCTACTCCATTGGCTGCCATTTTGATTTCATGATAGTGTCTTTAGCCTTACAGAAACTTTGCAATCTCATTAAGTCCCATTTGTTAATCTTTAACCTTAGAGCTTGAGCCATTGGTGTTTTGTTTTTTCTCCTGTGCCTATGTGTTCTAAGGTTTTCCCTATTTTCTCATCTAATAGTTTCAGTGTATCTGGTTTAATATGGAGATCTTTGATCCACCCTCACTTGAGCTTTGTACAAGGAGATAAGAAAGGTCTATTTTCATTCTTCTGCATGCTGAGTGACAGTTGGACCAGCACCATTTGTTGAATAGGCTGTCCTTTTTCCATTGGATGTTTACGGCTCCTTTGTCAAAAATCAGGTGACCATATACGTGAGGGCTCATTTCTGGATCTTCTATTCTATTCCATTGATCCACGTGCCTATTTCTGTACCAGTACCATGCATTTTTCAGCACAATTGCCTTGTAATATAGCTTGAGGTCAGGGATAGTGATTCCCGCAGATGTTTTCTTGTTGTTGAGGATGGATTTCGCTATTATTGGTCTTTTGTTATTCCAGATGAAATTGCATATTGATCTTTCCAACTCAATGAAAAAGTGGGTTGGAATTTTGATGGGGATTGCATTGAATCTGTAGATTGTTTTTGGTAAGATGGCCATTTTTAAAATGTTTTTCCTTCCAATCCATGAGCATGGGAGGTCTTTGCATTTTCTGAGATCTTCCTCGATTTCATTCTTTTGAGGTTTGAAGTTCTTGTCATACAGGTCCTTCACTTGCTTAGTTAGAGTCACACCAAGGTATTTAAGAATATGGAATGCTTCATGAATTTGCATGTCATCCTTGTGCAGGGGCCATGCTAATCTCTGTATTTTCCCAATTTTAGTATATGTGCTGCTGAAGTGAGCACTCCACTTTCTTTTCTCCTAGATTCAGTGTATCTGGTTTTATGCTGAGGTCCAATTGAGGATCCTTCAATCCCACCTAGAAGGGGGAACAAAATAATCATAGGAGTGAGAAGGAGAGAGGAGCCTGGATGTTAGAGGGGAAGGAATGGGGAACAGGATCAGGTATGGAGAGAGATTACAGGAGGGAGGACCACTGGGCTAGGAGAATGAATATAACTATGCAGCTGTTGTGGGGAAAGAGAACTTTCTAGAGACCTATGATGGGGGAGGCTCCTAGGATTTAATGTTGGTGACCTTAGCCTAAATGCACAATAGCTGGTATATAGTACCAGAAGAGACCAGACCATCTCCAGCGGTCAGACAAGACCAAAGCGGAGGGATGGGAAAACTAACCTACCTACAAAACTTCTGACCCAATTTTTCTCTGGTCTAAAAGAAATACAGGCACAAAAATGGAACAGAGACTGAGGGAATGGCCGACAAGTGACAGGCTCAACTTGGGATCCATCCCATGGGTGGGTACCAATCCCTGACACCATTACTTATGGCATGTTGTTCTTGCAGACAGGAGCCTAGAATGGCTGTTCTCTGAGAGGTTCTACTCAACCAGGACTGAGACAAATGCAGATACTCACATGAAAGCACTGGGCTGTGGTCAGCAAACCCTACAGAAGATTTATGGGAAGGATTTAAAGAACCGAAGGGGTGGCAACCCCAAAGGAAGGCCAACAGTGTCAGCTAACCTGGACCCCAGGGAGCTCACAGAGACTGACACAGCAACAAAAAGAGCATACATGGGCTAGTCAGAGCTCCCTGGCACTTGTGTATCAGAGGGTTGTCTGTCTGGCCTCAGTGGGAGAGAATGTGCCTATCCTAAGGAGACTTGATGTCCCAGGGTAAGGGTACACACTGGTGGATGGGGGCACCCTCTCAGAGGTGAAGAGGAGGGGGATGGAAGGAAGAACTCTTCAAGGAGGGACCAGGAAAGTGGCCAACATTTAGAATTAAATAAATAAAATAATCAAAGACACAACTCCGACTGAAATCTGCTGATCTACTGATACCAATGTAACAGCACACGTTATATGTAGTGCTCCTTCGACTTGGAGTTCAGAGTATACCCCAACTTGATGTAAAGCTTCAGTATGCTCCTTTCTAGCAAATCTGAACCACATTAAATGTTAAGTTTTTCTCTTTTATTCTCCCATCTTAGGCAGTAGAGAAAACTGTACAGGACCTTTAGATTGTTGCTACAGTGCTATATAATTCTGCATACCCAAAGGGGGAATTCATCTTGACATGGCAAGAGCATCGTCTTTCTTCTCCTTTTAACTTGCGTACAGTCTTGTTATGTTATACACATTGTCCTGGAACTTGTCTAGTAGGCCAGTCTCATGTCAAACTCACAAGTCTCCTGACTCAGTTTTTCAAGTTGCAGGGGTTACAGGTATACACATCATCACACCTAGCTTACATCTGACTTAATTGCCCCTTTCTGAGAATTTCTCCCCTTAAAATGATTTTGTCCTTTAAAATTTTTATTTGATTTGCCATTGCTGTTAGTTTGCTTTTACTCAGTTATCGATAGTAAATATTAGTTTTAAGCAATTATGATTGTTATGCCTTCTCAGAAAGTCTTTTGTCCTGACCTGCAAAATAAAATTGAAGGCTAAATTGATTTTTAAGCCCTTGGAGAATATACTGATATTAGTAAGTGATAATATCTATTCTTAAGAGGTTTTCCAGATCTTTCTTTCAAGCTTCTTTCAGGAGTTTAAAAAGTCCATTCACATTATTTTTTCTACAATAATCCATAGGCATTGGAGTCAGAATGAAAGCTGTGTCAATACAAACTCTGATTTTAAGTTCTTTTGCTTGCACCCTTTGAGATAATGGAATGAATATAAATGATTTTTTGGTCACTGCAGTTTTTATTTCATTTTCATTGTATATTTTCTTTATTTACATTTCAAATGTTATCCACTTTCCCAGTTAGCCCTCTGGAATCCCCCTATCCCATCTCCTTCCCCCTGCCTCTATGAGGGTGCTCCCCCACTTGCTCCTGCCTACCCATCCTGGCATTCCCTTACCCTGGACCAAGGGCTTCTCCTTCCATTGATGCCCGACCAGGCCATCCTCTGCTACATATGTAGCTGGAGCCATGGGTCCCTTTATGTGTACTCTTTGGTTGTTGGTTTAGTTCCTGGGATCTCTGGGTGGGGTCAGGTTTGTTGATATTGTTGTTCTTCCTATGGGGTTGCAAACCTCTTCAGCTTCTTCATTACTGTTGTTCCTTTCAATAACTTGTGGAGAAATGCTTTGTGTGAACATATATAGTATATCACCCTGCCCTCAGTGTTCATTGCCTTATTTACCTGGTTTTATTTACATAACACTCCTATAATCTTTGTTCCCTTTTATTCCCCCATTATAATAGCCTAAAATGGACCAAAGCCTATGTTTTCTAATATGTGATGTGGTTTAAGGCCTTTACATTAATACTAGAATGGCTTTGATTTAGATAAATTAGTCACTATAAATTAATAGCATAGTCCACCACATTAGTGTGTTACTAAACCTGGAAATATCCTATTCTCATATTTTCTAAGTGATGTAGTATCAGAGTGTTAGACACAGACATCTTCCACAAACTTGTCAAAATAGAATAAATCTCAGGGTTTGACATTTCAGATCACTATAGTTCACATCTGCTTACAAGGGAATTAGGAAAGGCTACTTTGATCTTTTGAAAGATTTTTTTTTCTGCTTTCAATAGTGTTAGTCATTTTGACATTTGGTCTCTTAATGCTTTTCGGTATCATATGATCCAAGTGGTGTTATATTAGGTTTTTGAAATGTGTATTACTTTAAAAAATCTGTTGTATTCTAATCACTCTCCTACACAGCAAAAATTACAGCAATGGTAGTAAAGAAACATAAATCCTATTCTTATAGGACATATGTCCTACTTTAGAAGATAGACAAAAATATAAAACCAAAAGATTGTATCTTAGTCAGGTTATAATAAATCTCATAGAAAAATAGATAACATGAAGCATAGAGTTATAGAACAAAATTAAGAGTTACCTTAAATAAAGTGGTATGGATAGTCTTAGATTCTGTTGCATGTAAACAAAATTTTGAGGGGTATCTGGTAGGATCTGATTGTGGGCAGACAATTACCCACATAAGTTTCTGTGTGTAAAATGTTGTACTATTGTGTATTTGAGATTTTGCATGATACAGCTTCCACTAGAGATTTTAAGTAAAAATTAAGAGTAAAGGTTCTTAGAAGACGTTCAGGAAAGAATTAAATGGATTTTCCTGTTTTTTTTTTTTTTTCTTTCTTCTTTCATAAAATGCTATTTGACTTTATTCACCACCTAAACCTCTTCCTAGATCCACCATTCTTTACTACCCACCTGACTTTGTGTTCAGTTTTATTTTAAACTCATCAAGTACAATTAGTGCTGCCCATATAGTATTGGGTGAGTGGTCAATCCACAGGATCCTGTGTTCTTAAAGAAAACTGACTCTACCTTTTCTAGCATTATCTATCTGTTGCTGATAACTCCTTGGTTTCAAGTGGGACTTCTTGCCCAGCCTTCTTCTCCATGCTGGGATTGTGTCTGTCTTGAACTTGGATGTGTCTTGTGCATGCTGTTTCAACCACTGTGAACTCATATGTTCCAATGCCCTGCTGTGTCCAGAAAACCATGTTTTTTTGTAGTTATCCACTGCCTCTGGCTCTTCTAATCTCTCTGTTCTATTTTCTATGATGATGTATGAGCCTTGGGAGGAGGGGGTATGATATAAATGTTTAGAGCTGAGCACTTTGCAATTGTTTATTCATTATAACTTGACAAGTTGTGGGACTATGTACTGATCATCATATATTTTGAGAAGCTTTGCTGATGAGGGTTGAGATGTGAGCTAACTGATGGATATGACAGCACAGGAGTTACTTAAATCCACATTTCTCCTTAGCAAAGTGGTGGTAGTGGGTTCCTCTTTAGGAACCTGTCTAGACACAGAGTCTTGTCCTGATAACCAGAACCAGGTTTGGTTTTCAACTAGAACAATAAGACAGGTGGAAAAATAAAGGAAATAAAAAGAGTGAAATAAGAAATCAGAGTATTCTTATTTGTACATGATATGATTTTATACATTCATTAAAGACCCTAAAGGTTCCATCAGCAATTTTCAACAGCTGATAAACACATTCAGCAAAGTAGCATGATACAAAATTAGCACACAAATTACATAACTTTCCTTTATATAAATGACAGAAATCAGAAACGGAATTACATTGACTATAGTTTTAAAGTTTTTAAAATTCCTAGGCCTGCTCATAGATCTCAGAAGACAGGCTCACTTGCAGGCAAGCTGATCAACTCAGCTACTATTCAAGTCCATATACTGAGCTTTGAGTCAGTCCACCAAAATATCCACTCCATCTCCAAGCTCCTGGAGTGAGTGGAGGGACCAGTCCTGAATGAAGGACCAGATGTCATAACTGAGTAGTGTCAGGCCTAGGCCAACTCTCTGGCCTCCAGCATGGAGCAGCTGTGGCTGCAGCTGGAGTTGCTTGCCCTATTGGGAGACAAAGAAGAGCATAGGGCAGTGTGGCTGCCTGTAGCCTACTAGCACAAAGTAAAGTCCTGAAAATCTTGAGATGGCCCAAATAGAAGACAAAGAGGTATACAGTAGCCTAGAGCTTGCCTGCAACCTGTCCCCACTCTTTCTGCCAACCCACAAAACTGCCCTGATTCTGAACAACAGCAGGGTGACCAAGAGGCATCCCAGCAATGGTTTTGTATTTATGGTGTGTCAGAGACAAGAACCATTGAACCAGATAGATCAATGACTTGTTGCAATGACTATTTGTACGTAAAGCATTATGGACTAAAATCTACACTATGTGACTCACTGCATTTTCTGTTCTGTGCTGTTCTTGGAGGCCACTTTGGTATCTGTGGCCTGCTGCTCCAGGCCATGTTGAAGTCAGAGGTCCATGTACATATTATCCATGGTCCTGAAGCAATTGGGAACTGTGTTAATATCCCTGGCCCAAGTTGTCATCAAAGGCCATATGGATGTCTCTGGTGCGGGCTGTTCTCTGAGGCCATTCTGATGTCTATTAGCAGTGGTTTCACAGGGGGCTATGTTTATAGGAGTGTCATGTGCAGATACCTGAGACTATGCTGATAGCCATGATTCTTACTGCCACCAAGGACTATGTCTGGGTCCATGGTCCTACTAAACCAGTTTGTGTTGATGTCCATGGCCCAAGTTACCAGCAAAGACCATATGATCATCTGTGGTCTGTGCTTCAGCCTCAAGTGATGTTTGTTTCTATGGGCTGTGCTGATAGTGGGACCATATTGATGCGAATGGTCAGAGTTGCCATCTGAGGCCATGTAGATGTTCTTGGTTTTGGTTCTTCAGCTGCAGCTGAAGGCTGTGATGATATCTATGGCTTATGCAGTGGCAGGAGGCTGTGTTTATTTCCATAGTAAGCACTCCCACTAAAGACCATGCTGAGGTCTGTAGCATGTGCTAATGCCATAGACCATGTAGTTGTCTGTGGTCCATGCTATTGCTGAAAACCATGTGTAAGCCCATGATCACTCTTCATTTGACTTTAAAACAAAAAGAAGCTCTATTTGCAATGGAATTCATGAATACAGAGATGCACAGTTGAAAAAGAAGTTCATAAAAGCTTTTGCAACAACCCTTACAACCCCTTTACCCAAAAGGAGCCTAGACAAGGAGAAGTCTTGAAAATTGTAATAAGGATGCTGAAGTATAGCTTGCCACAACTGATGGCTTATGGTAGTGGGAATGAGTATATGGAAAACAAAAAATGGACAGTTTTTTGATGTTTTCTTTTTCTGGTGGGAGGTCCAAAGGGTTGAGGAGCAGACCTGGGAGGATTGGGAAGAAGTGAGGGTGCTCAGTGTTTATGATGTGAAATTACCAAATAATCAATAAAAGTGTTACGAAGAAAGGAGAAAAAATTAAATCTCTTGACATAAATCTAACTAAAGAAGTAAAAAGATTGTATAATAAAAACTTCAAGACACCAAGGAAAGAAATCAAAGAAGATCCAAAAATTAGAAACGGCTCTCATGCTCATGAATTGGTTGAATTAATATAGTGGAAATAGCCATCCTACCCAAAGCAACTTACAAATTCAATACCATTCCACTCAAAATTCCAACTGAAGTTTTGACATACATTGCAAAATAATTTCAGAATTCATATGTGAACTTGAAAGACCCAGGAGAGCCAAGACTATCTTAGTAAAAGCATTGTTTTAGGTATCATCAACTTTGATTTTAAGGTATATATTTTAGAGCCATAGTAATAAAAGTGACATTTTACTTGTCTAAAAGCAGATATATCCATCAATAGAATATAATTGATGGTCCATATATAAACACACTCTCTTATAGCCACCTGATTTTTTGACAAAGAGGCTAAGTGTGTACTGAACAGAAGACAGCATCTTCATCAAATGGTGCTTATGAAATAGGATAACTATGTATGTCAGAATGAAAATGATCCTTATCTTTGCACAAAACATACCTCCAAATGCAGCAAGGAGTTCAATTTAAGGCCTGGTATTTTGAATCTCATAAAGAAAAAAAGTAAGGAAACACTTAAACTCATTTGCAGAACTCATTTCCAGTTTCTATATCTTGTTCTCTTCCCATGCCAATGTATCCTCTGTCTCTTCTCAACCTGTAGCCCCTCCATTTACTTCTGTTTTAAAACTATTTTTCATTATTTGACAGTTTCATACATGCTTATAATGGATTTTAGTTTACATTTTATACTCATGTGAAGTGGAAACTTGAGGGTTCCTTGGAGAGTCATTTGTGTTGGATGGTATTTTGCTGGAGCAAACTCGTGAAGGAGTATTTTCCCATAGTAGACACAGGTGAAAGACTATGGCCAGACTTGTGAAGAAATGTTTGGCTGAAGTGGGCATAAGAAAAAAAAAACATGTTCTGACAAAGCAAGCTCATGCAAGGACATGTGATGAAGGATTGTTTGTTAATAACATGCATGTATTATTCCACCGTACATTGCATACTTGAGCTGTGTTTGTCTGGACTCCATAGAAAGAAACTAACCCAAAAACCCCTGGTGGTGTGCTGCAGTCTCTTACATCTTCAGCATACTCTGGCTGTTTGGCTGAGTGATGACAGCTGAGACAGGAACATGTGCTAAGGAAAACCTGTGGAGGACACATGCTATTTGGAGAGAGTATGAAATGGACAGTGATGGAGGCTGAGCTATCCTTGCTAGTGTGTAATGCTGGTGGGTCTCTAATCTTCTTTGACCTTCGCTGAGAGAGGTACAGCTGAGAACTTCCCCTGACATTCCTCCAGGTCTCTCCTGCTGACTTGTACCAAGGCTGAGGCCTGATTGTCGATGTTGGGAAGTGGCAACGCTGCTGATTTATGTTTGATATTCCAACTCTTCCAAACTAGACTGTTGGTGTATTCATGAAGTGCTTGTGAGTGGATAAAGCTGCTGATGCTGACTCCTGTGAATGGAACTGATGGTTTCCTGACAATGCAGATAGGATTTGCTCCAAAGAACCATTTCTAACAGGTCCACTTCCCATGTATCCCCCCCACTACCTCTGGTGGGTCTTGTGCTAGAAGGGAAGTTAAAGCATTTAAGGACCTTCATTAAAAGTAGACTTTGAAAATATTAAAGTTACACTCATGCTCTTTCTAATTTCCATCTAATCCTTCTTCCTAACTATTTTATTCTTTTTTTTTTTGACAATCAAATTAGTTTTACTATGGCTGCCTAGAGGGGCAGGGGCAGAAAGTTATTTATATAGGAGTATGGTCACTTACAAGTGGTTACACCATGGAAAAATGTCTTTTTTCCTCCAACAATTGTTTACTGAACTATACTCAGGGAGGGGTTCAACTTCACGAACCTGCCCTCAGTCATAGCAACAGGCTATGTTTTTCTCCATCATGATGGCATGCTTTTGGGATCAATCTTGTGACAAACTTTTTCAAGTCCAGGAGCGTCCAAGCCTTGTGATATCTGGTAGACAGCATCCCAAAGCTTTCTATCCTGCCTGCCTGTACTTAAATTTTATCTGTATTCTCTTCTAGGATATTATTGAGTATGTAATATATAAGTCCTGTTTGTGTCTGGGTTTAGAAGAAGAAGAGGAGGAGGAAGAGGTGGAGGAGGAGGAGGAGGAGGAGTAGGAGGAGGAGGAGAAGGAGGAGGAGGAGGAGGATTGTGAATATTTTTCCCCAGTGGGATTTGCATAAAAACTCTATTTCAAACTCTATTTTATATCTTGTTAGTCAGAAATTATAAGGAAAAGCCTCTACTCATCTATTTTGTATTCTTTATTGTAAGAAGCTTGCAAAGATGACCACAATTGAATAGTTGGGGTCACACTGTTTTATTAAGCCACAGTCTAGAGTTAATTTATCAGAAGAGGTACAGACTTATGAAAATATACTATGTAATATATAGTAGCAACAGGCCCTATTGTTGATGAAAAGAATACTTGGAATGCTGATTTTTCTTCTTTGAAACTGCTATACATATGTTCCAGTATGTTTCTACATTCTTGGGTGCTCTTATCTTCCCAGCAGTTTTTCAATGAATGAACAAAATCTCCCTTAAAATAAAGAGAGTATTTAGCAACAACAAAAAAAAAAAAAAAAAAAAAAAAAAAAAAAAAAAAAACAAAATATAGTATCAGTTAACCTTCAGAAGCATTAATTTAGTGGTTCCCATACTTGATTGTATTATATAGTTATTACCTAGGACGATTGTTAAATATATGGTATCCAGTGTCTTCCCTCAGTAAAGATTATGGTTCACTGACTTTGCACTGTGTCCTTTCTACCTGCATTTGTAATAACTTCCAGGTGATTCTGAAACAGTAAATCTTATCTTGATTCAGCACTCTCCATCCCTATACTAAAAGCCTTAGTTCTATTGTGCAGCCTTGAAATTCACCTAATTCACTAACTATGGCTCCAGCACATCAGCATGGTTTTTTCCATGGCAAGTTTGTTTCTACTGAATTCTGTAGTAGGAAAGCTATGGTAGAGCTCTGATTGGGGTTTTGGTATTTGAATGGATGACATCTCCTTCCAGTTTATCATATAATAAAAAATTTCACATTTAATGTTTTATTTAGGAAAAAAAATAAGGTTTAAAGCCAGATGATTAGATGTTGTTAAGGAATAGTTACTAATGAAGCCTTTAGGACCTTTATAACTGGACAAGTTTTTCAAAAGTAACGACTTTAAGAGCTTCATAAAACAGCTTTAGAATAAAGACTGAAAATTTTGCCCTCAAAACTCTGCTTAGAAATTGCCAAGATAATGCAAAAAAAATTAAATATAACATTTTCTTTACTACTCTGGTTGGCAATGTAAACATGGAAAGGTATGGCCTAAAATGAGATGAACTAACATCTCAAGATTGCCAATTGTATTCAGATCACCTGGAAATTTGTACTCTGAGGGTCAGGAAGAATCATATATGAGTGGAATAATCATATACGAGTGAGGAGTTCAATCACAATGACAAGTCACACACTGAAAAAACCTGTTTTTCCATGGAGATATAGAACCACAGCTGATGTGTACTCACCCAATCAATTATACCTGGGAGGGGCACGAAAACACATCCCAAGAACAATTCTGTGTTTTGAAAAAACTGAGGTCACAAGACATGTCTTGTTTTGTTGTAATTTTCTCTCAAGCATTCAGAAATTCTTACACAACTCTATTGTTAGACTGTGCTCTGACAATGTCTTTGTAGAAAAAAATGCTTAATATTCTGGGCAATTTACTTTTTAAAGAGAAAATGTCAATCTTTTGACAAGCTTCAGAATCAGCTTCCTCTTAGACATGTAAAGGTTGGAAATCAAGTTTATCTCATCAATTTTTGTAATACAACAACTGGGAAGGAGCTTCCAAACACTGTCTTAGGGTCATGAAAATAGTAGTTGAGTGAGTAGATGTAAAATGTCCTCTCTTGATGATATTTTATTTTAGTTCCTGATTACAAGTCATGGTGTCTGCATATTGGAGAGAAAGATACACAAATACAATTTCTGTTGTGTGAGAAAACCTAAATATTATAGGAAGGGACTCAATTCTACAGTATATCAGTGATTCCTCAAAGGTTGAAAATTGAGCTGTTTTTTTTTTTTTTTTTTTTTTTTTTTTTTTTTTTTTTTTCTGTTCTTCCCTGTGTCTTAGGATTTTTTGTTTTTTTTGAACAGATTTTTCTTGGCAATCATGAATCAATTGCTTATATCATAATGAGATTTTTCTGTAAGAGAAGATGAGGAAAGTTTTGATTTTTCTTATTTAAGACACCAAGCAATATTTTCTTCATTTAAAAAGTATTTTCGCATTCATTAAAGTAATTTTCATATTTAATTTTTATATGTTTTTATTCAGCATATATGTATGCACATGTATACCATAACACATTTGTAAAGGTAATAGGACAGTTTTCTGGGAGTTAGTTCTCTCCTTTTGCCATGTGGGTCCCAGGGATTGAACTCAGGTTGTTAAGTCATGAGCACCTTACCTGGCTGAGCCATCTTATCTGTTCTTAAATGATTCTTAATTTGGTTATTTTGTTCTCTGAGCTTGAAGTTGGATGATAGGAAAATAAATTACTAATGCCTATATGGTTTGTACATTTATCTTATTGATTATTATGGAGACAATGTTTATTCAGCATTTTAAAAATTATATTTGAAGTTATGACCATCTTTTCATGTGATGATTCCTTTTGATCGTGAAATGATTGTACACAGAATCAAGTAAAAATATGGAAGTCGGTGAGAATATTTAGAATAAGATTAACTGAGAGGGGGTTCATACTTTCCGAAAGAGTGGCTAGCATCTTCTCCGAATGCCGCACACCTGAAGATTTCTTAGGGGAAATTAGTATGGCTTGCTTGCACTCACTTCTTGTTGATGAACATATCTATCTCATCCTTCAATATTGAGCTTCATTGGTCTTTCAGTGTACCTTAGATCAGTAGGAGCCTAGGAATTCTCTAGGCATTTATTGCCAGGATGGGACTGCTGAGGCATACCACCTTAAAGATTGACAAGTTACTGAGTTCTCAGCCACTCCAATATCTAGACAGCCATTGTTGAGCTACCCAGATCATACCAAATATGGCAATGAGGCAAATCTTCTCTTTCAAACACATACTAAGTTACTTGTAATTTTTCTACAGAGAACCATAATATAATTTTTTCTTCATTTCTTCTAGCTATTACATATGGATTTTTGTTGCATGAAATAAAATTTATTTACCATCAACAAATCTGATTTGATGCTTAGGTGTCGGAGTCCAGAGTAAGATAGCATGTTCCAGGTGGCCCTTCTAATGTCAATAGCATGAAATGTGTCTCTAAAGTTTGTTTAGAAATTTTGCTTTCTAAGTAGGTAATCGTAGCACATGGCATCACTAATGTGGTTTCAGTAATTTGAATGACAAAGCAGTTTGAGTTCCTTGTGACACTGGTGAAGAAATAGAAAAAGATACAACAATTGATCCCATTTTTCTGAATTACAATTTGCTAGATAGTCTTTTCTTCAGTCTCTGCTCCACACTTTGTCTCTGTATTTCCTCCTGTGAATATTTAGTTTCCCATTCTAAGAAGGACTAAAGCATCCATTCTTTGGTTTTCCATCTTCTTTTTAAAAAACTTGGATATTTTCTTAACCTACATTTCAAATGTTATCTCCCTTTCCAGATTCCCCTCTGGAATCCTCCTCAACCATCCTTCCCACCCTGCCTCTGTGAGAGTGTTTCCCCACCAAAATACTCCCTCCTACTTCCCTGCCCTGGCATTTTTCTACACTGGGTATCTAGGCTTAGAAGGACCAAGGGTCTTTACTCTCCTTGATGCCATTAAGGCCATCCTCTGCTACATATATGGCTGGAACCTTGGGTCCCTCCTTGTGTACTCTTTGCTTGGTGATTTTGTCTCTGGGAGCTCTGATGGGTATAGTTGGTTGATATTGTTGTTCTTCCTGTGGGATTGAAAACTGTTTCAGCTTCTTTAGTCCTTTTTCTAACTGGTCCAGTTGGGACCCTGTTCTCAGATCTCAGTTCAAAGGTTTGTAGAGAGCATCTTACTCTGTATTTCGAAGGCTCTGGCAAAGCCTCTTAGGAGACAGCTATATCAGGCACCTGTCAGCATGCAATTCATGGAACCCACACTATTGGATGGGTTTGGTGATTATATATGGGATGGATCCCTAGGTGGAAATGTCTCTGGATGGCCTCTCCTTCAGTCTCTGCTCTACACTTTGTCTCTGTATTTTCTCATGTGAATATTTTTGTTCCCCCTTCTAAGAAGTACTGAAGCATCCACACTTCAGTCTTACAACTTCTTGCACTTCATATGGTTTGTGTATTGTATCTTTGGTATTATGAACTTTTGGGCTACTATCCACTCATCAGTGAGTACAAACCATATGTGCTCTTTTGTGATTGGGTTATCTCACTCAGGATGATATTTTATAGTTCCATCCATTTGCCTAAGAATTTCATAAAGTCATTGTTTTTAATAGCTAATTAAGTACTATATTATGTAAATGTACCACAATTTCTGTACCCATTCCTTTATTGAAAACATCTGGGTTCTTTCCAGCTTCTGGCTATTATAAATAAGGCTGCCATAAACATTGTGAAGAATGTGTCCTTGTTATATGTTGGAACATTTTCTGGGTATATGCCCAGGAGAAATATAGCTGGGTCCTCAGACAGTAAGATTTCCAATTTTCTGAGGAACAGCCAGACTGATTTCCAGAGTTGTTGTACCAGCTTACAACACACCAACATTGGAGGAGTATTCCTTTCTCCACATCTTTGCCAGCATCTGCTGTCACCCGAATTTTTGATCTTAGCCATTCTAACTGGGGTGAAGTAGAATCTCAGGTTTATTTAGATTCGCATTTCCCTGATGACTAGGGATATTGAACATTTCTTTAGGTGTTTCTCAGCCATTTGATATTTGTCAGTTGAGAATTCTTTGTTTAGCTCGGTACCCCATTTTTAATACAATTATTTGATTCTCTAGAGTCTAACTTCTTGAGTTCTTTGTATATATTGGATACTAGCCCTCTATCAGATGTAGGATTGGTAAAGATCTTTTCTCAATCTGTTGGGTGCCATTTTGTCAGCATTTTGACAGTGTCCTTTGCCTTATAGAAACTTTGCAATTTCATGAGGTATCTTCTATTAGTTTCATTGTATCTGGATTTATGTGGAGATCCTTGATCCACTTGAACTTGAGCTTTGTACAAGGTAGTAAGAATGGATCAATTTGCATTCTTCTGCATGCTAAATGTCAGTTGAACTAGTACCATTTGTTGAATAGGCTGTCCTTTTTCCATTGAATGTTTTTAGCTCTTTTGTCAAAGATTAAGTGACCATAGGCGTGTGTGTTCATTTCTGGGTCTTCAATTCTAGTCCGTTGATCTACCTGCCTGTCTCTGTACCAATACCATACATATTTTTACCAAGATTGCTCTGTAATACAGATTGAGTTTGGGGATTGTGATTGCCACAGTATTTCTCCTATTGTTGAGAATGGTTTTTGCTATTCCATGCTTTGTTTTTTTATTCCAAATGAATTTGTAAATTGCTCTTTTGAACTCTAGGAAGAATTGAGTTGGAATTTTGAAGGGGATTGCATTGAATCTGTAGATTGCTTTTTGAAAGATAGCAGTTTTTACTACAGTAATTCTTCAAATCTATGAGCATGAAGAAGATCCATCTTTTGAAATTTTCTTCAGTTACTTTCTTCAGAGACTTGAAGTTCTTTTCATACAAATATTTCACTTCCTTGGTTAGAGTCACATCAAAGTATTTTATATTGTTTGTGACTATTGTGAAGGGTGTCATTTGCCCAATTTCTTTTTCAGCTTGTATATCTTTTAAGTAGAGAAAGAGTACTAATTTGTTCGATTTAATTTTATATTCAGCCACTTTGCTGAAGTTGTTCGCCAGGTTTAGGAGTTCTTTGTTGGAAAATTTTGACTTCTTCCTTTCCAATTCATATCCTGTTGACCTTTTTTTGTTGACTAATTGCTCTGGTTAGGACTTCCAGTACTATATTGAATAGGTTGGGAGAGAGAGGGAAGCCTTATCTAATTCCTGATTTTAGTGTGCTTGCTTTGAGTTTCTCTCCATTTATTTTGATTTTGCTTACTGGTTTGCTGTATATTGCATTTATTTTGTTTAGGTATGGGCCCTGAATTCCTCATTTTTCCAATGCTTTTAACATGAAAGGGTGTTGAGTATTGTCAAATGCTTTCTTAGCATCTAATGAAATGATCCTGTGAGTTTTGTCTTTGAATTTGGTTATATAATGGATTACATTGTTGGATTTCAGTATATTAAACAATCTCTGCATTCCTGGGATGAAGCCTTCTTGATCATGATAGATGAACTTTTTGATTCATTCTTGGTATGAGTTTGTGAGAATTTTGTTGAATATTTTTGCATCGATGTTCATAAGAGATGTAGGTGTGAAGTTCACTTTCTTTGTTGGTCTTTGTGTGGTTTAGGTGTAAGAAGAATTGTGGCTTCATAGAAGGAATTGGGTAATGCTCCTTCTATTTCTCTTTTGTGGAATAGTTTGAAGAGTATTGGCATTAAGACCTCTTTGAAGGTCTGATAGAATTCTGCACTAAATCCATCTGGTCCTGGTCTTTTTTGTGTTGGGAGACTTTTAATGACTGCTTCTATTCCTGTAAGGGTTATGGGACTATTTAGATCATTTATATGATCAGAATTTAACTTTGTTACCTGGTAATTCTCTAGAATATTGTGCATTTCTACCATATTTTCCAGTTTTTTTAAAGTATAGGCTTTTGTAGTGGGATCTGATGATTGCTTGAATTTCCTGTTTCTGTTGTTATAAGTCGTTTTTTCTTTTCATCTTTTGTTAAATTGGATACTGCCCTTGTGCCCTCTAGTTAGTCTAGGCTAGAGGTTTGTCTTTCTTGTTTATGTTTTTTCCCAAAAAACCAGCTCCTGTTTTTTTAATTTATATATATATATATATAATATTTATAAATTTATATATAGAGAGAGTTTTTACTTGGTTAATTTTAGCCCTGAGTTTGATTATTTCCTACCTTCTACTCCTCTTTGGTCTATTTAATTCCTTTTGTTCTATAACTTTTAGGTGTGATATCAAGCTGCTAGTGCATGCTCTGTCCATTTTCATTTTGGAGGCATTTGGAGCTATAAGTTTCCCTCTTAGCACTGCTTTCATAGTATCCCATTTTTGCGTATGTTGTACCTTCATTTTCCAGAATTTCTAAAAAGTCTTTAATTTTTTTCTTTATTTCTTCCTTGACCAAGTTATCATTGAGTAGAGCATTATTGAGCTTTCATATATATGTTTCTTTCCTGTTGTTATTGCTACTATTGAAGACTAGCCGTAGTCTGTGCTGATCTGATAGGAATCATGGAATTATTTCAATCTTCTTGTATTTGTTGAGGCTTGTTTTGTAACTGAGTATATGGTTAGCATTGCAGGACATACCATGACATACTGAGAAGAAGGCATATTCTTTTGTTTTGTGATTAAATGTCTGATAGATATCTGTCAAATCCATTTGGCTCATAACTTCTGTTAGTTTCACTCTGTCTCTGTTCAGGTTCTGTTTCCGTAATTAGTCAGTTGAAGTCTCCCACTATTAATGTGTGTGGTGCTAGGTATGCTTTGAGCTTTAGTAAACTTTCTTTTATAAATGTGGCTGTCCTTGCATTTGGAGCATAGATGTTCAGAATTGAGATTTCATCTTGGTAGATTTTTCTTTAATGAGTATGAAGTAACTCTCATCTTTCAGGATAACTTTTGGTTGAAAGTCAATTTTATTTGATATTAGAATGGATATTTCAGCTTGTTTCTTGGGACCATTTGCTTGAAATATATTTTTCAGCCTTTAACTCTATGGTAGTGTTTGTCTTTGTCACTGAGGTGCATTTCCTCCATGCAGCAAAATGCTTGTTGTGTTTATATATCCAGTGTCTTAGTCTATGTCCTTTTATTAGGTAATTGAGCCCATTGATATTAGAAGATGTTAAGAAATAGTGATTGTTGTTTCCTGTTATTTTTGTCATTAGAGTTGGAAGTATATTTATGTGGCTATCTTCTTTGGGGTTTGTTGCAAGAAGATTAATGTGCTGCTTTTCCTAGAGTGTGGTTTTTATCCTTGTGTTAGAGATTTCCATCTATTATACTTTTAGGTTTAGATACGTTGAAAGGTACTGTGTAAATTTATTTTTGTCATGGAATATCTTGGTTTCTCCATCTATTGTAATTGAGAGTTTTGCTGGTTATAGTAGCCTGGGTTGGCATTTGTCTTTCCTTAGGGTCTGTATGATGTCTTTGCAGAATCTTCTAGCTTTCATGGTCTCTGTTGAGAAGTCTGGTGTATTTCTGATAGATCTTCCTTTATATGTTATTTGACCTCCTCCCCTTACTGCTTTAATGTTCTTCCTTTGTTATGTGCATTCGGTGTTTTAACTATTATGTCATAGGCATAAATCCTTTTCCTGTCCAGTCTATTTGGAGTTCCGTGGGCTTCTTGTATGTCCATGATCATCTCTTTCTTTAGGTTAGGGAAGTTTTCTTTTATAATTTTATTGAAGATATTTACCGGCCCTTTAATTTGAAATAATTTACTCTCTTCTATACATAATATTCTTAGGTTTGTTCTTCTCATTATGTCATGGATTTCCTGGAGGTTTTGGATTAGGTATGTACTTTTTGCATTTTGCAATTTCTTTGATTGTTGTATCAATGTTTTCTATGGTATCTTCTGCTCCTGAGATTCTCTCTTCTATCTTTTGTTTTCTGTTGGTGATGCTTGTGTGTATGATTTATGATCTCTTTCCTAGGTTGTCTATCTCCAAGGATTTCTCCTTTGGGATTTCTTTATTGTTTCTATTTCCCTTTTTAGATCCTGGATGGTTTTGCTTCATTCCTTCTCCTGTTTGATAGTGTTCTTCTGTGTTTCTTTAAGTAAGTTCTTCATGTCCTTCTTCAAGTCCTCTATCATCATCATGAGATATAATTTTAAATCTTAATCTTGCTTTGGTGCGGTATACAGGAGTTGCTGTAGTGGGAGTCCTGGGCTCTGATAATGCCAAGTTGCCTTGGTTTCTGTTGCTTATGTTATTGTGCTTGCCTCTTACTATCTTGCCTTTGGTGCTACCTGCCCTTGCTGTTCTTGACTGGAGCCTGTCCTTGTGATTTTGATTGTGTCAGACCTCCTCAGGGTCCAAGTGTCTCTGTGTTTCTGTGATTCTGTGATCCTGGGATCTTGGGATCCTGAGTGTGTCAGAGCTCCTGGGAGTCAAGCTGCGTCTAAGATACTTGAGACCCATTGTGACCAAATTCCTGAGGTCCTTGAGTATGTCAGATCTCCAGTGCTCCTGGGTGTGTCTGATCTCCTCTGAGTGGAGTTTCATCTATGATCTTGTGTTCCTGGGCCTGTTAGCACACCTATGATCCTGTGATCCTGTGAGTGTTGGAGCATTTGAGTGATGGGCTTTTTCGGTTCTTTGTGGGATGGGTGTGGATCCAGAACCCATGGTCTGCTCCAGGCATCAGTTCAGAATGGAAGGAACCTGTGCCACTGGCTGGGTGGGGGTTCCGGCTTCCCTGGATGCTGGGGGACGCAGTTACTCTGGGTATTGGAACAGATGTTGTGTCTTTTTCATCTGGGATCCTGGACATGTTAGAGCACCTGCGTGACAGCTTGCTCTGGATTTTATTGGGACTGGTGTTCATACGTTTTAATATACCTTGCACTTAAGAAGTATACTATAAAATCAGTATGTATCAATGTTTCAATATACTGGGCTCTGCTATGTTATAATAGTTATAGCTAGCCATAACCTCCATTTATGCTCCATTTTACAATACATACTTCATGATCATTCATTCTTTCAATAAGTAATATATTCATATACAGGCCATGTTACTGTGCTCTTGTGCAGTAAAATAAAGTGACATAAGCTCACGAAGTTGCAAACAAACTTATCTATATTTAAATGTACTGGGAATGAGTCTTCAGAAGTATTTGGAAGTCTTTTCTTTAGAGTAAGTGTATGATTTTTTAAATGTCCTTTTAAAAACCTTCTTACTTATCCCCACCAAAATCATATAGCATTAATAATTAATAAAATATGATTTTCTTATATTAGATCCCTTAGATTTAAATATGTGGGCCATACAGTGCCCAAATAAGGAACTTTGTGAGACAGAAATAAGATTTATTATTTGCACCCCCTTTTTATTTGAGAGAAGCTGATTCCTGTGTGTTGTTTTAGTGCTGCATGGCTGTTTTATCCATCACACAAACTTGAGTTTGTGATTAGGAGTCAGCAGCCTGCAAACTGAAACCCAACTGGTTTGCTGAAAGGCATTCAGCTGCAAAGAAAAGCTTAGGCAATTATGGGTTTGAAAGAATAAAAAGTGTTTCCTAGTCACTCAGGATCACACAATCAAATCAGTGTCTGTCAATTGCTAGAGTCGGATCATGGAGTTTGTCTACGATTTTGTAATCTGAAACCCAGAATGAAAAATTAAAAAAAAAAAAAAAATAAAAAGAATACTTGAAAAGAATGAGCATGGGCACTGGACAGATTTTAAAATTGCTTTTTCTAAGTTACCCCCCCCCCCCAATAATTAACTCCAGGGAGGAGAAGAAGTAAGGATGTGACAGAGAGAATAGGCATCTCCATTTTATTGTTTCTTCCATAAAATGATAGATCAGATAATGATAATTTTTAAAAATCTGGCAGGAGATTATACCTTTACCACTTGCAGGTGGGAAATAAACAAATAGTGCTTTCTAAAGTTTCTGCATTGGCTCAAATTCCCCTCCACAATCACATTTCCCATTTGGTCTTTCCCTTTCCTCTAATGAGTTTTATTCTCTTAACTCTTACATTTTGCTTGATGCTGATTTTCTTTGATTCTCTGGGTTTTGCCACCTGTCAAAGGCAGGTGTGGAAAAGGTACTATGGATAAGATAGAACCTTCTCTGTTTCATATCTCATCAGAAGATGAACACATTCATGCCAATAAACCTGTGAAGAAGGCATCCAGTCAGGCTCCCTGCCCTGTAACTTATTGTTGATTCCCGTGCCAAGGAAATCATTATCGTCAATGTATAGAGCTTACTCTTTCAGTCTAAACAAAACTTTTATGGTAGCCATATTGGCAAAACACTGCTGACATAAATTTTATGTGAGGATAAAAATATACTATGAAGTGTGTAAATTTTATATGGATATATAGATTTCAGAATTCAAAACTTGACAAATTGATGAGATGGCTAGGGAGAGCTGGATTTTCTTCTTTAAAAGGTGATAAAAATAACACTAGGTCTGTAGACTAAGATAAAAATAAATGCACTACATAATGTATTTGATTTAATTTATGATGTCTTTCCTGTGGCTCTTCTTAAAAGACTCAAAGAAAGCAGAGCTATAATGCCAGTGGGCCCTGCTGCCAGCCAGCAGAGGTACTATTGATCCCTGATGACCAGATTTTTCCTTTGGGTTCCGGATAAGAGGTGCAATAAAAACTGTAATCCATTGTCTAGATCTTTCTTTAAGAAAAGAATTTTGGCGAGAGAGGACACCAGACAGCCTCCAGTCATGAGCCTCTTCAAGGTTTTCTTCAGCTTAAGAGGGTTACCTCATCCTAGGTCCTGTTTATCTCGTATATACTATTTGAGATACTAGTCTTGATTATTTCAGGTCAACCTAGAACAACTCTGAAGGGCCATTTTATCTCTAGAGTTCTGTATGCTTACCAAGACTACTGTTGTGTTTGTTTAGCTGAACAACTGTCCCCTCTGTTTCTTTGGGCTTTCTTTTCTCTCTTCTACAAATATTGCCATTCCAGTCACTTCTTACTATGCTATTCAGATGCTAGGACTTTTCCTTGGAGGAAACTGTTTTGGACAGGATGGGAGAGGAATTGGGGGTAGGGATCAGGTATAAGACGGCCTGGGTAGAGAGGGCAAGAAGAGTAAATGGAAAATCAGTAGCAGGCTGGAGGGTATCACCTCTAGGACATGCTAAAACCTGGAATGGGGGAGGCTCCAGTGAGTCTGTTGGGGTGACTCTGCCTGAGACTTGTAGCAGTGGGAGATATGGAACCTGAAGACAGACAGGACTTGCAGTGGAGAGATAAAGACACCAACACACCCACAAAACCTTTGACCCCTATTTGTCTTGCCTATAACAAAGATGGATCAGAGACTGAGGGAATGGTCAACCAATCACCCAACTTGAGACCCACCCCATGAGCAATCCTTGACAACACTGTCAATGATATTCTGTTATGCTTGCAGACATGGGCTTAGCTATAGCCACCATCTGGGAGGCTTCCTCAAGTAGCTACCAGAAACAGATAAAGAAACCTATAGCCAAACATTAAATGGAGCTTGGGAGCCCTATGAAAGAGTTGGGGGCAAGGATTGAGGGACCTTTATGTGACAGGAACTCCTTAAGAAGACCAATAGAGTCAATTAAACTGGACCCTTTAGGGCTCCCAGAGACTTAACCACCAACCAAAGGGCATACATGGGCTTATCCTTGGCCCTCCACACATATGTAGCAAATGTGTAGCTTGGTCTTCATGAGAGTCCTCCAACAACTAGAGCAGGGGCTGTCCCTGACTCTGTTGTCTGTCTGTGGATCCAAGTTCCCTAACTAGTCTGTCTTATCTAGCCAGAGTGGGAGAGGATGCACCTAGTCCTGCAATGTCTTGATGTGTCAGATTGGATTGGTACTCGGAGGGGCCTCCATTTCATCAGAGGACAATGGGTGGGGGAGAGGAAAAGGAGCTAAGTGAAGGGTTGTCTCGGAGAATAGGAGAGGAGCTATGATCAGCCTATATAGTGAAGTAAATATATGAGCAATGGAGAAAAAGATTAAAATACACACACAAAACAAACCTGGGACTACTTCCATACTATGACTTTTTTGTTTTGGTGTGTGTGTGTGCATGTGTGTGTGCATGCTCTAGGAATTTTTGCCTTCATAGATTATTTCATCTGAGAATATATTTAAAATCATGCTACTGCCATATTTATACAAATATGGGTATGTTACTATGACAAAACATTGTTTTGAGGTCCAAAACAAACAATTTGCTAACTGTGGTGCCTTTTAGTATACCAAAGTACATGCTGGCCTACAGGCTTGCTTAATACCCCTGACTTATCTCAACTCTTCTCACTTTGTCCGTGCTCCAAACTCCTATAACTTACAGGCTTCCCTTTACCCAGCTTTCCCTTCTTATGTAACCTTGCTATCTCAGCCATGTACTTTCTATGCTTTCTTGGTCCTCTTGGTCCTTTCTCCTCAATGCTCTTTTCTTTCTTGTCCCTGCCCCCATGGCCAAGTCTAGTCTACTTGCCATGTTAAGTCTACTACTTTCTCTGCATGCCCTGTCCTCTTTCATATGCTTCTGGCTGTACTTTTTTTCAGATCTACAATAAGCCCCCTCCAGGTTAGTGTTTTAATGGTTTAACCAGTTAGTTTAACCAGCAGGTCTCTCAATCTCTTTTATGCACTCTTTTTGTTTGTTTCTTTTGTCCTATTCTGGTGGATTAGTTTTGCTTTGCATTATTATATTGCCTTTCATTCTATAATTAGCCCTTATAAGCTGTCTGTTTTTCACTGAGAGACAGAAAAGAGGTGGAACTGGGTGGGAAGGGAGATAGGGAGAAACTGGGAGGAGTAGCAGGAGGGGAACCATAATCAAGCTATATTATGTGAAAAAATGTTTTCAATTAAAGGAGAAAGAAAAACTTAATCACTTTTGTGGACCTCCATAACTATGCCTAACCTAGCTAATGGATAGGGCAGTCCTACCTGTAACAGAAACTATTGTTTAAGAAGTATAAGACAAATTCTTGGGACAATTCTCTGTGTTTCTTTTCTTTCCAAACTTTAGATGTTAGAGTCCTTCTCTATTTCTCAAGGAACCCAATGTAATGCTACTCCTCCATCTAGAAAGGATGATAATACTAATATGGGAATGATTAATAAGTTTAAGGTTTAAGTTTTTAATTCTTCAAAGGGGTAGTGGTATGGTTGTGGAATTTTTGAAATTTATTTTTTTTTTTAAAAACAAACTACTTTTAAACTAGTTTTTTAAAAATGATTTTTAGAAAGTATTTGCCTTTTAAAATGGTTTTAAAAGTGCTTCCTTGTATACACTGTATTATTGTCATATTCCTACACCAGTGCTGTTTGTATTCCTCTCCCCTTCTTAAGGACCCTCTTCAAAACTACAGGATTATACATCCAAACTTTTAAACCCCAAGTTTATCTCATTCAATGCTCAAGGTAGGAGCTATTTGTACAGTCCTAGGCTTAGAATGCCAATGCCTGGAGGTTACAGTTGCTGATCTGAATGGTTGGAATCAGAACTCTAATCGCATTCATCTCCTTTCCTTTTAACTGTTTTAGTGACTGGACCTCATCACCTTGGCTCTTATTGTCAGTTCTGCATAACCTCCCCTCCTCCATCATCTCAGCCTACAGGATTGGGTCCTATTCTCTTGCTGGCTCTGAATGCCTAGCTGGTTTTTGGTGTTAGACTTTTAAGCTCAGTGTATTAGGAAGTCTTCACTCCTGTCGACTCCCTGGAATTTTCAATTGTCTCCTTATTGCTGCTTCTGTTACCACTGCTACCATCAGAGGGTGAAAGGTCTGGGCATTTCTTTTCGTTTTGCCACTCTATGCATGCTACAGTCTACAAGTGGGAAACAATTACTTGGAAGAAGCTTTTACTGGAGTCTACTTGGGAATTGGATAGAGGCAAGAAGCCTCTCAGGATAACCTGAAAACAATGGGAAATAACCTGCTTATGTACAAAGCTACATACATGGTAGCTTTCATATGGAGTGCTGCACTAACCATTAACACTCCACCCGTGCACATGATGCATCTAATTCCTGTGTTTGCAAGCTCACTTAATTAATCTCAAGCCCTATATTGTAATACAAAGGACCATTTTGCTGAAGAGAGAAGAGCCACAGATAGAAGAGGAGGGCCACCTAGATTTCAACTATGTGCCTTTTATCCAGAATAATGTTTCATAGTTGTTACAAGTTTCTGTTTGTGGTTTCAGCAACAACTATGTTTAAAGTGTTCCTTGCAGCTGGACTATAGTTGCCCAGAAATGACTATTAAGTATTCAAAGCAGCGAAGATGCCATAATGATGGAGTCTTGCTACGATTTGCCAAAAGCAACTGCTCTATTGGTTAATTTTTATCTACTAAAAGCAACTGAGCATAAGAGAAAAGTCCTGGCAGCTCTCAGTCTAACGATTAAATTGGTCTGAATCCAACTTGATTATTTCGAAGTAAGGTAACAATTATATGATGCATAAAATGAAGACCTGTCACTAACTAACATCGACATTGTTAATATTATTTAGCTGTGATTTACTGCTAAGCAGATGCCCCTAGGGAGAGATTGGGCATTTAGGATTTGTCCAAAGAGATCCTCCTTTTCTGTATGGAATGCAGTTTTCTCATGAAACTGCCTTCTGATATCCTGTAGGCTTACAGAAACAAAGAAGCAGTTCTCTGAGCAGGAAGGCCATACCTTTATCTAGAGCTGTCTCATGATGTCAGAAGACAGGGGCAGAGTGAATGCTAACTTGTGGCAAGAAAGTATCATGGTTAACTCAGGCCATTAGGCTGACCCTGCTCCCTCCAACAGGTTTATACAACCTGATTTGTGTAAGCCCAAGAAGCTTTATTTGGACTAAGAAGAGCAGCAGCCATCCTTTTTTAGAGACTGTTTGTTGTTAATAAAATGCACAACTGATTCACCCTATGCACACTGTATCCCAGACCTGTTGTGACCAGTGTTATGATCCCCTCTAAGTGAGCCTGTATCTGGAGACAAATATTTTCTGGAAGGCTAGTGTATGGAGGAGACCTTGTCATAAGCAGGCTTATTAGTCAGACAATGGGATATAAGGAGAACTCTGAAGAGGGAAAATGTAGGGGTCAGTAAGTGATAATTTCAAACAAGCATCTTTGCCAAAATAAAATAATTACTGTATCTAGATAAAGCAGACTAAGTTGGAACCAGCAAATGTTCTTGGCAGGAAGTCGATCACATGCTGCACAATTCAATTTATGGGCAGCTACAGACAGCTTTAAAATATTCTTTTGGCTTAATGTGATGTTGAATTATTGAACCCCCTTTTGTTAAACATTTATTAACAATCCAAAAATACCAATAAGTGGATCACCAGTTTATTTGTCTTATTCTTAAATAATCCCTCTTCTTTTCTGTCAAGTTCATCTTTCAGAAGTGTCATTACTGTATTTCTCAAACACTGGGGAGCTAAATTTCTTTTGTATAATACACGACTAGAGATGGGACTTTTCCTTTGCCAGCAGAGATGCTAGTTTAAGGTGACCTTGAAAGGGATTGCAACCAACATTTAACACACATCTCTCATGGTCTAAGAACAGAAAGTCTCTCTTGATTTTCACAAGTCTTGTATTCTTTTGTCTTCTCATTTTAAGTTCTCATGTAGGTTGCATGCCTTTGTCTTTGCTTTCACACCTGTATTCCCTCTTCATTCTGCTGTAAACTGGCTCCTTCTGCCATTATCGATGGAAGCTATACTTGCCAAGGTCAATACTCTCCCTGGCCAATGTCATCCTCTTATCACCTATGTGCTGTTAATTCCCCAAACTATATTTTTAGTCCAAACATATCCTAAGATGTCAGGCTTATATATTTGGTGTCCTGCAGGCATCTCCTGCTCAATGTCTCACAGGAAATTCAACTCTGGATGTCCAAAATGAACCTCACCTTCCTCCCTCTCAAACACATTCAATTTGATGTCTACTTTGTTATCCATTTGAAAAGATATATTTTATCCACATCTTTATTTTTCTCCCACCAAGCTTATTGATTTTTCCCCTATATATTCTTGCCCTTTCTACTTCATCTCTACCAACAGGTTCTCATATTAACTTCTGGATTATTATAATAGTTTTCTAATTGACCACTGGTATTTTCCATCCAGTCTATCTTCCCTGGTGTTACTATAGTGGTTTCTAAATAATGGCAGGTGACCTTGTCACTCCTGTGGTGTAAGCTACAAAGGTTCCCCATTACTTAATAAAAGATAACTACCTAATATGGCATATGACCTTATCTTCTTGACTTTTCCAGTCTAACCTTGTAAACATTTTCATTCTTCCATTTAGACAATTCTTGCCTTTTATACATTGTATATGCTATTCATTTTGTCTAGAATCCGTTTCTTTCCCTGTGGTTTCCTGACCTACATAATTTGACCTGTGTTGAAGGTTCATCATTTTTCTATGTTCCTAAGAAAATAGTTTCTGCATGATCTCTTCACATCTAGGATAAGTCAAATGTCTTTTAAGAAGCACCTAAAATATATCTTCACAGTTGTGAATGTACATTTCTGTTGTCTATTTTATTATAATTCTTTGTTTATATCTCTATTTACCCACTCCATGAGCTGTAGGACAAGGTCTACATGCTCATAGCTTTCCTCCTCCTTCAGTACCATCTCTAGTGTATACACTGGTGTTTGTTAATTGCTTGGTAGATAAACTACTGATGGCAGTGTATAGTGCAATAACATTATATTATGTATAAAGGCATTCCCCACTTATTACTCTCACATATAGTATAGAAGTGACACACATATTGAATTGCTAGAATCAGATTTAAACAAAGTAAAAGGTATCCTAAAGTGAAACACTATAATTGAGCAGGTACTCATTTAGATTTTAGGGTTACATGGGTATTGATTTATGAGAGCATTTCTTTTTCTAGCTAGCTTTAAGCACTTGATCAAATTATGTGGCCTCTTAAAGAGTTTTTTCCATTTCAATAAGTGGAAATAAAAATTTTAAAACAATTTTATGTGTATGTATGCATGTATGTATGTATGTATGTATGTATGTAGTATGTGGGGGGAGGTTAACATGCCACCTTGTGCATACAGAGGTTAGAGAAAGACTTTGTGGAGTCAGTTCTCACCTCTCACCTTCAGTAGGTTCTAGGTATTAAACTGAGGTGGCCCAATTTCACGACAAAGCCCTTTCCCTGTTGCGCCATCTCACCAAATCTATTTTCATTTGTGCATATGGAGCAAATAAAACCATAGTTTAAGATAAAAAATAGTTTTCTTTTGATTTATAGTAAGAGAAAATAATCCCCTGTCCTATTCATATCAATAAACTACAACTCTGACTTATTGTGAGTCAGTGGCAAATAGTGATAAAGAATCATTTTCTCAAATTATTAAGAACTATTCCATAAATTCCATATAAAACATCTTTCTATTCCTAATAAGATTAAAGACTCAATTTCTTTATTGGTCAAGTTGCTGTTGAAGTTCTATGTTATGCACTGTATTTTAAATGTAAAATGTCTCAAATATGCTTATATTTTTGAATATTTTGTCTCAAGATGTTGGTACCGTTGTGAGAAGTTATGGAACTTTTATGAGATGAACACTTCCTGGGAAGAGTGGGTTACTGCTGGAGGGCTTTGAGGGTTCTAACCTCTGTTTTCCTATTGATCATTCCTTCCTTCCTGATTCACCAAGAGGGGAGGACATAAGGAAAGCTGGATTTAGGTTTACACAGCCATATTCTCCCTGACATGACTATACATTTGAATCATTATCCAAAGCAAACTACTCTTCACTTAATGTATTTCTTGTCAGGGTTTCTTATAGCAACAAAATGATGCAATCGATCCATAAACCTAGTAACAAGGGTGGAAATTATTCCTATGCCTGCCTGAGTGTGTCATTCCTGACTGGTTTGCAGGGGGGACAGGGGAGAGTTTATATCTGCAGAACAGAGACGATCTAGAATTCTACAAGTAGAGTTTATTGCATGATTGTGATAGGAGTGTGGAAGACTCTAATGCTAATAGAATTGTGGCCAGCAAAGGCAGACATTATGAGGTTTCTGCAGACATTGATAACTTTATTGGGAAATGCGATAGAGTCTTGGGTCTTACTTAGGCAATAATCTGACTGTATTCTCTATGTGCACTAAAATTTGGAGTGAAATATAGTTTAGAAGCAATAGAGCAAGCGTCTTGAAGAAATTGCAAGGCAGATTAAGGTCTAAGCTGTGGAACAGTTTCTTGCTAACATCCATTACTCAATTTGTGTATGTATGAGAGGAGGGGAGAAGAGGAGGAGGAAGAAGGAGAAAACTACAGCAATAGCAAAACCAACAGCCACAAAATTCACAATTTGGCAAGGAGAGGAGCTGAGGAGAGCAAAAATGAAAGGCAATGCAGATAATAGCAAAGTAGCTGTACTTAATAAAGGGACTGAGATAATTAGAGAAGCCCCACATTTTACACTCAGGAGATTTTCCTTGATGGCAAGATCCTGCCCATACTCCAGGAAAAGGTTCATTTAGAAAGTTATTTGTGAAAGAAATCTAGCATCTGGAATATCCTCCTCCAACAGGCTTACAGAGGCATGTTTTCCAAGGTTAAGCTAGGCAGGTACTCAGAGGCAGCTGGGGCTGTGGTCTAAGTGGCTACACTTTTGCTGGCCACATATCCTGATATTATTGTCTACGTAGTGCTAATTTTGCAAGCATGTGGAGTGGAATGTAAGGTTCCAGAAAGCTGCTGAGTCTAGATAATGTATAGCACCTTCTGATTCTTGGCATGGAACTCCTTGAGTAAGCTGTGGAGGTAAAGCCAAAATAGTAGTGCATAAGTCAACTCAAAGATGGCAGGATTCTGTGGCATCTTATGAAGAAAGCTGAAAGTATACAATGAAGCTGGCTCAGGAGAGAGAGGGAGAGAGAGAGAGAGAGAGAGAGAGAGAGAGAGAGAGAGAGAGAGAGAGAGAGAGAGAGAGAGAGAGAGAGAGTGTGTGTTGTATATAACTTAACTAGAGGTACACACTACCTAAACTTGGAGCTCATCTGATACCATCAATCATCCCAGAAACATGGGTTTGCAGGACTTGGTGTTCTTCCTGATGAGTTTTAGTCATTCCTTCTTTGAATTATTCTTTGATATGCTATCCTTCCTTTCTTTTGGAATGGGGATGTTTAGTCTATGACCTGGAACTTTTGAACAACTTTAAGCTGTTAAGAGAATTGTAACTTTTGAAGTTGTGCTGATACATTTTTTTGTATTACGAGGTGGCTACATACAGTTACATGTATTGTAGTCATGGGCCTTGGGGAAGAGAAAAAGGGGCAATGGAGGTAATTTTCATTTTCTTTCTTCTACTTTAAGTTTCTTTTTTTATCTTTTTATTATAGGAACAAAATGGTAGATATCATGGACCACACTGATTGAACACAACTCCCAGGCAGCCATTAGTTGTTTCCATATTGATGGTCCATATGGGGTGAATAATTTCAATTGTTTCTGCAATCCTTACATAAGGGACTCTATCTATAGACAAATGGATATAGATGGACAGGCATGGTGAAACTAAGATTTCTGTGAGAAATGGCACAGGAAGCACTGAAAACCAATAAAAGAAAAGGGGGAAATAACTGGGGGTGAGGGTGGCTAGTAGAACCCACGGAAAATCTAGACCTTCCTTAAGTCAATGGACTACCAGGTCTTGGATCCAGTATTACTCAAGAAGTATCAAGAATATGTATATATGTGTGTGTGCACAGTCTATAATTTGTTCTTTTACAAGTATAATGATTTCTTACATGAGTATAGCACATTTTCATCTCTCTTCAACTCCTCGTGTCCATATAATGGTCCTTTCTTTAATTCATTGACTCTTCTACACACAAACACACACATACACTGCTCTGTCTAAATAGTGTTACTCCCATTTGCATGTGCCTAGGGTTAACTTCATATGATTGGTTATCTTGTTTGTGAAAATTCACAGAGAATGCCTGGTTAGAAATTTGTTGCAACTACAGTGTATATGACATCTACCATGGATATTGACTTGTATTTCCTTTCTCTTCTTATTAAAAATTTAGACTATTGATAGAACATAGGATAGCCTCTATTTGTCACATGACTTTTTCCTGGATGTATGGTGGGGGTGGTAGGAAAAGGATCTGATCTCCAAAGTATTTACAGTGAGTATCAAAGAGATGAAAATAAGAAACACTGTCAAAGTAAACATAACCACAAGGAGGGAGATATGATTCTTCTCAAAATGAGTTATTATTAGGGTGATGGATGATTCTTGACTGCTTTTCTTTTAAACCCCCATATCATAAAACACTTATACTTATGTTTCCAATAAGAATAGTAAATTGTCAAATCCAGGTCCTATATCTCAGATCTGATTGTGTTTGTGTTTTCAGCAGTGATCGTTATGGAGGATCATTCTTTCTTTCTTAGAAGATGCTATTAGGCATGAGCTTATTCAGGTTTATCCAGAAACTTGCCATGTCTTGGCATTGCCTTTCTACTCTTTTGATACTAGGCTACAGCCATTTTAACCTCCATTATTTTAAACTGTTGGCCACTAAGGCTCATTTACTAACATATTTCTTAATAAGTTAGAGTGTATCCAGAAATAAGAAATAACAAGTGCCACACATGAATGTGTAATTTTTCAGTGATTACTACACATTGTATCTGTTATCTGACTTTTATTTCATCTCTACATTTGATTTACTTGATTTTCAGATAAAATATACCTAGGTTCAGGGAAGTTAGGGGTCTTTTGTCCAAGCCTATAACTCCCAAATTCACTTAGATGATTCAAAAAACTCTGTTTACTTATCTTCCTGTATTCTAACTCTCTGATTTACACCCCTTACAGAAATCAATGTGACTTCAGTAAAGCCTATGTAAATTCACTATAGTCTTAAGATAAAAAGAAAAATATTAGTGATTAAGCTATTTGACCCAAATGTTTCATGCAACATTAAGTAGGAAGTATTCAGCCATGGAATGCTATGGTAGACTTGCCATTTGGCAAATCTATTGCCTAATAAATGAACAAAACTCTTTAAGGTATGGACCAGGTTCCACAATTATGGTTCTAACTGCATGATACTGGTCAAAAAGATAGGGTGGTGATACATAAATTATTAAGAAATAGACCTGTTTATTATGATTTTGGACATGGGATGTGTTTTATCAGAGGCCAAAGATTGAAGAGAGCAGGGCCTTATCCAAAATAGAGGATATTGGAACTGTATAAACAGGGTCATTACCATCTAATTAGATAACTCTTAGACCACAACTTTATGTCTTTGTATAGCCAGGGTTCATTTCCATCTCAAAATTTAGTATATTGCTGTGGAAAGAGTTATGGAGGACAAAAACATCCTGATGACTAGAAGGAACCTGTAATATTGTACTAAATTTAGTACATTCACAAAAGCCAGTGTGGGTCCTTAGATTCACAGAAAAGTAACAGAAAAAATCAGTTATGCAGATCATTGCACTCACCAATATTTGGTGACACTGAAAGGAACCAGAAAGAATTAGAGTTCCTAAAGTGGATAGTTGATGAGCTGTCTAATTTGAGAGCTGAGCCTGAATTTATACAACATTCCCATTATTGGGTGCTAAGCACATAGGCAGAAAGTAGAGATAATGGATTATGTTTTCAAAATGATAGGGTTAAAAAAACATGTGAAAAATGAGTTAGCAGACAAAAGATCTACAAGCAATTATTGGAACAAATGATTTCTGAAGATTAGCAAATTAAGTATACAACTGAAAAAGGGAAAAAAAGAATAGATCATGGGTGACAGAATCCTGAGATTTTAATCAGGCTATTACCTAAGTGATGTGCTCACATTTGTAGAAAAGAAAGCTGGGGATTGCTTTTCTCTTCTTTTTGATTTATAAATGCAACCAGAATTGATTTCCGAATAAACTCCCCAAAGAGATGAGCTTGATAAGATTAATATTGAGGTCATTTACTGACATCAGAAAAAAATATTGCTAATTGTTTCCTTGTATGATATCGGGAAAAGAGAAAAACCTTGTGGATGATTAACTTTCAATAAAAAGGAAGGCCATTAGATTTAAAGTGACAGTTTCATTCTTTGTCTTTAGTATTTAGTAATAAAGCAAAAGTTGCATAGACTGAAGCAGCTGCAGATGTCTGTAGGAAATAAAGTGGGAAACATGAATATGGTTTAATACTTATAATGATTCTGGCTGCTACAATTCAATCCAATACATATTTATTGGGCATCAACTGTGTGATAGGCATCATGTTAGAGGCACCAGGGGATATAGAAATGACATAGCTCTTGCTTGAAGCTGCTTGCAATTATACTAATGGTAGAGATAATAGCAAAACCAGTCATATCTGTAGAGTTTATGTATGACCCTAGGAGTACAAGTTATTGCTAGTGTGTGGGCTAAAAGTAGGGTGTAGTTTATGAGGAAGAGGTGTTTCTCACTACTGATTTTAGCTTGGGGTCTATGGAGACTGGCAGGGATAATGATAAAGAAGAGACATTTCACAGTGGTATACAGATTGAGTGGGCAATCATTTTGGTATAGAGACCTCATGGGAATGCACAGGAATGTTGCGGTTTGTCAGTTGTCATGAGCATTGCTGTTCTCTGTGATCATGAATTTGAGCTGGAGGGGAGAGACCTAGGAGGGCTGAAGCTTCCTTTGGTCTTGGGTTTGCTATGTTTGTGACTGAATTTCCTTCTCAATTGTGATCAAGATCAAGGGGTTTCCAAAGAGGCCTTTCTGAGACTTATTTGACATTCTGTCTTACCTAGTTTCCACAGGTTCTTTGGGCTATGAATGCTTGGGACTTAGAATGTGCCTGGTGTAATATGTTCTAAAAATTGAAAGAACTCCGGAAGTACTGATCTGTGAAAATGTACTCCATCATCATTTAAAATTAATTCTTATCAGTACATTCAAAGAGAATAGACCAATTTGTTGTTGTGCCTATCCCATGGATACTTTGCTATTGTGCATATGAAGAAGTTACTGTGTATAGGAAATAATCAAGTAAGTCTTTCTATTTTGTTTAGTGGGGAAGTAGGATATGTGAACCTAGAGAAAACTAAATTGAAGAAAAACTCAAACAAAAGTAGACACAAGCTGTCTCAGAAGAAATCAGAAACAAGAGTATTGAAAATAAGATGGAGTGAAAGAGAAATAAAATGATGGTAGCTCATGGTGGGCTTATTGATATATAAGGAGTCATTTTCAGTATAAAGCATAGTCCAGGTTTGAAAAAATAAGTATAGGAAGAGAAAAGAAGGAGTGTCAGTAGTATAAAGAATAAAGAAAAATGGGGACTACTTGCTTATTTTGGCATCCATAGGCTGATATAAAATGACTAGGTTTCTGTTGGGACCAAGTACAGGATTGTAGGACTCACACAGAAACATGTGAAGCAGCTCCAGTGACATTCTGCTTCAACTTACCAATAACATGATTCTTGGATGACAGCTTTTATTCATTTGGAGCATTATGCATGTTATCAAAAAAAAAAAAAAACCTACTATAACAGACAATGGTCCTTGATTGCAGCAAGAACTATGCCTGCTCTCCCAGGCAGAAGAGTCACCCCATACTGGGTAGCAGCAGTTCACAGGAGTTGAGAGAGAAGATTATAAATTGCACTTTTGAACCTGGCCTAGAAGCACCCTTGCAGGCAGTAGGGGCAGGCTGAAGTAAACAAGAGTTCAGCACCAGAGAATAATGATAAAAAATATCGTTTGCAAGTCTTCTCTGTCAATAACAAAGCTCATCTTTTTGTGCCAGCAAGACATTGCAGGCAGCCCACATTTCAAATTCAGTTAATCTCAAAATAATTCAAAAATCAAAGAGCTTATTCAACCATCAAGAAATATCAGATTGCCTCACTGCGTACTCATAGCAGAGACTGTATTTGTAAGAAGGGGAAGGGAAGAATCCAATATCAGAATCAGTCAAAGAAGCACTACTTTTTGTTCAGTTTAAATTGTTTTCAGACCACACAACTGCATTCTGAATACTAAGAAATATTGCCGAAGAATAGTTGATGATGATATCATTTGCATTCTCAACTGGAATTAAAGGATAGTACCTTGATTTCTCCAATTAAGTGGTCCTTGCTTCTCCCTTATGGTGATCTATTTCCATCTCAGTCATTTCCCCTTTTAGTCGTTAATTTCACGCCCTATCATTGCTAAGTCTGCACTGGCCTGCTCTCGTACAAAACATTAGCAGCTAGGTGGGCAGGGGCCTTGGGTCTGTAAATTGTTCATAATAGTGTCATCATTATTCCGTTGTGCATTATGGCAGTTTTGGTTCTCTCCATTCTCTCCCTTTGTTCCTTCCAGTGTTTCTCAACAGAGGGCAAAGGGGTTTGAATTCTGTATCCCTTTTAAGCACCAGTTTCTTTATCTGTTAAAATATGGGTGGCTGAAACACCCTGAAAGAAGGCTGTTAGCTATCGATCCATATGTGAAATGTATTTTTAAACATTATAAAGAAGAGGATGTGCCACTTAAGAATGGTGAAGGTTTAGTAAAGTGATGGTTATAGGTGCTGCTCGACCCTGCACAGAAAATTACAGGCAACTGGGAAATGCTGAGAATAGAAGAAATTGTCTTCCCCAGGGAAGAGCACACCAATTGGTTATTCCATACTAAATGGGCAGCCCTGACACCATACATATGAGTAACATTATACAGACTGAATGGGTCCTGTTTAAGAATGTGTATATATATATACATTTCATGTACCAATATTTAATTAAAAAAGAAGGCATGAATATGAAAAATAGCAAGGAAATGCATATGGGAGGGTTTGTAGGGGACAAATGATGTAATTATACTATAATCTCAAAAATAAAAGAATGGTGAAGAATCTTGCTTAATGTCACAGTTGTGTGCATGACACTCTTGCTAATTAATAGCTTTAGCTTTATAAGTATACTAACTATTTTTTTCTGTGTACTTCTTGAAGCTAAAAAATGAATTAAGGCCAGATAACAGATTCTTTAGAAGGTAAATTGAATAGTGGATGTCTGTGACCATTGTGTATTTGGTGTTTAAAGTTGATGAAAGGCATAGAAGGCCATCCTGACCAAGGAATTAGATGTGTTACAAATAGTTTCCTGCTCTAAAATGAATCTTAAGAGTGAAGATTTGTATGTTCCCACTTATTTTCTATAATATACATCCATATGCCCAACCACAGTCTTAAGATCTAAGATATGATATTTACCATTTTTTCTTACACCTTTATTTAAAAAAGAGAGATACATGTACAGATTTTAAAAGCATTTTGGCATAACACTATGTGAATATATTTTTGTCAGTATTTAATTCTTTTAGAAGTTTGATAGTATGCATTGAAATCCCAGTAGTTACCATAAGCATAAAGTACATGTAGAACAGAACGTAACATGGAAACAGTCAGAGTTTTCTTGGTGCGTATAGATTAAACATAATAATCTTTGAATAACAAAAATTGCCACCAGGCTATATTCTTAACTCTTGGATTATTAATGATTTAAGGTCCAGGTGTAACACACTCTGAGAGGGTGCTATACTCTTATTTTTTTCCCTAAGAAGGATTGAGACTTTCACGTTTTGGCCTTTGTTTTGCTTGAGCTTCATATGGCCTGTGAGTTGTTTCTGGGGTATTCAGAGTTTTCTGCTGCTGGTATCCAATTATCAGTGACTGCATACCATTATTTTTTTATCTGGTACTACAACTGACGTGTCAGCAAATTGGCATCTGTTTTATGAGGAATTTGGCATTCCTCATTATTCCAACTTGGAGTGAATTGTTTCACTATAGGTGGATTATTAATATGTTACATTTTTAGGTGCTGCCTTAACTAGATCTTTTTGTGGGTGTGTCTTATTGTGCACACTACACTCCTCTGTTCTCCTTCTCAAACCGAATAGGTATTCTAAATTCTAAGATACTTATGGACTCGAGGGCTTTAGTAAATTTATTGTGACCTTGAAAATAAGCTTGTAGTGACTTTGATGAGCCAGATACATTCTTAGTTATAAGGAGTGTGACTAGAAATCAGAATGATGAAAAGCAGCTAAACAAGTATAGAGAACTTACAATAGCCTAAATGCTTACTTGAAATCCTGTATCTAGTGGGGGTTATTACCTGGTAATTACTAGTGTAATCTTACTAATTATTGCTAGGACCTTCCATACTAGATGCTATTGAAAGTATGATTTTTGCTCTCGGGGAACTTACAGTCCCAGGGTGTAAAAAAAAAAAAAAAAAAAAAAAAAAAAAAAAAAAAAAAACTCACAAAAATGTGAATGATGCCTAAAAGGTAGAAAGAAAATTCATTCATTAAGCTCCTATTAGTCATATAGCCAGTATTATCTATTGTTATCCATATGTTAACAATGGAGCTTAAAATGGTTAAAATGGCCCAGGACAAAGAAGAAAAGACTTGGCAAATGTCAAAAAGCCTGGGAAAAAAGTGACAACTGACTCAATAGACCATAAGCATCCAGATATAACATTTAATGACACATGCCAACCACAATTGTAAGCTGAAATCTGAGGTGACATTACTTACAATAGAGTCCTGGTTGTAAGCCTTTAATACTCCATTATAAACAATGGTGACAGCTAAGAACTTATTAGACTAGCCAGCATGTTAACTTTCAGAAGGTTGGCGGGAGGACAGCTTGAGATGTAGCATTTCATGTTTGTCAGCAACTCTTTCTGAAGATATGACAAGACCTAATGATTGATCCCCAAACTCTTCAAGCAAGGGTGGCATCCTCATGGGGACATTGAATAAAGCATTGCCAGGCTGCAGGGCAATGGTAAGTTTTAAAGAAGTGGGAGAGAATCCAACCTGATGTAGCACCTGCCTATTTTCAGTACAACTTCCTTTTTAATGGCTCATACTTAACGTGAGACCTGATTTATGCTATTTTGGTGACTATCAATTACAGATCTTCCTTGGCATCTGGCCATGCTGCCTGCCCTCCCTTGGCAGTAATTGATGGGCTGAAGCAATTAAGTGTGATATGCTACATCGCAACCATCATTCCCATAACCAAGAAGACATGAGCATACACAACATCCTCAGTCCTTTATTGATAATTCTCATGAGCTGTCCAGACAGAGACCATTTATATGTTTGCTGCCCTCATTTGTCTCTCCTCCCTAGGGTTAGATGGTGCAGCTGGTAAGGCCATTAGCCCCTTGTCCCTGCTGGTAAATTCTGGCTTGCAGCCTGCTTGTCTGTCAGTACAGAAGCCTCAAGAACACAGGGAGTAGTAGGATAGGACAGGTAGGAGTGGATCTAAGTAGAAGCAATCTCTACCTGGTGAGCCAAAGACATTGCCACTGACCTAACTGTATGTTAAATGATCATGCAGATCTTGGCTGATGGGGGGAGAAACAATAGCAATTATAATATTTCTATCAATTGCTAAAGGCAGTAAGTGCTATGGCTTGAATAATTGATTAGAAATGAAATCCACAAAACTGTGCTAAGGTATTGGGACCTTACTTTTTGGAGGTAATTAAAGGAAATCATGCTGGTGGAGGCCCCATGTTGATGCTGGTGATTTCATAAGAAGAAAGGCCCAGGCTAATGTGTAGGCCCTGCCTCACTATGTGAGACTTTCTGTCCTGATATGCTGCGGTGACAAGGCTCTCTCCTGTTGCTAAGCAGATGCCAGTGCCATGCTTTAACACTTTCCAGCTTTCACATCCTGCCGCCAAGCAAACTTATATATATAAATCATCTGGTTTCAGGTATTTTGCTCTAACAACAGATATTGGGGGAAATATTGTTATAATAATTAGAATAGCAATCTGTATTGTTTGAAAGTTTATGCTGTGCCAGGGTCTTTATATTTGTGATTTCACTAATGGATACATACCTGAAAAGCATGAGTCTTCATGCCTATTTACCCCGTCTTGAACAGCAGAATTGTTGCAGTACCTAGATTCGTTCTCCTCTACTTCTTTCCTAAGCATATGGTCTTTTCTCTATAGTTTATGGAACATTTGGGAGAGTGTCATGCAGTGGAGGTAATGTACTTAGAATTCTCTGTGAGCAGAAGTAGATTGAGGGAAGACTTGGCCAGATGGCTGGCCTGAGCAGCAGGCTCTAAGGGATGCTGATATGACAGCAACAACACTGGAGATAAAGAGTCAGTTAATGCAGCCAACCCTTATACACTTGGCTCCTCCTCCTATAGAGAAGACTTTGAAAAGAAAAGAGATAAAAGGAAAACATTTTTTATTAGATTGAACATATACTCACTGAGTAATTTCAAAACTTATGTATGAGTTTCATGAAGCACAAGAACCCTCAGAACAGCCCTAAAGTGACAATGGCAGTCAGCCGAAAATCTGAAAGAGAATAATAAGGCATGGTCTATTGTCGTGTGACAAGAATAAGTAAGTTATTTCATTTCATAAGTTTTAAATAGACTGAATCTGCCTAACAGCATTTCTGGTTCAGAAAAATAGCATTTAATAAATCCCCGGGTTGGAATATGAAGCAGTGTTAATTTTGATAAGAAATCAATTAATGTTCACTTTTTTATTTATCTGCACTATTTTCTTTTACTTGCCTTGTGTCCCCTGGCTTCTTTCTTTGAATATTTTAATTCTCCCTTCGCTCTTCCTACTGCTTGTCTCTGCAGTCACAGCAGTTTACCTCTCTGCATTGCAGCCTGGGGAATATTAACATGTGGGAACCCTACCCGATTTTTTATGTGGATGACCTTTGGCATCTCCATTCTGGTATCTGGCACTATTCTTTGTCATAGCAGCAGACAGTCTGGGCTGTCTAAGCCTTCCGGAAGATAAAAGACTATCAGTTTGAAAAATAAATGTGTTCTGGGCAAGAGCCACTGGGTGCTCAAATAGTATTCTGCTCAACAAAGCAGGGCTTTAATGACAGAGAGAAAATACATGTTGCTTCTCTGTGGCTTCAGATTAATTCCCGTATCTTGATAGAGTCCTGCCATTTTTTTCTTTCTCATTCCAAACTTCCGAATAAGCTTCATTTGTTAGTAGGTGATGCTTTTTAAAAGTCCTTTAGACACCCACCCCAACAAAGCAGCACAAGTTCCAAAATGTTGACATGGCTCCAGACATACTGGGGTTTGCTCAATATTAGCATCCTGGTGTCACTGTGAGTGACCGAGTGAAACTCAAGGGTAGTGTCTTAGAGTTTCTGTTGCTGCAACAAAACACCATGACCAAAGCAAATTGGAGAGGAAAGCGATTGTTTGGTCCATTCATCAAAGGGCAGGAAATACCGCAGGGCAGGCACCTAGAAGCAGCAGCTGATGTAGTTCATGGAGGGTGCTGCTTACTGGCTTGTTCATCATGGCTTACTCAACCTTTTTTTTTTGTTTTGTTTTGTTTTGTTTTTGTTTTTTTTTGTTTTTCATGGCCATGATTACTTTGTGTAGCTTGGCTGTCCTGGCTCTAGCTCTGTAGACCGAACTGGCCTTGAATTTACAGTTCCACTCGCCTCTGCTTCCCAAATGCTGGGATTAAAGGCATATGCCATCTCCTCACCCCTCACCCATTAGTCTGCATTCTTATAGAACACAGGACCACCAACTCAGGGATGGAACCACCCACAATGGGCTGGTCCCTCCCCTATCAATCACTAATTAAGAAAATGCTCTACAGGTTTGCCTACAGCTTGATATTATGGAGCTATTTTCTCAATCAGCTTTGCCTCTTCTCAAATGGCTTTAGTTTGTGTCAAGTTAACCTAAAATTATTCAGCATAGATAAAACCCTTAAGCAATTTTAATAGCATAGACTGGGGAACTTTGTCAGCAACTCACATATTGCAAAAATCGGGGTTAGAACCATATATGTTTAGAGCTAAAAATGTTCTTAGACATACCTAAATTCCTCTCTAATTAGTAGGAAAATGGAATTCCAGAGGTGAAGGATTTTACTAAACTTACAGAATGAGCTATTTCCTGAGCTCCAAACCCTGATATCCTAACTCAAGGAGGATATCACACCCTCATCAGTGTGGCCAGCTCCTAAGCGTCTGAATAAAATTGCATGGGACTGTTTCTGTGACCGGCAGCTATTAAAACGCAAAGTCCCCTGGATTTTCTTTCCACTTGTGCACACCCTGTCCTCCTAAGGTAAAAATGTGATCTAAATAACTCACTGATCTTGCTAGGAAATGGCTTTGCTGTTGAGGATTATTCTAGAATTCAAGTATATAGGATTCAGTCCAATATAACTCTCTTTGCTTTTAAACTGTCATCCCTTAGTAAAGGAGAGTGGAGATGGTTTAAACACAAATTGTTTGCTGGTATCTGCAATATTAATGAAATAGGAAAAAGCAATATTAATAAAGGCAGTGGCAGTGTGGACAGGGTCCTGGCTCCATGCTTATTGATTTGTCTCTAAGATCCTGCAGATAATAGGGGAAATGGCATTATCTGACATGGGCTTGTTGCATTGTTGAGGGTCTTTGTTCTTCATGTGCTGTAGTTTGTTATCTCAAAAGGACTTGGGACTATTCTCCATTATGTGGTAGGCTATTGTTATTTTCCAACCAACATACTTTAAAAATATTACAAGATGTGTGTTTTGGCCTGTTAGGTTTGTAGAATTCAAAACAACAACAACAATAACAATCACAACAAAACTATTAAAGAATTCAAATTGACATTCAGTTTTGAGTTTAGGACAAGGATAGAATCAGTTTGTTCTTTTATTGGGTCTACCATGCCTCAGACTAACTTATTTTGCAGCATTAAAAGTGTGTGTGTGTGTGTGTGTGTGTGTGTGTGTGTGTGTTGAATGTAAGCAGATGTGTGCATAGGTGTATATGTGCAGAAATCAGAGCAGGACATCTGTGTATACCTCAATTATTTTTTCCTTCTTTATTGTCTTGAGACAGCTATCTCTGAGCCAGAAGCTTGCTGTTTTGGGTAGTCTAGCTGGGCAACAAGCTCTTGAGATCTCCTTCTTTTTGTCCCCAAGGACGTTACAGACATGCACAGCTATGCTTTGTCTTATATGTGTACTATGGGGATTTGAACTGTGACACTCATGCTTTTAGAACAAGTGCTCTTAGCCACTGAAGTATCTTCCCAGCTCCTCTTCCCCTGCATTTTCTAAAATATCTGTTTTTATAATGAATAAAGCACAATGTAATCTATAACATTGTTTTGTTGACATTTTATCATCTCTTCATCACATCCTTCCCTCTTCATACTGCATCATTCCATCCACATTAGTCCCTTTCCACTCCCCTGCCACATGTATCTTGTTACCATTTCTACTCTTTTTGTTAAAAACTCTTTTGTCCCTTTCACTGTCTCCATTCTAATTTCAAGACCTGTATCAGAAGCACACACACACACACACACACACACACACACACACACACACACACAGAATACATGAGAAAGAACAAAAGAACATATAATGTATTTGGTTTTCTGACAACCCCACATTTCTTTTTTGGAACTCCACATCATATGTGTATGAATTTTTATAGGAAGAGGTATATTATTTCTAAGATAGCTTTATGATAGAACATTTATGCTTATGTTCTTAATTTATTTTGCAATGTGTGGGTCCTAAAGTGAACAGGAAGATATTACTAAATCAGGATTAGAACTTCATTTTCAAAATCCCTTGAAGGAAGTATTTCCAATCTTTTTTATGGATAAGAAGTTGTCATCTATTTTTCCCCAAATATTTATTCACACTTTTGGTGATTATATTGCATTTAGAATTGTTCGTGTCCAGATACAGACACTAATATTATGCCTGCTAGTGACCTGTGTGTGGGATACATAACAAGTTATTTATATTTTTTGTTTCATTTCCTTTTTTTGTCAGAACAATGAAACAGTGCCTGCTCCATGTAGCTCATCTGAATATCCATGTGATGAGCAATTGAAATTCAAAACTATGCAGATAAAATTTTAATAGTGTCAATGAGCTTAATATATCCCTAGAAGATATTTGTAATCAGAAAAGGCAGGCTACTAGTATTTTAAGGTACAATGCAGAGTTTCATTGATCCTTTTCTCTGTAACGTATTAAAATACATTTGATGGCTGCATCAGATAAAGACAAAAATGTGTGTTCTATATATCAGAATACCTTCTTTAATCTAAAAGATTTTCTTTTGATTTTTTATTTACTGCTTTTATTTTTGAGTTTGTAATAAAATTACATCATTTCTCTTTCAAATCTCCAATCCCCTATACTTGCCCTTGCTTTCTTTAAATTCATAGATTCTTTCTTCCTTGATTGCTGTTACAGCATACACAAATATGCATATATATTTGAATTGAACTTGAACAACCTGTATAATGTTACTAATATATATCTTTTAGGGGTGATCATTTGGTATTTGATAACCAATTTATGAGGTCATCTTCCCTGGAAATGACTGTTTCTCCCTCTTACAGGATTCCTTCATTTCCTCTAGTTCTTTCTATATAGGCTTTGCCCCATCCACTTTAGCATGCCTATTTTTGTCCTTGTTCAGCTCATGTGTTGAAGTATTTGTTCTAAAAGTAGTATGCACCTTAGGTATAAGATCTAATAGTTGCAGTCTATCCTATGATGGAAGAAAATGAGAAAAAAAATGTGGACAAATTAGAATAGTGTTCTTTTGACATAATAATTATCCAAATGAAAAATTGGGGGGGGGGGGAAACTATCACAAGCATAGTGTGTGTGTGTGTGTGTGTGTGTGTGTGTGTGTGTGCATGCGTGCATGCATGTATGAGCAGAGGTCAGAGATATTTATTTTTTCATGTTCATTTTATTTCATCCTCACTTTTTCTTTATGCACATATCACACATAGCATGCTGAATTCATTTACTGTTGCTCATATGTTTATGTTTTTAGGGCTGACTTCTTGGTATTATATGACCAGTTAGAGGGCTTAATTCTGAGGGAGAGTATTTCTCCCTTGCAGAGCAGTTATTTTCTGTAACTCTTAGTCTAGGGATGAAGCCTTGTGAGATTTCCCATCCCATTCCACTAAACTTTGAGTTTCTGTTTTTAGAACACTTTTAATGGAACCCTAATAGTGCTGCCTAAAAACTCTTAGCTTTGTGGCTATTCACTGGAGCATATTAGGCCTACCAGGTCCACACTTTTAAAGAAAACTAGCTATGGCTGGGTGGTAGTGGCTCATGCTTTTAATCCCAGGCAGGGAGAGGTGGGGAGGGTCTTGCTAAATTTCAGGAAATCCTGGAGACTTCCAGGAGAGCTGATACTCCACGGAGAAACCTTGTCTTATGAAGAAAAGAAGTAAAGGAAGGTAGGAAGGAAGAGAGGAAGGAAGAAAGAAAAATAAAACTAGCTGTGCCCCTCCTAATAGCTATCAGTTACCAATAACTTCACAGTTAATAGTGGGACAAAAACACTGATTTTGTTTAAAAACTGGCCAGTGACTACCAGGTATCTTCTATTATCTGCCACTACAGCACTAGGATTTGTTCCACTAGACCTGGCTCTTTACATGGGTTCTAGAGAATCAACTCTTTTCAGTTGGTAATGTGCTTACAGGCCAAGTATGAGAATCTGTTTCCCCAGTCCCCTGAAACATATTTCTTGATTCTCAAAATCCAGCTAAGAGACTGTGATACTGGGGAGAGAATATACACATGAAGCCCAAAGAAGAAGGTTCTAGAAAGGACCCCGGTTTCAGCTCAGGAACCCGATAGAATACATATTAAACAAAATTAATAATAGGTTTTATAGGGACAGGAACCTAGCATATGTTCATTTTAAAACTGACTCGGAATAAAATGTTCTGAGGTTTTTTGGTACCCTTAGCGTGTTAATGTTTACTATGAAATAAACTTAACATAGTCTAAATACTCAATGGTTCTACATATTCATATATGATTATTCGAATATTCATTTAATGTATTTAGGCATAAGAAATGTTGTGACAATATTAGACACCGTAGTAGAAAATGGATTACAAAGACAAATATACAAAGGAACTATAATGGCCTAAGAAGATGCAGTTATCAGATATAACCAATAAAATGACTGTGATAAAACTCCTTACCTTGAGAATAATGGACTAAGCTTCTGAAACTTATAAGCATTCCCACAATTAAATGCTTTCTTTGAAAAGAATTACCTTGTTCCTGGTGTCTCTGCACATCAATAGAACAGTGACTGTGCTCTTTTTCTAGTTGTAGAAAGACAGTCGTCTTTATAAACATGATTAAACTTGAAATTTCTTGGGGTGAGAAACCCCTAGGTTTTAACCTTTGCATGTAATGATAAATGACAAAACAAGTTGATAGGGAGATGCTAAATTTCAGAAAAGCTAAATTATTTTTTAAAAAGCTATTTATGCACCTTCTCTCTCACAAATAATATTCTGATTACAAATGAGTTGAATCATCTCTTAATTAAAACTTAACCAAAGAAGTTTATATTTCAGCAATTTATTAGTAGTTCACATATATTTTTGCATGACTCTTGACAAAATTATTTCCTTTAATCTTTGTCTAAAAGTGAGCACAAATTTAGTTCAATCCTCTTCCCAAATAATATGATTTCACAACACTGACTTTTTCTTAAATAAGCAATGCTAAATATTTTATTTCTTGGATTCTCACAACTGGTCATTTACAAAGCTGATAAAGTAAAAATAAGTTTTTAGTGTGGTTTAAAGAAATAAGTGATTTTTTTATTTTTTCACAATTTCATACATGTATATAATGCACTTTGAGACATGGTTACAAATATTGTTCTAAGAAAGACAACTCATGGCTGAAAGAATGCAATTTGTTTCTTTACTTTCCAAAGTAGACCCAGTATGACTAAGAATATTGACAGAAATTAGACTGACAGAGGGAAAGGGATTTAGAATTATTATTTCAATTGAATGTCATAGCAACAAATTCCCATTTGACAATAAGGATGCTATTCAGCAGCCACTAAAACACAGGCTTTTCCACCCCTCTCCTTTCTTCCCCTTCTTCCCTTCCTCTCATACCTTCTTTTCCTAGATGTTAAATGCTCTCCCTGGAAGCTGTCATTGGCTTGAGTAATCCTGTTGCTTTCGAAATTATGCCCTTTTGATTATTGTGGCCTCCAATGAGAATAAATTTAGCCCCAAGATATCTTTTTAGAGCTACTTTAGTTCTCTCTCAGGAGGCCCACTTATTCTCCTATGAACTACGACACAGGTACTGCCATTCGGGTACCGGAGGGGGTCATACCATTAATTTGGGGAATTTGTATTTTCTGGGTTCTTACCTTTCATAAATCATGGGTAACCACCGTTCTTAAAGTGCACTCCAAATCCTTGTTAACTGGAGATGACAAAGCCTTAGCTCAGTCTCCTGACAAAAATATGGGCTCAGAATGAATAACACATTACTGAGCACCATCTACATGAGGAATGCATGTTAAGAGCTGAAGGGAGACACAGAGGAAAGCACAGCAAAAACCTCTGTCTTTATAGGAGTTTATGACCAAATAGGAAAGAATGGATATGTGTGAGGAAATGGTGTGGCCTTTCCTTTGCTCTATTTTCGGACTTTGTCTCTTTAGCTCCCACTGTGCTCTACATAGTGTTGTCTGTTAGCCACTCAATGGTGAGATGTTAAGTACATTAGCAATTTGAATTAGCATGGCACTAATTCAACATTAAGCCACAAATGCCTCAGGGATAGAAGTCATCCAAGGAGAGCTAATGCAGCGTTCATGAGGAGGCAAGGGAATCTGATGGTTCACTGACCATCAGCTCAGCAGTAGACTTAGGACCATTTACTTTTAGAGAATATGAGAAACGATATTAACATTTGTTACAAAAAATACATGGATATATGTATAAAATAAGTTTTGAGTAAAATTGAGGCTTTGGGTATTCTGAAAGCCCAGGAGAGGGGGAATGAAGGAACTGAAGAGTCAGAGAGAGAGAGAAAGAGAGAGGGGGGGGGGGAGGGATATTGAGACATTCTTCCTAACCTGGTGATTAAGTGTAAACTTCTCAAGAGGTTAAAGACTAAGGTTGAAATCTCTCAGTGAACAGGGTAATAGTAGCAGCAATTAACAAGAAATACTTACAGATATCTTGGAGCAAGCAACACCATCTTCCCTATCTTCCTACTCTCCCTTAATTTGTCAGGATGACACTTGTAATTGCATTATTTATTATATATGTATATTTATTATCAATGCCCACTAGGACATAAATGAGCATGATGACAAGTGAGCTATGTCTGTTGTGTTCATTGCTATATCCCCAATGTCTGAAGCAGTGAAAGGTGTGCTCAACTATTTGTTAACTAAATGAGTGTTTTCTAAGTAGATGGAACAGCTTGAACAAGCATAATAATGTATGTGAACACTGAGAAATTGTTTGTATCGAGGGAAAATGTAAATGAGAATGATGGCAGATGGATCTTGTTAATGCAACTGATCTATGCAAGTCCAGTGTGGAAAGCCAACCCCTGTACACTTAGAGGACAAAGAACTGGGGGACTGTGTACAGTAGGAAGAGTAAGGTAAGTGTGGTCCTTAATATCTATTATCAATTTGTCAGGACCTATCACCTAGTAATATCAAACACTTGGCCATATCTATAATGACATTTCTAGATTGAGTTTCCTGAGATGAGAAGACCCACCTTAAATGTGGTTTGTAAAGTTCCATGGGCTGGGCTTATCTCCTCAACAGAATAAAAAGGAGACCCTGAGCTGCGTACTAGCATTCATCTATCTCTGCATCATCTTTTCTGGATTCAAGGAGATCTCAAGGTCCTGCCACAGAGATTTATCTTCCATTGTGGTATATATTCTTAAATTGTGATTCCCCCCAAAGTCTGTCTTTCTTTCTTTCTTTTTTTTTGTAATATAAATCTTTATTGTATCCTGGTTTCTTTATTTCAAGTTGTTTCTATCAGGTATTTTGACATATTAGCGAGTAATTAATACAGTAGAATAAAGTATGTCCAATGCAGGTTGAATTGTAATACTTTAGCATAGAGTAACTCTACCTTGATTTTTTTGCTTTTGACAAGAATTGGATCTCTAATTACAGCCTCTTAGGTACCTTGATCTATATTAATGAGAGAATGATGGTAATGATCCTAAAAAGTGAAGTTGAATGTTGTTACAAATGCTGCAATGAACTGTGTAGAAGGATTTGTTATTTCATCTTCAAGACTACCTTATAAAGGAGCTTTTGTTTCATCGACTCCATGATAATGCAATAAAAATTAATATTTTGGTTAAGCAACTTCACCTTAGCAAGCACCAGTGGAGAGATAAGGACACCAACCCCTATCCACAAAAGCCTTAAACCCCAAATTTGTCCTGACTACAAGAAGTACAGGGACAAAGATGGAGCTAAGACTGAAGGAATGGCCAACCAATAACTGGCCCAATTTGAAACATATCCCATGCGAAACCATCAATCCCACACACTATTAATGATACTTCGTTATGCTTGCTGACAGAAGCCTAGTGTAACCATCATCTGAGAGGCTCTACTTACAACCAAACATTGAACAGACACCAAGGGCTCTTATCAAAGAGCTGGGGGAAGGATTGAAGCACTGAAGGGGATGGGAACCTCACAGGAAGACCATAGAGTCAATTAACCTGGACCCATGGGAGCTCCAGAAGACTCATCCACCAACCGAAGAGCATACACATTCTCTACCGAGGTCCCTGGAACAAATGTAGCAGACATATAGGTTAGTCTCCATGTAGATTCCCCAAAAACTAGAACAGAGGCTTTCCTTAAAGCTGTAGCCTGACTGTGGAATTTGTTCCCAACAGGGCTGCCTTGTCTAGCCTTAGTGGAAGACAATGCACCCAATCTGACAGAGACTAGGTTGGGAGATACTGGGGCCCTCTTATAGAAGAAGGTATGAGGGTAGGGAAGGGACTCAGAGTGGAATCAGGAGGGGGAAAACTTTGAAATGTAAATAAATAAATAAATAAATAAATAAATAAATAAATAAATAAATAAATAAAAGTTAAAGATAAAGAAAAATTAAACATTTTGAGCCAAACTCCAACAAATTCTGCTTTCTGCTAGACTCTGGTGCCTGTCTTTATGCTTAGTCGTTGGACTTAATTTTGTTTCTTCACCCTAGTTTCCTTTCTCAATACTACAACAGAAGCTTATAGGTATTGAAGTGAAGTATTTCTCTAGTCTGTGATCTGTGATAAAATAGCATCACACAAAGAATAAGGTGCCTGATGACATTCAACTCTGAATTCTCAAGAGATAGTTTGAGTGGATTAAAGGTTGTCTGGTCCAAATCTTGCTTTTGAATTAGTATTGATGCTGTCACTTTTAAGTTACTTGTTAACTTGAAATAGGATCTTTGATTAGCCTAGTCTGGCGAAGACATTTTCTGAAGCAGTTACTGGCTTATACCAATGACAGTGGACCCTACATTCTATGAAGCTCTCATGGCAATCAGGTCATATCATAATTGATGTCAAAGTATATAGTTATGATAATGACTATTATTAATGATGACCTGTTTACTACTTCTCAGATGTTTCTTAAATCAGGTGACTTATCAAGGTAAGAGTATTTGTTATTTTTACCTTACAGATGTATAAACTTAGATATAAGTGGGTTACTATTTAAATCATTAAAATTCAAAATTCAGGATGGAAAAGCTACAATAAGAATCAAATCAGAGTCTCACATCTTGTATGGCTAAATGCCTCTGATTTGCATAGTGTACTTCAAGGAATTGAATTAAGGTACTTTTGAATCATTAAGGATTATACTTGGATAATAAGCAAATGTTTATAAGGGAGATGACAATATACATAACATTATGCAAAAATTGAATTTCGTGATTTTAAGCTATATGTGGCATAGGGAACATTTATACAGTAAGTATGTGATAAAGTAAGGTTACTGGGACCATGTATCTAGTGGAAATGAGGTTCTCAGTATCATCCCTGATGACTGTATGCATTTCTCCTCACAAGATTTGAGATTAGTAAGCTTCTCTGTTGTAGGAAAATTAATGGAGATGACTAGTGAATATTTGATTAAACAGAAGTTGGGAAGAAGTATATAAATAAAACGGCAATAAGAAGTTAGTTCATTTAGATGTGGAGAGGAGAGTGAGGTACAGGAGATATGGAGGGAATTCTACTAAGTTTTATGAATATACCATGTAAGATGATTCTATATATGAGCCTGAAAATAGATGGAAATGGATTTACAATGAAAACTAAAAGAAAGTAGAATAGTAAGCCTTCACTGGAATAATAATAAGTTTGAATTCAATACTTTGAATTGAGTATTTAGAAAATACCTTTGGATAGGCAGTTGTGGAAAACATGTGTACATTGATGAGCACACTGGCCATGGTGGAGACAGATGGTTGACAGAAGGAGGTAAATTGTGAGCACACAGTGAAGGAAAGAAAGCATCGATCTTAGACTTAGTCTTTCAAGAATATGGCAAGAAGGTGATGCCAGAATGTAAATTATTACTTACTGAAGTATAAGTGTGTTTCTTTTCTCATGGGATGCTTAAGTGAAGCCATGTGTAGGGTAAGGGGGTGTGACTCCTAGAAGTTAAAGGAAGAAGGGATATGATCAGTGTGAGAGATCAGCGCAGTGATGAATGACTCCATGTTTCACATAGAGCTAGAAATGAAAAACAGGGCATTTCCCATGCACTGACCATGCTGCACTTAGTGAAGTGAGTGATGAACCTCATCCACTGAGACGGAGAGGCCACCAGAGGCTTTGGAGGTTAAAAAATGCATGGAGAAAATTTGAGAAGAGAAAATAGTAATGGATGAATATAAAATTGCAGTGTAATAACAAATGAGGTCTCTCAGAACATTATTCCAGAAGACAATGAGGAAAATCTTTCTAGGGCAAATACATTGGGAAATGAATCATATTATACCTTTCACATTATATATGAGAATTACTAAGGACTTGGGGTTTCTATGGTAGAAAATTAACTGCCTTCATTAATCCCGCATTTCCAAACTTATTTATTTCTTTTACAGTCACTTATTCACACAGAAATTATTAATATTCCACATTATTAGTGTTTCAAGGAAAGAACTTCAGGGAATGCTGATACTCATACAGTATGAGATAAATCAAAGAACAGGTGAAGTACACTGAGAACCGGAGTGTTGTCCTTAAAATATATGGGAAATGGAGGCCTTCTTGCTGTATTGTATTGCTGCGGGTAGTGCTTTGTAGCCTGGGAGCTGGAACAGAGAAAAATGGATATGTTGTCTGCCTGAGATCTGCAAAGCAGAAAGACAACATTAGGCAAATCAAGCACAGTAAGTGTATCTTTAGAGAAGATCATGTTCAGACCTTAGATGGAGAATGGAGAGACAGGCTTGCGAAGAAAATGGGCAAAGGAATGGGAACCAGGCAATGTTAACACAAGGTGGCAATGACATCAAAAGATATTTGTAGAGGGAAAAGCATACAAGGAAAAGTAAAGATGAGGGAATAACAGGTGAGAGAAAAAAAGTTTGTGCATGTTAGTTAGCAAATTGTCTGTGAAAATGCTGAACTGTTGTTGAGCAGCTGAGTGTTGTGAAGCTGGGGTAAGTGGTCGGTGAATGCACTTGTCCAAGTGGTGGTCATTAACATTTACTGTTAAGTAAAAGATTTGCACAGTGTTAAATGTTAATAAGGTGATGTGTGGTTAAGAGGTGTACAAAATAGAATCTTTTTTATAAGCATGACAGTTGGTTAATTGAGGGACTACTTAGGTTTCTGACCTGGGCTTGTTTCCTGTCTCTGTGAGAACAGGCGGCTGATGCAACCATGTAACATCAGATCTACAGAAAGTCCAAGAAGCATCCAAGTCTGATGCCTTTCCTTGTATTTGTTGAAGCAAGAGGGACTGGAACATGACTCTACGAGGTGTATCTGGCATTATTCAATCCAGATGTTAGTTGGGATGGGAAGTATAATGCAGAACCTTAGAAAAAAAACTGTTCTTGATGAGAAATGCATACAAATTTTACTCAGTGAATGTGGAAGAGCAAGCTGAAGACAGAAGGTCCTGACTTGTAAAATAAGGTTTGAAATCCATTAAGCTGCTTGTGATAGAGGTCATTCAGAAGACACCCACATGATTTCCACTTAACCAAGAATGGGTTTTCCTGTGAATATATGAAATCATGGAGTTTATTGCACTGATCAATAAATCTCTGAAACTTGAAAACACTATAGGTGTAAAAAATGAAACATTATTGATTTTTTTTCTGTAAACAGACAAGAGTTGAGAAATATTCATAGTTGCAAATGATTTTTAAAATTACATTGTTGCAAATTGGGCAGTGGTAGCCACACCTTTAACTGCTTTTAATCCCAGCAGTTGAGAGCCAGAGGCAGGTGGATCTCTGTGAGTTTGAAGCCAGCTTGGTCTACAGAAGGAGTTCCAGGACAGCCAAGACTACACAGAGAAAGCCTGTCTTGACAAAACTGTTGCGAGTGTGCACTAAGGAATAAAACAAATGACTAGCAGGAGTGAAGGGTAGCTGATGGAATTTAACAGAGATTTTGCTTATGGCATATTTTTATCTCATGTTACTTGACAGCTAGAAGGTTAGGGGATCATCCTGACTTGGAGGAGGGTGGCAGGGGACAGGTGACAGCAGGTAGAACATCCAAGATAGGAAACTGAAGAGTTTTTGTTACTGGGGTCATGATGGTTTTCATGCATTCACAGGAAAAACCTTTCTTGGTTAAGTGGAAATCATGTGGGTGTCTTCTGAATGACCTCTATCTCAAGCAGCTTAATGGATTTCAATCCATAGTTTAAAAGTCAGGACCTTCTGTCTTCAGCTTGCTCTTCCACATTCACTGAGTAGAATTTGTATGCGCTGCTCATCAAGATCATTTTTTTTCTAAGGCTCTGGATTATTCTTCTTGTCCCAACTAAAATCTGGATTGAATAATGAATGCCATGTGGGTATGTGAGAAGCAGAGAGCAAAGCCCATTGTACCTAGAAAGCAAAAGAAAACTTCATTTCTTTTCCAAGTTGTGGCTGTTACAAATTTTGGTCAAAAGGAAATGAAGCTCGAAAGGAGTGGAAATGAAGACTTGCAGAATGGAAAGAGTCAAGGAGTTTCTGTGTGAAATATGGATTATTCAAAAAGAAAATAATGGTGTCACCCTGCACAGGAGTCTGGAAGAAAAGTGTGTTATGAAAAATAGTGCTAGAAAGATGCTATGCCACTATGAAAGTTGGGAAAGCAGAGGAATATGGGATTACAGCGTGGACTTCTGCAGGGGAGAAGCTAAATGAAGGTGCTGGTATAGAGGACTACCAGCTGAAATCAGTGAACACAAGTCAGAATCTCTTTCCTCTTCCTTGTATAGATTGTTATAGCTCCCCATCTTCATTAGAGATTTTTCTTTGTATAGTAGATGGTAGATAATGCGGAACCTCATGACTAGTCAACAAGCAGAGATTAAGTGTCTGTGAAGTGCTCACAGGTAAGAAGTTTATATCACATTGTAAGAGCCAATGTTATCCTTTAAGTTCCACCTATCCAAGGACTAGGTAATTTCCTAGAATGCTGGGAGTTGTAGTTCTTGGAAAATAACAAAGCCATATGGCAAATGTAGTAGCCATATGATTTTGTCCTTGAGAAGCCCCTACAAAGATATATCTTGTTGCCACTTGCTGGGAACCCAGGAGTGGACCAGAATAGAGTCCATTTTTCTGGTTAATACTTAATTACAGCTTGTTTCAAATTTAGCTTACAATGGTGGAGCTGTTTTTTTCTTGCATATCTCCGGATTAGCAACACCACTTTTCTCTCTCAAGAATCAGTGACTATTCCAGAAGAGAGCACAGAACAACTGTAAGAGCCAGAGACCAGAAAGACCAGAAACAAAACAGTGTTTTCTGAACATGATAGGACTTGTGCACTGGAGCTCACAGCAGCTGTGCCTAACTGCTTTAAGTCATACTCATTATTAATAAAGTCAACACTCTATCATGGGGTAGGGAGGAGCTCATGAGCCCCAAACCCCAGCAGAGGGGCTATTAACAATTGGTAGCTTCAGAGGTAAGGAGAGTTAGTTTTGTTTTAGGGTGTGGGCACATTCCTGTGGATGTACCCAAGCATACACAAATTACACGTCTTTGTAATAACAATAGCCCACAAATTGGGAGGATTGGGGAAGTAGAAAGGTAACAGCTGGATCTAGAAGGAGTTATGGGATGAATATAATAAAATTACATTATATGTAAATATGAACTTGTCAAAGAACCAAGAGAATGCTTTATTTTAAAGAATAATAAAAAGAAACTGAAGCAGAGGCAAAATGTTAATATCTCTCAATTAGAAAAATAAATCTGATACATGTATAGAGCATAGCTGACGTGCAGCTTGGCCTTCATTTGGATGGATAACAACTAGAACAGGGGCTATTCTCCCCTTGCCTGTACATGTGATCTGTTCTTCTTGCTGAGCTACCTGGTCTGACCTCAGTGGGAGAGGATATGTGTACAGTGGGAGAGGATGTGCCTAGTCCCACAGAGACAAGATGTGCCAGAACGTGGGCATACTCAGAGGAGAAAGGGAGAAATATGGGAGAGGGTGACTGGGAGGCAGGCAGTGAGTGGGATGTAAATTTAATAATTAAAAAATAAGATTAAGACCAAATGCTCAGGCAATTTGCCACTTGGAACAGCAGAAATCCAGGGACACAGGCTTTGTAGGACTGTGCTATGAGTAGCCAAAGCATAGAGAGGACCAAGCAGAGCACGCGGAAAATGCTGCCCCCCATTGATTCAGGGGAGCAGGAACCCTGACATAGAGACTTGGTATCTGCCCAAAAAGCCCTGGCTCAAAGACTGGACATACATGCCCACAGTAAAGCACAAGCCCTTGTCAGTGGGAGCCATGGTTTGCCCTGGAAAGGCAGTGCTTGAAGTTCAACTGTACAGACCTTTTTACACCTAGACTAGAGAGGAGTCTGACACATAGGCTCAGGGAGAACAAATCAGGAGTCCTCAGAGAGTAGAAAGTACTGTGCTATTGGGAAAAGGGTCCGTTGTGGCCTAGAGAAAGAGCAAAATCCCTGCCAGTATTACTCAGAGCCTGTGGGCACAGGGCTGAGCTACCAGAAAAGCCTCACAAGAGCTCACACATCTGAGCTCACAAAGACAGAGTTGAGTCACTGCTAACAGAACTCACTGCTTGCCCACCAAAGCCAAACACTCAGAATCAGTTTTCTTCCTAAAACCACTGGTCCTCAGGTCCACAGGAGATTTGGGTACCAATTACTGACAACAAGACCACCTATAATCACAGACAACAAGGTGGCAAGAAGAAAGTGAAAGAACTTAAGCAATGGAAACAAAGAAAACCTGGCAACATTAGAACCCAACTATCTCATCACAGCAAGCAATGGAATGCCAAACACTCCAGAAAAAGATGAATTAGACTTGAACTCATACCTCAAGATGATGATGGAGATCTTTGATAAGAGCATGAATAACTACTCCCTTAAAAAAGTACAGGAGTACAACCATAAACAAATAGAAGCTTTTAGAGAGGAAACACTAAAAACACTCAAAGAAATATAGGAAAACAGAACCAAAGAGATGAAGCAATTGAAAATGGAAATAGAAACAATAAAGAAAACATTAAAAGAGTCAATCCTTGAGGTGAAAAACAAAAAAAAAAAAACAAAAAAAAAAAAAAAAAGAAAAAAGAAAGAAAGAAATCAGGAGTCATAGAAGCAAGCATCTACAACAGACTACAAGAGATGAAAGAGAGAATCTCAGGGGCCGAATACAACAAAAAACATAGACAAAACAGTCAGAGAAGATGCAAAAGCTTAAAAGCTCCTAACCCAAATTGTCCAGGAGATCCAGGGCACAATGAGAAGACAAAACCTAAGGATAATAGGAATAGAAGAGAGAGAAGAATATCAACTAAGGGGCACAGTAAATATCTTCAACAAAATTGTAGAAGAAAACTTCCCTATCCTTAAGAATGAGATGACCATGAGCATAAAAGCCTACAGAACTCCAAATAGAGTGGACCAGAAAAGAAATTCTTCCTGACACATAATAGTAAAATGCCAAGTGTTCAAACAAAGAAAGAATACCTAAAGCAGTGAGGGGAAAAGGTCATGTAACATATAAAGGCAGACCAATCAGAATTACACCCAATTTCTCAACAGAGACTATGAAAGCTAAACGATCCTGGACAGACATCATACAGACTCTAAGAGAACACAACTGTTAGTCCAGGCTACTATACCCAGCAAAACTCTCAATCACCATAAATAGAAAGATCAAGATATTCCAGGACAAAACTAAATTTACACAATATCTGACAACAAATACAGCCCTACAATGAATAATAGGTGGAAAACCCAATACAAGGAAGGAAACTACATCCTAGAAAACACAAGGAAATAGCTAAGCAAGAAAACCAAAAGAAGAAAGACATACAGGCACAAATCCACCTAAAAGCAAATATAGCAGGAAACAGCAACCACTATTCATTAATATCTGTTAACATAAATGGACTCAATTCCCCAATAAAAAGACATAGGCTATCAGACTGGATACAGAAACAGAATCTAGCATTTTGCGGCATACAGGAAATTCATCACAGAGACAAATACAGACACTATCTCAGAGTAAAAGTCTGGTAAAAAAACATTCCAAGCAAATGGGCCCAAGAAACAAGCTGGAGTAGCCATTCTAATATCGAATAAAGTTGATATTCAACAAAAAGTTATCAAAAAAGATAAGGAAGGACGCTTTTTACTCATTACAGAAAAAATTTATCAGGAGGAACTCTCAATCCTTAACATATATGCTACAAATACAAGAGCACTCATATTCATTAAAGGAACCCTTCTAAACCTCAAAAAATACATTGAACCACACACAATAATAGTGGGAAACTTCAACACCCGACTCTCACCAATGGACAGATCATGGAAACAGAAACTGAACAAGGACAGTGTAAAACTAGCAGAGACTATAAACCAACTGGAATTAATAGATATCTACAGAACATATTATCCTAAAACAGAAGAATACACCTTCTTCTCAGCACCTCATGGCACCTTCTCGAAAATTGACCACATAATTGGACAAAGAACAAGCCTCAATAGATACAAGAAGATCGAAATATTCCCATGCATTCTTTCAGATCACCATGGTCTAAGGCTGGTCTTTAATAACAACAAAGGCAAAAAAAGCCCATATATACATGGAAACTAAACAATGCTCTATTAAATGATAGCAGGGTCAAAGAAGAAATAAATAAATAAATAAATAAATAAAGGACTTTCTAGAATTCAATGAAAATGAAAACACAACATACTCTAACCTATGGGATGCAATGAAAGCAGTACTGAGAGGAAAACTCATAGTGCTGAGTGTTTTCACAAACAAAAATATCTGGAGAGAGCTTACATCAGCAACCTGACAGCACAGCTAAAAGCCCTAGAACGAAGGAAGCAGATACACCCAAGAGGAGTACATGGCAAGAAATAATCAAACTCAGAGCAGAAATCGACCTAATAACCAAAAGAAACAAAAAGAACCTTTCAAAGAATCAACAAAACCAAGGACTGGTTCTCTGAAAACATTAACAAGATTGATAAACCCTTAGCCAGACTAACTAGAGGGAAAAGAGAGAGTATACAAATTAACAAAATCTGAAAGGAAAGTAGAGATATACCAACTGAAACTGAGGAAATTCAAGAAATCATCAGATCCTACTACAAAAGCCGATATTATACAAAACTGGAAAATTTGGAGTAAATGAATGAATTCCTAAACAGATACAAGCTCCTAAAGTTAAACTAGGACCAGGTAAACCATCTAAATAATCCCATAACACCTAAAGAAGTAGAAGCAGTCATCAAAAACCTCCCAACCAAAAAAAAAAAAAAAAAAAAACAGCTCCAGATGGGTTCAGTGCAGAATTCTATCAGATATTCATTGATAACCTAATGCCAATACTCTCCAAATGATACCACAAAATAGAGTCAGATGGAACACTAAATAACTCATTTTTTGAGGCTACAATATCCCTCCTTCCTAAACCACACAAAGACCCTACAAGGAAAGGGATGTTCAGGCCAATCTCCCTCATGAACACTGATGCAAAGATATACAACAAAATCCTTGAAAACTGCATCTAAGAACACATCATAATAATCATTCACCATGATCAAGTAGGCTTCACCCCTGGGATGCAAAGATGTTTTAATATATGAAAATCAATCAATGTAATCCATTACATAAAAAAACTCAAAGAAAAAAAACCTCATGGTCATCTCACTAGATGCTGTAAAAGCATTTGACAAAATTCAACACCCCTTCATTTTAAGAGTCTTGGAAAGAACAGGAATCCAAGGCCCATACCTAAACATAATAAAAGCAATATACAGCAAAACAATAGCGAACACCAAACTTAAAAGTGAAAAACTTGAGCAATCTAACTAAAATTAGGGTCTAGACAAGGCTGCCTAATCTCCTGCTACCTATTTAACATAGTACTGGAAGTCCTGCCTGGAGCAGTTAGACAGCAAATGGAAAACAAAGGGATACAATTCAGAAAAAAAGAAATAAAAATATCACTAATTGTAGATGACATAATAGTATACTTAAGTGACCCCAAAATTTCTATCAGAGAAATTTTACAGCTGATAAACAATTTCAGCAAACTGGCTGGATATAAGTTAACTCAAACAAATCAGTAGCCTTCCTCTACTCAAAGGACAAACAGGCTGAGAAAGAATTTAGGGAAATGATACCCTTCACAATAGTCACAAACAATATGAAATAACTTGGTGTGACTCTAACTAAGCAAGTGAAAGACCTGTATGATGAGAACTTCAAATCTTTGAAGAATGAAATTAAGGAAGATCTCAGAAGATGCAAAGAGCTCCCATGTTCATGGATTGGAAGGATCACCATTGTAAAAATGGCCATCTTATCAAAAGCAATCAACAGGTTCAATGGAATACCCATCAATATTACAATTCAATTGTTCATAGAATTGGAAAGAGCAACATGCAAATTCATCTGGAATAACAAAAAAAAAAAAAAAAAAAAAAAAAAAAAAAAAAAAAAAAAAACCTAGAATACCGAAATCCATCCTCACCAACAAGAAAAAATTCATAGGAATCACCATCCCTGACCTCAAGCTTTATTACACGGCAATTATTTTTAAAAAGTCATGGTATTGGTACAGAGGTAGGCAGGTTGATCAATGGAACAGAATAGAAGACCCAGAAATGAACCCTCACATATATGGTCACTTTATTTTTGACAAAAGAGATGAAAATATTCAATGGAAAAAGGACAGCCTCTTCAAAAAATGGTGTTTGCTCAACTGGCACTCAGCATGCAGAAGAGTGAAAATAGATCATTTCTTATTTCCCTGTACAAAGCTCAAGTACAAGTGGATCAAAGATCTCTATATAAAACCAGGTACACTGAAACTGTTAGAAGATAAAGTAGAGAAAACATTAGAACACATAGGCACGGGGGAAAATTTCCTGAACAGAACAACAATGGCTTGTACTCTAAGACCAAGGATTGAGAAATGGGACTTAATGAGATTGCAAAATTTCTGTAAGGCTAAGGACACTGTCAAGAAAACAAAATGGTAGCCAACAGATTGGGAAAAGATCTTTACCAACCACACATCTTATAGCAGTCTATTATCCAATATATACAAAGTACTCAAGAAGCTAGATGTCAGAGAATCAAACAATCCTATTAAAAATGGGGTACATAGAAAGACAAAAAAAAAAAAAAAAAAAAAAAAAAAAAAAAAAAAAAAAAAAAAAAAAAAACTCAACTGAGGTATATCGAATGGCTGAGAAGAGTCTAAGGAAGTATCAGCCATCACTAGCCATCAGGGAATTGCAAATCAAAACAACCCTGAGATTCACCTCACACCAGTCAGATTGGCCAAGATCCAAAACTCAGAGGACATCAGATGCTGGCGAGGATGCAGAGAAAGAGGAACACTTCTCCACTGTTGGTGGGGTTGTAAACTGATACAACCACTCTGGAAATCAGTCTGGTGGTTCATCAGAAAATTGGACATAGTACTACCTGAAGAGCCAGTTATTCCACTTCTGGGCACATACCCCGGGGATGCTCTAACATACAATAAAGACACATGCACCAGAATGTTCATAGCAGCCCTATTTATAATAGCCAGAAGCTGGAAAGAACCCAGATGTCCTTCAGTAGATGAATAGATACCAAAATTGTGGTACATTACACAATGGAGTACTACTCAGCTATCAGAAACAATGACTTTATGAAATTCCTAAGAAAATGGATTCATCTAGATAATATCATCCCGAGTGAGTTAACCCAGTCACAAAAGAACAGACATAATATGCAGTCACTGATAATGGGATACTAACCCCAGAAAGCCCTGAACACCCCGAAAAAACTCACAGGCTATGTGGAGCCCAAGAAAAACAAAGGCCAAAAAAAAAAAAAAATAAATAAATAAATGAAAGCCTCAGTCTATTTTAGGAAAAAAAATGTATATCATCCTCTCAGAGTATGGTTCACTTGGACCTTTAATCATTAAATTCTAAGAGCTAAGATAATAGCCTTGTGGCAATTTTTGGTATTCACAGATCATTATGCTTAATGTATACTCAACAAGAAATCTGTTTCTATGGTAAGTTCTGTCCTTCATGTACTTTATGATCTTGGTAACTAGTGGAATTTCAATGAATACTATCAAACTTCTAAAAGAATTAAGTCCTAACACAAATATTCATATAGTGTTAAGCCAAATCCCTTAAAAATCTGTATATATATTTAAAAATAAAGTTGTATGAAAAAAATAAGATTAAATAAAAGAATTAATCTGATATCTTTATACTCAGAGTATTGTTTCTTTTAATTTTTATTGATGATAGATTCTTCTCACACAGTAGGTCTGACCACAGTTTTCCCTCCCTCTACTCCTCCTACCTCCCCAACCTCCCTGCACCTCAAATTCCACTCCCACCATTTCCTTTCAGAAAAGGACTCAAAAACACAACAGCTAAACAGTACAAAACACGATACATCAAAACAAAGCAAAAGATATCATGTCAATGTAGGACAAGGCAACTCAGTAGGAGGAAAAGTATTCCTAAAGCAGACAAAAGAGTCAGAGACACATCTGCTCCAATTGTTAGGAGTCCCACAAAACATATGCAGAGGACCTGGTACAGCCCCATGAAGTTGTGGGGTGCCTGCTGTTTCAGTATCTGTGTGCATATATGACATGGCTTAGGTGATTCAGTAGGCCATGTTCTCCTGGTGTTCTGTTTTTAACTAATTTATTTTTTAGCGACTTAAGCTAAAGGCAAGAGACAGCTCATTATTAGGAAAGGAATCAAATACTGTAATATAGAGAAAGATTAAAAAGGGGTCTTCTTGTCTCAGTTTCGATTCACTCGAATGCTGGAATGGTTCTTCTCTCCAGTACAATTGGTCTTTACCCTGGTTCCCTATAGAAGTAATACCATTCTAAATTTCATAGGTATGATAATGGAACTCTATATTTTCATTCTTTGACCCATCTGTTGAGGCAATTGTGAATGGTGTTTATTTTTCCCCTTTAAAACTTTACCTTGAGGCATAAATCAGCTCAATCTACAAAGAGCCTTAGAACTTCTCTCTTATATCAGGACAAGAAAAAAGCGTTGAAAATAGACCTATTAAGCAGTTTTAACAAAGAAATAATCAGATAAGCATAAATTTTGAACAGACCAAAATCTGACTTTCCTCCTTGTTTTGAACATTCCCTGGGTGCTCACTGATAAATGTAAACATTATGGTGGGCTAGGGAGTGACTGTTGTGCCAATGATCCCATTGGTTTTAAGAAATGTCTGAAAGGCCTTGTAAGTGCTACAAGCAATCACATGCCTTAGTAATCAACATATACAGAGCTATTCAGGGCAGCACTCTCTATGTAAAACAAAAAGAGCTTAGTTACTATTTATCCACATGATTCCTGATTTTTCTGAAGCTGTACATTATCCACATATTTCCCAATCAGATTTGTCTGTACAGAAAAATAAAGTCAAGGCATTTTTTCATCTGACTTTCCCTGAATACCTTATTTCTTCTTTAAATAACAGTGTAATTGACAATTGCTTTTACTTGGTGTTTGTTAGGTACATTATTTAGACCATCTCTCCAAAATTCATGTTTTCTTAACTGACACTCTTCAGAGATTTCTTTTCTATTGCTGTGAAGAGACACTATGACCAAGACAACTTATAAAAGAAGAAATTTGATTGTCTGCTTAAAGTGCCAGAAGGGGACCCTATGCCTATCATGGTAGTGAACATGGCTACAAGCAGGCATAGAACTAAAGTAGTAGATGAGAGTTCACATGTAACAACAGTCATAAGTCAGAGAGAGAGAGAGAGAGAGAGAGAGAGAGAGAGAGAGAGAGAGAGAGAGAGAGAGAGAGATGGAATGGTATATACTTTTGAAACCTTCTCAGTAACACAGTTTTAACAAGAACACACCTAATCCTTTACAGATAACTACATCAATTGCAGACAAGGCATTCAAATATATGAGCCTTTTGAGGGTCATTCTCATTCAAAGGACCACAGGACACAATAGAATCTCTAGTGAAGACAGTAGGCCTTGTTGGAAAATAGAACTAGAACTTATATCTGTGAATGGTTCATTTGTCCTGATTCCACACTCTAGCTCTCTTTCTCTCTCTCTCTCTCTCTCTCTCTCTCTCTCTCTCTCTCTCTCTCTCTCTCTCTCTCTCTCTCTCTCTCTCTCTCTCTCTCTCTGATACTGCTATATAACATGAACAGCCACCTCTGATCCACATTAAAGGGCTAATGACCTAAAATTCTTGGATGAGTGCAGAAACTCTAGGTATTCCTATTTTGTTATTGTAGACATGCTATTGGAGGCTGTCAGGATCTAGGAATCTTCTGATAAGAAAACAACATATCAACCTTTATTGTATTGATATTTACAACATTGCGACTATAGAGGACTAAATCTGTAGATGAAAACTTCCATCTCCCCAAATTGCCTGGTTTGCTCTATAAAATTTCCAAGCCCCCTTCACTCCCTTTCTGATTCTTATTAAAGGACAATCTGCTAATGTCAAAGTCAGTCTCCTCTTTCTCTTATTTTCCTATCACCTAAATTAATTCTAATCTAAAGTTGGTGCCAAACACCAGGAAGGCTTTTGTTGTTCCTAACCACAGCCTTCCCCACTCTGGGATTTTGCTCTTCTTCCTCTTGCCTCTCTCAGTTTTTCTGATACCCATCTCACCTACACCTTGGCTACTTCTCTCTGGGCATAAGAAAGATCTAACCAGGTGCCAACCACAACCTGAAATCTATGGATTTCTGCAGCCTTTATCACCATTTAATGCCCTACAAGATGAGAGGCTCTTTACTGTTTGTCTGCTGGAATGCAACCATCACAAACTCACTGGGAAGTTAGGGTCTGGTCAACCTTCGGAGGCACTTGAGAACTCCAGAGTTCCTTGGCCTTTGCTTCCTGATTTCACAAGGAAGTAATTCCCTCTTCTGGAAATCAGGCTTGCTCTTCTGACTGCTCTCCTAACCCTTGCTATGACTTGGGGTACAAGTTTAGCCCCTGCTCCTTTGCCTTACAATAAGGGTTCCAAATTGTCTGTGCCTAAGCCCAACTCTTTGGCGTGTCTAAAATCAAATTTCAAAATATTAGGTCTTTCTAACACCAGATCTGCTACTTATAGAGATTTTATCTAGCTTTCATCCTAACATCAAGTACACAAGGTTAACACCATGTCACAATTCTTTACTATTGACATCCAAATTCTCACTGGACTTAGATAACTTGGAGGATACCCATGTTCAAGATTTCTTTAGTATTTCGGCATGCCATTTCTTCGGTCAAAACTTAACTGCCTATTATATCTTACTATTTTTACAGCCTCATTTTTTTTTACTTCAACTCCTCTTTTTTTTTCTTCTAATTTTCATTGTGCTGATGAACCCTACCAGTCCACCTCCTACCTCTTAAGCTTAATACCCCTAATGTCCACCTATCAATTCCTACCTTATCCCCTTCCATTATTTTTATATATCCTCACTACATACCTCTACCTGCTCTTACCCATTCCTCTTAGAGTCCTCTCTCCCATCCTTTTCCTCTCTTCTACCATATACCCCATCACATATTCACTCCCATTCTCCTCTCCTTATACACACTGCCATACTCATAGGTCCCCTTTCCAGTACCTCTACCCATATGTTTCTCACAACAGAGGATTCAGGATGTAACAGACTTTCTAAAAAACCATGTTCATTTTTCCTTTTTAGACAGGAAACCAGATAAAAGAAAGATTAGGTTCCTTTTCAGAAAATACCCTCCATTTTAGAAAACCATCTGTCCAAAATGCACCACTTAACTTGACATGACATATACTATATACTAATTTTTACTCTCATCCAGAGCAAAATTAGAACACATCTGGCATTTCACTCTGGTCCATGCAGACCATTTATATATTTTAGATATAGCTATATCCCTTCTATAGAGGAGACAGTTCTAGCCATAGATTCCTGCTGGAATTACCAGCTCCCTGGGGATGTTTCTCCCTGCCTTAATCTGATGATCACATGCCTTTTAGAGGGTATGCAAGAAAAATTCCCACCTCACTGTCAACTAGGACAGAAAAATTACCCAAGGCACCAGTGAAATTCCAGTCCTATTCTTGGTACATCTCATTGAAAATGTAACTAAATATACCAATCTAGCTGAAACTACCCCAGCTAGGACTATCTTTCTGGGACCCTCTCTCTGGGACCTTTTCCCTCCATGTTCAGTTTATTAACCAATTTTCCTCAGATATCTGCCATAAAAGCTGGCAGTTTAAAAAAGCCCAAGATATGCAAGAAGACCTCCTAGATACAACAATCAAGGTATTTAATAGTAGAGGGGGTAAGGCACTGAGAAAGAAAAAGGGCAATGATGGTAAGATTTAAGAGATCAGAATGCCCATTTCCAGTTCTTGTCTTAAGTTTGTCTACTGCCCACTCTGTTCCGTGACCATAGAGTTTTCTCCAGAGAAATATCTCCATCAGGCCTTGCTTCAGTCATGCTAAAATGCCTTAAAATACAATTTAAAAATACATTTCTCTTTATTTTTGAAGTTATAATATAATCACATTACTTCCTCACTCCAAATTCTCCCACATATGATGCCTGACTCTTTCAAATACATGGCTTCCTTTTTTCATGAATTGTTGTTTCACATGTTTATACAAACATATTCCTAAACATTATTTGCTCAGCCTGTATAAAGTTGTTTGTGTACATGTTTTGAGGGCTGACCATGTGCTATTGCATAATTTGTTTTCTCTGAGTAAGTGCTTTTTTCCCACTTGTAGCATTCATCTCTTGCCTGTTCTTTGTTATATAGGGTTGAGGTATGATTGGCTTTTCCCATCCACTTTGGTATATTTATTGATTCTGTCCATGTTTACTTTAGGTTCTAAGCAATACCTTCAATAAAACGTTATAGGTGTAACTTGTGATATTACTGGGAGACAGGGTCCTACATTAAATTTCCAATTCCTCTAGCTTTTAAAATCTTTCTTCCCCTTCTTCAACAATGTTCCCTGAGCCCTAGGTGCAGGGGTGGTTTTGTAGATGTATCTATTTGGGACTGGGCTCACAACTATGCATTTCTATTTGTTAGAGTTTTCTATAATAGTCTTCATAAATTAAGAAGCAAAATTTCCTTGATGAGAGGTGAGAGCTCCATTTATATCTGTGGGTGTAAAGACAAATGTTTGGAAATGAGTAGAAATTATGCTGTTTTAGTCACAAATGTTTGAAATGTAGTTAGGGAATATGCTAGTTTAATAAATTAGTGGTTTTAAATTGCCCTCTAATATCCATGACTTTACTAGCCCTGGATAACTGGCTAGGTTTCCATGTGATACACAGGTTCCCTCTGATTGAGCATGTCTTAAATGTAATTAGAGAGTTATTCATTATCACCAAAGCTATGCTGTTACTATACCCTAAAGGTTATCAGGCTGTGCTGGTTGTTGTTTTATGAACATAGGTATCTCCTATAGGATTGTTGTTTTCTTTGTTTGCAAGCCGATATCGTAAAAGCTAGTCATCATGTAGAAGGCACTCAGATCAATTCCATATCAGGGTCCTCTTGGACCTAGGTCTGAAGTACATAGGTGCTTTAAAACTAAGAACTTGCATTCTATCCATGTGGCTGACCAAGAGCAGTAATGACAGTCTATAAGGTTTTGGGCATCTCTTGGACAACCCTGATCAACAAATCAGTAGAACACTTCTTATACCTTGTACTGGAGTCTTTGGCTTTTGGAGGGAGTATTTTCAGCCAAGATTATATTAGCTCTCCATTTTCTTCTGTTCACTACCCATGGTCCTCTGCATTGCCCTGTTGAGTCTGCTAACTACTTTGGTATGTCATTCCTGGTGTTCAGACTAGACTTTGGCTCCCTAAAAGACTAGACTAAGAAGGAAAATTTTCTCCTAGCATCCTTTTGCCTTGTTTGTTTAATAATTATTGACTCCATAGACTACCACTTTTATTTTACCCCTGGTAGTGTATCCCTCTATCTCTAGTTTTTGTTTCCAAAGCTAATGAATCAACACACTCAAGAGCAGTGAGGTGACAAGAAGCAGGGCCAGGGATGGATGATGATTTGGCTTAAATAAGGAACCAACCTTGGGCAGGATCTGTTTTCAAGATTTAGCTATGATATCTAATTATCCAAATTAAAATTTCATTTTCAATGGTCACAACCTCTCTGTTTTTTCCATGTTCTTGCTCTACTTATGATCACTCTATAGACACTACTATTTTTATTTTATTTTTGAGTTTATATTTATATTACTTCTCCCTTTATTTTCCTCCATGAAAACTCTACCTCATACCACTTTACACTTTTCAAATTCATTGCAGTTTTTCATTAAGCAATGTTATATACATATACGTAAATACACAGTACTAGATATAACTTGTGCAGTATTCAAGGCTCACCATTTGTTATTAGCCAACCTTTAGAGTTATTTTTATCTGAGCTTTGCTGGCTCCTGAGTTGCCATCTGGCACTTCTGGTATCTCTAACTTGGCGGCCTTATGCTGCTTCTATGAACTCTGTTGTGGTTCATTCTACCACCCCTGCTGTTTCTGTCCCAGGGTGATACGGCTGGACTGATGTGTTGTTTTCACTAACTTCCCCATGATGTGTGGTTGCCAAACCTTAGTCACACACATTTCAACTCTGTGGTGGGCTTTATGTGTTCGGCCACAATGCCCTTTGAACTCAATTAAGTAACTAGTAACCTCAAAGAATACACCAAACTACTCTGATCCAATCAGTATAATATAATTTGGTAACCCTGATAAATCAAATGATCTTGTGCAATTCCATACACACCTGCCTCTATCTCCATTCCTCCTGGAATTCTCCTCTCCCAATCCTACCTGTTTTGTTTTCCTAGCTTTTCCGCCTAACTATCCACTGTCCAATCATGTATCACCTTAACATCAACCTGTACTCATCTACTTACAGAAAATTAACAGCAGGGATATCAGCCTCTATTTGCTATTTTCAACTGCTATCAAAGGCACTTTTCAACATCCCAGTTGACATAGCAGGCTACCATAAACACTCTTGAAAACCAAATGGTGCTTCCACCTAGACCAGCAGGTAACCTTGGGTACAGACCTAGTGAAGTTGTGCAGTGAGTACCCAGAGCTCAGAAAATGCTTGAAGGTGGTGCTGGGAACTGTGTCAGAGAGAATCTTGATTGGCCTGGGGAAGGCGGTTCTGGAATATCATCGCCATGGGTGCTTTTACACCTGAACCAGAGGTGAACCTGACACAAAGGCCCAGGGAGCATACACCATGAGTTCTCAATGAGCAGAGAGTGCTGAACTCCCTGGAAAAGGGTCCATTTTGGCCTGGAGAAAGAGCCAGATCTCCACCACTAGTATTCAGGACAAGTGGGCAAAGGGCCGAGCTCCCAGAGCAGCCTCACCAGAGCTCCCCCCACCTAAGCCCACAAAGACAATTGAGCACCTGCCACCAGAACTCACTCCATGCCCACTAAAAGCCAAATACTCAGAAGCAATTTTCTTCCTGAGCCCATGGGCCCTCAGATCCACGGAAAAGACAGGAGCTAGTCACTGACAACAACATCACATATAACCACAGAAAACAAGATGGCAAGAGGAAAACAAATGAATTTGAGCAATGGAAACCAAGACAATCTGGCAACATCAGAACCCAGCTCTCCCACCACAAATGACCTAGAATAGCAAAATCCTTCTTCAACAACAAGAAAACATCTGCAGGAATCAACATCCCTGACCTCAACCTACATTACAAGTCAATTGTTTTTAAAAAGGCATGCTACTGGTACAGAGATAGGCAGGTTGAACAATGGAACAGAATAGAAGACCCAGAAATGAACCCTCACATATATGGTCACTTTATTTTTGAGAAAGGAGATGAAAATATTCAATGGAAAAAGGACAGCCTCTTCAAAAAAGGGTGTTTGCTCAACTGGCACTCAGCATGCAGAAGAATGAAAATAGACCCTTTCTTATTTCCCTGTACAAAGCTCAAGTACATGTGGATCAAAGATCTCTATATAAAACCAGGTACACTGAAACTGTTAGACGATAAAGTAGAGAAAACATTAGAACACATAGGCACGGGGGAAAATTTCCTGAACAGAACAACAATGGCTTGTACTCTAAGACCAAGGACTGAGAAATGGGACTTAATGAGATTGCAAAATTTCTGTAAGGCTAAGGACACTGTCAAGAAAACAAAATGGTAGCCAACAGATTGGAAAAAGATCTTTACCAACCCCACATCTGAAAGTGTTCTACTATCCAATATATACAAAGAACTCAGAAAGTGAGATCCCAGAGAATCATCCAATCCTATTAAAAAATGGGGTACAGAGCTAAACAAAAAATTCTCAACTGAGGAATATGGAATGGCTGAGAAGCGTCTAAGGAAGTGCCTGCCATCCCTAGTCATCAGAGAAATGCAAATCAATACAAACCTGAGATTCTCCCTCACACCAGTTAGAATGGCTAAGACCAAAAACCAGATGATAGCAGAATCTGGTGAAGATTCAGAGAAAGACAAACACTCCTCCACTGTTTTTTGGGTTGTAAACTGGTACAACCAATCTGGATATCAGTCTGGTGGTTGCTCAGAAATTTTAACATAGTAATACCTGAAGACCCAGTTATTCCACTTCTGTTCATATACCTCAGAGACACTCCAACATTCAGTAAGGACACATGCACCACAATGTTCATAGCAGCCCTATTTATAATAGCCAGAAGCTGGAAAGAACCCAGATGTACTTCAGTAGATGAATGGATACAAAAATTGTGGTGCATTACAAAACGGATTACTACTCAGCTATCAGAAACAATGACTTTATGAAATTCTTAAGGAAAAGGATGGGTGCAGCCCATCTGCCACTCGGATCAGCAGCTCCTAAAGCTTTAAAGACTGGTGAGTAGGAGATCTGGGGAGCTAGGGAACAGAGAGATCTCTGTGGAGTGCGCACAGTAAGCGCACCCCGAGCCCTGCTTGATTCAGGGACCAGGAACACAACATTGGAAATTCTGTTTCCACCCAGCAGTGAACTGAGGGCGCAGAACAGAGCTCAGCCAATCTGACACCTGGACCAGTGGAGATCCAGGGACACAGACCAGATACAAGGGAAAGGCAAGAACATATCACTGAAAACAAGTTGGCAAGAGGAAAGTGAAAGAGTATGTCCCAAGAAAAACAAGACAACCTGGCAATACCAGAACCCAGCTCTCGAATAACAGCAAACATTGGAATGCCAAACACTCCAGAAAAGGAAGACACAGACCTGAAATCATACCTCAAGATGCTGATAGAGATACTTAAACAAGAACGGGAGGAAAAGCAAAAAGATTCAGAAGCTTTTAAAGAGGAAACAAGAAAAACACTCAAAGAACTCAAAGAACTAGAGGAAAACAGAATCAAAGAGATGAAAGAATGGAAGAGGGAATTTAAAATGGAAATTGACACAATAAAGAAACCACAAAAAGAGATAACCCTAGAGGTAGAACACCTAAAAAAGAAATCAGGAATCACAGAAGCAAGCATTTCCAATAGATTACAAGAGATGGAAGAGAGAATCTCGGGGGCAGAAGACAACATTGTAAACATAGACAAAACAGCCAGAGAAGATGCAAAAAACAAAAAGATCCTAACCCAAAATGTCCAGGAAATCCAGGACACAATGAGAAGACCGAACCTAAGGATAATAGGAATAGAAGAGGGAGAAGAGTATCAACTAAGAGGCACAGTAAATATCTTCAACAAAATTGTAGAAGAAAACTTCCCTACCCTTCAGAATGAGATGACCACAAGCATAAAAGAAGCCTTCAGAACTCCATAGGTTGGACCAGAAAAGAAATTCCTCCAGACACATAATAGTCAAAACACCAAGTGCCCAAAGCAAAGAAAGAATACTAAAAGCAGTAAGGGAAAAAGGTCAGGTAACATGAAAGCTAGAAGAGCCTGGACAGACATCATGCACACCCTAAGAGAACACAAGTGCTAGCCCAAGCTGCTATACCCAGCAAAACTATCAATCACCATCCATGGAGAGATGAAGATATTTCAAGACAAATCAAAATTTACACAATATCTGACGACAAACCCAGCACTACAACGAATTATAGGTGGAAAACCCAATACAATGAGGGAAAATACAGCCTAGTAAAAACAAGAAACTCCTAAACAAGAAAACTAAAAGAAGAAAAAGACACAGACACAACTCAACCCACAAAAGCAATAATGGCAGGAAACAGAAACAACTTTTCCTTGATATCTATTAACATAAATGGACTCAACTCCCCAATAAAGAGACATAGGCTATCAGACTGGATACATAAACAAAATCCAGCCTTTTGCTGCATACAGGAAACTCATCTCAGAGACAAAGACAGACACTATCTCAGAGTAAAAGGGTGGGAAAAAACTTCCAAGCAAACAGCCCCAAGAAGCAAGCTGGAGTGGCTATTCTAATATCAAATAAAGTAAATTTCCAACCAAAAGTTATCAAAAAAGATAAGGAAGGACACTTTTTACTCATTACCCGGGAAATCTGTCAGGAGGAACACTCAATTCTTAACATATATGTTCCAATTAAAAAAAAAAAAAAAACCCACATTCATAAAAGAAACCCTACTAAAGTTCAAAAAATACATTTCACCCCACACAATAATAGTGGGAGACTTTAATACCCCACTCTCACCAATTGACAGATCATGGAAACAGAAACTGAACAAGGACACTGCAAAGCTGGCAGAGACTTTGAACCAACTAGAATTAATAGATATATACAGAACATATCATCCTAAAGTAAAAGAATACAACTTCTTCTCAGCACCCCATGGCACCTTCTCGAAAATTGACCACTTAATTTGACACAGAACAAGCCTCAATCAATATAAGAATCTTGAAATACTCCCATGCATCCTCTCAGATCACCATGGTCTACAGCTGGTCTTTAACAACAACAAAGACAACAAAAAGCCTACGTACACATGGAAACCAAACAACACTCTGTTAAAGGATTGCAGGGTCAAAGAAGAAATAAAGAAAGAAATTAAGGACTTTCTAGAATTCAACGAATATGAAAAGACAACATACCCAAACCTATGGGATGCAATGAAAGCAGTACTGAGAGAAAAACTCATAGCCCTAAGTGCTTCCAAAAAGAAACTGGAGAGAGGTTACATCAGTAACCTGACAGCACAGCTAAAAGCCCCAGAACAAAAGGAAGCAGATATACCCAAGAAGAGTAGACATCAAGAAATAATCAAAATCAGGGCAGAAATAGCCCAAATAGAAACAAAAAGAACCATTGAAAAAATCAACAAAACCAAGAGTTGGTTCTTTGAGAAAAACAACAAGATTGATAAACCCTTAGCCAGACTAACTAGAGGGCAAAGAGAGAGTATACAAATTAACAACATCAGAAAGGAAAGTGGAGACATAACAACTGAAACTGAGGAAGTTCAAGAAATCATCAGATCCTACTACAAAAACTTATACTCCACAAAATTGGAAAATCTGGAGGAAATGGACGAATTCCTAGACAGATATAAGATTCCAAAGTTAAACCATGACCAAGTAAACCATCTAAATAACACTATAACACCTAAGGAAATAGAAGAAGTCATCAAAAGCCTCCCAACAAAAAAAAAAAAAAAAAAAAAAAAAAAAAAAAAAAAAAAAAAAAAAAAAAAGCCCAGGTCCAGATGGGTTCAGTGCAGAATTTTATCAGACATTTATTGCAGATATAACACCAATACTCTCCAAACTATTCCAAAAGATAGAATCAAATGGAATACCTCCCAACTCATTTTTTGAGGCTACAATAACCCTCGTACCTAAACCACACAAAGACCCTACAAGAAAAGAGAACTTCAGACCAATCTCACTTTTGAACATTGGTGCAAAAATACTCAACAAAACCCTTGCAAACTGAAACCAAGAACACATCAAAACGTTCATTCTTCATGACCAAGTAGGCTTCATCCCTGGGATGCAGGGATGGTTTAGTATAAGAAAATCCATCAAAGTAATCCACCATATAAACAAACTCAAAGAACAAAATCACATGGTCCTCTCACTAGATGCTGAGAAAGCATTCGACAAAATTCAACACCCCTCCATGTTAAAAGTGCTGGAAAGAACAGGAATCCTAGGTCCATACTTAAACATAATAAAAGCAATATACAGCAAACCAACAGCCAACATCAAACTTAACGGTGGGAAACTTGAAGCAATCCCACTAAAATCAGGGACTCGACAAGGCTGCCCACTCTCCCTCTACCTATTCAACATAGTACTGGAAGTCCTGGCTGGAGCAATTAGACAGCAAATGGAGATCAAGGGGATACAAATTGGAAAGGAAGAGATAAAAACATCACTCTTTGCTGATGACATGATAGTGTACTCAAGTGACCCCATAACTCCACCAGAGAACTCCTACAGCTGATAAACAAGTTCAGCAAATTGGCTGGATACAAAATCAACTCAAACAAATCAGTAGCCTTCCTATACTCAAAGGACAAACATGTGGAGAAAGAAATTAGGGAAAAGGTACCCTTCACAATTGTCACAAAAACTATGAAATACCTTGGTGTGACTCTAACTAAGCAAATGAAGGACCTGTACGCCAAGAACTTCAATCCTCCAAAAACGGAAATTGAGGAAGATCTCAGAAAATGGACAGATCTCCCCTGCTCATGGATTGGAAAGATCAACATTTTAAAAATGGCCATTCTACCAAAAGCAATCTACAGATTCAAAGCAATCCCCATCAAAATTCCAACACAGTTCTTCATGGAATTGGAAAGATCAATGTGTAATTTCATATGGAACAACAAATGACCTAGAATAGTGAAATCCATCCTCAACAACAAGAAAACATCTGCGGGAATCACCATCCCTGACCTCAAGCTATATTACAAACAATTGTTCTGAAAACTGCATGGTACTGGTACAGAAATAGGCATGTGGATCAATGGAATAGAATAGTAGATCCAGAAATGAGCCCTCACATATATGGTCACCTAATTTTTGACAAAGGTTCCATAAACATTCAATGGAAAAAGGACAGCCCATTCTACAAATGGTGCAGGTCCAACTGGCACTCAACATGCAAAAGAATGAAAATAGACCCTTTCTTATCTCCTTGTACAAAGCTCAAGTGTAAGTGGATCAAAGATCTCCACATTAAACCAGATACACTGAGACTATTAGATGAGAAAGTAGGGAAAACTTTAGAACATATAGGCACAGGAGAAAATTTTCTGAACAAAACACCAATGGCTCAACCTCTAAGGTCAATGATTAACAAATGGGACTTAATGAGACTGCAAAGTTTCTGTAAGGCTAAGGACATTATCAAGAAAAGAAAATGGCAGACACCAGAATGTGAAAAGATTTTTACCAACTCCACATCAGATAGAGGCCTAATATCTAAGGTATTCAAAGAACTCAAAAAGCTAGACACCAGAGAATCAAATAACCCTATTAAAAATGGGGTACAGAGCTAAACAAAACGTTCTCAGTTGAGGAATATCGAATGGCTCAGAAATATGTGAGGAAGTGCTCGACATCCTTAGCCATCAAGGAAATGCAAATCAAAACAACCCTGAGATTCCACCTCACACCAGTCAGATTGGCCAAGATCCAAAACTCAGATGACAACAGATGCTGGTGAGGTTGCGGAGAAAGAGGAACCCTTCTCCACTGTTGGTAGGGTTGCAAACTAATATAACCACTCTGGAAATCAGTCTTGTGATACCTCAGAAAATTGGACATAATACTACCTGAAGACCCAGCCAGCTATTCCACTTCTGGGAATATACCCCAGAGACACCTTAGTACACAACAAAGATATATGCACCACAATGTTCATAGCAGCTCTATTTATAATAACCAGAAGCTGGAAAGAACCCAGATGTCCTTCAGAAGATGAATGGATACAAAAATTGTGGTACATTTACACAATGGAATACTACTCAGCCACCAGAAACAATGACTTAACCAAATTCTTAAGAAAATGGTTGCATCTAGAGAATATCATCCTGAGTGAGATAACCCAGTCACAAAAGAACAGACATAATATGCAGTCACTGATAGTGGGATGCTAACCCCAGAGTCTCGCACTGCCCCAGAAACAACTCACAGACTGTATGAAGTCCAAGAAATAAAGAAAACAAAACAAAACAAAACAAAAAAATCTCTATACAACAAGAAAACTTTGACTATTTCTATGTTAAATTTTGTTTTACATGTACTTCATGCTCATTGTAACTATTAAGTTTTCAATGCATACTATCAAACCTTTAAATGATAAAGTACTGACTAAAAATTTATTTATACAGTTTTATGTAAAAATTATTTTAAAATCTGAAAAAAAGTACTGACAAAAATGTATTGTATAATATTATGCAAAAATGCTTAAAATCTGTACATTTATCTTTGTTTTGTAAAACAAAGTTGTTAAAAAAAGAAAAGAAAAGAAAAAGGATGTATCTAGAGAATATCATCCTGAATGAGGTAACCCATTCACAAAAGAACACACAATATGTAGTCACTGTCAATTGTATACTAGCCCCAGAAGACTCTGAATATCCCAGAAACAACTCACAGGCCATATGAAGCTCAAGAAAAACAAAGGCCAAAAGTGAAACCTCTTCTTAGGAAAAACAAGTGTATAGCACCCTCTCAGAGTGTGGTATACCCTGACCTTAAATCATTAATAATCCAAGAGCTGGGAGCTGGAGAGCTGGCTCAGTGGTTAAGAACACTGACTACTTGTCCAGAGGTCCTGAGTTCAATTCCCAGTAACCAGGTGGCTCACAGCCATCTACAATGAGATCTGATACTCTCTTCTACTCTGTCTGAAGACAGCTACAGTGTACTCATATACATGAAATAAATAAATAAAATCCAAGAGCTAAGAATATAGCCTTGTGGCAATTTTTGTTACTCAAAAATCATTGTTTAATCTATAGGCACCAAGAAAACTCTGATTGTTTCCATGTTACATTCTGGTGTACATGTAATTTATGCTCATGGTAACTAGTAAGATTTCAATGCATACTATCAAACCTCTGAAAGAATTAAGGACTGACAAAATATATTCATACAGTGTTATGCCAAAATGCCTTTAAATATCTGTACGTGTATCTCTCTTTTCTAAAAAAAAAATTGTTAAAAGAATACAAAACCAAATTGATTTTCTTCAGGAGTCTTCCTCCAAAAATATGTGGGCCATAGAGCTCTTATTGTCAGGAGATATGGAGGATGCCTCCTCTCCCAAGAAAAATGCTGCTTCTACATGAGTCAGCTAGGAAATTGTATGAGACGCTGCCATAAACCTCCAAGACTTGGAATCTGAATTACACAAATCTCTAAGAATAAAGAAAAGCTGGTCCATGGTAGGACGACAGCTTTCTTTGCTGGTCCCCAGTGTGTCCTGAGTCTGTGGTCTCATCTTACTCACTACGGCACCTGTTTAATTACTTCTTTTCATAGGGTTTTTCAGGAGCAAATAATGGCAATTTCATGATCCACAATAGCCAGTCAAGTTGAAATTCTCCTGATATGTGAAGTCAATGTGATAAATCTAAATTCTCCTGATGAATGAAGTTAGTGTGACATATGCCCACTTAGATCCTTAGGAAAGACCTTAAAACATGACTTAGCAGGAAGCAGATAGATGAATACAGAATTCCTATTCCTTTTTATACTCCCAGGGACTGGACCAAAGGGTTAATGATGGAAAAGCAACAGGTGAGCTAAGAAATTCAGGACATGACTCTTGACCTGCTAGTAGCGTCTACTGCAGGCTGTTAGGACACAGGAAGTTCCTGATGAGATGATCAACATACCAACTCCCCTTTGGTATTTACAAATTTGAGATTGCCTAGGAACAGATCTGTAAGTGGAAACTTCCACTTAATATTGCATTTTCTGCCCTTTAAATTTCCAACCTCCCTGTGCCTCAGTGCACAGTCTGGACTTCCACAGAGGTCTGATTAACGAACAATGTGCTTCTCTGGAGTTCAGATTCCTTCTTTATTTTTAGGTCACCATGAACAATGCTGATTTAACACATACACCTGGCACCATGATGTTCTGTCTCACCACAAATTTGAAAACAGTGAAGCCAGACTAGCAAGAACAGAAACTTCTGAAGCTATGAGGCAAAACATAATACTATTTCTTTCAATTTGTTATACCGTATCACTATATTGATAGAAAGCTAACACAATAAGGATCGAATATCCACATATTATGAGTAAAACATTGCATTAGGAACAATGAATATGCAATATAAAAACATGATTCTACCTTAAAAAGCTTAAGGAAACCCAAATGTGTTAACTAACCTCAGTTTGATATTGTATGAGCTATGAGAGATATTATTAGTTACTTCATATATTCAACAAATTTGTTGTTTGCCTTTATATGTGCCAAGCACCATGCCAGACTATAACAAAGAAATGAAAGAGTGGAAAAAACAAAGAATCTTTCCTGACTGAGCTACTATTCTGTTGCATGTATATGGGACATTGTTTCCATACCAAAAATGACTTAAGTGGGGAAATTGAACAAGGTCATGATATTTATATTTTATCTAGGAGTAGAATTGTATCAAGTGTATTATATGGAACAACAACACTCCAGATTGTATGGAGGATATTTTGTGTATAGTATGGATGTATTACCAATCAATTAAAAAGCCTATGGGCTATGGTTTAGGAAGTAATCAGACGGTGGGAAATCTAAGAGGGGAAATAATTTTGTGATAAAACGAGGCACAGAGAATAGCCAAGAAATTGTGCCTAAGTGGACACATCATATCTGATCACAGGCAACCAGCCACATTGCAGAGTCCAGACAGAAATACATAAGGTATTTTAAGTTATATTTAGTCACAGAAGAGCCTAGTTATTCAACCAATGCATTTGTAAATATATTTTGAGTTTGAGTTTTATTTCAGGGAGCATGTGGCTAGGAGAAGAACCAGGGCCTAACTTCAGCCCCGGGCAAAATGAATACAGGACACATAAGCAACAAAATAGGCTTGTGTTGTTCTTGAAAAATGCTGAATATTTTGGGGTATATAGAAGCCTAAGAATATGCTAGAAGCATAGAAATGATGTTGCAAACAAATTAGCCAAAAAGATGGGTTGAGAAGTTTGTCAGTTCTAGTTTTGAAAGAACAAACTATAGTTTTTGCTTAACTACTTGCCATCTATGTGGCTTTGGGAAATTTATGGAATCTCTCTCTGTGGGTTTTGGTATCCTCAACTATAAAATGGTACGATCATTATAACAGCCTTACACAAATGGAATAAAATTGATTTATGTAAGATAGTGTTTATTTTGTGCTTAGCAAGTGATTTGAGCCGCACTTCCTGGTCATTAAGCTTCTTGGTTTTAAAAAAAAAGTAATAAATTTAATCTGTGGACAACAAGGATTTGTTTTTCTTTAATTCTTTATTTTGTTTGGATAAATATTAAATGTAGGAGCTCTTAATGCTGAGCAAATGTTCTACCACCAAGCTACATCTCCAGTCCTTGGTTTTAAATCTTAGTGAGAGAATTGATCAAACATATTGTTTTTAAATTGATTAAAATTTAAAATTGATTTACAAGCGATATCATATGTGTTAAAAAGTAGAGGAAGGGCAAACATCAAGAGACTTTGGAGAGCATAAGGGTATCTATAAAATTAAAGCATGGAAGAGAAATATCTGATAAGTGGAATACACAGAATTATGGAATTTACTCTATGTGATTTTATCAGTGTTATCAAAAATTATGGCAGTGCCATGGTAATATTTTTACCAAAATATAAATATCAGAAGATAGCTTTTTTTTTCTTTTCTTTTGGAGATGAAGGGATCTGGGGAAAGAAGTTATTGAAGCTGAGCATGTTTTTCAGCTTATATATCTCTGGAATATCTATTGGCTGATCTTTCTGGAAACTGACTTAGCAAACAGATGTTATAGATAATAGATGCTAATATTCTATTTATGAAGAGTAGTAGATGGTATTACCTAATGAAAGACTACAAATGTATAAGGAGAAATACTGAGCACAGGAATTTGTTAGGCATAAAAACATGTTTAAGGGCTATGTAGACAGAAAGGGGCAAAAGACCAGAGTCAAATGTGCAGATGGCAAAAGAGTAGACATGTTTGTTACTGGCTAAAAGGCAAGAGTTTCAAAGGAGAAGGAGCAGTTCAAAATTTGATTGATAAGTTAAACAGAATTAGAAATATGAAGGATATTAGGAACTCTTACCAGAGTTATTTTGCTAGAGATATAAGAACTGAAGCCAGTATCTGAGTTGTTTTTTTTTTTTTTTTTTTTTTAATTTTTGGATTCTTGTGTGTTTGGACAAATGGATATTGAAAACTAGAGACAATACATTAAGAAGTAGAATAATACATTACAGAGAAATAGACCAGGGAGCTGACAAAGTTTAGGAGCTCAAAATTCATTGACTACAGGAGTGGTGAAACCTTATTGAAACAGTATTCTCCCACGTTTCTAAGTTGTATGCTAGTCTATAACATGGGACTCAACTTACACTGATTGGTCTGATTGGGATGAAGAAGGAATGAAGGAAAAACAGACACCAAAGAACCAACTGATTCAGATATAGAAATAGAAATTCTAGGATTGGTTAGGTTGTGCTTGTTCTAATGGAAGGAACCTACTGCTCAACCCAGAAACTCAAATAATTTATAATGTACAACATAGAAGGGAGAGAAAGAGCTAGCTACTCTCTCAGGAGAATGTCTCTGAAGGGGAGCAATGTCAGGTAACCTTCATGGAGACAGAGAAATGTTACTATATTTTATACACAGTGGTCAGTTGTCTGTAGACATCCACACTTAGACCAGGGAAAGGATTTGTTACTCCCTGAGCTTTATCTGGGGATGGTTTTGGCATTCCCATGGGTCTGAGCTACTGATGTCAGTCACATAGCTATGGTTTTGTCAATACTATGTATTAACTCAGGAGTCCATCTGCTCTCCACAGACATGCTATGTCTCTTATCTCTAACCCTAGTTGGGAGACTTTTCCTGTCTACAAACTGGCTTCTTTAAAGTCAGATGACTGTTCACTTAATTCTTCCGTTACAGCATGAGAAATTACCTTGACCCCAGTGGCTACCTTGATGCCCAACTGGTAGAAAGGATGGGATCATTTAGGGTATTATGAACCATCAGTTTTGAAAGAATTAAGATCACAACACACATGCATTCGTGTGCGTGTACATACACATACACACACATAGATATTGATATGTTTGTACAGCAGTTTTACCATAAGTAGTAAAATCTGTAGCATAGATTATTCTTGCAGATTGTGACTCAGTTATATAGATACAGTCCAAAAATATGCTACATGTACAGAGGAAAGAGAATTAACCTTTTAAATATAAGTTTCAATCATATCAGGAACTCTTTGATTATACTTATTAACAAATAACCATATTAGTGGATTCTAGTAATCCACTTCAATTAAATGCAGTTAGTGTTTTCATCATTAAAATCCTTTTTTTAAAAAAATGCACTGCTATGTTTATTGCTTTCCTCAGAGAAGATAAGTTACTCTTGGTTTGATTCAACATAAATTAATGTAGAACATAAACGTTTTTTCTTTCTCTTTAAAAAACTGTAGACTTTTTTTTTTTTGTAGTAGCCAGATGCCTGTATGAGAAAAGTACAGGCTTCCCACACCTCCCCCACATCCTGTTTCACTTTCCTTCCTTTGAAGTAGAACACTGTTCCCACTTTTCTTCTGTCCTTAGAGTAGAATATAGAACATTTCCAGAAAAAGGGCCAGAAAAAAAAAAAAAAAAAAAAAAAAACCTCTCTAAAGTCACAACTATCGCCATCAAAAAGTAAAAGCATTTTTTTAAATGACTATTGTGTTGGGGACTTAAGGTGTGTGTTATGATAGATTCTGGATGTCAGCTCTATAATTCATTTCTGAACAGAATAAAACCTCCATATTTGAGCACTTATGTGGGAACCCCTAGGAAAAGAGGAAATTGTCTAGCAGATATGCAGATGTGGGGTCTGTGCAACCTAACTGCAGAGGTCTGGGATGGATCTTAATCACAGAGGAAGTTTGTAAGCAATAAAAGAGGCCTCCATGGAGGCTCTTGACATCCCAAAGCTCATTTTATCCTAAGAATATAGGGCCCTGGGGCCTGTGTGTTCACAAGCAATAAAGCAGTCAAATTCTTCCCAAGTTGCTAGAAGAGCACACTAAAAATGATGCCTTCCTCAGCACTTCTTTTCAAATGGTTCAAGAAGAAAAACCATGGCATCTTTTCTAATACCCACATCCTATTTTCAAATCTGCCAAAAATAGGAGCTCTAATTCATAAGCCAGAGACAAGAGGAGAAAATGTAGTCAAAAGGACAGCTTGATTTTTCTGCTAATCTTAACATGTTATAAAAATAAGTCTACTATGAAAGTCATGATCTTTATAGAAAGACATTTAATTGGGATGCCCAAGATTCTTTGTTTTTTTCTGTTTATCTAAATTTCTTTTAAAATTAGTGTAGATGTCTATCGCCAAAATATGTGTGCAAAGTTAGTCCTTTAAGAGGAAAGAAATATTTTTGCCAGATCAAAGCTCTAAAAGAAGAGACTAGAAACTGGAAATAGGCTCGATATTTGGTAGCTGCTTGGCATTTCATTAGAACCATTGGGGTATTAGCTAATAATATATTTATAACAGAAGCTCACAATTTCGACCTTAACTAGCATCTCTGTAGCACATAATTCATATAATGTTGTTATTTACTGATTACATGAGACAAGAAAAGGCTTTGAGCTTTGCATTAGATTACTAGTCAAAGGCAACCTAGTAATTAGTCACTCTGAGTTTTCCCATTTATGATGAGAAACATAAAGATGCAAAGGACAGAGAAAATGCAGCTTCTGATTCTATAGGTTTATATGTATATTAAACACAGTACTCTTTTTTGTGTGTGGTGGAGGAAGTTTATTTACATTTGTGCGGTGAATATGGCAAGGGCCCTTGGGCTAGCCAGCAAGTCAACAATCAGTGGGGGAGAACATGGCAAACGCCTATGAGCTGGTCAACAAGGCAGCAGTCAGTGAAGACAGAAACACTAGCCAAATCCAGTCCAGGGAGGGCTGGGGAAGCAGGGGTACATGGGGAAGTGCTGGCTGCAACTCCAGGAGACAAGAGCCTGGTGTCTGATGCTTAGGGTGGGAGTCTGAGTCTTGCAGGCAGAAGATGGCGGCAAGAATCTGAAAGTAGTCTGACTCCACCAGAACCTTGTCGGCGGAGTAGGACTCCATTGCTACCTGGAAGCTGGCTCCACAAGCATGCCACAGGGCTGTGACTGCTCTGTGTTCTGGGGCCCAGTGGCTCCTCACTCAGGCGCCCTCAGCGCTGACAGCAGCTCCCTCTGCTCTCTGTGTAGAGCCTGCTATGTTTGCTGGAGGGCCTAAACCTGCTGCTGCAGTTCCTCCATCTGCCTGCTTCCGGCCAGGACAGAGTTTGCCAGTTCTTGGTTCTTGGCTTCCTGTTTCCGCACTTGATGGCACAGGGTATCCTGTTGCTTCAGGAAGTAGGGTGCCATAACACTGCATAGGTCTTTCTCTGGGATTCCACTGGGTCGCCAGGCTGGCTGTCCATGGTCTTTGCCTTCTTCTATTATCTTATCCAGGGAGTTCAGGACAGCTTCTAGGTTCCCCTCCTCTCTGATTTCTATTTCCTCCCAGATGGATGTCTGCAACTTGTCATAGATACACTTTGTCACCTCAGGGTTCAACTGACGGAAGTGTTTGTAACAGGTGGTGAATCTCTCATAGCTCCTGGCCGCAGCTAGTTTCTGGAGGGAAGTGTCCACTAAGGCGTCGAGGAGTTTCCCCCTGAAGATGTTTGTGTCACTTGATACAGCTTCCAGAGACGAAGCCTCAGGCCCCTTTTCCTCAGCCTCATTATTTTGGCTCACCTCAGCCATGTTTGAATTGAGCCGCCAAAATGAACGGGTCCTGGCAACTCCTCCTTAAACATAATCCCTGGCAAATAAGGTTTCTGATATGTCCCATTCTTCAGGAAGTCCTGAGCTTTGAGGTTCTCTTCTCAACACTTTCTAAGATTCTCTTGTGATGTCTAGGTGTTACGTTCCACATATGGACTCATACCTCACCAAATCTCAATCCTCACTTACTGCCTTTTTGGTAGTCTATGATTTTGTATTCTGAAAATGGAGTTGAGCAGATGAACCCTAGGACTCAGTACTAAGGAATGCTTTCAAAGGACTTGTCAATGTATTCTTGCTAAAATGATATTCTAGTAATTAGGTTGTTCGTTTTGCTTGATAAGATTGGCCGTGAAGATGCCACAGACTGAGCAATCAGGTTTATAGGTTTGGGTCTTTACAGATACCATGTCTAGCTTAAGCTGGGCATAACCTGCTTCTAGAAATTCAGATTCTCAATTCTGGATGCATATAACACATTTCCATAAGTCCCCACCACTCCCCATGTCTACTTAGCCTCTCACATATCACCTTGCTCCCTTCACATTAAATAGCTGACTGAATCATGCATTCTCTTTCTGTCTGTACAGACACCTATGCTTTGGCTATTATTTCCCAATGTCCAAAGGGAAGATTTTGATATTTGCAACCAATTTATTAGGCACATAGACTGTACTTTACATCAGAAACACACCAGTTGCTATATTGAAGGTAGAGGATGATACCATATTCAGTGGCTATGGGACTCTCAGTGTGTGTATGAGCTCAGTACAGTGCTGACAAGGTTCCTTGTGAACAATGCTGAAGTAATTACATTTTCCTGGAAGGTGGAGGTTACAGCTGATAGTAGGGTATAGCAGCTTCTCTGAGGGGAAGATGAACATTGTGAGTTGAGAGAAGCAGGAGGTTTGCTAGGGGAAGCAGAACACTCTACCAAGCCCTGGATCATCAGGTCTTTGTTCTTCTCCCTCCCCGCTCCCCTTTTCTCCTCTCTCTTCTAAAAATTGGAGTAGCTCAGGGAATTAAATTTATATTAATATATAGTATTATAAACTTAGATTTTAGGAATTAAATAATTGTGCCTTAAGATAAACATATTTGGACAACGTGCTGTTGTGTGTTTGTGCTATTAGATTATGAATCAAGCTTCCTGTGGTAGTTCTTACCTATTTTTCTTTTCTTTATTCTTTCTTTTTTTTGAGACTCCATAACCTCCATTACTAGGAGCCCTTATTAGGATCATCTTCATGGATTCCAGGAAGTTTCTGATATACTAGAATTCCACATCAACACCTCCTCTCAACTGTCCCTTCCACAATTCCAGCCAGTGGGTCTATGGACTATAGCTTGATTTTTATTTACTTAATGGCTAATATCCTCTGACACGTGAATACATGCTATATTTATCTTTCTGGGACTGGGATACTTCACTCAGGATATTTTTTTCTAGTTATATTCAACTTAATGCAGATTTCGTGTTGTTATTTTTTTTCTGAAAAGGTAGTCTTTTTTTATTAGATACTGTCTGTGTTTACATTTGAAATATTATTTCTTTCCCCCATGATGCTTTTCTCCCACTCTCCAACCACTTGTCTTCAGGATGGTGCACTTGCTCCACCCCATTGCCATGGCAATCCCCTATATTGGAAAAAATATGCCCTCCCTGGACCAAGTTGGGAAACTCTTATCTATAACCTTATTATTTGAGAAAATGAAGCAAGAGGATTTCCAAATATTTAAGGCCAGTCTAAGTTACACAGTCAGTGTCTGGTCAGCTTGAGCTACAATGTGAAATGTAGTCTCAAAAAAGTAAAACAAAAACAAGCAATCAAAGAAATAATTTATAAGAGATAAAGGATCATTAGAAAAATCATGCAGATTTATTGATTTTTCATTCATTTGCTTATTCATTTACATCCCATCAAGGTCCCCTGTCCCTCATCTCCTAGCAGTCCCCTCATTAAAAGTACCTCCCCTCATTATTCCTCCCCTACTCCTCAGAGAAGAGGAAGCTCCCTACCTCGGAAATCACCCCACATTGGGACATCTAGTCATAGGAGGACTAAGTACTTCTTCTCACATTGAGTACCAACCAGGCAGTTCAAGCAGGAGTATGGGAGCCAATGGCAGGGAAGTAAAACCAAGACAGCCTCTGCTCTACCTGTTCTGGACCCACGTTAAGATCACACTTCACATCTGCTACTTATAAGTGTGGTGTGGGGGAGCAGTAGGTCCAGTCCACACATGCTCTTTGGTTGGTGGTTCAGTTTCTGTGAGCCCCAATGGGCTCAGGTTAGTGGACTCTGCAGGGCTTCTTGTGGTGTCCTAGACTCCTCTGGCTCTTGAAATTCTATCCCCTACACATTCCCAAGACTCCCTGAGTACTACCTTATGTTTGATATTTGGATGTGGGTCTCTGCATGTTTCCATCGGATGCTGGATGAAGCTTCTCAGGAGATAGTTATGCTAGTATAGCAGAGATCATTAACAGTGTCAGGTATTGGCTCTCTGCCATGAGTAGGTCTCAAGTTGTACTAGGAATTCATTGGTTGGCTATTTCCTCAATCTCTGCTCCATCCTTATCCCTGCACATGTTGTAGGCAGGGCAAATTTTGGGTTCAAAGTTTCATGGGTCAGTTGGTTTCTCCTTCCCTCTACTGGTAGTTCTGCCAGGCTACAGGAAGTGGCCACTTAAGTCTCAATATAGGCAAGGTCAACCCATAGACTCCAAGAGCCTCTCCCATCCCAGGTCTCCAGCTAGTCCCAGAGTTGTCCCCCAACCCCATTAAGTTCTCACTCCTAGATCTCTCCTGACTCCTTCTCCTCATATCTGATCCCCATTCTTGTGCCTCTCCTCCCTCCCTCTCTTACCCATTTTCCTCCCATCATTCAGCTACATTGACTATTTTGTTTCCACTTCAGAGTAAGATTCTCACATCCTCCCTTTGGCCTTCCTTATTACTTTGTTTTGGTCTGTAGATTGTAGTATGGTTATCCTCTATGACTAGTATCCATTTATAAGTGAGATACCATATGTGTCTTCTGGCTCTGGGTTCTCTTATTCAGTATGGCATTTTCTAGTTTCATCCATTTACCTGCAAAGTTCATGATGTCTTTTCTTTTAATACCCAAAATAGTAGCCCATTGTGTAGATGTACCACATTTTATTTATTCATTTTTCAGTTGAGGGAAATCAAGTTTGTTTCCAGTTTCTATTACAAATAAAGCTGATATGAACATTATGAAGCAAGTGCCCTTGTGGTATAGTGGGGTATCTATTGGGTATATGCCCAGAAATGGTATAGCTGGTTCTTGAGGTAAAACTATTCCGAATTTTCTGGGAAACTGCCAAGTTGATTTCCAAATTGGTTATACCAGTTTGCCCTTCTGACCAGCAATGGAGGAATGCTTCTCTTGTTCCACATCTTTACCGTCATGAGTTCTTTTGAGGTTTTATTTTTACCCATTCAGTTAGGTGAAAAATTGAATCTCAGAATTTTTTTTTGATTTGTATTTCCCTGATTACTAAGATGTTGAACATTTCCTTACATGCTTCGAGGTAATTTGAGAATTTTCTACTTATTTTTGTGAGTCTAGTTTTTCATGGCTAAGCCATCTCTCCAGCCAATTTGTTAATGTGCTGCTTGGTTTATTAATGTCTAATGTGCATTCTTTATATATTTTGGATAATAGGTCACTTTGACATGTAGGTTTTGAAAAGATCCTTTCCCATTCTCCAGACTGCTGTTCTGTCCTACTGATGGTGTCCTAGCCTAGCAAAAGCTTTTCAGCTTCAGGAGGTCCCATTTATTAATTTTTTATCTTTATTTATTATTGATCTTAGTGCATAAGCTATTGGTCTTCTGTTCAGAAATTTGTCTCCTGTGCCAATCTGTTTAAGGCAGTTCCATTAGATTTAGTGTGTTCAGTTTTATGTTGAAATCTTTGATTCACTGGAACTTGATTTTGTGCAGGGTGATAGATATGCATCTATTTGTATTCTTCTTTCAGTAATACCAGTGCCATTTGTTGAGGATGACTTCTTAAAAATCAAGTGTTTGTATGTTTGTGGGTTTATTTCTGAATCTTTCTCCCGATCAACCTGTCCATTTTATGCCAATACCATGCAGTTTTTTTTTTATCACTATTGTTCTATAGTAAAGCTTGAAATCAGGAAGGTGATACTTCCAGAAGTTCCTTTATTGTACAGGATGTTTTTAGCTGTCTTTATTAACACATGAATTTGAGAATTGAGAATTGCTACTAAAAGGTCTGCAAATAATTGTGCTGGAATTTGGTGGGGATTTCATTGAATCTGTAGAATGCCTTTGGTAAGAGATGACAAGTTTTATTATGTTAATCCTCCCATGAGCATGGGAAATTTTTCCATCTTCTCATAAAGTCCTCAATTTCTTTCTTCAGAGACATAAAATTCTCAACATACAGGACTTTCACTTGCTTGGTTAGAGTTACTCGATGTTATTTTATATTATTTGTGGCCATTGTAAAGGGTGTTGTATCCCTAATGGCTCTCTAGGCCAATTAATTATTTTATAAAGAAGGGCTACTTTTTAAATATTTTATATCAAGCCACTTTTCTGAAGTTGTTATCTGATATAGGAATTCTTTGGTAGAATTTTTCCTGTCACTTATGTATAGTACCATCTCATTTGTGACTAGCAATATTTTGACTTCTTCCTTCCATTTTGTATATCCTGGATCTCCTTAAGTTGTCCTATTGTTCTAGTTAGAACTTTAAGTACTATTTTGAAAATGTAGGGGTAGAGTAGTCAGTCTTTTCTTGTCCATGATTATAGTGGAATTTCTGTTTTTCTCCATTTAGTTTAATGTTGCCCACTGTCTTGTAAATTTTTTTAATGTACCTTGTATCACTGATTTCTTCAAGACTTTTTAACAAGAAGTGATGTTGGATTTTGTCAAAGGCTTTTCCCGCATCTAATGAGATGATCATGTGATATTTTTCTTTCAGTTAGTTTATATGGTGAATTATGTTGACAGATTTTCATATATTCAACTGTCCCTACATCCCTGTCATGAAGCATACTTGATCTTAGTGGATGGTGCTTTTGGTGAGTTCTTGCAATCATTTTGTGAGTATTTTATGGAATATTTTTGCATCAATGTTCATAAGGAAAATTGGTCCAAATTATGGATTTTTAAGAGTCATTGTGTGGTTTAAATAACAGGGTGACTATTGTCTCAGAAAATCAGCAGTGCTCCTTCTGTTTCTCTCTTGTGGATGAGTTTGAGGATTATTGTTATCAGCTCATGTAGAATTCTGAACTGTCTGGCTCTGTTTTTCCTTTTTGTTTTGTTTTGTTTTGTTTGTTTTGTTTTGTTTTTTGTCTGTTTGTTGGTTGGTTGGGGGACTTTTAATGACTGCTTCTATTTCCTTCAGGGTTAGATGACTATTTAAATGGTTTACCTGATTTTGATTTAACTTTAGTGACTGGTACCTATCTAGAAAGTCATCCATCACTATTAGATTTTCCGATTATTATTACAGGTTTCTGAAATGGGACCCAATGATTCTTTGAAGTTCCTCAGTGTCTATTGTTTCATTTCTGATTTTATTAATTTGGGTATGCTCTCTCTCCCTCTACAGTTTGGCTTGTTTGACTAAGAGTTTATGTATTTTATTGATTTTCTCCAAGAATCAGCTCTTGGTTTCATTGACTCTTTGTATTGTTCTGTTTCTAATGTATTGATATCAGATGTGATTTTGACTATTTCTTCCTACCTACTCCTCTTGAATATGTTTGCTTCTCTTTTTTCCTAGAACTTTCAATTATACTTTTATATTGCTAGTGTGAAAACTTATCGATTTCATTATGAAGACACCTGGTGCTCTGACTTTCTCTTAGCACTGCTTTCATTATGTCTCCTATGTTTGGGTATGTTGTGCTTTCATTTTCATTCATTTCTAGAAAGTCTTTCTTTTATTTCCTGACAAAGCAGAGAGTTGTTCAGTTTCCATGAGTTTGTAGATTTTCTACTACTGCAGAAGCCCAGATTTAACTCTGTGCTTCAATTCATCTTGGTGTGATAGGATACAAGGCCTTATTTAAATTATCTTGTAATGATTGAGTCTTGCTTTGTGACCTACTATAGAGTTAATTTTGGAGAAATTTAGGTGGGTGCTTAGAAGGTGTATTATTCTGTGTTATCACGGAATGTTCTGTAGATGTTCTTTAAGTCAATTTGATCCATAGCCATAGTTAGTTTCATTGATTCTGTGTTCAGTTTCTGTTTAGTCCATATGTGATAACAGGATGCCGATTTCTCCTACTATTAACTTGTGAGTCTTGTTACTTATGTGATTGCCCTTTTTTATGAATCTGGTGCCCTTGCCTTTGAGGCATAGAGGTTGTTCTTCATAATTTACATGTAATCTTGATCTATTTTTCCTTTGATGAGTATGAAGTGTTCTTTTCCATCTCTGTTAATTAATTTTGGTTGAAAATTTATTTTATTAGATATTAGAATAGCTACTCCATGTTGCTTCTTGGTTCTCACATTGTTTTTTACGTTTAAGGTTTGCATTAAAATCTTTGTGATGGAAACACATAATTTATAACTTCTAAAGGAGTCATTAGAAACCAATATTATAAGGAATGGAAGATTAAGTATGATATGTTATGAAGGAATCTATATTAAGTATATTGTTCTAAGTTTTAAAGAAATATAGTGTTGAGGTTTATGCCATGTCATAACAGATAGGTTCTCAGAAGCCAAAGTATTGAACGTAACAGAATTATTATGGTTTTCCCTTGAAAACAAATGGAAAATGAGCCAAGAATGGCATATTTGGTAATAAAAAACGTAAAATATGGACTTTAAACACTGAGAATGTACTCGCTGGTTTTGTATACCAACTTGACACAAGCTGAACTCATCACAGAGAAAGGAGCCTCCCTTGAAGTAATGTTTCTATGAGACCCAGCTGCAAGGAATTTTTTTCAATTAGTGATCATCAGGAGAGATCCCCTTGTGGGTGGTACCATCCCTGAGCTGGTAGTCTTGGGTTCTATAACAAAATAAGCCAAGCAAGCCAGGTAAAGCAAGACAGTAAGCAACATTCCTCCATGGCCTCTGCACCAGCTCCTGCTTCTTGACCTGCTTGAGTTCCAGTCTTTGAATTTGATTATGCACAGCAAAGTGCACATGTAAGCTGAATAAATCCTTTCCTCCCAAACTTGCTTCTTGGCCATGATGTTTCTGCAAGAATAGAAACCATAATTAAGACAGAGAAGAATCTTCATAAATAGAGATCAGACATTAAAAAATACCTATCTAATGCTTTTTGAATCATTCCCAGTCTTCATGATAATTCACTATACTTCATGTGAAATCCACTTATATATCAAATTTCATACATAGAAAGTAGCTCCATCAATGCATTTTCACAGAAACATTTAGAGAAGAAGTAGAAATCATTGAAGAACTTAGAAGTTACACTATGTGCTAATACCAAAATTCCATGTTGTTTTCTTAAATAGCAAAGTTGAACAAGAAAGTTATAGTTCATCATTTGGAAATTTGCAATAGAGAAAACTTAGGAAATTATATAGGATTAAGTAACACTGACTTAAACTAGTGGTTTTCAACTTGTGGAGTGAGACCCCTTTGGCACACCTCTATTTATAAAAAATATTTACATTACAACACAAAACATAAGCAAAATTATAGTTCTGAAGTAGCAAAAAATATAATTTTATTATTGTGGATTCTATACAACATGAGGAAGTGTAATAAAACATGAAAGCATTAAGAAGGTTAAGAAATACTGGAATAGATAAAAATCTTAACTCATTCATGGTATTCCAAAAACTTTACTAAAACATTAGATTATTATTGATAAACTAAAAAAAAAAGATTCATAGTAGATGTTGATTAGAGTAGCTTGATTAAAGAAGTAAATATATAGTTATTATTATACATTTGAGTACATGTTAGGAAAACATGAAACATCATTATAAGACAATGATGAAGTGCGTCTTATAACATAAACATGAAAAGACAGAAGATAATAAATCCTGGCAGAACACATGGTACCTAAGAAACACTGAAATAGATCCTTGTACTGATAGAAGGAAAAAACATTAAATGTAGAGGAGAGTGATATAAAATTAGGTTGGAAAGTTGACAGAAACTAGGTCATTCAGAGCTTTGAAAGGGTTTGAATTTCATCTTAAAAGCAATGAGAAGCCACTGGGGAGTTTTGCCTAGGAGAAGATATAATCTGATATACATTGTTAGAAGACTACACTGTGAAAAAATTTAGGAGATTGCGAGTAGTGGTCAAAAGACCAGAAGGAGGAGGGATACTGCATAGAACTAAATTGGAGCCGTTTAAACTAAGGTAACATCAAAGATTCAGAGAGAAATAAATCAGTTGGACATTTATGTTAGAAGTTACATTGACAGGAATTGCTAGGGATCCAAATTTGCTCATTTTTTCCATTTAATTTTTTATTGATTATTCTTTGTACTTACAGTTAAATGTTATCCCCTTTCCCCAATGCCACCCTCCCTCACATTGCTTCAGTAATGGCGTTCCCTCTCCCAACCACCCTCTAGCATCTCAGCAATTTGGCATTCCCCTACCCTGGGAAAACAAGCTTTTGCTAACTAAAGGTCTCTCCTTCCATTGATGCCAGAAAATGCCATCGTCTGCTCCTTATGCACCTTGAGCAATGGGTCTCTCTGTGCAAACTCATTAGTTGGTGTTTTAGTCCCTGGGAGTTATGGTGGATTTGGTTAGTTGATCATTTTTTTCTTCCCTTGGGGCAGCAGACATGTTCTGCTCCTTCAGTCCTTAGTCTAACTCCTTCATTGGGGTCTTCATGTTCAGTCTGATGGTTAACTGCAAGCATCCTCCTCTATATCAGTATGGCCCTGGCATAACCTCTTAGAAGGCATCCATATCAGGTTGCTGCTAGTAAACAATACTTGGCATCAGCATTAGTGCTTGGATTTAGTGGCTGCAAATGGGGTGGATCCCCAGGTGAAGAAGTCTCTGGACTATTATTTCTCCAATCCATGCTCCTCTATTTGTCCCTTATTTCCTCTCATGAGGGTTTTGTTCTCCATTCTAAGAAGGTCTGTGGCATCCACCTTCTGCTCTTCCTTCTTGTTGAGCTTCATAAGTTCTGTGAATTGTTTCTTGAGTATTCCGACCTTTTTGGGCTAGTATCTGTTTATAAGTGAGTACATACCATGGGTGGTCTTTTGTGACTGGTTTACCACACTCAGGATGAGAGCTTCAAGTTCCATCCATTAACCCAGGAATTACATAAAGTCATGGTTTCTAATAGTTGAGTAGTAATTGTGTATATTTACCATTCTTTTTATATCCATCCCTCTGTTAAAGGACATCTGGGTTCTTTCCAGCTTCTGGCTATTATAAACAAGGTTGCTATGAACATAGTAGAGCATGTATCCTTGTTAGATATTGGAGCTTCTTTTGGGTATATGCCCAGGAGCAGTATAGCTGGGTCCTCAAGCTATGTCCAATTTTCTGAGAAACCACCAGACTGATTTCCAGAGTGATTGTACCAGCTTACAACCCCACCAACATTGGAGAAGTGTTCCTCTTTCTCTGCATCCTGGCCAGCATCTGCTGTAATATAAATTTTTTATCTTAGACATTCTGAATTGTGTAAGAAGGAATCTCAGGGTTGTTTTGATTTACATTTACCTGATGACTAAGGATGTTGAGCACTTCCTTAGATGCTTCTCAGCCATTCAATATTCCTCAATTGAGGACTTTTTGTTTAGATCTGTACCCCATTTTTTAGTAGGATTGTTTGATTCTCTGGTGTCTAACTTCTTTAGTTATTTGTATACCTTGGATATTAGGACTATCAGATGTGGAGTTGGTAAATATATTTTCCAAATCTGTTGCTGTTTTGTTTTCTTGACAGTGTCCTTAGCCTTACAGAAACTTTGCAATCTCATAAGTTCCATTTATCAATATTTGACCTTAGAGCTTGAGCCATTAGTGTTCTGTTCAGGAAATTTTCTCCTGTGCCTATGTTTTCTAAGGTTTTGTCTACTTTCTCATCTAATAGTTTCAGTGTACCTGGTTTAATGTGGAGATCTTTGATCCACTTGCACTTGAGCTTTGTACAGGTGATAAGAAATGGTCTATTTTCATTCTTCTGCATGCTGAGTGCCAGTTGGATCAACACCATTTTTTGAAGAGGCTGTCCTTTGTCCATTGAATGTTAACAGCTCCTTTGTCAAAAATCAAGTGACCATATATGTAAGGGCTCATTTCTAGATCTTCTATTCTATTCCATTGATCCATGTGCCTATCTCTGTACCAGTACCATGCAGTTTTTAACACAATTGCCTTGTAATGTAGGTTGAGGTCAGGGATGTTGATTCCTGCAGATGTTTTCTTGTTGTTGATGAAGGATTTTGCAATTCTAGGTCATTTGTTATTCCAGATGAAATTGCACATTGATCTTTCCAACTCTATGAAGAATTGAGTTGTTATTTTGATGTGGATTGCATTGAATCTGTAGATTGCTTTTGGTAAGATGGCTGTTTTTAAAATATTTTTCATTCCAATCCATGAGCAGTGAGATCTTTCCATTTTCTGTGATCTTCCTCAATTTCCTTCTTCAGAGATTTGAAGTTATTTTCATACAGGTACTTACTTTACTTGCTTAGTTAGAGTCACACCATGATATTTCATATTGTTTGTGAGTATTGTGAAGGGTATCTTTTCCCTATTTCTTTCTCTGCATGCTTTTCCTTTGAGTAGAGGAAGGCTATTGATTTGTTTCAGATAATTTTATATCCAGGCACTCTGCTCAACTTGTTCATCAGCTGTAGAAGATCTCTGGTGGAATTTCTTGGGGTCACTTACCTATACTATCATGTCATCTGCAAGCAGTGATGTTTTTACTTCTTCCTTTCCAATTTGTATCCTTTTGATCTCCTTTTGCTGTCTAATTGCTCCGGCCAGGACTTCCAGTACTATGTTGAATAGGTAGGGAGAGAGTGGGCAGCCTTGTCTAGTCCCTGATTTTATTGTGATTGCTTCAAATTTCTCACCATTATGTTTGATGTTGGCTATTGGTTTGCTATATATTGCTTTTATTATGCTTAGGTATGGGCCTTGGATTTCTGTTCTTTCCTATAATTTGTTGTAGTGTTGTGATTGTGGTCAGATATTGTCTAAATTTAATTTTCTCCTGGAATATCTTGGTCTCTCCATCTATGGTGATTGAGAGTTTTGCTGGGTATAGCAGCTTGGTCTGACATTTGTGTTCTCTTAGGGTCTGCACAATATCTGTCCAGGATCTTCTAGTTTTTGTAGACCCTGTTAAGAAGTTGGGTGTGATTTTGATTGGTCTTCCTTTATATGTTACATGACCTTTTTCCCTTACTGCTTTTAGTATTCTTTCTTTGCTTTGGGCACTTGGCATTTTTACTATTATGTGTAGAGAGGGATTTCTTTTCTGTTCCAGTCTACTTGGAGTTCTGTAGGCTTCTTTTATGTTCATGGTCATCTCATTTTTAAGGGTAGGGAAGTTTTCTTCTACAATTTTGTTGAAGATATTTACTGTGCCTCTTAGTTGATATTCTTTGCCCTATTCTATTCCTATTATCCTTAGATTTTGTCACATTGTATCCTGGATCTCCTGGATATTTTGGTTTAGGAGGTTTTTGACTTTTGCATCTTCTCTGACTGTTCTGTTTATATTTTCAATGTTGTCTTTGGCCCCTGAGATTCTCTCTTCCTTCTCTTGTAGTCTTCTGGAAATGCTTGCATCTTTGACTCCTGGTGGCAAGTGGCCTGAGCATTTGCTCTCCATGAAAGGGACTTACAGGTGGAAACCGAGTCCCCATGGCAGAGTTCCTGCTCCCCTGAACCAATTTGGGGCCTGTGCTTTCCCAGGCCAGGTCCAGCCATCTCTGCACCCTGGCTACTAGCAGTGCAGTCTCGCCTGCTCTGTGTCCCTGGGTCTCTGCTGTTCCTGGTTGCCGAGGTCCAAATTCTTATCTAGAAGGCCAGGAAGCTTTCATTTTATTTGGCAATAAGATGCAGGGCTTTATGGATCACAAAGACTGGGTCTAGTTGGTCCTTGGGTATCTCCATGTTGCCTCGACCTCAGTCTTCCTACCTCCTTTTCTATTTCCATATTTCTGCATGCTGACTTCCAGTTGAACAAGCACTAACTTTTGAAGAGGTTGTCTTTTTCCATTGAATACTTTTAGCTCCTTTGACAAAGATCAAGTGACCCGAGGCATGTGGCTTCATTTCTGGGTCTTTGATTCTATTCCACTGATCTACCTGCTGGTCCCTGGACCAATACCATACTTATTTTAAAGATCAAAATTCAGGTCAGAGATGGTGATTCTTCTGGAAGTGTTTTTATTTTTGAGGATCATTTTTGCTATTCTGGGTTTTTTATTATTTCAAATGAAATTGCAAATTACTCTTTCCTACTATGAAGAATTGAATAAGTTTTGATGGGTATTTCATTGAATCTGTAGATTGTCTTAGGCAAGATGGCCATTTTTAGTATGTTTATCCTTCTAATACATGAGCAAGGAAATTCTTTCCACCTTCTGAGGTCTTTTTCAATTTCCTTTTTCAGAGACTCAAACTTCTTTTAAAACATATTCTTCACTTGCTTGGTAGGGTCACTCCAAGGTATTTTATATTCTTTGTGACTATTGTTTAGGGTGTTAATCCTCTAATTTCGTTCTCACCCTGTTTACACTTTGAGTAGAGGAAGGCTACTGATTTGTTTGAGTTAATTTTATATCCAGCCACTTTGCTGAAGTTGTTTCTCTGCTGTAGGAATTCTTTGGTGGAATTTTTGGGCTCACTTAAGTATACTATCATATTATCTGAAAATAGTGATATTTTGATTTCTTCTTTTCCAATTTGTATTCTTTTGACCTATTTTGGTGTCTGATTGCTCTGGCTAGTACTTCCAGTACTTTATTGACTAGGTAGGGGGAGAACAGCAACGTTGTCTTGTCCCTGATTTTAGTGGGATTGCTTCAAGTTTCTCACCATTTAGTTTAATGTTGGCTTCTGGTTTTCTGTATATTACTTATACTATATTTAAGTATGAGCCTTGAATTCCTGACCTTAACAATAGTTGTAACTTAAAGGGGTGTTGAATTTTGTCAAATTCTTTCTCAGCATCTAGGGAGATGATTGTGTTCCCCCCCTTTTATTTTGTTTATATAGTGGATTATATTGATGGATTTCCATATATTGAAACATCCTTGTATCCCTGGATGAAGCCTACTTGAGCATGATGAATGATCATTTTCATGTGCTCTTGAATTCTATTTGCAAGAATTATATTGAGTATTTGTACATCAGTGTTCATGGGGGAAATTGGTCTAAAGTTTTCTTTCTTCATAGGGTCTTTGTGTGGTTTATGATTGACCATAATTCTGGATTCAAAGAATGAGTTGGGTAGTATTTCCTTTATTTCTATTTTGTGGAATAGTTTGCAGAGTATTGGCATTAGGTCTTTTATGAAGATCTGGTAGAATTCTGCACTAAGTTTACCTGGTCCTGGCTTTTTTTGGTTTGGGAGGCTCTCGATCAGTGCTTCTATTTCTTTAGGAATTATGGGGTGGTTTGATGGTTTATTTGATCTTGATTTAACATTGGTACCTGGTATCTGTCTAGAAAAATTGTACATTTCCTCTAGATTTTCCAGTTTTGTTGAATATAGGCTTTTGTAGTAGAATATGATTTCTTAAATTTCCTCAGTTTCTGTTTTTATGTCTCCTTTCATTTCTGGTTTTGTTAATTTGGATATTCTCTCTGTATTCTCTTCATAGCCTGGCTAAGGGTTTATCAAACTTTTTGATTTTTCTCAAAAAAAGCTCTTTGTTTTGCTGATTGTTGTATAGTTCTTTCTTTTTCTAGTTGATTGATTTCAGCTTTGAGTGAGATTATTTCCTGCTATCTACTCCTATTGTGTGTTTCTGCTTCTTTTTGTTCTAGGGCTTTTAGGTGTTCTGTCAAGCTGTTAGTGTATGCTCTCTCCAGTTTCCTTTTGAAGGAATTCACAGGTATGAGTTTTCATCTTAGGACTGCTTTCATTGTATCCCATAAGTTTGGGTATGTTGTACCTTCAAGTTTGTAAAATTCTACAATGCCTTGAATTTCTTTCTTTATTTCATCCTTGAACAAGTTATCATTTACTAGAGCATTGTTTATCTTCCATGAGTATGTGGGCTTTTTGTTCTTTTTGTTGTTATTGAATATCAGCCTTAGTCCATTGTGATCTGATAGGATGCATGGGATTAGTTCAATATTCTTGTATCTGTTGAGACCTTTTATATGACTGGCTCTATGGTAAATTTTGGAGAAGGTGCTGTGAGGTGCTGAGAACAAGGTATAATTTTTTGTCTAGGGTTGTGTGGGTGAAGAAGGTGAAGTAACATACGGTTATTCTTCAAGGGTGGGAGAGTTGAAATAGAGTCTCACAAGAGGCTTGGGTTGTAAGATAAGATAGAAAGCCATTTGAAGGTTTCGAATAGAGTTATGTCCCCTGGATTACAATAAACAGGAACAGTAAGGATGATGTGTCAATTACAGAATACCCAGACCTCAGGAGAATAAGTATAGAGCTTATTCGGGAGAATAGTTTAGCAATTTATGCTTATAGGTAGAATGAAGACAATTCTGCAATCTGAATAACTGGAGAAAAAATACTGGCATAAGGAATTCCTTGGGGAATGTTTTTTTTTTTTTTTTTTTTTTTATGTGGGGCAGAAATTTTAGATGAATGAGATTAAAAGGAAAAATTCAGAGTGAACCCTGTATCTGATTCAAACCTTGAATAAGGAAGTAATTTTTTCAGGTACAAACATTTAAGGAGGACATCCATGACTCCCTCCATTAATCCATCCTACTGTTCTTCCCTCTGTCTTTTCTCCCTTCTTCCATTGTAGGTAGGCTTTGAGGCTCTATTCTCAAGCTCCATACAGTGTGGAAAGAGAGCCTTATTCTGCCTTCCTGCAGAAGTCTGTCTCCTTCTGGTTCCCTTTGAATCAAGATGTCAAATACTAAGCTCTTTCTCCAGCACCATGGTTGTCTGCACATTAATGGAGTGAAGCTTTGAAACTATAAGCCAGCCCCAATGTTTGTCTTTATAAGAGTTGCCTTGGTCATAGTGTCTCTTCACAGCATTGAAAACCCTAACTAAACACCACTTCTCCAAAAGTCTACAATGTTTATTTAGGCATCATAATTCCAGTTTGTGGACTAGCTTTGTTAGGGATTACACTCCAATTCAAAGTAGACCTCATTCCTCTGCTCATTCAGTAAGAGTGAGAAAGATTAATCTGAGTATTAGTAAATATCCATTGGCCTGAATTAAAGAAGGGGCATAACATTTTTTAGAAACCATATATACATATATGGTTTTGCAACATATGATTAAGAGATGATTATTCTCATTTCAGGAAATTTTTTGCTCTACCAGTAGATTGAGTGTATTTTTTTTTAAAGAGCAATCTCTCTAGTGCATTCAAGCATTTGTTTATGATCATTAGCTACTTGACAGCCTGGAGTTGAAGGGAGAGCTATTCAATGTTAAAGCATCAGGAAATATTTTCCTTTAAATTCTCTTTCTGTGGCCAGGAAGCCTGAGATTTAGAAAGACTACTTATTTCCAAATACTGAATTTTACATTACCAAACTGGGTTAGTGCCCACTTAATATTGGTTATCTAATAACAAATCAACTTATGTTTCTTTCAGTTGAGAGTTCAACTTAATAAACTTTAGCCTTTGTTTAAAAATTTTACTACATATAAAATAAATTAATGAAGAGACATTGCATACAGGGAATTTTCAGTGGTATATTGTGGGGGGTGGTTATATAGTATGGTTTCAAAAGATGTATGACTACAATCAAGGGGTTTTTGATAAAAAACAATATTACAGTTGTTATTGGATTCTTTAGTGGAAAGGTGAACACCAATATGAAGTGGAAACTTTTAGTTCCTTTGGTAAGTTTGTTCTGCCAAATGATAGTTTGCTGGAGCACACAGGAGAAAGGATATCTGGCTAAAAGCAAATACATGAAAGACTGCTTTCCTGAAGCAGACACAGGCGAAAGGATGTTTTGATATAGCAAATACATGAAAGAACACTTGATGAAGGAGTATAAAAATGACCCAACAGACAATGGGAGCTGAGCAAGGAACTTTGGTTTGCTTTTGCTCTGCCTCACTATTCTTCAACAAAGACACACATGCATTCATTCACATAGCGTTATAGAGCTCAACTAGGTGCAATGCTGCCAAGGAGAGAAACTCTCCCAAGACCCACTTGCTGCTTCTGTGACATTGCCTCAGGCCTGTTGGGGAACCCTTCAGGTTCATGATTGAACTTCAGCTAGCTGCTGGTTCATGCCTGGCATCTGCATGCAAAAAGCACTAGACTGTAGCTTCCAGTTCATTTGTGGTATCTGCCTGCCTAGGGGACTGGTATGCAGATGCTATGCCATATTTGATGTTTGCTAAGAAACTGAACTACTGCCAAAGACCAAGCTCACCCCAAAACAGGTCCACTTCCCTCATATCCTAATAACTTTTCTCTTCTACTACCTCTGCTGGATGGTGGGCTAGAAGAGAGGGTGAACCCTTATTAAAAGTATGTTGCAAAAAAATTATGCCTACACCAATCTGCAAATTTTCTATCATGGTGAAGGATAAAGAAAAAACATAGTTGGGCATCATTATATTGGAGCACAAGTCAGAAGTTAGAAAATCCATTCAATGTGTTTAATAAGCTTATATGTATTCTATGAATTGAAAAGAGATAGGTGGCTAAACTGGATTTAATGCTAGCAGTGTTAATCACGTTTAAAGCAGATTTGTCTGAAGAGAGAAAATGAAAAGAGAAAAAAGTGATTACTTCAGAGACATGCATAGATCTTTCATTTTATCATTTACTAAGATGACCATTTATTCATGGAGATATTTCATAACATTTCAATGAGTTTATATAAAACAATTTAGTATGTTAATGTTTAAATTAATTTCCATTACCTGAGATAATGTTTTTATCTATATACTCCTTCAATTGTACAGATTGTTGTCCACCCTTTTCTTCATTCTAGAATATACTTTTAACATTAAGAACTAAACTTTGCCTAATTTGTGTTTTGCTTACCAACTAAGCTATTTTTCTTATTCTTTGGTTTGACTTGATAGCACCATCAGAATTTAAATGACTGTTTAAGGTAGTTTCCTGGGGAGGTTGAAAATAATGAATATCCTAATTATTCATTTATTTTCTCATTGTTTTGACAAAATATCCCACAAAGTAACATGAGGCACAGTTAATCTTGTCTCAAATTTTGAAGGAATCATCAGAATTGGGAAGGCATGAAAGCCAGAAACATGGTATGTTTATCAGTTTGCCTTACAGTAAGGAAGGAAAGTGGTAAATGCTGGCACTTGTCACCCCCCCCCCATCTTCTTTTCTTCAGTCAATCATGATATGGTGCTAAACAAAGTAAAAGTGAGTATTGTCTCCTTGGTTAAACCTCTCTGGAAATACCATCAAAGATATGACGTAGGGCCGCCTACCTTAGTTAGTTCCAAATCTAGCATATCAGATAATAAGTAGTAATGATTACAATTACTCATCTTACGTAAGTGCAAAGAAAGGTAAGTATGATCACTGTGCCCATAGTGAGTAACCACGAATCTTATTTTACCAATGGCATTCTTGATTTATGTTATGTTAATATTTATCATGTATTTTATTAAATTCTCAATTATATTAATCTGGCTTTGGGCAAAAATTGGATAGTTGTTGATTTAAGCTTCAGCTCTCTTAAACATGCCTCATCCTCAAAGATTTTTGTATTGCTGATTGGATTAAGATTTTTAAGTTTAGCTAATAAGAATTGTTTGGAGTTTAGGTGTAGATGATGGTGATGGAGAATACAATCCACAAGACACTTGGAACTGTCACCTCTGCGTTATCATTATTTTCTCAATTCCCAGAATACATTTTGTTATTTATTTATAATATTTATTCTCAAGATCACTTCATATTCCTTGGAGGAGGGTTGACTTAGTTGAAAGCATTTCTTCCTCATTGTACTCTATAGGAAGTCCAAAGGAGAGACCTGCATGAACATTTCCCCTACTTTAAAGACTACTGCTTAAAAGTTTTCTACCATGTATCCTTACAACATTAAACACGGAATAAAGGTAAATGTCCACATTTCTGTTTGTGGGTCTATGATAAGGTTTCTTTAATTTTTTCTGCTTGTGGTGTTCCTTTGCCACACAAAAATGTGCTCCTGAGTATTTAGGTATTAAGGATATGGAGCAAGGGAAACACTCTTCCATGTCTGGATGTATACTCAAAAGACACTCTATCCTACCACAAGGACACATGTTCAATATTGTTGATAGTATCTTCATTAATAGCAGTTAGAAACTGGAAACAACCTTGATGTCCCTCAACTGAAGAATTGATAAAAAAAATGTGATACATTTACACAATAGAGTATTACCCAGCAGTTAAAAATGGGACATCTTGAAATTTTAAGGCAAATGGTTGTAACTGGAAAAAAAAATCATCTGAGCAATGAAGACTCAGAAAAACAAACACTGTAGGTATTCACTTACAAGTGGACATTATCTGTCGAGTAAATAATAATCATGCTACAATTCACAGACCCAGAAAGAGTAAGATATAAGGAGGACTCTGGGGAGAAATGCCTTGCTCTCTTTGGGAAGCAGAAATACTATAGATTTTACAGGTGATCTGAGAGCAGGTGGGAGTAGAAAAGGAGGGAGTCTATGAATGGAGGAATGGAGGGAAAGGGAAGTGGAAGAGACTACTGTAGTTGAGAGGTGTTGTTGGACAATGTGAAAACCAAGTACCCTGTAAACTTCCTGGAACCTGTGAGTGTGACCCTAAGAGGATTCCTAGTAATGGAAGATATTGAGCTTGAGCTGACCATCTTCTATAACTAGACAGGCTTTCAGTGGTGGGACTGGGTCACTGACCCAACCAGAAAACCTGTCCTATGTGCAAGATATGCTGGGGCAATGGTGGGTCATAGCTTGTGGGAGTGGCCAACCAATGGCTGGTCTAACAAAGTCCAGGCTTCAGAGAGGGAGCCAATGACTGACACTGAGTAGAAGGCCAGGATCTGGATGGAATCATAATGATATTCTATATTTATAAAACAGTGTCTAATCCTCATCAGAAAGGCTTCCACTGGCAGCTGATGAGAGCAAATGCAGAGACTCACGGCAAATCAGAGAAGGGGTGGAAGGATTGTGGGAGCCAGAAAAGTCAAGAACAATAGGAAAATATAGCCCAGAGAATGAATTAAGCAACGCTCCTGCGGGCTCACAGAAACTGAAGTGACAATCACAGAGCCCGAATACGTGTGCTCTAGGTCCTCTACAAATATTTTGTGGTTTTTTAGCTTGGGGTTTTGTGATACTCCGAAAAGTAGAAGTAAGGGTCTTTCTGCCTGGTCATAGGACCCTTTTCCTCCTACTAGGTCATTTTTCCCTGCTCCGATATGAGGGTTTGTGGCTAGTCTTGTTGTATCTTGTTATGCTGTGTTTAGTTGTTATTTATGGGAGGCCTGTTCTATTTTGACAGATAATAGAGGATCAGTGGACCTGGAGGAGGAGCGATGAGAGTGTGCCTGGAAGGTTTGGAGAGAGGGGACAATGTGGTAGGGATGTTTTAAGATTAGAAAGCAAAAATAAAATAAAAATGGCTATTGAAATCAAACATTTTTCTGGTTTAAAATTCCAAGAAATTTATTTAAAATTTTTTTGATATATACATATATACATATATAAATTTTTATCATTAATTATATTAAAACAAATTTGCATTCTAATGAGGTTGGAAATTTGTTTTTTACATAGGAAGTTAAATCTTGCCAAATATTTGATAAAGCAGGACATTTTACAGAGTTAATTGATATATTGATTTTTACATTTGGCAGTGTTAAAAAAACGACTTCACATAAATGGGTAGTATAAAATGACAGAAATATGTTTAGGGACATTCCAGAAACTGTTGTAAATTCTGTCTTAATCTCAAGCCAAAATTCATTTAATGGTTGTTTATGAAATGTAAACCAACAACTGAAACTGTTTTTTTTTAATAAAATCAAACATTCTAACAAAATCCAATCAATATATCTTCTACTTTGATCCTTAACATGTGCAAACATAGCAGTAAAATAGTACTGAAAGTTTCACTATAGTAACACTTGAATAGTTAAGAGTACTTGCTACTCTGATTGTTTTATTGGATATATTTTATTTACATTCCAAATGTTATCTCCTTTCCTAGTTTACCCTCCTTACCCCCATCCCATTTCCCCTTCCCCTGTTTCTGTGAGAGTGTTCACCCACCCCCTCCCATATTCCCCTGCAACAGACATTCCCCTACACTGGGGCATCAATCTTCGGCATCAATGGGAAAAGAAGCCCTTGGTTCTGAATTTGGTTTTAATCACTCAAGTTAGGTTGGATGGCTCAAAAAGACTTGTAGCTGCAGCTCCAAGGAATCTGAGATGATATCTGGCTTTTCTGTGTACTTTGTGCACACTCACTCACACACACACACACACACACACACACACACACACACAAATAGTAAAACAAATCTTAAAGAAAAAGAAAATGCTAGAAGTAGTTGTTTCCTGTATCTAAATCATTTTGTTTGTTATGCCTAGCAAAAACACTGCAATTTATAAGGTATGTTAATTTCAAATCTACACTAAGGTGTGGTCTTTGGCATTGAGTGGCATGACAACATATGCAGGTAGTTTTGTGTGTTGAACCACGGGGATAGAGAATTTGTATAGTATAACACGGGTGAGCACTGCAGAAACATTTTAAATTCATTATGTGTTTGATTTTTAATTAAGTTTTGGGCTTTGTATATTGAGAAACATTTTATTTGCGAAACTTTCCTCAACACCCATAATCCAGTTACTCAACCTATAAGGATTCTGTTAAACAGATTTGGGTGTAAAGAATGTAGCCTTATTCTAAATCACCATATACCCAACTAAAATATGGATATTAAAGGAAGAGAAGGGAGACTATTTTGAAGAATACTTAATAGTTTATGTCATAGATCTATAGATAGCAAAAATGATACGTATAGGAAGGAAAAAGACTTGGATTTTTGGCTTATATCTAGCAATTGCATGGAAATTAGAGTTGGAACATGAAATGTGACATTTTCATTGTTGTAAGGGTGGTTATTTACCTAAGCAGACTGACTTTTCTAGCAGCCATATGTAAGCATACTCTTCATTCTGGTTTCAAATCTCTACAAAATCAAAAAATTGTACCACAAATGCTTTCCTGCTCACTTGAAATTGAATACTATATCTGAGGCTGCGTAGAATGACCTTTGACATACATATAGAGTGGTAAAAGAAAGGGCAATGGGTGAGAAATAGGAAGAGGAGTGGAATATTTGATCAAGACAAGTTAAATCAGAGTAAGGTAATAAAGTAGTTAGAGAGAGATAGGAGCTGAGTGGAAATAAAAGTCACATGAGCTACAGGTAGAGAAGGGGGTAGCAGTGGTTTTTTTTTCAATTTTTGTAGTGTGATGCAAATAATCAGTGCTTAAGCGTGTGTATGAATTGTATGATTTTAAGTTATATACCATTTATGTCCTGAACCATCTGGTTCCCACTCACATTCATTAATAAGTGTTGATGTGTTACAGTTTTTTTTTTTTTTTTGTCTCCTTAGAATTTAGGATTTCTTGTAAGAATCTCATGTTATCAAAGCTATAATTAATTGTACTTAATGAAGCTCCTGCTGTGACAAACAGTTCTGATACTTTATATTTAAATGTGCCACTCAGTTTAACACCAGAGAGGCAGTCATTATGCCTCTAGATGTCCCTTGGAATTGTTTATCCAATTAGAGTTAGCCTTCCTTACTGCACACTGATCTGCCGATGTTTTCTCCTTCCATTGGACATTAATATGCAGGTGTCCAGAGAGACAATTTAGGGTTAGGTATGATGTTTATTGCACAACTGCATGTGGTAGTCCTGGATATTATAAAGGGTAATGTATTCACAATTGATTGCTAAGGAAAATAAGTGGTTCATCAGTTTATAGGACAAAAACATTTTTAATTATATTTTCTGAACTTTTCTGTTCAGCAAGATAAATTTGCCTGAAAGAAAAAGCAAATGACAAATGTAATGAGATTTTTGAACTATGAATGAGTATAATCACTGAAGATAATTATTGCCATATTTCCTTTTTAACTGCTGAGAAGAGATACCATAACTAAAGCAAGTTATATAGGAAGGGATTTATTGGGGCTTATTATTTCAAAGAATGCGTTTATGACCATTCTGGTGGGGAGCAGGGGAGCAGAAGTGGACATGTCACCAGAGCAGTAGTAACTAAGAGCTTATATCTGACCCATAAGCAGGAAACCAAAAGAGGTGAGGAAGGAGGGGATGAGAGAGGGAGGGGAAAAGAGGGAAGAAGGGAGAAAGGGAAGGAGAGAGAGAGAGAGAGAGAGAGAGAGAGAGAGAGAGAGAGAGAGAGAGAGAGAGAAAGAGAGACAGAGACAGAGACAGAGACAGAGAGAGACAGAGAGAGTACTCTAACTGGGAATGAGAAGGACTTTTGGAAACTCAGAGCCCACACACAGTGACACTCCTCATCCAACAAGATCACACCTCCTAATCCTTTCCACAAAGTTCCACAAACTACTCACAAGCACTCAAATATATGTTCCTATAAGGACCACTCTCACTTAAACTACCACAGTGACACCCCCATTCTAAGAGTCTGAGTAGCCAAGAGTTTACTGGGGAGTGGTACAGCAATATGGGACACTTTAAGATCCAGGGTTGGCTGTTGACAGGTCCAGTTCTATGCAGGCCTGGTAGAGGATAGAAGAGGTGCTGTGAATTCATGAATATCAACAATATAAAAAAATCATATAACCACAGAAAAATAAAACAGTAAAAATAGAGAAAATATAGGGCTATCTTCAGAGAAGAGGGATTGACTATGTAAGGTGAGAAGACATGAGAAAAAAATCTAATTCCAGTTATAGTCATGGAAATTAATGACAGAACCAAAATGTAACATTATTTTCCATCTGATTGCTAAATAAGTGTACCCTGACTATATTAAGTGTTAAAGGAGAGATATATAGGAATTGTCTTATACATTGTTGGTGTGAATCTAATTTGGATGGCAGCTATACTCACTGGTATACCACCAATGCCACAGTTATGGTGTAATTTCATATTGTTGCTTTGTGAAAGAAATTTGACTATTTATTAAAAAGTTGAATACTTAGATTATCTCTTATATATGTGAGTATGAGGTATATGTTCCATGTGAGTTTTTATTATCTACTTGACTGAATTTAGAATTGACTAGGAGACATCTCTAAATAGATTTTTAGTGTATTTTCAGAGTAGTTTAAATCAGGAGGCAAGACCCACCTTAAAAGTGAGTAGTGCCATTTCATAGGCTGGAGACCCAGAGTGAGTAGCAATCTGTCTCTCCTTCTAAAAACATTAAACAAAAACTATCACACTGAAATTGGACAAGACAGATCAATAGAAGGAAAAGCACCAAGAGAAGGTGTAAGAGTCAGAAAACTGCTCTTTCTTGTACTCAGGATTCCCATAAAAATATTAAACTGGAAGCTATAATATGCATATAAATGACCTGGCACAGACTCAAGCAGGTCCTGTGCATGCTGCTTCAGTCTCTGTGTGCTTATAAAGAGCTTTGTTTATGTGATTTATAAGACCATATTTTCTTGGTGTCCTACATATCTCTGGGTTCTTCCTTTTTATCCACCTCCTCTTCTACCTGGTTACCTGAGATTTGTGGATTTGTGGGGAGGAATGTAATAGAGACATCCCATTTCGGCTTAGTGTTCTAAGATCTCTCTCTCTCTCTCTCTCTCTCTCTCTCTCTCTCTCTGTGTGTGTGTGTCTGTCTGTCTGTCTTTCCCTGTCTCTTTCTGCATAATGTCTGCATGTAGTGTAGGTCTCTGCATTACTTCCCAGGGAGTGAATGGTAGAGTTGGGGGCTGAGGTTAAGTAGCCAGTTTGGGAAATGGTTAGGAGGGGGATATCTGTGGCACTCACCTGAGATAGGGCACAGAGAAGGGAAGCTACAGAAAATATTCTGTTGCAGAGCTGGGAGTGAAACTTGGGAGATTTGATTTGATGGAGCAGAACTTTCTGTTTGATCCTTTTGAGCTGTGAGGGCAGTTCTACTGCAGAAGCTCTGCCGCAGAGGTGGGGGATTGGACTTGGATGGATGGAGCTGAGATGAGGATCTGCAGATAGTGTACCTGCTTCCCAGGTAGGAGTGGCCTGTCTATGTGCATTTTATTTTCATTATGTGTCTTTCTCTATGCTAAAGATGACTGAGAACTGATACTTTGTTAACCTTTCGATTTTTGTTAAGCTCATTCTTATTTGCCCTTTATCTCAGATTTTTATATTTTAGAAAAGAGTATTCCTTGTGAATTTCTCTTTATACATAATCACACACACATTTTGTGACTGAAAGCTTATTTGATTTACTTTTCTTTGCATTAATTTTGTGAGTGCTTTGAGGACATAGACATTGTTTTTACAGATATGTGTATGTTTAATAGTATTTAATTGCAAACATCTTATTGTAAACTGCAAGATTAGTAGATATTCCATGGTAGTTATTTAATGAATGATAAAACAGGTTGAAGAAGGAGTAAGAAAATGAACAATTCAGCTTCAGGGATAAGGTGGCCATGAAGAAACACAACATTGCAGTGCAAAGAGAAGTTGTATGTATTTTGGGATGTGATTTTGCTGATGTCTTTCTTCTGGAAGCCTTCCTTTTTGTGTGGGCATTACTGTAGAGTTTGAAGATATACATATTTATGCTAAATATATGTTCACATCTTCATAAGGCACAAAGATTCATAAACCACTTACTTAATCAGTGTTTCTGCAGTTATAGTTCAGAGGAACAACTCAGTATAAGATGATGTTGGAATCTTGAAAAATTATACTGTTGTAAACTTAAATATTGACTAAAATCTCCACAGCCATGTTCTATTCTATTGTCAAAGTATTATCAAACAATAAGCATGGATATATTTAATTTTTATTGCATTTACATATAAAGACATGACTGACCTATTTGGATAAGTAACACCCTAAAAAACTTCTAGAGTTTAAACATTATTTTTTTTTCATATAACTAACTCTATTCCTTTGGTTCAGGTTTCTCCAATGATTTCTGCAAATGTAACTATACATTTACCTAACTTAGAGGTTAGGTGAGCAGGAGTCTCTGCTGAAAATCTTTCAATTGAAGTATACTGCCTGACGTTCCCTGATCAGAATGTAAGTGGTGCAGTATTTGTATCAGAGCCATCATCTCTGTGCTGTCCCTATTATGATTGGCCAGAGATAATACACATACTAAATAAGAAATCTTTAGTGCAATAGCAACCAGACACTGTGGCATAGATCTACATGTTTTAACGGACATTGAACCGTAAGAACACCATTTCTGAGCTCTGATATTATCGACTGCAAATAATCAACGCCCCCACAGGCGTTTGAAAACAAAATTTGTAGCCAACAAAGTACACTTGGTCGAATTTATGCTGAAACTCAACTTTGAAAACGAAATTAGAATTTATTTTAGTTAATAAACTGGAAAGCTTTTAAAAAAATCTTAAAATAAAACTTTGCCCTATTCTTTTCTCTGACATATGAATTTTACTGTGCCCTAATTATTATTTTGTAATTTATAATCAATGTAACGTTACAACTCAAATGGACAAGTCCTTTTTTTTTCCCTACCCCTGACCTCATCATCTGAGTAGCCAAAAGCTTTCAGTTGCTCACAGATGCTGTCCGTGGCTTCATGTTTTCCAAATCAAATTATCCCTTTCTCTTTTCTGGCTCAGTCATTATGGAATGATCTTTCTCATCATTATCAGCATTAATGCTTTGCCATAATTATGCACATAATTGGATCATTTGCTCACTTGCATAGATAATTGCATCAATTTGATGCCAGCTTTGCCAGCTACTAAGTAATGTACTCCATTGCCATATGAGACTATGAGTAAATAATTGGAGTTTATTTACTCTATATGATGGATTACTTCAAAGTTCATGGCTTAGGTGTAACTACAAGTTGCGAGTTGTTCATTAAATGTATACTACTCCTTTTTAATTTATGAATGAGGTGTGTTCATGGCACCTTGAAACTCCTGTTATCTTTATAGTGCCCTTACTCCCCCATTAGTACCCAGAAGAGGTTCTCAGTACTCAGAGAAAATGAAGTGCTAATTAGACCAAGGGAGATCTTTGGATCTTAGTCACAAACTGTACCTCTATTTCAGCAGTTCCTGTTTCTGGTCCCTGAGAGAATCATGCCACAGCTATTACTAGAAGATGTTGGCAAATGAGGCAGATGAATTAATTAGAGAGATCCCTCAAGCACAGATGGTGGGAAAGGCTGATGTGACATGATGACAAAAATTCTGGAAGCAGGTGGTATGCCAAAACCGAAGTGAGTACAGAGGTTGTCAGATCAGCAAGGACTGACAAATTGTGCTGGAGTTATTTCTTGGGCTAGAGAATGAGAATTTGGTTTGAGAAGAAAACAGGCCAGTGTTAGAATTATCGGAACTAAGATATGGATGGATGTACTGGGAGAGACAGCACAGAGGCCAAGAGTACCTCCTGCTCTTACAAAAGATGAAAGTTTGGTTCTCAGCACCCACATATCTCCTCACAGCTATTTGCCATTTGACTGTAAAAAGGGACTCTGACATTCTTTTTTGGCCTTCAGGATCTCCTGCACACATGTGATACACATACAGACAAACAGCAAGTCATTTATAAAATATGTGACAAATACTATGAGCAATTACATTAAACATTTTAAAAGTCAAGGTCTTAGTTAGGAAATTGTCTACTAGGTTCATTATGGCTCCAAAAAACTATGTACATTTTCTTTTGCTATTTTTAACTGCAATGATTTCATGTTAGTTGTTTGATAACAGTTGTGGTGTGAATATTTGTACTGTGAGAATGAGAAAACATTATGTATCACACTTTTATTTCTGGAGAGCTAGTCTGCAAACACACCCAAACATACCATTCATTTGTCAGGGTTGGTGGGGAACCCAAACTCAAGACTGAATAAAGAGACACTAATGTTATTGTAACAAAATCAGCTCCTTGGTGGTCTTTTGGGGTTCATGAACACTTCCTAGAACAACAATCCCAGGTCTCTGTCTCATCCTGGAAGTGCCCCAAATTCATTACCCCTATCAGTTGAAGATTTCTACTCATTTCATAGCCATCTGATCATATCTCCTGTCTTACCCCACACTTATTCCTGAACACACACATGCCCCTTCCCATCCTCTCTCCCATCAGTTCCATCCATCCATCTACCTCTTATGACTATTTTATTTCCCTATCTATGTGAGATTCAAACATACTCACTTGAGCCTTTCCTCTGTTTTGGCTTCTTTGGGTCTGTGGGGTGTAGGATGGGAAGCCTGTATTATGGCTAATGTCCACTTTTAAATGAGTACATACACCATCTATTCCCTTTTGGGAATAGATGATATTCTCAAGTTCCATCAATTTTCTTGCAATTTTCATGCTATCTTTGTTTTTACAGACACCCACAGCCAAACAGTTGATGGAGTTTGGAAACTCTTGTAGATGAATAAGAGGAAGGGCTGCAAGCCCCAAAGGGGATAAGAACTCCACAGAGAGACCAACAGAGTCAATTAACCAGGATCCATGGGGCTCTAAAAATCTAAACCACCAGCCAAGAAACATGCACAAGCTGAACCTAGGCCTCCCCCCTTGAACAGCTTAGTCTTTATGTGGGTCCTGAACAGCTGGAGTGGGGACTACCTAAAAAGCTGTTTTTTTTATGCAGGATAGGTTCTTCTGGCTGGGACGCCTTGTCTGGCTTCAGTGGGAGAGAAAATGCCTGGCCTTGCAGAGACTTGATATGCCAGGGTGGCTGGCCACCCAGGGTCCCCCATACACTCAGAGAGGAAGAGGAGGGTAGATACCAGTGGATTTGGGGAAGGGGTGACTGGAATGGATGCAGTGAGTGGGATATAAAATGAATAAGAAAAAAACTAAAATACTATGCTAAGATTTCATTTTACCCTTTTCAAAGTAGAAATCGATAAGAAACATAGCAACCAGAAAATTTTGTGAAGACCTGGAAAAAACAGAATGATGTAAACTAGTTCAGCCACAATGGAATTCAGTATGGACATTCCTGATAAAACTAAAAATAGGACCATCATATGATCCAGCTTTTTGTAGATATTTATTCAAAGGATTCCACATTCACATGTCACATATAAATGTGCGTATCATTGTCTATTGTAGCACTATTTTCAATAGCTATGTTATGGAAGCAGTCTAGGTTTCTATCAACTAAGTCACATATAAGAAAAACGTGGTGTGTATACATATTGGGACTTTTTTTATCTGTGATCTGTACAGAATCACAACATCTTGCTATTTGCAGGAATGTGGATTAAACTACAGATAACCACATAAAGCAAATTTAACCAATTACAGACAACAAAAAATGTCTTTTCATTTGTGGCTCCTCAATTTTAATGATATATAAAGCAATTCATAGTTATGTGATATAAAAATAGGTGTGGCATTATGTAGAAGAATAAAAAGGAATAATCAAAAGGCAATAGGAATGACCAGGAAAGTGAAAAGGATATGGGTAATAATGTGCTCAACATAAAATATTTATTTGTATGGAAGCTTAAATAATCAATTAGAAATGAAAAGCATGGAAAGATGGTCAGTTACTAAAATGGACCTAGTTGATCAGACCATGACTACAATTAAGAAGATTTAAGGACAAGTTTCTATGATACTAAAATGGGCTTCTTAAATTTCTCTTAAGAACAAATAGTGTCTCAGGATTGAGCTTGTGGGATGAGTAGGGAATTGATCAGGGAACAAGATCAGTCATTATACTCGACAGAATTCATGGCAGACTTATGTCTTCACATTTCTACATCTTTCTGTCTGTAACATTTCTACACTTTCTCATGCTGTGATAGAAGAGTAGTATACAGAATAAGTATAGTTAGACTCTTCCATACTGTAAGATGTTGTTCTAAGTAACCCCCCTGAAGAACTTCTCTCAGCCTCTTATTCTTGAGTCTATGTCAGCTCAAGGCTATAAAACATATGCATTAAAAAAAACAATGCCTAGGAACATGTTCCTATTACCATATACTCCAGAGTAATTTTTATAGGCAGAAATGACATTCAAGATGGAAATATCTGGTTTGCTTGTAATACGTAGATTTTAGAAAAGTGATTTATTGCAGTGCAGACACATTACTGGCAGTGATATTGAATTTAATTTGTTTCACATTTCTTTCCCAATGATGCAGAATAAATAACCAACCAAAATAAAAATATATTAAGCTGCATAAGTCCAAATATTCAAACATCTAATAAACTCCAATACTCTTGGGAGCTGGAAATGAGTGTTTTGGTATGACATGTCTTCAGATTAAATAAACTTTCCTTAAAACAACTTGTTTTGAAGCCTAATAATGATTTTCTTTTACTTTACCATAGCAATTCACAATAAGTAGACTGTGGGAAGATGTAACAGAATAGTAATATCCTGAGACACAATGGAAAACACATTTTAAGCTGATATAGTCTTTATGTATGTAGCATTTGTTTTGTGTTTTGATTGATCTAGTTTTTTGAATACTGTGAAATGCTTGGTGCTATACAGAGTAACAATTAACTGTATCTAAGATAGGTTGTTGTACTTCAGAAGCTGAATGAAGGAAAGCTATATAGTATAAACTCTTCTAAGCCCCCTTTTAACTGATTATGGTTTTAGGACAATGTTCTAAAACCTTATAAACATTTATATAAATTTTTGAACTCATATGCTGATGTTTAAGTATCTGATTATGTGTGTTAGTAGACAGAGCCTTATGATTTCATGAAATAGACTGATGACTTCCTCTATTGGTAGGTTATTGGCACATTGTACCTACTTTACAAATTAGTTATTTTTAACAAAAGCCATTTATTATTGTGTATGAGTCATTGAGTTCATTATGGCCTTGTTCATTCATTCATCTCTATTCATCTGTTTCTTATTTCTCTACTTTCTTGTGTCTTTATAGCTTGGATATGGTCATATGGCAATGACAGAGATTTAGTAGAAGAACAAGCAAAGACCCTGCTCCTGTCACATTTTCTAGGATTAATTACGGAGTAGAATTTACATGCTCCAGCTCCAAATGAAGGGTAACATCTTTTAAAGCAAAATTATGAGGGTTCACAGATGTGCTTTTTTTGCATGAACATAATATCAGTGAAAATTGGCTTCTATTACATCTTTAGCATATATGAAGCAGGCCACTGATGCTTCAAGATATAAAAGCTTTTATTTTAATTTCTGAAAAGCATACTATTTATGTGGGTATTAAAAGCAGAACCATAATATCTAGCACAATAAAAAGGGATTATTATCCTCTATTATATGTTGTTTATTCATGCTCCCAATCAAATTTTTTTTTATCTAATATGTACCAGTTGAGGAAGGACAGTAGTATAGTAGAATATAATAAGAAAGGAATAGTAGGTGTGGTGAATTGAATGTGCCCCTCTATAATTCATGTATAGAAAACTCTATCTTGATGGTCTTTGTTGCTGGAGTCTTTGAGAAATAAGAAGGAGACACCATCATGAATGGGATTGTCTTCTAAACAGGTGTTATGTGAGATCTAATCTTGCTTTATACGCTTTGCCACATTGGGCCCAACTAGAAATAAGACTACAAACCAGGAGTCTGCAAACCAGGAACAGCTGTCTCTAGACACTGGATCTTTCTTAACTTTTATATTGGGGTTCTTAGCCTCCAGAATCCCAAATGACAATTATTTATTGTTATATCCATGGCAATCCATTCTAGCAAGATGAAGTGAGTAGAATAATAGGAATAGTGTAGAACTACATTGTGATATAGGATGGCTGGCTGAAGTATTTGATGGCTTTTCATCTGTAGGAAAAAATAGGAGAAACAGAAGTAGCACCTTCAGATAAGTGCTAAGCTGTGGAGCAGTGATGTCACATATATCATGCTGGAACATAAAACTTTAAAATCCTAATACAGTAAACAAAACATGTAGGATTGACTGCTGCTTTTCTCTTTCATCCTATTACTTGGCATTCAAAAATGTTCACCACAAACCAGACATGCACCCTGCTCTCTGACATTTGTATGTCAAAGCCCATTTGGACCTCAGGGATTTTGTAGTTTTCCATCTCCTTCCATGAATACCTTTCTTTAAAGTTTATGCAGAGCCAGCTCTTTGTAGCCATTAGTTTTCAAAGCAGTCTTCTGTAGTCCAATAAACTAACACAAGCATTTTGCGTCTTACTTTTTATTATTTCATATTTTGTGGCTTTTATGTTACTGTACTGCTCAGTATCTAAATTGTTTTATTTATCTAGTAAATTGTGGATATTTTCATATTTATTTCCTTAGAAATAAAATGTAAGTTTCAGGAGAATAAAGAATATATTGATCTTATTTACCATTGTATTCTTATCATAGCTAAACTATTACCCAGTACATAAATATTATGTTTAGAATAAAATATTGAATTACATCTCACTTGTATAGTGGTCTACTTTGTAAGGCAGTTCTTTTCTGAACTTTATAAAGGTTTAAGTGGAGATCAAATAGAGATGAAGTGACTATTAAACAAATCCTGTATTAAGGTAGAAGCATTGTCATAGTTCTTTAAACTTTGAGATTTCATGATCCCTCAAATCTAGGTAGAATGAGATACTGTTGTATTATTCACCTAATATTACAGATTTCAGAAATTTAAGAAAAATTTCATTGTTAGTCATTTCATTAAAAATGCTGCTTTGTTGGTAAGACATTTTAAGATTAGGACATCATCTCTTAAAATGTTTCTGGCTTTAGTTCAGTTTCAGTAGGATCAATTACAACCACCACTTCACAGAGCTACAAAATTCAGAGGAAAGCTATACCAGGGATCATTCAACATCTCGCCTTTGTTTGTGTTGAAAAAAGTTTTCTCAGAAAAATGTGGATGAGCTCAGTCTTGAAGAATAGAAGAGGTTTGGGACCATACCAGGTATTTTAGGGTGCAAAAGAAATTCAATAGTGATATAACCACAGAAAATGTGAACATAAGACCTTGTGTGAAAGGAGAATAACTAGGTCTATCTGAGCAGACAATGTACTTGTAAGAAAGCTTTAGAGATGAAATATGACAAAGGTTAGCTCGAATCATATAGAAATGCGGAGTTTACATTTTTTTCTGTAGAGACAAGGACAGTCACATAAGGGGGAAATATGTCTATCAAAAAGTGAAAAATTCTGGCCAACAAGATTGGATTATGTTCAATTTAGCCATTTTATATTTCCAAGAGAGCAAATAGCATTAAAGAAGTTAGCTTGTCTAAGGTTACCCAGCATACAGTGTATTTAGAACTAAATAGTAGTTCAATATATATTCCATTCTATTGTAGAAATGAGAAGGTGGGCATGACACTTGACATTTAAACCATTTCCAAGTATATTCAAATAGTCAAGTAAATTTTTTATTTAAATAGTCAAATAAACCATTAAGGTAAATTCCTTTCTAGTCTATGCTCTAGCGTCACTATTGAGGGTTTAGGGGTGGTAACACATGCCCTACAGAAACTTTTTGATGAAGAACAGTACCATAGAGCTTCATGTTCCTCTGTAAGCAAGAAGACCCCTTCTGCAGGGTCTGTTGTACGTGGCTCAGCTGGGGAAATGATTAAATTTACACATTTGATGGGAATGATCAAATACCTCTCACCACCTGCTCAGGGTTTGTTTTTTTTTTTTTTTTTTCAAAGGCTCCACTGGCTGGAAACCTTCTGTTTTAATTGATGAATGATGTATTATTTGGCTGCCCAGTGTACTCTACTTCCAAAGACCATCATGTTCCATAACTGCTTTGCATTTGACTGGGCAAGTTTGAGGTTTTATAGCTACCATACTAATAGAGAACTCAAAACTGGAGACAGAGCAACAAGAACGCTGATCGGGTTTTAGTATTGCAATTCATCTTTTCTTAAGAAAGGCAGCATGGAACTACTTTCGATAATGCCTGTGCTTTGTACAATCACTATGATATCCTTTTGTAAAAATAGTTTTAAATCCACAAACACTATGGCCTAAAAATGTTTGATCAGACAGACATTTTCAATCATTGTTCTATCACTGAGTACTTACAAAATGTTAGAAAAGTCATTTTTCATCTTGTTTTTCACATATAAAGTGAAATAGAGTATTTATCTATTAGGATTCATTGAGGAGAATACCATCAGATATAATAGAATACAATGTGAGTTCTCTACATTAACAGTACCTTACCTTTCTGAATCCAGAAGTTGATTACTTCCAGAAGTGAATTATTTTGTCTCATCCACACTGTCATAATAGGAAGATTAGCCATATTTTATTGTAGAGATAAGACTGTAAGTGAAGGGTGTGTTAGATGACTAAGTTTAGATAGATGTAGAAGACAGAATGTGAGTCTACTTCAAAATCTGAAAAAAAAAGATATGCTTGTATCTGATATTGGGGCACATGGCAGGTTCTAGGTGGTGATCACCATAAGCTCACCATGTTTTGAAGATATATTCTAAAAGGAAGATAAATAAAGAGAGAAACAAAGGATTCTATTATGTTTAATGGCCTTAGAATTACATGATAGTTTATCAAAGAAGCATAAAGGAGCACTGGTCTGTGATTTACGGGCCCTAAATAACTAGCATTTCTTGTTACTCATTAATTTTGTAGTTAAATACAACAGTCACTCAACATCTCCATACTTTAATCCCTTAATTTGTACAGTCAATGAAGTATGCCAAGAGTTGATAAAAAAGAATGTTCAGGGCAAAGCTGGGCTGTTTATAATGCCTACAAAGCAGCAATGGTTATTATGATATCTTTGAAGAACAAAATGAGAAGATTGAATGACAGTTCAGTCAGCAAAGTGTTTGTTATACCAGCATAAGCATTTGGGTTAAAGTTGTTCCAGGAAGATACCCGAATCTCATTGTTCAGTTAGTATAGCTGAAACTAAAAACTTTTTTTTTTTTCCTGTGAGAGATTCCTTATCACCTCGGGAGCCACCGAGGAGTTACTATATTTAGATTAGGAAATAGAAGCATCTAAGGAAGTGCTCAGCATCATTAGCCATCAGGGAAATGCAAATCAAAACAACCCTGACATTCCACCTCACACCAGTCAGAAGGGCTAAGATCAAAAATTCAGATGACAGCAGATTCTGGTGAGGATGTGGAGAAAGAGGAACATTTCTCCATTGTTGGTGGGGTTGTAAACTGGTACAACCACTCTGGAAATCAGTCTGGCGATTCCTCAGAAAATTGGACATAGTACTACCTGAAGACCCAGTTATTCCACTTCTGGGCATATACTCCAGAGAAGCTCCAACATACAACAAAGACACATGCACCACCATGTTCATAGCAGCCCTATTTAAAATAGCCAGAAGCTGGAAAAAACCCAGATGTCCTTCAGTAGATGAATGGATACAAAAATTGTGGTACATTTACACAATGGAGTACTACTCATCTGTCAGAAAAATGACGTTATGAAATTCTTAAGAAAATTGATGCATCTAGAGAATATCATGCCGAGTGAGGTAACCAAATGACAAAAGAACACACATAATATACAGTCACTGATAATTGGATACTAACCCCAGAAAGCTCTGAACACCCCAGAAACAACTCACAGACTTTATGAAGTTCAAGAAAAACAAAGGCCAAAAAAAAAAAAAGAAAAAAGAAAATGAAAAATAATTATGCTTAATCTTTACACACCAAGAAAACTTTGACTAATTCCAGGTTACATATTGTCTTACATGTACTTTATGCTCATTGTAACTAGTAAGATTTTAATGCATACTATCAAACCATTAAAAAATCAAGTACTGACAAAATGTATTCATATACTTTCATGCAAAAATGCTTTAAAAATCTGTACATTTATCTTTATTTTTTTAAATGAAGTTGTTCAATTTAAAAAATGAGTGACACTGCTTTCAACACAGCAAAACGATAGCTTTAAACCAACTCTTTTCTGATATAAGTTATTTCTGCCTTTTGACTTTATTTTTTAAACTTTATATAATATATTTTCGAAATGAATATACCAAAAGTTAGATAACACATGTACTATAAAACAACCTTGTTTTGGAGATTTACGTATAAAAATGTTTCTAGCTATTAATTTTTGCTTTAAGTTGTTATATTCAAATGTTGTATATGAGATTTATATAAAATATTTTGATTATAAAAAAAAGCAAAATAGGTCCAAGAAGTCAACATTTTACATTTTTTGTGTTATACCCAAACCATTCTGTATTTACTATTTCCTCTTCTTTTTTATTCAACCTGAGAACAACTTTCTAGTTTTAGCTACAAGCACCAGAATGAAAATATTTGTATCATCTCTATAGCTTACAAAAACTACTCTGTGGTTACATGAACATGATGATAATATAAATGTGTGTGTGAAAGGGATATTATGTGAATCTTGTAGACAGTATTACTATACTTAATAAAGTTTTACATGAAAAAAAGCTAAGAGGAGAGAGGGCCAGGTGACCACCATCAGGATTCAGGACCTGCCAGCAGAAGGCTGAGCCCCCTAAATATCCGCACAAGCGCTCTCCCACCTGAGCCCATGGAAAGCCCTAAGACCACCAGACATCCTCACGAGCTATCCAGTGAGGGAACTCCTGGAACTGTCAGAGCACGAATAGCACTGTACACTCTGGGATCTTGTCCTTTCCGATCCAGGTGAACACCATCAGGACAACGACCTTCTAGCAGATGGCTGATCTCCCAAACCAGCCTCACAGGCACTTTCCCACCTGAGCCCACAAGGAGCCTGCCAACCACCCCACCATCTATTCAGAAAGGGAACACCTGGAGGTCTCAGAGGGCAGATAGCATGGTACACTATGGGATCCAATCCTTTCCGTCTCAGAGAGTAGGCCGGGTGACTGCTATCAGGACTTAGGACCTGCCAGCAGACAGTTGAGTTCCCAGAACAGCCTCACAAGTAAGTGCTTCCCCACCTGAGTACACAGAACAGAATTACTGCCATGAGAACCCACTGCCATCCCCCAAAGAGACAAACACCCAGGAGCAATCTCCTTCCTGAGCACAAGGAACTTCAGACCCACAGGAGAGACAAGCTCCATTCAGAGAAAACAAGATCACTTATAATTGCAGTTAGCAAGATGGTAAGAGGAAAGCGAAAGGACCTAAGCAATGGGAACCAAGGCAACCTGGCAATATCAAACTCAGCTTTTCCACCACAGCATGTAGTAGACTTCTCAAAACACCAGAAAAACAAGACTTAGACTTGAAATCCTACTTCATGATCATTATGCAGAACTTCGGGAAGGACACAAATAACTCCCTTAAACAATTACAGAAGGATACACGTAAACAGATAGAAGCCCTTAAAGAGGAAACACAAAAATCATTCAAAGAATATCTTCAACAAAATCATAGAAGAAAACTTCCCTAGTGTTGCAGAAATGTTAAAAAATATAATAAATACGTGTCTCTTTACTGACCCTGATATGGAGCTGCAGGCACCTCTGGCTCCCGGTTTGAGCTGCCCAAGGCCCAACCCTGTCCACAAAACTCCATTCCCTGGCAGTTTGCTACTGCCTGCTCTCTGCCTGTGTCCCAGGGTGTTTCTGTACCTCAAAATCCCACATAAATACAACTCTAGATCCCATAGCTTTTCATTCAGGTTTATATATTAAACTCTCAATCCACAAACCCTCTACACAACCAATAGACAAAGATACAAACTGCCCTTCTATATGAGATATTAGACCTATAAAATCCTTGATGTTCATAGCTGTTTAACACCAATCATTATCACCTGGGTCTAGTTGGTCCTTGGGAAACTCCATCTTGCCACGACCTTCACCCTTTGTCCTCTGACCTCCTCAGACCTCTCAGCTCTCTCCACCTCCCTCGCCCTGCCCAGTCACTGGCTTTACTTTATTTTCCTAATTTAAATATGAAGGTTTAGTTGGAGTCACATAACTAGGCAGCCCTTCTTGGAGAAGTGCAATTAACATTAAAATACAAACAGCCACAGTACAATCTACACCCGACACTTAAGAACAAGATGACCAGAACTATGAATAGATTGGACCAGAAAAGAAATTCCTCCTGACACATGATAGTCAAAACACCAAATGTACAAAACAAAGAAAGAACCATAAAAGCAGTAAGGAAAAGAGGACAAGTAACATATGAAGGCAGACCAATCAGAATTATACCAGACTTCTCAACAGAGAAGCTAGAAGATCCTGGAAAGACTCCATACAGGGATGCAGTGATGATTCAACATATGGAAATCCTTCAACTTTATCTACCATATAAACACACTCAAAGAATTAAACCACATGATCATCTCACTAGATGCTGACAAATCATTTGATGAATTTCAATACCCCTTTATGTTAAAATACTTGGAAAGATTAGGAATCCAAGGCCCATACCTAAACATAGTAAAAGCAATATACAGCAAACCAGTAGCCAACATCAAACTAAATGCAGAGAAACTTGAAGCAAACCCATTAAAATCATGGACTAGACAAGGCTGACCACTCTCCCCCTACCTTTTCATTATAGCACTGGAAGTCCTGGCCAAAGTAATTGGACAACAAAAAGAAGTCAAATGTAAACAAATTTGAAAGGAAGAAGCCAAAATATCACTATTTACAGACAATATGATAGTATAATTAAGTGACCCCAAAAATTCCACCTGAGAACTATTCCAGATGATAAACAACTTCAGCAAAGTGGCTGGATATAAAATTAACTCACAAATCCACCTCATTCCTCTACTCAAAGAATAAACAGTCAGAAAGAAATTAGAGAATTGACACCCTTTACAATAGTCACAATGAATATAAAATACCTTGGAGGACTCTAACCGAACAAGTGAAGGATCTATATGAAAAGAACTTCTGAAGAAAGAAATTGAAGAAGACCTCAGAAGATAGAAAAATCTCCCATGCTTATGGATTGAAAGCATCAATATTGTATAAATGGACAGCTTGACAAAACTGTCAAATATCTACAAATATCTACAAATTCAGTGCAATCCCTATCAACATTCCAACTCAATTCTTCAAAGAGTTGAAAAGAGCATTTTGCAAATTCACCGGGAATAACAAAAAACCTAGAACAAGGAAATCTATTTTCAACAATACAAGAACTTCTGCAGGAATCTCCGTCCATGACCTCAAGCTATATTACAAAGCTATTGTGATAAACCTCACTGTATTGGTACAGAGATACGCAGGTAGATCAATGGAACATAATGGAAGACCCAGAAATGAACCCACACACCTATGTTCACTTGATCAATGACAAAGGAGCCAAAAACATTCAATGGAAAAAGAGACAGCCTATTCAACAAGTGGTATTGGTTCAGCTTGCAGTCAGCATATAGAAGAAAGCAAATCAAACCTTTCTTTATTTTCTTTTTTTTTAATTGAACAACTTTATTTTAAAAAAACAAAAAGCAAAGATAAATGTACAAATTTTAAGCATCTTTGCATAAAAGTATACAAATACATTTTTGTCAGTGCTTGGCTTTTTTTTTAAAGGTTTGATAGTATGCATTAAGATCTTACTAGTTACAATGATCATAAAGTACATGTAAAACAAGATGTAACCCAGAATTAGTCAAAGTTTTCTTGGTGTGTAAGCATTAAGCATAATGTTTTTTTCTTTTCTTTTCTTTTCTTTTCTTTTCTTTTCTTTTCTTTTCTTTTCTTTTCCTTTCTTGAACTTCACACATTCTGTGAGTTGTTTATGGGGTATTCAGAGCTTTCTGGGGTTAGAGACACTCCAATATACACCAAAGATACATGCACCACCATGTTCATAGCAGCCCTATTTGTAATAGTCAGAAGCTAGAAAGAACCCAGATGTCCTTCAGTAGATGAATGGATACAAAAATTATGGTACATTTATACAATGGAGTACTACTCAGCTATCAGAAACAATGACTTTATGAAATTCTTAAGAAAATGGATGCATCTAGAGAATATCTTGAGTGAGATAACCCAGTCACAAAAGAGTAGACATAATATGCGGTCACTGATAATTGGATACTAACCCCAGAAATCAAACCTTTCTTATCTCCTTGTAAAAAGCTCAAGTGCAAGGGGATCTAAGACCTTCATATAAAACGAGGAACACTGAAACTGTTAGAAGAGAAAGTGGAGAAGAGCTTAGAACACATAGGCACATAGAAATTTTTTTCTGAATAGAACACCAATAGCTTGTAATCTAAGATCAAGAATCTATAAATGGGACCTCATGAAATTGCAGTTTATATAAGGCTAAGGTCACTATCAAGAAGACAAAATGGCAGCCAACAGTTTGGGAAATTTCTGAACCTTATGAAGCATAAAAAGGAGGAAGGCCAAAATGGGGGTGCCTCAGTTCTTCAGTCCTTCTTAGAAGTGAGAACAGAACACTCAAGGCAGGAAATACAAGATCAAATAGGGGAACAGGGATTAAAGAAAAGATCATTCAGATGCTCCTCACCTGGGGAACCACCACATATGCAGCTACCAAATCCAAGCAATATTGCTGATGCCAAGAAGTACTTACTGGCAGGAACGAGATATAGATGCCTCCTCAGGGGCTCTACTAGAGTCATACAGATACAGCTGAGCATGCTTTCAGTTAACCACAAACTGAACACAGGAACCCCAATGAAGGTGCTAAAGAAAAGACTGAAGGAGCTGAAAGGCGTTGCAACCTTATGTGAAGAACAACATTATCAACCAACCAAACCCTCCAAAACTCCCATGGACAAAACACCAACCATTGAGTACTAATTGAGAGACCGGTTGATCCAGTTGCATATGTAGCTGAAGATAGCACTGTCTGGAATCAGTGCGAGAAGATCCTTTGGTCCAGGGAGGGCCCAGTTTCACAGTGTATGGGAATGCCAAGACAATGTGTTTGAGAGGTTTACTAGGAGAGTGTGCTCCTTTCCGAAGACATGTGGAGATGGAGGAGTGGGGCACGGGAAAGGGATAACATCTCAAATGTAAATACAGACTATCTCATTAAAATTTTAAAAAGTAAAGCTAAGGAAAATCTTAGTGTTTGGAGTTAAAGTTGTTTTGATACAAATTTATGGGTTCAAATGTTATTTATGGTAGCAAGCAAAAGGATATCAAAGATGTAGTGAATTTTGCTCAGTGGTAAATGTGCTGGTTCCTTAACTTTTTTTGCTAGCTAAACACTGCTCTTCCTGATCAGAGACAAAAAAAAAAAAAAAAAAAAAAAAAAAGGAAACCCTGGAGCAAGCTATTGAGAGAGAACACTATTAATCAATTCTATCAAGTATCCTTATTTTCATTTGTAACCAACAAAAGTTTTGCATCTGCTGGTTTAATTGTCAAGTTAATAGACATTTGAAGAATTATTATTTGACATCTTGTCAAAATACTAAATAATCCCACAAGTATTTTAGAACAGAGGTGACGCCTTCTAAATTACTGGAGCCTACAGTACATGTTTTAGTCTCTCCCTCCCTCTGTTTTCTCTCCTTGCCTCTCTCCCTCTCTACTTCCTCCCCCATCTCACATAGCACAGGATGTCCTTTTCAAAATGGCCATGTAACTGGAAATATCTATGAACTCCTCATCTTACTGTCTTTAAATGATAGCTGATATTACAGGTAGGGACTACTGCATGCAGCTCTAATTTCTTTCTTAATATTGAAGTTCATACAACTTCAATGTCAAATGCTGCTCCAATGGCTGTACCTACTAATCTATTTATGGGTGAGAAATTGATTGTATGAGACCAGAAGGAAAGCCAAAAAATTTAATAAAACTCATTATTTTGTATGATGAATTGAAAAAAATAATACAAAGAAGAAAGTAAAACAAATATATACCATATTCTGCCAAGCCCTGTCTACAGTTCTGTTTCTTACTGGGAGAACTGTAGACGTCTCTGATTCTAGTTGTATCTTATATTTTGGAGGCTTGTTTACTAACTTTTGTTTCTCTAAAAGATTTTCTTCTGATGATAGAATCAAGTTAGTTTTCTATGTTAATCTGTAATTCATGAAGCAAGATAGTAAGTGAAAATAATTGAATTTATTTATATTCATCTAAATGGCTAAGTACTTAGAAGTGTAACAATTGTTATTGATCACAATTTTGTAAAGGTCTTTAGTCCAGCTTAATTAAGTTAATTATTAGTCATCATACCAAAAGTTAAAATTAAAATAGGAGTTCATATTTAATGTAGATTTTCCCAGGATGGTGCTAAAAATATTTGGTAAGTGCCAAGAATGCTTGTTGAGTCAGAAGACGAAAGATTTCGTTTTGGACCATACCACAATGTCCATAGGCAGTCAGTTTGACCTTTTTGTTTGCATATGTAGACTAGTATTAGATGATATATAACCTAGCAATCACTAAATCCCCTATCAAGAGTTAAAGAAATGTTATATATATAATTCAAATTGGTTTACCCTATTATAGGGAGACAGTGTCTCTCTCAGATACCATGGGATAGCAACTAAAGAATTACAGAGCCAGGTATGTTATACCTCTTCTCCATTTGTCTGTCAATGAGATTTCATAACCCCCCTGTCCACAAACATCACAATCTTTTGCCACTGGTCACCCTTCATAACTTGGTGATAAGACCCTACAGGTGAAGACATCACATTCTTGAAGGGAAGAGCAGAAACATTTACACAATGGAGTACTACAGAGCTATTAAAACAATGACTCCTGAAATTATTAAGCAAATGAATGGAATTAGAACATATCATTCTGAGAGAGGTAACCCAATCACTAAAGAACACACATGGTATTCACTCACTGATAAGTGGATAATAACCCAAAGCTCAGAATCCCCAAGGGATAATTCATAGACCACATAAAGCAGAAGAAGAAGGAAAACGGAAGTGTTGATGGTTTAGTCATTCTTAGAAGGGGAAACAAAATACTCATGGCAGGAAATACAGGGCAAAGAGTGGAGAAGAGACTGAAGGAAAGACCATCCAGGTCCTTCCCTACCTTGAGATCCATCCCATATACAGTCACCAAACCCAGGCACTATTGTGGTTGCCAAGGAGCACCTGCTAACAGGAGCCTGATACAGCTGTCATCTGTGAGGCCCTGCCAGAGCCTGACAAATACAGGGGCAGTTGCTCACAGTCAACCATTGCACTGAGCATGGAGTCCCCACTGGAGGAGTTAAAGAAAAAAAAAAATGAAGAAGCTGAAAGGGTTTGCCACCTCATAGGAAGAACAACAATATCAATCAACCTGACTCCCTCCAGAACTCCCAGGGACTAAACCACCAACCAAAGAGTACCCATGGAGGGACCCATGGCTCTATCTGCATATGTAGCAGAGGGTAGATTTTTGGGTATCAGTGGAAGGAGAGGCCTATGATGCTGTGAAGACTTGATGTCCCAGTGTAGGGGAACTGCAGAGTGGGAAGGCAGGAGGGAATGAGTGGGAGGGAGAGGAATCACCTTCACAGAAGTAGGGGAAGAGGTGATGGGATAGGGTGTTTCTGGAGGGGAAACCAGAAAAGGGTATAACATTTGAAATGGACATAAAAAAATATCCAATTTAAAAAAAAGAAAAAAAATAAGTTGTTAATCATGAAGCCGGCTATACCCAAGGTTATATCTGATAATCAGAAATCAGAGACATCATTCACTCAAGGTAGTAAGACACATGGATCTCATGACACTCACAGTACAGCATATAAGAAGACAGGAAGAGCGATATTATGTAATATTCATCACTTCAATTTGCCATATGGCTGGAGACTGTCCCCAAGGATTTGGCCCTCATATCAGAGACTTCAGTTAGAATGTTTATCTCACCGTGAGTTGAGATACGTCTCAAAGTTAACCAGCCTATGGGAGATAAGTTTAAGATCAAAGGTAAGAATTTACAGTGTAATTCTTAAGAGACTTGAAGCCCCAGAGAAGGCAGAGGCGTATTATAGGGGTGTGCATTCTCAGAGGAAAGGGGAGGTGGAATCTGATGAAGTACTGTGGGAAGGTGGACTGGGAGTATGGTCAACAGCTGGAATGTAAATAAAAAATAGTATCAGTAAAAACAAACAAGCAAAAAAGAAAAAAAAATCTATGAAATTTATCATGTAAACAATTTTTTTTTTTTAGATTTTCAATTTGACCTTTAACTACATGTGTGGATTTGATGGTGCACATTTCTATGGGAAAAAATCAATATTCTTTTCCTGATCTATTTATGAGAAACTATATACGTGGCATTTGTTTAATCCTAAAACTTCACTGTATTTCTTAAAAATCAAAGATAATTTTACATTACTGTAGTACAATCATAAATAATAATGCTGTTATATACAATATTATAATCATAGTCTAATAAAATCTTAGTTTAATCTATATTCATTGTCCAAAAAATTTCTTGCTTGGCTCTTGACAGCATAGGTTTAATAGTTAATGGAGGACTCGCCTCTAGGAGAAGTTGAAGAATTGACAATGAAATGTGTTTACAAACTCCTCAGTAATTTGACTCCATATGTTTTAATGACAGAAGAGAAATTCCTTTGAGACATTTTTTTTCCTTCTTCATTGTCACCATCAATCCAAAGTAGTCAGCAAGATGCAAGTAACATTTCCTCATACACTAGAGGAAGCCATTAGTACAAGTGACAGCTTCCTGGGCTTTAAGTGTATCTGTACTGTGTGGTCCAAAACGTAAATGAATGGTTATTTGTGTTTAAACCTTAGCGTGAAAATGAAGTAATGTTTTGGCACATTTTACTTTCAGCTGAGAACAGACAAATAAAATTCATAAAATCAAGTCTTAGGTCAAAACTCTTCTATTTACTTAGCAAATGACAGATTGATAGGGCTACATCTTGGAAAAAATTCAGAGACTTGTCTGAGGCTAATGGAGGTTGAGATATATGAGAGAAGTGTTCCTTTTATGTACTCCTTTGTTTTATTCTATCTGGCAGTGCCTCAAATGAAGAGATTAAGATGTATTACTGTCTATTCAGCACTGTGGATGAAAAATACCTAGCTATCCTTAGAACTTGGTTGTATAGGTCCATTCATTATGGCCACATCACACTACACACTTGTTCAGTTTTGTGTGTTTTATGATGGCCTTAAAACATTGTTGATTTTTCCCGATGGGGTTATACGTGTGGGGCAGGAAACTTAACTCCTTTTATAAGGAAAAAGACTTTGGAAGAGAGTTCAGAGTTCTAGTGTAGTGTTGAACTTAGTTTCATTGTTTCTTTTCTTTCCATGGGGTTCTCGTGTTGTATATGCATTGGTTTTACAACTCCATTCCTGAGCAGAAATAAGGGGAAATATGGTTTTAGAAACCTTCTTTGTTCAACATGAAGATCTGAAGACTGTGTGTTCCAATAGCATTCGAATTCTCCCTCTATATCTTATTACTTCATTACCTCTTTAAGGACTCAGCATTTCTGACATATATTTGTCATAACATATACACATATATACAACTTGTGAATACTCCAAAATAACCACTGTGATATGGTTAGAGGGTTAAGAGATCTCTGTTTTTTATCCTCTTCCAACTACATACTCCTGTTTATGTATAACCAATATTCTACTTTTGAGATTCCTTAGTTGGAAAATGAGAGAGTCATTTGTTGTGGACTTAGTTTTACTGTTTTTGTTGCTGTTGATGAAACACAATAACCAAAGCAAGTTGGGGAGAAAAGGGTTTATTTGACTACCCTTCCATATCACAGTTCATCACTAAAGGAAGCCTGAACAAAAACTCAAAACGGCAGGAACCTAGAGGTTGGTTCTGATCCAGAGGTCATGAATAGGTACTGATTAATAGCTTCCCCCCATGGTTTGCTCAGCATGCTTTCTTAGAGAACCCAGGACCATCAGCCTTCAGGTGGCAGCATGCAAAATGAGCTGGGACCTCTCCCATCAATCACTAATTTAAAAAATTATTAGATAAGAAAAACCTGAATCTTATGGAAATGTTTCCTCTCTGATGACTTTAGCATATGTGAAATTGATATAAAACTAGTAGTAATGTTTATTCATTTAAATGCCATAAAGTCCATAGTGCTTATTAGTTTAAGTCTCATAAGAATATAATTACACATGATGTACATTGCATTATGCAATTGAGTGTGTGTCTCTCTCTCTTATGTCTTGCTTTCTTACTTTTTATTATTTTATTTATCTACATTTCAAATGTAACTCCCCTTCTCAGTTTACACAATCTCCATATATCCACAGCCCCCACCTGCTGTTATGAGGGTGGCTGCCATCTGCCCATTAACTCCTGCCTCAGTACTTTAGCACTTCCCTACCCTGGGTTATCAAGCCTCCACAGGATCAAGGGGCTCCCCTTCCAATGACACCAGATAAAGCAATCCTCTGCTATATATGCTTGAGACATGGATCACCCCATGTGTATTCTTTGGTTGGTGGTTTAGTCCATGGGAACTCTGGGGTCTCTGGTTGGTTGATTTTGTTTTTCCTATGGTGCTGCAAACTCCTTCTGCCCCTACAGTTCTTGCCCTAACTTCTCCATTGTGGTTTCTGCACTTACTCTGATGTTTGGCAGCATACATCTACATCTGTTTTGGTTAGGCTCTGGAAGAACCTCTCAGGGAACAGCTATTTCACGCTCCTCTCAATAAGCTCTTATTGGCTTCTGCAATACTGTCTGGATTTGCTGTCTGCTAATGGGATGGATCCCTAGGTGTGGCAGTCTCTAGATGGCCTTTCCTTCAGGCTCTGCTCCACTCCTGCATTTACTTCTGACAGGAGGAATTCTGGATTAATATTATTGAAGTGGATGAGTAGTCCCATCCCTCAACTGGGGGGGTGTGCCTATCCACTAGATATGGTCTCTACAGGTACTCTCACCCCTTTGTTTCTTATTTCAGCTAATGTCCTATCTGATGAGTCTTGGGAACATTTCCTGTTACTGGCATCTGGGACTTTCTAGTGGCTACCTCGAGTTTCCCCTCCCCCAATGCTACACAACTACTTTCAAATTTATGACACTCTGTAATTCTTCCTGACTCTTCCCATATCTCAACTGACCCCATTTGTCCCTCTTTCTCCTTTCTCCCTCCCAGATTCCTCTCTCCCTCTACTTCCCAGAAACTGATTTCTTTCCATTTCTGAGCAGTAGTATAGCATTCACAATTAGGTGTCATCTACTTTCTTCTTGGGTTTCATATTATCTATAATTTGTATATGAAAACTCTGAGCTTGCTCTTAGCTACTATCCACTTATCAGTGAGTACATGCCATATGTGTTCTTTTGTGACTGGGTTATTTCACTCTGGATGATATTTTTTAGTTACATCCATTTGCCTAACAATTTCATGAAGTCATTGTAACTGAGTAGTAATCCATTAGGTAAATGTATCACATTTTCTGTATCCATCCTTAGGTTGAGGGGCCTCTGGGTTCTCTCCAGCGTCTGATTTTATAAATAAAGGTGCTAGAAACATAGTGGAGTATGTGTTATTGTCATGTGTCAGAACATCTTTGAGTATGTGCCCAGAAGTGGTACAACTTGGACTTCAGGTAGAACTATTTCCAATTTAATGAAGAACAAATAGATTGATTTCTAAAGTGGTTTTTACCAACTTACAAGCAATGGAGGAGTTTTACTCTTTCTCCATATCTTTGCCAGCATCTACTGTCACCTGCACTTTTGATTTTTGTCAGTCTGATTGATGGGATGTGAGTTCTCAGGGTTGTTTTTATTTGAATTTTCCTGGTGACAAAGTATGTTGAACATTTCTTTAAGTACTCCTCCACCATTCAAGATTCCTCAATTGAAAATTCTTTGTTTAGTACTGTAGTCCATTTTTAATAGTGTTATTTGGTTCTCTAGAGTCTAACTTCTTGAGTTCTTTGTATTAAAAAGTTCTTGAGTTCTTTGTATTCAAGTATTCTTTGTATTATATGATAAAGAGCGAATTTTGGAAATTCGCTCTTTATCATATAATAGTGTTGGTAAAAAACTTTTTCCTATCTGTGGATTGCTGTTTTGTCCTCTAGACAGTGTCTTTTGCCTTACTTAAGCTTTGTAATTTTATGAGGTTTCATTTGTAAATTGTTGATCTATAGCATGAGCCACTGGTGTTCTGTTCAGGAGAAAATTTTCTCCTGTGCCAATGTGTTTGAAAATATTTCCTTCATTCTTTTCTATTAGATTCAGTGTGTCTGGTTTTATGTGGAGGTCCTTGATCCACTTGGACTTGAGCTTTATACCAGGAGATAAGAATGGATCAATTTGCATTCTTCTACATGCTGACCTCCAGTTGAACTAGCACCATTTTTGGAAATGCTATCTTCTTTTCACTAGTTTGTTTTGGAATCTTTATCAAAGATCCAGTGATCAGAGTTGTGTGGGTTCATTTCTGGGTCTTAAATTCTATTCTGTTGATCTAACTTTCTGACTCTGTACCAATACCATGCAGTTTTTTTTTTTTTTTCTTTTTAATCACTATTGCTCTGTAGTACTGCTTGAGGTCAGGGATGGCAATTCCCCCAGAAGTTGTTTTATCGTTAAGAATGGTTTTAGCCATCCTATTTTTGTTATTGTTGTTGTTGTTGTTGTTTTTCCAAATAAATTTGAGAATTGTTCTTTCTATCTCTTTGAAGAATTGAGTTGTAATTTTGATAGGAAATCCATTGAATCTGTAGGTTGCTTTTGATAAGATGTCCATTTTTACTAGGTTAATTCTACACATCCATGACTATGGGAGATCTTTCAATCTTCTGAGGGCTTCTTTAATTTTTCACTTCAGAGATTTGGAGTTCTATCCACCAGGAAGTCCCATATGCCAGGGAAGCAAGAGGCTCCTAAGACCTAGAGGTGATTGACTTTAGCCTAAATACCAACAAAAGGGAAATAGTACAACCACTCTTGAAATCAGTCTGGCAGTTCCTTAGAAAATAGGAAATAGGACTGAGCTATACCACTCCTGACCATATACCCAAAAAGCTGCTCCAACATATAACACAGACACGTGCACCACTATGTTCATAGCAGCCTTATTTATAATAAGCAGAAGGTAGAAAGAACCCAGATGTCCTTCAACAGAGGAATGGATACAGAAATTGTGGTACATTTACACAATGGAGTACTACTCAGCTATTAGAAACAATGACTTCATGAAATAGTTAGGCAAATGGATGGAACCAGAAAATATCTTCCTGAGTGAGGTAACCCAAACACAAAAGAACATACATGTTATGTACTCACAGATAAGTGGATATTACCCTGAATGTATCTATTCTAAACAGCAATTTCTGATTGGCTAGCACTGTTTGCAACAGCAATCCTTGTTCTCTCAGGAAGTCCTTATTTAGATCCTCCTCCAAGAATGCTGGTTTCACAGGCATTTATGAGGTAGGTCCTAATGCAGGAAATGCTTTTACATCTGCATGGCCTCCAGCATCTATATAAAGGCAGCCCTGCCATTCCTGCTGTAAGAGAGAGCCTGCAGAGTCCACCTTTAGTAGATAGGCATGTCCACCAGTTGAGGTATGGGGCCACCCAGATATCTCAAAAATCTAACTACAGGTTGGTATCTTCCATCAGTTTTGGCAAGCTTTGTTTTTCTTTCCTAAAATACTTCTGACCCATGTAAACTTTATTGATGAGATTTGGGTTACACATACTTTACATTTTATTGTGTTTTCCTCTATGTATATTACCTTATTTTATTTACTTATTATTTCTATTTGTCACATCTTGACATTTCTTTTAGTATACCTTTTTTCTACTTCCATAATTTATTTTCCCTTTCAAAATCCTTTTGTTCATAACTATATTTGGTTATTGAACTATTTACTTTAAAATCTAAATTTACAACTGGTATTTTATTGCTATGAAGTTCCTTGCTACAGCTTTAATTTTACCTTTTATCTATATGAGAAAACTATGAGTATTTACATTGTAGGTTTTTCTTTATTATTCCTGCCTATTGTTGGGAATTTCTTGGTTATTTTTTAATGGTTGTATGCTCTAATATCTTTTTCTGTGCTTGGTTATTTTTGTTTACTGGACTTCTTCATGAAGTTTAGAACAGGTTTTGGAGTTAAGGAGTAATTGTAAACATGGGCCAGACACATTCTATATTTCATTCCTACTTCTCCCATTATTGATACCCTACATTATGTGATATATTTTTTGTAATTGATGAAGTAGATTTAATATATTACTAGTAATAAGGTCAATAGATTATGCTCATTTGGTTTGTACATTTTAAATAATTTAGTTCAAGGGCCTCATTCAGAATAATATTTACTTGTTACATAAAAGTTTTGAGCTACAAAAGTTACTTATACCTACTTTATTATTTATAACCATCTCAGGTTTGAAAAATTCAGGCCAGTTATGTTATAAACTCTTTCATTTGACATCTGTACAAATTAAGAAGATGTATCTGTACAGTCACAATAAAACTGTCATACTAATTTTACATAAGAAATTATTCTGTAAATAGTTACTATGGGGACAAAAATGAGTCCATAAAGGTATAAGATTAGTTTATTTGAGAAAATCAGATTATGAATAAAGAATAATGATTTTTCAATAGCCTTCATAGGATTTCCTACATTATTGAAGTCTTTGATAATTATACAAAAATTTTTAATGTTGATTCTTTTTGGAATTCCATATGATCCAAGTGAAAATGTTTGAAAATTTCATTTAAAAATAAGAACACTCAATGTAGGAAGACAATATAGAATGAATTTTAACAGTGAAGTTTTTGTCTTATTTATGTAAATAAGTAGTATGATTTGACTGTTTCTACAATAGGAAAATTCATGTGGAAAACAATCTTTGGTCAAATTGGGTCATAATAATACTTTCACTAAAACTGTAACCACTACTATATGGAAAATATTCAGTGCATGTTCTGAAAACCAAGTATTTTGTGACTGGGTTACCTCACTCGGCATGATATTCTCTAGATGCATCCATTTTCTTAAGAATTTCATAAAGTCATTGTTTTGATAGCTGAGTAGTACTCCATTGTGTAAATGTACCACGATTTTTGTATCCATTCATCTACTGAAAGACATCTGGGTTCTTTCCAGCTTCTGGCTATTAGAAATAGAGCTTCTATGAACATTGTGGTGCATGTGTCTTTGTTGTATGTTGGAGCTTCTCTGGGGTATATGTCCAGAAGTTGAATAACTGGGTCTTCAGGTAGTACTATGTCCAATTTTCTGAGGAATCACCAGACTGATTTCTAGAGTGGTTGTACCAGTTTACAACCCCACCAACAGTGGAGAAGTGTTCATCTTTCTCCACATCCTTGCCAGAATCTGCTGTAATGAGAATTTGCGATCTTGGCCAATCTGACTGGTGTGAGGTAGAATCTCAGGGTTGTTTTGATTTGCATTTCCCTGCTGGCTAATGATGTTGAGCACTTCCTTAGATTCTCCTCAGCCATTTGATATTCCTGAAATGAGAACTTTTTGTTTAGCTCTGTACCCCATTTTTAATAGGATTATTTGATTCTCTGGTGTCTAGCTTCTTGAGTTCTTTATATACCTTGGATATTAGGCCTCTATCTCATGTGGGATTGGTAAAGATATTTTCCCACTCTGTTGGCTGTAATTTTGTTTTCTTGATAGTTTCCTTAGCCTTACAGAAACTTTGCCATCCCATTAAGCTCGATTTGTAAATTTTTGACCTTAGAGCATGAGCCATTGGTGTTCTGTTCAGAAAAGTTTCTCCTATGCCTATGTGTTCTAAGGTTTTCTCTACTTTCTCATCTAATATGCTCACTGTAAATAGTAAGATCTTAATGCACACAATCAACCCTTAAATAAAAAACAAGCACTGACAAAAATGTATTTGTATACTTTTATACAAAAATGTTTAAAATCTGTGCATTTATCTTTGTTTTTTAAAATAAAGTTGTTCAATTAAAAAAATATAAAAAGATCTGCCACGTGGACCGCAAGCTCCTAAGGTTGAGAGACTGGTGAGTGTGAGATCTGGGCGGCCTGGGAGCAGAGAGATCTCTGCGGAGTGTGCACGCAGAGCGCACCCTCCGACCTGCCTGATCTGGGGACCAGGAACAGAACTTTGGAACCTCTGTTCCCACCCAGCGACTCTGAGGCATAGAACAAGGTTAGGCCCATCTGCCTCCTGGAACAGTGGAGATCCAGGGACACAGATCAGATACAAGGGAAAGGCGAGAACATATCACTGACAACAAAATTGCAAGAGGAAAGCGAAAATGTATATCCCAAGGAAACCAAGACAACCTGGCAACACCAGAACTCAGCTCTCCCATAACAGCAAACATCGGAAGTCCAAACACTCCAGAAAAAGAAGATGCGGACCTGAAATCATACCTCAAGATGCTGATAGAGATAAGAACGGGAGGAAAAGCAAAACGATTCAGAAGCTTTTAAAGAGGAAACAAGAAAAACACTCAAAGAACTCAAAAAACTAGAGGAAAACAGAACCAAAGAAATAAAGGAATGGAAGAGGGAAATTAAAACGGAAATTGACACAATAAAGAAAACACTAAAAGAGATAACCCTACAGGCAGAACACCAAAAAAAGAAATCAGGAGTCACAGAAGCAATCATTTCCAATAGATTACAACAGATCGAAGAGAGAATCTCGGGGGCAGAAGACAACATTGCAAACATAGACAAAACAGCCAGAGAAGATGCAAAAAACAAAAAGCTCCACACACAAAATGTCCAGGAATTCCAAGACACAATGAGAAGACCAAACCTAAGGATAATAGGAATAGAAGAGGGAGAAGAGTATCAACTAAGAGGCACAGTAAACATCTTCCACAAAATCGTAGAAGAAAACTTCCCTACCCTCAAGAATGAGATGACCACGAGCATAAAAGAAGCCTCCAGAACTCCAAACAGGTTGTACCAGAAAAGAAATACCTCCAGACACATAATAGTCAAAATACCAAGTGCCCAAAGCAAAGAAAGAATACTAAAAGCAGCAAGGAAGAAAGGTCAGGTAACATATAAAGGCAGGCCAATCAGAATCACACCCTATTTCTCAACAGAGACTATGAAAGCTACAAGAGCCTGGAGAGATATCATGCACACCCTAAGAGAGCACAAGTGCCAGCCCAAACTGCTATACCCAGCAAAACTATCAATCACCATCGATGGAGAGATGAAGATATTTCAAGACAAAACAAAATTTACACAATATCTGACCACAAACCCAGCACTACAATGAATTATAGGTAGAAAACCCAATACAATGAGGGAAAATACAGCCTAGTTAAAAACAAGAAAACTACTAAACAAGAAAACTAAAAGAAGAAAAAGACACAGACACAACTCAACCCACAAAAGCAATAATGGCAGGAAACAGAAACAACTATTCCTTGATATCAATTAACATAAATGGACTCAACTCCCAATAAAGAGACATAGGCTATCAGACTGGATATATAAACAAAATCCAGCCTTTTGCTGCATACAGGAAACTCATCTCAGAGACAAAGACAGACACTATCTCAGAGTAAAAGGGTGGGGAAAAAAACTTCCAAGCAAACAGTTCCAAGAAGCAAGCTGGAGTCGCTATTCTAATATTGAATAAAGCAAATTTCCAACCAAAAGTTATCAAAAAAGATAAGGAAGGACACTTTTTACTCATTACTGGGGAAATCTGTCAGGAGGAACTCTCAATTCTTAACATAGATGCTCCAAATAAAAAAGCACCCACATTCTTAAAAGAAACCCTACTAAAGCTCAAAAAATACATTTTACCCCACACAATAATAGTGGGAGACTTTAATACCCCACTCTCACCAATGGACAGATCATGGAAACAGAAACTGAACAAGGACACTGCAAAACTAGCAGAGACTTTGAACCAACTAGAATTAATAGATATGTACAAAATATATGATCTTAAGTAAAAGAATACACCTTCTTTTCACCACCCCATGGCACCTTCTCGAAAATTGACCACACAATTGGACACAGAACAAGCCTCAATCGATATAAGAAGATTAAATACTCTCATGCATCCTCTCAGATCACCATGGTCTACAGCTGGTCTTTAACAACAACAAAGACAACAAAAAACCTAAGTACACATGGAAACTAAACAACGCTCTGTTAAACGATAGCAGGGTCAAAGAAGAAATAAGAAAGAAATTAACGACTTTCTAGTATTTAACGAAAACGAAAACACAACATACCCAAACCTATGAGATGCAATGAAAGCAGTATTGAGAGGAAAACTCATAGGCCTAAGTGCTTCCAAAAAGAAACTGGAGAGAGCTTACATCAGTAACCTGACAGCACAGCAGAAAGCCCTAGAATAAAAGGAAGCAGATATACCCAAGAAGAGTAGACGGCAAGAAATAATCAAAATTAGGGCAAAAATAGACCAAATAGAAACAAAAAGAACCATTGAAAAAATCAACTAAACCAAGAGTTGGTTCTTTGAAAAAAATCACAACATTGATAAACTCCTAGCCAGACTAACTAAAGGGCAAAGAGAGAGTATACAAATTAACAAATCAGAAAGGAAAGTGGGGACAAAACAACTGAAACTGAGGAAATTCAAGAAATCATCAGATCCTACTACAAAAACTTATGCTCCACAAAATTGGAAAATCTGGAGGAAATGGACGAATTCCTAGACAGATACAAGATCCCAAAGTTAAACCAGGACCAAATAAACCATCTAAATTACCCTATAACACCTAAAGAAATAGAAGAAGTCATTAAAAGCCTCCCAACCAAAAAAAAAAAAAAAAAAAAAAAACCCAGGTCCAGCCGGGTTCAGTGCAGAATTTTATCAGACATTTATTGGGGATATAACACCAATACTCTCCAAACTAATCCAAAAGATAGAATCAGATGGAATGCTACCCAACTCATTTTTTGAGACTACAATAACCCTCGTACCTAAACCACACTAAGACCCTACAAGGAAAGAGAACTTCAGACCAATCTTACTTATGAACAATGACGCAAAAGTAATCAACAAAATCCTTGCAATCTGAATCCAAGAACACATCAAAACGATCATTCATCATGACAAAGTAGGCTTCATCCCTGGGATGCAGGGATGGTTTAATATAAGGAAATCCATCAACGTAATCCACCATATAAAAAAACTCAAAGAACAAAATCACATAGTCATCTTACTAGATTCTGAGAAAGCATTTGACAAAATCCAACAGCACTTCATGTTAAAAGTCCTGAAAAGTACAAGAATCTAAGGTCCATACTTAAACATAATAAAAGCAATATACAGCAAACCAACAGCCAACATCAAACTTAACAGTGGGAAACGTGAAGCAATCCCACTAAAATCAGGGACTCGACAAGGCTACCCAATCTCCCCCTACCTATTCAACATAGTACTGGAAGTCCTGGCTGGAGCAATTAGACAGCAAAAAGAGATTAAGAGGAGAAAAATCGGAAAGGAAGATATAAAAACATCACTCTTTGCCAATGACATGATATTGTACTTAAGTGACCCCAAAAACTCCACCAGAGAACTCCTACAGCTGATAAACAAGTTCAGCAAAGTGGCTGGATACAAAATCAACTCAAACAAATCAGTAGCCTTCCTATACTCAAAGGACAAACATGTGGAGAAAGAAATTAGGGAAAAGGTACCCTTCACAATTGTCACAAAAACTATGAAATACCTTGGTGTGACTCTAACTAAGCAAGTGAAGGACATGTACGACAAGAACTTCAAACCTCTAAAGAAGGAAATTGAGGAAGATCTCAGAAAATGGAAAGATCTCCCATGCTCATAGATTGGAAAGATCAACATTTTTAAAATGGCCATCCTACCAAAGGCAATCTACAGATTCAATGCAATCCCCATCAAAATTCCAACACAGTTCTTCGTGGAATTGGAAAGATCAATGTGCAATTTCATATGGAAGAACAAAAGACCAAGAATAGTGAAATCCATCCTCAACAACAAGAAAACATCTGCGGGAATCACTATTCCTGACCTCAAGCTATATTACAAGGCAATTGTGCTGAAAACTGCATGGTACTGGTACAGAAATAGGCATGTGGATCAATGGGATAGAATAGAACATACCGAAATTAGACCTCACATATATGGTCACCTAATTTTTGACAAAGGTTCCTTAAACATTCAATGGAAAAAGGACAGCCTATTCCACAAATAGTGCTTGTTCAACTGGCACTCAGCATGCAGAAGACTGAAAATAGACCCTTTCTTATCTCCTTGTACAAAGCTCAAGTGTAAGTGAATCAAAGATCTCCACATTAAACCAGATACACTGAAACTGTTAGATGAAAAAGTAGGGAAAACTTTAGAACATATTGGCACAGGAGAAAATTTTACGAACAAAACACCAATGGCTCAAGCTCTAAGGTCAAGGATTAACAAATGGGACTTAATGAGATTGCAAAGTTTCTATAGTGCTAAGAACATTGTCAAGAAAACAAAATGGCAGCCAACATAATGGGAAAAGATTTTCACCAGCTCCACATCAGGTAGAGGCCTAATATCTAAGGTATACAAAGAACTCAAAAAGATAGACACCAGAGAATCAAATAACCTCATTAAAAAATGGGGTACAGAGCTAAAGAAAACGTTCTCAGTTGAGGAATATCGAATGGCTGAGAAATATCTGAGGAAGTGCTCAACATCCTTAGCCATCAGGGAAATGCAAATCAAAACAACCCTGAGATTCCACCTCATACCAGTCAGATTGGCCAAGATCCAAAACTCAGATGACAACAGATGCTGTCAAGGTTGCTGAGATAGAGGAACCCTTCTCCACTGTTGGTGGGGTTGCAAACTAATACAACCACTCTGGAAAGCAGTCTGGCGATACCTTAGAAAATTGGACATAATACTACCTGAAGACCCAGCTATTCCACTTCTGGGCATATACCCCAGAGACACCTTAGTACACAACAAAGATATATGCACCACAATGTTCATAGCAGCTCTATTTATAATAGCCAGAAGCTGGAAGGAACCCAGATGTCCTTCCTAAGATGAATGGATACAAAAATTGTGGTACATTTACACAATGGAATACTACTCAGCCACCAGAAACAATGACTTGATCAAATTCTTAAGAAAATGGCTGCATCTAGAGAATATCATTATGAGTGAGATAACCCAGTCACAAAAGAACAGAAATAATATGCAGTCACTGATATTGGGATGCTAACCCCAGAGGCTCGCACTGCCCCAGAAACAACTCACAGACTGTATGAAGTCCAAGAAATAAAGAAAACAAAACTAAACAAAAAATCTCTATACAACAAGAAAACTTTGACTATTTCCATGTTACATTTTGTTTTATGTGTATTTTATGCTCATTGTAACTATTAAGTTTTCAATGCATACTATCAAATCTTTAAAAAAATCAAGTACTGACTAAAAAATATATTCATACAGTTTTATGTAAAAGTTACTTTAAAATCTGAAAAAAAAAGTACTGACAAAAATGTATTGCATAATTTTATGCAAACAATGCTTAAAATCTGTACATTTATCTTTGTTTTATAAAATAAATTTGTTAAAAAATATAAAAAGAAAATCCAGTATTCTACACACTAAATACAGAGATGCTAGCCTTTATAAAAAGCAAAACAAAAACAAAAACAGAAAAAAATTTCTCAAGCTTAAGTGTTATATTCTTCCTGTATTATTTTGGATAATAAATTTCCAAACACTCTGGTAACAGTAGACATTTTTAAGTTACAGCCTCTTTTAAAGGAGTTAAGTTTTTGAGAATAAAGAAGGCCTTTGATAAAATTTCAAAATTGTTTTTATTATAAAGGCCTAAACAGCTCAAAATCATATGGCTGTCAGAATCAAGAACTTTCTAAGGTGACTGAGATAAATGTAGGCAAAATTTTATGAAAAGAACTGGGAAATCCCATAAAATCAAGAATAGGAGATAGCCAAGAAAATGAACAGCTAAGGCAAAGAATAAAAAAGAACCTACAGAAATGAATGAGGGTGAATTGATAGTAGGCATTTCACATGTCAGAAAGGAGGCATAGAAATGGGGAGGTGATTATCAGCCAGCTTTTCAGAGAAGAAGTTTCTCATAAAAGAGGATAATGGCATATGAAATTGGCCAGAGGAATTGAAAAGGAAGAAAGTGGGGATATGGTGGCAGAAAAGCACAAAGTTAAAATGTAGGGAAACAAGAAATGACAATCTGAAAAGCAAACTACCATTATCCTATGATGGGATCAACTAAGGTCCCTCAAGCATTTTACTGCTGTGACTTAGCTCACTGGAAGCCCCAGAAAGAATGCTGACCCTTCTATGATACAATCAGTGTCCCACGTTACCTCTGATTCTTTTTCATTATGTAGGTTGTGGCTAAAAATGTATTTCTTTAAGAACAGGTCCTGATTCATCAAGAATAAACATTAGTAGGCTTATGAGCATTACTGTAGATGTATGGTATACTACTACATTGAACTTTCTGCAATACGCATGGATATAGACTATTAAAATGAATATCATAGACCTTGAACACAGAAAAAAAGGCAGTGATGCTGTGTGCCTCTCTAATATTTGTCAATTTTTGTTATGAATTTCTAAACTGCTAGGTTTTGGAGTTTTCTAAGGGAATCATGGATTCTAGAGTTCTACTGTTATGAATTACATGATAGTGGTGGTGGTTCTGAGTTAGGTGGTTGGTAAAAATAAGCTTCACTTTCCTGTTATTACACATGTCCTATTTCCTCCACTGGCAATGTGTACTCATTTCCTTCATAATGCATTAATGAATACAATCATATTAGCTACCTTTGTATGGTAAAACTGTATTTGGCTGAATATTTTCTTATCTTTATCCCATTTAATCCTTAGCATGAACTTTAGAAGGATGACTAATAAGGACTATATTTTATTTACTTATAGATGAGAAAATGCAGGCTTAACAAGATAGCACGACAAAAGTAATTTTGTAGTGTTGAGGAGTGATTAGATTGGGACCTAAGCACTCATACTTCAATCGCTGAAGTTCTTGTTACTTTGATTCTTCATTTGTTCTATTTCTTTTCTGGCATTCTCTTTATCTGTTCCCAGTGCTAAGAAGAAACCAGTCTCCCTGGAGCATGGGAATCTCCTGGGCAGTAAAGTTGTTAAAGGTTGAAATAGAATTCATAGTGTTCAGGATGGCTAAATTACACTGGTGTTTTTGTGCATTCATACTAGTCATTATGGGCTCCTGGCCTCTTCCTTTTCTTCTTGATTTTGCATGGAGTAAGTATGTGTTAGACACAGAGAAAAAAGGACAATTATTGTTAGTGGTTTGAAGATCTTCATGTCAAACTCTGTGAGAATATAAAATTATCAGCTACTAAGTATTAAATGCTCAGTAACAGTCAAATACTAGATCAGACATTTCTATATAAGTAAGGTTATGAATGTGATACTTACTTTTGACTGTTGAGTACATCAGATTAAGATATAAGTTCTGTGTTTTTGTGAGAGTGTAAGTGCTGAGTGAAAGTCTGCACTGGACATAGGCAGCACAATTCCATAGCCTGGGTTCCTAGACAGAATAAGAAAAGAGCTCTTTAATGCCATTTTCTTTTCCATGTCTTCTCATTTGCTGAGGATGTCTTATCTGCCTTCTCCAGCTATGCCAACACTGCCACAGTGGAGTATACCATTGCACTATAAGCCAGGGCAAACCTTTGTTCTCTTCATCTACTTCTTGTAAGCTATTTGGTTACAGATCTAAAAAGGTAACCATTAGAGTTATATCCTACATATAGTGTTGAAATATTCAGGCAACTTTTTTTTTGACAATTGGATCATAAGTATTTTTATGTGGTCTCAGCATCAAGGAATTTGTTTTTAAGTGGTTGTGAAACCCCAGGTTTTTCTTTAATTTTTTTATATGCTCTAGTTACTTATTGTCTGAAGCTATCACCATACCATTGACCAGGTCTGGGTAGATAAAGTTTGTAATCTATACAATTTAAAGATAGTCTCTTTTCCAACTGTAGGTGAAAATATTTCATGTAGTTGTCAAAGATGTGCAACAGATGCCTCCATTTTCTTTTCGAGTAAGTAGACTAGAAAGTATATTAGAGTGACACAATTTAAAAAATTACATCATGGCAGAATTGGGACAATTTGTGTTTGGTACACTTGGTGTGTTGGGAACTTAATGGCGGATGCAATTGTTTGTGAAAAAGAGAAAGACAGTAAGAGGCAATTAAGTCCCAAGTTTTTATGAGTAAATAGAGTAATAGAAATTGGAACCATAAAAGCTGAAATCATTGAAAAGAAGGAAATCATCATCTTGATACTTTTGTGTGAACTTGCCATTTTCTATTTTTTAAAGTATTTTTTCTTTTTTATTGTATGTTTTATGTATTTACATTTCAAATGTTATCCCCTTTCCCAGACCCTCTTTCCCAGAATCCCCTCTCCAATCCCCCTTTACACTGCTTTGATGAGGATGCTCCCACTCCCACTCACTCACTTCTACCTCACTACCCTGGTATTTTCCTTTGTTGCAGAAATGAGCCTTCACAGGACAAAGGGCTTCTCCTCCTATTAATGCCAGATAATGCCATCCTCTGCTACATATGTAGCTGGAGCCCTGGGTCCCTCCATGTGCACTCTTCGGTTGGTGGTTTTGTCCCTGCGAGCTCTGGGAGTTCTGGTTGATTGATATTGTTGTTCTTCCTATGGGGTTGCAAACTCTTTCAGCTCCTTAAGTAATTTCTCTAAGACCTCCATTGGGGTTCCTGTTCTCAGTCTAGTGGCTGTCTGCAAGCATTCTCATTTGTATCAGTAAGGTTCTGGCAGAGCCTCTCAGGAGACATCCCTATCAGACTCCTGTCAGCAACCAGTTATTGGCATCAGCAATAGTGACTGGTTAGGTGGCTGCATATGGGATGGATCCCCAAGTGGGGAAGTCATTTTTTCAGTCTATGCTCTACTCTTTTTCTTTATATTTCACCTTGAGTACTTTTCCCCTGTCTTAGAAGGACCGAAGCATCCACATTTTGGTCTTTGTCCTTGAGCTTCATATGGTTTGTGGATTATATCATGTATATTCTGAGCTTTTGGGCTACTATGCGCTTATCAGTGACTGCATTCCATGTCTTTTCTTTTGTGACTGGGTTACCTCACTCAGCATGATATTTTCTAGTTATATCTAAGCACCCTTGGCATTTTCTATGATAAAATGCTATAAGAAATACTCAACAGATTGTGATAAATGAACTTTGAAAAATAATACAATTAAGAAGAACATGAGTTTTCACAAAGCATGTTCAGCGCCCCCCACCCTTACTCTTTTGCTCTTGCACTCTCTGGCTCTTTTACCTTCTGCCATGGGAGATACATAAAAGTAGGTACTCACAGAAAGCCCATTCTTTAATAACAGACTGCTCAAATTCCAGAATAAGAGAAAATACATTTGTTTGCCTTTTTTCTTTCCTATGTGTATATTGAATAAACCAGAAAATTGGTTCTAATGTAATAGGCCTTCATTTTAAATACACCAAAAATCTAATTTAGTTTTAGAAATGGTCATTCTAAATTTCATGGAAAAAGAATACTCTAGAAATTCCTGGAATGTCTTAGAGATATCCAAATGGTCATGACCCAAATGCTGTCAAAAAATGAATAATAGAGGCAGAGCCTGCACACAGCTATCAGAACTCATGGCCTGCATGCAGAGAACTGAGCACCCATAGGAGACACAGGACCACTCTCCGTCGGGAGCCCACTGGTGAGCCCACACCCTCTCTTCACGGCCTATTTGAGGAGAGATCTCCACGAAAAACTCAGGGCACAGGTGTTATGCCATTGCTTGGTTCTGTGCCCTTCAGGCATCCATCTGCACCCAGAGCTAGAGCCAGACAATCTCCATTTGAACTCCCATCCTCCCCAAAGACAGCTGAACACCCAGGACTGAAGGACCCAGAACCAGAAATCCCTCTAGAGCCCACGGCCCACAGACACACAGGAGAGACAAGCTCCATTCAGAGACAACAAGATCAACTATCATCGAAGATAAGATTTCAAGAGGCAAGCACAAGAAACTGAGTAACAGAAACCAAGACACCTTGGCAACATCAAAACCCAGGTCTCCCAACACAGCAAGTAGTGTATAATGCAACACACAAGGAAAACAACACTTGGACTCAAAATCGTGCCTCATGTTGATGATAGAGGGCCTCAAGAAGCACATGAATAACTGTCTTAAGGAAATACAGGAGAAAACAGTTATACAAGTACAACCCATTAGATAAACACAATAAAACACAAGCAAACAGATGAAGAAACTGAACAAAACCATCCATGAGATAGATAAAAATGAAAAAAAAAAAAAACAGTAAAGAAAGCAAAAAGAGAGACAACCCTGGCTATTTTAGAAAACCTAGGAAATAGGTCATAAATCATAGACACAAGCATCACCAACAGAATACAAAGATGGAAGAAACAATCTTAGGGGAAGAAGACAACACAGAGGGCATTGACACAACAGTCAAAGAAAATGTAAAAACTACAAAGCTCCTAACCTAAAACATTCAGGAAATACAGGACACAATGAAACGTCTAAATCTAAGGATAATATGTATAGAAAAGAGTAATGACTCCCAAATGAAAGGCCCAGTAAATATCTTCAACAAAATTATAGAAGAAAACTTCCCTAACCTAAAGAAAGAGATAAATCATAAACATACAAGAGGCATACAGAGGTTCAAATACATTGAACCAAAAAAGAAACACTTACTAACACATAATAGTCAAGACACTGAATGTTCAATATAATCCACTATATAAACAAACACAAAGGGAAAAATAACCACCTGATCATCTCTTTAGATTCTGAGAAAGGATTTGACAAAATTTAGCCACCATTCATGTTAAAAGTTTGGGAAAGATCAGGAATCCAGGGTCCATACCTAAACATAGTAAAAGCAATATACAGCAAATCAGTAGCCAGCATCAAAGTAAATGGTGAGAAACTTGAAGCAATCCCACTAAAATCGGGGACTAGACAAGTTGCCACTCTCTCCCTACCTATTTAATATAGTACTGGAAGTACTAGCCAGAGATAACAGACAGCAAAAAGAGGTCAAAGGGATACAAATTGTAAAGGAAGAAATCACATTATCACTATTTGCAGATGATATGATAGTATACTTAAATGATCCCAAAAATTCCACCAGAGAACTCTGACTTCTGATAAACAAGTTCAACAAAGTGTTTAGATATAAAATTAACTTGAACTAGTCAGTAGCCTTCCTCTTCTCAAAGGATAAACAGGCTAAGAAAGAAATTAGGGAAAAGATACCCTTCACAATAGTCATAAAAAATATAAAATAACTTGTGACCCTAACCAAGCAAGTGAAAGATCTGTATGACAAGAATTTTAAGTCTCTGAAGAAGGAAATTGAAGAAGATCTCAGAAGCTGAAAAGATCTCTGATGCTCATGGGTTGGAAGGATCAACATAGTAAAAATGGCCATCTTCCCTAAGGCAATCTACAGGTTCAATGTAATTCCCATCAAAATTCCAACTCAATTCTTTATAGAGTTAGAAAGAGAAATTTGCAAATTCATTTTGAATAACAAAAACCCAGGATAGCAGAAAATATTTTCAATTATAAAATCCCTTCTGGGGGAATCACCATCCCTAACCTCAAGCTATAGTACAAAGCAATTGTGAAAAAAAAAAAAAAAAAAAAAAACTGCATGTTATTGGTACAGAGACTGGCGGGTATATTAATGAAATAGATTTGAAGACCCAGAAATAAACCCACACACCTTTGGTCATTTGATCTTTGACAAAGGAGCTAAAAACATTCAGTGGAAAAGGACAGCCTCTTAAACGAATGGTGCAGGTTAAACTGGCAGTCAGCATGCAGAAGCATTCAAATAGATCCTTTCTGTTCTCTTTGTACAAAGTTCAAGTGCAAGTGGATCAAAGACCACCACATAAAACCAGGTACACTGAAACTAATAGAAGAGAAAATGGGGAAGAGCTTAGAACACAGGCACAGCAGAAAATTTCCTGAACAGAACACCAATGACATTTGCTTTAAGATCAAGAATTGAGAAATGGGACCTCATAAAATTGCAAAGCTTCTGCTATGCAAAGAACCGTGTAAAAAGAATAAATTGGCAACCAACAGATTGGGAAAAGATCTCACAATATATATGAAGAACTACAAAATTTAGACTCTCAAAAAGAAGGAAGGCCAAAATGTGGAAGCCTTAGTCCTTCTTAGAAAAAAAGAAGAAGAAAAAGGAAAAAATGTGTATTCATCGTATATTACTATGTAACAAATTTTGAGAGCTAAAATAATATTTTATAAAATGAATAAAAAAGAAAAAAAGAATTTATACTCTATAGAATCAAATAACCCTATTAAAAATAGGGTACAGAGCTAAACAAAAAATTCTCAACTGAGGAATATCAAATGGCTAAGAAGGACCTAAAGAAATGATCAACATCCCCAGTCATCAGGGAAATGCAAATCAAAACAACCCTGAGATTCTACCTTACATCAGTCAGAATGGCTAAGATCAAAACCTCAGGTCACAGCAGATCCTTGCAAGGATGTTGAGAAAGAGGAACACACTTCCACTGTTGGTGGGGTTGTAAATCTGGTACAACCACTCTGGAAATCAGTCTGGCAGTTCTTCAGAAATTGGGACATAGTACTACTTGAGGACCCAGCTATACCTTTCCTCGGCATATACCCCAAAGCAGCTCCAACATCTAACAAGGACACATGTACCACCATGTTCATAGCAGCCTTATTTATAATAGCCAGAACTAGAGAGAACCCTGATGTTCTTCAACAGAGGAATGGATACAGAAATTGTGGTACATTTATACAATGGAGTACTACTCAGCCATTAAAAGCGACTTCATGAGATTCCTCAGCAAATAGACGGAACTTGAAGCTATCATTGTGACTGAGGTAACCCAGTAACAAAAGAACACTCATTGTATGTACTAACTTATAAGGAGATAATAGTTTTAAATGCTCGGGATACCCAAGGAATAGTTCACAGAAATTATGAAGCTCAAAGAGAATAAAGGCCAGAAGGTGGATGTCTCATCCCTTCTTAGAAATAATAGCAAAATGCACATGGGAGGAAATAATGGGACAAGTAGAGGAGCAAGGATTGGAGGAAACATCATCTCCAGACTCCCTCACTTGCGGATCCGTCCCATATGCAGCCACTAAACCCAAGCACTATTGCTGATGCCAAGTAGTTCTTACTGGCAGGAATCTGATATAGATGCCTCCTCAGTGGCTTGCTAAAGCCATACTGTTACAAAGGAGGATGCTTGCAGCTAACTATCAGACTTAGAACAGGGACCCCAATGAAGGAGCTAGGGAAAGGACTGAGGGAGGTGAAAGGGTCTGCAATCCCATAGGAAGAACAAAATTATTACCTTACCAAACCTACCACAGCTTCCAGGGACTATAACACCAACTAATGAGCACAAATGGAAAGACCCATGGCTCCAGGTGCATGTGCAGCAGAAGATATTATTCTCTGGCATAAAGGAGAGGAGATGTCTTTTTGTCCAGGGAAGACTGGTTTTTCCAGCATATGGGAATGGCTAGGTGCTGAACTGTGGGTGGGAAGTTTAGGAGAGGAGGTACTTTTATGGAGGCAATGGAAGGGGAAGGGGGCATTGGAGACAAGGGGATAACATCTGAAATGTAGATACAGAGAATATCCAATAAAAAAAGAAAAAAATCTAAAAAAGGGAAAAACTAACCCAAAAAAATGAATAATGAAGGCCCTGCTAATGAGACAGAAATGTTTTGATATTGGAAAGTAGAGGGTAATGCCTTAAAAAGGCCTGGCTGAAGTGTGTCTGTGCCTAATCACTAAATGTAAGAACAGGCAACATGGATGTATGATAAGTAAAATTTCTAATGGAAAAATAGAAGAAGATGCCTGGTTATTTTAAAGCATTTGTTGTAGTTTTAAGTGAAAAGAAACTATTTCTACATGAAGTTTAGAATTATAAGTTGGACAGCCTAGAAAGAGTTAGGAATTTAATAAATGGGTTATATAAATACTGAAAAAGGTATGCTTATTAGAATGAGTCCAGAGGTCATTATTAAAAATGATATTTAATTGCACTTTTGAAATTGAGATGTAGTAAGAGGTGATTAGGTCATCAGTGCTCCACACCAGATGTAGATGGGCCCACTGTAAAAAGGATTTTGATTCCCTCTCACTCTTATACCTTTATGTTTTTGCCAAGTATGACTTCTTTGATATTGAACCTTTAGGCTCTAAAACTGAGGAATATATATTATAAATTATATGATCAGTCATAGATTTTTTAAAAATATAATACATGGTTTTAGAACAGAATAGCACTCTAAATCTCTTTTATGACGGGCTTTATTCTTTTGAGATTGGATAAATATAAAAAATAAACAAAGAGTTTAAAAGAGACATTATGAGTAGAATGTAAGATTAAGAAGAGACATTTTTATTTCAATGTACTTAGATGTTTCACCTTAACAGCAAAGACTGGACATGTTAGAAGGTATGAAGGCAATTTTCAAATTTAGCAAAGCAAGATTCCTTCCTTTTCTACATGTTTAGATAAAACAAGAACAATGGCAGCACCAATTGTCATGCCAATATTGAGAAGAAAATCTCTCAAGGCCGCACACCGAGATGAAGAGCTACATTCTATTAATTACTGCCAAGAAAGGCGAAATCAGTCTTCTGGGTGAATGAAACAACTAGATGGTTATCAAAAACCAAGTGTTCAGGTCTAAAAACACACAACCTTTAACAGACTGAGTAGTGGTTTTATGTGTATATCTGTATGTAAAACAAAAATTATTGAGTAAAGGGGGTTTATGAATTGAGATAGGGCATAGAATTTATTAGAGGAAAAAGATGGAAGCAAGAATGGTGTGAACAGAATATATATTAAATTCTCTGAGCAATCTAATTAAAGAAAGCAACATAAAAAGTAAATAAAAGTAATCACAAACTTGGGTAGTTTTCCTCAAAAGATGTCCATTTTTCCTAGTGGATGAATTTTCACTATTAATGGTGTATCACTTCTGTTTGTTGAAGTAAGTCTTATTATACTGTGACCACCCTTTGCTGAGTTTCCATGCAAGTTCTCACATTGTAGTTTTCCTTTATGTTTTGACTTGGGTCTACTCAGTCATATTTATTTCCCAGCAATAGGCATACCTCTGTAGTAAATATTTCTCTTCATGAAGCTTCATTGAAGGAATAATCAGCTTACAGATGTTCTGTGATGTTTTCGATAGTTGTTTTATATAGAAATGCTCAGTCCTCATGCTTAACAATTTGTCCAGGTAAGTATTTGTTTTGAAAAAGGCATTAATAATTGGCATTTCTTTCAACACATACAAAATATGTTTCTATTACCCCTAAGAAAGGACAAGTTAGTGTTCTCTAGCATACATGGAATGATAATGTCTGGTAATAAGTAATAACCAGATTGATGTACTCATGTATTAGCTGCTGTATTGGTAATCATTATTTCTAAAATCAATTTCATTCTTTTTGCCATTTCACACTTTTATTTATTTGTATTATATCCATATTTACAGAAATAAATATATTCAATGCAATGATGGTTTAAGGCAGAAATCATTTTTAAAAGATGCTAAAAACATGTCAACAAAAAGAATAAGAAAATAAAGCATGCATCTTTAGATGCTTCTTACTAGACAGTTGCCCTCATCTAATCCCTATTTTTGTTTTGATATAGTAAAAGTTCGTCTTCAAACCTAGATTGAGAGTACAAGAGGAAAAGGAAAATTAATTATAGCTATGTCTGATTTTTCTTTAATTTAAAATAAATATTTCACAAACAATGCATTATGTGGGAGAGAGTGAAATGCCACAAGCATGTTTATTATGTCATTTGGAAAATGAGCAGCCAACTTATGAAAATAAGCAATTTATTGTTTTAAACACAAAATGCAAAGGCTCCAATCAATAATCAGTTCATCTTCATTTTGATGCTATAAGATTTAATATTTTCAAAAAAAAAAAGAAAAAGATTTATGATTTTCAACCTCCTTTTGTATAAACCGAGAGTACCCAACCTTTCAGTTTCTCTGCGACGTATTGGATGGAAAAGGACTTTCTTGTGACTCACATTAAATTTATTTCAATAAAGAATGATAATGAGCTTAAAAGGATCTGTGTAAGCACGAATGTCCTCAAATAATCTCAGTTATACAGCACCTTGTTCAGAGACTTCTAAAATCAAACTGGTTTCCAGTTCACTATTGCTAATGAACAAAACAAACACATCTAAGCAATAAAATATCATTTATGCTTCTAATTTTCTGTTATAAAAGTAAAAGAAAAGAGGGCAACAAGAAAGCTATTTTGATGTTTGAGGAATGAATTCATCATTTTCTGGTTTGACCGATGTTGTTTCAAAGGTCACTGAGTTCTCAAAGTGCTCATCAGATACTTTGGTTCCAATTTTATTAAGTGTTCTTCATTCTTCAAAATAATTGCTCAAAAATATAGGTACTGCCAAGATCTGATGACATGAATAAGGCTTGATTGTGAGAGTATATTCATATCGAGCAAAGTAGAATATATAAAAGTCTGGCAAAATGAAATAATCAAATATTTCTATAGGTTGAAAGTCAGATTGTGGCTCTCCCTGTTTTATTTGAAAATTAGCAGGTAGCAAATCTGTGGAGACTGAATGTGGAGCCACTTATATACACAGATATGGAACCTTGTTTTGAAATTCCCGTATCAAAGTGCAAAACTTGGCTATGTGTTTTTATAATTCACAAGACTGTGTTTGGCCAATGTGACAAAAACAAATTCCATAAATTCAATTGCCTTGATTTCACTGTCATTCAGAAGGTTGTTATAACTTCAAGCATCACATTCATATAGTAGTTTCCACCTTGAAGATGCATAATTAACTCACGTAATTGGCCTGTTAAATCCACTAAAAACTACCATTGAAATCGACGCTTCACATCCAAACCGAATTTTGTTTTCATACCATAAACAACTCGATAACTTGTCACAAATCATAAAATATTTTCAACATTTGGCCTTCAGGTAATCATCTTACTTCTGGAAAGTAAATGATGTCAAGGTAGGAGGCATCAGTAGTCTTTGAGAATTCCCAGAACTAGTGATGAGCTAAACCTCCTTAGAAACTCCATTGCTGATACTGATTAGCATGATGTTTATCCTCTTTAAATGTTCTTTTGTCCACATGAATTTCCTTGAGGTACTTGAGACTGTTTCCTTAAACATGTCTAGGTACATTAATCACTTTATGTTTTAGTAATTTTACAAATCACTCTTGTTTATCTATTATGAACAAAGCACTGTTGGTAACTATATTAGATGTGTTGACGGTGGACAAAGAATATGGCTTAAAATATTGTCTATAGCTTCATATAGCTATACTGATATTGTTTTATCTTTTAGTGGCCATAAAGAATCCATTTATTGAGTGACATTTTATTTATCATCAGTACCTCTAATAAAAGTCGAAGACTGAGCCCAATTTGTGATATCAGTTCTGGCATCCATCACTAAAGCATAAAACTTAGAATTAGTGGTTCTACTCTCTGTCCCCAACTTCTTTCCATAGATTTTTGCAATATTTTTCTTAAACTCACCTGGCTAAAGTCTCAGTGAGAAACACTGATTTTGGAAATATCTTTCCTTCTTTTCAGGGCATACTCTAGCTTCCATATGTAGTGAGACTACAGTTGTTTTTTTCTTTTCAAATACAATATCTTTAAGTGGTGTGAATTTACTTACATTTAAATATTGTATCCCATACTTAACTTTTACAGAAACCATATGGTTTGTACATTTTTATTAAAAAAAGTTGTTGAAAAGACAAACTTTTTTTTCAGTTCTGTTATTTTGTCAGCAAGATACAGTTGATTATAGACAAAATTTGGCATCGTTGTTTTCCATAAAATGCCCGTTCAAACTTTGGCCTTTGAAACTTTTTACAAATTCTCTACAAAAAAGTGCCTTGATATTCAACATTACAAAAAGAAGAGTAATAAACAAACAAACACACAAAAAACAACAAAAAAACCAGTCATCTCTTCACTTTTCTTTAGGTTGTCTTCCTTTATCTGTAATATATTTTTGATATTTTCTTTTGAAGTGCTTTGGAAGCCATGCTGGAATTAAAGATAATCACAGATGGGTGCCTATATTAACTTTTATTATGAGACTGAACTGACAGGAATATAGAGTGCAAGGAAGGTTTGTGTCCTTCAACATCTCAGGTGCAGCATAAAATAGGGTAACTGTGAAGTTCAGTGGGCAACATGCAAGGGGCACGTAAGGTACGGAAGTGCTCTTAATAATCAAATGTGAATTCTCACCTTACTTTCAAATATTATTCAGTCCTTATTGTATGCAATAATAGTATAAAACATTATCAGATAATCATTGTGTCTAACATCCAAAGTTACTACAAGAGCATGCAGTATCTTATCATGCTGTTTTGGTTGTCTGAGCTTGGGAGATACTCACACAATACCATGTAGATAAAGCCATATGGGTACAAGTAGCAAGAGCATTTCATTTTTATCTTGCATGTCATTGGGACAAGATATTTATGTTTATACAGTTTATGCTTGAGAACTGTTCAATCAAATTAGAAGTAAAAAACAAAAAGATTACCTCAGAATATCTTAAGTAAAATTGCCAGTTTTTGTTGGACTATAGTCATATCTATCCTAGGCTGAATGAGGTATAGTGTCCATGACTTGCACACACCTGGTACAAAAAGAAACAAACAAAAAATCCTAAAATATAGGAAACTATAGGTTGACAATATACCAAATATTATATAAAATAATTAATTATAATTGCTTGTAATTGAACAAGTTCAAATTAAATTCAGCATTAAAATGTGTAAAATATAATAATCTAAATATAACATTTTTTTTTTTCTTATAAGTACATCAGACTGAGCACAGGGGGACCACAATGAAGGAGTTAGAGAAAGGACTGAAGGAGCTGAAAGGGTTTCCAACTTTATGGGAAGAACAACATTATCAACCAACCAAATTCTCCACAGCTCCCAGGGACTAAAACATCAACCCCATGGAGCACACATGTAGAGACCCATGGCTCCAGTTGCATATGTAGCAGAGGATAGCAGTGTCTGTCATCAGTGGGAGAAGGGGCCTTTGGTCCAGTGAAGGTGTGTCTTCCTAGAATAGGGGAATAACAAAGGACTGAGATAGAGAGGGTGATTGGGAGAGCATGTACCTTCATGAAAACAAGTGGAGGGAGAGGGAAAATGGGAGGGAGGATGCAATAACATTTAAAGTGTAAATACAGAGAATATCCAATAAAATAATAAAAAAAATAAAAAAACTTTCAGAATTTACTGGATGATATCTTAGAACAAAAAGGAATAAAAATGCCTTGATGAAATTTTATTCTTACACAATGTAATGCATGGAATTTTATTTATTTTATTATGAATTTATGAATCTGGTGGCTGTGATATTTTCTGTCACTGGGGCATTACTATTTCTTGAAACTGATGAGGTTTACTTCGCAGCAGTTAATGAATGTATTAATGTTTTGCCATCTGGACTAGTTCCCAAGGTCTCAAAATAAGACAGAGCGTGTGCACACCTAAGTCTATGGAAAGAGCATGGCAGCAAGACCTTTGCAATGTGAGAAAAATAAAAAGGGAGAGGTAATAGAATTAATGTGCAGTGAAGTAGGAGACAATTGACAAACAAATTACACAATTATTAGCAACTGCCAGAATATAAACCTCCATTGTTTTATCTTGAATCTCAGGTGGTCGTTTTAAGTAGAGAAAAATCTACCTTCTCTCTCATGATGGGGGTGGCAAACTTCTGGAACTCATTACCGCGGAAAGAAAGTGAGTTGGCAGTAAACTGGAGGTACACTTAGTACAATGACAGTAGATGTCCAAGTTGAAACCATGTTTCAATTATTTTGTGTCTTTAAACTTTATTTTATTGCATTATGTATACTATGTCTTTCACATTATTGTAATTATTGATTAATTTGGGTAAAATTTTGCTGTTACATGTCAAGAATTGCATTTATCTCATTTTCTTTATTTCTTTTTCCTTTGTTTTCTTTTGAATTGATTTTTAAGTTCCATTTGGTCGTTTTTATGTTTTTGAAAATTGAGTACATGAATTCATCATAAATTTTTATCTAATTATAAAAACATTTTTGTAGCTACACTTCTCTCCAAGTAGATAACTGTTACAGTGTTTGAACTTTTATTACTATATGTGTGTGTGTGTGTGTGTGTATTCTTATATCCATATATTAAGTGATTACTTAACATTTGACTTATTTTTAAACTTTATATTTAGTAGTTCTTAAGACATTCTATATCTAAATTATAGAACTTGATTTAATAAGATTATTTTAAGCTTGTGTTTTAGTAATTTCCTTATATTTTTGATATCAGGTGTATAGCTTGTATTTATTTGTTTCCAACTTTTTCATTTAATTAGCTGTTTTTTTTTTCTTTTGTGCTGCTCCAATTTATTTATTTTCCTTCCTTGTCTATTTGTTATCTTATAAAATAAGTTACTGGCAAGACCAATGTTAAATAACTTTCCTTTTATCAGAAACTTTATTTCAAGCATTCTATTTTAAAGTCCTTTTGGGTTGATTTTGTTTGCTATAATGGTCCAATTTCGTTATTTTGCATGTGGATATCCATTTTCTCAATGTAATTTGTTGTGTTCTGGGCTCCATTGAAAATCCATAGCTGGGTTTCTCTCTTTCTGATGGCTAGGCTCTGAAGTATCGTGATTTTGCTGGCTGAACTCTCATCAGGTAAAACTGCACGGCTGACTTTATGTCCTGGGATATGCTTTGCAGTCTCCCTGTTTACAAGGATTTTCTGGAGGAATTCCTGGCCAGGTGCTTTGATAGACTGTACTATGTGTCCGGGAGAAACTTTAGCTTGTGTTTCACACTTGGGTAGGGCTTCAGGCTGGCCTGTTTGAATGGGGCTGGAGCCAGCTTGTTGGCTAGGCTTCCTGCCCAGAGAAGATGCTTGACTTCTGTGCTCCATGATATAACTGACTGCTGGTTATGCATGTCATGCAGGCAGAACTGCTTGCCTTGCTGTTGGCCAGATGGGGCTCTGACTCGGCTTTAGATTTGAGACTTTGGTTTGGTTTGGGCTGTCAGAAGCACTGCTGCCACGATCCAAGAGTTAGTTGTGAGCCCTAACCTCTGGCATTTCTGCCTGATCCCAGGTTTAGAGTCCTGGCAATTTCTTCCATGTCTGCCATGCGATGAGATAGCAGTGGCCCTGCTAGAAAGCCTTGTCGTGCATAGGCAGTTTGACATGCAACCTTAGATTTTCCTTTCCCTCGAAGGAAGCCTAGAATGTCTTTCTACGTGAGCCATTCTACTTTTTCCAATATAGCTTTCCTTATATTTAAAGCAGCATACTTCTTCCCACAGACATTTTGTTGTTGCTGTAGTGCTGTTAGGAGGAAATTCAGAGCCAAGGGAGTGTGACTTTATCATTTTGATGATATCATTTCCATTCTACTTCTTTGTAATCACATTTTAAGGCAGTTTGTTTCACTGCATTAACTTATGGAAACATGGTCAAAATGTGATTCACCTGAACGGGCACCAATCAGATCACCGTATGATTCTACTAAAGTCTAACTTGCCAAACAAATGAGTATATTGGTGGATACTGGTCTTCCTGTAGGTAAAGGATCAGTTACAGAAATGTGAATGACCTGAGAAGTTGCATTGTTGACAAAGTCTCATCTGATTATGGATGATATCCTCATGGTAGATGCATCTTGGAGTCCTCCTGCCATTTCTGTTTCCACTTCCCGCGGAAGTGTGAAACTTCCTAAGACCGCTTGCAGCTGGAAAAGGACATAAGCAAGTAATAGCTTGAATCCTAGGTGGGAGTCTTGTAATGTTTCAATTCCTTTTTTATCCTATGGATAACCAGCATCTTTATCATAACTACAGTGCACATAGATTCACTGTAGCATTCATTGCAATAGGATAATTAGTGGGCATTTCTCCATGGCCTAGGTAACCTCTCCTATAAGATGTTGAGGGAATTATCACATTATCCTTCCAGATAAAAGTCTATAGAGTAACATGCTTCCTAGCGATGATTTTTCATTTGCTTCAGTCAGGGTTTCTTGGTAAGAAACTTGACTTTTGAGACAGTGTTTTTTGTGTAGCTCAGACTAGCCTGAAACACATAGTAGTTAGCCAGAGCTTCAGAGTTTTAATCCTGCTCCTGTGGTCTTCTGAAGGCTGGGATCACAGGCTTGTGCTACCACCTTCTGTGGTGAACAGAACTTTCATTTGACATTTTGTTCTCCTTGATTAAAGAGATTTGACACCTCTAAGATTCAGATGAATTTCCTTGGTGCTTTGAAAACAATTCTTTTACTACTTGATTTTTTTTTTTTTCTGTAGAGAATGCTATTCTCACTATAAATTTTATTAGTTATCCATTTCTTCTCTGTTATTGCATTTAACATTTTTTGTTTGATGGTTTACCAATGTTTCTAAGTAGACTCGTAAATATTGTTTTTATTATTTTATTTTATTTTTGTCAAAGCAAAGAATACATTTGTTTTCATTTTGTTTCGTTTTTTAATTACTTATTCTGGAATCTCATTAACCATAATTTCTTAGAATATTTATTTCATCATTTTCTTAATATGTTCAATTAGGCACACTTAAAGCCTTCTGATTATGTCTTTTATGTCTTTGTATGTCAGGTCTTTTTACTTCTGTCACTTCTTCTTTTATTCTGGTTACTTCTGTTTAATTTTACATTTTCATATTCATCTTTGTGTAATTCTTCTAATATATCCACTGAGTTTTTAAATCCTAATAACTTATTTAAATCTTATTTTTTATTTTGTATCATAAAATTTCAGTATCTGAAGTCCAAGAGAGATTAACTCCTCTCCTTAGAATGTACTAATTCTAAATAAGGTTGTGTTCTGGCAAAATTTCCCTGGCAGGAGGTCTTAGAGACTGAAGTTATACTTTCTTCGGGGGTGGGGTGGGCATTAGTATTAAAGAGTTGGTACCAACTAGAGAACTCATTCACTTCCTAGTTTGTTGTTTCCTGAGTATGATATAAATGCCACTCGCAAACATTATTGAGTATACTCTTATTATTCACTATCTCAAAATAAGTAATGTATCCAAAACTGGAACTACAGGAGAGAAAAGCAGTTTATCTAATGGACTCCCTTTCTTATCAGACAGAATTGATTTTGTTTGTTTGTTTATTTCTCTAACATTCATTAAAGATGATGTTTCCCCTCTATCACATATAGGGTTAGTGAAGATCTTTTCCCTATCTGTAGGCTGCAGTTTTGTACTATTGGCAGTGCCCTTTGTCTTATAGAAGCTTTTCATTTTCAAGAGATCTCATTTGTCAATTGTTGAGCTTAGAACACAAGCCATTGGTGTCCTATTCAGGAAAATTTCCCCTGTGCCAATGAGTTCTTGGCTCCTTCCACTTTCTCTTATATTAGATTTAGCATATGATTTTATGTGGAGGACTTTGGATGTACTTGGGCTTCATTTTTGTGCAGGGTTAAAAATATAGATTTATTTGCATTTTTGTACATTTAAAAATCCAGTTAAACCAGCACCACTTATTGAAGATGCCCTGTCATCTTCTTGGGAGAGGATGCACCTAATCTAGCCGAGACTTGATGTACCAGGATGGGGGAGATAGCCAAGAGGGTCCACCCTCTCAGAGGATAGGACAGATGAGGAGGGACTGGGACAGGTAGCAGCATTTGGAATGTTAACAAACTAACAAATAAATAAATTTAAGTTAATAAAATGAAAGCCTTGCATATGTACGTAATAAAACCTGTTGTCTCCCTATCCAGCAGGGATGGCAATTTAGGTACCCAACTTACCTTGCCTTGCCTCATTTCTATTATCTAGACTATTGGAAAATAATTCAAATCTGTGGTATCTGTGACAGTGAAGTCGTTATGAGAATTTGGGTCTGTTCTGGGCAATCCTAATAATCCACTGTCTTAATGAGGAACAACTGTCCTCAATAAGAAAATGAAAAGAGCCACATCAATAGTAAAAACTAAGAAAAAAAGTTTATTTGATGCAGTCACATATGGCAGTTTGAAGAAATTCACGAACACTCCTAGTCCATTTTTATGGTCCGGACATAGGGGATACAATTTATATAGAAGCCTGGAGTTATACATAGTTATTTAATCTCACTCATGTTGTGCCTCCTCCCCTAGTTGTCTTTGTCTCAGCATCTACTATAAGGTAGTCTGACAAGCTATCTGTACTGTGCTAAAGCTATTTCTAGGAGTCAGTTTCCTCCTTTGACAGGCACTAGCGCTGGCTTTGTAGTTCTATACCTCTCATTCTCTTGTTCTCTCCTCATGTTTCCTGCCTCTCCCAGAAGTTCTGTTTATCACTATGTCTGCTGCCCTTACAGATCGTCATTATGTTCTCCTTGAATATACACTTTGAACTGTTCACAATTTATACATTGTTGTAGAATTAGGGTAAAGCTGCAAGAAGCTGAGGAGGAAGGTGTCTCTGTAAAAGGACCAACAGTCTCAATGAAACTGGGCCCCAGAAATCTCTCAGATACTTAATCACCAACCAGGCAGCATACACCATCTGATCTGAGGTCCCCAACACATACAGAGCAGAAGACTACCCAGTCAGAGTTCAGTTAGGAAAGATGAACCTATCCCTCAAATGACTGTAGGCCCCAGGGAGTTTAGAGGTCTGGTGAGACGGGTGAAATGGGGAAATCCTCACGGAGATAGGGAGAAGGAGGTATAGGATATGGAACAGTTGGAAGGTGGACTAGGAGGGAATTAAAATCTGGAGTGTAAAAATAATAAATAAATAAATAAATAAATAAATAAATAAGTTAATAAACAAATAAATAAAGATAAGTTTTTTTTTTTTTTTTTTTTTTTGCTTTTAAAACAATCATTCTGGGAACAGCAGTGATCCGTGGACATAGGCCTGGTAATATTGCAATGTGAGTGACCCGGCCACAGAGAGGGCTGGGCGTAGCTTGAGAAAGACTTGTCCCTGCTGCCCACAGTAGGGTCAGACCTCCGGCAGAGGGACTTGGGATCTGCTTGGAAAGCCTGTGTGCACGGACCAAATACTCAGGCCCTTAACCACCTGGAACAGCAGAGATCTGGGAACACAGGCTAGGTGAGATTGGGCTGTGGGTAACCAGAGCATGGAGTGGACTGGGCTGAGCACGTGGAAAATGAACGCCTGTGGCCCACAGTAGGATCAGACCTCTGGCAGGTGGACTCCAGTCTGCGCGGAAAGCCCAGGATCACAGACATAGAGACATAGGCCCACAGTAAGGCACAGGCTCTTGTCAGTGGGAGCCTGTATCTTCCCAGGAAAGGCAGTGCTTGAAGTTCAACCCTACAGGCCTTCTTAAACCTGGACCAGAGGGGACCCTGGAGCATGGGGTCAGGGAGAGTATATCGGGAGTTCTCAGAGAACAGAAAGTACTGTGCTAGCTGGAAAAGGGTCCCTTTTGGCCTAGAGAAAGAGCCACATACCTGCCAGTAGTACTCAGGCCCTGTGGGCACAGTCTGAGCTACCATAACAGTCTCACAAGAAGAAAGAGCTGAGTCACTGCTACCAGCACTCACTGTTATCCAGTAAAGCTGAATACTCAGAAACAATTTTCTTCCTGATCCCATGGGCCCTTAGATCAATGGGAGAGACAGGTGCCAGTCACTGACTACAAGACCACGTATAAACAAAAACAACAAGATGGCAAGAGGAAAAGGAAAGAACTTAAGCAATGGAAAAAAGACAACCTGGCAACATCAGAACCTAGCTCTCCCACCACAGCAAGCAGTGGATTGCCAAACACTCCAGAAAAAGAAGATTCAGATCAGAAATCATATCTCAAGATGATGATGGAGATCTTTGAGAAGAGTGTGAATAACGCACATAAACAAGTAAAGGAGGACAACCGTAAACAAATAGAAGCTATTAAAGAAGAAACACAAAAACCACTGAAAGAACTCAAAGAACTACAAGAAAACACAACCAAAGAGATGAAGGAATTGAAAATGGAAATAGAAACAATAAAGAAAACACACACACACACACACACACACACAAACCAACCCTGGAGATGGAAAACCTAAAAAAGAAATTGGGAGTCACAGATGCAAGCATCTCAAAAAGACAACAAGAGATGGAAGAGGGAATCTTAGGGGCCGAGGACAACACTGAAAACATAGACAAAAAGTCAGAGAAGATGTAAAAGCCAAAAATCTCCTAATACAAAATGTCCAGGAGATCCAGGAAACGATGAAAAGATCAAACCAAATGATAATAGGAATAGAAGAAGGGAAAGAATATCAAATAAGAGGCACAGTAAATATCTTCAACAAATTCATAGAAGAAAACTCCCCTACACTTAAGAATGACATGACAATGAGCATAAAAGAAGCCTACAGAACTCCAAATAGAGTGGACCAGGAAAGAAATTCTTCCCAACACTTAATAGTCAAAACGCCAAGTGTTCAAAACAAAAAAAGAATACTAAAAGCAGTAAGGGAAAAAGGTCATGTAACATATCAAGGCAGACCAATCAGAATCACACCTGACTTTTCAACAGAGACTATGAAAGCTAGAAGATCCTGGACAGACATCAAAGAAACTCCATGAGAACACAAATGTCAGCCCAGGCTACTATACCCAGCAAAACTCTCAATCACCATAGATGGAAAGAACAAGATATTCCAGGACAAAACTAAATTTACACAATTTCTCACCACAAATCCAGCCCTACAAAGAATAATAGATGGAAAACATAATAGAAAGAGGAAAACTACATCCTCAAAAAAGCAAGAAAATAACTAAGCAAGAAAACAAAAAAAATGATATTCTCTAGATGCAGCCATTTTCTTAAGAATTTGGTCAAGCCATTGTTTCTGGTGGCTGAGTAGTATTCCATTGTGTAAATGTACCACAATTTTTGTATCCATTCATCTTCTGAAGGACATCTGGGTTCTTTCCAGCTTCTGGCTATTATAAATAGAGCTGCTATGAACATTGTGGTGCATATATCTTTGTTGTGTACTAAGGTGTCTCTGGGGTATATGTCCAGAAGTGGAATAGCTGGGTCTTCAGGTAGTATTATGTCCAATTTTCTGAGGTATCGCCAGCCTGATTTCCAGAGTGGTTGTATTAGTTTGCAACCCCACCAACATGGAGAAGGGTTCCTCTTTCTCCACAACCTCTCGAGCATCTGTTGTCGTCTGAGTCTTGGATTTGGCCAATCTGACTGGTGTGAGGTGGAATCTCAGGGTTGTTTTGATTTGCATTTCCCTGATGGCTAAAGATATCGAGCACTTCCTCAGATATGGCTGCATCCATAGAATATCATTCTGAGTGAGATAACTCAATCACAAAAGAACAGACATAATATGCAGTCACTGATAATGGGATGCTAACCCCAGAGGCTCGCACTGCCCCAGAAACAACTCACAGACTGTATGAAGTCCAAGAAATAAACAAAACAAAACAAAACAAAACAAAAAAATGTCTATACAACAAGAAAACTTTGACTATTTCCATGTTACATTTTGTTTTACATGTACTTTATGCTCATTGTAACTATTAAGTTTTCAATGCATACTATCAAACCTTTAAAAAAAATCAAGTACTGACTAAAAAATATATTCATACAGTTCTATGTAAAAATTATTTTAAAATCTGAAAAAAAGTACTGACAAAAAAAAAAAAAGAAAACCAAAAGAAGACACACAGACATAATTCTAACTCTAAAAGCAAACACAGCAGGAAACAGCAACCACTATTCCTTAATATCTGTTAAGATAACTGGACTCAGTTCCCCAATAAAGAGACATGGACTATCAGACTGGATACATAAACAGAATCCAGCATTTTGCTGCATATACAAAACTCATCGCAGAGACAAAGAAATATTATCTCAGAATAAAAGGCTGGAAAAATTACTTCAAAGCAAATGGCCCCAGGAAACAAGCTGGAGTAGCCATTCTAATCATGAATGAAGTAGATTTTCAACCAAACGTTATTTAAAAAGATAAGGAAGGACACTTTTTACTCATTACAAGGGAAATTTATCAGGATGAATTCTTAATCCTTAACATATATGCTCCAAATACAAGAGCATCCATATTCATAAAAGAAACCCTACTAAAGCTCAAAACATGCATTGCACCACACACAATAATAGTGGAAGACTTCAGAACACCACTCTCATCAATGAAAAGATCATGGAAGCAAAAACTGAAAAAGGACATAGTAAAATTAGCAGAGGTTTGAACTAGTTGAAATTAAGACACATCTACAGAACATTTCATCCTAAAACAAACAAACAAAAAAAATACACCTTCTTCTCAGCACCTCACAGCACCTTCTCTAAAAAAGACCATATAGTAGGTCACAAAATAAGCCTCAATAGATATAAGAAGGTTGAAATACTTTTATCCATCCTATCAGACCACCATGGACTAAGGCTGGTCTTTTATAACAACAAAAACAACAAAAAGCCCATATACACAAGGAAGCTGAACATTGCTCTACTAAACAATAGCATGATCAAAGAAGAAATAAAGAAAGAAATTAGGGATGTTCTAGAATTTAATGAAAATGAAAACACAACATACCCAAACCTATGTGATACAATGAAAGCAGTACTAAGAGGAAAACACATAGCTCTGAGTGCTTCCAAAAAGAAACTGGAGAGAGCATACATTAGCAACTTGACACCACAGTTGAAACTCTAGAACAAAAAGAAGCAGATAGACCCAAGAGGAGTAGATGGCAAAAAATAATCAAACTCAGAGCAGAAATTAACCAAATAGAAACAAAAAGAACGAAAGAATCAATCAAAACAAGATCTGGTTCTTTGAAAAAATTAACAAGATTGATAAATGCTTAGCCAGACTAACTAGAGGGCAAAGAGAGAGTATCCAAATTAACAAAATCATAAATTAAAGTGGAGTCATAAAAACTGAAACTGAGGAAATTCAAGAAATCATCATATTCTACTACAAAAGCCTATACTCAACAAAACTGGAAAATCTGGAGGAAATAGATCAATTCCTAGACAGATACCAGATACCAACGTTAAACTAGGACCAGGTAAACCATCTAAACAATCTCATAACACCTATCATCAAAAGTCTCCCAACCAAAAGAAGACCAAGACTAGATGGGTTCAGTGCAGAATTCTATCTGACATTTATTGACGCACTAATATCAGTATTCTCCAAATTATTCCACAAAATAGAGTCATATGAAACACTATCCAACTCATTTTTCAAAGCCACATTAATCTCCATTACTAAAACACAGACCCTACAAAGAAAGAGAACTTCAGACCAATCTCTGTTAAAAACATTGATGCAAAAATACTTGACAAAATCCTTGCAAACTGAATCCAAGAATACATCAAATCAATCCTTCACCATGATCAAGGGTGGTTTATCCCTTGATGGGATGCAGGGATGGTTTAACATAAGGAAATCCATCAATGTAATCCACCATATAAACAAACTCAAAGAAAAAAAAAACACATGGTCATCTCACTAAATGCTGAGAAATCAATTGACAAAATTTAAACTTCAGTAGATGAATGAATACAAAAATGTGCTATATTTACACAATGGAGTACTACTCATCTATTAGAAACAATGACTTTTGAAATTTGTAGGAAAATGGATGCATCTAGAGAATATCACCCTGAGTGAGGTAACCCAGTCACAAAACAACAGACATAATATACAGTCATTGATAATTGGATACTAGGCCCAGAAAGCTCTAAACACCCCAGAAACAACTCACAGGCCATTTGAAGCTAAAAAAAAAAAAAAAAAAAAAAAAAAAAAAAAAAAAAGGCCAAAAATTTTAAGCCTCAGTTCTTCTTCAGAAAAAAATAAGCTTATAGCTCCCTCTCAGAGTGTGGTACACCTAGATGTTAAATCATTCATAATCCAAGAGTTAGGAATATAGCCTTGCAGCAATTTTTGGTATTCAACAATCATTATGTTTAATCTATACATACCAAGAAAAATGTTTCCATGTTACGTTCTGTCCAACATGTACTTTATGCTTGTTATAACTAGTGGGATATCAATGCATGCTATCAAACCTAAAAGAATTAAGTACTGACAAAAACATATTTGTATAGTGTTATGCCAAAATGCTTTAAAAATCTTGACATGTATCTTTCATTTTTAAATAATGTTGTAAGAAAATATATATATATACATACATACATAAATATATTTGTTTGACCATGTATGTATTTTATGCAAATGTTATTCCTTTATGAAGGTCAGTAGTTTCCTTATTCTTCTCCTTGAACAGAATTATAAGTTCCATTTACCATTATAGTGATAATCTGCACAATGTGAACAAGTACTTACCATGCATTTCCAATAATACATTAAGCCACTGAAATTAGAAAAAAAAAAACATTCTTATCAGTGCATAATGTTCTTTGATTTGATAGGATGCATGGGAGTATTTCAATCTTCTTAAATCTATTGAGGCTTGTTTTTGTGACTGATTATATGGTCAATTTTGGAGAAAGTGCTGTGAGGTGCTGAGAAGGAGGTATATTCTTTTGATTTAGGATGATATGTTCTGCAGATGTCTATTAATTCCTATTCATTCATAACCTCTGCTAGTTTCATTGTGTCCTTGTTCAGTTTCTGTTTCCATGATCTGTCCATTGGTGAGAGTAGGGTGTTGAGGTCCCCCACTATTATTGTGTGGGATGCAATGTATTGTTTGAGCTTAATAGGGTTTCTTTATGAATATGTGTGCTTTTGTATTTGGAGCATATATTTTTAAGGATTGAGAGTTCCTCCTGACAAATTTTCCCTTTAATGAGTAAAAAGTGTCCTTCCTTATCTTTTTTAATAACTTTTGGTTGAAAAATTACTTTATTTGATATTAGAATCACCACTCCAGCTTTTTTCTTGGGGCAATTGCTTGCTTGGAAGGCTTTTTTTTTTTTTTTCCCAAACTTTTATTCTGAAATAGTGTCTGTCTTTGTCTCTGAGATGAGTTTCCTGTATGTAGCAAAATGCTGGATTCTGTCTATGTATCCTGTCTGATAGCCTCTGTCTTTTTATTGGGGAATTGAGTCCATTTATGTTAACAGATATTAAGCAATAGTGGTTGCTGTTTCCTGATATTTTGCTTTTATAGGTTTAATATTGCCTCAGTGTGTTTCATCTTTTGCTTTTTTGCTTAGGTATTTTTTTTTTTTTTGTTTTTACTAGGATGTAGTCTCTCTCCTTGTATTGAGTTTTCCACATAATATTCATTGTAGTACTGGGTTTGTGGTCAGATATTGTGCACATTTAGTTTTGTCTTGGAATATCTTGGTCTTTCCATCTATGGTGATGTGTCCCTGGATCTCAGCTGTTCCCGGTGGCAGATTGCCTGAGTGTCTGTTCTGCATGCACAAGCTCTTGGGGTGGAAACAGAGTCCCTATAGAAGAATTCCTGCTCCCTTGAATCTATCTGGGGTGGGAGGAGGTTTCCCGGCCCTTGGCCCAGACTTCTTTGTGACCTGGCTACTTGCAGTGCAGTCTCACCAGGCCTCTGTCCCTGGATCTCACCTGTTCCTGGTGGCAGATGGCCCTATCGCCTGTTCTGCATACAGGAGTCCTCTGGTTGGTAACCGAGTCCCTACAGCAAAGTTCCTGCCCCTGAACCAATGGGGCGGTGGGAGTCCTTTCTGGGTGCTTGGCCCAGAACTCTCTGTGCCCTTGCTACTCGCAGTGCAGTCTTAACCAGGCCTGGGTCCCTGGATCTCTGCTCTTCCTAGTGGCAGATGGCCTGAGCACCTCGGGTATGAATTTCTTAAGAAAAAAAAGAATTATAGGACCGAACTGTCATCATCATGAAGTATAGAAATATAATTTTACATATTCTTTTTTTTCTTTTTTTCTTGGATATTCTCTGTCTTACATTTCAGATGTTATCCCTTTTGCCCTAATCCCAACTCCATTTCCCTCAGATTACCTTCATGTAAATACTCCCTCTCTCAACCACCCTCTTCCCACCTCAATGCCTTGGCGTTCCCCTACACTGGGAAAATGAACCTTTGCTGGACCAAAGGCCTCTCTTCCCTTTTATGCCAGATAATTCCATTGTTTTTATTCTTTAGATTTTTCACTTTTCTCATTGTCTTAGAAGAGACTTAGTAAATAGAAAATCCTATTAGAAATCAGAAATAAGCCCCTAGAACTCCAAGCTTTGATACTAGAGAGAACTGTGTCAGTTTTCAGCAATAAAGAAAACTAGGCAGAATTTGTCTAGAATGCCTGTGCTATATTTGGTATGAGGTGATATAGTGCATACCTATATGTTGACCTAAGTTTATGATTGCTTTTAAGATTTTATACCAGTTCCATTTCTTTCATAAAAACCTATGTGAGAGGAAAGCATAGTCCCTGCTTGATATCTGCTGAGAGCAAGCATGGTGCTCACAGATACACTTGGCTATTCTGTTGGACATAAAAATGAATTTGGAGCACGTACACTAGATAAGGTCACTCTGTGACCATGCAAGAGGAAGACAAAAGAGAACTTGTTTGTAGTCATGTCTTGCTATAGACAAACCCAAAAATGCTTTATAAACTACAAAATGATGAAATGCCCTTCGCCTGATGAATCTCATAAACTGATGCTTTTCTGTCAATTATAGTTTAATCCTTACCATTCCCTCACGCAGTCTACAAAAAAAAATGTTATTAAAGTCCAATTACAGAATGATCGATGTCTCCTGATGGAACCTAATCTGAAGAAAGACCACACTTGTTTAAATGTTTCCCCAAATACCACATCTAAGTCCAAATCCACAACTAACTCGTCAACCTCTCTTGACATATGCAGATCTGTGCCTGAGAGACCTGGGATCTGAGGACCTGAAGAAATTGGGGTGATTATATATCGTCTCATGCTATATACAACCTCACTTCTCTTTCAATGTACTTTTTGTACACAAAAGAAACATAGGAGGCAATGATCCAAGGAAGGTTGTTTGAGTTCAGAAAAACATGATAAAAAAGACATGTAAATACATGCCAATAAGCATGTAGTAAATACTGACAAAGCAGACCACTCCAAGAATATTTCTTAGAACAGACAAACTTAAATACAATACCTGGTATGAAATATAAATTTTATCTTTAATAGCCATGACAGTAAGGTAGAAGTCCACATCCAGATTCAGGGTATATTGACCATATTGGGTTCTAAATAATTGTGTTTTTCAACCTGATGAGATTAATTTGCTTTAAAAATTTCATTAGAATTTCAGTAAAACTTTGAGAAAATCATTTAAAAAGGAATAGATCAAAACATTTTATAACGTATCAATCATAATGTATATGAGAATGTGATATCCCTTAGCTACCAGATATGGTTAGGACTTGTGTTAGTTTTCTCTCTGTGTTAGAATGTCTGTTACAAAGAACTTAAAAGGAAAATTTTAGTTTGTTGATGGTTTCCAAAGGTTCAGCTTATCATGGTAGGAAGGGCATGACAGCTATGGCACATCATGATAGAGAGTAAGTAAAGAATGATCAATCTAGGAGAAAGGTTGTATAGTTTGCTGACAGAAGACCACAGATTTACAGTTATCTTTGCATTTTTGACCTCATATAATGTTCCTGTGCTCTGAACACTTGTTAGAGGGCTTACTCTGTGTTGTTATGTTTTGCAGTCTTACGTTAGTCCCATGCCATTTTTCGATGCCATAATGCCTTCCATTTGAAATAAGAGCATTTACTCTGTGTAATTATATATTAGAATCACACAAATTGTTAAGTTTTGGGGGGCCTTATAACTACCAGTTTGCTTTGAGGTTCAGCAGAAACTCTGTACTTAATATTTTTTTAAAAAGTTCCAGATAGAAAGATTTAAGTATTTTGGAAATGGAATAAATTTTTTTGACATTGTGGGGTAATCACAAGGCTTGGTGAATGGATTGCATAATATTTTGATTTGACTATAAAGTGCTCCCAAAGGATTGTGTATTGGCTTCTGTCATGGAAGATGGTGGCAACTGAATAGGTGTATATAAAATGGAAGCTTGCTTTCTAAGCTTATCGTTTCTAGTCAAACTTTATTTCTCTGTTTACCTGCTTGCTTCAAGATGGTAAAATTTCCAAATTCATATGTTTCTGACATTGTGGTCTTCTCAATAGCATGTAACCAAGCAAGCATGGCTGAGCATTATGAAACCCTGAGGAATATAACCTTGTCTCTCTAAAGCTATTCTGTTAGGTATTATTCTTGTAGCAACAAATATGCCTATCACAGGGTTAGATTTGAGATATTTATGTTGATACATTAATAATATTCTTGTCTGATATTTTATATTTTGAGTTTTCACCCACAAGATGGTGATATTTGCAACTAATAATTGAGTTTTCACCAAAACCTGTCCTACAACATTTCCAAAGAACTCAGACCACCTTTTAAAATGGTATGTATCTCTCTAAATCAGGAGAGAAACAAGGATTGTGGGTTTCCCTTTTGAACCTCCACTAACACAATAAAATGTGTTGGGGGAAGCACTTTAATATAAATTGGTAGTATAACAGAATATTGTTTGTGAGCCTTCCAGAGGAAGAAGAAAGTTTGATGTGCTGAGATAGCAAAGAGGACTAGGGAAGTTTGGGTTTATTTCCCACCTCAGAGCATTTTGCCCTGAATTTGTGAAAATGTTAAGAATGATGAATGAGCTGTAAATAGAAGATTTCTCTGACTGTGAGCCATAAACAACCATAAATGAATTAGACTGAACAGCTGGGAGCAAAATCGTGAGTATTATGCAGGCACACAGAACCGGCTGTGGACTGCAACTAGCATCCCACCCTATTGATTAGCTGTTCTATGGACCATAATAAAACTCTCATGGTTAATTGCTAGAAAGAAGCACACACCTAGAAACAGGCAAGTTAAGGTGTCAACCCTCAAGTTTATAGCTCAAAGGCAGAATAATTTGTGTTTCATTATAGCCTTTTCTGTGGAGGTTCTAAGGAGCTCAAATTCATACCCAAGTAGTTCCCCCCTCTCTCCTGTCTCTCCTGTCTCTCCTGTCTCTCCTGTCTCTCCTGTCTCTCCTGTCTCTCCTCTCCTCTCTCTCTCTCTCTCTCTCTCTCTCTCTCTCTCTCTCTCTCTCTCTCTCTCTCTCTCTCTATCTGTGTATGAGCATGTGCACCAAGAAAATATATTTTATTACATTCTGATACCTTAAAATTACAAGTCAATTAGGCTAATTGTGATCTATCTACAGGCAAAAAAAAAAAAAGACCTAGATTTTTTTACAGTGGGAAAATACTGAAGGGCAGTTTTTCATTATCATGCTTCTACTTTTGTCCACCAGGTCAACTTAGGCTCATTTAATTTTTATACATTTTCTTACACAGTAAGTTTAAGAAATGTATTCACATAAACCATAAAGGGAGAGGGAGCTAAGGCATTCATTATTATTGTTATTTGCTCTGAAAGGGAAGTGACAGGTATTTCTTAAGGGACTCTGTAGGGTCTCTCCTGGATTTAAGATTTGTAGTGTATAGGAGGGGGTATGGGCTAGTTTATGCCAGATAATATTATAGGAAGGAGCTAATGGGCTATTTCATTTTGTGTTCTATCACAACCCTCCTATTTGAGAAAGCAATATATCTCTTGAGGCTTTATTATAATAGGAAATATGAGCACTGTTGGCTATTTCCCTTCAATATTTTTACCCTAAAGTGAGGTGTAGATGTAATGCTTGATTCATCTATCACATGCATCATTGGTAAGTGGAGGGAATGGATGTGTCTTGTCAACATGAAAAGTGTTATGAAGGGAACTTATTTACAGTAGCCATTGCATGACTATACCTGGCTTCGTGCTATATTCTGGGTCCTAGAATGTTTATTTTCTCTCTTTTTTTTGTTCTACCACTAAAGTCTACACATCTTGTTTTAGTTATCAACTTCCCCGATGATGTTTAGAATACTGAAGAGAATTTGTTTATGAGAAAAGAACAAGTTTTCTCTATATTACCACCCAATGTGGAAATCAGATGCATAGTTCTGACCCCAGGAGTACTATTCTCTTATAGCTGAACCATAAATGTGGGTTTATTACAGAAATCTGATTTTCACTCATAGTTAGCTTGTTTTGAGTTTCTACTATACACTAGGCAGCTCAGCACTCAGTGTACCAATTATTAGGCTTACTATATAATCATTTTTAGTTTTCTTAAGGTTTTACTGTTGCCATAAAATATTTCTTTTTAGAACACCATAATGCATGGATATTCTAGAATATGGTTGAAGATGCTCACAGCTAACTATTGGACTGAACATGGGGACCCCAATGAAGGAGCTAGAGAAAGGACTGAAGGAGCTGAAAGGGTTTGTAACCCTATGGGAAAAACAACATTATCAACCAACCAAACAATCCAGAGCTCCTAGGAACTAAAACATCAACCAATGAGTACACATTAACTAATCAAACCTACCACAGCTCCCAGGGACTAAAACACCTACCAATGAATACACATGGAAAGACCTATGGCTCAAGTTGCATATGTAGCAAAGGATAGCATTGTCTGGCTTCAAAGAGAGGAAAGGTCTTTGGTCCAGTGAAGTCTCGTTTTCCCAGTGGAGGAGAATGCCAAGGCACCAAGGTGGGAGAGGGTGGTTGGGAGAGGGAACATCTTCATGGAATCAAGGGGAGTGGGGGGGGAATAACACTTGAAATGTAAACATATAGAATATCCAATAAAATAAAACTTGAAAAAAATAAATATATCCTTCTAGCCCTAATTCTAAATTTACTTATTCCCTTTATATCCTGATCACACTGATCACACCCCTTTTCCTCTTCTCCTTCTGGTACTTTCCTCACACACCTTTCCCCATTCCACGCTTCCATTTTCTAAGGAGAAGGGGAGGACTCCATGAGTACCTTCCCTGGGATATCAAGTAGCAGTAGGACTGTGCATAGTCTCTCCCACTGAAGCCAGACAAGGCATCCCAGCTATGGGGAAGGGATCAAAATGTAGGTGGCATAGTCAGAGACAGCTCCCACACCAAATTGTTAGGGCTCCAATATCAAGACCAAGCTGCACAATGGCCACTTATGTTTTGGGGCCCTAGGTTCAGCTCATACATGTTTGGTTGGTGGTTTAATCTTTGTAAGTTCCCACTGGTTAGTTGACTCTGTAAGTATTCTTGTGGTTTCCACCCTCTAATCCTTCTACTCATTTTTCCACAAGACTCCCTACACTCCACCTGATGTTTTCCTGTGGATCTTTGCATGTGTTCCTATAATCGGCCGGATGATGTTTCTCAGGAGATAGTTATGCTTGGCTTTTGTCTGCAAATAGAGCAGAGTATCATTAATACTGTCATGTCTTGGCTCTTTCCCATGGGGTGGGTGTCAAGTTGGGCCAGTCATTGGTAGGCCATTTCTTCAATATTTGTTACATCTTTATTCCTGCAAATCTTGTAGGCAGGACAAATTTGGGGAAGAAGGTTTTATAGGCACATTGATGTCCCTTTCCATATACTGGGAGTTGTGCCTGGCCACAGAAGGTGGCTGCATCAGCCTCTGTATCCACCACTGCTAAAGTTCTCAGCTAGAGTCACCCCATCGATTCCTGGGAACCTCTCCTGTCCCAGTTCTCCATCTTGCCCCATATATTCTCCCTCACCCACTGATTTTCATTCTTTCTCCCATCCCTTTATCTCTTTCTTTTCATTTTCCTGGAACAATGGAATAAAGCAAAAGGCCCAAAATAAATCCACACATCTATGGACACTTGATTCTGGACAAAGAAGACAAAACTATACAGTGGAAAATAAAATGTGTCTTCAACAAATAGTGCTGGTCTAACTGGATGTCTGCACTTAGAAGAATGCACATAGACTGATGTTTGTCACCATGCATAAAACTCAATTCCAGATGGATCAAATACCTTAACATAATACTAGATACAATAGGTTTCATAGAAGAGAAAATGCTGAATATCCTTGAATTCATTGACAATTTCCTATACAGAACACCAATAGCCTGGGGACAAAGACAATTAATAAATGGGAGCTCATGAAAGAGAAAAGCTATCTAAGGCAAAAGACTGAAAAAGGAACAAAATGGCAGCCTACAGAATAAGAAAATATCTTCATGAACTCCATATCTGACAGAGAGTTAATATCCAAAATATATAAAGAACTCAAGAAATTAAACAGCAACAAACCAAATAACCCAATTTAAAAAAACAGAGAATTCCCCCTAAAGGAACAATCTCAAATGGCCAAGAATCACTAAAGAAAAATTCAGTATCTTTAGTCATCAGAGAAATGCAAATCAAAATGACTCTGAGATACTGTTCATATACTGTTCAGAATGGCTAAGATTAAATCATGAAATGACAGAACATGCGGTCGAGGATGTGGAGCAAGATAAACACAGTTTACTTGCTGGTGGTAGTGTGAGCTTTTACAGTGACTTTGGAAATAAATATGTCAATTTCTCCAAAAATTAGGAATAGTTCTACCTCATGACCCAGCCATACCACTCCTGGGCATCTACCCAAAAGCTGCCCCATTATACCACAAGGACACCTGCTCAACTATGTTCATACCAGTTTTATAATAGTCAGAAACTTGGAACAACCTAGATGTCTGTCAACTAAAGAATGAATAAAGAAAATGTACTTAATTTACACAATGGAATATTTTTCAGTTATTAAAAAAGCAAAGACATGCAATTTGCAGACAAATAGATGGAATTATAGAATATCATTTGGAGTGAGGTAGTAAAGACTCACAAAGACATGCATGGTATGTATTCACTTACAAGTAAATGTTAGCCAAAAAGTAAAGGACAACCACACTACAATTTATAGACCCAAAAAAGCTTCATAAGAAGGAGGGCCCAAGCAAGAATGACAGAATCTCAGTCCAAAGGGAAAATAAAATCAATATTATAGATAGATGGAACAAGAACATTTAGGTGCATGATGACCTGTGGAAGAGAACTGGGGTGTAGACCCACCTTACAAAATAAGGTTTTAGAGGAGTCTTGCTCCGAAGCAATGAATTTTTTCTCCACTGGGGGTGCTTCACATTTAAATAAGGAGGAGATGTAGTTGTATAAACTGAATTAATTCTTCCTGTTCTCTGTGAAGACTTCGTTTATAAAATAGGATTTTTGTATATAGAATCAATATAAAGATCTTCAGCTACCATTAACCAGAAGCTCCAATGATTGATATAGATATAATAGGGAAAGATATAGAGATTTCAAATAGAGAGAAAAGTGAGAAATGTCATGTACAGGGTCTGACCTAAGTTAATTTAACATATCCTTAAAGAAGGAAATGTCAAACTAAAACCAAAAACCAGATTCTAGAAAAGAGGTATGGAGAAGTTTGTCTCAGAGCCATTAGAGGAATCAACCATGCCAGCACATTGATTTTAGACTTATTGACTTCAGAACTCTGAGAGGGCAAATTTCTATTGTTTAAATCCAGGTTGTGTTACTTTGTTATGGAAACCTTAGGGAACTAATATAAACTCCCACTCCTTTTTCCATCCACAGTTCCCCTGGGATATATTGGGTATAAGCAGAGAGTGTTTTTGCCCTTGGTCAATTGATCCTTATTAGTTTTCTACTGTGCTGAAGAGATTTGTTGCTGTTTTCTTATACTCTCAGCTCAATTGGAAACACAATCATTATACAATTTTGATTGGATACAAGTACATCACAACAACAAGTTTTCTTTCCTTCCAAGTATTCTACCAATCTTAAAAGCATAGGCCACCATTCATTCTTGACAGGAAAACATTCTTCTTCATTTCTTTTCCTCATCCCTAAATATTAGGTTATGGACAATTGGGTGTTTTTATTGCACCTTCAATCCTTCCTTTCTTCCCATCCGAGCACAAATTAAATTGTTTTCCTTTTATAAATCTTACATTACAGTTTTATGTCCATGTGAATGTTCATGTATTAGTTAGTGTGTGTGTGTGTGTGTGTGTGTGTGTGTGTGCATGTGTGTATGTAAACATGATACAATGCAATGTGTGAATGGATATCAGAGGACAATTTATCAGAATCAGTTATCTTCTTCTACACGGTGAGTCCAAGTTATTGAACTCAGGTCATCAAACTTGGCAGCAGGTGCCTTTATTTTCTGAGCTATCCTACTAGCCCATTTAAGAACAACTAAACTGACTTGCCAGTCTAGGAATTGAAAAGTCAGCCACCTACTCTTTGTTATTAAGTAAGTAAACTATTATATTTACAAGAGTAATTGTTATACCTTTATGACCCGTCTTTTTCTGATGCATAGGTAATATAGGACATGTTTATAGCTATAAATGTATTTTCTGTTTTTGTAATGGGATTTATTATTCATATAAGAAAAGAAATCTACCCCAAAATAGCACAATTCTTAGCCAGCCATTAATATTTGTGCCTTGCTTCTGTTTTCTAGCAATTTTCATCTTGCTTCTGTGTTATTCTGGATCAGCATCAGACATACCACACACATATATAATTGATTTTGTTAATCATTGCAGCTTAATTAAAATGTTAGATCTATATATTTTTAATTTTGTTTATTTTGGGTTTTTGCTATTTTCAGTTTCTAAAATAGTGGTAATGGAAGTTTCATGAAAACTTGCTCTTACGGAATACTCATTCATTGAAAAAGGGAGTACGTACTTGTACAGCTACTTTGGAAATCACTGTGATGATTCCTCACGAAGATGGAAATGGATCTATCTCAAGATACATCAATACTACTTTTAGATATATACACAAAGGATGTTTCCTTCCACAAAACACTTGCTGAACCATGTTCATATGCAGGTCTATTTATCAGAACTAGAAATTAGAAAAAAAATTGATGCCCCTTGACAGAAGATTGGATTAAGAAAATATGGTATATTTACACAATGAAATATTCTTCGGCCATTAAAAATGAAATTTTCAGATAAGTGGGTAGGACTAGAAAAAAATACTGTGTGAAATATCTCACACCCAGAAAGACCAATATGGCCAGTGCCCTGTTCTGATGTCATCAGAGAAAATCTTTCTTCAGTCTTTGGGATCTCCAAAGATCTATAACCAGATAAGCATAGTAAGAAACCTTAAAACACTCAGCTCTAAATAGGATACCTCCATAAAATCATGGCTCAGGAAACTGCTTAGAAGTATAGTCAGAAAGAGTATATAAGCCAGTGGAGATGGGGGGCACCATGGAAATAAGACTGTAAATCAACAAGATTGATGCACATATGAACTCAAAGAGACAGAGGTAGAATGAACATAGCCTATATAGGTTTGTACCAGTTGGGGTCCTAGAGCTGAAAGGAAACAATGCCACTATCCCCTAAACCAGAAGCAGTATACCATTTGCAAATGAAAGTTTAATTTGCTTCAAGGGAGTCTCACTGGGGAAATGAACTACTCTTAAGGGTAGGCTACATTTGCAGAAGTAGATATCCACTACCACCAACAAAAGGAATGGCCTCAATGGCATCTTTGAAGGTTGTTGCATAGTGTTAGGACAGAAAGTACACTTCATTAACAAAATACTTATTTTGATTTTTTAAAAATTTATAATATTCTGGGGATCAAATTTATTAAGCAAAATAAATAAGTAAAGGTAAATGTAAAAACATATTTTTATTTTTTTAAACTTTATTTTAAAAAACAAAGATAAAAGAACAAATTTTAAGCATTTTTGCATAAATGTATATGAATACATTTTTTGTCAGTTCTTGGCTTTTTTTTTAAGGTTTGATACTCTGCATTAAGGTCTTACTAGATACAATGAGCAAAAAGTACATGTAAAACAGGATGTAACCCGGAATTAGTCAATGTTTTCTTGGTGTGTAAGGATTGAGCATAATGTTTTTCTTTGTTTTGTTTAAAAACATATTTTATTTAAATCAATGTATATACTGTGATTAATCTCATTAATAAGTATAACCATTACTGTAACGTTTATCTTCATCTTCTTACAATCTTTTATATTCAGTGTGCATTTCATAGTCATTACTCATCCAGACTCAAAAGTCAATTTCATTTTCTCAATTGAGCTAATTACAATTTTTCCAAAAATAATTTTATTAGATATTTTCTTTATTTACATTTCAAATGCTATCCCCTTTCCTGGTTTTCCCTCTGGAAATCCCCCATTTCATTTCCCCTCCCCCTACTTCTGGGAGGGTGGTTCCCCCCACTCCTTCCTGCCTCCCTGCCTTGTCATTCTCTTATATTGGGTGAGTATGCACAGAACCAAGGCCCCTCCTCCCATTGATTACTGGGAAGACCATCCTCTGCTACATATGTGGCTGGAGCCATGGGTTCTCCATGTTTATTCTTTGGTTTATTTATATATATTTCTTCTCTCTATTTACAGATACCTAGATATAAATGATGACTTCCAGTTTAGTGTTTCTATGGGATTCCTGAGTGTGCAAATGAGTGGGTACCTGTTTCATGTGCCTTTGTGTAGGTTCCTTAAAAATTCTTCTAAAATCTATACATTTATCTCTGTTTTTTAAAATAAAGATATTTAATTAAAAAAAGAAAAAAAATAGCTTGGACACATAACAAATGCTCAGGTTCTTTGGCACCTGCAACAGCAGAAATCCAGGGATACAGGCCTAGTGATGCTGTGCTGTGAGTAACCAAAGCACAGAGAGGGCTAGGCGGACCACGTGGAAAACTTGGCCCTCCTGATCAGCAGAGACAGGACTCTGGCATAGGGGCTCAGGATCAGCCCAGAGAGTCCTTGGGTGCAGACCAAATGGCCTGGCCCATTGGCACCTGAAACAGTGGAGATCCAGGGACACAGGCCTGGTGAGACTGTTGCTGTGAGTAGCCAAAATGCAGAGAGCGCTAAGTGGGGCATGCAGAAAACACAGCCTTCCAGTTCAATGGAGCTGGAACTCTGGCACAGGGACTCAGGATCCACCCAAAAATCCCTGGCTCAAAGACTAGACACAGAGGCCCACAGTAAGCCACAGGACCTTGTTGGTGGGAGCCGTGGTTTGCCCAGGAAAGACAGTGCTTGAAGTTTAACTCTACAGAACCTCTTACACCTGGACCAGATGGGAGTCTGACACATAGGTCCAATGAGAAAACATCAGTGGTTCTCACAGAGGAGAAAGTACTGTGATATCAGGAAAAGGGTCAGTTGTGGCATAGAGAAAGAGCTATGTCCCTTCCAGTAGTACTCAGGACCTGGGGATATAGGGCTGATCTACCAAAACAGCCTCACAAGAGCTCCCATATCTAAGCCCACAAAGACAGAGTTGAGTTACTGCTACAAGAACTCACTGCTTGCCCACATAAGCAGAACTCTCAAAAGAAGTTTTCTCCCTGAACCCACGGGGAATCAGGTCCATAGGAGAAACGGGTACCAATCACTGACAACAAGACCACATATAATCACAGACAACAAGATGGCAAGAGGAAAACGTAGGAACTTAAGCAATCAAAACCAAGACAACCTGGCAATATCAAAACCCAGCTTTCATACCACAGAAAGCAGTAGATTGCCAAAATCTCCAGAAAAAGAAGACTCAGACCTGAAATCATATCTCAAGATGATGATGGAGATCTTTGAGAAGAGCATAAATAACTCCCATAAACAAGCACAGGAGGACAACCATAAACAAATAGAAGCTTTTAAAGTGGAAACATGAAAAACACTCAAAGAAATCAAAGAACAACATTAAAACACAACCAAAGAGATGAAGGAATGGAAAATAGAAATAGAACCAAGAAAAAATAAAAAGAGACAACCCTCAAGGTGGAAAACCAAAAAAATAAATCAGGAGTCATAGAGGTGAACATCTCCAACAGACTACAAGAGATGTAAGAGAGAATCAGAGGGGCTGAAGACAACATCAAAAACATGGACAAAACATTTAGAGAAGATGCAAAAACCAGTAAGTTCCTAAAACAATATGTTCAGGAGATCCAGGACACAATGAAATGGCAAAGAATATCAATTCAGAGGTACAGTAAATATCATCAACAAAATTGTAGAAGAAAACTTCCTTACCCTTAAGAATGAGATGACCATAGGCATAAAAGAAGCCTACAGAACTCCAAATATAGTGGACCAGAAAACAAATTATCCCCCAAAAATAGTCAAAATGCCAAGTGTTCAAAACAAAGAAAAAAAATACTAGAAGCAGTAAGGGAAAAGTGTCATGTAACATACAAAGGCAGACTAATCAGAATTACACTGGACTTCTCAACAGAGACTATGAAAGCTAGAAGAACCTGCAAAGATATCATACAGACCCTAAGAGAACAAAAATGTCAGCCCAGGCTTCTATACTCAGCAAAACTCTCAATCACCATATATTGAGAGACCAAGATATCCCAGGACAAAATTAAATTTACACAATATCTGACCACAAATCCAGCCCTACAAAGAATAATAGATGGGAAACACAAAACAAGGAGAGAAACTACATCTTAGAAAAAGCAAGAAAACCAAAAGAAGAAAGACACACAGACAGAATTCTACCTCTAAAAGCAAAAATAGCAGGAAACAACAACCACTATTCCTTAATATCTGTTAACGTAAATGGACTCAATTCCCCAATAAAAAGATACAGGCTATCAGACTGGATAGATAAACAGAATCCAGAATTTTTCTGCATGCAATAAACTCATCTCAGATACAAAGAAAGACACTATCTCAGAGTAAAAGGTTGGAAAAAAACATTCAAAGTAAACAGACCCAAGCAAGAAGCTAGAGTAGCCATTCTAATATCAAATAAAGTAGAATTCCAACCAAAGTTTTCGAAAACGGTAAGGAAGGACACCTTTCAAACATTACTGGGAAACTTTATCAGGAGGAACACTCAATTCTTAATATATATGCTCCAAATATAAGAGCACCCATACTTATAAAAAACAAAACAAAACAAAACACTACTAAAGCTCAAAAAATTCATTGCACCACACACAATAATAGTGGGAGACATCAACACTCCACTGTCATCAATCGACAGATTACAGAAGCAGAAACTGAACAAGGACTTAGTGAAACTAGCAGAGGTTATGAACCAATTGGAATTAATAGACATCTACAGAACATTTCGCCCTAAAACAAAAGAATACACCTTCTCAGCACGTCAAGGCATCTTCTCCAAAACTGACCATGTAGTCGGTCACAAAACAATCCTCAATAGATATAAGAAGATTGAAATATTCCCATGCATCTTATCAGATCACCATGGACTAAGGCTGGTCTTTAATAACAACAAACACAACAAAAAACCCATATACACATCAAAGCTAAGCAATGCTCTACTAAATGATAGCATGGTCAAAGATGACATAAAGAAAAAAATTAAGAAATTTCTAGGATTTAATGAAAATGAAAACATAACATACCCAATCATATGGGATGCAATGAATGCAGTACTAAGAGGAAAACGCATAGCTGTGAGGATCTACAAAAAGAAACTGGAGAAAGCATACACTAGCAAGTAGACAGCACAGTAGAAAGATCTAGAACAAAAGGAAGCAGATACACTGAAGAGGAGTAGATGGCAAGAAATATTCAAACTCATTGCAGAAATTGACCAAATATAAACAAAAAGAACCATTCAAAGAATCAACAAAATCAAGGACGGGTTTTTTGAGAAAATTAACAACATTGATAAACCTTTAGCCAGACAAAGTAGAGGGCAAAGAGAGAGTATCCAAATTAGCAAAAGCAGAAATGAAAATGGAGTCATAACAACTGAAACTGAGGAAATTCAAGAAATCATCAGATCCTACTACAAAAGCTTATACTCAACAAAACTGGAAAATCTGGAGGAAATGGATAAATTCCTAGACAGATACCAGATACTAAAGTTAAACCAGGATCAGGAAAACCATCTAAATAATCCCATAATATCAAAAGAAATACAAGCAGTAATCAAATGCCTCCCAACCAAAAAAAAAAAAAAAAAAAAGCCCAGGTCCAGATGGGTTCAGTGCAGAATTATATCAGACATTTATTCATGACCTAATACCAATACACTCCAAACTATTCAACAAAATAGAATCAGATGGAACACTACCTAACTAATTTTTTGAGGCTACAATTACCCTCGCCTCAAACCACACAAAGAACATAAAAGGAAAAAGAATTTCAGAACAATCTCTGTTAGGAACAGTGATGCAAAAATACTCAACAAAATTCTTGCAAACCGAATCCAAGAACACATCAAAACGATCATTCACCATGATCAAGTAGCCTTCATCCCTGGGATGCAGGGATGTTTTAATATACAGAAATCCATCAACATAATCCACCATATAAACAAACTCAAAGAAAAAACCACATTGTCATCTCACTAGATGCTGAGAAAGAATTTGAAAATTTCAACACACATTCATGTTAAAAGTCTTGGAATGAACAGGAATCCAAGGCCCATACTTAAACATAATAAAAGCAATAATAACAAACCAATTGCCAATATCAAACTAAATTGTGAGAAACTTGAAGAATCCCACTAAAATGAGGGACTAGACAAGGCTGCCCATTCTCCCCCTACCTATTCAACATAGTACTGGAAGTCCTGGCCAGAGTAATTAGAAAGGAAAAGGAAATCAAAGGGATACACATCGGAAAGGAAGAAGTAAAAACGTCACTATGTGCAGGTGAAATATTAGTATAAGTATGTGACCCTAAAAATTTCACCAGAGAACCTTTATAGCTGATAAACAACTTCATCAAAGAGGATGGATATAAAATTACCTCAAACAAATCAGTAGCCTTTTTCTACTCAAAGGACTAACATGGGAAGAAAGAAATTAGAGAAAAGATACCCTTCATACTAGTCACAAACTATATGAAATAACTTTGTGTGATTCTACCTAAGCAAGTGAAGAACTTACATGACAAGAATTTCAAATCTCTGAAAAAGGAAATTGAGGAAGATCTCAGAAGTTGGAATGATCTCCCATGCTCATGGATCTGAAGGATCACCATTTTGAAAATGGCCATCTTACGAAAAGCAATCCACAGATTCAATGCAATCCCAATCAAAATTCCAACACAATTCTTTATAGAGTTTGAAGGAGCAATGTACAAATTCATCTGAAATAGCAAAAATCTAAGAATAGCGAAATCCATCCTCAACAACAAGAAAACATCTGTGGGAATCACCATCACTGACCTCAAGCTATATTACAAGGCAATTATGCTAAAAACTGCATGGTACTGGTACAGAGATAGGTACATGGATCAATGGAATAGAATAGAAGATCCAGAAATGAGCCCTCACATATATGGTCACTTGATTTTTTACAAAGGAGCTTTAAACATTCAATGGAAAAAGGACTGCCTCTTCAATAAATGGTGTTGATTTAACTGGCACTCAGCATGCAGAGGAATAAAAATAGACTCTTTCTTATCTTTTTGTACAATGCTCAAGTACATGTGGATCAAAGATCTCCACATTAATTCAGGTACACTGAAACCATTAAAGAAAAAGTAGGAAAAATCTTAGAACACAAAAGCACAGGGGATAATTTACTAAGCAGAATACCAGTGGCTTGCTCTCTAAGGTCAAAGATTGAGAAATGGGAGTTAATGAGATTGCAAAGTTTTTGCAAGGCTAAGGATATTGTCAAGAAAACAAAACAGCAGCTAACAGATTGGGAAAAGATCTTTACCAACCCCACATCTGATAGAGGTCTAATATCCAATGTATACAAAGAACTCAAGAACTGAGATCTCATAAAATCAACCAATCCTATTAAAAAATGGGGTACAGTGCTAAACAAAAAATTCTCAATAGAGGAATATCAAATGGCTGAGAAGCATCTAAGGAAGTGCATGATATCCCTAGTCATCAGGCAAATGCAAATCAAAACAACGCTGAGATTCTACCTCATACCTATCAGAATGGGTAAGATAAAAACTGAGATGACAGCAGATGCTGGTGAGGATGTGGAGAAAGAGGAACACTTCTCCACTGTTGGTGGGGCTGTAAACTGATACAACCACTCTGCAAATCAGTCTGGTGATTTCTCAGAAAATTCAACATAGTACTACCTAAAGATCCAGTTATTCCTCTTCTAGCCATATACCCCAGAGATGCTACAACATACAATAAGGGCACAAGCACCACAATGTTTCATAGCAGCCCTATTTATAATAACCAGAAGCTGGAAAGAACCCAGAGGTCCTTCAGTAGATGAACGGATACAAAAATTTTGGCATAGTTACACAATGGATTACTAATCAGGTAATAGAAACAATGACTTTATGAAATTCCTAAGAAAATGGATTCATATAGAGAATATTATCCAGACATAATATGCAGTCAGTGGTAATTGGATACTAACCTCAGACAGCGCTGAACATCCCGGAAACAACTCACAGGTCATATGAAGCTCAAGAAAAACAAAGGCCAAAAAAAAAAAAAAAAAAAAAATGAAACCCTCACTTCTTCTTAGGAAAAATAAATGTATAGCACCCTCTCAAAATGTCGTATACCTGGACCTTAAATCACGAATAATCCAAGACCTAAGAATATAGTCTTGTGGCAATTTTTGGTATTCACAGCTCATTATGCTTAATCTATACTTGCCTTAAAAATTGTTTCTGTGTTATGTTCTCTCCTACTTGTACTTTATGCTTATGGTAACTGGTGGGATTTCAATGCATGCTATCAAACCTTTAAAAGAATTAAGTACTGATAAAAATATTTGTATAGTGTTATGCCAAAATGCCTTTAAAATCTGTACATGTATTCCTTTTAAAAAAAAAAAATAAAGTTGTAAGAGAAAGAGAGAAAAGAATAGTGTGTCCATAAAACAAGTGAATAATATGTGTAAATAAATTTAACTAAGAAAAAAAAAATACTCCTATTAGATACACTTTCACATTTTCAGGAAAAATATAAATTTTATATGTGTGCATGAATGCACAATTGATATCTTTTGTATTTTACATGATGGTGGAAAAATCACAACAGTCCTACTTTGTAGACTCCATAAGCTATAGTTATGATTTCATAGCCAGATTTGCCAGCTAGGCCAATAGTGACATGCGAGTTTTAATTTTCAAATTCAAAAAAGAAGAAAAAATATTATTCAATAAAAAATACAGCTTTTTAAGAAAATAATGACCTAATTAAGATCAAATTGCCAGGGTAGCTCAATTTCAGTACTTAATTATGGAATTCTTAGCCTTCAGGTAGTGGTCTAAGCCCTAGAGTAGGATTAGGTAAGAATTCGGGGGGTTTTTTGTACAGAATTTAAGTACAATGCTGCTTAGTAGATCCCTCCTTATGTCTTGCTGAGTTCGCTGTCTCATAGCACCCAGAGCCATTGGCTCAGGTATAGGCCCTTCCACAGTGAGCTGCTCCCTCTTATAGCAGTCATCATTTATATATATATATATATATATATCCCCAAGACTTGCACACAGAACATTCTAGTGACGTTGTTTTCTCAATTTCCACTCCCATCCAAAATGATTTTGCTTTGTGTCAGTTTGTCATAAACCTAGCCAGCACATGTACTGAGAAGAAAATAGACGGAAAAAGAGGGGAATGGAGAGAGGACTTAAAATTTCATGTTACACACTCTATTTTTACCCCCCTTAGTACTGGCCCTAATGCCTTCAAAATTTCATCAGTGTTCAGGCTATGATTTGTCTCTGAGGTTGAGGTCTATTCATATGTATGCTGAATTATGAACAAGCATATCTTTGTGTTTTCCTTTTGCTTGCCCCACTGATGTCCTCTGTTCTGATAATACAACTGAGTAGAAAAAAAATATTTGTCATTTTTCAAAAGTCCTGTGATAAGGTTGTTTCTTCTCAATAAGTTTTAAAATGGTGTTTTTGAGGGTGTCAAGCAGAATCTCAATGAGTTTATTAGCAACTCTGTAGTGAATGTTTACTTTTATGGGATTTAATTTTTTGGCTTTTATTATATTGTACTGAGAAGATTTCTACATATTTAATATGTTATATACTGGACTAATTTTTCTGTTCTATGATGAATTTTGTCTCATATTCAATAAAAACATAGTAATAAAAAACTGGCTCTTGGAAAAATTCTTACTAGGAACTGAAAAAAGGTAGAGTAAAATTACTGAGTCATGGGAAAAATCAAATGGTCTGAAGGAATTGATTATTATAATTTTAGTGATGATTGCTAGATTGGGAAAAATCCACTAAGCATTTGTACATACATACACACACATACACACACACACACACACACACACTCACACACACACACACACACACAGTAATTCTGTCATAAGGTAAACAAAGCTGGTTCTAGGGTAGAAAGAAATGTAAGTGGAGAGAAAAATAGATGATTGAATCTGTGCTGTGACCATACTATCATTGTCTTAGAGATTTCCTAGTATCATTAACCTTATTGCTCATGGAAATATAAGAGTGAATGAATATAATTAATCCAGAATAATTTTAACAACCTACTCCCATCTGCTATGCTGAGAAAAAGAATTCTCTATGAGTTATTTTTAGATCTGTAATGATATAATATGATCTTATATGTGGATACAAACAAAACATTTTGCTGAAGGAGGGATTTTCAAATATTTTATATTGAGATGAATACACTGCAAATGAATACCACCATAACACTATTGCAATAGGTGCATTATTGCCTATAAGACTGCTACTTTGACAGATCTTAAAGACTGATCTCTCTTTTCTTATTATCATGCAAAGAGTAGTAAATCTTTCAGTAAACAGCACCAATATGAGAAGTGAACAAAGGTGGGTGACTTAATAGTTGGAGATTTTGCCAGAAGGCTCATGAGAAACCAGCAGTGTATTTATAGATGAAAGCTTCTGATGACATTGAATTCTCCTGCTGTCATTTCCATAGCCAGTAACTACTACTGATGAGCTGATGCTTCTGAATTAGAAAATAGGGTTTCTCGGGAATTGGAAGCATCTTCATTTTTGTCTCTTCAGAAGCAGACACACAAGTTCTGAAAAAAAAAAAAGAAAACTGTTTTCCATATGCCTCTTGAGTTGCTGATAATTGTTATTAATGGGATTGCTATCATTCTCTCTGGCTGACCTACAGAGCAAAAGAATAAAAGTCTTAAGGAAGTGGAATTAATAATTCCATTGCAATGCATCATAGAGCTAAGCCAGTAATTGCAAGGTCAGATGAGCACACACAGATAGATTGTTAGCTGGTTACACTATAATGAAAGAGCAGACCTTTTACATAAGTTTATGAATAATGTTTCTCATAAAGACAGGAGATTGATTATCCCAGAAAAGCTTCCCCCTGAACCTAAGACCATCAGCAATCACAATAATGAAATATTAATAACAAATTTTAGAATCTATCAAGACTAAATTTCATAACCCACTGTAATGAGCTTCTTGTTTCTAATTTTGGAGGGGAGCTAGATGAAATATTACTGAAGGCAGAAACAAAAGACTATATTTTACATCAGGGGCCAAATCAGGTTATTTCATCAAAAGTTGTAAATTTAAAGATGCTAGTGAGAAAGAAGAATAGGAAGTTCAGATGAGTCCCTTACTATCACACTGACTGTTATCTTCCTCTTTAATGTTACTCATTTCTCGCATAGAGAAGATACATTAGTTAATTTTATCTTGGGGAAATATTCTTTAGATATCTGTTTTTCTTTAAACAAGTCCACAATTAAACCTTTATAATGGAAAAGCTTAGGAAAATGTATTTGTTAATTCCCTAGCAACCATAAGAATTCTGGATCTTTAAGCTAGAGATCAAACCTAGAATTCTTAAGAAAAGTAAATTAAGGTTTTTAGCAGCAAAAATATGTGGTCATTTTGAATTATGACCAGAAAGAAAGGAAAATGATTTCACTAATGCACTTTTGCTTTCCTGATTGATGTAAAACTATGTGGGTGGAATTCAGCACAAATCCAGCTCAGAGATTCTATATATAGAACCTACATTAAACTTACCTTTTTGTGTTCTAAATTGGTCAAGTTGATATAGCTGAATACATCACTATTATATAATTATATTTTCAGGCATAAAAAGTTGTTATACTGCTTTAATGCAAAATAAAAAGGACATAATTTAAGACTAGTGCTAAAGTTGCTGTTTTCATCCATGTTACTATTCATGATCTTTCACACTTTAAATTATACCTTCTACAGTGGGGCTTGGCTCACATCTAATACCCTCCTCCTCAGTCCCATTTTTGATTAAAAACATTCATCAAATACAGTTGGGAACATTCCTAGATTCGACTAAAGTGATGGTTTAACAATTCTGAATATAGTAAAGCACACTGAGATGTATGCTTTTAAAGAATAAATTCCATAGTGAGAGATATATCTCAATAAAGCTCTTAGTATTTTTAAAGCAGTTGAGTTTCTTAGTCCTTGCAATCATTATTTCTCTTTCACTTCAGCATTGCTTCCATAGTGAGCAGCATCTTCTTATTGGCTTTGAGTATGCTCTCAGACTGGCTTATATATCCTAAACTTGCCAAAGGAGAAAACAAGAGTCAACTGTTAGTAGTATACAGCTTGTTTCCCCAAAGAAAAAAACTATTAATGGCAGTGCTGGGAAGATTAAGGACAGACGCACTAGTCAGATCTTGATATGTAACACTAGATATATAGCAACATTAGAAGTTAGAATATGTTGTCCACAGGCTTCTAGATATCTTTGTGTTCATGGTCAAGGTGTTAACACAGTTTATGATGACATTCAATAAAAATTCATAGAACTAAAATGATAATAATAATACTTCCAGAAACTTCAGAGCCATTATTTTCTAATTCTATTTAGAGTGCATTATGTTCATCCAAAACAATGACTGATTGTAGGACATGAATTGGTTTTATAATTGATGAGCATTTAAGCAAGTAAGACTAACTGGCTAATCCAATAATTATATCCAGAAAGTTGGTAGACCCTTTAATTTTATTCTATACACCATTGCTACCATTTAAACATATTCTTCCCTATTTATATTCATTCATCTTATTGTTACTTTAAAGTTATCTTTAAAAAACTTCTTGCCTTATGTATTCATTCTAATTGCAAGAAAAACAAGCAAATGAGATTTATTGAGTGAGATTTACCCAAATTCACAATGACTAACACATTATTATTAAGCTGAGTATTTAGTAAATGCTTAACTAGTAAAACAACATCATCAACAACAAAATCAATAAGGCATGTTCTTTGAATAAGTTATAGATAAGAAAAATATACATGCCCTATACTTAAAAATCATATATGATTTGACTACAAAGCAGTATAAATTAAACAGAAAAATAGAAGCATTGCAAAGAATCAGTTTGTTGAGAACATAAAAGAGTAGTTGAAAGAATAAGTAGAATTTCTGCTTATTCTTCAAAACTAGGTTATATTTTGACAAAAAAAAATGGATTATAGAAGAATTCCCAGACAATAGTGAAAAATAAAGGCATACAAATACTAAAGAAGTAAGAGTAATACTCAATGAAATTTGGTATATAAAATTAATAATCACTTGGCACTAAGCATATTGCAAATACTAGAGAGGATTAAAGAAGATGAAAGCTAATTTTTAATGACATCAGATACCCAGGAAGCACATATATCAATATATCTATATTTTCCCAATCTTTTAAGAATCAGAGCCATATCTACTTCAAAATTGTTTTTGGTACAGTGGTTTCTCCTTCTTGAAAAATGTCAGAATAAGAGTTTGCTGGATTTTGTTTGGAGTATAATTAAAAAATGCCACGTGAAATTAGAGAAAGGACTGGAGGAGCTGAAAGGGTTTGTAACCTCATAGGAAGAACAACAATATCAACTCACCAGAACCCGCAGAACTCCCAGGAACTAAACCACCAATCAAAGGGTACAAATGGGGTGATATATAGCTGCATATGTAGCAGAGGATGGCGTAGTCTGGCATCAGTAGGAGGAGACACCCTTGGTTCTGTGAAGGCTGGATGCCCCATTGTACGAGAATGCCAGAGCCAGGGCAAGGAGGCTTTAAGGAGTGGATGGGTGGGTAGGGGAGCACCCTCATAGAGGCAAGGGGAGGGGGATGGAATATGGGGTTTCCTGAGGGGAAACCCAGAAGATCACTAACAACGGGAATAAAAATTAAAAAAAAAAAAAACCTAATAAAAGAAAAATTTGACAAAAAGTATATCATGTGGAAACATGCCACTCATGATGTAAATAATTTACATAAAAATGAATTCTAGATTAAAGTTTTCTTTTAAGAATAGACCAACTTTCTTTTTCTTTTTCTTTTTTTTTTTTTTTTTTGCTTTGGCTGCCAGAGTATTCATGTTCATATTTGAGGATTAATTTTACCCAGTAGGTTTTGTTTAGGGATCTATATTGAATGCTACCTTAAAAATTATCAAATGAACACATTTCATTGACTATGCAATATATGCTAAGTACTGTGTATATAATAGCAAATGAACAAGATATAAACTTTTTCTTTCTGTTGACTATTGTCTAGTGAGGGACTGAGAAATCCAATGAGTAAACACATAAATGTGTTTGTACTTGATCTGGTCCCATTTTCCAATTTATATTTAGCATCTCTTTATAGAATATGTCTTTATTTAAGTGCCACTATGGGACAAAGTTGTAGGGTATAAATAAATACATTAACAAATCACATGACTGCAAGAAAAATTTGCTGTGGGAAAATATGTTATTTTTTAAGTGAATTTCATCAAACAAACTCAATCTATGGGAATTTTTCTTCTCTTGATTTAGAAGTTTTTGTGTACAATTTTCACAACTGCTGAAATAAAATTATAAAGTTAATATCCTAATTTTAAAGACCCTGGGAATGTAGAAAAAGCCCGTTCTTCATATTTGTTATGCATTTTTGATGCATTTCTACCCCAAATTGCAAACAAATGGTTTTCAGTGTTATATCTAGTCCTGTTTCAATCTTTCTTGCAGAAATATTTTCATGCTTTAAGTAATGGTATTCTCATTGCAATTAAGTCCTAGGATGATGGAAGAATTTTTCTAGTACTTAAAGCTTAAGTGACAATAATAAGTGTAAGATAGACAGTCAACTTTAAAAATAGCATTTGAGAGCACATCAAAATGATCATTCATCATGATCAAGTAAGCTTCATCCCATGGATGCAGGGATATTTCAATATATGGAAATCCATCAACATGACCCACTATATAAACAAACCCAAAGTGGGGGAAATACCACATGATCATCTCATTAGATGCTGAGGAAGTATTTGGTTAAACTCAACATCCTATCATAGTAAACGTCTTGGAAGAGATCATGAATCCATGGCCCATACTTAAACACAGTAAAAGCAATGTACAGCAAATGAGTAGCCAATATCAAACTAAATGGAGAGAAACTTGAAGCAATCCCCCTAAAATCGGGGACTAGACAAGGCTGACCACTCTCTCCCTACCTATTCAATATAGTACTTGAAGTCTTAACCAGGGCAACAAAGGGAAGTCAAAGTGATACAAATCAGAAGGGAAGAAGTCAAAGTATCACTATTTACAGATGATATGATAATATACTTAAGTAACCCTCAAAGTCCCACCAGAGAAATCCCACAACTGATAAACAACTTCAACAAAGTGGCTGGATATAAAATTAACTGAAACAAACCAGTAGCCTTCCTCTACTTAAAGGATAAACAGGGTTAGAACGAAACTAGGGAAAGGACACCCTTCAGGATAGTAACAAATAATAGAAAATACCTGTGTGACTCTAATCAAGCAAGTGAAACATCTGTATGACAAGACCTTCAAGTGTCTGAGAAAAGAAATTAAAGACCTCGGAAGATGGAAAGATCTCCCATGCTCATGAATTGGCAGGATTAATTGAGTAAAAATGGCCATCTTGCCAAAATCAATCTACAGATTCAAAGCAATCCATATTAAAATTCCAACTAAATTCTTTCTAGAGTTAGAAAGAGCAATTTGCGAATTCATTTGGAATAATGAAAAAGCCAGGATGGGGAATCCTATTCTCAACAACAAAAGAACTTCTGGGGCTATCATAATTCTTAACCTCAACCTGTGTTACAGAGGTTAGTGATAAAATCTCTATGGTATATGGTACACAGACAGGAAGATAGACCAATGGAATAAAATTGAAGATCCAGAAACGAACCCACCTACCTAGGGTCACTTGATCTTTGACAAAGGAACTAAAACCATCCAGTGGAAAAAAGATAGCATTCTCGACAAATGGTGTTGTTCCAAATGGTGGTCATCATGTACAAGAATGCAAATCAATCCAATCTTATCTCCCTGTACAAAGCTCAAGTCCAAATGGATAAAGGACCTCCACTAAAAAACCAGATACACTCAAACTAATAGAAGAGAAAGTGGGGAAGAGCCTCCAACACATGGGAACAGGGAAAATTTTCCTCAACAGAACACCAGTAGCTTATGCTCTAAGATTAAGAATCAAGAAATGAGACCTCATAAAATTGCAAAGCTTCTGTAAGGCAAAGGGAATTGTCAATAAGACAAAGCAGCAAACAAAAAATTGGAAAATGATTATTACCAATCCTACATCTGAAAGAGAGCTAATATCCAATATGTACAATGAACTCAAGAAGTTAAACCCCAGAAAATCAAATAATCCTATTAAAAATGGTGAACAGTGCTAAATAAAGAATTCTCAACTGAGGAATATCTAATGGCTGAGAAGCACCTAAAGAAATGTTCAACATCCTTAGTCATCAGGAAAATACAAATCAAAACAACCCTAAGATTCCACCTCACACCAGTCAGAATGGCTAAGATTAAAAACTCAGGTGATAGGAGATACTGGTTAGGATGTGAAGAAAGAGGAACACTCCTCCATTGTTGGTGGGATTACAAGCTGATACAATCACTCTGGAAAGAAGTCTGGCACTTCCTCAGAAAATTGGAAATAGTACTTCCTGAGGACCCAGCAATATTACTCCTTGGCATATTCCCAGATGCTCTAAAATATAACAAATTCAAATGTACCACTATGTTTATAGCAGCCTTATTTGTAATTGCCAGATTCTGGAAAGAACAGTGATGTCCTTCAACAGATGAATGATTACAGAAATTGTGGTACATTTACACAATGGAGTACTACTCAACTATGAAAAACAATGACTTCATGAAATTCTTAGACAAATGGATGGAACTGCATAATATCATCCTGAGTGAGGTAAACCAATCTCAGGCATGCACACAGACAGAGAGACAGACAGACAGACAGACACACACACACACACACACACATACACACACACACACACACACACACACATTGTATGCAGTCACTGATAAGGGGATATTAGCTCAAAAGTTCAGATTACCCAAAATAAAATTCACAGACAATATAAAGCTCAAGAAGGAAAACCAAAGTGCAGATGCTTCAATCCTTCTCAGATGGGGTAACATAAAATATACATAGGAGGATATACAGAGACAAAGTTTGAAGCAGAGACTAAAGAAAAGGCTGTCCAGAGACAGCCCTACTTGTAGATCCAACCTATATACAGCCACCAAACCCAGACAATATTGCAGATGCCAAGAAATACTTGCTGACAGGAACCTGATGTAACTGTCCCTGGAGGGGACATGACAAATACAAAGGTGAATGCTCACATCCAACAATTGAGCTGAGAATAGGTTTCCCAATGGAGGAGTTAGAGAAAGGATTGAAGGAGCTTAAGGGTCTTCAAACCCCATAAGAAAAGCATTTCCAACCAACTAGAGCTCCCAGGAATTAAACCACTATCTAAAGAGTAGAAATCGACAAACTCTTAGCTCCAGCTTCATATGTAGCAGAGGATGGACTTTTTGGGCATCAGGGAAAAGAGAAGCCCTTGGTCTTGCCAAGAGTTAATGCCCTGGTGTAGAGGATCCTCAGGGCAGGGAGACAGAAGGGAGTATGTAGATAGGGGCACCCTCACAGAAGCAGGTGTAGGGGAGATGGTATAGGGAGATTAAGTATGAGAAATCATGAAATGGGATAACATTTGGAATGTATTTAAAATATATCCAACAAAAAAGGAAATTAAATGAAAAATATAGCATTTGAAGGCAATTTTCAATCATAATCTAAATTAAGTATGCTTATAGACAGTGATGCAAATTAAAAGCAGTATTTTGTGGGGCCAGAGTCAGTTACTAAATGAGTTAGATATAGACTTGGCCTTCTGGTTCTTACCATTTATTGAGACACAGAAACCATGGAATACATGACCAGAATTCAAAAAATATATTTAATAAGTCTATAAACAGAAACAAAAGTAACAAAATTATATCATAAAGTAAGGGAAAGCTAAGTTTCATTAAGAAGGTAAAGTAAATATTACTATAGAAAGGTAGTATTTGATATGGGTCTTGAAAATAAAGTATCATTTTAGTAAGTATACTATGTAGAGAGTAGCATTTTGACCAATGGGGATGATACTAATAAAGAAAAAGAGATGTGAAAATTTAAGCTTTGGAAACCGTAGGATATTGATAATGAAAATTTTGGTGGATCAAATTATAAACAGCTGTAAATATAATGAATTTAGATTTTGAGAAAATATTATACACCCTTGAGAAATTAGTACATAATTATCACTTGGAAAAATACAGAGATGTCTATTTATATTTCCTAGTATTTAATTACATCATTATTATAAGGCAATGTAAGGAAATAAAATGTGAAAGTCAATAAAAATTTAATCACCCAAATATTGTTTGAGCATCTAAATTCTTGTAATAAAGCAATCATCAATAGCAAGACATTGAGACCTAATATTCATGGTGGTCAGGGAAACACAATGTGTATCTGCATGGCCTGCTTAAGAATGAAAGTTAGTGTACATATTTATTCAAGATCTATGAAGGAAGATAAAATGCTGTCAAAAGCGGGGATGGCCCTAATGACCATCAATACACTGTACACTTATTAAAACAAAGACACCCTAGAGAAAATGAAATTTGGAACAAAAGTTTAAACCACTGGATGATAAGAAATGATGCAACCAATGCTTTAATATAAAAATTTAGTAACTTTATCTATATGTCTATATCTATATTTATATCAACATTTCCACTATTTTTTCCTTTAATAAAACTAGTTTTTTCACATAATATATTATGATTTTTGTTTTCTTTTTCTGTGTATCTGTCTCTGCATCTCTCTTTTCCATTACCTCCCTATCTCCACTTCCATCTAGATCTTCCATCTGTATTTCATTATAAAACAATCAGTCTTCTAAGTGAAAATATTAAAATAAAATAAAATCAAAGTATGATAAAGCTAAAACTAACACATCAGAATAGGACAATACAGAGGAAAATGAACCCAACAAAAGACACAAGAAACAGGTATAGATGTACAGACCCACATAATCACACCTCATAAAAACACTAACCCGGAAGCTGAAAAAATACCCCAAAGAGTTCTTCGGGTTCTTTCCATTCTACTTTAGTCTCTGTGAGTTCATGTGTGGTCAATCATGTTTTAGAGGTTTCGCTTTTCTTTGATGTCCTCCATCCTCTCTGGTTCTTAACTCATTTTTCTCATCAGCAGGATTTCTTGAGCTCTAAGTGGAGGTATTTTTGTGACAATAACTCATATTTCCAGATGAAATTGTTCTCTCAGAGGCTTACTGATGAATAAGCTCATGCATTCTAATTGTTTCTGAACTCTGGCTTGCTGGTTCAACTCTGCTTCTCTGGCTCAAACTGCCCTCTCCAAGCTGTTTATTTCAATCTGGCTGTTATTGGCTTCTCACTGAATTGTGTTACTTGGTCTCAAACTAACTATGACAATTTGTTCTAATTTTCTGTCTTCATATTCTGTGGCTTCACCTGACTGTGCTTGATCTGCAGTGAACTTGACAAACTCAACTACACAGCACTGCACTCAGTGCACTGAGTCACAATTCACTCTCTCTCCCTGTCCTACTCTCAATGGCTTCCCTTTCATGTCTGTTCTCATAAAAGCTGACCTTATTCTGACTCTGACTCATTCTGTCAAATCTTTTTGTGAGTTCTTACTTTTTCTGGTCCTCAATTAGATATCATTGTTTGGGATTAAATATATACTAAAGCAGGTCTGTATTCTAGCCAGAAGAATTAAAGGTGTGGTACTGCCAGCCAGAAAGGCGGCTCGTACAGGATGAGCAACTGGTGAGTGGGAGACCTAGGCTGCGGGGGAGCAGAGGGATCTCTGCGGAGTGCACACGGAAAGGGCACCCCCTGCCCTGACCTGCCCTGTCCTCCCCGATCCAGTGACCGGGAACAGATCTTAGGAACTTCTGTTCCCACCCGGAGACGACTTCAGGATGCAGAGCGGAGCCTGGCCCAACAGCCAGCCGGAAAGGCGGCTTGAACAGGCTGAGCAACTGGTGAGTGGGAGACCTAGGCTGCGGGGGAGCAGAGGGATCTCTGCGGAGTGTAGACGGAAAGGGCACCCCCTGCCCTAACCTGCCCTGTCCTCCCGATCCAGTGACCGGGAACAGATCTTAGGAACTTCTGTTCCCATCCGGAGATGACTTCAGGACACAGAGCAGAGCCTGGCCCACCTGCCAGCCGGAAAGGTGGCTCAGAGAGGCTGAGCATCTGTGACCAGGAACAGATCTTAGGAACGTCTGTTGCCACCCGGAGGCGACTTCAGTACGCAGAGCGGAGCCTGGCCCAGCTGCCACTCGGAACCTGGGCTGCTGGGGAGTAGAGAGATCTCTGCGGAGTGCACATGGAAAGAGTACCAGGGACACAGACCAGATACAAGGGAAAGAAAGGCAAGAACATATCACTGACAACAAAATGGCAAGAGGAAAGAGAAAGAGTATATCCTAAGGAAACCAAGACAATCTAGCAACACCAGAACCCAGCTCTCCGATAGTAGCAAACATCGGAATTCCAAACACTCCAGAGAAAGAAGACACAGACCTGAAATCATGCCTCAAGACGCTGATAGAGATACTTAAACAAGAAAGAAAGGAAAAGCAAAAAGATTCAGAAGCTTTTAAAGAAGAAACAAGAAAAACACTCAAAGAACTCAAAGAACGAGAGGAAAACAGAACCAAAGAAATAAAGGAATGGAAGAGGGAACTTAAAACAGAAATTGACACAATAAAGAAAGCGCTAAAAGAGATAACCCTAGAGTCAGAACAGCAAAAAAAGAAATCAGGAGTCACAGAAGCAAGCATTTCCAACAGATTACAAGAGATCGAGGAGAGAATCTCGGGGGCAGAAGACAACATTGCAAACATAGACAAAACAGCCAGAGAAGATGCAAAAAACAAAAAGCTCCTAACCCAAAATGTCCAGGAAATACAAGACACAATGAGAAGACCGAACCTGAGGATAATAGGAATAGAACAGGGAGAAGAGTATCAATTAAGAGGCACAGTAAATATCTTCAACAAAATCATAGAAGAAAACTTCCCTACCCTCAAGAATGAGATGACCACGAGCATAAAAGAAGCCTTCAGAACTCCAAATAGGTTGGACCAGAAAAGAAATACCTCCCGACACATAATAGTAAAAACAACAAGTGCCCAAAGTAAAGACAGAATACTAAAAGCAGTAAGGGAAAAAGGTCAGGTAACATATAAAGGCAGACCAATCAGACTCACACCCGATTTCTCAACAGAGACTATGAAAGCTAGAAGAGCATGGACAGACATCATGCACTCCTTAAGAGAGCACAAGTGCCAGCCCAAGCTGCTATACCCAGCAAAACTATCAATCACCATCGATGGAGAGACAAAGATATTTCAAGACAAATCAAAATTCACACAATATCTGACCACAAACCCAGCACTACAACAAATTATAGGTGGAAAACCCAATACGAGGAGGGAAAATACAGCCTAGTAAAAACAAGAAAACTCCTAAACAAGAAAACTAAAAGAAGAAAAAAACACAGACACAACTCAACCTAAAAAAGCAAAAATGGCAGGAAACAGAAACAATTATTCCTTGATATCTGTTAACACAAATGGTCTCAACTCCCCAATAAAGAGACATAGACTATCAGACTGGATACATAAACAAAATCCAGCCTTTTGCTGCATACAGGAAACTCATCTCAGAGACAGAGACAGACACTATCTCAGAGTAAAAGGGTGGGAAAAAAACTTCCAAGCAAACAGCTCCAAGAAGCAAGCTGGAGTGGCTATTCTAATATTGAATAAAGTAAATTTCCAACCAAAAGTTATCAAAAAAGATAAAGAAGGACACTTTTTACTCATTACCGAGGAAATCTGTCAGGAGGAACTCTCAATCCTTAACATATATGCTCCAAATAAAAAATCACCCACATTCATAAAAGAAACTCTACTAAAGCTCAAAAAATACATTTCACCTACACAATAATAGTGGGAGACTTTAACACCCCACTCTCACCAATGGACAGATCAGGGAAACAGAAACTGAACAAGGACACTGCAAAACTAGCAGAGACATTGAACCAACTAGAATTAATAAATATATAAAGAACATACTATCCTAAAGTAAAAGAATACACCTTCTTCTCACCACCCCATGGCACCTTCTCGAAAATTGACCACGTAATTGGACACAGAACGAGCCTTCATCGATATAAGAAGATTGAAATACTCCCATGCATCCTCTCAGATCACCATGGTCTTCAGCTGGTCTTTAACAACAACAAAGACAACAAAAAGCCCACATACACATGGAAACTAAACAATGCTCTGTTAAAGGATAGCAGGGTCAAAGAAGAAATAAAGAAAGAAATTAAGGACTTTCTAGAATTCAACGAAAATGATAACACAACATACCCAAACCTATGGGATGCAATGAAAGCAGTATTGAGAGGAAAACTCATTGCCCTAAGTGCTTCCAAGAAGAAACTGGAGAGAGCTCACATCAGCAACCTGACAGCACAGCTAAAAGCCCTAGAACAAAAGGAAGCAGATATACCCAAAAAGAGTAGACGGCAAGAAATAATCAAAATTAGGGCAGAAATAGACCAAATAGAAACAAAAAAAAAAAAAACCATGGAAAAAATCAACAAAACAAAGAGTTGGTTCTTTGAGAAAATCAACAAGATTGATAAACCCCTAGCCAGACTAACTAAAGGGCAAAGAGAGAGTATCCAAATTAACAAAATCAGAAAGGAAAGTGGTGACATAACAACTGAAACTAAGGAAATTCAAGAAATCATCAGATCCTACTACAAAAATTTATACTCCACAAACTTGGAAAATCTGGAGGAAATGGACGAATTCCTAGACAGATACAAGGTCCCAAAGTTTAACCAGGACCAAGTAAACCATCTAAATAACCCTATAATACCTAAAGAAATAGAAGAAGTCATCAAAAGCCTCCCAACCAAAAAAAGCCCAGGTCCAGACGGGTTCAGTGCAGAATTTTATCAGACAATTATTGGGGATATAACACCAATATTCGCCAAACTATTCCAAAACATAGAATCAGATGGAATATTACCCAACTCATTTTTTGAGGCTACAATAACCCTCGTACCTAAGCCACACAAAGACCCTACAAGGAAAGAGAACTTCAGACCAATCTCACTTATGAACATTGATGCAAAAATACTCAACAAAATCCTTGCAAACCGAATCCAAGAACACATCAAAACCATCATTCATCATGACCAAGTAGGCTTCATCCCTGGGATGCAGGGATGGTTTAACATAAGGAAATCCATCAATGTAATCCACCATATAAACAAACTTAAAGACCAAAATCACATGGTCATCTCACTAGACGCTGAGAAAGCATTCGACAAAATCCAACACCCCTTCATATTAAAAGTCCTGGAAAGAACAGGAATCCAAGGCCCATATTTAAACATAATAAAAGCAATATACAGCAAACCAACAGCCAACATCAAACTTAATGGCGAGAAACTTGAAGCAATCCCACTAAAATCAGGGACTCGACAAGGCTGCCCACTCTCTCCCTACCTATTCAACATAGTACTGGAAGTCCTGGCTGGAGCAACTAGACAGCAAAAGGAGATCAAGGGGATACAAATCGGAAAAAAAGAGATAAGAACATCACTCTTTGCCGATGACATGATAGTGTACTTGAGTGACCCCAAAAATTACACCAGAGAACTCCTACAGTTGATAAACAAGTTCAGCAAAGTGGCCGGATACAAAATTAACTCCAACAAATCAGTAGCCTTCATATACTCAAAGGACAAACATGTGGAGAAAGAAATTAGGCAAAAGGTACCCTTCACAATAGTTACAAAAACTATGAAACACCTTGATGTGACTCTAACTAAGGAAGTGAAGGACCTGTATGACAAGAACTTCAAACCTCTAAAGAAAGAAATTGAGGAGGATATCAGAAAATGGAAAGATCTCCCATGCTCATGGATTGGAAAGATCAACATCTTAAAAATGGCCATCCTACCAAAAGCAATCTACAGATTCAATGCAATCCCCACCAAAATTCCAACCCAGTTCTTCATGGAATTGGAAAGATCAATGTGCAATTTCATATGGAATAACAAAAGACCTAGAATAGTGAAATCCATCCTCAACAACAAAAAAAACATCTGTGGGAATCACTATCCCTGACCTCAAGCTATATTACAAGGCAGTTGTGCTGAAAACTGCATGGTACTGGTACAGAAATAGGCAAGTGGATCAATGGAATAGAATAGAAGATCCAGAAATGAGCCCTCATGTATATGGTCACCTGATTTTTGACAAAGGAGCAGTAAACATTCAATGGAAAAAGGACAGCCTATTCAACAAATGGTGCTGGTCCAACTGGCACTCAACATGCAAAAGAATGAAAATAGACCCATTCTTATCTCCTTGTACAAAGCTCAAGTGTAAGTGGATTAAAGATCTCCACATTAAACCAGATACACTGGAACTATTAGATGAGAAAGTAGGGAAAACCTTAGAATACATAGGCACAGGAGAAAATTTCCTGAACAAAACACCAATGGCTCAAGCTCTAAGGTCAAAATTAACAAATGGGACTTAATGAGATTGCAAAGTTTCTGTAAGGCTAAGGACATCGTCAAGAAAACAAAACGGCAACCAACAGAATGGGAAAAGATCTTTACCAACACCACATCAGATAGAGGCCTAATATCCAAGGTGTACAAGGAACTCAAAAAGCTAGACAGCAGAGAATCAAATAACCCTATTAAAAAATGGGGTACAGAGCTAAACAAATCATTTTCAGTTGAGGAACACCGAATGGCCGAAAAACATCTGAGGAAGTGCTTGACATCCTTAGCCATCAGGGAAATGCAAATCAAAACAACCCTAAGATTCCACCTCACACCAGTCAGATTGGCCAAGATCCAAAACTCAGATGACAGCAGATGCTGGCGAGGCTGCGGAGAAATAGGAACACTTCTCCACTGTTGGTGTTGTTGCAAGCTAATACAACCACTCTGGAAATCGGTCTGGCGATACCTCAGAAAATTGGATATAGTACTACCTGAAGACCCAGCTATTCTACTTCTGGGCATATACCCCAGAGACACTTTAATACACAACAAAGATATATGCACCACAATGTTCATAGCGGCTCTATTTATAATATCCAGAAGCTGGAAGGAACCCAGATGTCCTTCAGAAGATGAATGGATACAAAAATTGTGGTACATATACACAATGGAATACTACTCAGCCACCAGAAACAATGACTTAACCAAATTCTTAAGAAAATGGCTGCATCTAGAGAAGATCATCCTGAGTGAGATAACCCAGTCACAAAAGAACAGACATAATATGCAGTCACTGATAGTGGGATGCTAACCCCAGAGGCTTGCACTCCCCCAGAAACAACTCACAGACTGTATGAAGTCCAAGAAATAAAGAAAACAAAAAAATATACATATATTCACAAAACAAGAAGACTGAGTATTTCCATGTTGCGTTTTGTTTTGCATGTACTTTACGCTTATTGCAACTAGTAGGTTTTCAATGCATACTGTCAAGCTTTTGAAAAAAATCAAGTACTGACTAAAAAACATATTCACATGGTTTTATGTAAAATTTATTTTAATGTCTGAAAAAACAGTACTGACAAAAATGTATAATTTTAAGCAAAAAATGTTTAAAATCTTTACATTTATCTTTGTTTTGCAAAATAATGTCGTTTAAAAAAATTACAATAGAATAAAATAAGGAAAGAAAGCAAAAAAAAAAAAAAACAAAAAAAAATAATCCCTTTCCTCCTTAAAAAAAAAAAAAAAAAAAATATATATATATATATATATATATATATATATATATATATATATATATATATATATATATATATATATATATATAAGGTGTGTAGTGTCTCTGAATTCCAGGCAGATCACATAGACCTAGAATATTGGATGTCATGCCTTGCCAGAACAGCAATGTTGTTGGATTAGAATTTTTCCAAAGGATTTGATGGAACACTCCTTTTAAGGCTGAGTGTTCCTGAGTCTCTCACACTCTGTGTAATGTCTGACTGTGAGTCTCTAAATATTTTCCCACTTGCTGTAGGGAGAAACTTCTCTGATAATGGCTGAACAAGGCACTGATCTACTTCCCTGGCTGGAATGGCCTGTAGGTGTCCAAGGAACCTATACATATCTTTTTTAAAGTGCCCAAAGTTAAAGAACTCCGAAAATCATGAAATATTAAATAATCATAGAGAAAATGGGAAATGAAAATGCAAACAATAAAATATATAAATTCTATATTAAATACAGAACCATATTCAAAATCATAACAAAAAAAAGTTTACAGGTTGCAGTATGGAAGATAATGATAATGATGATGATGATGATGATGATGATGATAATAATAATAATAATAATAATAAAGACTAAGTTGTAGTGAGATAAAAATTCTGAAATGGAATCCATAAGAAGGCTGTTTTATTATTTTTTTGATTTTTTTTACTTGAACAAATTTATTTTAAAAAAACAAACATAAATGTACAGATTTTAAGTATTTTTGCATAAAAGTATACAAATACATTTTTGTTAGTACTTGTTTTTCTAAAGTTTTGATAGTGTGCATTGAGATCTTACAAGTTACAATGAACATAAAGTATATGTAAAACAAGATGTCACCTGGAAATTGTCAAAGTTTTCCTGGTGTGTAAAAATTAAGTATAATGGTTTTTCATTTTCTTTTTTTTTTTTCTTGAACTTAACACCGTCTGTGGGTTGTTTCTGGGGTGTTCAGGACTTTCTGGGGATAGTATCCCATTATCAGTGACTGCATATTGTGTCTGTTCTTTTGTGACTGGGTTATCTCGCTCAGGATGATATTCTCTAGATGCATCCATTTTGTTAAAAATTTCATAAAGTCATTGATTCTGATAGCTGAGTAGTACTCCATTGTGTAAATAGACCACATATTTTGTATCCATTCATTTACTGAAGAACATCTGGGTGCCTTCTAGTTTCTGTCTATCATAAATAGGGTTTCTATGAACATTGTGCTGCATGTGTCTTTGTTGTATGTTGGAGCTTCTCTGTGAAATATGCCCAAAAGTGGAATAACTGAGTCTTCAGGTAGTACTATATCCAATTTTCTGAGGTATCGCCAGAAAGATTTCCAGAGTGGTTGTATTAGCTTGCAACCCGACCAACAGTGGAGAAGTGTTCCTCTTTCTCCGCAGCCTCTCCAGCATCTGCTGTCATCTGAGTTTTGGATCTTGGCCAATCTGACTGGTGTGAGGTGAAAAATCAGGGTTGTTTTGATTTGCATCTCCCTGATGGCTAATGATGTCTAGCACTTGCTTAGATGTTTCTCAGCTATTCGATATTCCTTAATTGAGAACCTTTTGTTTAGCTCTATAACCCATTTTTTAATAGGATTGTTTGATTCTCTGGTGTCTAGCTTCTTGAGTTCTTTGTATACCTTGGATATTAGGCCTCTATCTGATGTGGGGTTGGTAAATATCTTTTTCCCATTTGTAGACTGCCAATTTGTTTTCTTCACAGCCTTATAGAAACTTTCAAATCTCATTAAGTCCCATTTCACAAAATTTGACCATAGAGCATGGGCCATGTGTATTCTGTACAGGAAATTTTCTCCTGTGCCTATGTGTTCTAAGGTTTTTCCTAATTTCTCTTCTGATAGTTTCAGTGTATCTGGTTTAATATGGGGATCTTTGATCTGCCTGCACTTGAACTTTGTACAAGGAGATAAGAAAGGGTCTATTTTCATTCTTCTGTATGCTGAGTTCCAGTTGGACCAACAAAATTTGTTGAAGAGGCTGTCCTTTTTCCGTTGAATGTTACAGATCATTTGTCAAAAATCAAGTGACCATATATGTGAGGGCTCATTTTTGGATCTTCTATTCTATTCCATTGATCCATGTGACTATCTGTGTACCAGTACCATGCAGTTTCCAGCACAATTGCCTTGTAATATAGCTTGAGGTCAGGGATAGTGATTCCCACAGATGTTTTTTTGTTGTTGAGGATGGATTTCACTATTCTAGGTCTTTTGTTATTCCAGATGAAATTGCACATTGATCTTCCCAACTCTATGAAGAATTGGGTTGGAATTTTGATGGGGATTGCGTTGAATCTATAGATTGATTTTGGTAAGATGGCCATTTTAAAAATGTGGATCCTTCAGATCCAAGAGCATGGGAGATCTTTCCATGTTCTGAGATCTTCCTCTATTTCCTTCTTTAGAGATTTGAAGTTCTTGTCATACAGGCCCTTCACTTGCTTAGTTAGAGTCACACCAAGGTATTTCATAGTTTTTGTGATGAGTGTGAGGGGTCACTCAAGTACACTATCATGTCATCGGCAAAGAGTGATGTTTTTATCTCTTTCTTTCCAATTTGTATCCCCTTGATCTCGTTTTGCTGTCTAATTGCTCCAGCCAGGAATTCCAGTACTATGTTGAATAGGTAGGGGGAGAGTGGGCAGTCTTGTAGAGTCCCTGATTTTAGTGGGATTTCTTCAAGTTTCTCACCATAAGTTTGATGTTGGATGTTGGTTTGCTGTATATTGCTTTTTATTATGTTTAGGTATGGACCTTGGATTCCTGTTCTTTCCAGGACGTTTAAAAAATCAAGTGACCATATATGTGAGGGCTCATTTCTGGATCTACTATTCTATTCCATTGATCCACATGCCTATTTCTGTACCAGTACCATGCAGTTTTCAGCACAATTGCCTTGTAATATAGCTTGAGGTCAGGGATAGTGATTCCCGCTGACGTTTTCTTGTTGTTGAGGATGGATTTCACTATTCTAGGTCTTTTGTTATTCCATATGAAATCGCACATTGATCTTTTCAATTCCATGAAGAACTGGGTTGGAATTTTGATGGGGATTGCATTGAATCTGCAGATTGCTTTTGGTAGGATGGCCATTTTTAAGATGTTGATTTTTCCAATCCATGATCATGGGAGATCTTTCCATTTTCTGATATCCTCCTCAATTTATTTCTTTAGAGGTTTGAAGTTCTTTTCATACAGGTCCTTCACTTGCTTAGTTAGAGTCACACCAAGGTATTTCATAGTTTTTGTGACGATTGTGAAGGGTACCTTTTCCCTAATTTTTTTCTTCGCATGTTTGTTCTTTGAGTATAGGAAGGCTACTGATTTGTTTGAGATGATCTTATATCCAGCCACTTTGCTGAACTTGTTTATCAGCTGTAGAACTTCTCTGGTGGAATTTCTGGGGCCAATTACATACACTATCCTGTCATCTACAAACAGTGATGTTATAATTTCTTCCTTCCAATTTTTATCCCTTTGATTTCCTTTTGCTGTTTAATTGTTCCAGCCAGGACTTCCAGTACTATGTTGAATAGGTAGGGGGAGAATGAGCAGCCTTGGCGAGTCCCTGATTTTAGTGGGATTGCTTCAAGTTTCTCACCATTAGGTTTGATTTAAGCTGTTTGTTTACTGTATATTGCTTTTATTATGTTTAGGTATGGGCCATGGATTCCTGTTATTTCCAAGAGTTTTAACATGAAGGGGTGTTGAATTTTGTCAAATGCTTTCTCAAAATGCTGGATTCTGTTTAGTTATCCAGTTTTATAGCCTATACCTTTTTATTGGGGAATTGAGTCCCTTTATGTTAACAGATATTAAGGAATTGTGGTTGCTGTTTCCTGAAATTTTTGCTTTTAGAGGTTGAATTGTGTCTGTGTGTCTTTCTTCTTTTGGTTTTCTTGCTTAGGTAGTTTCTTGATTTTACTAGGATGTAGTTTCTCTCCTTGTGTTGGGTTTTCCACCTATAATTCATGGTAGTACTGTGTTTTTGGTCAGATATTGTGTAAATTTAGTTTTGTCTTGTAATATCTTGGTCCCTCCATCTACGGTGATTGAGAGTTTTGCTGGGTATAGCAGCCTGGGCTGATTCTTGTGTCCTCCAAGGTTCTGTTTTATATCTTTCCAGGATCTTCAAGCTTTTATAGTCTCTGTTGAGATGTTAGGCCTTATTCTGATTGGTCTGCCTTTATATGTTACCTGACGTTTTTCCCTTACTACTTTTAGTATTCTTTCTTTACTTTGGTCCCTTGGTGCTATGTGCATGGAGGAATTTCATTTCTTGTCCACTCTATTTGGAGTTTGGTAGGCTTCTTTTATACTCATGGTCATCTCATTCTTAAGAGTAGCGAAGTTTTCTTCTATGATTTTGTTGAAGATATTTACTGTGCCTCTTAGTTGATATTCTTCTCCTTCTTCTATTCCTATTATCCTTAGGTTTGGTCTTCTCATTGTGTCCTGGATTCTCTGGACATTTTGGCTTAGGAGATCTTTGGTTTTTGCATCGTCTCTGACTGTTTTGTCTATGTTTTCCATGTTGTCTTCGGCGCCTGAAATTCTCTCTTCCATCTCTTGTAGTCTGTTGCAGATGCTTGCATCTGTGACTCCCGATTTCTATTTTAGGTTTCCTACCTGTAGAGCTGTCTTTTTTAGTGTTTTCTTTAGTGTTTCCATTTCCATTTTAAATTCCTTCTTCAATTGCTTCAACTTTATGGTTCTGTTTTTCTCTAGTTCTTTGAGTTCTTCGAGTGTTTTTCTTGTTTCCTCTTTAAAAGCTTTTATTTCTTTATGCTTTTCCTACCATTCTTTTTTTAAGTATCTCTATCATCATTTTGAGGTATGATTTCAGGTCTGAGTCTTCCTTTTCTGGAGTGTTTGATATTTTTCTGTTTGTTGTGATGTGTTATGGTGTTGCCAGATTGTCTTGGTTTCCCTTGCGTAAGTTCTTTAGCTTTTCTCTTGCCATCTTGTCATCTGTGATTATACATGATCTTGTTATCAGTGATTGGTTATTGTCTCTCCTGTGTACCTGGCCTGTGTTGGAAACAGTATCCCTATGGCAGAGTTCCTGCTTCCATGAACAAATGGGGCTTGCTTTCCAGGTGCTCAGCCGAGACCTCTCTGTGCCCTGGCTACTCATAGCTCAGTCTCCAGGCCTGAATCCCTGGATGTCCCCTGTTCCTAGTGCCATAAGAAGGTTGTTGAGCAGTAAAAGTATATCAACAATTTTGTCTGATTTTAGCTAGGACTTGGAATAACATTTGCAAGAGATAATATGAGTCTTATATTAACACTTTTTGCATAAGGTAGAAAAGTCCTTTGAATAGGGTTATTGGGAAAAGAAACTGGTATTTTTCAAGTGATAGCTCACCGAAAAGTTGGCCAGATAGCCAGGTAAGGATCTGTAAAGGATTGTTTTCAGGAGGAGACATAATCCGTGTTTACTTGTCTGTGTCCAGGCTGGACACAGGATTAGAGTTCTCAACTGGAAGCAGGGATATCTGGAAGGCACATACTAAATAAACACAGACTACTTTTTTGGGTGCAATCTTACAGTCAGTTTTTCAAAGTTTAAGTTATTCTTTCTCTCTGTTCGCTTTTTATTTCACTTGCTCACCTGTATACACTCTGTATTCTCTTGTGCAATCTGATTTATTTCTTTGTGCTTTTCTTTTCTCAAACTCCCACACTTATATGCATTCCTGTTCATTCCCCTTTTACACTCATATACACACTTCATACACACCTCACACATATCTCACACATACCACATACATTCTCCTTTCACTCACACACACACTCTCTATACATACCTCACATTCTTGCTTCACTCACTCTTTACATGTTCTTCTCATGTTTGCTCTTTCACACACAAATACACGCACACACACTTGCTCTCACATTTGCTTGGTCACTTGCACTCTCTCACTCATTCACTTACTTGATCACTTGCTAGCTCTGTAACTCACTCGTTCACTTGTTCACTCATTAGCCTTTCTCTTGCCCCAGTCTTTTATTAATACTCTGAAAGCAGATAGGAAAAAAAAACACTGTATAATCATTGCCAAATCATATTCAAAAAATAACCATATCCCACAAAGAATTAAGAATTATAATTTTTCCTCAAAATTTCAAACATCCCCTATTCCCAGGCCTGTGGCCAAAGTAATAATTGCAAACTTATCATTATTTAAACTTTAACTTTTAACTTATTGTACTTCAGAGCTCAGAGTTCTGAGTTCAGCTACTTGCATTTTCCTGTGAAGCTCTAATGATAAATGACATGGGTAAATCTGCCAGGTGGTGGCCAGAAAGAGTCAGGTTAACCCTTAACTCAGTAGTTCTTCTAGTTTTCTGTTCCTACACGTTGCACACAATGACTCTCTTAAGAATCCCATAGTTTTTCCTTAGTTTTACTAGTATATAATTTCATAATTCTATACATTATTGTCTAAAAACCACTCTCAAATTTTATATAAAACTTATTTCATAATTTCAATAACTTTTCCCTTTCTTGGAGTCCCACTGTTGGCTCTACTTCATTTTTTAATAACTTCTACAAGCTTTCTTTGCAAGTTGAACATTAACCTAAAACTAACATTGTGTAATTATTACATTGTTTCCAAGATGAAAACACACAACATACACATGGCCCATTAAGACTGTGCTGTGTTGTGCCCCTGTGCCCCAATTTCTAATTGTTTAAAAAGCATTACAAAAAGAAAGGCCAAAAGAAAGAGAAAATGAAAATCCATTATTCTTAATCTTTACACACCAAGAAAACTTTGACTATTATCAGGTTACATCCTGTTTTACATGTACTTTATGCTCATTGTAACTAGTAAGATCTTAATGCATACTATCAAACCTTTAAAAAAATAAAGTACTGACAAAAATTTATTCATATACTTTTATGCAAAATGTTTAAAATCTGTACATTTATCTTTATTTTTTAATAAAGTTGTTCAATTTATAAAAAAAATAGAGAAAAAAATCATTTCATCAAAAACCATCTAGTTTCACAAAATCCACCAAAACAAAAGAAGTCAGATATAGTAAAATAATTATACAAACCAAGACCAACTAGGATGTACTCATACACAAATAAAATCTATACAGCCATTGTCCAAGACTAAGGTTTAAAAAAATAAAATGAGCAGTTGTTTTTCCATTTTTTTTTCACAAAGTGCTGCTACAGGCTACTAAGATATCTCCATTCCAGCCTACTGCAGGCAGGTGAGTGCCCTAGTTTCTCAGGGTCCCAGACACCATCCTTTTACATAAAGAGCTGCAGGTTTTAAGATATCTCCATCCAGGCCACTGCTGGCAGTCTCTGTCATGGTGAGCTGTCCCCAGCATTTACTACAGTAGTCTTAAAATTTCTGACAACAATATTCTTTTGAAAATAATTATTTTATATCTCCACACTTAAGTGTACAAAATGAAGTTTCATTTTGAATCAAAAGAATTTGAAGCCTACCTAACCAGTCTAAGTAAGCACCGTGTTCCAGAGTCCACAAGAAAATGTTGATTCCAGACACCTAGACATTTCATTGTGAATGTATGGTGACTTGAATGATAATGACGCCTATGGGGTCATATATTTGAATACGTGTCCCAGCTGATAGAACAGTTTGAGATTGATTGGAGGTATAGCCTTACTGAAGAACATACATCACTGAAGGTAGGCTTCAAAAGCCTGTTTTATTCCTAAATAGCTCTACTTCTCTCTCCCTTTGGTTGTTGTTTTATCAGGTAAACTTTCAGCTACTGTTCTAGCACATGCCTGCCTACCTGAAGCCATGCTCCATGATATGATGGTCATTGAACTTTTGGTGGTTTGAATATGTTTGGTCCAAAAAGTGACACTATTAGGAGGTATGGCCTTATGAGAGGAAGTGTGTCACTGTAAGTATGGGCTTTGAGACTCTCCTCCTAGCCACATGGGAGCCAGTCTTCTCTTGTTTGAATCTGGAACAAGATGTAGAACTATCAGCTTTTCCAGCCCCATGTCTGTCTGGATGCTGCTATGCCTCCCACCATGATGATAATGGGTTGACTGTCAGAGCCAATAAACCAGCCCCAATTAAATGTTGTCTTTAAGAGTTGTCTTGGTTATAGTGTCTCTTCACAGCAATGGAAACCCTAACCAAGCCAAACCCTATAACCTTGTAATTGTAAGCCTCAAATAAACAGCTTCTTTATACACGTTATATTGGTCATGATGATCTATCATAGCAGTAGAAAAAAACGTAGACAGAAGGAATGTGTTGTCACAAGATAGTGTAAATTTGGGGATTTTGGTGGCAAAGGATAAACCTAATCATGGAAATATGTCAGTGAAACCCATAAGAAATCATACAGTGAGGATTTAAGTGAAACCTGGGAGGAAATAATTATTGACTAGAATATGGTCAGCCAGTAAAAGGAGAGGATGACACTATGTACCCAGTCAAAACTTCTTCCGTGCCCAAGCAAATTCTTTTTATATTCTCTCTTCACTTCTTTTATTCCTTCCCCATTGTTCCCATTAATTGCATTCAGTTTTTCTCCTGGTGACTTTTTTGTCTCTTTACACCAGAACTGACAATATCCATAAATTTATTTGTATCAGGGAAACTAAGTCTTTTCTGAAATCACACATTGCCCTTCCTTCTTTACCTCTGGTCATGTCATTATTACTTCTCAACATTCAATTTAATCTCTTAGAATTGGCTTATTGCCTATTTCAGTTTATAAACATCTCCATTTCCAGGGACTATTTAAAATATATTTTCTACTCAATTCAAACCATTTATCTGTTCCTATACTTTTGTCATCCTGTATCACCATCTTCTTCAAAAGCGTATTTCATGCCATGCCTTTAGCGCTTACAATTCACTTAGCATTGCATGTTTGGAGGACCTGTTAGGAGGAGGATACTTGTTAAATGCATTTCTCTGAAAACTAATGTTCCACTTTGTTTTATTTTCTTTCTTCATTGTAACTAGGTGCTTAGGGCCCAGCCATGCCTTGGAGTGACAGGTTCCACTAGAACTCTCTTTTGCCCTCAAATCTACTGCTCAGCATGGGTTGTTACATCTTGGCAGGAGCTGCTGTCTTGCCCTTGAAACTTCTTCTGCCCTGGATGTCAGGAACTTGGCCTGGGGTCAGAACCTTCCTTTTGCAGTAATGTATACTATTAAGCAAATGGCACTGAGAAATGTTCTATCCCCAAGTCAAAATGCTCCCATTTGGGTGAAATTTGAGCATGTTCCTGGCAGGAGTCAGAATGGCAAAGAGAAATACAATGTAAAAGCAATATGAGTTAGAATGAAATTATGATAAGTGTCAGATGGCACCATTATCCATATCCCCACAGGCCAGCATTACGGAAGTTCTATATTGTAATACTGGGACAGAACTCCAATTGTGGAAAAAAGATTGGCATTCCAAACTGGAATATGAGGCAAGCAGATTAGTTAACCCTCTCAACTCATTTGTGGGCTGAGGCCTGGAAATAGTGAATGTGCTCTGCATATTAGGTAAATCAATGAATATTGCTCTGGAATATTATATTACACACACACACACACAAACACACACACACACACACACACACACAAGACACACACTCAAACACTGAAGGAGAAGGGAATGAAGAAAGAAAAAAAGAGAAAAGTGTTTACTGTTCAAAATTTTAGAAAGTGCCCATAACTACATCCATTTAAAATTTGACAAAGACACTGATAAAAGAAATGACATAGACCACAGATGATGTTGGGAAAATAAAAACAGTATGTTCACACAAAGAAGAATGATGTTATACTTGTATCTATCACCTTACACAAAAACTAACTACAAATGGATCAATGACCTAAATGTGAAACCCCAAAACACTGAAAATTGCTGGAAGAAACTATGGGCAGTACCTACATGATATAGGTGTGGGAAAGGATTTTATGAACTTGATTCCATTTGTCCAAGAAATAAGGCCAACAACTGACAAGGGGTACCTCATAAAACTCAAATGCTTCTGCACAGCTAAAGAAACATTCACAGGTGTAAAGAGGAAGCCCACAGAGTGGGAGCAAGTCTTTGCAAGCTGCAAACAACAAAAGCACAAAAACAAAAACACATTCAAAAGGGGACTTGGTATCTGTACAGAGAATTTCCAAAAGATCCAATAAATCTGGCTAACAAATAACTGAATAATTATAAAAGAAAATTAAAGAAACAAACAACAACAAAGTTCATGATCTATAGCAGTTAGATGCAAATCAAGGCAACTTACCTCAGTGAAAACGACAAAGATCAACAAAACGATCTGCAGTAATTTCTCGAGAGGATGGGAGGAAAAGGAAAGCCTCATTCGCTGTCAGTGGGATGGAAACTGGAAATCAGTGTTGGGAATCCTCAAAATTCTAAAAGTAAATCTGTGATATGATTCAGCTATGCTATTCTTCAGAACATGCCCAAAAAACTCCCAAATCCTACTCCATGGACACTGGTTCGCACACATTCATTCATGCTCTTGCCTTTTATTCTTTTGGCTTCTACCCTGCTGGCCATCCAGCAGTAGAATGATCAGTTATGTTGAAACAACATGAAACCCATATACTGTTATTTTTCTGAACAAGTATCCCCCCGTTCCTATGTTTATAGCTCCATATATTTTCTTATTCAAAAGTATGGAGCAATGCACTTTGTATTATGTTATATCATATTTCAGGCAACTTTTCATATGACAATTCCATCATTTAGGATTATTTCATTCTTCTGCAACATAGGAAGCAACTAAGGCTCAGAGGTTAAGTTACTTATTTATCACTGACCACATAGTAACAAGTAATGAAAAAGATTATTATTCAATCATAGGTGGTAGGACAGATGAAATATGATATAGGCTTAAATTAAATAAGTGGGGCTGAAGAAAATTGTTTAACTTCGAGTTATTTAAGATAAAGAATTAATGTTGCACTTTTAAATGTCTAGAAGTTTGCTAAAGAAACTCTGTTAGGACCATGCTATGAGTCTTTACCAGTGGCTACTTCTGCACACACACACACACACACACACACACACACACACACACACACACACACACACACCACAAAAGCCAAAGCATTGAGATGCTATGGCTGTTTCTAGTGGAACTAAATAAAATTAATCAGACTTGCCTTGTGTATTTTACATGTGTGTATGTAGCAGTGTTTGGATATGTAACCAGTTGCAGCTCTCATTACCCAAGGTATCCAACAACAATGGTAGATAAATTCGTTCAAAAAAAAAAAAACCTGTTACTTAATTACCCACTAATTATGTTTTTCCCCATCACTGTTTGTGTTGGTCTTTAGTTCATGTTCTTTATTTCCTTCATTAACCTCATGTGAATTTCCAGATAGGAATTTTAAGCCTTCTTTCATCTGCATTTCTTATTTTGGTTGTGCAACAGTCATGTAAATAAATGAAGGTCTGGGGACTTGTGCTATGTTGCCCAAGGTGACATAGGCACTTAGAGGTTAAGAGAGATTGGAAGTTGTCACGGTAGACTCTTGATTCAGTGTTTTCTGTACTCAAGCATATACGTCATCTTATTTAAAGCATCAAACACAGTGTAATAACATAGTGGGTGCACACTCAATGTCCATTGTGTGAAGAAGTAAATAACAACTGAAATTAGCATTAAAGTATAAAAAGTTTGGCAATAACTTGCTGGTAATTAACAATTCCCAGGGTTTACTCAGAATCAATCCTTGATTTTAATGATGCAGTAAGGATAATGCAAATTAACCACTATAGTTCCCTTTATTGAGGATAAACCAGAGCTCTATCGATTTTACAGTTGCTTTCAGGGATCATAGTGGTAGTTAAAAGTTATTCTCTTTTGATAAAAATTAATTGCATTCAGTTATGCAAGGATGACAATTTGTGACTCAGAAAGAATAACACATCAGAGGACTTGGATTCAAATCCCAACTCTGACATTTACTAGCTGTTAGGAGCCTGGGAAATCTCATAAAGCTTGCAAATCCTCAGTATCTGCACTGATTTAAAAAAAGGTTAATGATATCTGCATCAGTAAGATTGTTATTAAAATTGAATGTGACCATGCATGCAATAAAAAAATTTGAAATATCTCATGTTGTGCAAATGTCATTTTGGAGTTTTGTTATTATTTGATGTTTGGGTAAGATTAAAGGATATTCACTAACAGCTACCATGGCATGGATACTGTATCATTTTCTTTAGAAAGGTATAACCTTAAAGGTGACCATCCAAGTACAGAATATCCAGGATAAAATCTACAGAACTCAAGAAGGTGAACAAGTCAAAGGGCCCAAGTAAGGATACTTTAGTCCCACTTGGGATGGAGAAGAATGGAATCTCAGGGCATGAGGGAGAGTGAGGGAGGGAGAGACCTCAGTAGGAAAGGGGACAGAGAGTGAAGGAGGGGAACATGATCAATTATTATGAGGGGAAATCAGGACTGAAGCCCTGAAGGCCAGCATAAAGAATGAAAATGGGGAATCTTGAGAGATAGGAAGTGGTGAGGCCCTCTAGAATGAGACAAATACCCTGTAGGTTAGACACTTTCAAGACTCAAAGGGAGTGACCTTAGATGAAATGCCCTACAGTGGGGAAAGGGACTTGTAGAGCCCACCTCTAGTACAAAGAGCAGGAATCAAGTGAAGGATGGGGTTGCCATCCCATAGTCAAAAACTCTGACCTATAGTCGTTCCTCTCTAAAAGAGCTGCAGGGTCAAAAATGGAGAACTTGAGGGAAAGGAGTTCCAGTGACAGGCCCAAATTGGGATCCATCTCAAGGAGAGGTCCCAAGGCCTGACACTATTACCGATATATACTATGTATACACACATTACTATGGTGTGCTTAAAAACAGGAGCTTAGCATGTCTGCCCTCTGAAAAAAATCCAACAAGCAACTGAAAGAGCCAGATGCAGATATTTATACCCAACCCACAGAAGCTGCTGACCCCTGTGGTGAAATAGGGAAAAGCTGGAGGAACCTGAAGAAGAGGGTGTCCCTGTAAGAGCACCAGTAGTCTCAAGTAACCTGAATTCCTGAGATCTCTCAGACACTGAGCTACCAACCAGACAGCATACAGCACCTGATATGAGGCCCCCAAAACATATACAGCAGAGGACTGCTGGGTCTGGGTTCAGTCAGAGAAGATGTACCTCTTGTAACCCTCAAGAGACTTGTGGCCCCAGGGAGTTTGGCGGTCTGGTGATGTGGGGATGCAAGTGGGAGCATCCTCTTAGAGACAAGGGTGGAGTTGGGGAGAGTGCAGATGTATGGGAACAGTCAGAGGGTGGACCTGGAGGGGGATAAAGAGTGGACTGTAACAAAAATAATAAAGAATTATTTAAAAAATGTGTCCATCCAGATTTGTCACTATGTGCTGACAAAGAAAATGTTGAAAAAAATAAAGAAAATAGTAACTCATTGCTACTATATTTGGAGAGAGAGAGAGAGACAGAGAGAGAGAGAGAGAGAGAGAGAGAGAGAGAGAGAGCGAGAGAGCGAGAGAGAGAGAGAGACAGAGACAGAGACAGAGACAGAGAAACAGAGACAGACAGACACATAGAGACAGAGACAGACAGACACATATAGAGACAGAGACAGACACACAGAGACCGACAGACACACACACACAGAATACTGTGATGCTGGAATATTTTAAAGTTTCTGTTAGTGTTATTGTTTGAAACAGCTACATGGGGAACTGAGAAACAGCTACGTGATGAACTGATCGAATGTAGATCTGTAGGAAGATGATTTATTTCTCATTTAGACACTGCTTTCTAAAATACAAATGCTTTGTTCAGAAAGCTCAGGAAAAGATTGGGCTGTGACATCTAATTTACATGTGTGAAAATCTGCAAGAGGGAACTGTGAGAGGTGGTCGTGGGGCAGTAGAAATAAATTCTCTGCTTTGAATTTCTAGGTTGTAACAGAAAGCTCAGATACAACCTTTCTGCAAAGAACTTGATCATTTTTGCCTCCAATCAGCTCCTCTGCTTCACATTCTTAATGTATGGGCAGGTTTTCACATGCGTTTTGATTTGTTTTCCTATTCATCCCATTTGTACTATGTCATTTAATGATGCCCATCACATGTATTTTTCTTGTCAATCATTTTCAGTTCATGTTTCTTCCCCATATGCTTCATATCTGACATACCTGGCTCTAGTCTATGTCACATCAATGCTATTAACATGCCAGGTGAACCTGCATAGCAGCCACTGCTTTTGATTATTTTATTTTTCATGTGTTTAGCCTTCCAGTTTCTAACTGATACATACTGATATCCTAGCCCAAACCTTCTTTACTGTATTGAACCTCTATGGGCCTTTGTTTTATTTGTTTGTTTTTTAAGCCATATACCCCTGCAGATCAAATAATGGGTCTAGTAAAGCAGGAAAACTTTGCCTACACATTTTATGATCTTGAGCATGTTGCATAACCTCTCAGTTTCTTAGTCTAAAAAAATGGTGACAACCTTATAAAATAGGCAATATGAGAAGGAAATAAAATACAATGCACAAAATATTACCATTTCCTCGGTATATATTATATACTTTGTACTAGATAGTTGTATTCTTGTTGTTATCCAAGACAGATAAATAATAGTTCACATTTAGACTCCTACGATTTTCTCTCCAACTCTCAGAAGATTTATATTATGTTTATATTATGTTTTGAAACTATTTTTCTATGTATTCACCTCCAAAATATTGTAAGGTCTTTAAGATTATAAAATGTATATTATACCCACATGGTAACTCCTATAGATAGTACTAATTTGGGTAATTTTTAATAAATGAATAAATAAAATAACAGCCAGAAACTGTTATAGAGGTGAGGAATCACCTTTTTCTTTTCCTACACTTTTAAAAGTATAATATTGATTTATGTTCAAAGGAAACTCCAATTTCTCCAGTATTCAAAAGGTACTCCAAATATCTAGATTGAGCTCATTTCTAGATATTTGTACTAAAGTTTGGAGTTTGAGGAAGTAGAATTTCCTACGGACCTAAAAGTTTGTACTTATAATATCATACACAGTGAAATTAGATGTGTAGTCTTCTTTATATCAGAGAATTCATAGGAAAGAATGGGACAAGACCATCTATTTTTCATATAAAAGAAAAGGAATTGTAAAGTTACAACACTGTAGCATGTGTCCTACTGGACTAGCAGTGCTTAGGCACCTAGTTTTATGGACTGAGAAGATGGTACACATGTGTAAAATACCTGCTACCCAAGTGGGAAGACTGGTGCTTCGAACCCATAACTCACTCATGAACTGAGTGGACATTATGTCCTAGTCTGTAATCTCAGCACTCAGCAGGCAAAAGAAAAGATTGTCAAAGCAAGCTGACTGGCTAGATTAGCCAAGTTTATGAGCTCTGAGATTAAGAGAGATATTGAAAAATGCGCACTCGCACACACACACACACACACACACACACACACACACACACACACACACACACCTGCACAGATGTGCCTATACACATGCAAAGTCACAGGAATATTACTCAAACAAAAAGAACCTTGCTCTCAAGTTGTTTCCTAGCATTGTGATATGTGTTATATTGTACAGTCTAAATTCAGATTATTGATAACATATATCATAATTCATAGAATATTCTTCATTCATAGCATATGTATGCATAGTGGAATATAAAAAAAATGTAAGTTATTGTATATTTAGTGGCATAGATTTAGATAAACTTAGTTCTCCATTCTTTTTCCTTCTCCCATCTGGGCCAAGTAAAATATTCACTAGAGAACTACGTAAACCCTGGCCAGTGTCCTGGACATTTACTAAAATGGTGAAATATAGAGAGAGGATAGTAAAATAACTGCCCTCCTTTTTGTCCATGCCCAAGCTGTGGATAATGGGGAAGGGGTGGAGATCACCCCATGACATGATTGGAGCAAATTCTGACTCTCCAGGCTCAAATGAAACACTGATGATGGTGATTCTGTATGGCCAGGGTATAGGAATTCCAGGAGAAAGGGGGAGAAAAATGTAAAGACAGGTGAATATCAATGAGCTTTGCACAGCTAGATGTGTTGCCTTTTTAGTCTCTTTATATTTCTCTGAGCCTCCATTCCATTCAGAGCAGAGATAGAAGGTGCTTTATCTGACTGCATGTGGGAGCATCACATTCATCTTATTAGAGTGCTGTCATTTCTAATATGAGGGATATAATGGCAATCAAACAAGCATGCCCAGGAAACTCTGGACAAGGATTGAGCTGAAGCAACACTGTGAAAATATGCCTTAAATCATGTAAGCTCTCTTTCACTCCTGTGAAATTTGAGTTGACTCTCCCTGTCAACAGCTATACCCTTATAAGTGAGAATATCTATATTATTCTTTTGGCCTAATTCTCTGCACTCAGTGGGTGCTCAATATTGGTTGGTGTCTCCTTGGACAATTCCATTAGAATATAGTTTTGTGCTTTGAGATTCTATGGAAACCAACTACAATGGGGTTGATTCTCCCTCTTGAAGAATGGCTGCAATCAATGTGTAAACTGATGGTGTACTCTCCTCCTGAGATAAAATTGATGACAACATGCTGTGTTCTTTGGAAACTGAATGCAGTTCTGCCCTAGTCCAATAATGTATAGTATTTTGCCCTCAGCTTTTCTTTACACATGAATGAACCCAAAAAAGATTCCAAGTTAAAAAAAAAAAAGTAACTCATTGATTTACAGTTATAAACATGTTTCAGTTTTTTATCTTTATTAAGAATGACATCCTAACAAATGACAGGAAATTCAGTTGTCCTTGTCCCAATTGTATACAGAGCATCAAATTAAGTTTTGAGTATTTGTGGAGCAATAGCTCAGGATTGATGGATAGAAATCTGATAGTCTACAAGCGTGACCCAGCACAATATTGTCTTAATTTGCTTTGTGAGGATTAATTCAACTATTGTCTGATTTCATGGCCGTGACTGTAGAGTGTGGTACAAATAATGCCCCGTAAATAAATTCTCAGCTTCTGTAACTTCTGCAAATATCTCAGGTTCACCTTTTTTAATCTAAATGTTCTTTAGTGAGTCTGAGTGTAGAGTTCCAAATTCTGTTAGAAACTAAGAGGGATAAGCAACTCTAGACAGAGAAAACAATGGTCCAGAGGTCTGAGTTTTCTTTTCAAGAGTCTCTGGTATTTAAAAATATAATTTTGCTTATTTGTTGGTAGGGATTCTGAGTCTCAGCACAATAACTAAAATATAAGAACTGAAAATCTACTCTAATGAAATTAACACACTTCCCGTGTTGAATCAAATTGTGAAGTTCCATCCCAACAAATTCAATAGTAATAATTTTAACAGAAAACCAAGTTTCAATTGCTAGCCTGATTTTAACTTTTATTTTATGTAGCAAGTATTCCTTTACTATATTTTCCAGCCTCTCTTAGATTCATTAAGGTACAGTGACTCTGAACATCAGAGAAAATCTAGCTTTGAAACTGCTTCCCAAACACAAACATGCCAAATTTTGTTCATAAATATTAGGTTTAATAGATCATAACTTTAGGTACTATATACCCTTACAGAAATCAAAGTCTGTGTCTTAGAATAAAGCTGGAGGATATTTAAAACAAATGTCTTTTTTTTGTTTTACAAAATAGAACTGATAAAATCTGAGCTCATACAGTAAGAGAAGACCTTACAATATAAAAACCATCTCTTTGTGCTCTCCTCTGCCGTAAGTTTCTTAATATAGCAGTCAGTATGTTATTTCAATATTTTAGGAGCTCTTGTTCTATGAGCATCCTGTTAATTAGCTATGTGGTTTTGTGAAATTATTCCCATAGCATTGGTGGTAGCTCTTTGTGGGCACTGTGAATCCCTGCCTCCTGAAATATTCTTGTAGAAAATAGCAAGTCACAACTACTGGGTGGAAAGACTAAAATCGAAGATAGAGCTTCACAGTAGGGGGTTTGAAATCCCATCTTAATTTAGCTCAAAGGGATGGATTTTTTTGTGAAAAACAGCCCATTCTCAAGTTCTACTACCATTTCAAGCTCTGTTGTTGAAGAAGGGGAATTTTTTTTTATTCAGGTGTGATTTTATGGTCTACAGCCATTTTTTTTTTCTGATTGTAAAGAGTGATTGTAAATTAGGATGTGAAGAGATCCAAAGAGATATTTGGAAATCAAAGCAATGCTGCAGTAGAATCTACATGCTAAAACTTGAAAAGCTCTAGGAAAATGCTCAGACATAACAAGAGAAAAAGATTACTTAAAATGGATCAAATGAATGGCTGAGGTGTGAAATATGAGAGACATCCATATATGCATGTTAACATGATCATTATTCTACAACTTATTAAGTATCTTTAGAACACTTTCTCTAGAACAAGGAGTTGGCTCCATTTTCATGGGTTGACGTAATTTTCCTGGGTTTCTCTTTGTGGTTTTTTTTTTTTGTTTTTTTTGTTTTTTTTTTTTTTTTGTTTTTTTTGTTTTCGTTCTGTTTTCCTAGGTCTTAGGAGAATATGGCAAAAATGATGAGCAGGGATAATAAGATTCTCTCAGTACCCTGATTTTTACAAAGGGGGAGCATTGCTGCTCACACCGATGATTTACTTGACAGCTATGGTTGCCTTATATATGTCAATACATATGATATGACATGACATATGCAAATGCATACATGTATAATTTTAAATTTTATTTATGTTACTGATAGAATAACAAGAATGTATTAACCAAATGGAGATTTGAATGCTTTTCAAAATGCTCTGTCCGCTGTGTGGGTAACCAGGAACCAAAGGCTCCATAGCACAGAGATCTAGGTCAAAACCAAACACTAATGGTCCAAAAGAAAACAAAATCAAGAAAACTATTACTAAGGATATTCTATTATGCACATATATCCATGAGTTATCCAGTCTTCATCAAAGAGGCTTCTTCCAGCAACAGATTGGATCTTCTGGAGAGACACATAGCCAGACATAGGAGGTCTCCATTAAACCCCTCCCTCAGTGCTCAAGAAATTCTGTAACAGAGAAGGTAAATATTATAAGGGCCAGAGGGGTTGAAAGACACCAGGAGAACATGGTCTTCTGAAAAAACTAAGCAAGGCTCATATGAGACTGAAAGGCAGACAGAGACTTGCAGAGACTGAAGCAGCAAACACAGAACCTACATGGGTCTATACCAGGGCCTGCACCTATACATTATAGATTTTATAGTCTACATCTGTGGGACTCCTGATTGTAAAGACTAGTAGGTCCCTTACTCTTTTGTCTGCTCTTCAGACTCTTCCTTCTGTTGGATTGCCTTGTCCAACTTTGATATGATGGTTTTTGCTTCATTTTATTATATTTTAATTTTGTCATGTTTAATTGTTATCAAGTAGAGGCCTGTTTTTTTTTTTTCCTAATGAGATACAGAAAGGGGGTGGATCTGTTGGGGAGAGAAGGCAGGAGAAACTAGGAGGAGTAGAAGGAGACACTGTAATCAGGATATATTAATGAGAAAATAATCTAATTTCAATATAAGAAGGTAAAAGAAAAAAACAGTTTGATGTCTGTCATTCAGCACATGAAATCAACTAATCCTATATCTCTTATATTCTATCAACTGTTTTTGATGATAGCAGTTCTCACCATCAGGGTCGGTCCTGTGTCAATTTCTCAAGTTCAGGAATTCTTAGCTTTTTAAAGGAACATGCTCAGACTCGAGAGCTAAGGGGTACCTCCCACCCCCTCGAGTTCCTTTTAAGTTTCATGGTTCAAGTTGGGAGGCAGAGGGCACTCCTCCTGCATTTTTCCTGGTCACTTCACATTCTGTCAATACTTTTCCATCTGGCAGAGGTCTGTAGTGGTGTGGGCCAGAAAAGCAAATTCTATTCATCTTCTCTTCCTGTCCAGGCAATTATTGACCTTCTTTCAATCCTTCTCTTTGATGGTATTTAACCTTGTTCCCCACATGGTTCGCTGTCTGATTTCTGATTTTTTAACAGGCACTTAGTACTGCAGCTTCTCAACAACACTTTTAGCACTTCGGAGATTGCCAAACTAGTTCAGCTTTTTTTTTTTTTTTCTCATTTGGACTTTAACAGTTCCCCTTTTCAGACTCTGCGGCTTGCTACAGATGTAGCTTTGCACAGAATTTCAGTAATTGAGTTCAAACAAACCAACCCATAATATTTGAATTCACTCAAGCTAAGTATAGCTTGTCTTCTTTCTTTTTTTTCTATTTCTAAGTTCATCTCATGATTTCTTGTAGTCAATTAGACTGAATTATATAAAGGAGATTTTTAAAGATGAGGGTATAAGGCCAAACATAGAGAAAGCCTTGTGAATCTGTACATATGTGAAAGAAATATTCTCAGGAAATTTCAGGGTCCTAACCTCATTTTTGTACCCTAGAAAAAATCTTGTGTGTGTGTCTGTGTGTGTATGTGTGTGTGAGTGTGTATGTATGTGTGTGAGAGTGTGTGTGTTGTGAGTGTATGTGTGTGTGTTGTGTGAGTCTGTATGTATGAATTGTGTGGGTATGTGTGTGAGTGTGTATGAATGTGTGTGATGTGTGTGTGTGTATGACTGTGTGAGTGTGTGTGTGTGTGAGTTATGTGTGTGTTAATGTGTGTGTATGTGTGAGTGTGTGTATGTGTATGTGTGTGAGTTATGTGTGTGTTAATGTGTGTGTATGTGTGTGTGTCTGTGTGTGTAGGCCAAAGATTCATATTGCATGTCTTCCTCAATCATTGTTCACTTTAGTTTTTAAGACAGTGTCTCTTACTTTACTTGAAGCCTGCTGGCCATGGAGCCAGGGATGCTCATGTCTTCATTTCTCTAGTGCTGGAATTATAGACCTTTTCTGCTGCACTTGAATGTTTTACATGGATGTTGAGGGTTAAACGCAGGTCTTCATGCTTGTATGACAAATACTTTATCTACTAATCTATCCCCCCGGTTCCATTAAAAAAAAAGTTTGTTTTCTAAATCACAAAGGTGGAGGGAGCAAGGAACCTGGGAGACAGAGGGGGTTTGGAAGTGGGAAGAGAGGAACATGATCTGGTATTGGGTAGGGGAATAAGTACTGAAGCCCCATGGCCAGTAGAAAGAATGGAAACAAACAACCTTGGGAGGTAGGACTCTCAGGACTCAAAGGGAGGGACCTTAGATGAAATGCACTACAGCGGGGAGAGGGGGAAAGGGAAGTTGTAGAACCCACCCCCAGCAGAAAGACAGGACATCAAGCGAGGGATGGTGTTGTATAGGACTTGGTTTATCTAACACTCAGGCATTCTAGAAATTACCTATAGTTAGAATACCTGCTTTATAGTTAAGGAAACCAAATGGTTAAATAATTTTCCCAAGGCTATATAGCTCTATGTCCTATTACTTAGTATAAAAAGTAAATATGCAAATTGCTGTTTTGTTAACTGCTCTTCTGGCTGTAGTTATGTATTACTTGTTCACTGAATAAATTGTAAATGCCCCTCGCCTTTTATTTTTCTGTTCTTTATGAAATGAAAAACACATAGTGAAGGGGGTGCTTTTTTTTTCATGACTACTTATTTGAGACCTGTATTGTTTTTTTCTTTCCCACTAAGAATAAAATGAGAAATAGACTTTTTTTTTTCAGAATTTTCTTTCTTTATTCACTGTTCATCCCAATCGCTCTGAGAAGGAAGAGGCCCCCCTGCATATCAGCTCACCCTGGCATGACGAGTCACTGCAATACTAAGCACATCCTCTCCCACTGATTGACTGTGACCTACTCCTGCTCTACTGTGTACGTCCTGATACCTGTGTGTGTTTTCAGTTTTAAATGGACAATACGTTGGATTTAGTTTTTGGCATGTGTTACATTTATAGCTTTTATTTTGAGTATGTCTATCCACCCTACATCTCAGCTTTGTGTCCTCACCTTTACTTTGTTGGTGAATCTCTGAGTCCATTTAGAGCTGCTCACAGGTACATGACAGTACAACATCCACTAGGGCATGGGAAACTAGTGGGTATGTCATTGAAGGAGACTGACTCTCTCCTTCACTCAGTAATAATCTATTTTCTCTAGTTCCCCCAACACACATGAGGCTTCAGGGCCTTTCTCCTATTTCTGTTGGAATTTTGACTAGCTCCATTCTGCTCAGGTAACTACAGTTAATGTGAGCTTATAGGTGCAAGAGCTCTATCATGTCTAGAAGCCTGCATTTCATAACAATCCTCCCCACCCATCTCAGCTGTTTAATTTTTTTCTTGCCCAGTCTTCCATATTTATTCTGTGAGACTTGGATGGTGGGAGGTTAATGTAAATGTCTTATCCACAACAGAGTACACACAGTTGTTTATTTGGCATGTTTACCAGTTATATAACTGTACTAAAACCCAATGAAAAAGAAGCTTCTTTGACCAAAATTTAGAGGAGCCCAAATCTATGGTTATAAATATAAATATGCAGAAAACAGTTTGACTGTATTATTTGATATAAAAATTGTATGTTCCCATCTAGAACCTAAGATGGTCCCAGACATATTCTTTTGACTGGATTCACAGTACCAGGCATGGAATCTTTTTTTTGGACCAGGTCTTAAATCTAATCAGAAAACATATTTCAAATAAAGTATAATACATCTAACATAAATGAAGAACTTGTAAAGAGAGACTTGTATCTTACTATCTGACTATCAGACTGTCAGAACCATGAATAACAACCCCCTCCTCCTGCCCCCAAAAAACGAGAGTTTCTCTATGTGCCTCATGCTGGAAAATGGAAATGGAAATATACTAGTAAGAAGATTTCAATAATGATGAGTCAGAGACTGCTCCTTACCTGGGATAGCTTCATTGTACATATCCTTGGCCCTTTATTTGAACTTCAATCTTAATTCGAGACTGGGAAGATTGACTTCAGGGCTTTACTGGATCTCTTTGTCCTTCTAGCCAGTACTACTACAGTTTTATATCTCCTTTCTGTTTTCCATTTTAATTTGTCTCTTTTACTTGGCTTGACAAGAATGGGTGATAGGTGCTGACTTCAGGCACCAGCTTTGACCATCCTAAATTTACTAAAAAAACCATTATGCCACTGTTTCCCCAGTGGTACATCTTGCTGGGCGAATTTATATTGTTATGTTCAAGGTACAGTACTGGATAAGACCGTTAATGTCCTTTCTAGCTTCTCATCAACTACTCAGCATCTGGTTTGGACTTTTGTCTGAAGAACAATGACATGAAACAGTCCTAAAGCCATTAGATAACAGATAAAGCATGTTCATAATTCTAGGCTCCACTTTTTGTCCACAAAGAGAAAAGAAAAATAGTCAAGTATAGTAGAGGGATCAGAAAAAAAAATATTTTTCTTCAGATTTTTCTATTCCCAGAAATTGTCTTTACTCCACTGTAATTTTTTCCCTTTTGCAGAGCTGTCTTGTGAGAAAGCATCCTGTGACCTTATGTTAACAATGTACAGTCTAAACACATAAAATGCTCTAATTATCTGAGCTCTTATAAATTTTGTGTAAATTCCTACATTATTTATATTTAATATACTAACCTGCTATCATATTTCATAGAGTCATACATTTTAAATACTCTACCACTCAAATAGTAAGTATTTAGTACACTTTTGTAACTAGATGCTTTGAAAAGTCATTGATAAAAGGGAGAAAAGCTTTAATGCTTCTCAGGGAAAGTCTAGTATATTAGAGTAATGAACCGTTCTAGATGAGACAGTGTAACAGTGGTTCTCACCCTTCCTAATGCTGCAACCCTTTAATACTGTTCCTTGTGTTGCAGTGACTCCCAACTATAAAATTATTTTTATTGCTACCTTATAATTGTAATTTTTTGACTGTCATGAATTTTAAGATAAATATCTGTGTTTTCTGATGGCATTAGCTGACTTTCTGTGAAAGAACTTTTTGAACCTCCAAGGGTACCATGACCTAGAGTGCACTATAGGAAAGGGCATTGAACCCCTGAAACATGAGAGTTTTATTTTATTAGGTTTCTAGCTTGTTCCAATGGTACACCCCATCTGATCCTCGTTTTCCTCCTCTGTACTTCTCCCATATATATATATATATATATATATATATATATATATATATATATATATATTTTTTTTTTTTTTTTCTAAAATCAGTCACTGATCTCAGGACTCCTGTCCCAGTTTATATGTGACACTCTGAACTGTACATTTTCTTAAGTGAGTGCATTATCTAAAGCTATGTTACCATGGTCACTATTTCCTCCTTAGAACAGGTAGTGACTTTATTAATATAGATCCTTTATGAAAACTTAATGAGGTATCTATCATGAGTAATGTAATAAATTTGCTTTCTCGGTGATTTAGTTCTGTGCATCTGTGACCTGTAAAGATGATTGTATTATGTACCACAATGATTTGAAAAGCACAGATGCTCAAAAGTAGACAGGAAGTCCTCCAAAGGGAAAAATAGGCACACCAAAAGCTGAGGCAATAACTGAGAATGTTAGGTATTGTGGTAAATCTGAGAACTCGTTAACAGTGGAAGTAAGGCATTACCTGAGAGCAAGCTGCTTGCAGTAAGTTATAGCAGATTGAGATTCAGGGATGGAGAAAGCAAGACCTAATGCAAAGACTTTTTTTTTAATCCAGGGCCCCAAAGGGTTCAGTGACTCATTTCCTTGTACAGAAAACTGAGAAATGTCCATATCACAATTCTATCCGACAGACTGTACAAAGGATTGGCCTGTTTTCACTGGGTCACTTGCAATAATTTTTTTGATGGGAGACTGATATTACTTTTACTTTTCTGATTCTATACTAGACAGGAGTTGTGGGATCTGACTTATCCTTCCAGCTCTACTATTCACTAGCTGCCATCTTTGTTAATGTGCCTGTCTCCTCTCTGAAACATAAGGGTTCCATATCATGTAACCACTAAGTATTTCCCCCCACTTTTTGAGCAATCTCTAGTTGTGGAAGCTCCTTAAGCAGCATTTTTTTTTTCACAAAAGAAAATCATAGTCTTGAAACCAAAGACTATGATCAAATGGGCTTGTTGTAGTTTTTGCTACTTGAGTATCTTTTTGGAGAACTAAGTTCTAAGAATATGAGACTTAGGAATGAGAAACACAAGAAGGCCTGGATTAAAGCCACAGGAAACAAGACTAATAAAATCAGTGGGAAGAAAGCCTTGTGATGATTCACTGTTCTTCCACACACAGAATAGTTGCTTCCTCTAATAGGTCATGTGTTAATGAATGCAGTGGGTGATCATAAAGTACAATGCTAAAAATTAACAAAAATGTAGAGAGTTGAATGGATGGTGGATAGCTATTCTAAAAATGAAGAACAGTATTCACAGCCAAAATACAGTTTTCTTTATAGCAAGGAAAACACAATGTGGACTGACGTGGAAAGAAAAGAACCCAGTCTTCTGGTGTATAAGGTTTCAGCTGGCTAGGCAGAAGGGAGCCAGAATGGAAACAGGAGTGCCTGGCTCCTAGGAAAGCTTCAGGATTTTGGGCTCAGTTGTCCATCTGTCATTCTTTTCCCTTTTGATGCTAAAAGATACAAGAATGAAGAGATTTGCTAATTAAAACATCACATAAAGTTTATTTTGGCTGTCGTCCAGCAGCCACCCTTTCCCAGCCAGGTTTATTGAGACTAAAAATGTTTTACTTTCCAGGTATCATGTAACAACAATGGAAGACAGTTTTAGTTATTCCTATTGGAGAAGATGGTAATGGTGGTCCTAGTGCTGGGAGCTTCTGGGTATATATAAAGTCTGCAACTAGACATCCTTCACAGCCTAAGACAGACAGTTATGCAGGTCTTAAGATATCTAGCTTTTGCTTCTTTGTATGTTAAGTCATTCAGGCACAGTGTTAGGTACTTCAGTGAATGAGACACAATATGTGTTTTTATAGAATTTGTGATGAAGAAGAAAATAACATTTATTTTATTAATTTCTGGTTATAATGCATTCCTTTTTTTCTTCTATTGGCTATATTCCCTCATGCCCACTCAAATAACAGTTGTTCGATAAAGACATTCTCCTAAGCCAGAGATTTTTATCAAGGAGGCAATTGCTATTTAGGTCACATGATAATTGTTAATAAAAAGTAGTCATTGGAAGGGATGAGTGGGATAACAAAGAGAGGCATGCTGGATAATAGCTTTCTGACTCTTGCTGCCAAGTTCTATAAGAACAAAATATACAAGGTTACAGACCTTCCTGAAGGGAGTCCTGCCAGGAAAAACCTGATGGAGAAAAATGTTCTTACAATCTGGGTCTTGAAGAGATAATATAAATTCACTGGCTAGAAAAGCTAATAAGGACACTTTTGTCAAACAGGTAAACATAATGTTATACAGAGTAACCATTCATAATACATTGCTGAGAGGTCTATGGCATGGAGTGGCTAGACCGTAGGTTATCTGAATGAGAATGACTGGGATGGCACCGGGGAGATAAGCAGGAGTCATAATAAGGGACACCTTATATGACATGTTAATAAGGCCTTTGAGGTTTTTTTCCCCCCTCAGGGACAGTGGGGACTTGTTAACCTACTGCAATAAGAGTAGCAATATCGTCAAGGCTCCTACTATAGATGGTAGGCTTTAGTGAATCAGTCACACGGTTACTCTTAACATGATTACATTTCTCTTCTGCACCTTCAGTGATGATTGCCTGCTCTCAGTGATATCTCATTTGTTCACTGCAACCATTCACAGTCCCTTTTCCCAAGCCAGCGGGAGCCTGATAAAAGGCTGCATTCCTTTCAACTTGCTCTCCTTACCAGTTCCTTCTCAGACTCAATAGACAGTGATTCCATACAGAGCCATTTAGGTTGGAATTCCAGAACTATGGAAGTAGAAAGGAATGACATTAAAGGTTGTTTAATATTTGCCAATGTACTGTTCCTATTTCAGTTGCCCCCTATTACTAATGCTTACCATGCAGTAGAAAGTAAAAAATGTTTACCATTATTATATACTCCCTATATTTCTCACAAGTTTTTGAGATATATGCTATTGTTTTTATTTTTCTTTCTTTTAAAAATTCTTTTTTTTTCCTTTTTTTTACTGTTTCTTCCTCTCCTCCTCCTTCTACTCCTAGGTCCACCACCTATAGTTCCTCCCAAAATACATTACTTAATTATATTATTTGTTTACATCCTAAATGTTGCAACCCTGGGACTTCCTCTTCTTTAACAGTTGCTATTTATATATGCATATCAACAAATAAATATAAAAGAAATACAACCTGCTGAATCTGTGTACTGCTGACTGATATATATATATATTACATTATATATTACATTTTATATATAATATGTGGGAAGACTGAGAGGTGAAATTATAAATACTGACAGCAAGTTAGTGGAATGCTTCCTATGGAAACAAAAAAAATAGGCAGGATTACATGTCTTTTTCAATATGAGATCATTGACATTTTGGATCAAAACATTATTATTTTTCTTCAGATGGAAACTTTTTCATTTAATAATTTAATTACATTAATTCCCTGAAATCCGTAGAGAGAAATGACTGTGTTAGCAGGTTTGGGGCCAATCAAATTGTGGTTAAAGACTCACCAGTGTGTTTTAAAGATTCAACTGTGACTCACACATAGAAAGGTATTTTATAATGTGAATATTTATGTATTTAGAGAGTCGAATATAGCAAACTATATTTACATTCATGTATGCAGTATATGTACACACATATATGCAATATATACATATATTTACATAAATCAAGTTTTGCTGAATAGAACTGAATCTTATTCACCTCATTCTCTGTGACATTTTCTTAGGTTTTATATAGACAATTCTTTCATATTTTAAAAAATACTTGACTTGATGTGTAGTTTAGAAATATCAGTGCTAAAGCTAACTTAGAGCAGGTCTATAAAGTTTACAACTCAGGGGTAGGGGAGTCTCATTTACACAAGATAGTATTATTTTCTGCATACAAGGATTATGCTGCCTACAAAACCTTGATGTTACTTAAGGCTACTGATAGACTACTAACAATAGTTTTACAATCCAGCAGGCACAGGAAGACACATACACACACACACACACACACACACACACACACACACACAGAGAGAGAGAGAGAGAGAGAGAGAGAGAGTGAGAGAGAGAGAAGCAGCATGAGCAAAATTTAAAGGTTCCTGAAGAAGAGCTAATGTTGGCTGAACTCAGGTGTACTTTCAGAAGTACCATCATCAAATGAATTTTCTTTTAGGAGAAAGTCAAATATAAAATTTGTCACTAAAAGGACATTATAATTGTAAATGGGTCACCACATCATTAAACCCACATAAAACAGGGGTAGAGCACAAAATCAAGAAAGTCTCCTGCCTTCAGGGCTCCTATACCATCCTTGAGGTCTCCATACAAGAGTCTTATGGCTCTACATTTTTGCCACACAATACTTGGATAGACACGTGTATCACCACTATTTCTCTGAGCCAAGGTTTAATTTTTATCAGATTTCAAAGCAGAGATCTAGATTATATCTTTTGTACAATACAGATCTCACATATAAAATGAAAAGCCTAATTAGGACTCAAGATCTTTGCATTTTAGTGATGTTCCACCTGCTCTCGGTGGCATCATTCCATGGGTTGGGATGTTGGACTGAATATAAAAGGGAACCTAAGGTAAGCAGCAGCACTCATGACAGCTGGAGTGCTGCTGTAAAGTGAATAGGTGCTTCCTAGTCGCAAAAATCAGCTTTTCCTCCTATGATGAACTGAATTTCTTCAGACCTATAAGCCACATTATTCCTTAAATTGGCTTCTTATTGGGTATTTGGTCACTTGAATGAGAAATACAGCTAACACATTTTTTTCTTTATGACAATGAGACTACATGCCATTCTCCTTTGTATTATTTTGAACTTTAGTTTTAATTATTGGATCAAAAATGTTGTTCTTCTCAGGAAATCATGTTTTATTCTAGTCTGTTTCCTGAGTTCTTGATGACAGTTTGCTAGCCTTAGGCTGCCAATTAGATTGTAACATGGGTGCATATTTCTGTTTACTTTATTAACCTCAATTTAAGGGGAAGAAAATTTGTCTAATAGCCCCAAAATATGTGATTTTAGTAATATTATTGTATGTATTACTCTGTGTCAGGTTTAGGCTAATACTTTATATGTCTAATGTGGTTTAATAGATGCAGTAATGCTATCAGTATGTTTCAGTGATTAACATCTTGTTTTAATTTAATAGAACTCAGCAGGTTAATGGTTATGCCCAAGGTCATGCAGAAAGTTTGACTTCTGACTCTAGAGTGACTTGGACATATATAGGAGCAGATGTAAGAAATTTTTGGACTTTATCACTGAAATAATGCTTTTAAACAGATGGACCTATGGCCCTGAAAAATCAGAATTAATGTTAATAGCATGTGGTATTGAATGTAGTGAAGCTAGGACTCTGAACATCCCTTTGCAGTCTAACCAGATGAGTTGGAATGAGCTACAGATATTTTCTGAATATCTTATTTTCTTATTTTCTGAATATGGTGAACTTTTTCTAAACCTTTAATTTAAAATCTTCATGTTCATGTTTCTACCTTTATTTGGTTGTGATCAGATCCTGGCTAATACTTCAGTAGTACATGTGGTATGTCCATTCACATGTTGAACTGATCAGTTCACCAGTTCTTCAGCTACTCATGAATATAGACCTCTGAGTTTTGTATAACTACCTAGTTGTTTTGGTATCTCTGCCCTTTCCTTAGTCATGCTTTATTTCATGACAGTTACTCTGTGCTTACCTAGCCCTTGTGTTATCTCTTTTCTCACAGAACTTGAAATCAGTCAACATGTAGGTATTGCTGAATGTGTTTTGTCAAACTGACAGAGAACATGATTTTTTTTCCATTGTGTTTGACATTGCATTGCCCTTGCATGCAGAGTTTTTGGTACAGTTCCCTATTATAAGGTCCTGACTACTTATCCTTTCCAAGGTAGCAACTCCGTTCCCAATACTGCTGAAGCTTGAAATTATAGATGATTAGTAGGTACCATCCTTTTCAACAACTATCACGTGTAGGAGAAGTGTTATAGCCAAATGTTTTTCCCTTGTCTCTAAGTCAGCCTTTTGTTCTTTGTCCCTGAGATTTTGGCATGCTCCGTGGCCAAGTTTCCTGAAATGGACTCTTCATTGAACTCAAACTCCTAGTTCTTTAGTGCTGTGCTGTAAACAACTTACCTAAAGGGCAAGAATGCTCCCCTGCATCAACAATAATGCAGGCTGGGAAACAAAGCAATTTATCTTCTAAAGCTCAGCGGCAGAGTCTCAACTGCAAGTGCAGAAAAGGATAGAGAAATAACTCAGCATTTCTGTGTCCTCTGACTTTCAAGCAGCACATTAATATGGTTAGTTAGTGCTTTCTAGTTTATGCGATCAACATTGTAAATTCAGTAGTTTAAGTCTCACAGTGGTTTTGGTATAAGCCTTTAATCTTAGTAATGATTCCTTGATCAGCTGTGGACCTTCCAATTCAGAGGTCATTAGAGGTCCCTGTTGAGAACTCCCCAGCTGTTTCAGTTCAGTTCATGTATATTTATTTGCATGCCTTTTGAAGCACATTTGAGTATGCAGAAGCACAGCTTCTTTTAGGGGTTGGTGTTCCAGAGAGTTTCCTGAAAGTACAGCAGAGCTGGGGGAGGCAGGGAGGTCCACTTCTGAGATGTCACTGGCATCCTGCTTTTAACTACTCCAAGGTTAATGATAGGTCTTTCAGAGTGTCTTTATTGCTTTCAAAAAAGGCCAGTTGGAAGCAAAAGAACTCATTTTCCACGAGGATATCATTGTATTGCCAAAGACAGGGCATTTAGACAACAGAGTCAAAATGATCAAGTGAAAAGAGAAAATTTCAGTCAATTTGTCTGTTTGACGTTACTGAAATCAGGGCAATATGTGCTGGCTCGTAGTTTCAGTGCAAAAAGTTTACATGGAAAGGCTTTCCAGGGACCTGTTTCATGTCTGCTCAGTGCAGGATCCACCTTATAGCTGCTCAGTGTGGGAACAGATCCGTTTGGGAAGAACTTGTGGAAGCTGAGTGACATTGAATAGCACCTGGATGGATTTTGAGTATGAATGTCCTTGTCTTAGGAACTTAACAGTGTTACAGCAGTGAGGTTCTGGAGTTGAAAAGGACATTCTACATGTCCTGAATTTACATTTGAAAGTCATAGGCAATGGAACTAATAGTGTTAGGGAAGAGAAGCTGTTTGCCAGTCTTACCAATGTAGGTTGGAGCATCCCAAACTGAACACCGTGTACTGATTAGAACAATTGGGGAATCCTTCCCTGACCCATATTCAACTTAGAGATACATTGGAAGCCATATTTACATTTTTGCTTCAATTTAGAAAGGTAGTGGAGAGGGACTAAAAAAGAAAGGTGCTGAAGTGCAGCCTGGGATAGCTCTCATCTACCCTTCGAGCTTCATTAATTTACTTAATATCTCTGATAATTAGTTACTGCCGTGGTGAAATGGAGATAAAATTACCAATGTCAAAAGCAGATTTTGGGTTAAATATAATATTTAAAATGTGTCTGGTATAATGTGTATGTTGTGATCAATGAAATACATATGTTGAGACTATCGATATTTTTAAAGAAATACCCCAAAATAAGAGGATTCCCTACCACATCCCTCCACCTCTGTCTATGTTTTTATGTTTTTAACTACTAAGCTTGAAGTCAACATCAGACTCAAATCTTCTTCAAGCCTATCAGTGGAGACTAAAGCCTGAATGAGGATAACGGTGTGATGTGCTTATATTATGTTGTAGAAAGGAAGTGCCGAAAGATTAACAAAATTTCAATTTAGGAGACCATTCTCAAACACACCTGCATAATGCCATGTTCATCTGCACAGCAGCAAGAACACATAGACACTTCTGCTGAAAAGTGTATTCCAGTAAAATGGGAAGAATGTGCACAGTCTTAGCCTCCAGCTGGGTAGCAAATTTCAGAATATTTCCTGAACAAAGGCTAGTAAGCATGGGGTATGTCATGTTTGATCATTAGGTAGTTCAGCTGAAAAAAATATGCATACACCAGGAAAGCAAGGGCTGTCAAATACTCTGTGTGGTGCTTGCAGAATTAGGGTTCTTTTATTTACTTTTTCAGATTCTCACCCGAACTTCCTCAGTTATCAACAGAATGACCTCAGGGACACCCAGCTGGATTTTATCTCATCTCTTTCCATTAGCTTTTCCATTCCTGCCACCACCTTTTCTTTGCCTTAGTGATCAATAGTGAGATCTCTTTCTGTGACAAATAACAAAGCCCTCAGCACTGCAGTTCTTCTAGAGGCTGTGGCTGGCTCAGCCCCAGGCCAGGAAGGCAGCATTGTGGGGATTGATTTGATTATAGCTCTGGGAAGGAAGGGGGGAGAGAAAAGCTTTTTGTACTGCTGTTAGATTAGGAACTAGTTGCCATGACTAAACTGAAGCCAGAGTGCAAACCTGAATAATTGAAAGCCAGGAATTAAGATATTAGTGGGGGGCTGGGGGTGAGTGTCAGATTTGTGTATTGTATCCAGTGACTCCTCTAACCATATTCAAGCAGTTTATTGTGATTTGACTTGTGAAACATCCTGTCATTATGTTTCTTTGCAATATATAAGCAAAACTAGAAATTTGGAAATTCTTCTTAGGAGCACAGCCACTGTCTGGAGGACAAAAGTGTTAGAGACAGAAGAACTTGTTCCCTTGAGCAACCTGTAACTATGTTGAAAGGGCTAGGCATAGGGCAAGTCTATTCCCTATCTGCCTGTGAGATAAAAGCTATGAAGATACTAGCAGAAGAGCATGTCCTCACAGGGAGAAATTCACAATAGAAATCAAGTTTCATGTCGGAGAGCCAAGAAAATTTATGTGGGGAGCAGCAACTTTAAAGGCCATCAGAGAAGCAAAAGGAACACAAAGCAACAGAGGTGGGGAGGGCACAGAGAGGGGGAGAATAAGGTAATGCAGGGGGGTGCTGGTGCTGATGCTGATTGATGCTGGTGGTAGAAACAGAGAGGGAAAGAAAAAGAGAGTGAACATAGTCAAGATGGTAGGGTTTTAAGAAGACTGAGTGGGGGTGGGTGGGAAGCCCGTGAGATATGAAAGTTTAGTGAAGGAGTCATGGTGAGAAGGCTAGGCTGCTAGCATGAACTTTCAAATGTGTTCCAGATACTTGTGATTTTGAGGGAGCCTGGAGTCCAGAATGAGCTTTGGTCTGATGAAATAACTACCAGAGATAGCCATTTATCTCTTCTGCCTTTTGGAATTTGTAAATAATGGAGTTTCCTTTAGATTTGATACCTGACATATTTAAAGTGATTACTGGCATAATGACTAGATCTAATATCATATGTACCCTATTATAATAGCCAACATTTATTGAGTCCCATTATATGCTAGTCATTATGCTAAGTAATTTGCATATGAACTCTCATTTAATCGTTAAACAACTCATTGAAGAATCTCTTCTCACCTCTCCTCCTCATTTTTGAGATAAGGAAATTAAAACTCAAAGAATCAATTTAACATCATGTGGCAGTCAAAATTTATACTTGGTCATTCCTGGCCTGGAAGACAGTTTCACTTACTAGTTTTTTGGAGTCATTAGTCTGCTGTTTCTAACTGCTAAAACCATTAACTCCTGTTTTATTTTTTCACATAGTTGCCTTATCCTGATGTCAACCGACACTGTAAGAGACATGAGCCATTCTGAACTCTACCTTCATCCAGACTCTCTAGATTAAGGTATCAAGCCAATTCACTAGATCCTTGTTTATGAAATCCTTGGTTATACTTCATAAAATATTCTCAAGACATAGGGAGTTGGGCATGTAGCCCAGTGGCAGATCATTTGCCCACCACACACAAAGTATTTAAATAGCATGGGACTGGAACACAGATACTTTGCTTAAGAATGGCCAGGTGAGAGTATCTGTTCAGATTTACATGGCATTTAGTAATAGAATTCCAGGAGTGTAGGAGAAAGGTTCTCTGTGTGAACACTGGGAGTGTGTATAAAAAAGTACCTACCAGACCAATTCTCATTATATCACCTTAAAAGTATTTGTTTTTCATGTGACTGTCTTGTGTAGGACTGCAGTCACCCTCTACTCCACTCTGTAATGAGGGACTCAGCTTCCTCTGCCACGTGCCTCTGCCATCTTATAGGGCTCCAATGTGTTCAGCTTTGTTAGTGTGACAACCAATACAAAGGAACTCAGAACTGTTAAGCTCTTTGACCCAGTGTAAAGCAAAAGCAAAAACAAAACAAAACAAACAAACAAACAAACAAAAAACACTTTTACTTACTGGTGAGCATTAGTTATATAATCTTATCTAGATGCAAAGGGCTTAGAAAGGATACAGCAGTGACCTACTAAGGAAGAGATTTTCAAGAGTAAATTGCATCACCTTTGCCATGGGAGAAAACAGAAAGTGGGGGAAGGTAGAATGAAGGAGAGAAAGGGCTTTCTACAGTTGTTGTTACTTAGTTCTTCCTTTCTTATAATGTCAAGGTCTGTGGGAACAAGTTCAAAAGCAGTACTCTGTTCCCTGTTCCAAGCAGCACCTTTTCCCATTATGCTCTGGGTAAAGGACACCTTCTTCGGTGCAGTCATGTGTCTTTGTCTTCAAAAGAATGATTTTAGTTTGCTTGAGATTGCTGGGCTATGCAGCTGCTCAAAGTACAACCTTTGGACTTCTTCAAAACTGAAATCAGAGAACAGAATACAAAGAGACAGCAAGCACTAGTGTTCCGGTGACAGGATGTGATTTAAGACCAGTGAGACAGATGGTGGTGTGTTTTCTTAGAGGCAAACCAGGAAGCAACAGATTTGCAAACAAATTTTAACTGCCGTCATTCTTCTAATGCCCCACATGCGCCATGCAAACCACTGTGAGGCATAATGCTTCCTGCAGGCAGCTGTCTCTGACGTGTTTTCTCTCCTACCTATTCAGAAGGAGAGGCCTGTGGCAATGTGAAGAAAATGATCCCAACTATGGTAGGATTAAAACTGGGACCTAAGTTCTTAGGGTACCTAGAATTAGTAATCTATCTCTACTCAAAGACCAGGACTTGTACATAGAGAAGTGTGTAGATCACATTTCTTTACTTACTGCAGACAATGACGTTGGTTTCTGGGCTGGGTCTTCACTTTGAATTGCACTTACCTGGTGCAGTTGACCTCTCTAAGTTGCTGCCTGACTACTTAACGCTTGCTACGGAATTCAGCTGACACAATCTCCTTTTTTGGTCATGGTGATTAGACACATCCAGTTTTCCTGAAGTACACAGCAGTGAGTTGGGCAGCATCAGTGTTGAGGAGAAGTGCTTTTGAGTGCTTAATTATAGGACTTCAGACATCAAGCAGTATCCCGCTGGAGAGTGAAAAGGCTGTAGAAGTGAGTTGTGGGTAACATTTAGGAAGCTGCATCCTTATGTGTTTGTGGTCATAAGAGCTTTCTTATCTCAGCCCCATCTAGGTGGCAACCTAGTCCTGTTCAACACAGTAAATTCCCTGCTTTATCTTGTTGCCATCTTCTTTTAACCCAATCTGTGTAATGATGACAGATTGATTTTCTTTGTGAAAACAAGTATGTGAGTTGAGCGTTTTGTCTGTCTGTATGAAAATATATCATATGTATGCCTGGTGCCAAAGGAGGCCAAAGGAGTGTGTCAGATCCTTTATAACTAGAGTTGTGAGCAGATTTGCTGGGAACTGAACCAAGGGCTTCAGAAAGATCAGTCAATGCTTTTCCAACACCCCCAGATTGCATTCTTACAAAATAGTCCCACCATTCCTGTGCTAAAACTCTTAAATACCTCCTAACTTCCAAAATAGTGAAGGCAAATTGCTCAGCTACACATTTTAGGCTCCTCCTGTTGAGGTGTCTAATTTCCTTTTTTTAGTTTTACTTCTCAGCCTCTTCTACTATCTGAGAAGCCCTGGCTAGCTTCACTACTGGCCTTTGCTCTCCATGCCTTTTTTTTTTTTTTTCTTCTTCTTCTTCTTCTCCTGTTTCCTTAATCTCGTTTTTATGGCTATTGTCATGTATTATGACTTGAAATCAGGGTAGAGATACCACAGAAATTTTTCTACAGGATTGTTTTAACTATTTTTTTAAAATATGAAGTTCAGTATTGTTCTTTCAAGGTCTGTAAAAAATTGTGTTGGAATTTTGATTGAGATAGCCTTTTCTTTATTTTTTATTGGATTTTTTTTACATTTCAAATATTATAACCTTTCCCTGTTCCCCTCCCCCAGAAAAATTATTGTATTCCCCCTCCCCTGCTTCTATGAGGGTGTTCCCCCACCTACCCACCTATTCCCTTCCACTCCCTCCCTGTCCTGGTGTTCTCCTACAGTGGGCTTCAAGCCTTTACAGGACCAAGAGTTTATCCTCCCATTGATGGTGAACAAAGTCATCCTCTGCTATTTATGCAGGTGGAGTCATCTGTCCCTCTGCATTGTACTCTTTGGATAGTGGTTTAGTCATTGGGAGCTCTGGGGGATCTGGTAGGGAGATATTGTTCTTATTTTTTTTCACAGAAGATATTTTTTATTGGTTATTTAATTTACTTACATTTCAAATGTTATCCCTTTCCTGGTTTCTCTGCTGTAATCCTCCCTATCCCATCTTCCCTCCCCCTGTTTCTATGAGAGTGTTCCTGCACCCATCTACTCCCTCCCATCTCCCCACCCTGGTATTTCTTTACACTGGCTTATTGACCCTTAACAGGGTCAAGGACTTCTCCTCTCCTTGATTCCTGATAAGGTCATTCTCTGCTACATATGCTGCTGGAACCATGGGTCTCTCCATGTATATTATTTGATAGGTGATTTAGTCTCTGGAAGATGTTGGATGTCCTATTGATTTGTGTTGTTGTTGTTCTTCCTGTGGAGTTGCAAACCCCTTCAGCTCCTTAATTTTATTTTTACTCCTCCACTGGGACCCCATTTTCAGTCCAGTGGTTGGTTGAGAGCATCTGACTCTATTTCTCAGACTCTGGTAGCCTCTCAAGAGATAGCTCTATCAGGAACCTATCAACATGCTCTTCTTGGCATCCACATTATTGTCTTGGTTTGGTGACATTATTTAAGATAGATCACCACAGTCTCAGAATGGCCCTTCCTTCAGTCACTGCTCCAAATTTTAATCTCTGTATTTCTTCCTGTGGTTATTCTGTTCCCCTTTTAAGAAATACTAAAGCAAGCCCTCTTTGGTCTTCCAACATCTTGAGTTTCATGGGGTCTGTGAATTGTATATTGGAAAATCTTAGATTTGGGGCTAATATCCACCTATCAATGAGTACATACCATGTGTTTTCTTTTTTGATTGGACTACTTCTCTCAGAATGATGTTTTCTAGTTCAACACATTTACCTAAGAATTTCATAAAGTCATCATTTTTAATGGCTGAGCGGTACTCCACTGTATAAATGTACTACAATTTCTGTATTCATTCCTCTGTTGAAGGACATCTGGGCTCTTTCCAGCTTCTTTCTATTACAAAGAAGGCTGCTATGAATATAGTAGAGCATGTGTCTTTGTTATATGTTTGAGCAACTTTTACGTATATGCCCAGGAGTGGTACAGCTGGGTCCTCAGGTAGTACTATGTCCAATTTTCTGAGGAACTGCCAGACTGATTTTCAGAGTGGTCATAGTAGCTTTCAATCCCACAAACAATGGAGGAGTGTTCCTCTTTCTCCACATACTTTCTAGCATCTGCTGTCACCTTGGTTTTTTAACTTCGCCATTGTGACTGGTATGAGGGGAAATCTAATGGTTGTTTTGATTTGCATTTCCGTGATGACTAAGGATGTTGAACAGTTTTTTAGGTGCTTCTTAGCAATTCAATATTTTTCAGTTGAGAATTCTTTGTCTAGCTCTGTCTCTCATTTTTTAATAGGATTATTTGTTTTTCTTGGATCTAAGTTCTTGAGTTCTTTGTATATATTGGATATTAGCCCTCTATGGGATGTAGAATTGGTAACCAATCTGTTGGTTACTATTTTGTCCTGTTGACAATGTCCTTTGCTTTACAGAATTTTTGAAATTTTAGGTTAGGGAAGTACTGCTCCTTTAAGTTGGGAATCTTCACTCTTTTCTATGCCTATTATTCTTAGGTATGGTCTTCTCATTGTGTCCTGAATTTTGTATTGTCCTTGACTGTTGTATCAATGATTTCTATGGTATCTTCTCTCCCTTATATTCTCTCCTCTATCTCTTGTATTCTGTTGGTGATGCTTCATTTTCTGTAAATGTTCTCTATTTTCCTTATCCATTCTTCTGTCATGGAACATCTAAACTAAGTATTACTTTGCTGTTAAAAATAATACAATGTTTTCAGGCAAATGATAAATGTGGAAAAAAATCATCCTGAGATCAGTGACCCACCCAGAAAGACAAACATAGCATGGACTCACTTATGTATAGGAAATAGCTGCAAAGCTAAGGATAACCTTGCTATTATCTAGAGATCTAGAGAAGCTAAGTAAGAAGGAGGGCTCAGGAATGTCACTGGGTAGTAGAATTATTTCAAGTAGACTTGGGGCAGAAGTGAGACAGCAACAGGAGTGATCCATTGAGGGGGAGATGAAGGAAGAATACCAGGAGAGACTACTAGAATTAGGGAGTATATTAGGGATGAGCAAGAGACCTAGAGCATTGGAAACTTCTAGGAATCTATGAGTGTGACCCTAGCTTATACTCCTAACCATGGTGGATAAAAAGCTTGAACTAGCCACCTCCTACAACCTAGCAAGAATTCTAGTGGAGGGATTGGGATGCCAAACAAACAATTATACATTTGACCTATAATTTGTGTGGCCTATATTGCATGGGAATCCAGTACCCAGTGTTAGGATAGCTGACAGACCTAGGGGAGAACCAAACAATACTAGCAAAAAAATTCAATACAATTATTTTTAGTGATATTCTTTAATACCCATAGACTGGAGTGTCTAGCCCCATTGTCTTTAGAGAAGCTACATCTTGATCCTGATGGAAACAGGTGCAGAGATTCACAGCCAAATATTAGGCTTGAAAATTTTGTGGAACAGGGGTGGGTACAATTGGAGAAGTCAGAGGGGTGAAGAACAGTCTCAAGAAACCCACAGAAGCCACTAACCCAGGCTCATAGGAGCCCACAAAGACTGAACTGTCAACAAGGAATCCTTCATGAAAACTGACCTAGGACCTATGCATACATGTTACAGTTGTGTATCTTGTTTATCTTGTAGGACACCTAACAGCAGGAGCAGGGCCTATCTCTGACTCTTGCCTGCTTTTGGGAGCCTTTTTTTTCACACTGAGATACGTATTCTATCCTTAGTACTAAGGGAGATAGATGCCTAGTCTTTCTGCAATTGTATATGCCATGCTTGGTTGATATCTATGGTAGACCTGCAGTTTTATGGGGAAAAAAACAAAAACATGGAGGCAGAATGGATTAGAACTGCAGTGGAGGGATTGGGAGGGGAAGAGGGACTGGGAGGAGAGAGGAAAGGGAAACCATAGTGAGTTGTAATACAAGAGAGACTACTACTACTACTACTACTACTACTACTACTACTACTACTACTATTACTACTACTACTACTACTACTACTACTACTACTACTACTACTACTACTACTACTACTACCAATAATAATAACAATAAAATAAAAAGACAAACTTAAGAAGAAAAACAGTATGCCATATAGAATAATAACTAAAAATAAACAATGGTATGGGGCTTGTAAGGTGCTTTTGTAGGTAAGTTCACTTGCTACACACACTAAAGAACTTGAATTCAAATGGCTAACACTCCTGTAAAGAAGCTGAATATTATAGTATGCAACCCTTTAGCCCTAGTAATTTGGGCAATAGAGACAGTAGAATTGTTGTGGCTCACTGGCTGGTCAGTCTATCTCTGTGTTCAGTTTCAGACCTCATCTAAATGAAATAACGGTAAGAATGATAGAGACATCATTCTCTGGCCTAGGTGCATGCATAGGTGCTTGTACCCACATACACAGAGCACTTGTAATACACACACACACACACACACACACACACACACACACGCACGCACAACTAGGTTAAAAATAGTAAAATAAAGAAAAAACCAGGGTGGCTGGCTAGGTGACCCTAAAAAAAGTACCTTTCTGGAATGTACATTTATCCATGCAAAATTATGCATTAATAGTGGTTGAAACATTATTGTATAAGAAAATAAAAGTGTTTAGAAAATGCTTACAGATACTCTATTAGATTATTCTCAAATATAATCACAAAATTGGATATAGCCTATTGTTAGGAACAAAACATTAATTATCAGTCAGAAGATCTGTGCTTTTTCCTACCTGCCATTGACTTAACCTTAAATAACATAGAAACTATCTGAGATTTTTGGTTTTCTAAGCATGAAATGAAGTGTAAAACTAAGTAATACTTAAAAGTCCCTTCCAGCTCTAAAATTCTCATGTTCAATATTGAATCTAAGCTCTGTTCCCAGTAGGTGATGACTTATTAAAAAAGGAAAGAAAGGAGTGAAAAGAATATAATTTATATCTGCTAGGGGATATGTTTTCCTTTTTCTTCTTCCACTGGTTTCTGATAATCAGAAAACTATTCAATGTATAGCAGCTGGTTTTTGTGTTTCCTCTCCTGATTTCCTATCTGTTTTCTAGTCTTCATTTTAAGAGTTTCACTAACATGAAAAGAGGGCTTCTTAAAAACCACTGGTTGTAAAATTGCCTGGTGACTGTCCATTGTAGAGGTGCATCTCAGTACATCTTTACTTGGAGGTGATTTCCTTCTTGTGAGTAAACAGGCAGTCCATCCAAGGAGATAACAACCATTTGTAACTAGAAATCTTTTATGAACTAACTCAATAATTTATATGACGTTGTAGAATGCTTTTTTAAGTACTGTGAGGCAAGGTTGAAGTTAGCTTGGACGTAGCAGCCTTTTACAGGAGTACAAGAGCATCCTGTTATGAGCTTTCATGTAAAAAGCTTACATGTTTCAGAGGATCTCAGACCACTCCCTATAAATGTACTTATTATTCTGATAGCTCATTCTCCTATGGTTGTGCTCATGCATCCTCACTAAATCAGATCAAAAGAAGGATCCATTTCCCTCGTGCCCACCTTTGTAGGTTTTTCCAGCTAGGTTGCTCCAAATAAGAACATGCTCCAACTCCACAAGATGTAACCCGTACCTGACATTGCCTGAGTGACCAAGAACCTGATATTAGATAGCCCACAAACCCAGGGTAAAATCAAATGCTACATGATACAATGACTTAGAGTGACATTTTGCTATACACATTGATCATTTACTTACTCAGACAGCTTCCTCCTTGCAGTAGATGGGAACAAATACAGAGCAAGAAATCACACATACACACAGAGCAAGAAATCACACACACACATACACACACACACACACACACACACACACACACACACACACACACACACACACACAGACACTTAGCCCTAAATGGAATGTCTCCATCAAATCCCTCCCCTCTGAGCTCAGGAACTACCAAAAGAAGGGGGAGTGATGGTGTAAGAGCCACAGTAGATGGAGGACACCAGAAAAACAAGGCCCACTAAATCAAAGTGAGGAAAGTTTATATGAAGTCAGAGACTGAGTCAGCCCACACAGGGCTTGCGTGGGTCTGCACCAGGACTTCTGCATATATTTAACGACATTCAGTACAGTGTATTTATGGGATTTTTTGAATGTGTGAATGATACTTGTCTCTGATACTTGTACCTTCTCTTGTGTTTTTCACCCTTTCTGTTTTGTCCAACTCTGATGTATTAGATTTGGTTTTATCTTATCTTTTATTTTATTAACATCTCTTAGAAGCCTGTTTATTTTCTAATGGGAGACATCAAGGGGGTAGATCCAGATGGAAAATGAGGTGGGAGGAGCTGGAAGGAGCAGAGGGAGGAGAAACTGTAGTCAGGATGTAGTATGTGAGGACAAGTAACTTTCAATAAAGGGAAAAAATGCTTTCCCTCCCATGAAGGCTGAGCAACAACCACTGCAGTTTGGCATAGGCCCAGCTTCCTGCCGTACACTGAGAGCTAGGATTATTTAGAATGATAAGCCTTGAAGTTAGAAAAGTGACCTTGGGTTGTGAACACATTTTACTTTAAAGTTTGTGTGGTAGGAAGCTAATGGGATGCTGTTTTCATAGGCAAAATGATCAAATATTGACAGTTTCGTAAGTTAGCCTAAAAAAAGTGTCAGGCTTATGACTAGATATACGCTACAGACTAATTGTCAAGGAAATGTTCACTTGCACCTTTGGTATAATAGACTAGGACTTAAAGGCCAAGTTCAGTGATTTCCTGTCTAATGTTAGTGTATAATAATGTTAATGAATAGTATAACCTGCCTCTTCTCACCATTTTCTTCTTTGTTTTTGACCTTTCACTTGATCCTCAGCTTTGCTTTTCTGGCTGAGTGTTCTCTTTTGATCTCTTTGTACTCATTCTTGTTTTTCCCTAGTCTACCTGAGTAATTATCATTGTAGAGTAGAATCTTGTTTACACCATTAACTTACACATGACCTTGGGCCAGACTGTGCATGTCTGCTGTAGAAGCTCTGTCTATAAACTCGGATCATCACACCCACTTCATTGGATTATTAGAAACATTAGATGAGGCAATGTGGTGCATACAACATAAAATTCTGTGTTTTATGCACAGTAAACATTCACTTTAAGCATTCCTTTTTCTCCCTGCTCTTCCTATTGTATACACTCTTGACATTAATTTCCCCACCTTTGGTTCTCATCAATACTGGACTCTGTCCTTCAGTACTGTTTGTTTCAGGAACTAGATAGCTCTGAGCAGGTACTTGACAACTTGGACGTTATGACTCATCTTTTAATTGCTTTCATCCAACATTTCTTACATTTGGAAGTTAGAGTGCTTTTTAAAAAAAGATAAAATACAAATATTACAACAGAATGGTATATTCATAAGCCTGCACGTAGTATATAACCAGGAACCCTCATTATAGGCTATAAGGCTCTTGAAATGACTCTTTCCATTATATGCAAACATTTACTCTGTCACTGATGTTATATACAATAGAACTGTACATGTGTGAAGTGTTTGATCCATGAATACATCACTATAGTTGGTGACTCTGAACCATGGTATATCCTGACCAACTTTTTAACTTAGAAGACTCTTGTTTAAAAAAAATGCATGTATCAGGCCATAAGTCATTTGATAACTGTTTTCTAATTTTATTCTTCTATTGTTTTTTGCATTCATAAGATATCATATAAATTACTATAGAAATGCCTATCATACTATTAATATTAATTTATTAAAAATGTGAGCTTCTAGGAGCATCTGTATCTGATCAGTTTTCTTGGTTTTTCTGTTCTGTAACTTTGCTGTAAGTCAAGATATAAACATATTGTACTTCAAAGAGTAATCTTCTAACATTCTAGAGATTTAGGTTTATTATTTGTCTCCACATAGCTGTTACATTGTATGCCAAATTTGATGACTGTGTTTGACTTCAGAAATTTCAGGAATTATTAGAAATAGGCAAGATAATCTTTATTTTATAGAACTCAATCATTTATGAAAAGGTCAAGAAATGGACAAGGACTATTCTCAAACTCAAGGGCATATTTTAAGAATTAATATATCTTAGGTAGTGCTCAAGTATTATGATATGTTATTATATTAATTACTTTAATACCTCAAATTATTGGATAACAGGATGAAAGGATAATACTGTTCTATCATTCTCATTGTAAAGAATATATGATGAGAAATACAATATTCTTTATTTTTCCTTACATATCAGATTCCCATCTTCCTCTAATGTGTTACTTTTTCTGCATTGCAGTTTTACATTTGAGCTCTTATCTGGCTGACTTGTCAGAAGCTGCCAATAAAACTGAAATATAATCACTACTCTCAAGGAATGTTAGAAATCATAAGAAAAAGACCTACAAATTTTTAAATTAACAAATTTAAAAATTAAAATGTTCAGGGAGGTTTCTAGATTTCTTGAAATAATTCCAGTATAGATGCAGAATTATCAGTTGTCCGTAGCAACAAAGAACTCAAAAAGTTAGACACCAGATAATCAAACAACCCTATTAAAAATGGGGTACAGAGCTAAACAAAAAGTTCTCAATTGAGGAATATCGAATGGCTGAGAAACATCTAAGGAAGTGCTCGACATCCTTAGCCATCAGGGAAACGCAAATCAAAACAACCCTGAGATTCCACCTCACACCAGTCAGATTGGCCAAGATCCAAAACTCAGATGACAACAGATGCTGGTGAGGATGCGGAGAAAGAGGAACACTTCTCCACTGTTGGTGGGGTTGTAAACTGGTACAACCACTCTGGGAATCAGTCTGGTGATTCCTCAGAAAATTGGACATAGTACTACCTGAAGACCCAGTTATTCCACTTTTGGCATATACCCCAGAGGCACTCCAATATACAACAAAGACGCATGCACCACAATGTTCATAGCAGCTCTATTTATAATAGCCAGGAGCTGGAAAGAACCCAGATGTCCTTCAGTAGATGAATGGATACAAAAATTGTGGTACATTTACACAATGGAGTACTACTCAGCTATCAGAAACAATGACAATGAAATTCTCAAGAAAATGGATGCATCTAGAAAATATCATACTGAGTGAGATAACCCAGTCACAAAAGAACAGACATAATATGCAGTCACTGATAATGGGATACTAACCCCAGAATGCTCTGAACACCCCAGAAACAACTCACAGACTGTTTGAAGTTCGAGGAAAAAAAGAAAAAAGAAAGAAAAGGAAAACCGTTATGCTCAATCTTTACACACCAAGAAAACTTTGACTAATTCCAGGTTACATCCTGTTTTACATGTACTTTATCCTCATTGTAACTAGTAAGACCTTAATGCACACTATCAAACCTTTAAAAAAAAGCCAAGCACTGACAAAAAATGTATTTTGATACTTTTATGCAAAAATGCTTAAAATTTGTTCATTTATCTTTGTTTTTTAAAATAAAGTTGTTTAAAAAAAGAAGTTTACAAATTAGAATTTATTTCTTGTTTTAGAGGTAGAAAAGGGAGGTATCAGAAAGGACTTACCAATGTACTTGGTGGAAATTATACCACTCTTAGAACGAGAATACAGAGGCACACATCGAAAGGTGATGTGAGACAAAAGAAAAAAAAAATCTGGAGAAACAGACATGTTTATTTTTACCAGCGTCAGTTTAACAATGAATGGTGACAAAGGAGAAATGAGGAAGTAGAGTAGGATTGGAAAAGTCCTACAAGATACCTGAGTCCAAAGTTGTCATCACATTAACTTTTCCTGATTTATTTTAGTTAGGCCATTTGTAAGACTCTTGACACAGACAAGATCCAAGGTATCCTGAAGAATTTATTCATCCCTACAGCAAGGTCAGTGCAGCTGACTGAGGGAAACACTCCTAGTTTCTAGCAATAGTGTAGCTCATCTGAGTCACTTCTTGAAACTGGTCAGGCAAATATGTGCTGACATGAGCAACATGTGGGAATCATAAGACCTAGGCTAGAGGGTTGGCTGAACCAATAAGCAGCTGTATAGCCTTAGGCAAATCACTTCCTCTCTCTTTATTCTCACCCCTGAAATGAAGACCATTATGCTCTGCCTTAATTGCCTCAAGATTGGTTGTGGAAATCAAATGAGTTGGCACAGAAAAGTGATTACTAGGGCCTCTGTCAGGTTACTGGGCTCACCTCCCAGAGACTGAAGTTCTATTGCCACTATAAAGGAAACATTTTTTTTTTTCTTTCCAGAAGGATACCCGAGGACTGTTTCAAACAAATCCAGGAAACAAGTCCTCAACGATTTTATCTGCATAGGCTTCTGCAGGTCTGGGACTCATTTGAAAAGCCAGCAAGCAAAATTTCCAATGCTAATTATATGACTAATTTTAAATGCTAAAAATGATAAACTCATGCATTTCCTGTGGTATTGATTACAAAAGCATTGTACAGTTCCAAGGTAAAGATGGTTTTATGTGCAAATTTTGTATGGTTTCTGGGGGGGAGTAAAACATAAATAAACCAATTTACTGCCTGAAAGCAATGCTCATCCCAACAGCCATGGTCACAGTAAGTATAACATACCATTTGTTTCTCTCTCTCTCTCTCTCTCTCTCTCTCTCTCTCTCTCTCTCTCTCTCTCTCTCTCTCTCTCTCTCCCTCTCTCTCCCTCCCTCCCTCTCTTTCATAAAAGGAACACACAATAAATTCTTACTGACTAGAAATCTTCCTTTAGATTTTTCCTCTTCTTTTTCCCTTCTGCCCACCACTCAGGGTGCATTTATATTGATTCAGCCTCATAATCTCAATTGAGCTAAAGTGCCCTTTGGGATGGTGGCACATTGAGCAGATTCAGTCTGAGGCCTAGAAAGAAGTCTAGTTTTAGCTTCAGAGACAATTTTTCTCTACCTTAGCATTTCTTAAAAATATTGCCTTCCAAACTAAATGAGATTATTGTCTCAGACCAAATAAAATGGGTGGGTTACAAACCATCAGGTTTTCTTTATTATCTGTTAAACACAGACACACACTATTATATATTTATGTAAATATATGAATGAAGCCTGTTGAGTTTACTTAGTGTTTGAATATGTTTTCAGGTCAGGCCATTTGGTATTAGATAACCAACTATGGATCTTATCTCTGGGCAAGACCAATTTTTCCCTCAGCAACTATTCATTGCCTATAGCTCTTTGTGGGACTGAATGAGATTTTCCTCTTCCACATTACTATGGCTCTTGGTGCTATCACAACTCATGTCGTGTTTAGGCAACAAGACAACCTCTTCAGATTTCATGGGTGGAGTTTTCTATTATATCTAGAAGACATAACATTGCAGCAGATCTCCAGATCTTCTGTTCTTAAAATATTTCTGCCCTCTCCTCTGCAATTTTTCATGAACTTTAGATGTAACTCTTTTGTTACAGGTGTATCAGTTGAATGTGTGCATCCTATGACCAGTTGATCTCTTAATTTGAACTAGTTGTGGTTTTCCATAGTGGTCTTTTTCTGCTGTAAAAAGAAGCTTCTTTGCTGAGGAGTAAGAGCTACTCATTTCATAGTATTCATAATGCAATTAGAATTCACACTAATTTAATACAGTGAAAATAGTTTCTACTATGACCTCACGAGCCACAGGTAGTTTTCTAGGTTTTCAGTACAAGTCATGGTTTCCTTTTTAACGATCAAGCCATATGTCTAATTGGAAATTTAGTGATTACCACCAAGAAATGAGTGCCACTATTATATTACTAGGCATATATACTCCATATTCGTTGTTATTTTTTATATGCATCACAGCTGTGTAGAACTACAAATAAATTTTTCCCTTGGCATCTTGCATCTAGTACTATGTCTCCCTGAAGAAGACTTTTGGGTCATATTCAGCTCAGATTCTCAGAGTCCCATGTCCAAAGGGACTTTGGGCATGGGGACTTTAGTTTTTGGGGAGAGACCAAGTGCAATGGCAATAACCTTCATATAATGTTTAGAAAGGTACATGGACTCTCCTGCCCAACAATTAGGAAAGAATTAGAAATGCTTGTTGTTAGAATTTTTAGTTAAATAGGCTATGACCCTTAAGTGAACATTATCACTTCAAGTTGGGTGACTTCATACACACACACACACAAACACACACACAAACACACACACACACACACACACACACACACACACAATATGCAATTTTAGGTAATTGTAAAACAATATATCTTTGTAAAACATTTTTAATTTTACTTACCCCTCTTGCTTTTTACTTTTTCTATATATTCCTTCCTCTGCTTCTCTTATTGTAGATTTCCGGTTTTCCATGATATCCCCTACAATTTGATATGAAAAAAATTCAGATAAATGTTCCTATTTTTTCTACCTTTAGTTTTATGACCCAAGTCATGTGATGCCACTTCAAGATGTTGTTATAAAGAATTAACAAAATATTATGTGTAAAGTTCTATTTAAACTTTTTTATTTCTGCATTTATTTGTTCTTCTTTAAGTGTGTGTGTGTGTGTGTGTGTGTGTGTGTGTGTGTGTGTGTGTGTGTGAGAGAGAGAGAGAGAGAGAGAGAGAGAGAGGTGGGGGAGGGAGAGGGAGATTGCATGAATGCCATAGCAGGTAAAGAAAACTGACAGGACTCATATTGACTTACATTCAGGTCACTGGGTTTGACAGCATATGACTGTATCTTCTGAATTATTTTGTCATTTCAAATGTGAAGTTGCAAATCATGGAGCTGGATATATTGGTCTGTCCTTAGTAATAGTTGTATAGACGTAGTCACAAACAAAGTATAAATTTGCCCATGAGGAATCAGAATCATGAGGAGACAGAGTTAACATGTACATGAATTGAGATAGGCAAAGTCTCACTAAAAATTATTAATTACAAAGAGGCAATGGTTTTCTGCAAATTTTTAGATGATTCTTTTGAGATACTGGGACTTCTTTTAACCTTGAGGAAACTTCATTACTTCCATAAAATATAGTTTAGATCTTACTGCTTATCTACAAGTTCTGGAAGATTAACAGACTCACTTGATGCCGGGCCTTTTCTTGACCTATGCAACTCTACTATAGTATAGTGGGTAGTAACAGTTGCAACTCATCACTGATTTCTAGATAACCAATGAGACCCTGCTGTATTCCCTTCATTGTTAAAAGTCTTCCTACAGTCTCTTCTCCAGGAAATCTGTCCTGATTAGTTCCATAGTCATTCTTTTCATATTCCCTTACAATGCACATTACGTATGTACTTCATAGTTATTTGAGAAGGACTTGCAATTTTTCTCTTGTATTTATGAATTCCTGTACAATTAAATTATCAGATTCTCATAGTGTTGAACAAAGGAGCTTTCTGTTTTTTTGCTCTTGGTCTATCCCCTATAATGTATGGAAAAACGACTTTACAGAATGTTGTTTCAGGGAACGTTGAATGTTTCACCAGTTATCTGATTATATCCCTAAACACTGCCATATTCTTCCAAAAAGGCTGCAAAAATAGGCATTGTGCTTTGGTCATGTCTCTAGAGGTGGGGTGACAGATAAGTAACAAATATTTGCTGGAAAGTTTGTCAAATGATTCATATTGCTGATGGAATGTGGCATCTATTTCAGTCACATAGCTAGTTATAACTCTGAAAGACAGACAGAAAATCTCTCTGGGTAACAGAGGACCTTGCAGATAGGCAACATTGTCTGTTAGTGTGAGGCTGCTGTCTGGGCTGGAAACCACAAGAGATCTTAAGAAAGGGTAAGAATTGCTTCCTATTGCAGTAAATAAATAAAGCTCTACTTGAGCCACCTCAAGAAATAGAGCAATATGCCTTGGCATTGGTATAAATGGAAAGAAGTTGAAAACCACAGGGAACTCCAGGATTGACATTAAAACTGTTACATAAATGATGCTTAACATGCTGTTAATTGAGTAGTGGGAAAGAAAGTAATGGGGAACTCCATGGAGATGTGGTGCTTTTATCATGAGTAAAGAATTGGTCCATCACTCTGTTTTGTGATAAAAGCACTGTATTTTTCCTCTCTGCTTTGTAATATTCTCAACCACATGGCTTGAAAAGTAATCATCTCAGATTGATTCAGGTCCCCTGAGCACCGGGGAAGTTCTTGGAGGAATGTAAGTTTGGATGAAAGAGAAAACTCATGTTTTGAAACATTATTGTCTTTCTTCACTACTAAAACCACAACTCCGCATAGACATATGGAAAAAGTACACAGGTGATAGATAGCTAACAGGAAAAAGACAAGATAACCTTGAACTCCAAAGAACAAATGCTCAAATGACTGCCAATCACCAGTGAAGCTCTAAGATATGACACCTGAGATGAGAACAGTGCATGGCACTGATGAGTGATGTATTCTTCTATGAACTGTTGAGTCTAATGATGATGCAAGTTAAAAGTTTCAAGAGGCAGAAATATATAACTAAAGTGTTTATTCATAACTTTAATAGCAGCGAAAATCACTGATAATATTTTATACACTTTCTTCATTTTATATGCATTGTGTTAATGCATGTAAATATAGTTGATGCCTTATATATAAAATGTCTATACTGCTTTTGAAATAGCAGCTTGAACTTATGTATGTCACTGAAAATGCCACAAATATAATTTTAATGCATGTAGAATGTTCAGTTTTTGCTATATCTTTACTCAACATTTTAAAATTGACAGCCATTTTAAATAGTAAATATGTTCAAAATGTTTAGAATAGGGTTAGAACTGAGCTGTTCTTCTACTAGTACAGTGTTTTAAGTTACCTAATGGATTTTAAGAAAGATAATATATGGAGGTATGAAGAGAGGGAAGAACTGGAGAAGGAGTCAGAAAACAAAAGAGAAAGCAGAGAAAGACTGATGAAGCTGGAGAGAGTGGTGCTCTATGTATGTAAACATTCTTCTTTGTATGTTCCTGAACAAGTAATGCCAGAGACACATCATAAGACCCTCTCTTTGTGATTATCAGTAAGAATCTTCATAATATTTGACCTTCAACATCAGTATCTCAAGATACCAATAGCTGATTTTTAGGGCATGCTCTTTGATGTGATTCTGGGTCCTCATGGTATTTAAAATTTACTACTGGTAAAATCTGGAAGATTAATATTTCAAAATCATTTATTAATAAAACTTGAAAATTTTACTGTATTTATGTATGTATGTATGTATGTACATATGTATGATATCTTAGGAAAGAAAAAGGGGAACTGTTTCCTGTCATTGGCCAAGGGAATAGTGAGCTTCTGAATCTGACAGAATATTGACCTGCCCTACTTGTGCTACCAACAGCAAGTATAGTAGTGGGATTTCAAAACCACACTCAAATTCAATAATGTGCTAGAAACACTCATATAATTAATTCAAAATTGTTATATTTAATGTTTATGATTTATAACAGCAAATAATACAAATTAAAATTATTCTATGAAAATATGCATGTGAAAATGTCAAAGTTGGAAATATGGATTTTCTCATTGTGTTTTATAGCATAATAAACAGTCCTGTTTAATTAGATTCAATGTTTAATAATATTGCCAATCCAGAGAGTTATCCTGAGGAGTCTTGTCTATATTTTCACAAGAGTTCCATGCTTGCTTCGTTATACAACTAACCCTTTCATGAGTTGTTTCTCCAATTATTAAAAGAATGCTTGACAATCTCGACTAACAAGAAGAAATTACTGATCCACCAGTACATGATATCTGAAAAATCTCAGTCCATGGCAGTAGAAGGTTTTAGCATGGCCTGTTTATATCTTGACGTTCAGAAATCAGAGGTGAGCTTGAACTCCCATTTCCCTATGATTCCACAATCTGCCATAAGAATTTAACCCATTGGACAACAAATGTTCAAATATGTATAGAAAAGTACCATGTCACACTTAAGCCATAACACCCACACTTTAGAAGTTCTTGAGTGGTATATCTAATACCATGTATCTGCACTTTATTTCTTCCCATGTCCCAACTCATAGGGGACAGTGAATATTCCAAATCCCAATGTTAGGCTGTGTAGTAGCCAATATTTCAAGTGAATAAAGTAACTCTCATCAAGCAACTAATTAAGAGATTAGAGTTTACTTTGCAGAAACTAAAGTCAAAATCATATATATATATATATATATATATATATATATATATATATATATATATATATATACCACTACTATATTGGTTGAGGTATCTCCTTGGTGATTTTCTAACAACATGTAACATGTTGGATATGATGGAGTTCACAGAGAAAACCAGTACTATGTTCTATCTTTTATAAGGGAGAGTATGGTGAATGTATATAAATACTGTCTGTTGCTTTGGAATTTGTTTTGAATTTATAACAATTAGAATTGCTGAAGTTTTAGAAAAGTATAAAAAAAAGGAGAAAAATCAAGGATTTTGTCCCAGGTATCAGAAGGATATAGTTGTCAAAGTCATGCAAGCAATTGCTAAAAGCATGAGGCTTATGGAACAAGATCTCCATAATTCTCAGTTTGGGGCCTTCTTTCTTATAAGTTTGTGCATTGCTGAATGTGCTGATATGACTTTTTCAGTCAATTGGAGCTAACCTAAAGCATGTGAAGTAGCAACAGTATGAAAATGATGAATGGTAAGTATCAATTTTGTTTTTAATAAGTATCACTATTTCCGAATTTATCTTTCTGAGCATAAGGAAAGCAAGAATTCCTTAATATTTATCTCAAGCTCATTAAAAAGTCTCTTCTTTACTAGCTTTGATAAGAAGAAAACAAACATAATGACTCTGCTTGAATCTTCTAAGATAATAAATAATCTAGTGAACATAATTGTTTTTAACCTTTATGCTAGGTACAATAAATGCCAAAGGAAAAGATAACCCTGTACTCTACTGAAATGGCTTGAATAATAGGCCCCAGTTTGCTTTAATGGGATTGCAACCAGTAGACAGACTCATATAACAAATGAGAAATCTCTAATGAGAGTTGCATTATTTCCATTGGCTTTTATGCCATCCTTAATTGATTGCCATCATGCATGGCTAATTAAGAGCATGATAATCTGGCTGAGATATTTTCAGCAAGTGCAATGGGGCTTGCTTTAGAACAATGACTTTTGGAAGCCCATGTCAAGGTGGCTGGCAGCCTACTCTAGAGCTGAGAAGTGCCCCATTTGAAAGCACTATGTAACATTGGCCAGACTAGACCAAGGGTTGATTATTTCAGGCATGTGTGGCAGGATGGATACCATCCCTCAATGATGACAAAAAGCACACTCAAAGCATGGCCTTCTTGGCCTGATCATTTCTGCCTCTCATCTTGTATCTCAGGCCTCTCTTTCATCTTATTCCATGCCTGTGACATCTACTTCCATCCATAATCTTTTATGTGGCACTTTTCACTTTTATTTTTTCAAAAGAAAGAAAGAAAGAAAAGAAAAAAAAATAGAATTGTCTGGCATTTTCAGTGATCAACAAATTGACTATAGGCCATTGAACAAGTCCTTTTGTCACTTCACCTTCTATTTGCTTCACTAGAATATGAAGGCTTGATAGATACAGATTGACCTCAACTCTCACTTGTTTTATGTCTTGGCTTTGTGAAAATTAGGGTGAATGGGAATGATTCTTTAAGTTTCCCATGGTATATTGTGTGAGTTAATGGTAGGAAAACATGACTGGCTAAATTCAAGTACCTCTGTGAGAATCAAAATTCATGTGAAAATAACTTAAAGGATTCAACTATAGGCCTAAAATCAGGATGGCATTCATATAGTTGAATTCATTAAGTCCATGGTCAGAAAAGATAATATCCATTCCTGGATACATATGACTACTTGTCAACAGTATGCTAAGGAGCTGGCCAGGTACCATGAATACCTTCCTCTATATTATTATACATATATGAATAAGGTATAGAAGATTTACTTTGCAAACTATGTTGTGTTATTGATATTCAAATTTTAAACACACATACACATCATTTTAAAACAAATCACATGAAAGAAAATACAAATTTGTCTGTATAGGAAGGAGCCATAGTATGATGAAAATTCTTATCAGCTCTATGAAAAGTATAAATTGGTACAACTTCCACATACAATAACCAAGAATATTTCACATACATGAATGTTCATGGAAGCTTTGTTTATAAGGGGAAATCCATACATAATATGTGTAGCTTAATAATAAATACCATATATATGTATACTGAGAATATAATAAAACATGAAAATTAATATATCATAATCCACATACATAACTATAGGTAAATAAAAGTGACATCATTTACTCAAAAAGTATCATATAGGTAAATAAATACAAGTAATGGAAAATTGATTTTATAATACTTAAAATCAGACAAAAATTATTTGTCCCCCAATTGGATGGTGGTGCATATATCATACATAATTCATGGCAGACTGCATGATTATAAATTTTTAGTCAAGAAAACATATGAATGCAATTGTTTATAAATTATTAATTTCAGGTAGTAAATAATTTTTAAAATGTTATTTAATGATTAACAAGCTATTTGAAATAGACAATATCTTTTTATGAATATACAAAGAGAAAGCTTTAAGGGTAAGTGTACAAAACCTGATTTAAATATAGCAAATGTGCTTGTCAGTTATGGAAAATTTTTTTGAGAGTATATTATATTTCAGGTATGTCTGGTACTTACTGTAGCATAACCTTATGCAAATTTCCATTGAGCCTCCTGCCTCAGCCTTCCAATTGCTAGAATTAAAGGCCTGAGTCAACACACATATCTTGTCTTGAAAAATTAAATAAGTGTATGTTTGTGTGTGTGTGTGTGTGTGTGTATGTGTATGTGTATAACTACAAGAACACACAATTAAAATAATTTACCTTCTACTGAAAATGTGCATGGGGGAGATTTTGGAGCATTAACCCTTAAATGAGTTGTTTTGTCAAACCGGAAATTTCACAGATGTAAGTGGAGAGGGCTGCTGTCAAGAAAATGGCTTCTTCTAGAGAAAAGAGACTGATGCCCATATGAACTCAAAATGATTGTGACAGCATGACCAAAAAACTTCTACAAGTTTAAAATGAACAAAATCCCATCATGGAGAAGAGGAAGTGAACACAAAGTCCCAATCTTAGCCAAGTTACTCTTATCAATTGATACTTGTTGGGAGAAGAAAATAATTATTTATCTCCCAATTGGATGGTGGTGGGCATATCATCTACACTCCAGTGCAGACAACATGCTTATAAGTTGTTGGTCAATACCTCCCTCCCTGCCTCCCTAGTCACCCCCCACGTCTCTCTCTAAGGTTGAGTAATTGGGTTTGTATCAAGTTTGAGAGACTCTTGGAGAATTTAGAGAAGGAGAAAGAATGTGAAAAATATAGTATATAAAATTAAAATTGAAAAATAGCTTCTCCTCAAATTTAGAAAGAAAAAGCACTTGCAATAATTTGAGACCCATTATTCAATTAAAACAGTAGATTGGATCACTATCATAGGTATGACTTGTAATCTTGTTGATTTAGTACATGCACATGAAAAGTCAAGTGACTCAAGCTCTAAGGTCAAATATTGACAAATGCGACTTAATGAGATTGCAAAGTTTCTATAAGGCTGACACTGTTAATAAAACAAACAACAGCCAACAGATTGGGAAAAATCTGTACCAACCTAATATCTGATAGAGGTGCAATATCCAATATATACAAAGAACTCAAGAAGTTAGACACCAGAGAATCAAACAGCCCTATTAAAAATGGGATACCGAGCTAAACACAAAAGTTCTCAATTGAGGAATATTTAATGGCTGAGAAGCAACTAAGGAACTGCTCAACATCCTTAGCCATCAGGGAAATGCAAATCCAAACAACCCTGAGATTCCACCTCATACTAGCCAGAAAGGCTAAGATCAAAATTTCAGATGACAGTAGATGCTGGCGAGGATGCAGAGAAAGAGGAACATTTCTCCACTGTTGGTGGGGTTGTAAACTGGTATAACCACCCTGAAAATCATTCTGGGGGTTCCTCCGAAAATTAGCATAGTAATACTTGAAGACCCAGTTATTCCAATCCTGGGCATATGCCCCAGAGAAGCTAAAACATACAACAAAGAGACATGCACCACAATGTTCATAGCAGCCCTATTTATAATAACCAGAAGCTGGAAAGAACACAGATGTCTTTCAGTAAATGAATGGATACAAAAATTGTGGCATATTTACCTAATGGAGTACTACTCAGCTATCAGAAACAATGACTTTATGAAATTCTTAAGAAAATGGATGCATCTAGAAAATATCATCCTGAGTGAGGTAAAACAGTCACAAAAGAACAGACATAATATGTAGTCACTGATAATGGGATAATAATCCCAGAAAGCTCTGAACACCTGAGCAACAACTTACAGACTATATGAAGTTCAAGAAAAACAAAGGCCAACAAAATGAAAAATCATTATGCTTACTCTTTAAACACCATGAAAACTTTGACAATTTTCATGTTTCATCTTGTCTTACAGGTACTTTATGCTCATTTTAACTAGTAAAATTTTATGGCATACTGTCAAACCTTTAAAAAAAATCAAGAGGAACACTGGAGACCCAGAAACACAGGCCTGGTGATAAGGAGTTTCGACTACCCAGGGGGCAGAGAGATCTCTGCCGAGTGAGCGGAAAGTGTGCTCCTGCCCTGCTTGATCCAGGGACCAGGAACTTGGCATTGGGCCCTCTGTTATCAGCTGGTGGCTTTTGGCTGCAGAACAGGTGCTCAGACCATCTGCCACCAGGAAGTGCTGAGATGCAGGGACACAGGCCAGGTACAAGGAAAAGGCAAGAACCAATCACTGACAACAAGATGGCAAAAGGAAAGGAAAAGAATGTACCCCAGGAAACCAAGACAACCTGGCAACAATAGAACTCAGCTCTCCCATCACAGCAAACAACAAAATGCTAGACACTCCAGAAAAAGAAGACTCAGACCCAAAATCCTATCTGAAGTTGATGATAGAGATCCTAAACAAGAACAGGAGGAAAAGCATAAAAATTAGAATGAAATGACCATGATCATAAAGGAAGCCTACAGAACTCCAAATAGGTTGGACCAGAAAAGAAATTCCTCCCGACACATAATAGTCAAAACACCAAGTGCCCAAACAAAGAAAGAATACTAAAAGCAATAAGGGAAAAAGGTCATGTAACATATAAAGGCAGAACAATCAGAATCACACCGGATTTCTCAACAGAGACTATGAAAGCTAGAAGAGCGAAGAAAAACATCATACAGACCCTAAGAGAGCACAAGTGCCAGCCAAAGCTGCTATACCCAGCAAAACTATCAATCACCATAGATGGAGAGACAAAGGTATTCCAAGACAAAGCTAAATTTACACAATATCTGACCATAAACCAAGCACTACAATGAATTATAGGTAGAAAACCCAGTACAATGAGCAATAAAACCAAAAGAAGAAAGACACACAGGCATAATTCAACCTATAAAAGCAATTATAGCAGGAAACAGCAACCACTATTCCTTGATATCTATTAAAATAAATGGACTCAACTCCCCAATAAAAAGATATAGGCTATCAGACTGGATACATAAACAAAATCCAGCCTTTTGCTGCATACAGGAAACTCATCTCAGAGACAAAGACAAACACTATCTCAGAGTAAAAGGTTAGGAATAAAAACTTAAAAGCAAATGGCCCCAAGAAACAAGCTGGAATGGCTATTCCAATATTGCTTAAAGTAAATTTACAACAAAAATTATCAAAAAAGATAAGGAAGGTCACGTTTTACGAATTACAGTGAAAATTTGTCAGAAAGAATTCTCAATCCTTAACATATATGCTGCAAATACAAAATCACTCATATTCATTAAAGAAACCCAACAAAAGCTCAAAAAATACATTTCACTCCACACAATAATAGTGGGAGTCTTTAATACCCCACTCAAACCAACAGACAGATCATAGAAACAGAAACTAAACAAGGACACTGTAAAACTAGCAGAGACTATGAACCAACTAGAATTAATAGATATTTAGAGAACATATCACCCTAAAACAAAAGAATACACCTTCTTCTCAGCACTTCATGGTATCTTTTCAAAAATTGACCACATAATTGGACACAGAATGAGCCTCAATCAATATAACAAGATAGAAATACTCCCATGAATCCTTCCATATCATCATGGTCTAAGGCTGCTCTTTAATAACAACAAACAAAAAAAGCACATATACACATGGAAACTAAACAATGCTCTAATAAATGATAGTAGGGTCAAAGAAGAAATAAAGAAAGCAATTAAGGATTTTCTAGAAGTCAAGGAAAATGTAAACTGGACATACCCAAACCTATGGGATGCAATGAAAGCAGTACTGAGAAGAAAACTCATATCTATGAGTGCTTCCAAAAAGAAACTGGAGAGAGCATACACTAGCAACCTGACAGCACAGTTGAAAGCTCAAGAACAAAAGGAAGCAGATACAGCCAAGATGAGTAGTCAGCTAGAAATAATCAAACTTTGGGCAGAAATAGACCAAATAGAAACAAAAGAACCATTCAAAAAATCAACAAAACCAAGAGCTACTTCTTTGAGAAAATTAACAAGATTGATAAACCATTAGCCAGTCCAAAGAGAGGGCAAAGAGAGAGTGTCCAAATTAACAAAATATGAAAGAAAAGTGGAGATATAACAATTGAAACTGAGAAAATTCAATAAATCATCAGATCCTATGACAGAAGCCTATACACAACAAAGCTGTACAGATACAAGATCCTAAAGTTAAACCATCTAAATAATCCCATAACACCTAAAGAAATAGAAGCAGCCATCAAAAGCTTCCCAACCAAAAAAAGCCAAGGTTCAGATGGGTTCAGTGCAGAATATTATCAGACATTTATTGACAACATAATAACAATACTCTTCAAACAATTCCACAAAATAGAATCAGATGAAACACTACCTAACTCATTTTTTGAGACTACAATAACCCTCTTTCCTAAACTACACAAAGACCCTACAAGGAAAGAGAACTTCAGACAAATCTTACTTATGAACATAGATGCAAAAATACTCAACAAAATCTTGGCAAACCAAATCCAAGAAAACATCAAAATCATCATTCACTATGATCAAGTAGGCTTCATCCCTAAGATGCAGGGATGGTTTAATTTATGGAAATCCATCAATGTAATCCACCATAGTAACAAATTCAAGGAAAAAAAAAACACATGTTCATCTCACTAGATCCTGAGAAGGCATTTGACAAAATTCAACACCTCTTCATGTTAAAAGTCCTGGAAAGAACTGGACTCCAAGGTCCATACCTAAACAAAATAAAAGCAATATACAGCAAACCAGCAGCCAACATCAAACTTAATGGTTAGAAACTTGAAGGAATCCCACTAAAATCAGGGACTCGACAAGGCTGTCCACCCTTCCCCTACCTATTCAACATAGTACTGGAAGTCCTGGCTGGAGCAATTAGACAGCAAAAGGAAATCAAAGGGATACAAATGGGAAAGGAAGAAGTAAAAACATCACTCTTTGCAGATGACATGATAGTGTAATTAAGTGACCCCACAAATTCCACCAGAGAATTTGTAAAGTTGATAAACAATTTCAGCAAAGTAGCATGTTAAAAAATTAACTCAAACAAATCAGTAGCCTTCCTATATGAAAAGGACAAACGTGGAGAAATAAATTAGAGAAAAGATATTCTTTACAATAGTCACAAAAACTATGAAATACCTTGGTGTGACTCTAACTATGCAAGAGAAGGACCTATATCACAAGAACTTCAAACCTCTATAGAAGGAAATCTAGGAAGATCTCAGAAAATGGAAAGATCTCCCATGCTCATGGATCGGAAGGATCAACATTTTATAAATGGCCACCTTACCTAAAGCAATCTACAGATTCAATGTAATCCTCATCCAAATTTCAACCGAATTCTTCATTGACTTGGAAAGAGCAATGTGCAAATTCATCTGGAATAACAAAAGGACTAGAAAAGTGAAATCTATTCTCTACAACAAGAAAGCATCTGTGAGAATCACTATCCCTGACCTCAAGCTGTATTACAAGGGAATTGTTCTAAAAACTGCATGGTACTGGTACAGAAATATGCATGTGAATCAATGGAATAGAATAGAAGACCCAGAAATGATCCCTCACATATATGGTCACCTGATTTTTGACAAAGGAGCTGTAAACATTCAATGGAAAATTGACAGCCTATTCAACAAATCGTCATGGTCCAACTGGCACTCAGCATGCAGAAGAAAGAAAATAGACCCTTTTTTATCTCTTTGTATAAAGCTCAAGTGTAAGTGGATCATAGATCTCCACATTAAACCAGGTACACTGAAACTATTAGATGAGAAAGTAGGGAAAACTTTAGAACACATAAGCACAGAAGAAAATTTCCTGAAGAGAACAACAATGGCTCGTGCTCTAAGGTCATAAATTGACAAATGGGACTTAAGGAGATTCCAAAGTTTCTGTAAGGCTAAGAACACTGTCAAGAAAACAAAATGGCAGCGTATAGAGTGGGAAAAGATCTTAACCAACCCCACATCAGATAGAGGCCTAATATCCAAGGTATACAAAGAACTCAAAAAGCTAGACACCAGAGAATCAAACAACCCTATTAAAAATGGGGTACAGAGCTAAACAATAAGTTCTCAATGGAGGAATATCGAATGGCTGAGAAACATCTAAGGAAGTGCTTGACATCTTTAGCTATTAGGGAAATGGAAGTCAAAACAACCCTGAGATTCCACCTCACACCAGTCAGATTGGCCAAGTTCCAAACTCAGAAGATAGCAGATGCTGGCCAGTATGTGGAGAAAGAGGAACACTTCTCCACTGTTGGTGGGGTTGTAAACTGATACAACCACTCTGGAAATCAGTCTGCTATATCTCAGAAATTTGGACATCTTACTACCTGAAGATTCAGCTATTCTACTTCTGGGCATATATCCCAGAGACACTCCAATATACAACAAAGACACATACACCACAATGTTCATAGCAGCTCTACTTATAAATCCAGAAGCTGGAAAGAACCCAGTTGTCCTTCAGTAGATAAATGGATACAAAAATTTTGGTACATTTAAATAATGGAGTACTACTCAGCTATCAGAAACAGTGTCTTAATGAAATTCTTAAGAAAATGGATGCACCTAGAGAATATCATCCTCAGTGAGATAACCCAATCACAAAAGAACAGACATAATATGTGGTCACTGATAATGGGATACTAACTCCAGAAAGCTCTGAACACGCAGAAACAACTCACAGACTGTGTGAATTTCAACAACAACAAAAAAAGAAAACAAAGCAAAAACCATTATGCTCACTCCTTACACACCAAGAAAACTTTGACTAATTCTGGGTTACATTCTGTTTTATATGTACTTTATGCTCATTGTAACTAGTAAGTCCTTAATGCATAGTACTGTACCTTTGAAAAAAAGCCTAGCACTGACAAAATTTTATCTGTATACTTTTATGCAAAAATGCTTAAAATTTATTCATTTATCTTTGTTTTTTAAAATAAAGTTGTTCAAAAAATTAAAAATAAATATATAAATAAATAAATAAACAAATAAATAAATAAATAAATAAATAAGTGTGAAGAGAGGCCTTTGGTCCAAAAAAAATAAAAAATCAAAAATTAAGTACTGACAAAAATGTATTCATATACTTTTATGGAAAAATGCTTTTAATATCTGTATATTTATCTTTGTGCTTTAAAATAAAGTTATTCAATTAAAAAATAAAAGTCAAATTGTAGAAGATACTGTTCTTCTCTCATATTGAATATTTCTCATATTGATTTCTTTTATTAGCAATGTATTAATAATTTACAAATTGAATTTATAATTTTATAACTATAGTTTTTGTCAAAGAAAACTTTGCCCCACAAAAGATATTTCATCGCAAGTTCTTTGCTGAACTTTGGGGAAGGACTACTAACAATTATTGGTGTTAAAAAATATCCTACAATGTATATTATACAGGTGTAGGGCCACCCAAACAGCAATTATTTTGAACCAACTGCAATCAGTGTTGAAATGCAGAAAGCAACATTTTTTGAGTATACTAGTGTTCCAGTCTAAGATTGTATACGGTCTTTGCCTATATATTAAATCCTTTTATTTCATTTTATATCCACAGTCTGCAAAAGATTCGAGAACATGTATGTTATGTAGGTCTGAGTTGTCTCACTACATATTTGTCAAATAGAGCAAGGTCGGGTTATGTTTTTCGTCTCTTTTGTGTTCTAGTAATTATCAACATGTTGTTATATGTGTAAAAGTTACAAAACTAAAAACTTGAAATAAGTTGAATCCTTCTGAGTATACACAATGTAGTGGGATTCTTTGGGTATAGTTTTTGTCTCTTCATTTCTAAGCAAAAATGAAGGCTAGGTGATTTTTTTTCTGTCAATAACAAATGGAATTAACTGTAGAGTCTCGGGTGTATTCTAGAGTGAATGATTAAAAATCATTGGCAAATAGTAAGCTGTCGCTGTGACCTTTCTGTGCTTGGTATTTTGACTGACGGTCCCCTCTTTACAGTTTAGTGAAGTTGTAAACATAGAGGCAAGGAACCCACTGATGGGCCAGGCAGTCAAATACAGAATATGAAAAGGTCATGGCCAAACTTTGATTCCTGATGTGACTCTGGCTGGCTTGGTCTGGGTGGGCACTTGACACAGTGGCTTTGAGCTATTGACTTAAAATGAACATGATAAATAGCACTGTGGAAAATGAAGCAAGAAAATCTTTAGCTTGAAATCTTTTGGAAGACTGATACTCAATTTTGGCTAAAACTTAGGTCTGGATAATATCATGAATATTGCAAACAGATAATGTAATGGGGTTTGTGGTTTTGAAAGCTCTATTCTCCTTTTGTTTTAGCTTATTCCAATAAGATTGTAATACTTTTCAGATTCTAAGCATCTCCTTCATATTTCTCTGTACACACATACATGCAAGCGTGCACATGCACACCCATGTAAGTTATCCAATCCTGTTTGACTTGGGTAAATTCAAAGTTTTAGACTTGGCTCTACTTTCTCCTGTATCTGCATCTCAGCTTCATCTTTTCGCCTTTGTGTCTATTATTTATTCCCGTCTTTCTATATATACTGAGACTTCTTTGTTCTATAATGTACTTTCATTTCACAGGTTCTGTGAGTGCCTGAGGAGTGACTATTTGACTAAGGTGCCACACATGCTTTCTTCTGTCTGAGATCAATCTGTAAAGCCAAGCCTGAGAGAAGTCAAGTAGTATGTTAAACTGTAAGGTAGGAGGTCTATGAACATGGAATAGTTTTACTTGCCTCTAATGAGTTCTTTCAGCTATGTGCTATCCAATTCTATTTTCTTATGACAACTTGGAAATGTCCTATATCTAAGTTGTAGAGATAGCTGAACAGTTAACAGTGCTTGCTGCTCTTCTAGAGGATCATAGCTGAGTTTCTGCATTCATGTAGGGTTGCTCTCAAATACCTATAATTCCCACTCCAGGAGAATCCAAGACCTTTTTCTAGCCTTTATAGGCACCTGTACACTGTGCCCATGCATACACACACATGGAAAAATAAACAATTAAAGCTTTATATCTTTTGTAGTAAAGATCACCTGAATTAATGGCTATGCTGGTTGGTTTTTTGTCGTCTTGACAGAAAGCTAGATCTATCTGGGAAAAGAAAATCTTATCTGAGAAAACACCTCTGTGTTGGCTACTCTTATGTCAACTTGACACACAAACTAGAGTTATCTGAAAGGAAGGAACCTTAATTGAGAAAATGCCGCCCTAAGATCTGGCCATTAGGCAATTTTTTAAATTAGGTATTGATGGGCTAGGGACCAGCCCATTGTTGGTATCTCGATCGTTGAGTGGGTGGTCCTGAGTTCTTTGAAAAAGCAGGCTAAAAGGCAGGCTACGATCAGAAAATCAGTGAACAGCACCCTTCCATAGCCATCACGTCCAGTTTCCCGGATCCAGCCCTGTTTGCATTCACATCCTGACTTCCTTCAGTGATGGATAGTGCTCTGGAAGTATAAGCTGAATATACACTTTCCTTCTTCACTTGGTTTTTGGTCGTAGTGTTTCATCTCAGCAATAGAAACTCTAACTAAGTCAACTTTATAAAACTGACTTTTAGTTAAATCCTTAAGGCAACAATTGACATGGGAAGGCCCAACTCACTAGGGGTAGTATTTACCTGGGCAGTTGTTCTTGGATGGGTATGTATGTATGGATGGATGGATGCATGGATGCCTGTATGGAGCACTATATTCCATAGGCTCTGTTTCAGTTTCTGCCTTTAGGTTCCTAACTTAAGTTCCTGTCCTGACTTTCAATGATAGATTTTGATATGGAACAATAAGCTGAAACAAACTGTTTCTTCCTTTAGTTGCTTTTAGCTATGTTGTTTTGTCACAGCTATAGAAATATAAGTAATGCACCAGTAGTCACTAAAGGGGAGTCAAAGAAAAAACTTAAGTAGCTATTCCCACCACATCCACAACTAGGAGCAGAGAGAAATGAATTACTTATGTTGCCTGATCTACATAATTACTCAACTGAGGCTCTCTTCTTAGGTAATTGTAAACCATAGGAAAGTTACCACAAAAACAAGCCATGAAACATTCTCAGCCTCTCTAAGACTCAGTCCTCTTAGTTTAAAACATTTTGTTTCTAATATATACTTCATATTTCCTAAATGCTTGATTGGCAACACCACCAGGCAACAAGCTCTGTCAATAACTCCAGTTTTCACATCTATACCTACTTCTACACTTTCCCCAGCAACTCTCCCTGGATCCTTTCTTCCCCTCAAATATATTCACCACCAGAACATTTAGAAGACATAGCATAATTTGTATAAAAAATCTTATGGAAATCAATGTATGATATTTTCATGTAGCTATATCAATTATATTACATTATTGTATTTTATTTTGTTACTATATCTATAGTGTTGACCTATATATATAGGATAATTCTGGTCCTTGAGTAAAAATCACAGTACTGCTATGAATTATGTATTTTATGTATTTTGGTAAATATTTACATTTCTGTTAATGGTATAGCTATGAGTAGAATTTTTGGGCATCAGGTTATACACATGTTCCCATCAAAAATTAATCTCAAAAATTTCTGTGATGGCTATGTCTGGATTTTCTCATATAACCCATGAATGTGTATTCTTACTATTTTATCTTTATAGGCGCTTATTATTAGGTGTTTTCTTTTAGCTACTTTCTTAATTATTTTTCTGATTAAAGACCATGCCAACTTGAATGAAAAGGGTTCATTTCATCTTACAGTAACAACTGCTAAGGGAAGTCAGGGCTATAACTCAAGACAGAAACTGAAGCTGAGGCTTGTTCTACATGGTTTGCTCAGTTTGTGTTCCTAAACAACTTAGAAAGAGCTTCCCAGGAGAGGCACCATCCACAAGGGCTGGGACCTACCACATCAATCATTAATTAAGAAAATGCCCAGTTGGCTTGTCCACAGGCCAATCTTATGGAGGCATTTGCTCAATTGAGGTTCTCTCCTCTCAGATATGTCTGTTTGTGTCAAGTTGAAAAACAACAACCGGCACAGAGGATTACAAAACAGCCACTGGGAATTTCAAGGGTAGTAGCTCTTTCCTGTCTTGTTTTGCTTTTGATCAGGATGTTTTTTTCATAGCAATAAAACACATTTGGGTGATTGTTTGTTTGTTTTCCTCAAAGTCATTGATGAAAGGAATGGTGTTACTAGAATATAGATCCATGTTGGCCTATTGCAAGTTAGTCGGTTTTACTTTTAAGCTAGAATAGTACTTTGAAATTTGATAATAGAGGGGAACCATAAAGAACATGGTGTTGAAATACATATAAAATGGCAGTTTGTTAAGGAACACTTTCCTGGGAGGCAGGATGATCTCCCCTAAAATTTTGAGGCTAGACCTTGAGGTCAAAGCAATCACCTAGCTAACAAGTAGGAATAAAGACCGAGATGGGTAAGAGCATGAGTTCTCATTTTGTAGAACCTTGGTGTATTGCTGTTTGCATGGTGTATATGAAATACTAAAGAACTTCTGCCTCTGAGTAGCTGCACAAAAATAAATAGCCTTTGCATGTTACCATTCCCATAAATTGGGAAACTCAATAATCAGCCATCTCTTGGCTTGACTTTTTCTCTGTCTAGCTTTTTGACAGTCATCTTAACTCTCCCAAATAGAATTGTTGGCAACATTCCAGCTTAAACATACATTTAGTGGCACTGTTCTCAAAGGCAGCATGCTGTTTTGTTGCCCTTTGTATATATGCAAACATGCTGCCTCATTCTTTTGAATTCCCAATTGAAGTTCAGTGGGCCTTTTGACTCCTGGTGAAGCTGAGTATTCTTTGAGCCCAGCAGTCTTTATGAAACATTTTCCACTGAGCTGTGTCACATAATTACCACAAAAATGGGGAACTTGTCTCTCTATTATTTCTCTATTATCTGGATTTCTAGCTACATTTTTCCCATTGAAACTATGAAACAACTGGAAATTATGAGGATTCATTTCCGAATTCCTAACCTTGTATAATGTGTTTTTCATACTAAAGTCGTTCCACCCACATGCTTTCTGGTTGTTGTTGTTTTTTGGTTTATTATTTCCATGTATTATACTAAAGCTGTAGGAGATGGTTGTAGAAGAGTTATATCTGTTGTTTTCTGTTTTTTACTATTTACTATTTATTGCAATATGTGAACAAAATTATACTTTCTTTAATATTTCTCTTAATGTGAAAGTGATAAAATATGCCCAATACCCTTAGTCAAAATATAATATCAGTCGATGATAATTCCATTATGTGATCAATTTTACTATTGAGGGGAGATACAAAAATGTTTCTTGGGGTAGGAGTCATTCTAGTCAATTAGGATGATATTTTTCTCCCCTAAAGTAGTTGCATGTTTATTCAAGTAATAAATTCCATGTGATTTCTAGTCTTAGTCAAAGATGTTAATATAGTAGTAAATGACTGCTAAACTGTTCTGTGCTGGTTCTTATGCTTTTAAATGTAGTGTAATACTATTATAAAGATCAGGAAATATGTCACCTTCTTAATGTTTTAACAACTTTCTATTTCTGATCACAATCTTAGCTATATATAAATACTCTAAAAGGAACTTCAGTGGAAGAATATGAAATACTTTGTGAGATGTGTAATAATGCAAAACATTTTTTCTTTTCATATGATATTAATATTTATTATGAGTCATATCAACTGGACTCATGTCACTTATATATAGCATCTTGTATAGTTATAGGTATTTAAAATATAACTTAGCTCATTTGGATTATCAGGTATCCTGGTTTGCTTTCATCTATTGTAATAAAATATTCATACCCCAAACAGCTTAGGAGATAAAAGGGTTAACTTGGATTATATATAAGTGTCACAGTTCTACACTAACAGAAGTCAAGACAGAAGCTCAAGACAGGAATTCTTAAGTAGGAAATGATGTAGAGGCCATATAGAAATGATATTGACTTGCTCCAAGGCTCACATTTAGCTACTTTCCTTAATTATCTAAGGACCAACTTCCCAGAGGTAGCACTACGCCCAGTGGCCTGGGCTGGTCCCTCCCACATAAATCATCAATTAAGAAAAAATGCCCTCAAAAACATGTCTACTTGTCAATATTGTGAATATATTTTTTTTTCAATTTTTGTTCTTTATCTTCTTCCTTGATAACCCTATCATTTATCAAGTTGACCAAAAGCTGATCAGCCATCAGATAGCAAACCATGTCCTAAAATTCGTGTACTGCTGACAGTGCCTTCCAGACTTTTATCCTTTCATTTTCATAGCTATAATCAATTTTTGGGTCTTAAGCCTGATAGTGGATAGTATTCTCTCTCTCTCTCTCTCTCTCTCTCTCTCTCTCTCTCTCTCTCTCTCTCTCTCTCTCTCTCTCTCTCTTTTTCTCTCTCTCTCTCTCTCTGTGTATGTGTGTTGTATATATGTGCGTACAAATGTGTGTATGTATAGAAGCCAAAGGAGAACGCTGGATATCCAGTTGTATAATTATTTATCTTATCGGCCAGAGACAACTTCTTTCATTGAACCTAAACCTGAAGTTTGCTTTTATTTTTTCTGGATAGGAAGACCCACTCTAATCTATTATCTATTCTTCCCAGTGTTGCACACACGCACTCCACCACCAACATCTAAGTGAGTACTAGGAATTCAAATGCATATATTCATGCTTGTTCAACAAGCACTCTTCCTTATTTAGCTATCTTTACAGACCCCATAAAATTTCTTAATGAGTCGCAGATTATACAGTGCATAAGACACTGCAAAGTATGGTTTCTTACAAGCTTTCCAAACTGCTTCAGATCTACTCTGCCTGTTGCATAACATATAACCACATTGGCTGCTTTTCTGCTTGGTTTCATTCAAATGCTCTGAGACTTCACTGACTTGAGAGTTTCTATAGTCACTTCCATTTTCTGTTCTAGAACATAACTTACATGTGAAGTGGTTCTTTGATGCATCACTCCACCCACAAACATGAAACAAAATTTTAGACATGTAAATTGTACTCTATTAATAGTTGTTGAATAAGTAATTTGACTTTAGAGACTGTCAGGTTCAATTTTCATTTGGAGATTAATAAAATGAACATACACAGGTATCATGATTGACAATGAAGTACAAGTGAGCAGCACATTTACAACCACAACATGATGCTACAAACAACATTGGCATTTTCATGCTGAGAAATAAAGTGTATTAAAAAGTTCCTCTTTCAAAATAGATATTTTTATCCTACTAGCATCCCAGTTTAAGATGCAAGGTTTTGACTTGCATGACACAATTTCTGTAGATTGCCCCACATAAATCAATTAGAGCAGTCCTGTGGCTACTTGTCTCTTTTGAAATGAATCTTTTTGCTTAATGATATAAACACTTTATTAATATAAAAACAGGAAGTATGTGCCTATGTGAGTTAATATTCTCTCTGTTACTTGGAAACATGTGGAATTAATATTTTCTTGTCTTTGTTGAATTTTCCATTAGTAAAATTACAGGATGATCATCTAGTATACTGTCTTAATGGCTACATGAGGATATAATTTGCATACCATAAGATTATTCATTTTAAATTAAATAGATTATATAATTTAAATATACATGCTGTCACATCATAATCTAGTATAAAAGCATTTTTATAACCAAAAAGAAATCACATATAAATTACAAGTTCTCTACTGTATTTCATATGCTCCTCAGCCTTTAGCAACCCTTAATATACTTTCTGTCTCCATAGACTTGCTTATTCTAAGCATTTCATACAGGTGTACTCATGTAGTATGTGGTCTTTTGTAATTATATTCTTTCATTTGGTGTAAAGCTTGAACATATTTTAATTAGCATACCCAAGGGTTAAATGATGTATGTTTATTTTATAATCATGCATCAAAATATTACAGTGACTGACTCTTAAATATTTTTTAAATTAAAACACAGATTTGCATTTCTGCTAGTAAGCTATTAGGTTCCTGATTTCTTCATATACTGACCAACACTTTAAATCACAGCCATTGTAGTTCGTGAAGTGGGATCATTTTGTGCTTTGCTTTCAAATCATTTAGTAGACAATGGTGTTGAGCTCATTTGTTTGTGCTCATTGATGATTTTTATATCTTTAAATGAGAAAGTAAAATCATATTATTATTGCTTATAGAATAATTTTTCATGGGATAACAGCCTTGTTCCTGGTGTGATATTGAGAAATGGTAGAATATTTATTGGCCTTATTTATTGATTTTTAAGAATTCTATTCAGTATGTATTGTACAATGAGTACATCTACCTAACTGTCTTATCTCCAAGACTTCACTGTCCCCTTGCATTTGTAATTTTTATTCCCTTAGGCAATATCACTTACACTATGTCATTTAATGAGACTATAAAATCCAGGAATCCTAGTTGAGAGAAAACATATTTGTCTTTCAGAGGCTGCTTAATTCATGTAATATGATTATATCTAGTGTCATTTTTTCAAATTAACATGACTTTTTTTTGCATTTGAAAATTTCCAATGTGTGTGTGTATGCCATATTTCTTTATCTGTTCTGTTCTATGGATTACTAGTGTTTGTTTTTATTGTGACCAGTTATGCAATAAACATTGATGCACATTTTTTTTGTAATAGGCTGAATTGGAGACTGTGCTGGTTAATTTTTATGTTACCTTGACATAAGGTAAGAGTCATCTTGTAAGTCTTCTTAATTGAAAAAATGCCTCCACCATCAGGCTATAGGCAGACATGAAGGGCATTTTCTTTATTAGTGATAGATATGGAAGGGACTATCCCATTGTTTGTGGTGTCATTCTTTGGCAGGTCATCCTGATGTGTATAAGAAAACAAACTGTGCAAGCGCTACTGAGCAAGTAGGGCTCTTATATAGCTTCTGTCCCAGTTAGTGCCTCCAGGTTTCTTCCCTGCTTGAATTTCTGCCCTGGTGTCCATAAACTCTGATATGGAGGTACAAGCTCAAATAAACCCTTTCTTCCCCAAGTTCCTTTTGGTTATACTTTAAAAAATATCTTTTTTACTTTGGTTATACATTTTTAGGTTGCCTAATTGTATTGTAGGTCTACTTCTACATTTTTTGGAGAATCTTACATATTGATTTCCATAGAGTTTATGTCCTTGGGTGTTGGAAATATTCAGAGGTGGGGCATACTGAGATTTGATTATGTCTACAATAGTAGACAGGGAATTCTTTTTTTCAGAAACCCTATAATGCTATAATACCTGATTCTGTTTCTGAATCTCTCTTCTTTGAGTGCACATATCTTTTTACCATTTGGATCTGGTTTCTTTTCCATTAGCCAGCCATTCTATACAACCTAGAATATTTACTGTAACAGTCTACAAATGATACAATATATCCATTTATCATTTTTGACTTTTATATTTAGTTAATATAAATATAAAGATAATTCTTAACATGTTCTAAGTAGAACTCCATTACCATATATGTAATGTGCAAATATTTTATTCAGTTCTGTATATTGTATTTTCATATTTTTGATGATCTTACTTGAAACAAAATGTATTTTGTTATTTTATGAAGGATAATTTTAATATGGCCACTTGTGCTTCAATATCATATCTAAGAAAAATTAGAATAATTCATTGTATAAAATAGATATGTTTTCTTTATCAAATTATTACATCTGGTACATTTAGGTCTCGGATACATTTTATGTAGATTCATTCCTGTGATATGAAAGAACCCTTATTTCTTGTTTTTAACATGACTACATAGTTGAATAACTACCATGTGCACTAAATACTGTTTTTTATATTACTGAATGGTTTCATCACATTTTCTAAAACAGACTCTCTGTGCCAATTTGGCCATATTTTCATCACTAAATCAGGCAGTATACAATTCCTTCTATAAAGAACTTCTGTCTGATTGATGACATAGAATGTGTTGAGACCATCTATGAAAGTGTGCATGACTTTAGAGATGTACATACATATAAATGTGACCTTGTAGGTTTCAGCGGACCGTGTTACAATTTACTCTTACAATTGTGAATTGTTTGACCCTTATTAAATATTTTGTTTGTTTAAGTGGTATGATTACTCCTTAAAATCTTAAAATAATGCATATGGCTAGAAATATTCATTACATATATGAGTTTCATGGTGACAAGTCCATGGATATGATATGACATATACAAGTCATAATATAAAAGATCTGGTCTCATGGAATAAGTCTGATTAAGTCTCTTTCTCAAAACAAAATTCCAAGATACCATGGCAAGTAGATGAAGGGTAATAAGAAAAGAACATTGACAAAAAAACGAAGTTATTCCCTCCAAAGGAGTGTAATTTTAAAATATACAGTTTCCCAAAAGTGGGCAAGGTAGATATCAGTCAATGCAGAAGTTAGAACATTACAGGATGAAATAGAAAAGATGATCAAAGGAATTATTGAAGTATTAAATGAATTTCTTAATGGATTTACATGGAAAGATACTAGGCAAATGCCATCTGTCCTTTGCTATTTACACATCATCTTACTGGACTTCAAAGTCAGCATTGCTGAGGGCTTAAGCCAGCCTTGGAGATTCAAAATCAACAGTTTCCCCAGCCAGATGGTGTTAATCCTAGGTAACCAGCACAGACCAGAATTACCTATCCCAGTGACCAAGGACAATATGGAAGAAACAGACTACGCCAGCCTTAGCTGTTGCTGGAACTACTGGGAAAATGGTGGTACTCCCCACCCCCTACCCCTCTGCTTTGTCTTGAGTCAGGCTTCTGGAAATAAGCTACCTGTTTGGGTGGGGTTTTAAAACCATGAGATCAGATCTCTTCCCTAATCAAAGTAAGTTTCTTTTTATGACAGAGAGCTGTGTCTGTGCATAAAGCCGGAATTGCTAATTAGCTTAAAAATTGGTTTGCTAAGCTAATCTATGATTTAAGAAATAAAGAAAACTAACAGCATTAGATATTTTTCTAAAAGATGCAAAGGTTTCTTAGATTTTTCACATTTATTTAATTTTCTCTTTAAATCTCTTTTTATTGTTAAGGGAAAATCATACAGAGCAGTGCACAAAACATGAACATACAGCCCAATAAATTAACACAGAGCAAATAGCCACATAACCACCAACCATGTCAAAAATAGAATATTCACAACACCCCCGAGGCCTTCCTTCACTTGTCTTTTTAATGAATGTATTGCAATTAATTTTATTTTAATGGTTTTATGACAGTTCTAGAAATTATAGCATTTGGTAAGATTTGAGGATGATTTGAAACAAAATTTAGGAAACAATATGTTGTAGAAGTAGGAATCAGGTCATAACTTAGAAATGTAAGACTTGTGATAGAGGAAAGGATCACACATTAATGACTATAGAGCTTGTCCCCTCCGCTATAAAATACTCTTTCAAATGTTGATCAGTCAGCATAAAAATAACACAGTCTTAGTTTTAAAAGTACTGAGTATTGAATCCAGAGCCCAACTCTTTCTAGAAAATCATGAGGTATATCCCTAGCACCACCATCCTCATTCTAAGACATGAACAAACTAGTTTTAAAGTCACAACCATGGTCTCTAAAAATTCACATCAAGTGTCTATACTAATGTCATATCTGTCTGAAGAGTTCACATATCATATCAGTGATTGATGTTTACATGACACTGTGCCTAACACTGTTCTAAGCAGTCTGTACTTATCAATTTACTTAATTATTTAATCTTCCAAGGACTTGGATGTAAAAACATGAGGAACTGATTCACAAGGTACCTTGTAGAATACACCAAACTGCCATTCACATTCTGACTTAAGCTCTTCTGTTTCCATGTAATGAAATTAAAATGGATATTCCCTGTATAAACATTTGGGCCATCTTTGGTTATTATTCATAGCAACTATGTATGTTAATAGCTTAATTATAAGGAGTAACTCTGTTAGCATAATTGTGACCATTTATTACCTGCTCTTTAATATAGAGAAGACTATATCTGAGGTTCCTCCTGTGAAAAGTAAGATTTGTAAACTTCAAACATGTTTGACAAACTCAGAAACATTTTCTTGCGGGTATAAAAATTTCCATGTAGAAAAAAAAAGCTCTCTTTTTGAAGGTATATCTTATAAAGTGCAAGTATATAGATTAGTGTCTGTTATTCGTATTATAGACAGTATGTACTTTATGTAGGTCTTACATAATTTGGTGCCATAGTCTTAATTTGTGTCAAAGAATCAGTAATTTTATCAGCATTGCTTTTTTACTATACGTGAAACATGTCAATATGGAGGAAAAAACAAGAGATATCTTAATTTTACTGTGAAATGAATATTGATGCTGCAGGCTTCATGGAAGGACCTCAGGACTCACCAACTGCCTAGCAAATATATTTTGAATCATCTTTAAATTGTCGGCACTTACTCTATTTTTACTTTCCAACTTGTAAGTAACTATATCATATGAAACAAGCAGTGGGTCTTTTGCCCCAGATCAGCAGTATTGCTTAACTACCTTTCTTATATGTTTATAAATTTGAGTCTCCATCTTGTCTATGTCCACATTCAGATACCACGGATATTTTCAAGGAAACGCAAGTCAGTCCAACAACAACCAAAACCTGAAATATCACAGTCATAAAAATAAGAACTTGGACTCAAGGTTAAATTTACCTTGAACACTTGCAGCACAAAATTCTACTTTTGACCTTATATTTTTCATTCTGTAGTAGCTATGTCTTAACTGAACTCATTTCTTTATTTGAAAGAAGTCAAGCACATTGAGTGATGATACGTGGTGGCTGGTTGGAACTAAAATGTGTATAACAAAGGATAATAAATTCGCCCCCTTCATCATACCAAAAGAAAAAAATTCTTCTGTAGCAGTAAATGTTAAAAAATAAAAATCGGTTTATCTCTTTACCGGCCCTGAGGTCGTAATCCTCAGGCCCGACCCTGATGCAGAGCCACGCGCACCTCTGGAGCCTGGTCCGAGCCACCATGGTCCAACTCGTCTGCGCAACTCCCTTCCCTTGGCATTTTACTTCTGCCTGTTCTCTGCCTCTGTCCAGGAGTATTTCTGTACCCCAAAATCCCACACAAACATAACTCTACAGCCTGATAGCTTTCATACAGGTTTATATATTCAACTCTCAATTCCACAAACCCTCTACACAACAAGATTACATCAAATAGACAAAGATACAAACTGCCCTTCATATAAGATGCTAGACCTATAAAATCATAATGTTCATAGAGATATTTAATGCCAATTAATATCATCTGGGTCTAGCTGGTCCTTGGGAAACTCCATGTTGCTAAGACAACCTTCATCCTCCATCCTCTGACCTTATCAGAGCTCTCAGCCCTCTCTCCTTCCCTCACTCTTCTGAGTCTCTGGCTTTCCTTTATTTTACTAATGAAAATGGGGAGGCTCATTTGGAGACATATGACTAGGCAGCCCTTCTTGGGGAAGCAGAATTAACATTAAAATACAATAGCTTCAGGACAATTTACACTCTTTAGTTGAACTACTCTCTGCTTTGTTTCAAAGTGAAAAGAATTATTTGTACTTGGCAGTGACTGGTCATCTTCTATAACTTTCATGAACTGGGAGTGTTTTTCTTGGTACCTTATACATAAAACAGAAGAATGAGAAAGAGAAGTTAGTTTTTCCTCCTGCCTTGGGCAAGTTTCATTATAGAATAAGTTTACTATGGCAAATGCATTTGAAGATGACATTTGTATTCCATTTATTATGACTTCTTGGTAACAGCCTCTGTTAAGTATTGCAAAGGGATGAGATTTTGTGAAGAATCTGACCTATGCATTTCTGACACTATAGAAAATATACTAGGACCTTACACAACATCAAGTAAAAGTTCTGTGAAGCTGGAAAACGATCAGTGCCTGAGAAAATATAGTAAGGCATATGACAATTACCTATGCTATTCTCTTATGGGGTTGTCATTGTAATCTACTATTTGAAGGGTTAAATTTATATAGAGTTTCTTTTCTTTTCTTGGATATTTTCTTTATTTATATTTCAAATGTTATCTCCTTTCCTCATTTCCCTCTGTAAAACCCCTAATCCACCCCTTTCCTCTGCTTCATGAGGGTGCCCCCCCCATCCACCCATATACTACATCTCCCCTCCCTGCCCTGGCATTCTATTATTCGGGGGCATTAAGCCTTCATAAGACCAAATGCCTCTCCTCCAATTCATGCCCAACAAGGCCATCCTCTGCTAGATATATAGCTAGAACCATGGGTAATTCTATGTACTCTTTGGTTGGTGGTTCAGTCCCTGTAAGCTCTGGCAGGGGTGGGGGTCTGGTTGACTGATACTTTTGTTCTTCCTATGGGGTTGCAAACCCCTTCAGCTCCTTCAGTTCCTTAACTTCTCCATTGGGAACCATGCTCTTAGTCCAATGGTTGGCTGCAAGCATCCACCTGAGTATTTGTCAGGCTCTAGTAGAGCCTCTTGAGAGATTGTTATATCTTCTCCTGTCAGCATGCACTTCTTGTCATCCTCACCATTGTTTGAGTTTGGTGACTGTATATAGGTTGGATCCCCAGGTGGATCTTTGGATAACTTCCCTCCAGTATCTGCTCCATACTTTGTCTCTGTATTTCTTCCTGTGTGTATTTTCTTTCCCTTTCAAACACGTACTGAAGCACTCTTTGGTCTTCCTTCTCCTTGAGCTTCATGTGGTCTGTGAATTGTATCTTGGGTATTCTAAGGTTTTGAGCTAATATCCACTTATCAGTGAGTGCATACCATGTGTGTTCTATTGTACTGGGTTAGCTCACTCAGGATAATATTTTCTAGTTTCATCCATTTGCATAAGAATTTCATGAAATTATTTTTAATAGCTGAGTAGTACTTCATTGTGTAAATGTTTCTGTTTTTCCCTTCCTCTTCATAAATAAACCCCCCCAAAATACATAAGTAGATAGAAATTATTGGAATATTGAAAAACATATCTTTATTTTTAGGGAAACTGCTGATTTTTTCATCTTTATTCAAATTATAGTAAAGGCAACACTCACTTGATTCTTCACATTTTATTAACATAACAGAATTTTCTATTATATAAGTATTTTTCTTTTCTCTTTCTCCCTTTATACAAATAGTAAATGATCATGTACTAGGTATAAACATCTATAGGGCATTTAGGACGTCTCAAATGGCAATGGATGATAGGAAATACAGAGGAAGATAGATCAGTTTCAGTTACTGATAATAAGAGTAAGTGGTTACAGGGAAAGGCAGAATGTGGATCTGGAATAGTACCACACAAATTTAAAGTTCCAATTATAATGTTGTTGGTGTTGAAGGAACTGTCTAGATGTGTCCTAATGAGTTCTCCACAGACATTCCATACACAGGGACTTGTAGTTTGTGCAGAACCTCATTTACAAGAAGTATCCCAGGATAGGGGGTGTGCTCTTCAAAAATATCATTAAACTACCAAATGAAGACAGAATCTGTCTGTGGAGAGTATATTGTTGGCTCCTTTCCTCTTGTTCATACCAGTGCTCTGCAATCAGAAGTAATGAATCCCTCGGAAGAAGTTACTTTCCTTTTTTAGCTACCAGTATTGAGTAGTTAACGCAAAAGAATTGAATATTATCTTTTAGTTTTAAGGGTAAGTACCTGAATCTAAAAAAAAGTGATAATTTAATACTAAGCAATTTGCTTACTAAATTATTACTGTTCTAGCTAGATCATTAATATTATAGAGAGAGATATGGCATAAAGGATCATTTAGAGTGCCTATTCTATACAGAAGATAAGAGACAAGGTCAAAAATAAAAAAAAGAATTTCATCTTCAATCCCACTCATCTTTGATTTGGGAAGGAGGCAGTTAAGTTACAACATGAAGAAAGTGGCAGTTATAAAGCTTGCCTTCTACTGCATGCTTTTGTAGCAGCAATTACCTCAGCTACAAATCTCATTTACACAATTCTTTGAAAGTGCTATCTGGATGATGGCAGAATACACTGGAAATCAATGGAGGGTGATTTTATTCCCAAATTGAAGTTACTATTTAGTAGTCAGACAAAACATCACACACACACACACACACACACACACACACATACACACACACACACACTATGCATATATAAATGTACTCATGTAATCATGCACACATGTACACATTTATACTATAGCGACTTTCATATTTTAATATATTCCTCAGCAATTATGAGGCTCAACTTTCACAAATTCAACTATTGCTCAAAAATACAAATTAGAAACACTCTTTTCCAATTGAAATGAAGTAGCAACCTAGCTTCCAGAACTTAATAGGAACTATTGGAAATGATCCTAATCATGATACTAATAAGAACCCATTACATACTCTGTAAAACAGGCTCAAGTCTGCATCTCTGTACCTAACATTGGGCAATGTATTCTTTCCTGATTCACATATAGTATCCTAGCAACCATTCTGTATCTTAGTTCTAATGGCTCTAAAAATGACACACTTGGAAATCCATTCCTAAAGGCCCTGTGTTCCAGGGAGGGGCATTTTCTTCTTGGAGTGCATGTCAAGAGGCAGATAGATATAAGGGAATTAGAATCACTTTTTTTGCTCTGAGATTTCATTACCCTTTCTGATTCTGTATAGTGAGAAGGCCTGTAATCCAGGTTTAATCTAAATAGATAGCACAGTCAACAAATCCTAATTCCATATGAATATTCAACAGCACATCCTAAGGAACCTGTGAATGTTTTCTTCCTGAAGATGACCTTAACTCTAGTAAAACTGATTACTGCTAAAGTCTCTTGAGGGCCACATTATTTACTTTCTGTTGATTTAGATCAGAAGGGGCATTGTCAAGATGTTTGCGAAACTGGGATTGAGAAACCTTAAAGTGTTCTCATTTTATTCTGAATTAGATTAGTTATCAACATAGTCGTGTTGGAATATAGAGAGATACAGAGAGGTGAAACTCTTTTGACTTAGGAAAGGAAAGGTTTAAAAACAGGCATTAAGCCTAAGAGCTGGAAGAAAATCAAGAAGCTAGGAAGAGTTCATTTATCTTTTATTCTTGTCAGGGTTTTTCAAAATCAGTGAACAGACATTGGCAAGTTAGTTGTACAAATAGACTTTCTACAACAATTGAGAATATTTCCACGGAAGTATGTCCAAGACCCACGACTCTCACCTCAAATAGAGTAAAAGATAGTGTCCTCTTCAACTAAGTATTAGTACATATTCTTGGAAACATGAATTCTTAAGTGGACCAGAATACCATGTTCCAATGGGGAAGTGGTTTCAGGAAATTTTTAGTGTTAGAAGAAAAGAAACGAATATATTAAGGTACTTTAAACATGTATTCTTGGGACAGAGCTAAACAAAATTTCTCAATTGATGATTATCAAATGGCTGAGAAACACCTAAAGAAATGCTCAACTTTCTTAGTCATCAGGGAAATGCAAATCAAAACAACCCCAAGATTCCACTTCACACCAGTCAAATGGCTAAGATCAAAAACTCAGGTGACAGCAGATGTTGCTGAAGATGTGGAGAAAGAAAATTCTTCCATTGTAGGTTGAATTGCAGGCTGGCACAACCACTCTGGAAATCAGTCTGGGGGTTTCTCAGAAAATTGGACATAGTACTACCTGCAGGCCCAGCTCTACCACTCTTGGGCATATACCTAAAAGATACTCCAACATATAACAAGGACAGATATTCCACCATGTTCTTAGCAGCCTTATTTATAATAGTTAGAAGCTGGAAAGAACCCAGATGTACTTCATCAGAGGAATGGATACAGAAAATGTGGGACATTTACCCAGTGTGCTACTCAGCTATTAGAAACAATGAAATTCTTAGCCAAATGGATGAAACTAGAAAATATCATCCTGAATAAAGTAGTCCAGTCACAAAAGAACACACATGATATGCACTCACTGTTAAGTGCATACTAGCTCAAAAGTTCAAAATACCCAAGAAACAATTCACAGACCTTATGAAGCTCAAAAAGAGGAAAGACCAAAATGTGGATGCCTTAGGCCTTATTAGAATGGAGAACATAATTCTCATGGGAGTAAATGCAGGGAAAAATAATGAAGCAGGGACTGAAGAAAAGATCATTCAGAGATTGCCTCACCTGGGCATCCATCCCTTATGCAGTCAGGAAACCAAATAACTGTTGTTAATGCCAAGAAATGCTTACTGGAAGAAATCTGACTTGGGTGTCGCCTCAGAGGCTCTGACAGAGTCATACTGATACAGATGAGGATGTTTGCAGCTAGCCATTGTACGCATTGGGACCCTAGAGAAGTAGCTAGAGAAAGCACTGAAGGAGCTGAAAGGGTTTGCAACCCCATAGGAAGAACAACATTATCAACCAACCAAACCCTCCAGAGTTCCCAGAGACTAAAACACAAACTAATCAGAACACATTGAGAGACCCACAGTTCAAGCTGCATATGTATCAAAAAAAATGGCAGAGTTTGGCATCAGTTGAAGGAGAGGACTTTAATCCAGTAAAGGCTCCTTTTTTCCCAGTGTAGGGGAATGTCAAAGCAATGAATTGCAAATGGGTGGCTGGGAGTGGAAGCATCTTCATAGAAGCAAGGGGAGGTGGGATGAGAAATGGGAAAGCGAGATAAAGGTAATAACATTTGATATGTAAAAAACATAGAATATCCAATAAAAATTGTAAAAAATGTATTGTTGGAAATATCACATAGATGGATTATAGAAAAATGGAGAAATTCCTGCTATAGGTCTCAGATACTACTTAATGATAGTCTTAGCTTTTAGGGTGGTAGAGGAAGGAGTGGCTTATTAACATATTCCAAGTGACTTACCTCATACCCAAGAAGATAATAATCATACAATTACATGGATAATGGATGGTTACTAAGCAAGCTAAAGATAGAAGAAGATAATTTGGTTTCAAATGGGCAGCATTCAAACTTTCTATAATCATGAAGATTTTTTAAGTTAATTAATTTTATAGAGTTTTAAACGTAGGTGTGTGTGTTTGTACTTTAGTTTATAAGTAGGAGATTCATTGTCTATTAGTTTAATGTGTTGTTTCTAAGAAGACTCTTGAGAGTTGAGGAAGATAATGTGACTGAGTGACTCTTCTTCAACTTCATATTCTCTTTGTTTTAGCAGTATGGGTATATACGGGTCACCTTGAACTCTGCCCTATTCTCTAATCAGAATTTCTTCTATAATGACATACCCCTTACCTCATAAGGAATATTTCCTTTTTGGTTGAATTGTTATCGTCAAATATTAACTAGTCCCTAGTTAATCTCTTCATTATTTCTTCCCATAATTTACCTACATATTCATTGGGTTATATGGACAACTATTTTGATGAAACAATCATTAATATCCTGTAATTTTCTGACATCTAATGACATGGCAATTTTTTTTAAATTTTACCAATCCAAGCCTTAGGAAATGTCTCCAATAAAATTTTATCAAGAGGATTTTCTTTTTCATTATAGTAGTATATTAAGTCAGGACTTCCTAGAATCTACTCACACTTATTTTCATTACTTTGGTCATTCATTGGATATTCTCTTGAATACAAGTTTACTAGGTAATGTTTAATTCATCTATGGCTAAATCAATGAGAACACAATGGAATGTAAAGGTGAAAATGTCTAGTCTTTTAAAGGGTTTATCACTTAGAAAATGAAGGTAGAAAATAAATGGATTCTAAAATACAATTTTATATTATGAGATTTTCCCTTCATAAAAATAAGTACGAATATCTCAAGATTTGAGTAAGCACAACAGGTTCAAAGGAAGAAATTAAAATGATTGATTATAGGTAGCTTTCATTCAAAGGGAAAGGAGATTGTTAAATGTAAATTTTCACATGACCACGAAAAAGATTAACTTTTATTCTGTTTACTTTGAAAAATATGTATTTATCTTATATGTTCATGCATGTGTACACTTGTGCATGTCCATGCATACATGTATTGAGGACAGTATTGGATATATTCCGCTGTCACTTTTCATTATATTCTTGAGACAATATCTCTCACTGGACATGGAACTTACTGATTTGCCTAGACTGGCTAGCATTCTCTGGGCTCCAGTTGTCTGGGACTCTATGTGCTTGGAATACAGACAAGTGCCACCATGCCTGCTTTGTTTGGGGGAGAAGGTGGGGGTTCTGTGATTTTAAATTGTGTCTTTATGTTTGCATAGCAAGTACTTAACACATTTGTCTCCCCAGCTATTATTTTATTTTGAATGGAAACCTATTAGAGAGTTTTTAAATTAGGAAGTAGACACTCTGGTTCTTTTTTTAAAATCATAGAAAAAATGTAAAATGAATGAAAAGAAAAGTATGAAATTAAAGAAAACTAATTAAAGTACCATATTAGAGATAAAAGTGTCTTTATACTAAGGTTTTAGTAACAGACCTGGTGAAAACAGTTTGAACACTGATGAGGAAGCTGAATGCTGAACAAGGTTGTGTACTTAGCATGTAATATAAAGAAAAATGTTAACTTTGTAAGTCATATTTAAATGATTGTTTTGCTTCTTTTCAGAAAATAAAATATTTCTTCTTTTGCCTTCCTTTCCCACTTTAATTCTATTTATGGTACTTTTTTTTTTCTTTTGTGAGAAGGAAAGAAGTTTATAAGGATCTCTTCACTTTTTACCTTCCCCTTTCTTGTCTTTTATCTAGGCTTGAGTTCCCTCAATATCTTGAATATAGTTTTTTTTCCTTTCCTTCTCATTATATAAACTGTACTCTTCTTTTGCAGACAAAAGTTACCTCAAAGTAAAATTTTCAGTTGAAAGAAGAAGTGTTGTAAGAGAGAGAAAAGTTATAATGAGAGAAGTTGTTGACTAGGGTTGGGGGTTGAGTGCATCTCTGGAGTGCCTTACTATAAACCACATGGGGACCACTTTCCTCCTAAACACAAGAGTGATATTGGTGAATACTACAGAACTATGATTCCCAGAAAGGCTTTTAAACTACCCTTTCATGGCCAGATGTAGAAATTCCAGGCTCCTTAAGAAAAAAAAAAAAAAAGGTTTTCACAGGAGCTAGCAGACCCCATTATGTTACTCCATATTTGCTGAGCACTGGAAATGTTTGGAAGGAAATAGAAAATTGATCCTGATCTATGCATTTACTCTGCCCTTATACCATCTTTTATTCAGCCAGCTAAAAGCAGAGCCACTGTTAATGTATATTACCTTGCTAATCTCAACATCACAGTTGTGAGGCCACATCAGTAAGCAGATTTCTCATTTTCCAGATCAATCAATCAACACAGATATTTTTAAAGCATGTACTGGTTTGAGAAGTCATTGCCTAGGTTAGGACCTGAAATATAGATGTATGTGTCATGTTTTCTATATCAGGGAACGAAAATGAGTGCATACTAAACACTTCTACGCTGAAGCAGCAATTAATTACATGCTAGCCTGAATCATATAGATTTTAATTCTTGCATGAGTTCTGAGATTTTTAAAAGAATCAATTTTATGTATCATTGTGCTCTAGACTATTAAGTTCATGGGACAAGGTGAAATTGCATCAGTTTTATAAATACCCATAGTCTGATGTTGGTGGTGAGGAAATAAATGGCCATGAGCATAAAAGTCATTGTTAGAGTTTGGGACAGTTTCTGACTCACAGCTCAAGGTTGTTAATGCTCTAACATCCTCCCCCATCCATGATGTTCCAGGTGTGCTCCTCTATTGCTGCATTTTATTGGCTATTTGGCTGTGATGTTTTTAATGTAAGGGTAACATCGGCAGTTTCTTTAGGGATGTAAGCATCTCACCCAGGAATGACTTACTTATAGATATCCTTAATCTAGGTCCCAATGTTGTATGACCCAGGTCTCTGAGATACATATTCAGTTATTCTCAGCATCTATCAGTAATTTCCAGGCTTTGCTGTATGCTCATGTAATTAATCAACAAGGGCACAACAGCAGTATTTGTTAATTTGTTAATAACTTGGTCCTTGACTTGGCAGGAAAGCCTAGTCAAATAGAGAATACATACATGTTTCTCTTGCCAGGATTTTTCCCATAATATGGATTTTAAAGAGTTCTTAGCTTGTTTTGGGAGAAAGAAATCCCAGGAGCCCCCGCAGTGAGCCTCATTCCCCCTCAGACGCTCCTCTGCTGATAAGATTATCTTTCTAAACCAACTCTCATCAGTATCAGAAAGGAATAGTGCCAGTCTCTGTCCAACTTCATTATCTTCCCTCCTGTTCAGCTTCCTGGCTCAGTATAACTCATTATAGCTTCTTAAGTATAATGTCTACACACATGGACCCCTTTGTACTAAATACTATTTAGGGAGGATAAGGAGGCAGGGCCATGAGGAGGTGTGTCACTGGGGCTGAGCTTTGAGCTTCCTAAAGATCCCTCTATTGAGTTATGTCTTCTTCTGCCTTGTGATTCTATCTTAAGATATAAATTCTCAGCTACTGCATCAGTGCTATGCCTTCATATCTATTGTCATTTCCCCACCATTATCATCATTCTGAAATAGTATAAATGTTTATTCTATGGCTTACCTTCTTGATTGCAGTAGAAAAGTAACTAACCCAGAAGTTGAAACCAGATATTCGGCTATTGCTGTAATTTTTCTGGCTATGCTGGCTGTTTTGTAGAAATACAGATTAGGGGACATTGGACTAGGAGTCTGGTTGAACATTGTAAATGGGATCTAATAGGCCATAAGAGTAACAACTTAGAAGACTATAGTGCTAAGAACAGAATGTATTATGGAGGTCTAGCACAAGAAGTTTCAGAGGGAAACAATATTAACAACTGAGGTAGAGACCATTTGTTTAATATATAGGCAAAGAATGAGGCTTTTTGCCTTTGTTTTAAGAATCTGCTAAAGGCTAAACTGAAGAGATTTTGACTCATTTTGTTGACATAAGAGATTTCAAGACTGACTAATACTGATTTTGTTACTTGGTTACCAGGGTTTACACTTAAGCATGTCTACAGTGAAGCAGCAAACAATGTAAAATCAATCAATCAATCAATCAATCAATCAGTCAGTCAATCAATCAAGCAAACAAACAAACAGACAATAGCCAAAACACTAAAATGTACAGTTTGAGGAGAAAAAAAAAGCACAAGGAAATATAATATTGAAGTCATAGGCATGAGGTTTTGTCCAGGTAATCTTGGAATTTGTGAAAAGAGAAGAAAAAAAAAAGTTTGAGGAGAAAAAAAAATTTGAGGAGAAAAAAAAAGCACAAGGAAATATAATATTGAAGTCATATGCATGAGATTTTGTCCAGGTAATCTTGGAATTTGTGAAAAGAGAAGACATAGAGAATTATCGGTTCCTAAAGAGCAGCAACAAATTAAATCTTATATAAATGTAATTTTAAAAAAGGTTCAGGTTTCATGCCAAGCCTGCAACAGGACTGCGACCATCACATGTATGTATAGCTCTGGCCTTATAGTCTGAAGAATACAGGGGTGAAAGGGGTAAAGAGTCTTCCTCCAAAGTTAACCCTTTTATATAAAGGCCCAAAGAGGCCATTGCATGAAGCAATGAAGGGAAATATGGATTGTGTTGGAGATCCCAAGATTTTGGAGATTTAAGAGCCATTGGGTATTTGTAAGAAGAGTTGCAGACAGGGAATGGAAAACACCCTAAGAGAAAGAAGTCTGTTTCAGTCAACAAAGATTTAAGAGAGAGTCATCTAATCCCTTTGGCTCTCAACAAGAGCTACAGGATTCATAGTTTCTTCTTCACGATTTTCATATTGCTTTGTTTTAGTTTTTCCTCACTGTGCCTCTACTTCTTCATTTTGGAGTAAGAATGTATATTCTTTGATATGATATGTTGTTATGAAATATGATAAGTATGGAATTAGAATTTTAAAAAATTTACTATTGGTAATGATTAAGGGATTGCTTTGTAGAGGAACAGTCCTCCACTTTTTGTGGCAGTATAAACTTGTATAATAACCACTTTGGAAATTACTTTGGTAGTTTCTCAGAAAATTAAGAAGAGATCTCTCTCAAGACCTAGCTATATCACTTCTAGACATATACCCAAAGAATCCCCACACTACTGCATAGAAACTTGCTCAGATATGTTCATGTCAGCTTTTTTATTTTTTTAAATAGGAGTCAGAAACTGGAAACAACCTAGATGTCCCTCAACAGAAGATCTGATAAAATGTGGTACATTTACTCTGTGTAATACATATCAGTTCTTAAAAACAAGGACATCATGAAATTTGCAGGCAAATAGATGGAACGTGAAAATATCAGCTTGAATGAGGTAATCCAGATCCAGAGAGATAAACATGGTATGTACTCGCTGTTTGTAACTCTATCAGAAGAACAACAATATCAACCAACCAGAACCCCTAGCCCTCCCAGGGACTAAACAAGCAACCAAAGAGTACACATAGCAGGACCCATGGCTCCAGTCACATAAGTATCAGAGGATGGCATTGTCTGACATCAATAGAAGAAGCCCTTGGTCCTGTGAAAGCTTGTTTTCCCAGTGTAGGGGAATGCCAGGTGGTGAGGTGGGAATGGGTGGGTGGGAGGGGGAGCAGCCTCATAGACACAGTGGGATGGCAGATGGGAGTGGGAGATGGGGGAACATGGAAAGGGGATAACATTTGAAATGTAAATACATAAAATACATAATAAAATGCAAAGAATTAAAAATGGATATTAGTCATAAAGACAGAATAACCATGCTACAAAACACAGACCCAAAGAAGCTAAGTAACAAGGAGTGCCCAATGGGCACTCACTTGAATCTCATTGAGAAGAAAAAATAAAATATATATGGGGATGAGGGGATGAAAGGTAGGGACTGGTAAGGAAGCAGGGAGGGGAAACAAAGCAATGAGGGGGGGATGAAAGAGGGAGAGAGTTCTAGCTGGATTGAGAAGGCATCTCTGGGACAAACTAGAAACCTAGAATAAAGGAAGTTCCAAGAATCTGAGGGTGTACCTAGGTAAGACTCCTAGCAGTAGGGGACATGGATCCTGGCCTGTCAATCTCCTGTAACCAGGCAAAACTTCCAGTGGAGGGACTGGGACATCAACCCTGCCATTAAACTTTAGATTCACAATTTTTTCTCCTTATAGGATGTGCAAGGGTTGAGGGTGGGACAGAATTTGAGGAAGGGCCAAACAAAGACTGCTCTAGCTTTAGACTTATGCCATGAGAGAGAGGCCAACCCTGGCACTAATGATCATGACCTACTGTACATGTAGACAGTAATCTCTAGCCTAAATGTCAGAGGGAGCTTTACCCAGCAACTGTTGCAAGCTCATGCACTGACCCATATAGCCCAACATTGAGTGGAGTTTGGAAAATCCTGTGGAAGAAGGAGAAGAAGGGTTGAGGAGCCAAACAAGTCAAGGACACTATATGTAAACTTACAAGGTTACAGGGGCTTATTGGGACTCATCCAGACTTAAGTGGCAACCAGAGAGCATGAATGGGACAAACCTAGGATTTCTGCACATATGTAACAGATGTACTGTTCGGTATTCACGTGAGACTGCTAAAGCCAGAGCAGGGCTGTCTCTTACTACATTTCCAGCCTTTGGGTTCCTTTCACCTAACTGGGTTATGTTGCCCAGTCTCTGTTGGAGGAAGATACACCCAGTCTCACTGAGGCTTGATATCCCAGGGATAGTTTATATCTATGGAAGGCCTCCCCTTTTTGGGGATGAAGAAGAGGAGAGGTCAATGATAGGAGACAGGAGGGAAGAGTACTGGAAGAAGAGGCTGGAGTGGAAGCAGCAAGAGAAATGTAAAGATAATAAATAACTCAGTTAATTAAAAAAGAGAAAAATCACCCTGTGTCTCAGATGTGACTTTGAACTTTTGAATAGTGTTGGGACTATAAAAGAATATAGGAACTAATAAAGTTAGACTAAATTTATTTTACATTTTGATATGGCTATAAGAGTATGGGAACTAGGGCACAGAACATGGCAGTTTGAATGGGAACGACCTCAATATGCTGATATATTCAAATATTTGGTCCTCAGTTGGTAGAATAGTTTGAGAAAGATTAGGTATGTCCTTTAAGAGCCATGTAACTGGAGCATTAAAATGTCCATGACATTCCTAAATAGCTCTCTCTTTTGGGTGTGTGTTTTAATAATTATTTACTTATTGTATGTAAGCACACTGTAGAGTACACTGCAGCTCTTCAATCACACCAGAAGAGGGCATTGCATTCTATTACAGATGGTTGTGAACCACCGTGTGGTTGCTAGGAACTCATGACCTCGAGAATAACAGTCAGTGCTCTTAACCTCTGAGCCATCTATCCATCCCCTAGCTTTCTCTTCTCTATGACTTATGCTTGAGGATCAGCTATAAACTCTCAGATACTGCTGCAGGCCCATGCTTTCCTGGTTGTTGCCATGCTTCCTGTTGTGATGATCATGGACACTATTACTCTATAACTATGCACCCATATTAAATTATGTTTGATTGTTTTTATATGTTTTCTTGAACACTGAGTTTTGTCATGGCAATAGAAAAATAACTAAGATAGTTGTATACTTGTGAACCATATATAGATATAGATACATGATGGGCACGTACGCCAAATTGTTAAATATTTACAACGCAAAAGCGAAATGAGCAAATCCGTGAATTGGCATTGAATGTTTAATTTCAAGATGTTTTAGAGTTAATGTGAACCAAAACTCTTTAGTTAAATAAGTAAAATAACTTTAGCTGAGTTTTTCCAATGTAGTACAGGTTGTGTTCATGTTTTAATATTGTTCATATTTGGTATAGGTTTTGCTAATTTAGGTAAAGATCATTTCACTCAAATATTTAACTGAAAGCAGAGTTGAAAATATATACCTATACTTTTCTACCATATTGTGGGATGTGTGGAAAGGATTTATTTCATCGTATACTTTCAGGTAACTGTCTTTTGCTGATAGAAATCAAGACAGGAACACAACCAAAAATTGAAGTAGAGGCCATGGAGGAATGCTGCATACTTGCTTGCTCTATTTGGCTTTCTGGGTTTGTTTTCTTTTTTTATTTTTTTAATTAAATGTAGTTATTTTATTTACTTACATCCTAAATGGTGTCCCCTCCTTGTTTCCCTTCCAAGAGTTCTTCACCAATATCCCCCTAACCTTTGCTTCTGAAAGAGTGCTTCCTCACCCTCATCTCCCTTCCCTGGGGCCTCAAGTCTCATATTCTGTTGCCCATAATATATATACTCCCACGAGTCTCAGACCAACCTTTAAATGCTCTTTGGTTGGTGGCTTATTCTCTGGGAACTTTCAGGGTTCTGGGGTAGTTGATACTGTTGCTATTCCTATGGGGTTGTCATCCCCTTCTGCTCCTTCAGTCCTTCCCATAACTCTTCAATAGGGGCCCCTGACCACAGACCAGTCAATGGTTGGCTGTGAGTATGTATATCTGTCTTAGCTGTTGGTGGAGCCTCTCAGAGGAGAGCTATGCCAGGCCCCTATCAGTAATAGTGTCAGAGTTTTGTATCCACCTGTGGGATGGATCCAGAGTTGGGTTTATACTGTATACAATATTGTAATTTAGTGTTTAGCTTTAGTAGAGAAATAAGATAACTAGTGAGTGAAAAATAATCCAGTCTTTGAAAATAGTACCTATTGTTAGCACTTTAACATTCCTTCTAGGCTCTGCCCAACAGTTACCTAGCAACAGCCAGGTTGGAGCCTGGCTTGTTATATAAAGACTCTTTGGACTCTTCTGTGCTCTTTCTAACCCTTTACTCTGCATCTTGATATGCCAAGACTTATTGACATCCATAAGAGACTCCAGTTTTTTGAGGAGAAAGAGAGAGGTTGTTGGGGGAGGGATAATGAGAGGGAAAGACTGGGAGGAGAGGACAGAGGGAAAGCTGTGATCTGATAGAAAGTAAATAGATAAATTTAAAAAGATGAATGTTACTGTACAAATTAAGTTTGAGAAGAATAGAATATTTTATCAAAGATTGAATTTGTTTTTTAATGAACTTCTCTTAGGTCTTTAGTGTTTCTTATTCAGCAATAGCACTTTGTACTGATTAGTACCCACTAGAAAGACATTATTTTCATAGATTTTAACCTTTTTGATTAGTCAAATATAAAACTATTTATTCTAAGCTATATGTTTGTCTAAAGTTAATGATAAAGTGAAAATATGCACGGCACATATTTGCAATAAAATTCAGAATTTCTGATTAGTTTCTGGCAGCAAGAGTTCTAGAAAAGTAATTAGAATTTAGACATAGACACATGGAGCAGGATGTATATTATAGCTTTTGTAGAAATTACCAATAGAAGGTTGACATATCACCAATTCTCCTTTGATAATACAGTATCTAAAATCATACTCTGAAGATGCCAAATTTCTGTGAAGAACAAATACACTATACTACCTTAATTTTCTGCATTAATTCTTATTTCAATAAACCCTCATTTGTTTGCTTGATTTTATGTAGTATAAAATATGAAGTTAGCCAAGTAGGAAGTTATGATGTGAATAGAGTAGACACAAGTTGAAGAGTAAAACTACATTCATTTTCATTCACTTGAAGACATTGATTTTAATTTTTGCCTTATTCTTTTTCTGTATGATAGTCGCATGAAATACCTGAATAGTAACTTGGATTTCCATTTAAAATATAATCTCAGCAAAATTAAATATAATTAAATTGTACCCTTGCTATAGCAAATTATAGGTGGTTATTGTTATTTGTTTCTTCATTAAGAAAGAAGAAAAAGATGCAAAAAATAATACAATGTTTGTTACCTAGTGAATCTAAAATATCTGTACTGGGTTTCTTGTAGATGTAACTGTAATAACTCAGTATTCTGCATCAATGTTTTCATATACATACCTGAGATACTGGAGAGCAATATAATGACAATCATAATGATAATCCTTTGGAATCCTGAGGCAATAAGGGGTGATTGAACTTTACATTTTACATTAACATGACAAAGTATAACAATGACGAAATAAAAGCTTTATATTAATTTTTTTTTACTCACTACCACTAAATGTCTTCAGTGAGAGAGTTAAAGTTTTAGGCACCACATTTTCAAAATATATGGGCTTTTGATTATTGTGAACCATTTTCAGTGCTGATACTAACTTATTCTTACAGTTTCTGCATTTTAAAATTACTATTATTGACATTCTCACCAGAAAAGCAATAAATTTTTGGTAAGCTATAGATATGTTAATTTGCATGATAGGATTTATATAATGAAGATGCAGACAAAAATATCATATAGTATTCCATAAATATGTACAATTATGGTTTGTAACTTGAGCTCTAATAAAAAAGTAAAGAACATAAAATATATGAAATATTTAATCTTACAAGCAATCAGGGCTGACACTGGACCCAAAATGCTAATGTAACATGAAAGCAAATTGCATACCTTCTAAAACAATATTATATTACAACTGTCCTCTGTACTGATCAGAATAGTTTTATGACATGAATATTTTGAGGGAAAAAATTTTAATGAGAACTTTGATAATCAAGTATGAAAAGGAATGTTTGTAAGAATGACTGATACATCTCTTTAAGTGATCGTTTAAGGATTAAGAGCAACAATTCTGAGCTGAGAGTAGAGGACATAACAACACTTTGCAACTTATGAAGTTCTGAAGTATGAAGACAGATTTATTTTGTGTAGCTACAGAGGCTCTCACTATGGCCAATAGAACTTAAAAGACAGAAACATTTATGTGCTCTTTGAGCTGATTCCTGAAACTCTATAGGGAATTGTATTAGATGACCTTGCAGATCCCTTCAAGTTACAGCATTCAAGCTTCTGAAATGAATCCAGCTGCTTGTTAATCCTCTCCTCACCTACAGCCTTAGGATACCAAATTCATTTGGCTGAAAGAGAACAAAATCACACGAAGTCACTTTTTGTTGCAGTTTTTCACACCAAGTATAGGCATTTTCTCAGTTCAGGAGTAACTCTGTTGCTTTGTTTTTACCTGTGTGATTTTTCTCTATTATCTGTCTGCTGCTCTTTCTTTATGTCCTGATTTTTAAATTATTTTAGAGCAATACAATTATTCAAACTCACTGACAGCTAAATTACAATACAGGTACATAATACTAAGACCATGCTTAGCATCATGAACTGACAACTGAGACACAAATAAATCCTTGAAAATCATGTTTAAAGTGTTGTCATTACTCATGCCTAGAAATTAAACTTAAGTCCTGGAAAGAAAGTATAATATTTGGGTAAACTTTTCATATATTTGAAAAATATAGAACCATAATTCTAAGCCAAGAAAAAAGTTCATAAATTAATTATATTGCAATGTTTAAAGCAATGACTATATAAACAGTAGCAGCAAATAGTCTTTGCCTGGGCTAGGTAAAGTGACTATTGCAAAACATTTCTTCTTTCTTTCTCTTTCTTGAATTTTCTTTCTCTCTTTTTCTTTAAAATAAGATCTATTTTCAATAGAAAATAGATTCTTCTCTCATAAAGTACATCCAAATTTCTCCTCCCTTCACTCCTCCCAGATCCTCCTAAGCTCCCTGCTCTCCCAAATACACTGCCTCTATTTTCATACAGAAAGAGGAACATCCTCCAAGAGATCAAACAGAACAATACAAGATGCAGTAAAACAAGGAAAAATCCCTTCTATTGAGGCTGGACATGGCAACCCAGTAGAGTCTCAAGAGCAGGCAAAAGAGTCAGAGTTACAGTCTCTTCCATTCTTAAGTGCCCCACAAAAACACCAAGCTAACATTAATAACATATAGGGAGAGGACCTGGTGCAGACCCAAGCAGACCCCGTGCTTGTCATTTCAGCCCATGTCGATCTTGCTTCGTAGGCCATATTACATAGTGTCCTCCACGCCTCCTCATATCTGCATTCATTCTGCCTAATCTTCTGTGCAGTTTTCCAGTCTCCAAAGGGAAGGGCTCATGGATACCTCCAATTTAGACTCTCTGTCCTTAAAATGACTGTCTGTGGGTCTTTGTACCCACTCACACCTGCTTTAGGAAGCGTCTCTGATAATAACTGAACAAGGCACCAATTTATGAGTATAGCAGTATATAAAATGATACCACTGATTATTTTCTCAATTTTACTCAGTTCTATGCTAGGTCACTGTGCTATTCATTTCCCAGTTTCTAACTATCCAAGCAGTGGAGGGTATACATACCATCTTGTGGCAAGGGTCTCTATTTAAACCAGACATCAGTTAACTATTCCCACCAGCTCTATACCACCATTGCCCTATTACACCATGTAAGCATGATAGATTGTAGTTTCAGGATTTTATGACTGGGTTGATGTTCAGGGTTCTCTTTCTGCGCCTGAGAAGAACTGTCCTTACTAGGGCACCACACAGATAAAACTTGACCTTTCTTTGTTCACAGAGCTGTGTGAATATTATTCTATGCAATGCCTGTGTTCCTACACATGCTGTTAGCTTTTTTCTCTCACAACTTTATTTAATATATATATATATATATATATATATATATATATATATATATATATATATATATATATTCTTTTCCTTAAAAGCCAGTTTGGCATAACACTACATGAATATTTTTGTTAGTACTTAATTATTTTAGAGATTTGATAGCATGCATTGAAATCCCACTAGTTACCATAAGCATAAAGTACATGTAGGACATAACATGGAAACAGCTTTCTTGGTGAGTATAGATTAAACATAATGATCTTTGAATACCAAAAATTGCCACAAGGCTATATTCTTAGCTCTTTGGTTATTAATGGTTTAAAGTCCAGGTATACCACACTCTGAGAGGGTGCTATACATTTTTTTTTCTAAGAAGGAATGAGGCTTTCATTTTTTGGCCTTTGTTTTTCTTGAGCTTCATATGGTCTGTGAGTTGTTTCTGGGGTGTTCAGAACTTTCTGGGGTTAGCTGTCAGCTTATTTAGCATGACCTTCTGTGTTAACATCAGCCTAGGTTGTTTAAAAATAATAATAAAAATGTCATCATGAATTTGATATGTAAATGGATCTAAATAAAAACAAATCATCCTGAGTGAAAGAATCCAGACCCAGAAAAATAAATATGGTATGTATTCACTACAAAGTGGATATTAACTGTTAAGTTCAAGCTACACTCCACAGCTTCAGAGAGGTTAAGTAAAAAGAAGGACTCTGAGGCGAGGGATGTTTGTATCTATCTGGGAAGGGAAAAATAGAATCGATTTATTTTTGTGGGAGCATTAGGAGAGCATGGGGACTATAGGTGCAGAGATCGGTTAGGGGGAAGGGGATAAAGGGAGCAAGTGCATGGAGAGATAGCTGGAACTGGAGTGCATTGAGGTGGCACGGTGGAAATCTACTGCAGTGAAACTTCCTGGAATCTGTAAGGGTGACTATAATGAGTATCCCTAATAATGAAGAATATAGAGTCTGAACTGGCCAACCTTTGTAGACAGGCAAGACTTCTGGTAATTGAACTGTGTTGCATTTAGTTGTGCTGTTGGATCACAGAACCCTGTTGAGACTGCTAAACAACCTTGGCAAAGCATTTTCTAATAGAAGTACATTAGTCCACCTCATATTCTCCTTTAACTCTGCTCTGCCCAATCACTAAATACTTCAAGCCATCACTCTTTCAGGTTAATTAGTAGAAGAAATATGTAGCCTACCACATTATAAATAGGCCATCCTTACTAATAACATGAAAAAAAAAAAAGATGTTCAATGTCACTAGGAATCAGTTAAATGCAAATTAAAACCACAGTGAGATACCACTATACACCCACCAGAATGGCTAAAATTAAATTGACTGACAAGACCAAGTCTGTGTATGTGAAGTAATTGATACTCTTGTGCTTTACTGGTAAAAGTATAAAATGTTATGCCTATTTTTGTACGTTATGGGCAGTTCCTTATGATTAGCAATCCACTTGCCATGAAACCTAGCATTTTAACTTCAAACCCCTCTTCCCAGGAGAAGCAGAAATATATTCCCACAAACAGACTTGAACTAGAATCTTTAAAATAACCCTAATCATATTACCCTAAGATTTGAAAAAATTGAATGTGTTTTAAGGGAAGAATAGCCAAATAAATTATACTATGCCTGCTAACTGGAAGCAAGAACATTTATTACTGATACATGTATACATGTAACAGCATAGATCATTATTACCTGTCAATTTGTGAAAGAAATCAGACAGAAAGGAGTGCATACTGCAAATCTCACTTCATTCCAAGGACAGAGAAGCTAGGCATGATGTCACGGGTTTATACTCTTAGCATTTCAGATTCTGAAGCAAAGGTTTAAAGTGTAAGTTATACAATATCACTTTTGCTCACGTTGTCTGAGAGGAGAGACAGAGAGAGAGAGAGAGAGAGAGAGAGAGAGAGAGAGAGAGAGAGAGAGAGAGAGAGAGAGAGAGAGAGAGAGAGAGAGAGATTAAGAAAGACAGGTGAATAAGAGAATCAAAGTAATGGTTTAAAATGATTGCTTGAGTCAGGAGTTGTGATGAAATATTAACTGAAATACTCTCCTTGTAATGTTGTAAATACCTGGGTATATTGATGTGGGTGTTGGTTACAAGGGTATGTACATTTATCAGTGCTCATTGTATTGGAATATGCTATTTTATTTCCAAAGAAATTTTATATCAAGAGGCTGTGTAGATATGGTTTATGTGGTGAAGTTTGAGCTCCAGAGCTGAAGGAAAGGACTACATTTGGTGTTTCACATCTGTAATCCCAGCACTGGGAGTTTTGTTGAAGACAGCATTCCAGGCATTTGATGGCCAGTTTGACTAATTCAACCAATCAACTCAGCTCTAAGTTCAGTAAGAAACCCCATCTCCAAAACTAAGAATGAGAATGACTGAGAGATACTTTATTGTGACCTCTGTACTGTAAATAAAATTATATACATGTGTAGATATTCTTACACACAGATTCATGCACACATACACAAACACACAAACACACACAAACACACATACAAATACACTGTCAAAATAATTACAAAATAAAAATTGGCCAGCAATTAGAAAACAAATTATTTAATGTTTGACTAAAGCTTAGTTTGTAGGGAGATGAAAATCTTAACATGGATCTCGGGGGAACCTCTAATCAGGGTACAATTCCTCACTACCCTCAATGTAAATAAACTCTGGTGTTATTCCTGCACTACTAACCATAGAAGTTAATATCTTAGAGGAGGATATATTCTTCAGAGAACAAAAGACCTTGGCATTGTTTGTAAACATGGCTGTTGAAACACGTAGCTAATCTAATAAAAATAAAAATAAACAAATAAATAAATATATCAAAGTCTCAGAAAACCATCTAAAGGCAATAGAGACACCAGATCCTCATGGAAGCCATTGTTCAACCTGAAAGAAAATGGCACTAGGTCCAGACAGATTCCAGATCATAATCCCATTCCTTTTCATGTACTCATGCTTTTCACTGTGAATTCAAACTCTTAGTATTGCCGATTAACACGTGAAGTGAGATATTACTAGATACTAAGCATCTAACTGTGGGTAGCATGTGGCTTTTACATGTTGAAATGGGAGATAATATTGCCATTGCTCTGCTTTATGTTACTGTTACTAGAATACTCCATACTTACAAATATCTTTCCTTGTTTATACATCTGCTTAAACACAGTCAAGTCCATTTTTTCATTTTATCATTGTACCCACTACATAGTCATACTTCAGGCTCCAATGTTAAACCTACAGGGCCAAATCTCTTCTGTTAGGCCTGACTAATAATACCTCTCCCCAATCTCTCCCCAATGGATTTCTCCTCCTGTCTCAGACTCAAACATGCTTTGTAGACATATATTGAAGCAAAAATTATTTGTTTTTATTTTTAAAATTAGAAAAAAATTGAATTAAGTCCTATCTGGAAACAGGGGTTGAATTAATAAAGCTTAACCTTCTCATTTGTAAAATGATGATAATACTAGTGACCACCCCATAAAACTTAGCTATAAAACTCTATAAAAAGCACCTAGAATGGTATGGGGGACAAAAAAGATGTCCAGTTTGGTATATTAGGGTTAGAAAGTCATAATGTAGTCTCTCTGTGTGTAAATTTATTTCTTGTATGTACATTTTTTGTTTTTCCCCTTTTGTTTTAATGCATACTTTGTCTTTCCTGTTCATCTTCATTCTTTTTGTCTGTGTCCAGTTTGAACTATTTACTCAATTTGTGTTATATCTGAGCCTTTTACCTGCAAAGGCTTAGATGCTATAGATGATCTCTACTATGAAATATGCTGTTTCTTTTTCAATATGCCATTCAGAACCCTTTTGACCTGGGCCACTGTTGCCGTCTACCTGGGTGCCATAAACTTAACATGAACCATCTATGACTTGACATGGTGCCTTAGATTCTCTTGTCTTACCTATTCTTAGAATTACCTTAAATTCAGCACCAACAGTTAATAGCTATTTAATTTTCCTTGTGTCTTAAATTTGCAATTGTCCTGTTCTAATATAAAAAAATGTAATGCCATTGTGCATTTGTTGTTCTGAGTGGCAAGTAGATGGTTAGTCAGCATCCTTTTATATACACCAGTCCACATGTGGGATTTAGGGTAGGACCTAAGAAAAGAGTAGCTATTAAAATATGCTAGGGAGAGAAAAATGAACACCAAATAAATGTTATCTCTGGCCTAGTAGTCAAAGGAAAGAAGCATAAAAGAATGTGTAGGGTCATAGAATTAAAATTCAGGTGTCCTGGTTTAAAAGTGTTCCTCTGATTTGCTAGTTGAGTAAATTACTTTGTTTTTCTGTGCATCGTGGTCCATGAGTAAGTTTGGATAATAACTGTCCATAGTAAATGCTGTGCTTTTAAATTTGTTATTGATATGAAATATGTAAATAATCTAGAAACTGAATTTTATGACAACCATCCACAGTAATATCATTTAAAAAATATATTCTGACATACAAACATAATTATTTGTAAAAAAAAAAAACAGTATCTCTTTAGGATATGCCTACCTATGGCATGTTATAAATAAGAACTGAAAATAACATTACAAGTCTTACACTTGAGACTGTCTAGCTTTCCTGGAGAAGGAGAAAATTGCTCATTTTATTTCCACGCTGAGTTTCAAATCCTGGGGAGCTATCCCAAGTGTTTGTGGAATAAAACAGCAAGAGAGCCAGAAGTGGTCAGGAGGAAGTATTAGGCTAGGAAATTAGATTGAAAAATAATCTCTGGAAAGACAGCAGTTACAGCAGGTGGGGACACCAATTGAAGGATATATTGAGAAAACAGGCTAAGTTTTTATAAAAGGGGAGATCTTTGGAGGAGATGTGTTTACCAATGGGAAGCACACAAGATACTCAAACCCTCACCAAAATATAGCTATTAAAAAAGAATCAAAGTATTCTTTTCCTTACCACATTCATTAGTAGAGGAGTACCCACAAGCCCAAGGATTCATCCATATATTCAGATAAAGGTCGAGGTCTTTGAATCTTTTTTTTTTTTTTCAAAGAAGATAGTTTTTACTTTAAATATACTGTAAGGCTCTTTAGGTAACTCACTCCTTATCCATCCTGAAAGACATCCTAGATCGTCAGTACCCTTTCTTACTTAAAGTCTGTCTATCCATATTCACTATAAAAATACATCCAGTGATCCAAATAATTTTCTTAGAGCTGTGACACTACAGTTCAGGCTGATGAAAATGAAAATGAACTTGCTTTTGGAGGATAATCAAGTATCCTGGTTATCCTGTAGAGGACACTTAACCATATAGCATCACTTAATGTATATAAGAAGTAATTTTTCAAATGTTCAGACGCTACAAATAGTTTCTGCACAGCTAGAAAATAAAACATCAATTATTTATTTAATTAGACATAGTATAGTTGTTATAATTCATATACAGAAAGTGATAGTAGGATTGGATATTATTGAAAATGATGGTACCCCAAGGAGAGCCCAGGGCTTAAACACGAATAGCATGTGATACTATGTTTACAATTGGGAGGTTATGATAAAGATTTTGGATTTTACACTGGTAATATAAAAATATGGCTTTTAGTGGGTAACTGAAGAAATAGTATAGTTCAAGTCATAAATAGGAAGTAACACTGGGAGAAAATGCTTTAGTTGAAGAGTTTGAGAAACAATGGAGAAACAAAAAATGATTTCCCCAATGTTTATGTGAATCCTTACATGAATTTAGATACCCTTCACTGGGAGCAGTGGAGGAAGACAAACTTTAGCCATTTGCAAGTGATAAAGCTACTCTTGGAAATGATGAGCATAGGGTCTTTATTGGGAAATCAAGTAAAAATGCTTTTATTGAGATTTTTTTCATATGTTATGATCATGGTTTATCCTTACAAATCTCCTCACAAATCCTTCTCATTTCTCTGCTCTTCCAAATATACAGCTTTCTTATGTCTGTTTTAGAAAAAAAGGAAAATTAAAATATAAAAATATGAGCAAAGAAAATGCACAAGACATTTGTGTGCCTTCATTCCTGAGAGCATGTATGAGTGCATATATACAAAATTTTCATACAACCACACAATTGAAAACCAACAGAAATCCAGTAAAATTAAAAATGCCCAAATAAATCAACATGAAACAAACAAACAAAAAACCCAAAACTGAAACAAAACAAACACCTTCCAAAACATACCAGTTAGTTTAGTTTTGTGCTGTGCAACTACTTCTGGGCATGGAACCTAATTTTAATTTGTATGAAGTTTTGCATACTTAGTGAAACTCCATTGGAGAAAGCTATTTTTTTTAATTGGGTATTTTCTTTATTTACATTTCGAATGTTATTCCTTTTCTTGGTTTCTCCTCCTGAAAACCCATATCCTATTCCCCCTCCCCTGCCTCTCTGAGGTTGTTGCTCCAACCAACCACCCACTCCTTCCTACCTCCCCAGAAAGGAAGATGGTAAATTAAAGGCTAGCTTATGCTACACTATGAGACACTGCCATTAAACACACACAGGCCCATGCACATGCACACATGCACAATGAAAATTCAAGCGGAAACACTAAGTATACATTACTGGCAGAAGTTTCATGACTATGAAGAGGTGAACAGAGGAGAAATAGCTAGAGGGATACTGAGTTTGGACAATAAGCTACTACCATTAGAGCTTTAGACTTATAAAAATATAGAGAGAATAGAAATGTGCCAGAGATCTGACTCAGAGTTTAAGGGCACTCATTACTTTTATAAAGTCAGGCTCACTTCCTTCACATGATGGGTCACAACTGCAGTTCTAGGAGATCTGATATTGTCTTCTGACCTCATTGAACAGGAGATGCACATGGTACATTTACATGTATTCAGACACAACAATGTGAGCACATAAAATTAAAATAACTACATCTTTAACAATATACAGAAATTACTTGGGTGTATTTATTGACAGAGAGAACGAGTCTGTTATTTGGAAGAAGGCGAGAAAGAGGTCTTGGCACCCTTCTCATTATAAAAAGAACACAGAAATTAAATTTTGACTGAGGGCACATCGGCTATAGCTCTGTTGGAATGAGCTATGCCTGGAAATCTCATCTGGTGCATGAGTGATCATTAATTGCCTCCTGTATGAGCATTAATGAGAAGGTGGTGGTGACCATTAATTAGGAGATGTTTGCAAGAAGAGAAAAAAACCTGTACCCTCTTGGGAAATTCAATGGATGACATTAAAGGACACCGGCTCATAGCAGACTTAAAGAGAGGGAATTAATGACATAAAAACTTACATAAAAAAGACATTTCAATATGGCATCCAGGCAGGTAAAAGAGATAAAAAAAATTATATCTTCCAGTGACCATTAAATCTTTGTCTAAGAAAGCAAAGGGAATGAGAAAGTTGAAAAAAGAAACCTTAAGGTTCCCAATCATATTATAGGGTAAACAAAGCTTATAAAAAAACAAAAACAAAAAAAACCAATCTTTCTTCTCTGAGGTGTATGTGTCTTTACCTGTGGTTTGTGAGGCAAAAGTGAAACACTGTGTACATATAATATCTTGCTCATTGAATTTTCTGGATTTATTAAAACATAACTAAGTTATAAGAAATATACTATAAGTTATATGTGATGGTTTATGTTTGTAATCATAGAACTAGGCAGCATGAAACAGAGGCATTATCACAAGTTCCAGTCTAGCCTGGCCCACATACACAGTGGGTTATGGCTACCTTGGAATATAGAGTAAGATCCCATTTTCAATCTTCTTTCACACAGAAATGTTACACTTGAACCTAAAATGAAAACAAAATGTTGTCATTCTCGTGTTAGTCATTTCATATTAGAGCAGTCACTTCACTTTTGAGGAGTGACACCCATTATCTAATTTGTTAAATTAGAATATAAGTTAAATTGATTCTAGTAACAATGTCCTGCCTTATGAGATGACAATTCATAAAAATCTACTGAAGTAAAGGTATATTGTCCTTTCTTTTTAGTTTTACAATGGGAGGTTGTGCTTTTTATGGACTTTTTCTATGACTGATACATGCAAACCAGCGGTAGAAGCACAATCAAGCAATGCATTTTCAGCGGAATCCTATCTTCCCTCTTTTTTAAAAAATTAAATGATTGAAATTTAGAAAGCTCTGCCTTCCCAGGTCATCTAAACAGTATCATGAGAAAACAGTATCATGAGAAAATTTAAAGATATTCCAAATTCTTTCTTGTTCTGTTATGCAGCATCCATTCATTACAACTACCATTACTTCTGCAATGGAGTATAAAGGCCTGATAAATACTGCTGTGGCTCATAGATGACAAATGCCTCTAGCCCTTGAGTATATAATTTGTAGGGCTCAATAAATAATAAAAGTATAACCAGGCTTTTCAAAGCATTAAGAATTAAAAGGTTCTGAACATAGGATAGTAAAACCCTTGCTATATGCAAGTATGGGGCCCTGAGCCAATCTTCCATTACAGAATGATTTACTCTAAGCTTGGTAATCAGAGTAAGAAAAGACAACATAGAAGGTAGTTTACCACTGCCATAGGTACTATATGAAGCAGTTTACATAGCCTACAGGATTAAATCCATCACTAGAACCTTTTATAAAATCCATTTCTTGTGTTAGCTTCTGGCTCACTTCTGTGTGCCCAGAAGCTAGCTTACTGGTGATATCTGCCCCCACCCATCAGTAAACACTGTTAACACACTTTGTTCACTGAACTCCAGATAAAAGTCCAGAAGACTCCATGAGAGCAAAAATCTGTTCCTCTATGCGCAAATGAGTACTAGATCTCACATTCATATTTCATTATTAAAGTCCCATTACACTTAAGTAAAAATGTCAATTCCTCTGAGATGACAATTGCCAAGTCCTGTGGATTTTATGGCCTTGTCAACTTGTACCCTTATTCTTTTGCACTAATGATCATAACACAGAAGGTGATTCATTCAGCATCAATGTGTTTCTTAAGGTATCTGTCATTTGGTTTCAATGTATATCCAATGCAATCTAACATAGCATATCCACAATGACTTTTCCTTCTCGCTTTAAAACTTATTTTAAGAACCAGAGTCTGTAGCAGGGAAATATGCCAGCATTATAAAGTTCTTTAAGTCTTGGCTAGAATCACTCAGTGAACATTTCAAAATGCTTTGCAAATTTCAATTGAAGAAGGACTAATTCAGGCACAGAGCAGCCTCAGTTCATAGAAAGCTACCCTGGTACCCTAAACATAAAGACCTATGAAAACAGCACTAGCTCAATCATATCAAATAATTTGCATTACCAAAGCTAATAGTTTTTAATGGGTCTAAGTATCTACATTCACATTATGTTATAGTGCTCTCTAAGAAAAAGAGATGTCTTTTATTTGTGCAATAAAGGCCATTCAGGTTACCTTCCCCAAGATAAAAGCAGGCTACCTCAAGGCTGATTTGAGTACTTTCTCTGTGAAAGAAAGAAAATGCCTTTTAGTGTTTACATGGCAGTTTTCCTCTCATGTGTCTGTCAAGATTTCTCAAACTTTTAGAGGAAATTTTCTCTCAAGATAAAGATACTCCATTTAAGAAGGAGAAAAAAGACATCTGTAATTCTCTTTTCACTGAAGAATTCTAGCATATATATGCCTATGTGTGTATTATTTTAAATACTCATTTGAATCACACAAGAAAACCACAAATACATTTTAGATGTAAAAATCTTTGATAAGGTGCCAAGTAAAAAATAGGAAAGGCTCTGTTGAACTGCTCTCTAATTTTTATTCTTTCTTTACTTTAAAAGAATGTAGTAAATTTCTTTTACTTTTTACTGGCAAAAGGACAGTTTACACATTTGCTGCTTTTCATTTATATTATTGTCTATCTATAATATACACATATACATGAACCTACAGTTGTATACAGATAGTGAGCATTTGGCAAAACGTCATTCTTCTATAATTAAGACTTCTAAATCTTATGTGTATGTTAACATGTGTGCACCAGGCTCTCTGAGAACGGCAGAAGGTCTCAGACCACCAGGAGCTGGAGTTACAGACACTTGTGAGCCACCAGATGTGGAGAACTGAACACTGGATTTCTGCAATAACATTAAGTGCTCTTAACCATCTGCAGAGCCATCTTTTCATCTCCAGATATCATTTTTATAATAATTTGTTTATTTTACTTTTAAAAATTATAATTTAGTTATAAGATTTCTACTTTACTTTCTTCACTTTAATCCCTCGCATTTATACCTCCCCTTGCCCTCATGAACTCTTGTTTTAATGGTTGTTACATAGACATCTCTCTCTCTCTCTCTCTCTCTCTCTCTCTCTCTCTCTCTCTCTCTCTCTCTCTCTCACTCTCTCTCTCTCTCTCAAATACAATCTACTTGGTCTATATAATGTTATTTCTGTGTATATATGATTACAGAATTATATATACATAGGAATCACAGAAATCCCATGAAGACCAAGTTTGAAGATCCTGAGAGTTGCCTTAGCATAGACATTTAAATTTTTCTTTTAATGTATTTTTCTTGTTCCTCCTATTTTCTCTCCTTGCCTTTATTTCCTACATTTGAAATCAAAGGCCTAGATTTATTTCGTGTATTGTTTTTATTTTTTTTTGCTAGAATTTTAAACACATTTATTTTTTATTTTTTATATGTTTATTTTTAATTCTTAACTTTATTTTAAAAAACAAAGATAAAAGAAAAAAATTAAACATTTTTGCATAAATGTATACAAATATAATTGTGTCAGTGCTTGGCTTTTTTTTTTTAAGGTTTGATACTCTGTATTAAGGTCTTACTAGTTAAAATGAGCAAAAAGTACATGTAAAACAGGAGAGATGGCTCAGCCGTTAAAGGCTAGGCTCACAACCAAAAATAAAAACATTTATTTAAAAAATGGTTTATTATCCTTTACCTAATAATTTTATGTATTTGTGGGGTAAAAAGTATTGGTATAATTTTTTCTGATTTTTTTAAAACGACTTTATTTTACAAAACAAAGATAAATGTACAGATTTTAAACATTTTTTGCTTAAAATTATACTTTTTTGTCAGTACTGTTTTTTCAGATATTAAAATAATTTTTACATAAAACTATGTGAATATATTTTTTAGTCAGTACTTGATTTTTTTCAAGGGCTTGACAGTATGCATTGAAAACCTAATAGTTACAATGAGCGTAAAGTACATGCAAAACAAAATGCAACATGGAAATAGTCAAAGTCTTCTTGTTTTGTAAATATTTTTTTTTGTTTTCTTTATTTCTTGGATTTCATACAGTCTGTGAGTTGTTTCTGGGGGAGTGCAAGCCTCTGGGGTTAGCATCCCACTATCAGTGACTGCATATTATGTCTGTTCTTTTGTGACTGGGTTATCTCACTCAGGATGATCTTCTCTAGATGCAGCCATTTTCTTAAGAATTTGGTTAAGTCATTGTTTCTGGTGGCTGAGTAGTATTCCATTGTGTAAATGTACCACAATTTTTGTATCCATTCGTCTTCTGAAGGACATCTGTGTTCCTTCCAGCTTCTGGCTATTATAAATAGAGCCACTATGAACATTGTGGTGCATATATCTTTGTTGTGTATTAAAGTGTCTCTGGGCTATATGCCCAGAAGTGGAATAGCTGGGTCTTCAGGTATGAACAACTTTATTTTAAAAAACAAAGAAAAATGTACAGATTTTAAGCATTTTTTTGCATATAAGTATATGAATATATTTTTGTCAGTACTTGGTTTTTTTAAAGGTTTGATAGTATGCATTAAGATCTTACTAGTTACGATGAGCATAAAGTACATGTAAAACAAGATGTAACCTGGAATTAGTCAGTTTTCTTGGTGTGTAAAGATTAAGCATAATGATTCTTTTTTGGCCTTTGTTTTTCTTGAACTTCATATAGTCTGTATGTTGTTTCTGGGGTGTTCAGAGCTTTCTGGGGTTAGTATCCAATTATCAGTGACTGCATATTATGTCTGTTCTTTTGTGAGCGGGTTACCTCATTCAGGATGATATTCTCTAGATGCAACCATTTTCTTAAGAATTTCATAAAGTCATTGTTTCTAATAGCTGAGTAGTATATACCACAATATTTGTATCCATTCATCTACTGAAGGACATCTGGGTTCTTTCCAGCTTCTGGCTATTATAAATAGAGCTGCTATGAACATTGTGGTGCATGTGTCTTTGTTGTATGTTGGAGCTTCTCTGGGCTATATGCCCAGAAGTGGGATAACTGGGTCTTCAGGTAGTAAGTATTCTTAAGAACATTTAAACAATTACCATTATACTTCCGTCTATCCTTAAAAACAATTAAATCAAATTGTATTTATCTCTATCCTTTAATTATTTGCAGCATCTACAATATGACTCCCTCTCTGCCTTGGAGCAACCAACCTGTGTCTGCACAACAGGGACTCTCAGCACCTCTGAGCTTAAGCTCTTTGTATAGCCAAACCACAGGAAGAAATCCTCCAGTGGCTTAGGCAAAATTTGTAGCCTGCTAATAAGCTAAGTCTCCCCAAATCCTAATCTAACACCATGGCATATTTGTATTTCATCCACAAATCTCTACATAATTTTTAATAGTAAGTTCTTGCCTGCAAGCTGCACACTATCTGTTGTAGTGGGTTAGTTAATCCACTTTGGCTCCCTGCGGTTCACAGTTGCTGCACCCACCCAAGATCTCTGGATTCATAAATGAAATACATAGTGAGCTAATTTTGAAATCCTTTGACTAGTTCAATGATTGGGCAGTTCTAAGCCCCTCTGTGGTTAGCACATGCTCCCCTCTGATATTTCTGGGTTAACACTTTCTAAATGTATATTTTATCTTTGTTGTCCTGTTACTGGGCAGCATCCCCCATAGGGCCACTTTTCCTTATCCTCTCCTCTTCTTTCACCTCAGTCCCTTGCTAAATCTAAAAGGGCCACCTCTGTCTCCCTGCCCAGCCACTGGCTGTACAGCAATTCTTTATTATTAATTAAAGCCAGCTGGGGGCAGGGACAGTCTAAAAGCAAGGCCTTTCGGGAGCAGAATTAAGACTAAGCATTAGATCTAATCCCCAACAGATGACCAATTAGGATAATCTTCTCTTGAGTAAACTGATTTATCCTGTTCTCAGATTCCTTTTATCCAGGTCTTTGTCTAGAGTTGAGACGTCTTGCATTTTATCATCCTTGTTAACATGTTGTATTGTTATCCTCTTTTTTTCATGTTCTGTTTAGGAAACTATGTTGGTGAGACTTGACATGAGTATACCTTATCTCACATTTCTAAGAGACACAATCACACAGAAAACTTTCTGTTCCTCTAGTACTTACAGTCTTTCTTCTCTCTCTCTTACAATGATACTTGTGCATTAGATGTAGGAGTATATTGTAGATTTATCACCTAGGATTGCGTACCACACAGTCTCTGTTTCTCTGCAATTTTTTTTTTCAGTTGCATTATTTTCTACTGGTCTCTGTTGCAAAGACAAGGTTCTTTGATAAACAGTGAGAAACTTCACTTATCTCTAGATATGAGTATAATGATTGAGAATATAATTAGGGATTGTGCTGTTTTAGTAAAGTGGTATGGTAATTTACACAGGTCTACTTTCTGTCTTCTATATATGGACATCTGTTTTTCCCAGCATCATTTGTTGAAAATGTTCTCCTTTGTTCCATGTAGGTTATTGGAAGATTTGTTGAATTTTGGATAGCTCTTGTCACATGTACTCATGTTTATATCATTTTTGTATGTGTTTTACATTGGTCTACATGTTTGGTTTTATTTCCCTATGCACCATGTACTTTTTGTGACTATGATGCTCTAATATATTTTAACATCTGAAGTGGTACCCCGCAGCATTTTAAAATTTTGTTCACAGTTGTTTTATTTATTTATGGCCTTTTGTGTTTCCATATACACCTTAAAATTTTGGCTTTTTCCATGAAGAGTGAGATGAAAATTTTGATTGTGATTGCATTAATTCTATTAATAGTTTTTTGTATAATGATAAATTATACAATATTCATTCTAACAATCAGTGAACATGGGACGTCCTTTGATTTTATTCTGAGTATACAATGAGTTCAATAGAGGGCTTTAAGCACACAAATGATATGATGTGATATTCAATTTACAAGATGGCAGTGATAAACAGTTTTTACTTCTATCATCTATACGTTTACAATTATTCACTTAATTATTTACTTATTTTAATAGTCCTTTGGTACTTTTATATGATGGACTTGATTATATTCATGTTACCCAACAACTTCTCCCAGATACAGTCTCAGCTTCCCTACCCACCCAGATTTTGTACAGCTCATTTAACAACATAGTTTTTATGTACCCTGTATTCATTGGTGTATGACAGTAAGCTTGCAATTACCAATTATTCATAGGTGGATGTGGGATTTCCTGCCTATATCCCCCTCCACATATTATGTATGTTTTGGGTTTGTACTGATCTTATGCATGAACTTACAATTTCTGTGTGTATATGCAACTTCCCTGTTGTCAAAATATTGCTCCCTTGTAGTCACACACCACCTTTGCCCCTTATACTTTTTCTGTTTTTCATTCTTGAGGTGAGTGTATATTGTAGATGTCCTACTTAGTGATAAATATTCCATAGTCTCTCATTCTCTGTACCTTGACCAGTTGTGGCTCTCTGTGCTAACTTCTACTCAAATGAGTAGCTTCTTTGAAATGGGGTAAAGAAATGGAATAAGCTACAAGTATATCAATACGCCATGAGGAATTGGTTTAATGCCATGCCCATTTGATATACATTTTATGGCTTGAAAAAAATCAGGAATTATCACTCAGATGGAAGAGAGTAAGCATGAGGTGTGATATGACTGGTTAAATTTATTCCAAATAGTACTTATGATATATGTGTATGTTATATGTGATCTAATAAGTATATATGCTCATCTGAACTGCATATTTGGCTAGGTATTCTATTTTCACCTGGTAATTTCTGAAAGAAAGCCATTAGTATACAATATTTTATGAGTGGTTTTTTCCATTTAAACACAGTTCTGTTTATCTCATTCTCTTCTGAATTTTTCTGTTCTTTAATTTATATATGCCTTATTAAATTGCCTGGGGGCAGTATTCATGTCTTATTTATTGCCTGACGAACTCACACTGTCTCTGCATATATAACAGTTACTCTGTTGAGTGAAAAACACGATCTATGTAAATGAGAGACAGTGATAAGTTGAACAGTCAGTGTCCTACTATTTTCAGATTCGTATCTTTATTTTGGACTCAGAGTAATCTACAAATCTAGTAAGGGTTGATTTTAATTAGGGTATTTGGCATTTTGTGTTACTGGGATATTAGGAGGAACTGATCCTCATTGATTAAACTTCCAGCAGAAGAATGACACATACTGGCTTAAGAGCTCTATTAGTGAGACTTACAGGCTTATAGACTGTTCTGTTTCTACTGTCACACTATTTATTCCCTCAATGCTTCAATCTATGCTTTTTCTTCATCCCAAAAGGAAAGAAAAGGAAATCAAGTCTTTTGAGTATTGAACAATCCAGCCTCTAGCTTCTTCACATTTATTTGTCAAAGCTTTATTTTTTTATGGAAAGGTAAAGAGATACTTTCTGACATACTATGTGGATTTTTGAGATGATAAATGTTCTATAAGTGCATTCCTCTTATTATTTCTGATAGCACTAGCTGAACTATTTTGATGAGGTAATGCTGAATGAAAGTGATTTTCCTCCAAGAAAAACAGTTGTTGTTAACCATCTTTGCTATAGACTTAGTCATGGTAGATCAGAAGTAAAATATGTTTTTTGACACACCCTGAAACTCCACTACAGTGCATCATTATCCTTTTAATGAAGACCCATTAAGCCTGGGAGATATAGAGAAAGAAGAAAAGGCAGGTCAAGGAGCATGAAAGAAGAGTAAAATAAATTGTATATATGCACACACAAACACACACACACACACACACACACACACACACACACACACACACACACACACATGGCAGCACAAACATAGAGACCCAGTTTCATTTTCCAAAGTTCTCTATGAATTTTTGAACTTGTATTTTAAAATTGAAAGCCTTACTTTGAGATGAGCAGCTTGTAATTAACTTGAGACTGCAAGTAGCTAAATGTATCATCAGAACTGGGGTGCCTGATGTTTGAGCTGATGTGTTGACACACACGTGCAGAAAGATTTCTATCTTTGCTTTATGGAAATCACCAGTCACCATGGCTATTTCGGTCTTGATATATTTTTAGGTTTCTACATTAGTGTCACCTTGCTTTTTCTGGTTTCACCTTGCTTTATTTTTAATTTCTTGTTGTTGTTGTTGATATAATCTGAAAGAGGAAGTTCCTTATTTTCTTTATATAAAATAGTCTTATCTAAATACTTTGGAGTTTAATTTGGACCTAGATCATGGATTTGCATGTCTAAAGATACACATGGCTACTAATGTCTTCTATAGATTGTGTGAATCTGCTATAGTATCCTGATTGCACACTTTAAATATTCAACACTCAATGCGGACTTTCACATTTAATTGGTATATATAAACTTAAAATACATTATTACTAAACAAAGAATTATCCTATGTCCTATGTTCAAAGCTTAGTATATGATAAAACAGAAGAGAAACAATTATAAAAATTCTTACAGAAATATCAAGATAAAATTTCTTATGCAGTATTGCAGTAGTAGAAATTTATACATATCTTTAAGTAGTTGGTAGATAAAGCAGGTGGTAAAACAGGAGTTATAATTTAATATTGGGACATATGAAATTAGAATGTGTTCTCCCAACTGTTAGAGAATATTCTTTTGAATTATAGAACTGATGGGACATATCTTAAGCCATAAAGCTGACTGTATTCAATTCCTAAGAATGGGTATCATAAAGATTATGTTTTCTATTCAGAATGGATTTAAGTAATAAATGAGTAATGCCAATATGAACAGATGACATATATTCAGAAATTTAAAAGCATATTATTATATAAGTTCCAGATAACAGAAAATAATCACATAAATTAAAGTATATCTAGAACTTAATAATGAGAATACTGACCTGGAATATATGACCTGAAGTATATTATTTCAACATCAGCACTCAGGAGGCAGAGTACCAGGGAAGCATGGCGAACAAAAGAACCATACCAGCTTGAGCTAGATAATGAGAACCTATCTTTAAAAAAAACAAAAAAAAAAAAAAAAAAACAAAAAAAACAAAAAAAACAAAGATAAATGTACAAATTTTCAGCATTTTTGCATAAAAGTATACAAATACATTTTTAAGATTGTAATTAAGTATTAGTGGGTACATATACATACAGATATGTATATATGTAACAATAATATACAAAAAGAGGCTATGAATTTGAGGGGATAGGAGAGTAACTAGGAGGGGCTGTAGGGAGGAAAGGGGGATGTGAAACAGTTTTATTTTAATTAAAATATATTCTTATTTTTGTTGAACTTCACACAGTCTGTGAGTTGTTTCTGGGGATGTTCAGAGCTTTCTGGGGTTAGTATCCCATTATCAGTGACTGCATATTATGTCTGTTCTTTTGTGACTGAGTTATCTCACTCAGGATAATATTCTCTAGATGCATCCATTTTCTTAAGAATTTTGTTAAGTCATTGTTTCTGATAGCTGTGTAGTACTCCATTGTGAAAATGTACCACAATTTTTGTATCCATTAACCTACTGAAGGGCATCTGGCTTCTTTCGAGCTTCTGGCTATTATAAATAGAGCTGCAATGAACATTGTGGTGCATGTATCTTCCTGTATGTTGAAGAGTCTCTGGGGTAAATTCGCAGAAGTGGAATAACTGGGTCTTCAGGTAGTACTATGTCCATTTGTCTGAGGAAGTGCCAGACTGATTTCCAGGGTGGTTCTTTCAGTTTACAACCCCACCAGCAGTGGAGAAGTCTTTCTCTTTCTCCACATCATTGCTAGCATCTACTGTCATCTGAGGTTTGGATCTTGGCCAATCTGACTGGTGTGAGGTGGAATCTCAGGGTTGTTTTGATTTGCATTTCCCTAATGGCTAAGGATATTGAGCACTTCCTTAGATGTTTCTCAGCCGTTCGAAATTCCTTGATTGATAACTTTTTCTATAAGTTTGTACCCCATTTTTAATAGGGTTGTTTAATTCTCTGGTGTCTAGCTTTTTGAGTTTTTGTATACCTTGGATATTCGGCCTATATCAGATAAGGGGTTGGTAAGGATCTTTTTCCACTCTGTTGGTTGCTGTTTTGTTTTCGTGACAGTGTCTTTGGTCTCACAGAAACTTTGCAATCTCATTAAGTCCCATTTGTCAATCTTTGACCTTAGAGCTCTAGCCATTGGTGTTCTGTTCAGGAAATTTTCTCCCGTGCATATGAGTTCTAAGGTTTTCCTTACTTTCTCATCTAATAATTTCAGTGTACCTGGTTTAATATGGAGATCTTTGATCCACTTACACTTGAGCTTTGTACAAGGAGATAAGAAAGGATCTATTTTTATTCTTCTGCATGCTAAGTGCAAGTTGGACCAACACAATTTGTTGAATAGGCTGTCCTTTTTCCATTGACTGTTTACAGCTCCTTTGTCAAAAAAAAAGGTGACCATATATGTGAGGGCTCATTTCTGGATCTTCTATTCCAATCCATTGATCCACATGCCTATTTCTGTACCAGTACCATGCAGTTTTCAGCACAATTGTGTTGCAATATAGCTTGAGGTCAGGGATAGTTATTCCCACAGATGTTTTCTTGTTGTTGAGTGTGGATTTCGATATTCTAGGTCTTTTGTTATTCCAGATGAAATTGCACATTGCTCTTTCAAACTCAATGAAGAATTGGGTTGGAATTTTGATGGGGATTGCATTGAATCTGTAGATTGCTTTTGGTAAAATGGCCATTTATACAATTTTGATCCTTCCAATCCATGATCATGGGAGATCTTTCCATTTTCTGAGATCTTCCTTGATTTCCTTCCTTAGAGGTTTAACATTCTTTCATACAGGTCCTTCACTTGCTTAGAGTCACACCTAGGTATTTCATAGTTTTTGTGACTATTGTGAAGGGTATCTTTTCCCTAATTTCTTTCTCCACATGTTTGTCCTTTGAGTATAGGAAGGCTACTGATGTGTTTGAGTTAATTTTATATCCAGTCACTTTGCTGAACTTGTTTATCAGCTGTAGGAGTAATCTGGTAGAAGTTGTGGTGTCCCTTAAGTACACTATCATGTCATCTGCAAATAGTGATGTTTTTACTTCTTCCTTTCCAATTCATATACATTTGATTTCCTTTTGCTCTCTAATTTCCCTGGCTAGAACTTCCAGTACTATGGTGAATAGGTAGGGGGAGATTGGGCAACCTTGTTGAGTCCCTGATTTTAGTGGGATTGCTTCAGGTTTCCCACTGTTAAGTTTGATGTTGGTTGTTGATTTGCTGTATATTGCTTTTATTATGTTTAGGTATGAGCTTTGGATTCCTATTCTTTCCAAGACTTTTAACATGAAGTGGTGTTGGATTTTTCAAATGAATTCTAAGCATCTAGTGAGATGACCATGTGGTTTTTTTCTTTGAGTTTGTTTATATGGTGGATTACATTGATGGATTTCCTTATATTAAACCATCCCTGCATCACAGGCAAGAAGCCACTTGATCTTGGTGATTAATCCTTTTGATATATTCTTGAATTCGGTGTGCAAGGATTTTGTTTAGTATTTTTTCATCAATGTTCATAAGGGAGATTGTTCTGAAGTTCTCAATCCTTGTAGGGTCTTTGTGTGGTTTAGGAATGAGGGTTATTGTAGCCTCAAAAAATGAGTTAGGTAGTTTTCCATCAGATTCTATTTTGTGGAATAGTTTGGAGAGTATTGGTGTTATGTCTGCAATAAATGTCTGATAAAATTCTGCACTAATCGTGTTAAAAGTCCTGGAAAGAAGAGGAATCCAAGGCCCATACTTAAACATAATAAAAGCAATATACAGCAAACCAACAGCCAATATCAAACTTAATGGCGAGAAACTTGAAGCAATCCCACTAAAATCAGAGACTCGACAAGGTTGCCCACTCTCCCCCTACCTATTCAACATAGTACTGGAAGTCCTGGCTGGAGCAATTAGACAGCAAAAGGAGATCAAGGGGATACAAATCAAAAAGGAAGAGATAAAAACATCACTCTTTGCCGATGACATGATAGTGTACTTGAGTGACCCCAAAAATTCCACCAGAAAACTCCTACAGCTGAGAAACAAGTTCAGCAAAGTGGCTGGATACAAAATTAACTCAAACAAATCAGTAGCCTTCCTGTACTCAAAGGACAAACATGTGGAGAAAGAAATTAGGGAAAACGTACCCTTCACAATCGTTACAAAAACTATGAAATACCTTGGTGTGACTCTAACTAAGCAAGTGAAGGACCTGTATGACAAGAACTTCAAACCTCTAAAGAAAGAAATTGAGGAGGATCTCAGAAAATGGAAAGATCTCCCATGCTCATGGATTGGAAAAATTAACATCTTAAAAATGGCCATCCTACCAAAAGCAATCTACAGATTCAATACAATCCCCATCAAAATTCCAACCCAGTTCTTCATGGAATTGGAAAGATCAATGTGCAATTTTATATGGAATAACAAAAGACCTAGAATAGCGAAATCCATCCTCAACAACAACAACAAAAACACATCTGCGGGAATCACTATCCCTGACCTCAAGCTATATAACAAGGCAATTGTGCTGAAAACTGCATGGTACTGGTACAGAAATAGGCATGTGAATCAATGGAATAGAATAGAAGATCCAGAAATGAGCCCTCATGTATATGGTCACCTGATTTTTGACAAAGGAACAGTAAACATTCAATGGAAAAAGGACAGCCTATTCAACAAATGGTGCTGGTCCAACTGGCACTCAGCATGCAAAAGAATGAAAATAGACCCGTTCTTATCTCCTTCTAAAAAGCTCAAGTGTAAGTGGATCAAAGATCTCCACATTAAACCAGATACACTGAAACTATTAGATGAGAAAGTACGGAAAACCTTAGAACACATAGGTACAGGAGAAAATTTCCTGAACAAAACACCAATGGCTCAAGCTCTAAGGTCAAAGATTAACAAATGGGACTTAATGAGATTGCAAAGTTTCTGTAAGGCTAAGGACATCGTCAAGAAAACAAAACGGCAACCAACAGAATGGGAAAAGATCTTTACCAACACCACATCAGATAGAGGCCTAATATCCAAGGTATACAAAGAACTCAAAAAGCTAGACACCAGAGAATCAAACAACCCTATTAAAAATGGGGTACAGAGCTAAACAAAACATTTTCAGTTGAGGAACACTGAATGGCCGAGAAACATCTGAGGAAGTGCTCCACATCTTTAGCCATCAGGGAAATGCAAATCAAAACAACCCTGAGATTCCACCTCACACCAGTCAGATTGGCCAAGATCCAAAACTCAGATGACCGCAGATGCTGGCGAGGCTGTAGAGAAAGAGGAACACTTCTCCACTGTTGGTGGGGTTGCAAGCTAATACAACCACTCTGGAAATCAGTCTGGCGATACCTCAGAAAATTGGATATAGTACTACCTGAAGACCCAGCTATTCCACTTCTGGGCATATACCCCAGAGACACTTTAATACACAACAAAGATATATGCATCACAATGTTCATAGCGGCTCTATTTATAATAGCCAGAAGCTGGAAGGAACACAGATGTCCTTCAGAAGATGAATGGATACATAAATTGTGGTACATTTACACAATGGAATACTACTCAGCCACCAGAAACAATGACTTAACCAAATTCTTAAGAAAATGGCTGCATCTAGAGAATATCATCCTGAGTGAGATAACCCAGTCACAAAAGAACAGACATAATATGCAGTCACTGATAGTTGGATGCTAACCCCAGAGGCTTGCACTCCCCCAGAAACAACTCACAGACTGTATGAAGTCCAAGAAATAAAGAAAACAAAAAAAAAAATACATATATTTACAAACAAGGGGACTTTGACTATTTCCATGTTGCGTTTTGTTTTGCATGTACTTTACGCTTATTGTAACTATTAGGTTTTCAATGCATACTGTCAAGCCCTTGAAAAAAATCAAGTACTGACTAAAAAAAAATATATTCACATGGTTTTATGTGAAAAATTATTTTAATGTCTGAAAAAACAGTACTGACAAAAAAGTATAATTTTAAGCAAAAAAAAAATTCTTTTCATGGGATCAGCATTGGCAATAGCGTTAAACTGCCTATGAACCATTAACTGCTGGGGAGGGATTATTTCTACTGTTTGCCTGGAGCGTGCTTCTTCTTATTAAAGTGTGTAAGATCTATGTATCATAAAATGACATTCAGTGAAAAAAAAATCTGCACTAAACCCATCTGGACCTGGGCTTTTATTGGATGGGTCCCTTTTGATGACTGCTTATATTTCTTTAGGTGTTATAGGATTATTTAGATGGTTTACCTGGTCCTGGTTTCACTTTGGTATCTTGTATCTGTCTAGGAATTGATCTATTTTTTCATGAAATCCAGCTTTGTTGAGTGCAGGCATTTTTAGTAGGATCTGATGATTTCTTTAATTTCCTCATTTTTAGTAGTTATTTCTACACTTTCCTTTCTGATTTTGTTAATTTGGAAACTCTCTCTTTACACTCTCTTTAGACTGGCTAAGGGATTATCAATCTTGTTAATTTTCTCAAAGAACCAGCTCTTTGTTTTGCTGATTCTTTCACTGGTTCTTTTTGTTTCTATTTGGTCTATTTCTCCCCTAAGTTTGATTATTTCTTGCTATGTATTCCTCTTGGGTGTATCTGCTTCCTCTTTTTCTAGAGATTTCAACTATGCTGTCAGGTTGCTAGTGTATGTATGCTCTCTCCAGTTTCTTTTTGGAAGCACTCAGAGCTGTGAGTTTTCCTCCCAGTGCTGCTTTCATTGTATCCCATAGGTTTGGGTATGTTGTGTTTTTGTTTTCGTTGAATACTAGAAAATTCTTAATTTCTTTCTTTATTTCTTCTTTGACCCTGCTATCCTTTAACAGAGCGTTGTTTAGTTTCCAGGTGTATATGGGCTTTTTGTTGTCTTTGTTGTTATTAAAGAGCAGCCTTCGACCATGGTGATCTGAAAGGATGCATGGAAGTATTTCAATCTTCTTATATCAATTGAGGCTCGTTCTGTTTCCAATTATGTGGTCAGTTTTCGAGAAGGTACCATGGGGTGCTGAGAAGAAGGTGTATTCTTTTACTTTAGGATGATATGTTCTCTAGATATCTATTAATTCCAGTTGGTTCATAGTCTCTGCTAGTTTTACAGTGTACTTGTTCAGTTTCTGTTTCCATGATCTGTCCATTGGTGACAGTGGGGTATTAAAGTCTCCCACTATTATCGTGTGGGGCAAAATGTATTTTTTGAGCTTTAGTAGGGTTTCTTTTATGAATATGGGTGCTTTTGTATTTGGAGCATATATGTTAATGATTCAGAGTTCCTCCTGAGAGATTTCCCCGAGAATGAGTAAAAAGTGCCCTTCCTTTTCTTTTTTATAACTTTTGGTTGAAAATCTACTTTATTCGATATTAGAATGGCCACTCCAGCTTGCTTCTTGGGGCCAGTTGCTTGGTAGGTTTTTTTCCCAGTGTCTGTCTTTGTCTCTGAGATGAGTTTCCTGTATGCAGCAAAATCCTGGGCTTTGTTTGTGTATCCAGTCTGATATCCTATATCTTTTTATTGGGGAGTTGAGTCCATTTATGTTAATAGATTTCAAGGAATAGTGGTTGCTGTTTCTTGCTATTGTTGCTTTGGTAGGTTGAAATGTGCTGTGTGTCCTTCTTCCTTTAGTTTTCTTACTTGGAAATTTCTTGTTTTTACTATGAGGTTGTCCCTTCATTTTATTGGGTTTTCTACCTATAATTCATTGTAGTGTTGGGCTTGTGGACATATATTTTGTTGATTTAATTTTCTTTTGCAATATCTTCATCTCACCATCTATGGTAATTGATAGTTTTTCTGGGTGTAGCAGCTTGGGCTGGCACTTGCGCTCTCTTAGGTTCTCCATGATGTCTGTCCAGGCTCTTCTAGCTTTCATAGTCTCTGTTGAGAAATCGGGTGTGATTCTGATTGGTCTGCCTTTATATGTTACATGACCTTTTTCCCTTACTGCTTTTAGTTTTCTTTCTTTGCTTTGGGCACTTGGTGTTTTGACTATTATGTGTCAGGATGAATTTTTTTTCTGGTCCAACCTATTTCGAGTTCTGTAGGCTTCTTTTATGCTTGTGGTCATCTTATATTTAAGGGTAGGGAAGTTTTCTTCCAGGATTTTGTTGAAGATATTTACTGTACCTCTTCGTTGATATTCTTTGCCTCTTCTATTCCTATTTGCTTTAGGTTTGGTCTTCTCATTGTGTCCTGGATCTCATGCACATTTTGGGTCAGGAGCTTTTTGGTTTTTGCATCTTCTCTGACTGTTTTATCTATGTTTTCAATTTTGTCTTAGGCCCTGGAGATTCTCTCTTCCAACTCTTGTCGTCTGTTGGAAACGCTTGCTTCTGTGACTCCTGATTTCTTTTTTAGGATTTCTACCTCTAGGGTTGTCTCTTTTAGTGTTTTCTTTATTGTGTTCATTTCCATTTTAAATTCCTTCTTCCATTCCTTCATCTCTTTGGTTCTGTTTCTTCTAGTTCTTTTAGTTCTTTGAGTGTTTTTCTTGTTTCTTCTTTTAAAGCTTCTAATTCTTTATGCTTTTCATCCCCGTTCTTGTTTAAGGATCTCTATCATCATCTTGAGTTAGGATTTTGGGTCTCAGTCTTTTTTTTCTGGAATGTTTGTCATTCTGCTGTTTGTTGTGATGGGAGAGCTGGGTTATAGTGTTGCCAGGTTTTCTTGGTTTCCCTGGGGTACGTTATTTTGCTTTTGTCTTGCCATCTTGTTTTCAGTGATTGGTTCTGGCCTATCCCTTGTACCTGGCCTGTGTCCCTGGATCTCAACTGTTCCTAGTGGAAGATGGTCCTTGCACCTGTTCTGCACCCAAAAGCCGCTGGCTGGGAACAGAGGGCCCAATGCTGGGTTCCTAGTGCCTGGATCAAGCAGAGCAGGGTCACACTTTCTGTTGGCTCAGCAATGATCTCTCTGCCCCCTGGCTAGTCGGAACCACTTCTCACCAGGTCTGTGTCTCTGGATATCCCTATTTTATTCATTTGTAATTCAACTGTTATCCTTCTTTTTAATTTTCCCACCACAATCCCCTATTTCCCACCTGCCTCTATGAGGGTGCTCTGCCCCCTCCCTATCCCCTCCCTTTTCAGTGCCCTTACATTCCGCTATTGTGAATCATCAAGCCTGCATCGGACCAAGAGTCTCCCCTCCCACTGATGCCAGGTAAGGCAATTCACTGCTACATATACAGTCAGAGCCATGGGTCCCCAAATTTGTATTGTTTGGTTGGTGGTTTAGTCCCTGAGAGCTCTGGGAATTTGCTTAGTTGATATTGTTGTTTTTCCTATGGGGTTGCAAACCCTTCAACTCCTTCAGTCCTTGCCCTAACTACTCCATTGTGGTCTCAGCACTCAGTTAGATGCTTGGCTGCATGCATCCACATCTGTATTACTCAGGCTCTGTAGAACCTCTCAGGAAACAGCAATACCAGGTTCCTCTCAGCAAGAGCTTGGAATCAGCAATAGTGTCTGGGTTTGGTGTCTTCATATAGAATAGAGAAAATATGATTTATTTTCACAGTGGAGTACTACTCAGCTATTAATAAAAATGGCTTTATGAAATTTACAGGCAAATGGATGGAACTGTAAAATATTATCTTGAGTAAGATAACAGAGAGACAAAAGAACACCCATGGTGTGTACTCACTGATAAGTAGATATTAGTCAAAAAAGCTCAGAATACCCATGACACAACTCATAGACTGTGAGAAACCCTCGAAGAATAAAGACCATAACAAAGTATGGATGCTACAGTAATACTCAGAAGGGAGAAAATAATCTTGGGAGTTCGAGGGAGATAGGGATCTGGGAGGGAGAGAAGAGGGAAAAAGAAAAAAAAAAGGAGGCTGGTTCAGATACAGGAAGAGATGGGAGATTGGTACAGTGGGTCAGAAAATTGGATGGAGGTGTGTAACAGTAGGGGATGGGGAAGTGGGGGCAACCACTAGAAGTCTCAGATGCCAGAGACCCAACAGGGAGGGCATTATCTGAAAGACCCGACAAAAGGGAAGAGAAAACCCATGGAGACAATATCCAGTGGATAGTTATGGCTCCCAGTTGAGGAATGGAGCTTTCAAGCCACCTCAAAAATATTAATCCAGAATTCCTCCTGTCAAAAGGAAAGGCAGGTTCAGAGTGGAGCAGAGGCTTAAGGAAAGGCCATCCAGAGACTGCCCTGCCTAGTGCCTAACCTCTCTAAACTCTAATAAATAAATTCATTTTAACTGATTAAATAGCTATCAATCTACCCATAAACAATAATATATGTATTTGTTTAATGCATATATGTTTACCCTTCTTTATGGATATTGGGATACACATGTGTATGCATCCATGAGGAGTTTACAAGAAAGTAGGAGATGTTGTTTCTTAGGCTTTAACTATTTTATTATATGAAGCAATGTGTGCACTAGCCTGGAACTCAGCAACCATGCTAGGCTGGATAGCATTTGTAAGATTAGGTGATTTTCTTGGCTCCATCTTTCCAAGCTTGCTTTTACAAGCTTTCCTATTTTTGCAAGTGTTTAGGGAATCTAACTCATGTTCTCTTGCGTATAAGCCATCTTAATCAGTATCTGAAGTATATCTCCTTCCCCAGAAATTTTATATTGTACTGTCCCGTTTAATTTAAGTATAATTTTGTGTCCTAATTCATGGCATAGGATCAACAATAAATTTTACTGAACGTGGTCATTAGAAACATCAAGCATTGCTTTCCTGATTGAAAAAAAAAATGTTTCTAATGATTTGTGATTAATGAAAACATTTGTTAAAATGCTTTGAGTATCTTTATTTTTGATACAAAAATTCAGTCCTGCATTGAGGTTGGACCAGGATGATTACAGGAAGAGGAGGGATTGGGGGGGACCTGGGAGGGAAAGAGGAGAGGGGGAAGATAAGGGAACTGTATCAGTTACTGGAGGGGAAGGGAGAGAGGTACAGAGGGTTAGTGAATCAAATAAATATACGTAGCAATGGGTAATGAGGTACTGGTGGTAGGCACTGGAGGGTCCCAGATGCCAGGGAAGAGAGAGGCTCCCAAGACACTACTGGGATGCCTTTATCCATAATGCATGCAAGGAAGGCACGATCGAATCTGTAGAGCCTACCTCCATTAGATAGGCACAATCCCCAGTCAAGGTCACCCAATCATCTCAAAGTTTTTAACTCAGAAATGTTCCTGTCTAAAGAAAAGACAGGAACAAAAAAATGGATCAGAGACTATAGGAAGGATCATCCGGTGATTGCCCCACCTTGGGATCCATCCTGGCTGCAGACACTAAACCCTGACACTGTTGCTGTTGCTTGATGACAGGAACCTGGCATGGCTGTTCCTTAAAGGTTCTGCCAGCAACTGACAAATGCAGGTGTGGATGCTTGGAGTCAACCATCAAAGTGATCCTGGTGGGGGAGCTAGTGGAAGGACTGGAAAAGTGGAGAGGGATTGCAACCCCATAGGAAGAAGTAAGCTGGCCAACTCAGTCAGTATGCCCAGGTACTAGACCATCAACCAAGGAGTGTACAGGAAAGGTTCCATAGCTTCAGAGATATGTGTGGCAGAGGGTGGCCTTTTCTGACATCAGTGGGAGGGGATTCTCTTGATCCCATGGAGGTTGGATGCTCTAGTGTAGGGGGAAGTTGGAGCAGTAGGGCAGGAGAGGGTGGGTGGGAGAGCACCCTTGTAGAGGCAAGGAGGAGAGGGTTCGTGGAGGGATAACTGAAAAAGGGGGTATCATTTGAGATGCAAACAAATGGAATTATTTATAAAAATAAATAAAAAGCAAACAAAAATATTCTTCTGTTTCAAGTTTCTTTAATTCTAATATTAAGAGTAATAGACAAATGTTAAGTTTATTTTGCTATATATTTAAATGAACAACCATGTGGCATTTTTAATTAATGGATAAGCTTTCTACTTATGGGTATTTTGCCTACTTGTGTGCTGGCATACATCAAGCACAAGCCCTGAGGGTACTGGGAATTGAATCTGGGTCTTCTAAAGAACAGTCAGTTATCTTGACTGCTGAGCCATCTCTCTAAGCATCCCAAGCATACAGTTTTATTCCAGCAACTGATAGCGGTAAAGTGCATTCAAAGAACAAAGACTTAATTCCTAAAAAAAAAAAATTGACATATTATCCAGTGCTTGATTCAGCTTGCTGATACCTTGTTTTCAGTGTTTTTATTCATGTTAGTGACTGAGACAGTCTGTAAATACCATCCTTATTGTCTTTTGACAAATTTATTAATAAATATTTCTATGTCATTGTTACAATTTTAAATCATATGATATGGGTGTTTGCTGAGAAATGCTAAAGTACTAAATCATGATTTTCATTTTTCTTAAGCATGTTTTGATAGGTTTTTGTCTTCACAGATAATTCTTCTTTAATCTGCATTTCCGAATTCATTTTATAAGGTAATTCATAATGTTATTTAATTTAATATTAGTTCTGCTAAATTTGTGCTGTGGTCAAAAATATTTTGTGCCAAAAATTTGTTCTTAATAAGCACTTTAAGCATTTTAGAAATGTATTTAATCTCTTAAAAATACCATTTTGGTAAAAAAAAAAAAAGCATCTTAAAAAATTGGTGTGGATCTAGCTGGATACCTGCATGTAGAAAATACAAATATATGTATGTTTATCACCCTGCCCAAAACACAAGCCCACATGGATCAAAATTCTTAACATATAAACAGGTACAGTAAGCCAATAGAAGCGAAAATGGGGAATAGCTTTGAACATACTGCCACAGGAGACAATTTCATAAACAGCACACCAATGGCTCGGGATCTAAGATTAACAATTGATAAATGGGACCCTATGAAACTAGACATCAACAAATCAAACAACCCAATCAAATACAGAACAGAAATCAAGTCAGGAAAATCACTAATGGTTAAAAAGCACTTAAAGAAATGTTCAACATTGGAATAAAGGCAAATCAAGAACAATACTGAGATGTCTTACACACATATCACAATAGATAAGATGAAAACCTCAAGGGATAGTTCATACTGGTGATGATGTGTAGCAAGAAGAACACTCTTCTATTGCTGGTAGGAGTACAAATTTGAACAACCACTCTGGAAATCAACTTGGAAGTTTCTCAGGAAATTGGGGATAGATCTACCTCAAGATCCAGGTATACCAATCCTGGGCATATACCTAAAAGATGCTCCACCATCCCACAAAACTACTTCCTTAACTATGTTCATAGCAGTTTTATTCACAATATCTAGAAAGTAGAAACCAACTAGATTCACTCAACTGAATAATGAATAAAGAAAATATGCTAAATTATACATTACACTATTATTCAGTTTTCAAAAATAATAAAATTTGCAGGAAAATGGATGGAACTTGGAAAGATCATTTTGAGAGAAGCAACTCAGCCCCTGAAAGACAAATATGATACACACATAAAAGTAGATATTAGCTATAAAGTAAAAAAAAAAAAATAACCATGCTACAGTCTATAGACCCAAAGAAGCTAAGTAACAGGAGGGGTCCTAGAATAGACATCCTGAGCAGATGCCAAGTGGGGAATCTAGATAAATGAGGGGGTGAAGACAGAAACAGGAGGGATCAGATTTGATAAATTTGGAGGGAGAAAGTACTAAGAAAAGACAACTTGAATCTTGGCAGGGGCATTTCTGGGATGATCTAAAAACCCATGGCAATGCAAACTCATAGTAATCTATGAGGGTGACCCTAACAAGTACTTATAGCAATGGGGCCTATGGAGCCTGAACTATTTAACTCCTATAATCAGGAAAATCTTCCAATTGGGACACCAACACAGCCACAAAACTTTCCACCAATTTGCCTTGCTGACAAAATGTGCAGGGAGAAAGAGGGAGCAGAAACTGAGAGAATGACCAACCAATGGCTGATCCAGCTTGAGAGCCATGCCATGAGAAGGAAATTAATAATGACTCTGCTAATGATATTCTGCTGTACGTGCAGGGGAAGGCTATCATCAGAGAGGCGTCACCTAGCAACTGATGGAAATAGATGCAGAGACACACAGCCAAAAATCAGGAGAAACTTGGGAAATCCTGCAGAAGAGGAGTGGGAGAATTAATTGTTGGAGCCACAGGAGTCAAGAACGCCACAAGACATTTTATAGAATCAACTAAACTGGGCCTATAGGGACTCAAGAGACTAAACTGTCAGACAGAGAGCATGCATGGGACTAACCTAGGCCCTCTGCACGTATGTCAGAGCTGTGTAGCTTAGTCCTCTTGTAGGAATCTTAGTGGGAGCAGGGTCTCTCTCAGACACTGTTGCCTGCATTTGGGCCCCTTTCTTCCTACTGGGCTGCCTTATGTAGCCCCAATGGGAAAAAATGCACCTAGCTAGTCTTACTACAACTTTATAAATAAACCAAGGCTGGTTTGATATTCATGGGAGGCCTTCCCTTTCCTGAAGAGAAAGTGAAGAGGAGTAGCTAGGGGAGGTACACACAAAGAACTGAAAGAAGAAAAGAGAAGGAAACTTAATTTGGAATGCAAATTTTATATATATATATATATATATATATATATATATATATATATATATATATATATATATATATATATACTTCATGTAGTCCATACATACATGCAAAACATTCATACATATAAAAATTAATAAATCTAAAATAATACACTTCCCTTGTGTTATTATTTAGTTGTTCTTTAATTTTTTCCTATGGCCTGAATTTCTCCAGGAAGTTTTAGGAAAAGTGATGTCTGAGGAGATTTTAATAATTTGTAATCTAAGTGGTCCAGGATGAGTAGTTTTGAAATTCCAAAAAAAAATACCATGAATATTCAATAAGTAGTGAGAACTGTAGAATGACACAGCACCTAATAATCTGAATATTTGGATTGCAAATGTAATTTCTCTACATAAACCAATTATTATGTTATGTATTATTGATTTTAATTAGTAATGACTTACTACTTTCTAAACATGTTCATGGTTTCTAATAGAAGTATTGCACCTACAAAATTTATTTTACATATTTTTTAATCTATAGTCTCCTACAATGCATTAATATGAGGTGTTTTCTTTCTGCCTTTCTCCCTTTCTTTTATTAATTAATTAATTCACTCTTTCTTTAATTTCTTCTTTTTTTATTTTTAAGATAGGTTCTCATAATGGATTCCATCTAGTCAGGGGCAGAGAGATCTCAGCGGAACATGCAGAAAGAGTGTGCCTGCCTTGCTTGATCCAGGGACCAAGGAACCCAGCAGCATTGGGCCCACTGTTCCTAGCCGGCAGCTTCCGGGGTGCACAATAAGCGCTCGGAACATCCTCCACTAGGAGCAGCTGAGATCAGAGACACAGGCCAGGTACAAAGAAATCAGGTATATTGAAATTATTAGATGAGAAAGTAGGGAAGACCTTAGAACACATAGGCACAGGAGAAAATTTCCAGAACAAAACAACAATGGCTCGTGCTCTAAGGTTAAAAATGGACAAATGGGACTTAATGAGATTGCAAAGTTTCTGTAAGGCTAAGGACACTGTCATGAAAACAAAATGGCAGCCAATAGAGTGAGAAAAGATCTTTACCAACCCCACATCACATAGATTCCTAATATCCAAGGTATACAAAGAACTCAAAAAGCTAGATATCAGAGAATCAAAGAACTGTATTAAAAAAATGGGGTACAGAGCTAAACAAAAGTTCTCAATTGAAGAACATGGAATGGCTGAAAAACACCTAAGGGGGTGCTCAACATCCTTAGCCATCAGGGAAATGCAAATCAAAACAACCCTGAGATTCCAACAAACACCAGTCAGATTGTCCAAGATCCAAATCTCAGATGACAGCAGATGCTGGCAATGTTATGGAGAAAGAGGAAGACTACTCCACTGTTGGTGGGGTTGTAAACGGATACAACCACTCTGAAAATCAGTCTGGTGATTCCTCAGAAAATTTGACATAGAAGTGGAATAGCTAACCTGAAGATCCAGCTATTCCACTTCTGGGCATATACCGCAGACACACTCCAATATACAACAAAGACGCATGCACCACAATGTTCATAGCAGCTCTATTTATAATAGCCAGAAGCTGGAAAGAACCCAGATGTCCTTCAGTAGGTGAATGGATACAAAAATTGTGGTAAATTTACACAATGGTGTGCTACTCAGCTATCAGAAACAATGACTTAATGAAATTCTTAAGAAAATGGTTGCATCTAGGGAATATCATCCTGAATGAGATAACCCAGTCACAAAAGAACAAACATAATATGCAGTCACTGATAATGGGATACTAACCCAAGAAAACCCTGAACACCCCAGAGACAACTCACAGACTGTGTGAAGTTCAAGAAAAGTAAAGAAAAGAAAAAAACCATTTTGCTTAATCCTTACACACCAAGAAAACTTTAACTAATTCCAGATTCCATCCTGTTTTCTATGTACTTTATGCTCATTGTAACTAGTAAGACCTTAATGCACACTAGAAAACCTTTTGGGAAAAAAAGCCAAGCACTTACAAATATGTAATTGTATACTTTTATGCAAAAATGATTAAAATTTGTTCATTTATCTTTGTTTTTTCAAATAAAGTTGTTCAAAAACAAAAACAAACAAACAAAAAAGAACATTCAAACTGGGAAAAAAGGGATGAGAAGGGAGACATAAGTGTCCTAATGACATCAGCTACTCTGTCATGCCCAAAACCGGGTATGATGCTCTATTTTGGATTCAGACAATTATTCAGCTCTATGGTGACTTGTCATTTTGTTAAGAGCAGACAGTTTGTTATATTAATCAAATGGGAAGCCAAAGATAAGACCACACTAACTTCAAATTAAAATCAAAAGCTATTATCCCATCTATGAAATTCACACAAAGTCTGTTTAAAAACAAAAACAAAACCAGAGAGATTTTGTATGCATGTCTGTGTCTGTACCATGTCTAAATCTGGTGTTATTTCAAATAATTTTCAAAAATATTCAAAATTCTACTGTGCTACTAAAAAGTTTATAAAATTAGTCCTGTTTGAATAGACTTTTCTAGAATATTCTTGGGGAAAACCTGATAAAGAAAACAAATAAAGGAAGTGGAAAAGAAAAGAATTGATACTACACATGAAGTATTTTCAAAAATGTTAAAGATTTAAAATAGAAAATGTATATATAAACATGATAGTGCCACAGAAGACCTAAAACCCTAAACTGAAATATAAGAGGATTGAGTCGTGGGTAATTCAGGATCAGCTGTGACAGTTAGATCAGAAATCTCAGCAAATAACCCTTGTGTAACTAATCCCCCTCCCAGTATTTTGCTCCTTCAGGGTCTTGCTGTGCCTGACAAAAATGGAGTCAGGTGCCCCGACATAATTTTAAAGTACTTAAGCAGGTTCACCACTCCTAGGATGCAGGGGAATGACATGGCTAAAGCTCTTCAGGTAGCACAGGACACTGATCACACATCAAGCGAAGCATTACCTGGAATATGCTGGCCGCATAAGGTGTCCTCCAAGCATTCAGAAGGTTGTCCTTTCCAGTGCTTACAAATCATTTGCCTACAGGAAGAGGGTTCTGTGTTACTCTATCATTTCCTTCAGAGTGCCGAATTAATATAGAAGTTTGTTCCATTTATAACAAATAAGAGTATCTTTTCACTTCAAAATAAAGCCTACCCACCTTCTGGAAAACAAATCTGTACATGTATCTCTCTTTTTAAAATAAATATGTAAGAATAAATGTATTCTAGTGGAGCCCACATTTAAGAGGCTTTGAATTGAAAAAAAGACTGAATTTTAAGAGATCGGATATTTTAAAGGAATTGAAATTTTAATATGTAAGATTTTGTAAAGACTGTGTAACTCTTAAGGTTATTTAGATCTTGGGGATGGATAAGAAATTAAGGATTAATGCTTAATAGTGCTGTGTTTGTGTGTTACGTTGTCAAGGGGTCAGTTGTACTGGCTGGTTTTGTGTCAACTTTACACAAGATGGAGTTATCACAGAGAAAGGAGCCTCAGTTGAGGAAATGCCTCCATGAGATCCAGCTGTAAGGCATTTTTCTCAACTAGTGATCAAGGGGGCAGGGCCCAGCCCATTGTGGGTGGTGCCATCCCTGGGCTGGTAGACCTGGGTTCTATAAGAAAGCAGGCTGAGCAAGCCAGGGGAAGCAAGCCAGTAAGTAACATCCCTCCATGGCCTCTGCATCAGCTCCTGCTTCCTGAGCTCCTCTGAGTGATAAACAGCAGTGTGCAAGTGTAAGCTGAATAAACCCCTTTCTCTTCAAAAACAACAACAACAAAAAAAAAACAAATAAATAAAATAATCAATCAAATTAAATTAAAAAGAGGTTAGACATTACAAAATCTAGATACTTATATTTGTAGACATTAGCAACAATTAAAATATCTATCAATATGTTCTATATTTTAAAATGTTAGACTGAATGACATTAAAATGTAATTTAAAGGCCGTTCTGGCCTCCATCTTTGGCTAGAGCCATAGGCAGAGCCAGCACACAGCCATCAGGACTCAAGGCCTGCCCACAAAGAGCTGAGAACCCAGCAGGAACACTTTCTGTCCTGAGCACACAGGTGAGGCCACACACTCTCTCCACTGAATATCTGGGGAGAGACTCCAGGGAATTCTCAGAACATAGGTATCAAGGTAACTCTTGCATCTGTACACTTCAAGCCTCCATCTGCACCCAGAGCTAGAGCCAGGCAGTTGGCATCAGAACTCATAGCCTGCTGATAGAGAGCTAAAAACCCAGGACTGATCTCCCTCCAGAGCCCACGGCCCACAAACACGGAGTAGAGACAAGCTCCATTTAGAGACAACAAGATCAACTACCATTAAAGATCAGAAGATGGTAAGAGGCAAACACATTAATATAATCAACAGAAACCAAGACAACCAGTCAACATGAGAACCCAGCTCTCCCATGACAGCTATTCAAGCAGTCATCAAAACCTTCCCAAAAAAAACCATACAAACAAACAAAAGAAAAAGCCCAAGACCAGGATGGCTCTTCCAGCTTGTTTTTTTTTTTTTTTTTTTTTTTTTTTTTTTTTTTTGGGGGGGGGGGGCATTTGCTTGGAAAGTTTTTTTTCTCAACCTTTTACTCTTAGGTAATCCCTGTCTTTTCCACTGAAATGAGTTTCCTGTATGCAGCAAAATACTGGATCCTGTTTGCATGTCCAGTCTGATAGTCTATGTCTTTTTATTGGAGTACTAATTCCTTTGATGTTAAGAGATATTGAGGAATAGGGATTGTTGTTTCCTGCTATTTTTGTTGTTACAGGTAGAGTTATGTTTGTGTGCTTTTCTTCTTTGGTGTTTGTTCCAAGAGGATTAGTTTCTTGATTTTCATAAGGTGAAGTTTCTGCTTTGTGGCAATGTATTTCATCTATTATCCTTTGTAGGGCTGAATTTGTAGACAGATATTGTGTAAATTTGTCTTTGTCCTTGAATATCTTGGTTTCTCCATCTATGGTGATTGAGAGTTTTACTGGCTATAGTAACCAGGGCTGGAATTTGTTTTCCCTTAGAGTCTGTATGAAATTTGTACAGGATCTTTTAGCTTTCATAGTTTCTGTTGAAAAAATCTGTTGTAATTTGATTGGAATGCCTTTATATATTACCTGTCCTTTTTCTCTTACTAGTTTAGTATTCTTTCTTTGTTTGAGCATTGGTTTTTTTGACTATTATGTGTCATGAAGAATTTCTTTTCTGGTCCAGTCTATTTGGGATTCTATAGGTTTCTTTTATGTTCATAGTCATCTCGTTTTTATGGGTAGAGTAATTTTCTTCTATGATTTTGTTGAAGATATTTACTGTGCCTTTTAGTTGCTAGTGTTCACCTTCTTCTACCCCTATTATCCTTAGGTTTGGTCTTCTAATTTTGTCAGGAATTTCTGGATGTTTTGGGTTAGAATGGTTTTGATTTTTGCATTTTCTCTGACTGTTTTGTCAGTGATTTCTATGTAATCTTCTGTTCCTGAGATTCTCTCTTCCATCTCTTGTATTCTGTTGGTGATGCTACCATTGCCTCCCAAAGTCTTTTCTCAGTTTTCCAATTTCAAGGTTGTCTCCTTTAGATTTTTCTTCGTTGTTTCTATTTCTATTTTCAGTTGCTTCACCTGGTTTTTTGTGCTTTACTTTAGCTCTTCAAGTGATTTTTGTGTTTCCTCTTTAAAGGCTTCAACTTGTTTTCGTGTGTTCTCCTGGTTTTCCTGTACTTCTTTAAGTGTGTTATTTATGTGCTTCTCAAAGATCTCCAATATTATTGTGAAGTAAGATTTTAAGTCTAAATCTTGTTTTTCTGGTGATGTGGGATTTTCAATATTTGCGGTGGTGGGAGAACTGGATTCTGATGTTGTCAGGTTGTCTTGGTTTCCATTTCTTAGATGGCACTTGCCTGTTGTCATCTTGTTATAAGTGATGCTGGGTGATCTTGATACTGGAGCTTTTCTCTCTTGTGGGTCTGTGGGCCCATGGTCTCCAGAGTAAGATATTTTCTGGGTGTTCCTCTGTCTGGACAGGTTGTGAATTCTAATGGCAGAGCCCAGTCCTGATGTACCTGTGCTGAGTCTGGTCTTGTGCCAGAAGTGTGCACTCCCAGGCAGTACCTCTGCCTGAGCCTCGATAGTTATGGGTGGCCTCTCTCCCTTCCACTTAGGATAGAAAGTGCTCCTGCATCTCTTCGGAGTTCCCAGGGACCTATGTAATCCCTTCCTTCTTGACCATCACAATGATAACTAGTAAAACTAATTACTCACTAATCAAATTTTAAATTGTTAAAGTTACAAATGATGGCATGTGGCTTGCTATATATTAATGTATAATAGGTTCTGCTGGGGCTTGAGCACAGTATTAGAGTGGTTGCATAGCAATGGGTGAAGTCCATGGTTTGACCTGCAGTACTGAAAAAAAATTCTGTCAGTGGGTTGGCTGTAAGGTGGCTTGTATGGAAAAATACTGAGCTAAACATTTTTCTCATTATTATTGTATAATTATGCCACATATGCCTTAATTTTTGGTCTGTTTATAAAAATGTATATTCAAAGAAGAAAAAGATCTACAGTATTTACGAGATATAACAATTGCCTATTTTTCTACAAAGGTACATTTGGATTTTTGCTTTTTTAATAATAAAATAACATTGTAATATTCTCAGGGAACCAGCTATTTAAAGGAACCCCATGGTGAATCCTTCTGTATTGTGAAAAAATAGCTTGATTTATTTGTTGCATAAATCCAGATTTTCATATTGGAGTTCACCTGCTGAGAAGAACTGTTCTCCCCATTGTCTAGGTCCTCTTGGCTGGCCTTCTGTTCAATATGTGACCTTCTCAGAATTCTGTGATTTAGGTGGAATTATTTAGAGAAGTAAACAAGTAGCATTGCATGCTAACTAGGGGTGATTAGATTGAAAGGCTGCCAGGAGCCAGCAGGACAAAAGATAAAAGAGCATAAACCTCTATGTAGGAGAAAATGAACATAAAATGGTGGAGGTTGAAAAGCAGAAGCATTTCATAGCAGTGAAAACTATACACACACACTTACACACACAGGCACGTGTGTATACACACACACACACACACACACATACACACACACACACACACACACACATATATATATATATATATATATATATATATATATATATATATATATATATATGTATGTATATATAAAAGAGACCTAGACTTGAGATGTTCTTTATTTCCAAATTAAAGGAAGAAATAGAAAATAAAACAGATCAATACGTTCTTCAATGGCAAGATGAGCTCAGGGAAGTCTATTGTGTGAGCAGCAGAATGAAGAAAGAATTAAGAAATGAAAACCCTTTTCATAATCAAGAATAGTTGAACAACCCAAATAAATTCCAAATACCTAGTAGAATATAAAATAAAACAGAGGTATGTAAAGAGAACAAGATCCCAATACATGTGAAGACACAAATCAGTTTCCACAGATAAAATATATCCCATAAGAAATTAATAATCCTGGCATCTCTCTTTGTCTTTGTTTCCTACCAATTCTAACTTATTTTCAATACAATGTTTATGAAATTCAAAACACAGAGCAGAAGAGATGGCGAAGCATGTAAAATTCTTGCTGTCTAATCATGAATACCTCAGTTTGGATCCCTAGGACGCATGAAAACCTGGATGTGGTAGAGACAAGAGAATTACCGGAATCTCAGAGGCCCTGTAGCCTGGCCAACAGTTGATCTCGTCTCAAGTAAGATGGAAGGTGGGGAACAACACTCAACGTTGTCTCCTGTATGCAGTAATACATGCACACTTGCACAAATATATACATACATCATACATCTCTCTCTCACACACACATACACACAAACACAAACATACAAATAGAAAAACCCATGAAATAAAAGAATATGCCATGAGCCATTTTTGCATGAATTCAATGCTACAAATTACTTTTGTACATCTTCTACCTGTCCAGAATTATAAAAGGCACAAAGATGCATCAAACATAATCCCCAATATAGATGAACTAATAATCTATAAATTAAATAGTGTATTCAAAATGACCCTAATTTGAAGAAAAAGCCAAAATGCAATAGATTTCAAAATCCTTGAAAATTTTACCAGTTATTTTTAATTAATCACAACGGTTCATCAGAAGACAAATGCATAATTCATAGAATTTTAATTTTCTTAAATGACAGGATTATATATTAGACCAATCCATCTGAGAGACAGCTGGAGTCCAGTCTCACATTCTCAGGCATAGTCAAGATCAGGGGAATACATGAAGCAGAGAAAGGTATTAAAAGCTTCCTAAACTCAAAAGCCAAACTATTTATCATCCACACACAGGGACAAACTAAATGTAGAAAATTAATACATCAGTTAGTCAAGTATAACACCCTTTTAAAGAAAGCTCTTAAAAGGTTTCCCTGCCTCATATATTCATTGCATAGCAATGATAAAAAATCTGCATAGACAGAAAATAAATTTTTCTCAGTAATACTCTCATATTCCCATCTATTTTACCAGGAATTAATATTAGATGAGTTAACCATAAGAGTTATCTGGTTCTACTCTTTTGATCAACCTTCAAAATTTTCCATGACCCTCAAAACATTTGTATTTGCCTGGACACATTTTTAAATGAATATTACACACCTGACATTTTTGTTGTTCTATTTATTCACCTGAATCATATTTATAAACATCATTTCTGGGTAAAGAAGTTCATTTGATAAGACAGTAATTTTTTTCATCCAATTGCTATTTGAGGAGTGGAAATTATTATTTTTTACCCCAACAATGGTGAAACTAAAGGGGTAAAAGGGACTACTGCTGTGATGCTGACCTGTGGCATAAAGCCCTTCTGATGTTGGCTCTCTATTCTTCTCAGTGCCTTTGTGGCTTCTGAAGGGTTTAAAGAGTTTTCAGGCTAAAGGTTATCTTTCCAACTATTACTGCATCAAGGTAAGTTCATTAAATCAATAACTAGAGAAAATCCTCATAGCAGGAATAATATATTTTAAAAATCTGATAGTTAATTGGATAAAAAGTAAAACCAACATAATCTGGGTTAGAAAATCTTTAAATATAGGCCAAGTTATATTTACTATATAAGAATTAAATACAAGTCTGTAACCATGGTCCTTCCTATGCCTACTGCAGTTCCCAAGTAATCACCAAAGCTTTTGACTTTACAGCTAGTCATTGTTTCCAACTGGTCCATGATTCAATTACCCCCTTTATATTAATCTAAGTTCTGCCAAATCTCTGATTACCTTTCATAAGATTCTTATCTCTGACTTTCTCCCCATTTCGGTGGCAAATCGCTGACCTCTGAATCTCTGCGAGGGTTCCTTTCTCTACTGGATGTCCTACCATAAGATCATGTTTTTCACTATAGGTTATGAGCATTTCATTTTAACCAATCATTAGGCAAAGAAGGAAAGACAGAGACATATTATACAGTATCCAAAAACATCACTCCAGTGCAAATCGATTAAAATTATTTCATTTTGTTTTAGTTTCATTGCACATGTACATCTAGAATTTCATCCACTTCTTTTTGTTTTCTAATTTGATAGAACAGAGTTTTTTCAGGCCTTCTATATATGAGCATGTTTATTGATAGCTTACTTGAATATAAAATTATTTCTACATAAAATTTCAAAATGTTAGAGACATTTAAGTTAATTTTTCTTATAAATTACTATATTCACATGCAAACATATAAAAACATCTGTTTTCAATACTCTTAATATGATATATTTATTAATTATTTGAAATATATTTTATGCAATGAAATCTGATTGTACTATTCTCTCTAACTTCTTTGTATTCCAATCTCTCTAACTTCGTCTCTCTACTCACACAACTTTGAGATTTTTCTAAACACAATGAGTCCAATTTGTATGTCCTAATAAATTTTGGAAGTAGAGACTGTCCTGGCATGAATACTACTTACCAGGTAGTCACATCATTAAAGAATACTCAGTATACCTCCCCTATCAACAAACAATTCTCTTCCCTGGCAGGATTGTTCACAGTAGTTACATTGATTATTACTTTTTTTTTACCTCAGTAGGGTGCATAGAACCTCCCACTACTATGAATATAGCCAGTAGGGATGAAACTACTAGGTGAGTGCAATCTTAATTTCTCCATATTCTATAATTGAAATGTGGGTGCCTTCAGCAATAGGAGCTTAACATTAAATACCTCAGTGGAGTTGGCAATAACGTATAATGTTTTGTGAGGGATATAAGATATCATTGGCCAATAACTTAAAGAGAGGTAAATCATTCCTGGTACTTGTACATTTATTTACCAGAATATAGAATCTAGTGTGGGTATTGTCTGCGTATTATGTGATAACTATATATATATATATATATATATAATGAGTGTCAACATTAGTAGATATGTTATGTACATGGCTTTTTCAAAAGATCTTTAGTGTTAATTATTCTTCCCCACCATTCTGTCTCTCATTATGCCATGTCATCTCATCACCCAATTTTTAAAATATATTTTTCATACTCTGAGTTTCTTCAATATTTGTTGCCATGTCTTCATTTTCATCTCTAATTTTATTAAATCAGAATTCCCTCTCTCTTTAGGTTAATTTGTCCAAAAATTTGTCACTCTAATTAAATCAGTTTGTTTTTGGTGTTTTGTGTTGTTTTGTTAGCCAAGGCCTTAGGATCCATCATTAAGTTATTAACTTGATATTTCTCAGGCCTTTTGTTGGAGGCACTTAGTGCTATAATCTTTCCTGTTAAGTACTGCTTTCAATGTGTTCCTTATGTATTAGCATAGAATAATTTCATTCAATCTTAGAAATTTTAAAACTTCCTTCTCAATTTTTTACCATTGATGACGTTCATTCAAATATTGTGCTGTCTGTTTCTGATGGGGTAATATCGTTTCTGTAGTTTCTGTTGCTGTCAATACACAGATTTATTTCATAGTAGTAAGAGAGAATATGGTATGTTATTTGAGTTTTACTGCATTTGTTGAGACTTTCTTTGTGGTCTGAGGCTTGTTTTGGATAAGGTTTCATGTACTGACACGTATGAGATACAAACAGTATTTTAAACCTTGCTACTTAAAAAAATAAAGTCAGTATTAAGTGCAATTTTTTACCAGATTTTCAAAAATAGAAAAGAAGGAAGTATTTACAAATATTATTTCCAAAATCATTAATAGCATGACACCACAACCAAAGGTTCAATAAATCAAGAAAATATGACAATGTCTTTCATAAACATAAACTCAAATATTCTCAATAACTTACAATCAAATCAAGTTCTAGAACAAAATAAAAAGATTATCCACCACAATCAAGTAATCATCATACCAGAGGTATGAGAATGTTTCAACATACATCAAACAATAAAGGTAATCTAATACATAAACAAATTGAAAGACAGAAACCATGTAATCTTGGCAAAAATCAAACATGCCTTAATGATAAAAATCCTAGAGAATCTTGGAATATAGGGGGTATATTTAAACATAATAAAGGCAATATACAACAAGACCAAAGCTCACATTCAATTAGAAAAAAAAAAAAAAAACTCAAAGCTTTACTAAAAGAGAAAGACAAGGATGCCCATTTTTGAGCCTCCAGTTCAGTGTAATACTTGAAGGCTTAGAACAAAATGGCAAGTGAAAGCAATAAAGAGGATTAAATTGGGAAAAAAAAACGTCTAAGTAGATTCCTTTTTCACAGATGTTATGATTCTCTCTAAATAACAGGTTCTAACGAATCTACAAGAAAAATTCCCAATGCTGATAAATTCACTCAGAAAAATACCATGGTACAAAAATTCACAAAATCAGTAAAGTTCCTATACACAAATGAAAAACATACTGAGAACAAAATCCCCAGCACCTCATAAACAGAATGTGACAAAGAACTCCTCCAATTCCAGCACTCAAGAATGAAGAGATATGGTACAAACCGAGGAGGCTAAGAAGAGAAGGAAAGCCACTAAAGTTTTATGTGCATCGTATAAGAACATTTGAAAAAGGAATTGCCTCCTCACCCAAATTATAACTATAAAAGCCTATTGGCCTGAAAAGGATAGATTATTCTACTTCTGACTTCCTTTTCATCTGCCATTTTGGCATTTAGGGAAGAAAGAAAATAGGGATTCTTATTCTGTCTTTTCCTCTCAGTGTGTCTTTATGAGCCTGGGAAAGAAAAATCTTAGCAGAAGTATTGAAAACAGAGTAACCTAACTTAAAAAAAAAAAAAGCTGTGTCTAGGCATTGGCCTATCATTTATCTCTCCTAGTTACATTCCCATTTATCTCTGCTTGGGTATATGCCCTCTCTAGTTTGTAGGAGACGTTTTGATCTTTTCTCTTCATCTCCCAGAGAAAATATAAATTTTGATATTGATAAAACAAAACTTCTATTTTCCCTTTTGTGTTAGCTTAGTTTTATGGAGATCTTGAACATTCTCCCCTAGGAAAGCTTTTTTTTTCCATTTATGCTACTACACTATACCATTTTGTAATAAGTTGCCTTATCATGACATTGTCAAACATGGACCATGCCTAAAGAGAAATCATACAGAGGAAGCATTATTACTTCTCTGTTTTCTTGAAACTGGTAGATCCTAAAATTTTAAAGACTTTCTGTAAATTTTTGTGGAACTTTTCTCTGCTCCATCATAGGAGTTCACTGAGAAAATGTGTATTTATAGGTAGTGGTTGAATTAAGTAATATTTCATAACAAACACAAATATATTAATCAAACAAAGGAAATGGATTTACTTGATCAATTGCCTCACACAGGGCTCAAAAATTTGTAGCTAATTTGCCTAATATGTATAAATGCTTAAACCACTGGTTTTGAAACCTAGCACCAAAATGAAAATAATAAGAAAAATTAGAGACAGGCTTAGGAGGTAAAAACACTTGCCACAAACCCTGGCAACCTGATAAAGTTCGTATTCCTTTCTGACATTGCTGGAATTGGCCCTCTGCTGAGAACATTTCTCTCAGCATTTGTGCCCTTTTCAGATTCTATCACAATGACCCAATATGCTCTGTTTGTAGCACTTGAGGGCTTTGGTAAAACACTCACTGCTGCAGACTCTTCTACATTCCATCTCCAAACTAATTCCAAAGACCTGTGGACCACATATTCAAATTTATCACAGCAAGGAGTAAGTATTGATTTATTATATTAATCAGTTGTCTCTTCACTGTGACAAAATACTTGACAAGCACAACTTACAGAAAAGGAACTTGGTTTGGCTCACAGTTGGAGGAGTCAATCCATTGTGGTAGAGAAGTCATAACTGCAGGATCTTGAAGCAGAAAATTACTTGAAGCCATTGTTCACATTAAGGAAGCAGATATTCCCAGAGATGTGTGTCCATGGGAATTCTTAATCTTAACAAGTTAACAATCAAGATTAACCCTTACACCATATTAAATATATTTGCAACAATTTTGAAAGTAGTGCCCCATTGATACTAACTCACAATATTGAAAACTAATATTAAGGTTTAGAGTCTATCCACAAAAGAATGTTGGAGATACTGAGTAAAGCATAGTCATTCATTAACGAAGTCCTTTAAACTCTCATTCATTCCTTTTCCAAATTCTTTTCCTCATCAGGCAGCAGAAATAGATCACTGCTAGCAAATGGAAAAGAGGTATTTAATATTCTACTGCATTTTCAGAGCTTTGACAATGCTGGTCAGTGTCACCAGGTTTATCCTGCATTTAGTACCATCTACTGTACAGGTCTTATGTCAAATGAGTATTTCATCATCCAAATCAAAGGTTGGCTCCCAAAGAAGAAGGGATAAGTAACTAAATATATGTATATGTATGTGTATAATACATGTGCTATTTTGAATTATCCATATTTTACAATATGCCTTCTAATATAAAATGATGATCATTAAAAAATATAATAAGTTAGGCTAAGAGTGACCATAAACACTGCTAGATTTATTACTAAGAGAGGCAAATGTATGCAGATAGCCTGGCAAATGATAAGGGGAGGGAGGTGCTAGCAGCCTGGAGTAACTTGGAAGTCGGCAAACAAAGAAGGGACAAATTGGAAAGGGGCCATTTCAAGGATTTACTTTGTTGGCAGGAAGCCACAGAATATGGCCCTAACCTCAATTTTGTGTTCCTTCTGATCACATTCACTCGGTATGTAAATCTGCAAATGAATAAAATATTTCTTTCAGCTAAATTAGAATGAACATGGGGTTCCATGGGCTAATAAACCTTTTCTGAAAACAGTTAAACAGTAAAGATTTAATCCATTGTAGGTTATAATACTATGTAATTTCTTTCAAAACTTGTTTACTTTTATGATGCACAACCATACAAGGAGAGTAAGACATAAATATATGAGATTATGTTCTATAAAACTTTATTTATAAAAACATTCTACTAACTGAAATTAACTAGTAGACCATAGCCTTGCCACTTCTACTCCAAAAGATTCCATGAATTTGTGCTTCAAAAAGAACAAGTTAGTGTATGTGTCTGAAGAGAGAGAAACTTGTAAGAACCAATACAATGGGATTATGGTTACTGTCACTATATTACCTTGGAGAAACTCTGTAATATGTTAATGCTTCAGATTTATTAACTGTGAAGTGAGATGGATGCTGAAAGCATAACTCTCATGTTACAGTAGTGATAGCTAAATGTTTAACACTAAGGTGAATCTGCTAATACAACATGCTAGTTTACATGCATAAAGGATAGAGTCCATTTATTTGAAGATGAGGACATATTCTCCAATTTTCACCATTCTTACTACCAGGTTATGTCACTGACCTTGATTATCCTTGATTTTTGTGCCTTCATTTTAGAATCCTAAACTAATTTGTACTAATGGGGTTGATAATGTCAAGATTATTATAAAAAGATCCTACCTCCTAGAGTTTCTTAATTTCTTTCATGTATAAGTATCACAAACTTTCCAAGATAGTAATCTGTACATTATAGTTCAAATTAAGTAATACCCAAAGCCCATAGGGCAGCTCACAACTACCACTCTATTTCCAGAAGGACTAATGTCATATTCGGGCACCATGCATACATGGCGACAAAACACCGCCCACACATAAAATTAAAAAAAAAAATTAAGGATACAGTTTTAACAGATGTCTCATGAAAAATGATTATCTCTGGAGAATGGTGATATTTGTTTCTTACTAGAGCCACAAAAGAAGAACAGTTCAGAGTAACTGAGAGAAAGTATTCAGAAGCAAACAAGACAAAAACCACAACTAAATTTCACTTATGAATATTGGTAGATCTTATATCCTGTACTTAAATGCAGACAGTATTGGTTATTTTATAATTTTATTCATCAGAATTTCTAAAAGTATAAAATATTTGATAAACGTAACTATTTTAAGTCTCACAATCCCAGAGAAACCCAGCATTTCCAAGGCAGAGGCAGCAGGATCACCAGTTCAAGATTATCCTACCTGAAGCCTTGCCTCCAAAAAAAATTAAAGTAAAATATTTTTGGATATTGCAGAAGACATATCAAAATAAAGATAAGCTTATTTTACAAAGTGCATTCACACACACTTAGGGACAGTATAACAATACTACTAACACAACACTTTGAATACATTTGTCAAAGTCAGTCAGGATTTGGAATGACTGTAACACCTAACTAAGTAATGTCTCTATCAAATTCTTCTGAATAACTTTTGAGAAACTTATTGAAATTGTCAATATTTAAAGATATAGCATGTTTTCTTGATATAAATATACAGAATTAATTGTTAATTCCAAATAAATGTGAATACTCAACTTTTCTCATAGAGAGTGATTTTGAATGTAATAACAGCACATCCAGTTTACTAATTTAAATATATGATAATATATGAATAATTATAGATTTCATGTTCTGTATTCTCTAGTACTATTTTATTGTCCAAAATTATAACATCGTACTCTTGAACCTACATTTTCTCATTCACTTTTCTCCCCTTATTCCTGAGAACCAGCATATGATTATATGATCCTATGAGTTCAATTCTTTTACACTGCACATGGAAGGAAGATTGGGTAACAAGTTTTTTTTTTTCTCTATCTGGGTTATTTCCTTAAGTATAACAAACCTGATTAATGCAAATTTCTACCATGTATTTCAATCTGCCAACAGAAAACTGTGTAAGTGGAGCTCTCCTGTTGAAACAAGGATGAATTGATGTCTCTTAATTCCCATATGATTTTTATTTTTAGTTCGTCTCTTTTATGTATAATATAGAAATAGACAGAAAAGGAAAAAAAGGAGATGTTTCATTTGCCAAGAAAAAAAAATTAGATGACATTTCATTAGGGAAGGGCAGAATCATAGTAACATCTGCAGTCTCATTGGAGTCAAAAGCAGCAAAAATCAGATCTAAACTAGGATTTGAAAAACCTTATATTATCTCATATGTTATTGTGAAAACCTTCAGAAATGGATAATGCCATGGCTAGCTGGCATCAAGGGGGCAATATCATTCAAGCCAGCTGGTTTTTCCTAACAGCACCTGCAAAATTACATTGAATTGACCAAAAGACTATCTCAAATTATCAGCATTGCCACGGGGGACACAAGCAGTGCTGTAGAATGGTTTCAAATAAAAAAGATAATATCATCAAGCCACCCGATTTTATTTAATTTCAATTTTCATAATGGCTACTAAATTCCAACTGAAAGACTGTATCATTCAATTAGTATTTCTGTAGCTTATGAGATTCTATAGTCAGATGCAGATAGTGTACAATAGTACAGGCTGTGTATTAAATGTAAAGACAGTACATCATATATCTTGAGCATGAGTATTGAACTGAAATAAAAAGGAATTATTTATTGGAATTATATGACAAGAAATTAAGAGCAAAAACAGGGACCAAAGAGATCATGATAGCTCTGTGGAATTATACATCCAAAGTTGGCCAGTAAATGGCTCTGGGATGATGGTACTGTTCCATTCTTTGACATGGGCAAGTGATGTTAACACAATTTGCAAACACAACCATGAAATTTAGTGGTCACATTTAAACCCTGCATGAACTTACATTGAAGGTTGAAATATATCTCAAAATAATTATATGTATCTTCCCTTGAAACACTTTGGACAAGAAAGTTTTAGGATACCGACTAAAAGGTATACAAAAAGAAAAATAAAAGGTTGAGAATCATTTGGCTTGGTCCTTGGGAAGACTACTGCTCCTTAACCATTCATTAGTTGCATAACATTGTATGTGGAAGGAGAAATGTCCAAAGCCTTAAGGAAAACTGGCAGCTGTATTTTTGAAGAAGATAAAATGAAGCCATAGGAGTTATAAAATAAAAATAAATTAAACTATATACATGAATGTATAGGTAATAATTCCCTAACATAAGTAAGAATTACATCATTGACAAGGGATTTATACCACAATGTCATCCGTTATATGCCCTTAATTCTTACCAAGTCTTCTGTTTCGTATACTGAGGCATCCATCTCCTTAGAAATTTTCCCTTTGGTTCTACATACTGTGTTTCTCTAAGGAGAGTATTTCTCCCTTTTTACAATTATTATTATTTTGCTACTAAGATGCAATACTTAAGAAAATCATTTTAGGGAAGGAGGATGTATTTTTCTTAGTTTCACAGGTTTTGGTTCATGGTCATTTGGGTTCATGGTTTCTACATCCATGTAGGGTGAAGTAGAAAATTACTGTGGTTTGAAAGTAAATTGTTAAACATAGGCTGTTCTCTATTCTGAGCCTTCTTGTTGACATGCCTTTTTTACCATGGTGGTCTGTATTTCCTTGATATCTCAGTAATAACTCCTTCTTTCATAGCTTGCTTTTTTTCATAGATTTTATCACAACAATGAAGCAAGTAATGAAGGCCTACAGTACAGTAAAACAAACCTCTATTCTTTATGGTGGACAGGCAGCATTGGAAGAGGGAAAGTTTGGGAAGAAAATATGTCCTTCAAAGATATACCCTCATCAAGCCACTCTGTCACTTAAACCTGACCTTCCAGTTTCTACTATCTACCCCTATAATAGTTTATAAGACCACTTATTTGATCACATTTCAATCTCTTCGCCAAATCTATACTTCTAAATAATGCATGAGACCAAGTCTTTAACATATCAGCTTTAAGGGGAAGCTGCTATTGCATAAATTCGCCATGTGTTATTTACTGTTCTCCTGTGAATAAACATTTATTTTGCTTCCAGGTGTTTGTAATTAAAAATGACACTCTTAGAAGAAAGAATGATGAATAGTCAGGGAACAGAACATTAAGGTAATGAAACTAATCCATATAATATTATAGTCCTATGTACATGTCATTGTATATTTGTCAAAAACCATAGTATATATCACAGCACAAGTTAGTCCTATTGTAAACTCTGGACTTTGATAAATAATAAGGTTTGAATGCAAATTTATTGATGGTAAGAAATGTACGACTATCATATGGTTGTTAACAGCTGGGAAAGCTATGCATATATATGTGTAGCTATTTCATATAAACTCTTTAAATTTGAATCCACTGTTCTATGAACCTGAAAGTGTTCTCTAGAATACTTTATTTGTAAAACAATGCTGTTATGAATATCCATGTACTCTCTTAACAGTCACTGAATACAGAAACTAATCTAGGTCGATGGGTTTCTACAGTAAAGAAAACAACTATTCTGTATGTTCTTATGATTTAACTTTCTACTACGAGAAATGATGTTTGGGTTTTTTGTTTGTTTTTGAAGTTCCATAAGCTCCCAATAGCTCAGCTAGTTGGTGATCAAACCTTGAGCAATAAATTTCTGAGGTACTTTTTAGACCCAAAGTACCTAACAGCATATACATACATGCATGCATATCTAGATGAAGAGTGTTTCAGAGATACCAACTACACAAGACCTAGGACAGGTACATTCCTTCGATGTTAAGTAAACATCATGGAATGTTTTAAGATTGGACATTTGTGAGAAAAAAAAGGGAATTAAAAGCTATTAAATCAGATAGATATTGAGAAGGTAAGCACAGCAGGTTTCAGTTATCCTTTTAGATACTTCTTAGAACTTTGGGCTGCAATTGAAGAAGAGATGAAAACTTGCTGAGCACACATTGCTATGGTACAGAAAGGTAAAATTTATATTACAATGAATATGCATTTTAACTTCACTAATGAAATGCAACTTTCTTTTCAAATGCAGTCATAACAATATATAATCATATCAGTATTAATCAATCTAGATATGTGTATAACCTATATCTAGATTTGTATTCCCAACAGTAACCTACATGTGATTGCCAAAGCTCCTCAATGTTGTTAAAATATTACTAGTTATTAATGATTATTTATATTAGAAGGATTAAGATAAATCATTCAGGTTAGAGAATTATTTACTGGAGAAATAATGAGACAGAAATATCACTCATTTTTTTCATGTAGTAATTTTAAATAAAAAAAAACTCTATCAATATAAGGGTTTTTAGAAAAACAAGAGCTCCTTTGTGAAGCACATTGGATTTTATTTAAAATTTTAAGGTAGTTTTTTAAAATGTCTGTACATGATGCATTTGTTAAAAATTATACCCTAAATCATAAGTATGTTCTGATTTTTAAAATAATGTTCCCAACAAAATCACCTTTGGCACTTTTAAACCATTTTGAAATTGAGGAGTCATTTACATATAGCAAAATGCACACACTTTTCGTGCAGACTGCATTTAGTTGGGGAAATTACATACAAAGGTGTAACTCTGATTCCTGTCCATAAAAAAAAATTAGCTGAATGTGCTGAAAGTTGTTCTTGTCCTTTATTAGTCTGCACCACATTTCCTGACCCTGAACCAAACTAATCACTATATTGATGTCAGTTACATCAGGTTAGTATTTCCTGTGTAGAAATTGGCATAAGCTCTGGAAATGAAGGCTAGGAGTAGAACCATTACCTTATCTGTGGAAGGTTATGTGATCAAGGCCACTATTAAAATATATAAATAAAATCATAAAGCTTTTACCTGCCTTTCCCCGCTTTTAAATTTTATTTACTTTTTACATCCAGACCACAGTTTTCTTTCCTTCCTATTCCCCCAGTCCCTCTCTACTTCCTACCCCTACTATTCACTCCTCATTCATTTCTCTTCCGAAAAGAACCACCCACCATGAATATCAACTAGCCAGGGTATTTCAAGTTGTAGTAAGATTAGGAGTCTTCACTTCTATTAAGGGTAGATTAGGCAGCTCATTAAAGAAAAAGGATCCCGATATGCATGCCTTTTCAAACTGTGCAACTATGTTTGCTGTTGAACACATTAAATAATTCATCTTTGTATTTCATCTTTTGAGACCTGTTTGTTCATCTCATTAGCTCATTGATTGCTACTTTGGGGAGGAATGGTTGCTGATTAATATTTGAAGCTCGTTATATAATTAAAGAATTAAATTGATCTGACGTATGCCTAGTAAATACTTTCTCCCATTTGGTGGACTGTTCACTCTGCTTATGGTTTACTCTGATACACAGAATCTAATTTCGTGTAATCCCATTTGGAATCTTGGGGTAATATTTCCTGACCTATTGGAGTCCTATTCAGAAAGTTCCTGCCTACTCCTGAATCTTAAAAGGTCTTCTTTAGGTTTTATTTACTCTTGCAGTTTCAGCATTTCATTTTTTAAAAAATCCTTGATTTTGAATTATGCTCAGAGAGATACTTATCTGGTTTCATTTTTCTGTACTCAGATAACGAGTTTTGCCAAGACTATTTGTTGTGTAGGTTGCCTTATTGCAGTGTGTATCTGTCTGTCTATCTGTTTATCTATCTGTTTATCTATCTGCCTGTCTGTCTATCTATCTATCTATCTATCTATCTATCTATCTATCTATCTATCTATCTATCTATCTATGCTTTTTACAAATGTTAGGTAGTTCATAGAGGTCTATGAGAGAGTAGAAAGATTGTAGATATAGAAATGGAGTGAATATTTTTACAGTTTTAGAAAAGTAAAGGATAGTCACCAAGTATTTACAGTGAGTTAGCAGTTACAATACAACAATAGTAATAATAATTATTTAAAGAAAACTAAACAACTAAAGTTTTTTTTAAAGGAATAACAAGGATCTGGTGACATGACACAGTAATTTAAAAAGGAATTACATAAAAGTACTAAATTTCCAACCCACAGTTTTTCTCACTATGATGTGATAGCTTCCTTTTCCCAGTAGTTTTATTTTCTATCAGTCTACACATGTGGATGAGAGACTGCTAGCCTCAGTAGTTCAGACCAATTAAGACAGTTTGCCTTTCCAGACAATAAGGATATCTGTGAGTACAGACAACTTCTGCAAGAAATTTCTGTCTAGAGTCCCTTCTGCCCGCTCTGTCCTCCTCCTCTCTCTCCATCCCTCTCTCTAGCTCTCCATCCAGTAAAGCATGTAACAAAATTACAAATTTAGTACAGAAAACCAGGGAATAAAACTTTCTACAGATAGGGCTTTTTGTAGTTCAAACTGAGAGACAGTAAAATTCACAAACCTGACTATATGTGCATTGGGTAGGCCTTTTAATGATCATGCATGCTTCACCCCGTTGGAAGTAGATGAGTGAGTGTTGGAGTCATTTTCTTTGATCATGTCTGTATACTGTCAGCTTCTCTGGCCATACACAATGTACTCATTCTCTGACACTTGCTACTAACCCTGCTCCTATTTGTTCTATATATTGGTTTTACATCAGCAGTGTTTTCTTCCTTTCTGTAATTCCTGTGCCACTAATATTTGCAGTTCACCATCAGATAGAGTTAATACTGATCAGTAGGGTAGCTGAGGTAGCTGGGATCGCAGCAAATGTCCAGCAATAAAGATAGTGACAATGGTCACCTGATTCTATCTGTGAGAGGAGCTCAGTGGTGATCTTTCTCTTACAAGCTCAGTGGGGGTCTGCCATAACAGTAGCAGTAGTTTTATTTGTGGGCGTTCACTGTTTTGTACAGAAAATGATGGCATGGAAGTCCAATTATTGGTTAAAGGTTTGGGGCCCAATGGTACAGAAATCCTATTCTTTTGCTTTGCCTTAAGAGTATTCATTTGACCATATAGAGTGGCTTAGGTTGTGTTTCTAGGCTGTAATGAACATGGTAAAAAGCAACTTGGAGAGGGAAAGGTTTATTTTATGTTACAGCTCTCAAGTGACAGCCTAAGGGAAGTCAGGGATGTCAGGGGAGAACTCATGCAGTAACCTGGAGGCAAGAACTGAAGCGGAGGACGGCTTTGTTTATCATCAATGGGAGGAGAACCCTTGGCACTGCCAGAGCTCAATGCCCCAGTGTAGGAAAATGTCAGGGCAGAGAGGCAGCAGGGGTGAGTGGGTAGGTTGGGAAGCACCCTCATAGAAGCAGGGGAAGGGGGATCGGATAGGGGTTTCTGGAGGGGAATCCGGGAAAGAAGATAACATTTAAAATGTAAATTTAAAAATCCATAAACAAACAAACAAACAAACAAAAAATAAATAAATAAAACTCAAGTAGAGGCGATGGAGGAACAGGACTTACTTTCTTGCTCAGCCTCCTTTCTTATACAATCCAAAACCACATCTACAGTAGTGGAACAACCCACAGTGGACTAATCCATTTCACAGCAATCATTAGTTAAAAAAAAGTGCCTTCCTGACTTGTCTACAGGGAATCTGATAGAGACATTTTCTCAGTTGAGATTCCCTCTTCCCAGACAATTCTAGTTGACAAACTAGCCAGTACACACAGCTTCCAATGTACTATCTTTCTCAAAACATCTACGTATTATCAAATGTCTTGCTTACAAAGATTTTTCTGTCATTACATGGTTCAGCTGCTATACAGAAGATTTTTATTTTGATGTGACTCCATGTGTCAAGTTTTGTCTATGCTTTCTATGAGTCTGCAGTTATAGAGATAAGTTATTGGCCTGTCTGAAAAAGCTTTCCCTGTATGCACTTTTTTAGATTTTGGCCTTATATAAACAACTTTATCAATTATTGCTTATTTTTTGTATACTGTCTTAATAAATGGTTTCTGGAGAATCCCACACATCTAGTGAATGTCCAGTTTTACCATAAGTACTTACTTACAATAGAATTTATAATCATTTTTTTCCATTTTGTGCATTTTGTTGAAGCTCACTTATGTGTAGGTGGGTAGGCATATTTTGAAAATTTAACCTTGTTCTTTTGTTGTATCTAAATTTTTGTTTAAAAATCCCCTTTTCACTTGACCCATTGACTTTTTAAAAAGTAGGTTGCTTTCTACATTTTTTGAAATAGTCAATTGTATTTTTGTGTTTTATTATTGTTTTCTGTTATTTTTCTCTGAATGGAAATTTTGTATGGCCATAATTTCATTAAAGTATTAATACTTTGTAATTACACATAATTTCTAATAGAAAATATTCTGTTTCTTATTGAATAGAATATATTCTGCTGCTATTGCATGTAATATTCTTATGCAATCCTACTATATTATTATTCAAACCTAATATTTCTCCATTTAGTTTTAATACTTTTACTTATTACATAAAATTCCACATATTTATGGACAATCATAAGATGCTTCCATATATTCATATACACTGAAATGTATATACATCAGGGAAAACATTTCAAAATGAAATATTTATCATTTATTTATAATATAAATACACAAAATTTTATTTCCTGTTCATTATAGAAATCTATAGTACATTTAATTTTTACCAATAGCCATCAAATTGGTCAATAGAACACTGGAATTATTTCTCTAATTGTAAGATAGAACTGATGAACTTCTATTCTATTTTCACCTCTAATAACTATTCTTCTGTTGTCTCCTTCTGCACCATCAACCATAGATTTCAGATAAGCATACAATCATGTAGCATTTGTCACTCTGTGCCTTTCACTTGACACAATGATTTCCATATATATTCATATTGTCACAAATGATAAAAATTTTTGGCAATAGTTTCCAACATTGTGTATCAAACCATTTTTAAACTAGTTCATCCCTTTATACTTTTATTTTATTATCTAGATAATTCACTCAACTTTGTCTTTTTTGGGAGATGTCAAAAACTATGTACTATTATAGAGGTATTTTTCCTCTTCATTATGTTATATACTTAGTCTAATTGAATATATATTTACAGTTAATTATTTTCTGAACTTGATTATTTTCATTGTAAAATTACCTTCTGTTTCCTTCCAGATATCATTTCTTTTTTATTATTTTATTTATTTATGTTTCAAATGTTGTCCCCCTTCCTCATCTTCTCTCTGCAAAACCCAATCCCATTGTCCCCTTTGCCTCTAAGAGAATAGTCACCCACTAACCCACATACTCCCTCCTGACTCCTATAGCATCCCCATTGCTGGGACCACAAGCCACCACAGGATGAAGTGCCTTTCCTCCCATTGATGTCAGGCATCATTTCTTACTATCTAATTTATGTAGCATACATATAGCCAAGCTTTTGATTTTGGAAACCACAAAATATATTTTCACCTTTTTGTCTTCAGTGAATGTAGTTTTAGAGCTAAAGTGAGTTTATTTTTTGACACCATTAAGAGACATATTATTTATCCATTGCATTCAACAGTGACATTTTTGATTAATTGATCCACTTATATTATTTATCACTGAAAATATTTGCTGAGTTTTTAATTACTTTGATCTGTTTTACTATTATTTTTCCCTTTTTCCCTTGGGTCAAAGATCAACCTAGTTTTGTGGTAGTAAAGACCACACCCTGCTTACAGCCTGCCCCTCCCACTGAGGGTCTTACAGCTCCCATCTTGCACTAAGGGCTTTTGCAGTCCTGGACCCTCCAGGAAGGAGTGCTTCAACCTTAACTGGGCAGCCCTGGAATGTAGAGCAAAGGTCCTGAAATGCAACAGCTAATCCATTTAAAAGTCAACTAAAACCACCAATGCTTGTATGCCTAATCACCATGGCTGTAGTCCACCCATTACTAAGTGTATAAAAACTATATTGACAAAGGGCATAGGGTTGCTTCTCCTCTGAATATCGGCCACCCGGTGCACTAGACCAATAAACCTCTTGTTTTTGCACTGATTCCTGATCTCTTATCTCATTTATGGGAGCCTCAAATAGATAAGCCTCAATTTGGATCTTATAGTGACTATAGAACCTAGGTCTGGAGATGTTAGCTTGGTATCAAGGATCACTAGAATTGGCTTAGTACTAGAGTGTTTGGAAAATTCTGACACACACCGCACATTTCTTTGACTATAAGAAAATTTCTTCCATATATCTGAGCTTATGGTATGTGCTATCTTTCCTACACTTTTCAGTGTATTTTCTTGTTATCCCAGCATACCACATATGTGTTGTTATTCCTTTATTAAATGTTTCCATTTTTTTAATTTATAAAAACATCATGCATTCTAGTCTTACTTATCTCACTCCCCCTTCATATCTATCCTCCACCCTTGCAACCTGACACCACCAAAATAAATACGCATGTTCCACCTGGACCAGCAGAGAACCTGGGACACAGGCCTGGTGAGCTTGCACTGTGAGTACCCAGAGCACAGAGAGTGTTTGTTATTGCTTGTGGAAAAGGTTCATTTCTGGCCCACAGTAAGGGCCGGGCCTCTGTCAGAGGGAATCAGGATCTGCCCAGGAAAGGCGGTGCTCTAAGATGAGCTCCACAGGCACATTTGTACCTGGACCAGAGGTAAGCCTGACACATAGGCCCAGAGAGAACAATCACACTGGGAGTTCTCAGAGAGCAGAGAGTACTGTGCTCTCTAGAAAAGGGTTGTTTTTGACCTAGAGAAAGAGCCAGGTCCCTACCAGTAGTACTCCAGACCTGTGGGCAGAGGGTTGAGCTCCCAGAACAACCTCATAAGAGCACCCACACCTAAGCACACAAACACAGAACTGAGTCACTGCCACCAGAACTCACAGCTTGCCCACAAAGAGCTGAACACTCAGAAGCAATTTTCTTCCTGAGTCCATGGGCCCTCAGATCCACAGGAGAGACAGGCACCAGTCACTGACAACAAGACCATGTATAATCACAGGTAACAAGATGGCTAGAGGAAAGCAAAAAAAAAAAAAAAAAAAAGAGGAGGGAGGGGAGTGGAGGGAAGGGTATAACATTTGAAATGTAAATACAAAGAATATCCAATAAAATTAAAAAACGAGGGAAAGGTATTATGATTATGGACGGTGATGTTGATAAAAATGTATATATATATATATATATATATATATATATATATATATATATATATCATACAAAGAGTATACAAATAAAAAATCAGTGTTTAGTTATCTCATATGTTCCCTTTTACAGAAAAAAATCTTACATGATTTCAGAATAGCCATTATGAAATGGGTAAGCACACTCCAAATCTACAGTTGCGGGATGCTGTGTTCTCTCAAAATGCAGATTCTTGTCACTAAAATGTCAGCATCTGAATATATTTTATATGTGGTAGTCATGACAATAAATTTTTTATCGGATGGTTTTTTCACTTACATTTCAAATGTTATCCCCTTTTTGGGTTTCCACTCTGGAATCCATCTATCTCACACACACCCCCGTGCTTATGAGAGTGTTCTTCCCAATATACTCCCCACATCTTTCTGCCCTGGCATTCCTCTTCACTTGAATATTGAACCTTCATAGGGCCAAGGACCTCTCCTCTTGTTGATGCCAGATAAGCCCATCCTTTGCTGTATATGTTACTGGAATCATGTGTTTCTCCATGTGTATTCTTTTGTAAATCATTTAGTCTTTGGGAGGTCTGGTGTTGGTTGAGATTGTTGTTCTTCCTGTAGGGTTACAAACCCTTCAGCTAGAGACATAGATATAATAAGGGAATGACTGAATCAACCAGTGAATTGTAGGTGGTCCAATGAAATATTTCAACTTAATCTTTTATAGAGTTGGAAAGAGCAATTTTCAAATTCATTTAGAATAACAAAAAAACTGAGAATATCATAAACTGTTCTCAATAATAAAAAAATATCTGAGGGAATCACCATTCCTGACCTTAAGCTGTATTACAGCTCAATCGTGATAAAAAAAACCGCATAGTATTTGTACAGAGACAGCAGGTAAATCAATGGAATAGAAGTAAAGACCCAGAAATGAACCTACACACCTATGGTCAGGTGATTTTGACAAAGGAGCTAAAACCATCCAGTGGAAAAAAGATAGCATTTTCAACAAATCTTGCTGGTTCAACTGGAGGTGAGCATGTAGAAGAATGCAAATTGATTCATTCTTATCACCTTGTACAAAGCTCAAATTCAATTGGATGAAGACCCTCCATATGAATACAGATACCCTGAAAGTAATTAGAGAAAAACTTGAGGAAAACTTAGAACATATAGGCACAGGAGAAATTTTTATGAACAGAGCAACAATGGTTTATGCTCTAAGGTCAAGAATCAACAAATGGGACCTCATGAAATTACAAAGGTTCTGTGAGACAAATGACATTGCCAATAGGACAAAAAGACAACCAACAGATTCGGTAAAGATCTTTACCAATCCTACATCAGATAGATGGCTCATACCCATTATATGCAAAGAAATGTAAGAGTTAGACTCTAGAAAATCAGATAACCATATTAAAAATGGGGGACAGTACTAATCAAAGAATTCTCAATTGAAGAACATGGAATTGCTGAGAAGCAACTAAAAAAATGTTCAACATCCCTAATCATCAGGGAAATGCAAACAACCCTGAGATTCCACCTCACATCAGTCAGAATGGCTAAGATCAAAAACTTAAGTAACTACAGATGCTGTCAAGGATGTAGAGAAAGGTGAATGTGCCTTTATTCTTCGTGTGATTGCAAGCTAGTATGACCACTGTGGAAATTTGGTGGTTCCTCAGAAAATTAGACATAGTACTACCTGAAGATGCAGCTATAACACTCTTGGGCATATATCCAAAAGATGCTCTAACATAGAACAGGGACACATGTTCTACTATGGTTAAGGCAGCCTTGTTTATAATAGCCAGAACCTGTAAAGAACCCAGATATTCTTCAACGGAGGAATGGATACAGAACATGTTGTACAGTTACACAATGAAGTACTACTCAGCTATTAAAATTGATGGTTTCATGAAATTTTTAGACAAATTGATGGTACTAGAAAATATCATCCTGGATGAGGTAACACAGTCATAAAAGAACACACATGCTATGAACTCACTTATAAATGAATATTAGCCCAAAAGCTTGGATTACTCTAGATAAAATCCATAAACCACATGAAGCTCAAAAAGTAGGAAGAACAAGAGTAGATATTTCATTCCTTCTTAAAAGGGGAAAGAAAAACTCACAGGAGGAAATACAGAGACTAAGTTTAGAGCAGAGACTGAAGGAAAGGCCATCCAAAGAATGATATATCCTAAATATAGTCACCAAACCCAGGCAATACTGTAGATGCCAAGAAGTGCATGCTGACAGGTTCCCAATATAGCTTCCTCCTAAGAGGCTCTGCCAGAGCCCGAGAAATACAGAGTTGGATGCCTTCAACCAACCACTGAAATAAGAATGGGGTTCCCAATGGAGGAGTTAAAAAGGACTGAATGAACTGAAGGTGTTTTAAACCAACTAAAGAGGGATTCGGGGCTCCAGCAGCATAATTTGCAGAGGATGGCCTATCAGGAATCAATGTAGGAGAGACACTCGGCCATGTTAAGCCTTGGTAGCCCAGTGTAGGGTAATGACAGCGGGGGAGATAGGAAGGAGTGGGTGGGAAACAAACTCATAGAGGCAGCAGGGGCAGTGGTGATGGGGCAGGGAGATTCTGGAAGAGAATCTGGGAAAGGGGATAACATTTGAGATATAAGTAAAGAAAATGTCCAATATAAATGTGCTGACAAATATATAAATTGAAAAAAAAGTGATTGTACACAATAAGCACTAATGAAAGACTTCTTGATATTTAGTTCCTTCAGTTGACTACCTCCACCAACATCCCTATTTTTTTTCTCAGAAAGAGACATCTCTTGCAGCTTAAAGTTATGTTGCTTTCAGACAGTTTTTAAAATGGAATACAGGAGATGCTTCTGAGAAGAATGATACCTTGAAGTTTGTCAGCTTAGAGTCATAAACCAAGTCGGTAAGAGTTTGGGATTTGACGTAATATTTGTGGCACCTGAGGGGGAAAATTCTAGAGAAAGTGCTCTTTGGGGGCAAAGATGGGGGTATTAGTGGAGTGTCACAGTACACAATTTCACATATTGGGTACTATAAGAAAATAGAATGTCTTTTATAAATATAAATTCCCATTATCGGCATATTTGCTAGGAGCCAAAGCTGGAATGAAAGAACCCTATCACTCCATCAGTCGTCTTATAAACAGTTTTCATTTTACACTAAAGTGTAGCATTTGCTCTTCTTTCCTGACACTGTCCTTTCAAATTCCTGGGACTGATTTGTCAATTTCTTACATGCTATAACTAGTTGTGTCTGCTGGTGCATTGTCCTGTTGGTATAACATAATATTATGTGACAGATGCAACCACAGTATCTTAGTGACTCAAAAATGGGAGACGACAGATAGTCCAATTCTGAAGAAGTGTGATGGTCCATGCCTTTGCTAATAGAATCTTAATGACCAGATGTGATCTCAAGCCCTCATTTTTGGGATGAAACTTCAGTGACATGGTTTGGGCTTTTTGTGGAATAGTACTTTTAGTAACAGACTGAGAACTTGCTGTGTTTTAGAATCAGAGGCTGTTTACATCTAGCCTCTGAATCCAGCTATAAAGTAATGCCTAGGTGACAAGCATCCTCTGTTGCCAGGTTGTATCTGTTGCCATGGCAACTGACACACACTCCCTGTGCATGCCCCACCAGCATCACCTGTGCAAGCCATTACCTGGGTTACCTATATCATAGCCTGGATAAAAGACAGAGACCCTGACCCATCTTTCTCTTTCTTTCTTCTTCCCCTTTCAATAAAGGATCTCTTTCTTGAGAAACGTGCTCTTGAAAATGAGAGCTGTCAAGGAACATGCAGCTTTTCAACTAAAACTGGGCTGAAGGCACCTTTGGTACCTGTGAGTCAATCTCTCAAAGTGTTTACTGAAATACAAATATTAGTAAGTTTGTTTACACAACACTCCCTTTGTGCCAGGTACCATTTCTAAGAGCCTTACATATGTGTTTATTTCATCTTCACAATGTGATGAGATAGGCAATGCCAATGTCATAGGAGAATAAAGAAAACTGAGATATAGCAAGAGGGTAACTGGATTTTCCAAAGGTAATAATGAATGGGAGAGAATATATGAGACTTCAAATCTGACTTCCAAGTCTGTGCTCATAGTAATGACTTATTCTATAGTATTTGATAATGTTAGTAGCTACTGTGTTTTATTCATAGAATAAAAACAATAAGTACAATAATTGCCATTGTCCTGTGTGATGACCCATCCTAACAACATTGAATACATTATCTCATTGAACCCTTACAATAGTTCTATGAAGTAAATGTCTTATAACTACATTTTACAGATAAAGAATTTGAAGCTGAGAGCATAAATATATTTTTACCAAGGTACTGTAGGTAGGTATCAGAAGACAGTCAGGACTCAAGAACTTAGGTCTCTCCAAAAATCATTCTCCCCAAAAACTTTAAATTCTTGTATCATAGAATCATACAGATACGAGCTTATGAGGGTAATATGTGAAGATTTGCTTTACCTTGCAATAATGCTGTCCTACTCTTGTATGACGAAGAGACTCAGAATATATACACAGGACACTGCATTCCATTAATCTACATGACTAATCAATCTCCCATGGATGATGGCCTCACATCTGGGCCCTGGAGGAAAAACTCCTAGCAAAAGATAACTGGAGCAGGGTTTCTTTTTTTTTTTCTTTCACAGAATCACAGTTTGTCCTTCCATAGCTTCCTACTAACAAAATCTAACCCCTACATTTTCCTTAAATGTTACTGTGAATTGGTTCTTTTGCTGTAGGGGAAAGAAGAACTGGTGTTTTCTATTTCATCTCATCCCTGGTGCGATTTTTAAAACACTTGGTCAAAATTCAGATCTCAGGCTGTGATCGGATTTAGCATCCCACATTTTTCCAAGGTTAAGGTCTGAGGCAGTGATGAAGATAAGATCAAATTCATTCACTCACAGGGGGATTATACCCTTACTTTAATTGCACTGTCCTTTAACTAGCCAGTTCCAGGCAAGGCAGCAGGGACTTCAATTTCCTGGCCTTAGTGCCATTTGCAATGCAATTCAACTCACTCAGTAGAGTTTTTCCTGTTCCCACCTGCTGCCATGTATTTGAGTTCCCTGTGACTTCTTTCCCTCAGTGAAGTGTGCAGTTAAATGAACTTGTTTTATTTCCCTTATACACAGCAGTCTGTGAATCCCTGTTGCTGCAGTGAGACAAAGCAAAGGGTAGGACATGCCAGCCACTTATGTACCTGCTGGGAACTGGTCTCTACAAATTATTTTGACCCCCACCTCAGGTCACCCAAGTGGCCAGATAACTTCTACTGAAGGGTTATCAAAGTTGGAGACCAATACCTTCCCAAACCCCAGTACAAAAAGGATTGTCCAGTTTATCAGGAAAGGAACTTAGATCAGTTGAAAGCTTCTCTTTGCTTTCCTTCTGTGTCTACCTTAAATGACTTTCCATTGGCATTAGGAAAACGGAATTTGGATATCAGTGGACCTCTTAACTCACTGAAGATGGGCTGAATTGGTCATGCTGCTTCGATTTTATGAAGTAGTATCAGTATCTTTTATCATTCAGTTCAACATTAAGGTCAGAGACCATAGAGCCTTAAAAGAGACATCAAATCTACTTCATTGCAGCATCAGCCACAGGAGTATTTAATACCTGTGACCTAGAATATTCACAGTAGAGGAAAATGCATTGTGAAAATGGTTATCCCAGCAAGATTGGTAAGAGAGATGATGAGTTTATTTTTACAGGCAATTAATCATTGCCAGGCTTTGTTATTTTGGAGAAACAATATCCTTCCCACTTAAAATTTTGCCTTTCTTTATGGCATGCATCTCACACCTCCTGAGGCATTTATGTGCAGGCAAAGCTCTGAGGAAATTTGCTATTCTTTTTATAGTTGGGGGTTATAAGGAGTTACGGGGTGACAGTGGGAAGATGAGTCTATCATTATAGGGCAGGGCTACAGGTGATTAAACTATAAATTATTCGATATTGCCTCAAAAGTAAAATTGAACAAACATTTCATGCCTGGCATAAATCAGTAGTAGCACAGAGAACAGTTTCCTTATATTAGTGATTTTCTTTCTTTTTTTTTTTGTGATGTTCTTCTTAACCTTTATAGAGTTTAAAATGAAAACATCTTGCAGGGTGTGATAGTGCATGCCTCTGATCTAAGCACTCATGAGGCGGAGGCACATGATCTTCTGAGTTCTAGGAAAGCCAGAGCTGTATCAGGGAATCCCTGTCTACAAAACAAAGACGTTTCATATAAATCTACATTTCCAGAATTTTAGAAGAGACATTCCTTTAACTATTCCTCCACCCTGATTCCTCTTCCCACCGTCCTTTAGCTGGTGAGCTGTGTAGCACCAGGATTATACCTTTTGGACAGGAAGTTTCACAGAGGATGACCTCCACCCCTCAGCTAACATAAAATGCTTTGGCTCTTCTCAGCAGACTGGTGCTCCAGAACTGCTTACAGAGGAGTGTGCGGAAACCCTGCCCCAAACCAGGCTACCCCTGAAAAGGAGTCAGCTGAGATCTGCTTTAGACCCTCAGTCCCTCCTCTGCTTTTTCTTTTTGGCTCTCTCCTTTGGGTGTGGCTGACTTCTCTCACCCTCCTTCTCTGCTTCCCACGTCCCATCATCATCTTTGTTGCTTACATCCAAGACCTCCTCACAGCACTGCCGTCTTTTCTTTTTGTCTTTTCTTCTGACCTTTCTCTCTCCTTTTATTAGGCCATCCTTCCCTTCTTCATCTTGGGTCTCCAAGTCCTCCCCACACGTCTGTCGTTTCTTGTTGCTTCTCCAGCGGTCTGTATCTGCTCCACAGTTGATTGCCTTTGGCCCACCTGTCACATCTATGATTCCTTCATCACAGACTCCCATCTCCCCCTCTTCTTCATGGTGTTGCCTCTTCCTTTTCTTCTTTTTCCTGGAAGACTGATCAGATTGCTCTGTGCTCAATTCTCCAGGCCCACTTGCTCCTGCAGCCTCCTCCTCACTTCCTATGGCCAGTCCCTCTATCTCCTCCTTCTTCTTTGTCTTCTTCTTGCTTTTCCTGAAGCTCTTGCCAGTGTGTTCCAAGAGCTCCTCACCTAGACTCTTTTCAGTTATTGTAGCCTCTTCCTCCTCTTTCTGCTTTCTCTTCTTCTTTTTTTGGTTGAGAAAAAAGTCAGTAGTTGAGAGGCGCCATGTCCTTAGAGCCTTTGAGCTGAGCCAGGAAGACCTGCTCTTCGGCCTCCAGGCGAGCAAGCTTGGCCTTCATGGTGATTCCAACCCGAGCAGCCTTGTGTGCTGTTCGCCCCTCACAAGCTTTAAGTAGCATTTCATCAGTCAGAATCTGTGGGGGTGTAGGTTCATGGTTGCCAACATCACTGCAGCTCCTCATGTCTCTGTCGGGCTTCTCTTCACCTGAGGTTAGTGTGGCTGTCTTCACAAACTTCTGATACAGCAAGCTGGGCTTGGGGTGACTGTGCTGGGTGTTCTCCTTGGAAAGGCGCCTTATCTGCACTCCATCTTTCCCCGAGTCCACTACTAAGATGGCAGCAGTCTTGTTGAAGAGATCACTCTACCAGTGGTCTGTAAATTCCTTGGCAGGGTCGTGGCCCACCCCATGGGTATCTTGCTTCAGTGTCACCTTGAGGGTCTGGGTGATGCCATTCTCTTTCTGGCTCAGGCCTTTTACCTTGAGTCCATCCATGCTTCAACAGCTGCTCTTCAGCAAGCTTCATCCCCCGGCTCTTGACCTCTGGGGTGACACTCAAGGTTGGGAGAAGCTCTGTCCTCAGGTTCTCACCACGAAGAATGTGGCACCATCCTTGTCAGTGTTCAGTCCTCTCCGTGGAAGCACGTGGCACACCCGATTTGGTTGCCTCCATCTTCCATATTAGTGATTTTCATACCACTAAATATCAAGCCTCCACAGAGTGACAAGTGTTAGCCTATGTCTACCCAAAAGAGCTAGAAGTTAAAAAGGTGACAGCACATGCCTTTAATGCCAGCAATCTGGAGGCAGAGACAGATGAATCTCTGAGTTTAAGAACAGCGTTGTCTACAAAATGAGTTTCAGGACAGCCAGGATTGTTACACAGAGAAACCCTGTCTCAAAAATCAGAAGAAGAGGAGAAGGAGGAGAAGTAGGAGGAGGGGCACAAGCAGGGGGAAGAAATAAGAAGGCTACTAAAAGGGGGAAAAAAAGGAAAAACAAAGAATCAAACAAAACAGACTAAAAAAATAATCCTACCATTCTAGGCTTCCCGTTTCATGTACTTTCCCTTTGATGACATTTTGAGTTCACATAGATTCTCTACAGGAAAACCACAGAGACATGCCTTGTCTGACTAGGTCTGGTCCCCTTTAAGAACCGATTTCAAAGTGTATTCATTCATTAGGGGGTCATTTTTCTCTCATTTTTTGTCACTTCACACACCTTCCTTGTGGCTTGATAGTCTCTGTCTTTTTTATTCTTCTTGTTTATTGTTGCTTTCAGTTAGTATTCTTCTGTGATTTTAGGATACCTATCTTAGTGCAGATGAATTTATCTCATTTGATCTCACTGACCTCTGCCTCTTTGTCTCAATATTTAAAAACAATTATTAAAATGTGTGCTTTATCTCTCTCTCTCTCTCTCTCTCTCTCTCTCTCTCTCTCTCTCTCTCTGTCTCTCTCTCTCTCTGTCTCTCTCTCCTTCCCTCCCTCCCTCCCTCCCTCCCCCCACTCTCTATCCATGCATATATATGCAACATGTGCATATATAAGGTTATGGAGCCAGAAGAGGGTATTCTATCTTCTGGAAATGGAAGTACAGTCTATTGCATTGTAATTTGCTGTGGCTGTATGTGTGCTGGTAATTTAACCCTGGTTGTCTGGAACAGTAGCAAGCACTCTTAACTCATGAATCATCTCCCAGGGCTCTCTCAACATTTTGTCTTCTTGTGTACCTTTTCTGTGTGTCTTTTTTGCCTTTTGGCATGTACATTTGTAGGAAAATCTTTACCCAAGCTTCTGATGAGATATGAGAGTGAATGATGACATTTTGAATGTTTGTTGCTGTTATTCATTGATTTGACTTCATGGCAGTTAGAATGAAATGTCCCCCTCCAATAAGACTTGAATATGTGAATACTTAATTCCCAATTTATGGTGCTGTTTAAGGTGGGGGGTCTTAGGAGGTGTGGCTTTGCTGGACGAAATGTGTTCCTGGGGGCTTGATGGAGAATTCCAAGAAAAATTACCCAGTTCTATTCTAGGAATCAAAAGTCGGAATTCCTAGGTAACTGAACTTAGCTTCAGTTAAACTGCCTATTTGTTTAGATGTGCAGAAAACCCTCCAGATAACTGCTTAACTCAGCTTCTGCTAAAACTGCTTACTTCAAGCAGGGGCTGGACCTCTACACATTTATAGCACTTTGTTTGTGGGTCTCCAAACAAGTGTAATGGAGGCTGTTTCTGACTCTGTTCCCTGTCATTGTATCCCTTTCCCTTACCTGGACTGCCTGGATGGGCCTCAGTGGGAAAGGATATGCCTAGTCCTACTGGGACTAGATGTCCCAGGGTGAGGCACTACCCAATGGAGGAGTCCCCCTTCATTGAGGAGAAGGGGAAGAAGCAATGGAGGAGAGATGTCAACTGGGAGAAGAGGAAGGAGGATTAATTGGGATGTAAAGTGAATACAAAAAAAATTATTGGCAAAACAAGAGAAAACAAAACAAAACAAACAAAAAATTCCCCGCTTGCTTCAAAGTGCTTACTTATGCAAAGTCCTCCTACACCTACTAAGTGAGATGCCAGGGCATGTTTTCTGCTTTAAACATCCCATGTTCTGGATACTTGGGACCATACTTAGAACCTGAAAAACTTAGGTGTGTCCCCAACCAATTGGAATAAAGACTTTCAATTGGCTGTAAACTGTGTCTGAGTGGTTATCTCTTTTGAGCTCCCTGCAACATCTATAAATTGCTTAGGTCAAGATATTTTATCACAGCAATAGTAAAAGAATTAATACATTTTTTTAATCTATAAGTACAGAAATTACTTTGATTTAGATGTTGCTATAATCTTTGATTTTCCTATGTGTTGATCTATTGTCTCTGATCTGATGGCTGTTGTGATTTAAGAACTTGCTATTCAAAGTGAAGTCTGCAAATTAGATGCCAATTCACAGAAATCACTGAGGAATCCACTGCAAATATAGTGAGATGGTCAACTGTATCTAATGAATCACAATGTGAATTTCAATAAGATCACTGCCTGATTTGTATGTAAATCAATATTTTAGAAACACAGAGTTTTGAGTAGAAAATACTGGTCTTATGCCTAATGGTATAACTACCTGAATACCAATAGCATAGTTTGGTAAAGTGAACACATACCTTGAATTTAAATACTTTTCTTAAAACCATTTATCTTCTACCTATAAGCAATGTGCCTTTGGCCATTTTGTTTCCTCTTCTGCAAGAGAGAAGATTTTAATTACTTTCCACATATATGAATGTCTTCTCTCTGGAAGGTGTAAGATGTGCCATAAACCTCCATTTTCTTTCTCTACTCTTAGTTTTCTCAATTATGAAGTAAGGAAAGTCATTTTTCTTCCACAACATAACTATGAGGACTTGCACTCTGCAAATGCTTTGGAAATCATCATTATACAAATGTTAGGTCGTATCTCCACCAGTTCTGAAAAGTGTATCAAATGTCCAATAGCTGTTTCTGCCAACAAAATTACAATGCCTGTAACACTCGTAATTGGCTTTACAAATTAACTTGGATTGATGATCTTGTCGAATGAAGACAATACTACAGAAATATGAACTCATAGGTTTTAAGAAAATCCAATGTAGAAAAAGGTACTCTTGTAACCTTCTCACTTACTAGTTATGACAGTTGCTGCTTGCAATTACATTGTTTTAACTTGATTTGAGTTAGCTTTCATATTTTGGCAAAAGTCAGTGGATTTAAGATATGGAGACAATGATGCCATAGTCTAGGAGGCCCAGTCTGATAATTGATTCTGGAAAATTGAAGAGGCACTACCTGGGGGAGAATGGGAGGAAATAGTGATCAGAGCTTCTAGCAGCTGGCAATAATAATAATAATAATAATAATAGTAATAATAATAATAATAAATACCAAAAATCCCTCTTGAGCTATTTATATATAATTAACATCTGTATAGAATTCCATAGCCATCTTCCTCTATCCCCAAGGCAACATGGACAGGATAGAGGTTAGGCTTTTTCTCTTTATCTTTGCAAATATAGCCTTCTCACATTGCTATAAATTTTGAATTGATGAATATGGGTATAAACTTTCATTAAAAATTCACTTGTTTATTTATGTATTTCATGTGAATGTACATGAGTGTGGATGTACTATAGCATGCATGGGGAAGTCAGAGGATGACTTGTGGGAGTCAGGTCTCTCAGGCTATCTTGTGGGTTCCAAGACTAAATTAAACTTGCATTGTCAAGCTTGATAGCAAGCACCCTTACCCTGACCCATTTCATTGTGTCTGGTGATAATTTTTGTGTTTTGTAGTTATTATGCTCCAGGCAACATGTTGCTTTCTTCACATAAAATTATTTTCATCAATCATCAGTAAAAGAGAGAAGTGTTATTGCCATCCATATGCTTAGAAATTCATGAGGATGTATATGTAGGTGAACATGCTTGTCTGCCATGCATATGCAAATGCTTACTGAAACCAGAAGAGGGTATTTGTTCGCTCTCCTGGGATAGGAGTTAGGGACAGTTGTGAACTTGCTGATGTGGATGTTGAATCACAAACCCTGTTGAAAAGACAAACACACTTTCTTAGCTATTAAACTCTCTTTGCAGGCCCATTATTAATTTATCAATTTGAAAACGTAGCCTGGATGCCTTTTTTTTTATACTTCATCATGGTTAGGCCTAGACTCAAAATCAGATCTTCTAAATTTCAGATGATATATACCCATTAGTCTTGTTTCCTGGAACCTTGTTTTTTTTCCAGTTTTATGGTTTCCATCTATTTCACTGGCTTCAGAGTTTCTGGGGCCTCTGTAAAAGATTGCTTTCCTCATGTGTACCCTCAACCTGAAAAACTTTCTTTCTTATAGAGTGCATTTAGTGTAACCTGTTTCATCTCTGTGTTCTTAATGCCAGTGCAGCTTTGTATGTGAGACAAATACTTAGGAAATGTATTGTGCCCACTTGCACTGTGTGTGTAATAAGTAGGTAAGGGAACAGAAGTAAAAGATTTGAGTGAGGTGCCAGTAAATGTGGGGGAAAAAATCAATGCAATTTCCAAAAAATAACAGCAGGTAAAATGAACATAATAGGGATGTGCACTGGTGGTTCCCTTATTTCCTGTTCTTTCTGGTGGTCCCATTCAAATCGGGAGAGTTTTGTAGTCATAAAGTCTGAATCCTAGCCTCTCCCTGCCCCCAGCTGTCTCTGGATTCTCTTCCCTGTGTGAATTCTACACACTAGTCTATCGATTACTGACTGCGGGCTGTGTGCCGAGCACTGTGCACTGTGCTTGGTCTTTGTGATTGCTGCCTTTACTGCTGCACTGCAGGTGGGGAGATTAGAGGAGGCCATTAATCTCTCCCGGAGTAGTCCTTTAGAGATTTTTAATGTGCTGTGTGAAGCTTGTGCCAGCTTCCTTTGGTTGTTTTGTCTGTCAAATTTGGACTGCCATTGCTTAGGCTGCTTATTCTCCAGTAGGGTCAAGGATTGCTGCATTTTCAGGTAGCTTAGCATCTTCCCTTGGTATGAAGTCAAACTGCTTTCTTCTTTATTTGCTGAGCTTTCTGAATTAAAACTTGATCAGTAGTTTAATTCACCTTGAGGAGGGGTTCTGAGATGACAATATTTGAACCATCCAGAAATTCTGCATGACCTGTCAAATATAAGGAATCAGAATCCAAAAAAAAAAAAAAAAAAGAAAAAGAAAAAGAAAAAGAAAAGAAAAGAAAAGAAAAAAAACATGGCTTTGGGATCACTTTAGAGAAGCCTCCTTGCTTTAATTGTTTTCCTTCCTCCATTCCAGGCAAGCACTTGAGTCCTCTTTGATCTTATTGTTTCCTATTTCCAGAGCAGTTTAGTGTCTCCAGGAGATGCTTGAGAGGATCTTTTATATGCCCAGGAGTTAACTGCTAGCCATTTAAGAGAAATACTCTGAAGCTATCAAGGTAATTAAAGCAAATGTATATCACCCATGCCCTGAGGAGTGCAAGGGCAGTTAAGAGGAAAATGTGTGGACAGTGCCTCCCTATGCACAGGTTGGCCCTATAAGTAGATTTGAATGCCAGCCTATAACCCATTCACTAACAGCATGCCCCTCATTTCAACCTCAGGTGCATGGGCTTATTGGTAGGGTGCTTTTCTACATCCCAGTTCATCAGGTCCATTGAACTGTGGAGACACACAAAGCTCTAAAATAACCTTAAAAACACCTGGCAGAGCTTCGAAAGAAAAATTTATTTCAGTTTTCAGCCATAATGGGTGAAGGGTGCTTGTATACACTTCTGGTTGGATATGGTGAGATACAGGTAATTTAGAACACACTCGAACTTCCAAGGTCATGTGCAAAGCATGTCTAATGAGCTTTGGAAAAATAATAATCAAATAAGGTAAGGGACAAGTTTCAAACTTTAAAGGTGCCCCACAGATATTGAATGTAGCTTCATACAGTCAAAAATCACCTCTCCCTTTTATTTGACATTACATGGCCTTGAAAACATCTAGTAGTGGCTACACCAAAAGAAGTCCAAATATTGATTTATTAAAAGCCTCAGGTTCTATAACTATATTATTTAGTTCAAACTGGAATCATTTTGAGAATGGAAAGGGGTACTATCAGTCAAGCTAGGGCAACAGATATACACGTAAATTTTATTTCCAAGACAGTTCACCTTTAACAGGTACTATCAACTCTTTTCCAAGTGCAGTTCGTGTTTTGGGATGCCGAAACCCAAATTCATTTGTGGAGAAGATAAATAGAGAATTGATATTTGTTTTGTTGTTGTTTTTGTGAATGATAAAGTAATCTGGTAAGCATTTTTCCTTCCTTCTTTCCTTCCTTCCTTCCTTCCTTCCTTCCTTCCTTCCTTCCTTCCTTTCTTTCTTTCTTTCATCAAATGTGAATTCTGAGAATATGAAGCCAGGTGACTGTGTGACCCATCCACCATGGCAACAGTCAGTGTTTTTAGCAGATAACAGCCAAGTGAAAGGTTATGCATATTACTCTGTTTGAGACCATCTGCTGAGCAGTTTCATTACAAAAAATAAGCTTGAAATGCATATGGACCATTTAAGCTCAAGTTTGGCATCAGGATTTGAGGAAACTGAAGCCAAATTGATCTCAGAGTGTTGTCTTGCCTTTTATTTCATTTGCTATATTGTTCCAAATACCTACTAGCACTTTTGTACTTGTCCTAATATGCGTAAGTGCTCATTCACATACATGCATGTACATATGTACATCTTTTAAAGTCTAATTGCCAAACTCAACCAGATGGTTATATAAAGATCTAGAGAAAAGAGAGTGTTGCCCAGTGTCAGAGTTCCAACGCAGGAGAACTGGTCCCTCTATCTACTCTGCCAATACAAAGTCAACAAATTTCTTATGGGAAGAATACAAATTTGCAAGGTGAACTTTACAGAGTTACCAGATATGAAGCCTCTTTCTAATCAGACATTTCCTTATTCTCCATTGCTTTTTACCGTGTATTTACTGTAGATCAGATCACCAGCTTTTAGAAAAAAAGGATTGTTTCATGTAAATACCGAATTCTAAAAGCCCCAGTGACACACTGTTAAATGTTTCTGTAGCTTCTGTGCTTTGACTACCACAGCTCTTCGTGGATGTGAAGGTGGTCCAAGATTTAGCTGCTTCATGTCAAAGAACAAGTTCAGAGGTTGGTAGTGAGCTTTCAGGTGTTGGCCTATAAGGAGTATTTAAAATTGATTTTCTGTCTCCAGGGGGTAAGCTAGACATGAACTGGGGTTTTCCTTGCCATTTTGTAATGCCTAATTATCTCCCTTTCTTTACTATGTGCACTATCTCTCTCCGGAGAATAGCTGACAGTTTTGGGTGACTGGGTTATTATATTCTGTTGTTTTGTTTACAGACCCTGGTCCAGTCAGTATTGTGTGTACTTGGAAATGTGCAAGGTATTGCCACTGGACTATCATACTTTTGAGTTTGAAGACACTAAAAGGGTCACTTTTAGCTTATCTAACTCTTGTGATGTCTTGCAGTTGATAAACTTTCACTGCTTGGCTCAGATTTGTTTGGCTTTGTGCTTGGAGCAAGACAGCTTCTTTGAGTTAAGTTCATCAGGAAAACCTTATCCTCATGAACTCTTATTTTTAAAATACTTTGATGCCTCTCTTCTTTCCATCTTTCCCACAGTTGGTCACACTTTCCTGTCAGGATTTTAATCAAAGAATGGCTTTTTCTTGTTTGCATTTCCTTTGCATAACTACCATTGGAAGTTTTATATTTCCTTTCTCTCTTTAAACTAGATTAAACAAAGGATAAATAAGCACTAGTATTTACATCTTAAATCCACACTGACATTCTAAGATTGATACTCAATGCTTTATTTTTCCCATTAGAATTAGTCTTCTTTTAGCTACTTGCCATCTTAATACTGGGAATGACTCAAGCTTCAGTATTAGGTTGTTAATTCTTAGGAGGAATAATGGCATGGTCATTTCTATGTTTTTAACCTGAGCAGTAAGTCTTATACGCAAGAGTTAGCTAAAATGGTTATCAAAATGGTAAATATTACTTAAATCACATATCTATTGAAAAAAGCATAAACCTAATGTAGGGAAAACCTTAAAACACATAGGCACAGGAGAAAATTTTCTGAAGAAAACACCAATGGCTCAAGCTCTAAGGTCAAAGATTAACAAATGGGACTTAAGAGATTGCAAAGTTTCTGTAAGGCTAAGGACATTGTCAAGAAAACAAAACTGCAGCCAACAGAATGGGAAAAGATCCTTTACCAACTCCACATCAGATAGAGGCCTAATATCCAAGGTATACAAAGAACTCAAAAAGCTAGACACCAGAGAATCAAACAACCCTATTAAAAATGGGGTACAGAGCTAAACAAAACATTCTCAATTGAGGAATATCGAATGGCTGAGAAAAATCTGAGGAAGTGCTCCACATCCTTAGCCATCAGGGAAATGTAAATCAAAACAACCCTGAGATTCCACCTCACACCAGTCAGATTGGCCAAGATCCAAAACACAGATGACAACAGATGCTGGCCAGGTTGCGGAGAAAGAGGAACACTTCTCCACTGTTGGTGGGGTTGTAAACTGATACAACCACTCTGGAAATCAATCTGGCGATACCTCAGAAAATTGGATATAGTACTTCCTGAAGACCCAGCTATTCCACTTCTGGGCATATACCCCAGAGACACTTTAATACACAACAAAGATACATGCACCACAATGTTCATAGCAGCTCTATTTATAATAGCCAGAAGGTGGAAAGAACCCAGATGTCCTTCAGTAGATGAATGGATACAAAAATTGTGGTACATTTACACAATGGAATACTACTCAGCCACCAGAAACAATGACTTGACCAAATTCTTAAGAAAATGGCTGCATCTAGAGAATATCATCCTGAGTGAGATAACCTAGTCACAAAAGAACAGACATAATAAGCAGTCACTGATAGTGGGATGCTAACCCCAGAGGCTCGCACTGCCCCAGAAACAACTCACAGACTGTGTGAAGTCCAAGAAAAAAAACAAAACAAAACAAAACAAACAAAAAAAAAAAAGTCATGCTCAATCCTTACCCACCAAGAACACATTGACAAATTCTGGGTTACACCCTGTATTACATGTACTGTTTGCTCATTGTAAAAAAAAAAAAAAAAATCTTTATACACCAAGAACACTTTGACTATTTCCAGGTTACATCTTGTTTTACATGTACTTTATGCTCATTGTAGCTAGTAAGATTGTAATCACGCTATCAAAACTTAAAAAAAAAACAAGTACTGACAAAAATGTATCGTATACTTTTATGCAAAAAATGCTTAAAATCTGTAAAAAAATAAAGTAACAAGTTTCAGAAGGATAAAAAAAGCATAAACCTAAATACCACTGTGATTTCACAAATTGTATGCTCTAGTTTCAAGTATGGGTTCAACATTATGTCTTAGATTCAATTATGGCTTTACCTTTACATTTTTCTAGAAAAACTAAATATTATCTAAAATTTCTGGACATTTAGAAATAGTAATGCAAACTGCTCTCTAATTAAAATATTATATATTTTGGCTGTAATAGTTGTCTTGTATTTTTTGATTAACCACTTGTGTATAACAATATAAGCTATGTGCAGAATGAGCAGAACTAGAAGAGAA